>NC_082642.1:157608864-158818864 GCF_028023285.1 Balaenoptera ricei | reverse complement strand
CCGACACCTTGATCTCGGACTTCTGGCCTCGAGACAGTGGGAGAATTCGTTTCTGTTGTTTTAAGCACCCCAGTTTGTGGTGCTTTGTCATGAGAGCCACAGGACACTAACACTTGCTTTCTTTGGCCATCCTTGCAGCGAGGGTGTGGGCACCTGATCCAGCTCTGTCCAGACTCTGGATCTGTAGCTCGTGTACAGAGAAGCAGCCTGATGTATGCAGCAGTGGCCACAGGGGCTATGGGGGTCCAAGCACAGATCTAGGGGTGCCGGGGGGGGTTACTGTACATCTGGGGCTCAGATCCACCAGATCGGCATGCTCACAGCATCAGCTCTACGTGGGGTTTGGGGCACCGCTCCTGCTGCAGAGCTACTGAGCCCTGGTCCTGAGCCCTCCTGACACCCAGGGGAGCTCCCCCAATCTCTTAGGGCAAAACCTCTTTTCTGCTCAGGGCAGCCATGACCAGTGTTTGCGGCTGTAGCCGCGAGGCCAGCTGTCACAGCTGCCTTCTAACCTGCATCCTCAGGCCTTCCCCGCCCCGCTGTGGCACTGGCCCCCCATGGGGAAAGGTGATGGTGAGAGCAGCCCCGCCAGGACCCCGGGGCTGGTCCCAGTTTTATTTACTTTTCCAATTTGCGGAATGAACTTGAGCAGGTCACTTAATCTCTTGGTGGCTCCTTCATCTGACCAACGGGGAAAATAAAACTGTTCTAAAGCTCTAATGACCAAATGGATTTTATTTTTTTAACCCAAACCAAAGTTTCTTTATTATGAAGCTCTCTCTTTTGAAAAAACATCCAGCAGAAACAATGTGCTATATTCCAACCCCTTTATTTTTAAAGTATCAGCACCACTCCCAGAAAACTAAGTTCACAGCAGTTTCTGGGTACCATGATTTTTGGGGGAGAAAAACAAAGCTCCCAGGGTGATACGACCAAATGGATTTTAAAAATGTTGCCATACTTTGAAAAGGGTAACTATATAAATCATGATTCAAGTTATTTAGGTGAATTGGTTTTGGACATGATCCTGAATTTTTTTTCTTGGAAAAAATCCAAGCAATTCATTACAAGATATGAAAAGTGACATTCAGTGAGTCAGCCAGGTAGAGTCTGTGATGCCACGACCCCGATGGCCTCAGGTTTGGAGTTTGTTTACTCATTCCGGAAGTCAGTAAATGTGGTGACCATGAGCCATTAACCTTGGCCTTGACACTGACAAAGAGCCTTCCCGTTGTGCATTGAATGGGGAATTGCGGGTCACGTGGAATTCAAGCTTTGTTCCTTATTTGATGGATGGGAACACAAAGGGTGAGTGGCTGGAAGCTGTTTTCCTCCCAGAGTTTCAGCTATTTTGTCACTGAATCAAGACTCCGTAATGATTTAGTAGACATCCTCCCCCAGAATTGTGAAACCACAGAGTATGGGTCGGTGCATTCTCATTTATGTAAGAAGACACACACACAAGTTATTCTGCAGAAGTTCTTCTCTGGAGGGGGCTACGTCTGGGGGGCTCGCGGTTTCGTTCTGTGCTCCCCTGCACTGAAGAGACCCTGTCCCAGGGGCTGTGCTACGATCATAAGTACCATGTTGTAAATTACTGCATACTTATAAGATGGCACTTATAACACGCCACATGTTACTGAGTTACTTTTAAAATAGAAATAAAACCCTTGAGATTCATCACTGTTCTAGCCCTTGTTAACTTCAGAGGTAAGTTTCGCGCATTTCCCAAAGAAAGGACATTTGCTGTCAGCCTCACCTCCGTTGCCATCACCAAGTGCCACGGTTTTAAGTGGTTACGTTAAACAGAGGTTAAAAGACAAATCAGCGAAAGGGAATCAACATGCCACTCACATTCAACGCGCTTCTCTAGCACTGCCAAGTGATGTGCGACTTCAGCTTTCAGTTCGTTGATTTTAAATGCTCTAGGAAGGAAAAAACAAAACAAAACAACATAACTCATCAAATTCTCCAAGTTAAAATGGGTTCAGCCAACATCTGCTGACTCCCTGCCGTGGTGAGGCCTACAGGTGGGCTGGTGAGGAGCTCGAACAGAGGAGTTGCTTTCAAGGAACTCATGGGAGTTGTGGGGGGGCGGTGAGGGGGAGGAGGAAAAAGACACACCCTTGAATTATCTCAAAGGTGTATTTTCCAAGATGGGAATGTAGAGCAGGTATGCTTACTTCCCCATACGTGGGCAGTGAGCAGATGCTCTCCAGGGAGGACCGGGTCCTCTGCTCACAGCGGGCATGGTCCAGCCCCACACCCTGCCCTGCTGGGCACAGACCACCTCAGGGGACCTGATGCGCCCTTCTCCGGGCTCCAACCCATTCAGTTCAACAACTCTTGGGCTTTAAGAAAATACCCTACGGCCTTTCCCCATTTTAACTACCCTCGGGCAGTAAGTTGCCGCAGCGAGGTAACTGGGAAATGGAAAGCACTGACCCAGAACCGGCAGGATAACTTAGAATGGAGAGGAAGCCGCACAGCTACACAGGATCTCTGTGAAAGCTGTCAGTTCTTGTAGGTTGAAGTCCTAGCCCCAGAAGAGCCAGCTGGGAAAATTACCAGCAACACGGGCCCTCGTTCTGAAAACACCCGCTTGACATGGTCTGTGGCACCTGGCGAGCGTTTCCTGGACCCCATCCAAGCTGGCTGAGGTATGTAAGTCCCCAAAGGATTCCACTGGGGAGGCAGCTTCTGGGGGCGAGTGATGTATCAGAGCCTGCCGGCCAAGACAGCCTCAGACCAAGTGGCCCACCCCAGCCATGAAGAGAAAAAGCACCGAGGTCTGGAGATGACGTATCTAGAAGGTTCTGTACCTTGAGAACTGCTCTGCCACCTGGGTCAGCACGCTCTGGATCAATTCTTCTTTCTCTGCAGACGAAGAAAGAAAGACTGATGGACAAGGGCACGCTGTGCGGACCATGGGCTGAACCCGCACGTTGCGGGCAGTGGCGCCAACGCCGTGCCAGGGCGCCGCCCGGGTACCTGGAGGGATGCTCTTTCCTTCCTAGACTGCCCTCAGCGGTGCCTGGGCAGAGTGAGCGGGGCTGAGGTCCTCCCGCGCTCAGCACCAGCCACAAAGAGCAGGCAGGACTGGGTCTCTAAATACGGGACACTTTCATGTGGTGCCCTGGCCCATCTTACGGGGGCGATTACCATGACAAAGCGAGTTCAAGGCATATGTTGAGTGCAAACAGTGCTCTCACGGCAGGGCCCAGGGAGAGGAAGCAGGCGGGGTGAGCAAGTTCGTCCCTTTGTTGCCTGGCCCATAAAACCGGGCTGGGTGGCTGGTTTTACAAGGTTCAGGTCCCAGGCTGAATATAACCTGCCTGTTTTCCTGTTTCCTGACCGGGCCCAAGGCGGGATGCCTCATAGGAAGGTGTAGACCGCACGGCACTGTTCCAGCAACTCCACCCTCTGAGGAAGGGAGGGTTCTCCTCCTGGATCCAGATGGCCATTTAGTTCACGCCCTGAAATGCTGGGGACCTAAACAAGGCCTCCTCCTGAACTCATGTCATCTTCTATATTGACTCTAAAACCAACGCACGTCAAAACCAAACCAAGCCTGTCCAGACAAACAAGAAACCTTGATAATCCAATTTGACAACAGGGCTGAAAAGCTAAAAATGATCTAGTGTCTTCGTTTCTAGGAGAAAGATGTTCATCACAATGTTATTTAACACAGTGAAAACTGTAACGGCCTATATGCCCATCAAATGCACATCACTTAGAGCATATAAATGATGGTATATCTGTACTGTGGAAACAAATTCTGCTATTAGGAATAACACCTTGGAAAATGTTCATGTCTATTGTTAAAGAAAAAAAAAATGGTAGTACAGTGTGATCCCATTTCTGAAAACTTGGGAGGATACATTCCAAAATAATAATTGTAGTTGCTTTTTGGTTGTAAGATTATATATACACTTTTTCCCTTATTTTTGTTTCTCTATATCTAATACATTTCTATAACAAACATATGTTAATTTCATAAAAGTATTTTAAAAATTAATCTAAATTAACCTCTTGGACCTTATTCCTTCACTTGCCAACAGAAAGGGTGGACCAGATGACCCAAGGTTTCCTCTGGCTTTAGCATTCTATGACTTGATGAGAAGAAGGGAAACAATGTCTTGCTGTATCTCTTGGAAATATAAGAGTAAAAACGTCAGCCAGGAAACTTCATTGAGCCATATGTTGAGCTGATCCAAGTTCTATCCTTCAGAGAGGCCCACACCTATCAGGGAAGAAAGATGGTGACTCCACTGACAAGAATCACCAGAGAGAAGGTTTCACAGCCCTCCTCGGTGAACTCAGCAGGATTTTAGATCACTTATTCTGAAATCTTTTGCACAGCAAAGAAACCATAAACAAGATGAAAAGATAACCCTCAGAATGGGAGAAAACATTTGCAAATGAAGCAACTGACAAAGGATTAATCTCCAAAATATACAAACAGCTCATGCAGCTCAAAATCAAAAAACAAACAACCCAATCAAAAAACGGGCGGAAGACCTAAATAGACATTTCAACAAAGAAGACATACAGATGGCCGAGAGGCATGGGAAAAGATGCTCAGCATCACTAATTATTAGAGAAATGCAAATCAAAACTACAATGAGGTATCACCTCACACTGGTCAGAATGGCCATCATCAAAAAATCTAGAAACAAGTGCTGGAGGGTGTGGAGAAAAGGGAACCCTCTTGCACTGTTGGTGGGAATGTAAATTGATACAGCCACTATGGAGAACAGTATGGAGGTTCCTCAAAACACTAAAAATAGAACTACCATATGACCCAGCAAGCCCACTACTGGGCATATACCCTGAGAAAACCATAATTCAAAAAGACACATGCACCCCAATGTTCACTGCAGCACTATTTACAATAGCCAGGACATGGAAGTAACCTAAGTGTCCATCAACAGATGAATGGATACAGAAGATGTATATATATTCCATATATACAATGGAATATTACTTGGCCATAAAAAGGAATGGAATTGGGTCATTTGTAGAGATGTGGATGGGCCTAGAGTCTGTCATACAGAATGAAGTAAGTCAGAAGAGAAAAACAAACATCGTATATTAACACATATATGTGGAATCTAGAAAAATGGTGCAGATGAACCTATTTACGGGGCAGGAATAGAGACGTAGATGTAGAGAACGGACATGTGGACACGGGTGGGGGAAGTGGAGGGTGGGATGAATTGGGAGATTAGGATTGACATAAATACACTACCATGCGTTAAATAGATAGCCAGTGGGAACCTGCTGTATAGCACAGCGAGCTCAGCTTGGTGCTCTGTGATGACCTAGATGGGTGGGATGGGGGGAGGAGGGGAGGGAGGTCCAAGAGGGTGCGGATGTAGGTATACATATAGCTGATTCACTTTGTTGTACAGCAGAAACTAACAGCATTGTAGAGCAACTATACTCCAATAAAAAATATATAAATAAATTTTTAAAAGTTTAAAAAAGTAATGTATCACATAACCTTCAAGAGTTAGTGATCTGTCTCAAAGTCTTGAGATATATTTAAAAGTCTATCAACGGGGGCTTCCCTGGTGGTGCAGTGGTTGAGAATCCGCCTGCCAATGCAGGAGACACAGGTTCGAGCCCTGGTCCGGGAAGATCCCACATGCCACGGAGCAACTAAGCCCATGCGCCACAACTACTGAGCCTGCGCTCTAGAGCCTGCAAGCCACAACTACTGAGCCCACGTGCCACAACTACTGAAGCCCGCGCACCTAGAGCCCGTGCTCCACAACAAGAGAAGCCACTGTAATGAGAAGCCTGCGCACTGCAACGAAGAGCAGCCCCTGCTCGCCGCAACTAGAGAAAAGCCCGCATGCAGCAATGAAGACCCAATGCAGCCAAATATAAGTAAATTAATAAATAAATAAATTTAAATAAAAATATGTTAAAAAAAAAAAGTCTGTCAACGACTGCAGAACACACATTCTTTTCAGGTGCCTACGAAGTGTATACCAAAATAGACCATATGCTGTCCACACACACACACAAAAACCCGCAACAAATTTAAAGGAACTGCAACCATATAGAGTATGGTCTCTGACTTTTAAGAGAATCAAACTAGAAATCAGTAACAGAAAGATAGCAGGAAAATCTCCAAACACTGTGAAGCTAAACAACACACTTCTAAGTAATACCTGGGTCAAAGAGGAAGTCTCAAGGGATATAAAAACAGACATGGAACTGAATGAAAATGAAAATACAACACATCAAAATTTAGCTGTGGGACACAATTAAGGCAGTGCTGAGAGGAATATTTATAGCACTACATGCTTGCATTAGCAGAGAGGAAAACCCTCAACACAATAATCTCAGAACCTAGAAAAAGAAGAGCAAAATAAACCTAAAACAATAGCAGAAGGAAGGAGATAATAAAAAGCAGAAATCTATGAAATAGAAAACAGAAAAACAAGCAGAAAATCAATGAAACAAAGGGCTGGTTATTTAAAAATATCAATAAAGTGACAAATCCCTGGCAAGACTAAGGAAACACAGAGAGAAGACACAGATCACCAATATTTGGAATGAAAGGGGGGATAGCACTAGAGACCCTGCAGACATCAATAGGACAACAAGGGAACACTACAAACGACTCTAAACACATAACTTTGACAGCCTAGATGAAAATGGACCAATTCCTAGAAAAGTATGAACTACTACACTCATCCAATATGAAATAGGTAATTTGAACAGTCTGTATCTATTAAGGAAACTGAATTTCTAATTTAAAAACTCCCCCCACGGAAATTCCAGGTGCAAATGGTTTCACTGGAGAATTCTACCAAACATTTAAAGAAGAAGTAATACAATTCTGAACAATTTCTTCTAGGAAACAGAAGAGGAGGGTACACTTCCCGATTCGTTTTATGAAGCTAGTATTAACCTGATACCAAATCCAACAAAGACAACAAAAAAAGAAAACTACAAATCAATATCCCTCGTTAATGTGGATGCAAAAATCCTTAACAAAATATTAGCAATTAGAATTCAGCAAAATATAAAAGTAAAACTGATAAGTGAGTTCAGCAAGGTCACAGGATACAAGATAAATATACAAAATTGATTATATACTAGCAATGACCATGGAGACACTGAAATTAAAATCACAACACCATTTACAAACACTTAGAAAAGCTCAAACAACTTAAGTGTAAATATAACAAAGCATATGCGGAAGCTGTGTGCTGAAAGAAATAAAAAAGATGTATAAATGGTGAGACCTACCATTTTCATGGTTTGAAAGACTCAACATAGTAAAGATGTCACTTCTACCCAGATTAATATATAGATTTAGCACAATTCCTATCAAAACCCCATCAAGATTTTTTGTAGAAATAGACAAGATTATTCTAACATTCCCATGAAAATGCAAAGGAACTAGAATAGCTAAAACAATCTTGAAAAAGAAGATAAAATGGGACAAATCAGTCTATCTGATTTTAAGACCTATTACATAGCTAATAATCAAGACTGTGACATTTGTGGAATGTTAGACACAGATAACAGAACAGAAGACCCAGAATGATACCCACACAAATACGCCCAACTGATGCTTGACCAATGGGCAAAAGCAATTCAATGGTGGAAAGATTGTTTTTCCAGTGAATGGGGCTGGAGCAATTGAACTTTCACAGGCAGAAAAATAAGCCTCGAATTAAACCTCACTGTTTATATAAAAATTAATGCAAAGTGGACCCTGGATGTAAAATAGAAAACTATAAAACTTTTAGGAAAAAAAATAGGGGAAAATGTTCAGGTTCTTGGGCTAGGCAGAGAGTTCTCAGACTTCACACCAAAAACACAATCCATAAAAGGGAAAATCGATAAACTGGGCTTCATCAAAAGTAAAACTTTTCCTCTGAGAAAAATCCTGTTAAGAGGATGAAAAGCTACAGTCTGGGAAAAAGATATTTGCAAGCCACGTATCTGACAAAGACTTGAATATAGACGATGAAAAGAACTGTCACAACTCAACAGTGAAAAACAGAACAACCCAATTTGAAAATGGGCAGGACACACGAGCAGGCATTTTACTGAAGAGAATATATAGATGGTTGACAAGCACATGACAAGATGCTGAGCTACATGAGTCACTGGGAAATGCAAATTAGAACCACACGGAAATATCACTGCACACTTATCAAAAAAGCTAAAATAAAAAAAAAGTGACAACCCCAAATGCTGGAAAAGATCTGGAGAAACTGGATTACTCACACATTGCTGGTGGGAATGTAAAACGGTACAGCTATTCTGGAAAATGGTTTGGCAATTCCTTAAAAAAACTAAATATGTAACTACTGTATGTATGACCTAGCAATTGCCCTCTGGGGCAGAGAATGAAGCTGGTACACGATGTTCAGAGCAGCTTTTATTTTTAATTGCCCCAAACCAGAAATAACCCAGATGCCCTTCAATAGATGAATGGATAAACAAACTGTATTCCGGCCACACCATGAAATATTACCCAGTAATAAAAAGGATTGAACTTGTGATACACGTAACAACCTGGATGCATTTCCAGAGAATTATGCTGAGCGAAGAAAGTCAATCCCAAAACTCACCCACTGGATGAATGCATTTATAGAACATTCCTGAAATGACAAAAGTATATAGAGATGGAGAACAGATTAGCGAGTGCCAGGGGTTAAGGAGGGGCGGGAAATAGAAGGGAGGGATCTGGGGGAGGCTATAAAAGGAGGGCTCGTGCGTTGGGGGGATGGAATGCTCTGTATCTGGACTGCATCAGTGTCAACAGCCCGGGGGTGATATCTTACTACAGTTTGAAAGATGTTACCACTGGGGGAAAAAGGGTAAAGGTGCCTGGGTCTCTCTGCCTTTTTTCTTACAACTGTATGTGACTCTATAATCATTTTAAACGGTTTAATAAAAAATTTAATAGATAGAATGGAAAGAAAAAGTTAAGGGGGAATTTTCCCTTGGACTTTTGAGGTGGGCTCCTTTGAGCATTATAGGATTTTTGATGCCGAAATTTAATTTCCAGCCCAAGCAGTAATAACGCTTCTTGCTACTTCATCCCATACCTTCCTGCTCCCAGCTCAGTCCAAGGCGTGGACACTGGTATTCCGGTCCACGTAATAGCTACACCTCAGCCCATGTGCCACCCGTGACAACAAATCTGATGTCCTCCGAAAGGGCACAGGCACAGAGGTGAGCTGGCAGCGAGAAAGCCTCGGGGCGCCACTGCTGTGTATGTGATTTCGCCCTGAGCCACCTCTTCAGATGCTGCGCAATCTGCATTCTTTTGCAAGGCGAAAAGAGCGAAAAAATGCCTCTATACGAAAGGCCAACCACACCCACACAACCATAAACAGAGCCTGATCAGGAAGTGGGTGCCTCCCGCCACCCCCCACCCCCTGCACCCCAGAGCACTGGCATTCCTGCCTCGGGCCACTGTTTCCTCCCAGGGGAGTTTCGAATTTAAAATTAATTGACTTAATGTGTGTAAAGTACTCAGGACAGTGCCTAGCCCGTGGTGAGTGCTCCTATGTTGGCTGTTGGCTGTTGCTGCTGCTATTACATTGCAAGTGTTATTACATCACTAAGGGTCCCTGACACCCACAGGTCTTGTTATTACATCACTACGGGTCCCTGACACCCACAGGTGTTGTTATTACATCACTAAGCGTCCCTGACATCCACAGGTGTTGTTATTACATCATTAAGGGTTCCCGACACCCACAGGTGTTGTTATTACATCACTATGGGTCCCTGACACCCACAGGTGTTGTTATTACATCACTACGGGTCCCTGACACCCACAGGTGTTGTTATTACATCACTAAGGGTTGCCAACAACCATAGCTGTTGTTATTACATCACTAAGGGTTGCCAACAGCCATAGCTGCTATTACATCACAGATGTCATTACATCACTAAGGGTCCCTGACACCCACAGGTGTTGTTATTACATCACTATGGGTCACCAACAGACACAGGTGTTGTTATTACATCATTAAGGGTCCCTGACACCCACAGGTGTTGTTATTACATCACTAAGGGTCACCGGCAGCCTCAGGTGTTGTTATTACATCACTAAGGGTCGCTGGCAGCCGCAGGCTCTCTGACACCTTCTCTTGCTTTGAGTGTCTTCCCTGGTATGTGCACTGTCCCTGGGGTGACAGGCAGAGTTCTGGGGGGACCAGGTCCAGGCTGAGAAGCAGCTGCATCCTTCCTGCGCTGTCCCGAAGGTGCTCTTCATTCCCCTAGAAGCCTCAGATAGCCCTAAACCCCTGGATCTGGGGGCAACAAGCAGTTTTCAGTCACAAGTATTAGTCATGCCCAAGCTTGGTGGCCAAACCACACCCTATCAGAAAAGTCTGACAGCATGTGGGAAACCCATCTATCTCCTAGATGCTATGTGGCATATATCGAATTTTAAAAATCGAAGCATATTCAAATGTTTTTGCTTTGCAAATTTTAAAATAGCTTTAAGAGTAACCAGCCGCAGCCAGGGATGCTGGCAATTCGGGGTTGGACATGATTGGGTCTTTGGGGTCTCTCTGGATCTCAAAGTTTTTGAGAAAATTGGGAGAGAGGAAGTGCGATTGAAAGAATGGGAGTCAGCAGAATGATTGCTGGTCCACAGGATGCAGGCTGAGGGGGAACCAGCCCAGAGTTATGGGTGACTCACGTGCTCTCCAGAGAAAACTCCGCTCCATGAGAACAGCTGACGTACCATCAGAAGTGTCCCTGAACCTAGGACACGCTAGTGAACTTCCAGGACACTGCTCCAAGCTCACCGTGATTTACTCCTAGGCACCCACAGCTTTCATAAAAGCAGAAGATTTAATAAAGGCCAAATGGTCAGTCGTAAGCACAGAGGTCTCTGCAGGCTTATCATCAGCCTCTTCAGGTCTGGGCTGCTTTTTCCCTGCTTCCACCTGGATGGGCCTAGCCTAGATATTCTGGCAGCCTTATCTGGCTGGCCTCTCAGGTGACGGGCCCCGGCGGGTAAATGCTGGGGCTGGCAGGGTCTCCCACACATTACAGAAGAGTTTAATTTAGTTCCAGGACAATCTTGGAGTCTGGCAGAATCTGAGTCCTGTTTTAAGGATGCTGCCAGATCAGTCCAGCTTCTGGCTGTGGATCTGCACCAGGGTGGCCCCAGGACCTTCCCCTGGAACAGAACCGAGGGGTCTGGAGCAGCCCACCCTGTGGAGATGGGTGCAGAGCTGCCTACTGGGGTTTGTGGGCAGGATTCCGCCCGTGGGCTGGCAGGACAGGCACCCTCCCCCGCGGTGTTTCGCCAGCTGTCCCCATGAGTGGCCAGGACAGCATCTACCCCCTCACCCCCATCCTGCCCTTCCCCGATGCCAGAGGCTGTTGCCCGACTCCACGTTGGCCTGCCGCAGACGCTTCGAGGAACCCGCCTCCACCTCTCCCAGCCCTTCCAGGAATTGTTTACTTGTTTCAGATAAATCCCGAGTCTCTGCAGCACAGAATGACATAAAAATCTGGTTTAACTGATCGACAGGACAGCCCAACCCTCTCATTCCTAAAGGTCAGCTTGAAGGTGATGCCCTGATTGGCTAGGCCAGCCAGCTGATGGGCATATCTCTTCCCACCCCGTGCTGGACAAAACAATGACAGCCATGGCCATTCCTCCATCCTCTGTGTACACCTGAGCTGGTTGGCACGCGTACCTTCCTCCCCCGGTGCAAATGGAAGCAAACACAGCCCTCGTAACATGCTGGCTCCACACCTGTGCATGCGGGGAGGGGCCACCGGCACGGGCACCTGAACCCCAACCCCCAGCGGTGCGATGCGCGGACTGCCTGGGGTCCAGGGCGGGTCCCAGTCTCTCCTGATACGTCTGCAACTGTTGCACAACATTGCTATTGTGTCTCCATGCTGTGAATACGATGTGTGAGCTGTCCGACCTTATCTACCTCACCTGAAGCCCTGAGCATCCTTCAAAAAATACATACTTAACAGACACCCTCCCAAAGCTTTTTTTTTTTTTTTTTTTAAAAAAAACATGGATATCCCTTCAGAAAGGGGTGTTTTGCTTTGCATTAGGGAAAATCACCCCCATTACTTGGCCCAAAGAGACACCCCAAGGCCCTGAAGATTGGGGGTGCGTTTATTTCCAGGGCTGTGTGTAGGAAGGGCCTAGAGGGGACTCCCTCTCTGTCCCCTCCTGCCCCTCCTTCTGCGAGGTGGCACTGCCCCTCTCCAGGAAAGACGCGGGGGAACTCACCTCTGCCCCACTTTTGCTCTCCTGGCCCCTCCAGCCAGAAAGGATGTTCCAGCCCTGGGCACAGTCATCGGCAATTCACTGTTTATGGATGTCATAAAGTAGATGTGCAGAAGGGGGACGTTTCCTTTACAACCCAGGAGCACAATAAAATGATATGATTAACAGTGACCTGGCCTTGCTCCTTAAAGGAACAGGTGCCCTTTCCACGGTCTGTCCTGTCGAGAAATCACCCTTGTTTATCAGTGGCCAAAGGGACGTCCCAGGTGACCCACGGTGTGACTTTGACTAGATGCTTTCGCCTCCTGTTAGCCATTCAGATGTGACAAAGGAAGCAAAGTGGACCAAAGGGTCCTGGCGACCACATCTGGAGAATGTCATTTGGAGAATGTCTCGTAACTGTCTCAGCCGAGTCCTCACAGGATCACTGCAGACTCGCCGGACCTCTGCGGCAGGGATTGGATTGGTTTTTTTTCCCCTTTCGTTTTTGGAGCTGGGATTTGTACTCTGCATAGTTGAGTTTGATCTCAGATGTTGGATACAATTCCTCCCTATGCCCTCCTCTCCGCTTAGGCTTAGTTTTGAGAAAAATGCCTTGGAGGGAGAAGCTTCTGGGACAGCTAGCAATGCAATTTTTCTTTATTGATCTATGGATTGCAACAACCAAAACAATCTTTATGGAGCACTTTCTAGGTTCCAGGCACTGTTCTGAGTGCTTTGCCTATGTTGATCACGTAAGCCTCCTACGAGCTCGAAGTGGCTGCAGAAAGAAAGCCACAGCACGACCCGGCCAAACCCACCGTGCCCCCCCCAGGCATGTTCCCACGTAGGACTGCAGAGATGGGCAGTGTCGCACTGAGCCCAGGGGGCAGAGATATTCTGCACTCTGGCCTCCTCCCTGAGAGCCACCCCTCCTCCATGGTGTGGTCGGGGGGTGGATTTTTCAGGGAAGAGGCCACGGGCGTGACATTCTCTTGAGGATGCCCTCAGAGGAATCTGAATTCGAGAACTAGCAGCTGATTGACTGTACAAGCTGGAGGGACTTTGCCCATTATGCGATAACCTTGAATGTCTCAGTGAGGGGACACTCTGTGGGAACATTTAATTACGGTGAAACTGAAGGGAGTCAAGTTCATTGTCAAGTTCATTGCGTCTGGGCTTTGCCGGTGTGTCACATGACCCCAGAAGACCGGTGTCAGGGAGAATTCTGTCAGGATCAACTCCGATCCAATAAGATGATCGAAGGTGGTTCACACGACAGGAGGGCTCCCGTAAAGCTCTATTAAGAGACTGAACCCTTTCTGAGAACCATCTGTGGACGTTAACGTTGCACGATTGCAGAGGCTGCACAAGATAAACTAAAAACAAAAAAACCCAGATGACACAGAAGTTGAAATGAGCATGTCCTTATAATTGCCTTTTATGTGGCAAATATAAGTACATCCAAAAACTAAAGAAAAAAGATGTTAGTAAGTAGTAAACAGACAGGGGATCTTAAAAGAGGAATCCACGAATAAGAACGGAATGAAATTGTTGAATTAAAAAATGTATCTGAAACAAAAAATTCACAGATGGGTTTAGAGCAGTTTGGAGTGAGCAGCAGAGTCGGGGAATTGAGGACAGATCATTAGGAATTCTCCAATCTGAAGAGCAAAAAGAAAAAAAGGTTAAAAAAATAACAGAGCCAGTCACACGAGGGATAAGAGCAAACTTTCTAACATGCATGTAATTAGTCTCAGAAGGAAAGGGGTGAGAATGGTGCATAAAATAAACTTAGTGAAATAATAGTGGAAAGTTTTACAAATTTGATGAAAACACATTTATATACCATGGAAGCTCAACAAAGGACACCAAGCAGGATAAACAAAAAGAAAACCAGGGCACAACATGGTCAAAGTGCTGAAGCCCAGAGATAAAGGAAAAACACCTTGAAAGCATCCAGAGGGAAAAAAGGGAATGATATGATTCATAATGAAATGATTCATTTGCAGGGGAATGAGACCATAAAAGCTGACTTCTCAGCAGAAACAATGGAAGCCAGGAAAAAAAAAAAAAAAAAAAAAAAAAGGACATCTTTAGACCTCTTTTAAAAAACAAAAACAAAACAAAGTTCTGAATGCAGCATTCTACACCCTGAAATATGTTTCCAAACGAGGGCAAACAGAGACATGTTCAGAGAAGCAACAGCTGAGGGAATTAGTCATGAGCTGTTCTGCGCTTTAAGAGATGCTGAGAAAAAAGAAAATTTTCAGGCTGAAGGGTTGTAACACCACTCAGGAGTTGGAATCTACGGGAAAAAAATAAAAGCACCAGAGATGGCAAATAGGTAGGTAACTACAAAAAATTTATCTTTAAGTTTCTTTTCATTATTTCTTCAAAAGACAGCTGGCTGTTTAAAAATTTTAATACTGTATTATGGAGTTTATACTGGGTGTAGATGATCTTAGTTGCTCCGCCTGCTCTGAGAGACTATCAGAGACTCGGTGGCTTGCAAACAACAGAAATTTACTTCTCACAATTCTGGAGGCCGGACGTCCAAGATCAAAGCGCCAGCAGATTCGGGGTCTGGTGAGAACCCACTGTCTGGTACACAGATGGCCATCTTTTCAATGTCTTCACAGGGCAGAAGGAGCGAGGGAGCTCTTGGGGGTCTCTTTTATTAGGGCACTAATCCCATTCATGAAGGATCTGCTCTCATGACCTACTCACCATTCAAAGGCCCCACCTCCAAATGCCATCACATTGGCGGTTAGGATCTCAGCATGAGAATTTTGGTGGGGGGGGGGGGACACAAACATTCAGTGTGAAGCATAGATGTAAAGTGTATTGCAGCAATAGCTCAAAGGTTGTGGGGAGGAATTTTACTGTTGCAAAGTCCTTACTTTTTATGTGAAGTGGTACAATATTAATTTTCACTAAGCTAAAAAGTTAAGGATGATTTAAAAATGGGCAAAGATCTGAAAAGACACTTTGAGAAAAAAAAAGATACAGATGTCAAATAAACATGAAAAGATGCTGAATATTGTTAGCGAATTGCAAATTGAAACCATAATGAGATACCACTCCACACCTATTAGTATGGCAAAAATCCAAAACACTGACACCACCAAATGCTGTTGAGGATATGGAGCAACAGGAACTCTCATCACTGCTGGTGGGAATGCAGAATGGTGCAGCCACCTTGGAAGGTATTTTGGTGGTTTCTTTTTTTCTTTGTAAAACATTTTAAAAATATTTATTTATTTATTTAGGTTGCATTGGGTCTTGGTTGCAGCACAAACGGTCTTTCGTTGCGGCGCATGGGCTTCTCTCTAGTTGTGGCGTGTGGGTTTTCTCTTCTCTAGTTGTGGCCCGCAGGCTCCAGAGCGCGTGGGCTCTGTAGTTTGCAGCACGCAGGCTCTCTAGTTGAGGTGCGTGAGCTCAGTAGTTGTGGCACGTGGGCTTAGTTGCCCCGCGGCATGTGGGATCTTAGTTCCCCAACCAGGGATCGAACCCGTGTCCCCTGCATTGGAAGGCGCCTTCTTTACCACTGGACCACCAGGGAAGTCCCAGTTTCGTGGTTTCTTACAAAGTTAAATGTATGATTCAGCAATTGCACTCCTGGGTAGTTACCCAAAGGAGCTGAAAAGTTATGTCCACACAAAACCTTCCCACAAATGTTTATAGCAGCTCTGTTCATAACTGCCAGAACTTTGAAGCACCCAAGACATCCTTCAATAGGGGAAGGAATAAATCAGCACTAAGAAGAAATGAGCTATGAAGCTATGAAAAGGCATAGAGGAACCTGAAATGTATAGTACTTAGTGAAGGGAGCCAATCTGAAAAGGCTGTAGACTGTATGATTCCAACTACGGACATTCTGGAAAAGGCACCACTCTGGAGACAGTAAAAAGATCCGCGGTTGCCAGGGGTCTGGGGGAGGGATGGATGAACAGATGGAGCACAGAGGATTTTTAGGGCAGAGAAACTACTCTGTATGACCCTGCAGTGGTGGATGCAGGTCATTATTCATCCGAAAACCCACAGACTGTATAACACAAAGAGTGAACCCTGATGTAAACTATGGACTTTGGTTGACAATGACGTGTCAGTGTTGGCTGACTGACTGGGACAAATGTAAAGCTCTGAGGCAGGATGCAGATGGTGGGAGAGACTGAGTGAGTGTATAAGAAGGGAATATGTGGGAACTCTGTACTTTTCACTCAGTTTTGTGTTTTTATTGATCTCCAACAAATAAAGTCTGCAATTTAAAAAAGAAGGTTAAGGATGCACGGTGAAATATAACAACCAACTAAAAATAATGCAAAAAGCAGAGGTAAAGAGTCAACAGAAGAGGGACTTCCCTGGCAGTCCAGTGGTTGAGACTCCGCCTTCCAGTGCACCAGGTACGGGTTTGGTCCCTGGTCGGGAAACTAAGATCCCACATGCCTCATGGCCAAAAAACCAAAACATAAAACAGGAGCAATATTATAACAAATTCAGTAAAGACTTTTAAAAAAGAACTAATTTCTTCCGTTAAAAAAAAAAGAGTCAACAGAAGAAATAAAATAGAATACAAAAGTTTATCCAATGAACCCAAGAGAAGGCAGAAGAGGAGGAACCAGGAAACCGAACCCAAGATCAATAAAAAAACAAATGGCAACATGGTAGATCTAACCTCAAGCATATCAAGAAATACCTTACATGTAAATGAACATAGGAAGAAATAACACCAAAATTACATAAAATCTTTCAGAAAACAGAGAAGAAAGTAAATCCCCCAATATGTTTTATAAGGCCACCATAACCCCACAATCAAAGCATGACAAAGACATTACAAGAAAAAAGTTATAAGCCAACATCCCACATGAGCATGGACACAAAACTCCTTAACATATTATTAAAAAATAAAATCTAGCAATATATAAAGAGGGACTACATCTTACATCAGGGTAGAGGTCCTGTATACCCTTTGTTAAATTTATTCCTAAGTATTTTCCTAGGGACACTCCTGGGAATACAAGTGGGGTTATCCCAGAAATGCAAAGTTGTTTTAACATTCGAAAATCCGTTGGTATAATTCACTGTCTTAACAGAATAAAGGAGAAAAATCATATGTTATCCCAGTAGAGGCAGAAAGAACACGTGACAAAAATCTAACACTTATTTATGATGGAAAAAACCATTAGAAAACTAAGAATAAAAGGAAACTTCCTCAACCCATTTCAGTCGATGCACAAAGAACATCTGATAAAATTTAACACAGAATTTTGTCAAAGAAGATTTCACCAAAAAAAAACCTCTTTGTAAACTGGGAGAAGAGGGCATCCTCAATCTGATAGAGGGCATCTACAAAAAAACCTGCAGCTCATGTCACACCCAATGGTGAAAGAGTGAATGCATTTCCCCTGAGGTTGGAATGAGGTAAGGTTGTCTGCTCTCAGTCTTATTTAATTGTATTGCAGTTTCAACCAATGCAACAAGATAGGTAAAAGAAATAAAATCCAAAAAGACTGGAATGTAGAAAGTAAAACTGTCTTTACTTTTAGAAGATATGATTGTCTCTATGGAAAATCCTAAGATTCTATGAAACACCTATCAGAACTAACACATGAATTAATAAGCAATATGTCACAAGATACTATGTCAATACACAAATATCTGTTGTATTTTTATAAATGAGGAGCAAACAAACGGAAAATTACATGAAGATCCCATTTACAATAACACCAGAAAACAGAGAATGCTGAGGAACAGATTTAACAAAAGATATGCAGGACCTCTATTCTGAAAGCTATAAGTGTTGCTGAGTGGAGGGATATATCATGCTCATGGTTGGAAGACTCAATATTGTTTAGATGTTATTATTCCCAAATTAATCTATATATTGAATGCAATCCCAGTTCAAGTAGAGAAGCCTTTTTGAAAGAAATTAACAAGTTGATTCTTTATTCTAACACTTGTAGGGAAAAGAAAAGGACCCATAGAACCAAAACAACCGAAAAAGAAGTACAAATGTGGAAAATTACCGGATTCCAAGCTCTAGCAATTAAGCCAGTGTGGTCTTGGTGTCAGGACAGACAAACAGACCCATGAAACAGAACAGGGAGTCCAGAAAGGGACTCACACATACAGAGTCAATTAATTTTCAATAAACATGCCAAAGTGGTTCAATGGAAAAGGAAACTCTTTTTTAACAAGGGATACTGGGACAACTGGGTGCATGTATGGGAAAAAAAAAACCCAAAAAACCATCAACTCCTACTTCACACCATATACAAGATTAATTTGAAATGGATCACAGATTGAAATATGACAGCTATAACCCTAAATTTCCTGAAAATGTACCTTCATGACCTTGGGGTAGAGAAAGGATTCTTAAAGAAGACACAGAAAGTACTACACATAAAAGAAAACTTGTTCAATTAACTTCAAGTTAAAAACTTCTGCTCATCAAATGACCTCTTTAAGAAAATGAAAAAGGTAAGTCACAAACTGGGAAAAGATACTTGCTATATATACATCTCACAAATGAATTTTATCCAGAATATACGGTTTCCTATAAACCAGTGATAAACACTAATACAACAGTCTAAAAACTGCACAGAAATACTTGGAACAGACACTTCACGAAGATATTCAAGTACCCAATAAGCACAGGAAACCACGCTCAACAATTATTAAGTCATCCGAGAAATGTAAATTTAAACCATAGTGAAATATGATTCTACGCCTACTTGAGTGCCTAAAATTAAAAACATTGAGAATGTCTAGTGTTGGGTTGGATGTGACAATGGGATCACTCATACATTACTGGTGGGCACATAAATGGTACAGCCACCTGGGAAGACAGTTTGGCATACGAACCAGCAACATCACTCCTAGGTATTACCCAAGATAACTGACAAATATGTCCATAATAAGACGTGTACAATGTTTACCGTAGCTTAACCCCAAACTGCATATGTCCATCCACAGGAGAATTAATGACCAGTGGTGAAGTGCTCATGAAATAGAATACTACTCAGCGATACAAAGTAAATAAACGACATGCATGAATCTTAAAAACATGATCCTGAGCGAGAGAATGCAGACACAAAAGAGTTCACTCTGTGTGATTCCATTCTCATGAAATTTAAGAACAGGAAAAAGCAATCTGTCTGCGGCGAAAGAAGCAGTGGTTTCTCATGGTGCGTGGGAACAGATTTGAAGACAAGCACAAGGGAATTTTTCTGGGGCGATGGAAACGTTCTTTGTCTTGACTGGTGTGGTGGCTACACGCGTGTGCTCTTTTATGGAAGTTCATCAGATGGTACCCTTTATGTCTGTACATCTCACTGCACAGTTAGAGGGGACACGGATACGTGTGTGCCTGGTTTTTGCAGATGTCTAGCGGCGGAGAGCGTTTGCTTCCTGTTTGAACTTTTGCTTCCTAGAGGTTCAGTCAGTCCTCGGTATCTGCAGGGGATTGGTTCCAAGACCCATGCCCCCAAGGACAGCAAAGTCTGCTGATGATTTTGGTACCCTTAGTCGGCCCTCCGCATCTGTGGATGTGGAACCTGCGGACACCAAGGGCCGACTGGACCAGATTCTATAGTCATCACATGCCGATTCTGTGTCCGGTATTACCAGAAAACAGAACAGAAAACAGGCCACCCGCCTCCCTGACAGTGATGTGCTCAGTGTTCCCGCTGTCGCCTAGACCACCCCAAGGAGCAGGTGAACACGCAATTCCATAAAGCTAAAGAAGACAGAAGTGCGCTAAGCCCCTAAGAGACATCACGGGAGAATAGGAGCTTTCATTTTATACACTGAACCCTTTTTGTTTTCAAAAGAACGAGTAAAGATGACTAAGGCTACGCTGACCAAGCTGTGGGCAATGAAACTGCACTAAAAATAGAAAATATTATTAAGAAGCATTGTTATTTCTCCTAAGCACCATGCTTGTGCTCAAATGTCAAGCACGAACGTGACTGGCAAGTGAAAAGGGAGCCAGCCCTCCATGTGTGGTTTCAGACCTTAGGAAGCAGTCCTGGCTCCAGGAAAATTCAGCAATTCCAGAGAGACGCAGCTTCAGCCATGCAAACATGTCCTCTAGGTCATTTTAAATGATAGCACCATTTAGCGAGCACTCCCCAAGTAGCACGCACCGTGCTAAGCATTTTGTATGAATTACTTCATTTATCCTCGTAAGAACCATGCGGGTGTGTATCCTAATTCCTACTTTGCAGGGTAACTGCGGTGTAGCGTGGTCAGTCGCTTTCCTGAGACCACTTCACCCAACTGACACCTGAACGAAGGCAGCTGGACGGTCCCTGCTTCTTAGGTTTGGATCTTCCAAAGCCGACCTGGAGACAAGGAATCAGGTGCCAGCAAGGAACGTGGAGGTGGCCCCAGGAAAGCTGGGGGCGGGGGGCGTGGGGAGCGGAGGAAAAGCAGAGAAGTGTGAGCCAATGAGCAGGGGCATCTGGGCTGATCGTTCTGGGGTCCCTTTGGGCAACTGCATATTCGATGCGTGAACTGTCCCCACCGCTCCACCCAGGCACAAGGAAGCCAAACACTTGCCCGCGTCTCCCTCTCTGGCAGGAGGACCGTTCTCGGGGCGTCAGCCCTCAGAGCTTCCCGTGCAGAGGGAGTCCACAGGCAGGGGACTCAGAGGAGGAAGCCCTTAGTCTGCATGTGCTCTTTTCTTAGACCTTTCCTCCAAGGTGGCTGGGCTCTTGTTTTTTTAATTGAAGTATTTTATCTAACCCAACTTATCTCAAAAATATCTCATTTCAACATGTATCATCCCTAGGAAAATTTGCCCACACCTGTTCACAACTGCATCATTTACATTAGCCGAAAAGTGGAAACACCCAAACTGTCCATGAGCTGAGTGGAAAAACACCACGTGGCTCTTCCACACAACGGGACGAGTGCTGACCTTCGCTACAACACAGAGGAACCCTGCCTACATCAGGCCAAGCGAACGAAGCCAGGCACAAAGGGCCACGTACTCTGTTACACGACACGTCCACGACAGGCCTATCCAAGGGGAAGGAAGGCAGACAAGTGGTTGCCAGGGAACAGAGTGAGGGGATGGGAGTAGGTGCTGGCAGCTATGGGGCTTCTTTTGAGGGTATGGAAACCTTCTGGCATTGGAGAATGGTGATGGTTACACAACGAGGTGCATACACTACAAACTACTGAATTTGTGCACTTTAAAATGGTGGATTTTATGCTGTGTGAATTACATCTCAATAAGAAAATATGAAATATAAGCATTATTCATGAGGTATTTTACATTCCTTTTCTCCATACTGAGTCTTCAAAATTCAGTGTGTATTTTGCATTTACATCTGCAGCTGGACGGTGGCTGGTCTTCTTATACACGTGGTGGCTGGGTCAGGACTGGCCCGTCCTTCTCTTCTATGAAAAGTCATGTTTTTCACAATACTCTTCTCTTCACTGTTTCCTAATATTTAAACAGCAAAACAGGAAGACTGGGGCATTTCTGCACTGCCCGGCCCCACCAGGACTGCTAGGAGCGTTTATTGAAACGTGTGACTCAGAGGGTCAGCAAAGACGGTGGGGCCCCCAGGAAAGGCCAGGCCCACGGGCCCCGGCAGCTGCATGTAAGCCTGGACACAAGGTTCCTGAGCCCTCTCCTGAGGTTCTTTTTCCCGCCATCGTGAATGCGGCCTGGCGACTGCAGGGCCGATGGGGCTCCTTACAGGCCCTGACTCAGGGCTGCATGGCCAGGACTGGTTACTGAGTGGGGGCGAAGGCCGAGAGGCTCCGGGAAGCCAGGCCAGGTGTTGATGGATGGGAGACGGAAGGCTATTTCCAGAGAGAGAAGCTCAAAGAGTTAAAGACTCCTATGAGCAATTCCCAAAGGGCAGAGAGTCACACAAAACCCTCTTTCTTCTTCCTCTAGCAAGGACTGTGCAAACATCTGATCACGCTGCCACGCCCCACAGTCTTCCTCTCCGGAAGCTCATCCCTGTCCCGTCCACCTGCTCGGCTTGTTTATTTCCCCTTTGTTCTTCAAAGGGACCCTCTTCTGGATGGTGTCAAGTCGTCAGCATCCATCGCAGGGAATTCTGTCCCCCAGTGTGGTGTCTTAGGGCTCAGTCCTCGGTCCCTCCCTTGCTGGGGAGCTCATCAGGCCCATGGCTGCAAACACCACCCACACCGACAGTCCAGTGTCACGTTGTCACATCCCCAGCTCAGGTGTGACAGCTCCCCTAGACATGTCTACCCGACATTGATGTCCAACAGGCAAACCACGCACCCCCCCCCACTCCCACCCTGAGCCCTCGTCACCCTCAGCTCACACCCTCACGGGGCTGCTGTTCCATCCTTTCTGTGGCTCAGGCCGGACCCCCGAGGCTTCTCCGACTGCTCTTTCTTCTACATCCCACTTCCACTCAGTCAGGAAATAAGCCTGGTTCTTCCTTCAGAACACGCCAGGATCTGATCACTCCTCACCACCTCCCCTGCCCTTCCCACATGGGAATCACAGCATCAGCTCCTCATGGACCTTCAAGTTCCCACATGACCTGCCCCCAGCATCCTCAAAGCTCATTTCCGAATGTCTGAGCTCCGAAGTGCTGGAGTCAGGAATGCTTGGTGGTCACCAGGACATCAGTGGAGACCCCACAGGGATGGCACCTCAGCTGTAGGATGGAACTCTCCCTGGAGTAGGGGTTCTCTAGAACCATCCTAGCAAAGCTAGAAGACAGGTCTCAAAGGCATCAAACTGATTTGTAAGTAGCTTAACTGTCTGCCAGGACAGAGCCTATGCTCTTTAATGGAAGAAAAGAAAATCCAGATGATCCACAACATAACAAAGAGGCGAACATGAATATAAAAAGACATGAAGAAAAAAATATAATTGTTGAAAGCAAAACATGATAACAGTGTATCATGGGGTTTAAAACATATGTAGGAGTAAAATGTATGACATAAAGCACAAAGAATGAGGAAGGAGAAATGGAATCATGCTATTCTGAGAGTCTTGCATTATTGTGAAGTGGGGTAATGGAACTGAAAGGCAGACTGTGATGAGTTGATGGAACACCAAGAGTGGCCACAAAGAGATAAGACAAAGAAGTACGGTTCATAAATCAAGAGTGGAGGAAAAAAAAATTGAATTAAAAAATGCTCGGTATCCAAAAGATGTAGAAAGAGTGGAAAATATCAAAAAGAATAATGAGACAAATAGAAAATGAGTAACAAGGTAGTAGATTTAAACCCAACCATATCAATAATTACATTTAATGTAAATGGCTTAAAAACTTAATTAAAAAGCTGAATTTGCCAGAATTGATAATGCCACCTATAAAAAATCTACTTCAAATATAAAGACATTAAAAGTAAAAAGATGGAAAGGGATATAGCATAGGAGCACTAAGCTTAAGCAAGTTGGAGTGGTTATAGTAACATGAGATAAAGAAGACTTGAAAACAAGGAATAGTACCAAGGATAAAGGGCAAATTTTCATAGGAATAAAGGGGTTGATCCATCAAGAAGACACAACAATCCTAAATAAGTATGTGTCCAATAACAGAAACTGAAAAGCATGAAGCAAAACCTGAGAGAACTGAGAAATGAAACAACACATCCACAACAGAGTTACATATTTTAATACTCATCCTTCAGTAATCAATAGAACGAGCAGACAAAAAATATGTAAAGATACAGAAAACTTGAGCTACACTATTTACTAACTTGACCTAACTGACATTTATAGAATCTTTCATCCAGTAATGACAGTACACGTTCTTTTTTATGTGTACATGGACCAGTCACCAAGATAAACCATGTATCTCAATAAATCAAAAAAGACTTAAGTTACATAGTCACAATGGAATGAACAGAAATCAGTAACAGAAAGATTACTGGAAAATACCCAAATATTTGAAAATTAGATAATATACTTCTAAATAACAAATGGATCAGAAAAGGAACCACAAGGTAAATTAGACAATATTTGAAGGTGAATAAAAATGAAAACACAACACATCAAAACTTATGAGATACAGCTAAAGTATGCTTCGAGGGAAATCTCTAGCTTTATATTATTATATAAAAAAAGAAAGATCTAAAATCAATGATCCAAGCTTCCGCCTTCAGAAGCTAGAAAAAGAAGAACACATTAGATCTGGATGAGTAGGAGGACAGAAATAATAAACATAAGAGAAGAAATCAATGAAATAGGAAGCAGACAAATAATAGAGAGAACCAACGAAACCTATTTCTTTGGAAAAAGAAATCAATACAATTTATAAATCTCTAGTTAGACTGATCAACTTAAAAAGGGAGAAGATATAAATTATTAATATCTTGAATGAAAGGGGGAATTTCACTACAATCCCCTAAAGAGGGTAACAAAGACATATTTCAAACTACATCTACCAGTATATTCTTAGATAAAACTTAGGTGAAATGGACACAACTTCCTAAAATTAATACCCAAATAAATAGAAAACTTGAATGTACCTATTAAATTGAATTCATAATCTGAAACCTTCTCAAAAGAAACTCCAAACACAGATGGATTCATTGGTGAATTCTATTAGACATTTAAGGTAGACATAATGCCAACTCTATACAAACTCTTCCACAAAATAGAGGAGGGTGGAACACTTCCCGACTCATTTTATGAGGCTAGATGTATATATTATAAGAAAAGAAAACTATGGACCAGAGTCCCTCATTAATATAGATGCAAAAATCCTTAACAAAATATTTGTAAATTTAATCCAGAACAAAAAGAAAATATGCCATGGCCAAATGGAGTCTATAGTAGGAATGCAAGCTTAGTTTAATGTTTTAAAATCAATCAGTAAAATTCACTACTAACTGGAGAGAGGAGAAAAAAACATGATGATCTCAATATAGGCAGAAAATGCACTTGACAAAATTCCAAAATTCCAACACCAATTTATGATTAAAAATCTCAACACATTAGGATGAGAAATTTTAAAAAACCAACAAATAAACCCTCAACTTGATAAAGGGTATTCACCAAAAAACCCTATAGCTAACATCATAATTGATGTTGAAAAACTTCATACATTCCCTCTGAGATTGAGAACAAAGCAAGAATCTCCACTCACACCTTCTATTCTTCTATTGTACTAGATATCCTAGTTAGTGTAATAAAGCAAGAAAAAGAATCTGATAAATGGCATCAGATATGAAAGGAAGAAGCAATTCTATCTTTGCATATGTAGAAAATCGTAGGAAATCTACAAAAAGATACTAGACTTAATAAGTGAGTTTAGCCAGGTCAATACACAAAAGCCAACTGTACTTCTATAAACTAAAAACTACTGGAAATTGAAATTTTAAAAAATCCATTGACAGTGGCATTAAAAATATGAAATACTTCATGATAAATTTATCAACATACATTCAAGAACTTTACACTGACAACTATAACACATTAGTGAGAGACATTAAAGGAAATCCAAATGAATTGAGAGAGACCATATTCACGAATCAGAAGACTCAACATTACTAAGACAGTAGTTCTTTCCAAGTCATCAATAAATTTAACATCATTTCAATCAAAATCCCAGCAGACTTTTTTGGGTAGCAACTGACAGACTGATTCTAAAATTGATTTGAAAATAAAATGAACCTGGAGTAAACAAAACATTTTTGAAAGATAAGAATGAAACCCAAGGACTTGCACTCCCAGATTTCAAGACTTACTATGAACCTAGGAAACCAAGACAGTGAGGCATCGGGTAAGGATGGACATGGATATTAATGGAGTATGACAGTAAGACTCACACATTTACGGTCCATTGATTTTTTAAAAAAATTAATTAATTAATTAAGTAATTAATTTATGGCTGTGTTGGGTCTTCGTTTCTGTGCGAGGGCTTTCTCTAGTTGCGGCAAGCGGGGGCCACTCTTCATCGCGGTGCACGGGCCTCTCACTGTCGCGGCCTCTCTTGTTGTGGAGCACAGGCTCCAGACGCGCAGGCTCAGTAGTTGTGGCTCCCGGGCCCAGTTGCTCCGCGGCATGTGGGATCTTCCCAGGCCAGGGCTCGAACCCATGTCCCCTGCATTGGCAGGCAGACTCTCAACCACTGCGCCACCAGGGAAGCCCCTGGTCCATTGATTTTTGACAAAGGTGCCATGATAATTCAATGGGGGGAAGGATCGTTTTTTTCAACAAATGGTGCTGGAACAAATGGATATCTGAGAAAGTGAACCTCAATTCTTTTCTCCCTCCCTTGAAGGTGGGCTATACTTAGGGACTTGCTTCCAAAGAATCGAGCAAGGAAAGGGGAAAATAGTGACTTTACAGAGAAGAAGCCAGTGATTCATGTGGGTACTATGGCCTCCTTGTATTCTTTCCAAAAACCCACATCCCCAGGCTGATCATGAGAAAAGCATCAGACAAGCCCAGATTGAAGGGCATTCTACAGACTCTTAAAGACTGCCAAGGTCATGACAAACAAGGAACGTCCGAGACACTGTCAGACCAGAGAAGACGGGAAGGCATAACGACTAAGTGTGGATTGGATTCTGGATCAGGAAAGGGACATCAGGAAAAAAACTAGTGAAGCCTCAATAAAGTCGAGGATCTAGTTAATAACAACAACAAAAAACAATAATAAAAAGTTTATTATTAAGTCAAGGGCTTGATAAGCGCTTTTTATGTTAATAAAAAGTTATTGGGCTTCCCTGGTGGCACAGCGGTTAAGAATCTGCCTGGCAGTGCAGGGGACACAGGTTCGAGCCCTGGCCTGGGAAGATCCCACATGCCGCGGAGCAACTAAGCCCGTGCGCCACAACTACTGAGCCCATGCTCTAGAGCCCGCGAGCCACAACTACTGAGCCTGTGTGCCTAGAGCCCGTGCTCCGCAACAACAGAAGCCACCTCAATGAGAAGCCCACGCACCGCAATGAAGAGTAGCCCCTGCTCACTGCAACTAGAGAAAGCCTGTGCGCATCAACAAAGACCCAACATAGCCAAAAATAAATAAATAAATTTATTTTAAAAAAAAGAAAGTTATTTTCATACGAAAAGAAGGTAGAACTCAGATTTTATTCTAACATCTACTATCAAAAGAACTGAATTAAGAGTTTTCATAAAGAGCTACTCAGGCATAAAAATATTTAAAGCAACCAGTGCTCCTATGTAAACGCTGTCACTTGAAAGATGAGACCCTGAGACACAGAAACATCAGGGCCTCACTCACACACCATCCAGCACAGTATGGGTGGCATCAAAATTCTATTCTGTAGACATCAATTTTGCAAAGATTAAAATTAAATTAATATTAAATTTTAAAAAGAAAAATAAACCTCAACTTTTGCCTCAGGCCATACACAAAAATTAGCTCAAAATGGATCACTGACCTAAATGCAAAAACTAAAACTATAAAACTTGTAGAAGAAAACAGAGGAGAAAACTTCACAACTATGGGATAAAATAAGATTTCTTTGGACACAAAAAGTACAAACTATAAAAGAACAATTGATACATTGGGCCTAATCAAAACTTAATTCTGGTTATTGAAAGACACTCATAAGAAAATGAAGAAGCAAGTTGCAGATGAGGAGAAAATATTTATAATATCTACCTGACAAAAGGTGTGTATCCCAAATATACCAGGAACGCTTTCAATTCAAGAGTAAGAAGGAAAACTACCCACCACCACCACAACCAACAAATCAGAAAAGATTTGAACAAATACTTCATAAAAGAAGATTTAAGAATGGCCAGTAAAAACTTTAAAGATACTCACCATCATTAATCACTAGGGAAACACAAATTAAAACCAAATGCAGTACCACTCCACACCCAATAGAACTGATTAACACAAAAAGGACTGACAATGTCAAGTGCTGCTGAGACTGTGAAGCAATGGGAACTCTCAGACATCATGGGTGGGGATGCAAGATGTGCAGGGAAATTGTCTGGCGGTACTTTTTATAAAGGGAAATATACACTTAGCCATGTGAGCCACCAATCCCATTCAATCCCATTGACTCCAAGGGAAATAAAAATATATGTCCCTACAAATGCTTGTACTTGGATGCTCACAGCTGCTTTATTCATAAAAGTCCCCAACCTGAAATAACCCAGATGTCCTTCAACAGGTGAATGGATAAACAAACTGTGGTCCAGCCATACCTGGAATGTTACTCACCAATAAAAAGGAAAGAATCGCTGATACACATAACACATGGACGAGTCTCAGAAACATTAGATCGAGTCAAAAAAAGAGTACACGTGTTACATAATTTCATTTTCTATGAAACTCTCAAAAAGAGAAATCTAATCTATGGTGTCAGAGAGCGGTTGGTTGGTGGCTGACAGAGACCAGGAGTGGAGGGACGGGGCTAAGCGGGAAGAGGCACAAGAGAACTTTTTTAGGTGATGTAAATGTTCCCAGTCTTGGTATTGGTGGTAGTTAACAAGGATGTATAGAACTTTCAAAGCTTATCAAAATATACACTTAAATGGGAGCATTTTATTATGCATAAATCATACATAAATTAGAGTGATCAAAGATCCAAAAGGAAATGGGATTTTAAGAAAACAACACTACTGACTGTATGAGGCATCCTGGGGGCTGGCCTTTTTGCCTCACAGTCTGAATGGTCAGGACAGGTACTGGGCCCAGGTAGACAAGAGTGGGGTGTCACCCAGTGTCTGCTAAGTCGTCAGGACCGGGTGGGAGGGGGTGGGGCTGGGCATCCTGGGGGTTTGTGGCGGGCAGAGTATGGCTGTCTCTGCAGCAGTACGCGGCTTTAGATTCTGTAACAGTACTCGGCTTCAGATTAAATGCCTAACTCATACATATTCAATCATAGGCGCAGCCTGAAGCTTTTTTTTTTTTTCTTTTAATTTAAAAAATGATAGCAAGGCCTTACCAGAGAGTTGCTTGATGGCCACAGGTCTCACTTTGTAGGGAGTCCTGCAAGAGAGAAGGCAGTTGCACTGTAAGATGCTGTCAAAAATGTTCATGTACATCTGGTTCGAGAGAGAAGCACTTGGGCTGAATTAGAGTTCAGTGAATTAGGTCTTTTTAAAATGAATTTCTTTGGCAGGTCTGAGCTTTCTCATTCAGAAGAATTCTAAATACTTTAAATATATCATTTAAACAACAGACCTCCTCTATAATGTTCATATTTGGTTAATAAAATAAACATGTTGAATGCAGCTGGGATGGCACAGAATTGTCCTGGTCTGTCCTGACACTTGACTGTTACAGGAGGCTCTCCCTGTTTTGCTTTGAGCTCCTGGAGACTGCGTCCCCCAAGTGCACAAGAGAGGATGGTGTCAACAACTCAGGCGAAAATGCACTGGCACCTCGGTGATGTCACCACCGGTAATCATGAGACCCACAGGGGGTGGGGAGAGGATACTGGTGATAGGAAAGACAGAGTAAAGGTCACTGTCCCTGACATACAAGGACCTCTGGCAAAGGTGGGGGGGAGACAAGTCAATGGAAAATAGGCAAAGAATAGGAACAGGCAATCATTGATAACAGTTAATAAAAATAAAAAGAGGGACCTCAAGAAAGAGGGTATTTTTTTTCCCCCAATTTTAGAACCTGGTAACATGAATGCTGTGAGGGCACAGGGACTCAGGTTCTCACAGGTACTGCTGGTGGGAGTACGGATTGCCACCACCTAGGGGAAAGCAACCTAGCAGCACTGATTCAAATGTAAAATACTTTGTCTCAGCATGTGAACCTAGGAATGAAAGTATTAATTCTTTTGGTTATCTTACACAGGGATACCTTCATATGTCACTCGCTCATTCATTCAACACATTTTACACAGAGTGCTCGGTGTGGTCGGGTTCTGGTGATAAAAGAGTGAATCAGGGCTTCCCTGGTGGCGCAGTGGTTAAGAATCCGCCTGCCAATGCACGGGTTTGAGCCCCGGCCCGGGAAGATCCCACATGCTGTGGAGCAACTAAGCCCGAGCACCACAACTACTGAGCCTGCGCTCTAGAGCCTGTGAGCCACAATCACTGAGCCCTCATGCCACAACTACTGAAGCCTGTGCGCCTAGAGCCTGTGCTCCGCAGCAAGAGAAGCCACTGCAGTGAGAAGCCCGCGCACTGCGATGAAGACCCAACGCAGCCAAAAATAAATAAATAAATAAAATTAAAAAAAAAAAAAAAGAGTGAATCAGACAAGAACACTCTGCCCTCACAGATCCCACGTTCCACGGTCAAGTACACGTTGAAAGGACGTGAATGCTGCTGTTTGAATGGCTAAGAAATGTCATCCGCCGGGGCCGGATGACACATTAGCTGAACTGTGGAGTGTCATTCAGTTGTCAAAAAGATGGAGATGAGTGAGCAAGTACTGACGTGGAGGGATGCCCACGACATCTCGTCAGGGAGACACGGCAAGTTACAGGGTCACAGACGGAGAGTCAGCTCAGCGATGGAGAAAGAAAGTACAGAGACTCTGGAAGGAGTTACACCAAACACCAGACTCTGAACAGTGGCTAACTGGCATCCTGTGGTTGAGCAGTTACAGGGCACACGGAAGATTGTTTGCATTTAAAATGCCAATAAAGTATAAAAATAACAACTGCGTGGCACTAATAGGTGATGGACGGACAAGCCCACGCTGGTCTCGAGTCCCGCCTCCCCACGAGGGGTTCCTCCTGGTGGAGCCCGTGAGGGGCAAGTCAACCCCACCCATCCCCCCCGCAGGAGCATGCACCTTGCTTGGGGAAAGGCCCTCTTCCAAAGGTCCCCGGAAGTTGGTTATTTGGGACTTGGGGCACTTTCCCTACAGAGGTTTCATCGTAATGGTGTTTGGGTCCTGGGAGATCACAGAACCTCCTGCTCAGAATCCACGCGGTTTGAAGTGTGGCTCCACCTGTAGAGCAGGTGAGACACCCGGCTGGGGCGGGGCTTGGCCAAGGTGGTACTAGCTGCCTCCGTCCTCACACTGATGGCGAGCAGGGCGAGTCCACCCTCCCCGGGCCCTCCCAGCAGCCGTCAGCCTCGCCAGCTTGCAGGTTTCCAGGAGCCACCGCTCAGGGAAGGGGGGAACCTCCCTGAAGCCCACCGCGTGTGCGGGGCTGACTTTGAACCAGGGTCGTGTCCAGAGCACGTGTCGGTGCTGCCTGGGGGGGCCAGGGCTGCGGCGATGGGGTGAGGGGCGCTGAGAGCCACGGCGAGGTGGGCGTCACCTCTCCTCTCTCCTCCTCCCTCAGCCCCATGAGCAGCACTGATGCTGGGGCAGTGGGTGGAGAGACGGGATCCCAGGCCCTAGGGGCGCAGGAAGGGGCCTTCCCTTCCCCCCTTTCTCTTCTCTCTCCCTCCCCTGCAGCCACAAGGACTGTCTTCCCCTGCTCCCCACAGGCCGACGCTGGCCGGGAGGTGACAGTGACGGCACAGAGGAGGTGCCGGAGGTGTGGATGGGGAGAGACAGAGCCGCGTGTCCCGAAACGCCTGCCCCCCCTTACATCGTGTCAGAGGCGCTGACCACAGCTGGCTCCCCAAGATTACTCTTGGCCCTTGGTTCCTTAATCCTGTTGACTCAACAGCAGGAATGTTCTCAGAACCAGTTATGTTGCTTCCACGATTGAATAAACTCCTGCCTCGGCCTAAATTGAGTTGCAGCTTCATCATTTCTTCCTCAGCAACAGAATTGAGATAAACCACTTTCCATTTGCCTTGAACTTGTATTTGTCTTTTTCCAAAATGCCTCTTTTCAAACACGTTTAGTGGGAGCCGCGCCGGAATGCAGGAAACATTTCTCCCCAGCTGAGGGGATGGGCACACACACCATCCTTGTAAGCGCTCAGCCATTTCATCCGGTGGACAGCTTCATGTATCACAACTTGGCTAACATTGGGAATAAAGGAGCGTTTCTATCACATGTGTGCCGTGCTGTCCCGGCTCGCCCCTCTCTCCCCACGCCCCATTTTTCCTCATACTACTCAAGGGTCTGTTTCTCTCCTTCAACAAGGATCTTGAAGCGGCGGAGGCAGAAACGGAAGGGTGGTCAAGAAGCAACACGCTGCTCAGTGGGACACCATGGGATCCAGGATGTCCCCTTGTCCAGAAAGGAGCACTGAGACCAGACGCTGTCCCGCCGAGCGTGATCTGAACGAAGCTGGGACGTGTCTACCTGTGTCTGTTAGTCTTTAGGAATGAGGGCGATTAGCAATCAATCACCTTTCTTATCAGCTCCAAAAGAGACAGGAAGCTACTCAGCCCATTGCTAGATTAGAGCGTCTCTGACTTAGGTAAATATGTTCCAGCTTATTTAAAATGCTGGTCCGAACGTTCTCTGATCGTTAAGGGAAGAAGCATTTTGAAGGAAGAGTCAGAAGGTCATGAGATTTGGTTTGACATGAGCCGAAAAGTTCAGTATAAGAGATGGGAAAACTGGGACCCCCGACTTCTCATCAGTAACCAGGTGGTCACAGTCAAGAGCCCTTGTAATTTGGAGAGGAGGCTGTGAAAAGCGCCCCCTGCGAGTGTGAACCGGGCAGAAAGCAGGCAAGGCGGACGAGTTGGCACCTGCAGGAGAGCCTCTCCTGGGAGGCGGTTCCTGAATCCGAGGCTGGGGGCAGGGTACAGGCGTTGACAAGGCTGGACCGAGGGGCTGCAGCGTCTTCAGCGGTGGAGGAAGCTGGAGGGACACGACCTGACTTGACCGTCTTCTGGGAAGAAACAAAATTTATCCAGCACTTTCCGAGAAGGGGAAACCCTGTGTCTGGTAGAGGTGACCTTCTGGTCATTGGCAGGCTGAGCACCCACCTGGGGGTCAAGAGTAGTTTCTTAGGTTTTGCCCACTTTACACCGGTGACTCTCACCCTCGCTGCGTATTGGAATCACCCGCTGAGCTTTAAAAAAAAATCCCTCAAAAATCCACATTTCCTGGGTCCTAGTGGGGCTCTGGTGACCAGAGCCTTTTTGATGATCGCTGGTGGTTTGAACCTGCAGGCAGGGCTGACGGTCACTGGTTTGGTCGGACTAGGTTATACCGTGCATGTTTAGAGGGGGCGGGACCCCCGACGGCAGCTGGAAGCGTGGGACCGGAGAATTAGAGGCAAACGGAGCAGATCGGAGGCCTCGCTGGGGCTCGTGCGCGACCCGGGAGGGGGAGGTGAGCAGGCGGGAAGGGAACCTTGGGGAACGCCGCCTTTCGGGGGCTGAGAGTGGGAAGCAGACACAGCCGGGGGGAAGATGATGGAGGCAGCTGGAGAAAAGGAGAAGTCCATGACCTCAAATGCAGGGAGCAGACAGAAGCAGGGGAGGCGATGCCCAGTGCAGAGACCAGTGATTAAGGAGGTCCCGGCCAACAGCATCACCACCTGGGAACCTGCAGAAATGCCAGGGGAGAGGGAGGGAGGGGGCTCCGCTTCAGCCAGCCCCCCGGGGTGTGCGTGAGGCTGGTGGCCTGGGGGACAACGGGCAGCTCTGCGACGAGAAAGCAGCGGGGACCACATGCACCGGTTCTCAGCCTCGCCAACACTGACATTTGGGCAGGTGAGTCTGGGGTGGGACCAGCCCTGGGCACTGGGGGAGGTAGAGCAGCAGCCCTGGTCTCTGCCCGCTGGGTGCCAGAGACCCCATCCCCTGGCGTGGCAGCCTAAATGCTCCAGACTTCGCCAAGTGTCTCCTGGGGAACAAAACTGCCCCCCGTTGAGAAGGGCTGGCACAGAATACAGAGCCAAAGGAGATATGATGAAGTGACAGAACAGAATGGACAAACTACAAACTGCTTTAAATTAATTCGGGAAAAATGCAGTTTTGCCCCATCAGACACCGGCTTGCACGGACAGGGCACTTCCCTCTGACGACATCGTTGTATCCTGTGGAAGTCAGGGGTGACAGGTCACTCGTGACTTTCCTTATGAATACAGATCTGGGTCAGGCTGGAGCTTATGCCACAATTTACGACAATCTTCCTGGAGCCTCCGGGGATTCAATTAGCATCGCTCCTTCCGGGGAGCCCGGAGCCGATAATCAGAGCGTAATCAGAGCCAGAACGCGTGGGGGCAGAGGCTCCTGATGACGAAATTAAAAGTTCAGGAGACTGATGGATGCAGTGGAGGGGGAGGGGAGACCGGGCGGAAGCACCCAGATGCTCGGGGAAGGACAGTGCTGGCCGCTCACCACAGAGCTCGGAGGACATCGGAGTCTGTTCAGATGTTCTAGGACTTTGTACATCCCAAGGGTTTGTCACTTGCCTGGCTTCCTGCACCAAAGCCTGGCAGTCTTTGCGAGGTCTTGAGCCCTTGCCTGGGGCCAGTCATCCTGCACCCAGGCTGGCGTGGGTGGCTGACAGGTGGCTTCGGGGGACAGAGGAAGAAGAGCTGGTGCCCATCCCTGGGCGCTCAGCTGTGCACACACCTTTGGTCGGGGGAACCTTTTGGGCACCTACAGCGGAGGTCCCAGGGACCCCATCATGGAAGCCCAAATACTCCCACGCTGCCATCACGGGGCCGGGGCCCTCCAGTGGCCGGGAACTTCGAGGGTCTGCCTGGGCACGCTCTCTCCTGCGGCTGGAGTAGCTGGCCTGGTTCAGTCGGGGGGGGGGGCACCCCGATGGCCGGATTGACACGTGTCCCTCGGAGGGGGATACAGTGAGGGGCAGGAGAAACAGGGGTCCCGAGGGGCACCCCACTCCCAATCACGCTGCTGCTTCCGGCCTCGCAGGGCACGCGGGCTGGATTCTGCCTGGCCCTGCTGCAAATACAAAGTGGGGGCCACCGGGGACCTCGCCAGCCGCGGGGCAGAGGGCCGGGCGTGGATGGGAGAGGCTCTGCTTGGACTCCTTGTACTCCCTCCGGCCGCATGCAGCCGGGCTGTTTTGCAGATGTTCACAGGTGTGCTTACTGCCCAAGCCTTTTCCTCTCTAGGTCTCTCCTGGTTTCGCTCCTCTGGCCCCCAGGCTTCCCAGCCCCCAACCTCCGCCGTCTTGGGCAGAGTAGCCGGTGGACAGTGCTTGACAACTCCAGGACTTGCCCCAGGGGGTCAACGCCCAGCGCTGCCCAGGGAACCCGGTCAGGGAATCTCCTGCCCCGATGGACTGGGGGCGGCTCTGCTCCTGCCACTCAGTGCCTCGGTTTCCCCATCTGTAAATGCCCCCTCGGAGGGCTCTTGTGGAGCCTCGGAAAGGTCCCTGGCCACACTTAGAGCTGCTACTTTCTTGGAAAGTGACAAGTTCTGCAAAGGAACCAGCAGCCTCCTTCCCAGACCCTCCCATCTTTGGTTTAAATTCAGATTTTCCTGCAGCAGTAAAATTAAAAAACAACCATGGAGGCCTTGCCGTGCGTGCAGAGAGCTGTCAGACACGCCACGAGAAGGAGCTGACGTAGCCCGCCAGCCGCTTACCGTTCCGAGTTGGCGGGCATGGTGGGGTCGATGGAGACCATGGCGTCATCCGTGGTCAGGAGGGAGATGGTCGTGTTCCTGGAAGACAGGAGAAGCCAGCGTCTTCACCCCGATGTTGTCCCCTGGGTGCACACCTGACTCTGGGCCTCCCATGAGGTAGGAGCCCGGGTAGCAGGCCCGTCCTGCCCAAGGGGCCATGAGGAGTGGCCCTCAGCTTGTAAACAAAGTTAAGGAACTGTGTGTGTACTTCTAAATGCTCAGTAGATGTGTAAGTAATTTAAAACGGGAATTGGAGAGAGTGTAATTTGTTGAGTTGGGAGATTAAATTGTGGTAAAGTAGAAATGAACATTTGTATCAGCCAGTGATGAATTCAGGGTTTGCCTTTCTACTTCATTTCCCGTGGGAGTCTATCTAAACAGGCAAAAAGCTCTCCTACCAAACAGTTTTAAGTGGATCAATTGAATCTTCCTCCAACTTCTCATCTGTGGGGTCTTTCACGCGAGGTGTTGCCTTAACCACGTGACTTAACTCTCTGGTCTTCGGTTGTGTATCAAAATCTGTGCAATGCGGGTGACACCTGAAACCCAGGTTGTTCTAAAGAATAACATTTATTTATTTCTTAGCACATTGCTTAATAAAAGATGCCCCGAACTGTGGGCTATTTCTGGCTGCTACAAACCACTACTTGCTGTAACTTCAGGTGTGTAATCTCATCCCTGACTCTCCTTTTTCTCACCTGACTCTGAAAGGCTCCTACTGTCCTTCTCTCTCACCCTCCTTGACCTGGGTCATAACCTTAGTTAACTGCAGGCCAAAGCTGCTCCTTATCACTCTCTATAGTTGGGAAGTTAGGACAGAAAATCCACTTGCTGGAACAAACTGTTGATTTTGGGAAAAGAATTCTTCTGGAATTCTTATGGTTCTATAAGGTAGATTTCTGGTCTTTTCAACTTATTTCTGACATCAGTCTTTTCCTAAACCTTGATCTGTGATGAGCCCCTCTCTCCCCGTTGCTGGATCATTTGGGGCTGGGGGACCAAAGTCTAAACACTACTACCGTCCTTTACCCTTTCTCCCAAAGCAAAGAAATAAACGAAAGAAAAAAAGAAACTCTTAAGACAGTAGTTTCTGCCTAATTCCGCCCAAAGTTTCCTTCCGTGTAGCACAGCGGTGGCCGAAACCTCCAGGGACTCATCCACTGATTCGAAAGGTCCCGAGTGCAAGGTACAAGGTAAGCCCATGGGCCCTACCACCCCTCTTGTCCCCTAGACTCGGCCACTCGCCCTCCCAGGTACCTGTCCCTCTAGGTGAATTTAAAGGCGTCCCCCTGGCGGGGGCAATTCCGGGTCACTCACCGAGGCAGGCCGGTGGCGATGCAGAACAGGTCCATAATGTCGCTGGAGTTGCAATACTTGCTAAAGACCACCTGCAAAACAGAAGCAGAAGGCCGTGAGGGTCAGGCAGGAGCAGGGCAGCTGGTTTCCATGGTGACGTCAGATTCCAGAGCTTTCTCTCTGGTCCCGACCTGCAGGTTAATTTTACAAAGAAAAAACAAAATAACCGTGGGCACTGGAATGTTACATGCACGTCTCTTCACTGAGTCGATTTATACAGGTTGAGAAAAACTTCACTTTTTTGTTCGCTGAAAAGAGTTGTGAAAAACAACGCTATCACCCACATAAGGACACCTGCCGGTGACATGCTGCCTCGTGCACATCATGGTGATGTCTGACGCACCATCAACAACCTCGGCTTAATGATATCACATTGCAGGGGGTCTCCAACGACCTCCGGGGCCATTATGCAAAAGAAATTTAAGATCATTAGCTTAAAAACAAAAGATTGCCTTTTAGGATTTGGGGGCTGAGGTGCAGGACCAAATCCAAGAGGGAATCACCCTGAGAAAGGGTCCGATTGGAACCGTCGGTCTGCATAGTGAACAAATTTCACCGGAGGCAATTTTACACACGGCCTGGGTGTCCAGTCCCTGCTGGACAGGAGAGAAACACGTCACATCAGCATCTTTTGTCCGAGGGGTCCCGATTGTGAATCTGGGCTCCGGAACCCCTCCCTGGGAGAGGGGGCTTCACGTACAGAGAGGGGGGTTGCTCTCTAAGGCTGGACAGCGCATGGGACAGTCCACGCCAAGGCTCCCATTTTCACCGTAACAGAGGTTTTCCTTCAACATTTTCCCTGGCTAATTGCTGTAAGGCCCCTCTTGCTCACCAGCAGGAGTCCATGGGCGTGGGGAGAGCCAAGCTGAGGAGAGTGGGCATTTTTCAGTGCCCAGAGCGCTATTTTTTCAGCCAGATCAGTTTGCATCTTTTTTTTATTGGAAACAGTAAGACAGAGTAAGCAGATATTTTTCCCCGCAAACGTAGCTGTTCCCTGACTACCACGGCCTCCTGTGTGCTGCCCGGTCTGGCTACGCTGAGACTCAGCCAGCGCCACTGTCCGGGCTGCCCACTTGCCCCCCGAGGTGGTATTCGCACCCTTGGTGACAGGGTCTTTGGTCGGCACTGTCCACCTGGCGGCCACCGGCCTGGCTCAGAGCTGGTCCCGCCTGGACCCCGGCAGCAGCCCCTGCACTGGCCCTGCTGGGTCTCAGCCCAGCACCCACCCTTGGTTTCTAGAACTCAAACCTGGTTGTACCACTTTCCTGTGCAGATACCTCTGCTGCCCCGCACGCCCACTGGAGAAGGTCCACCTCCTCGCTGGGCACCTGAGGTTCTGGGGTGTGTCCCTCGACACTGTGCCCTCGCCAAGCTCCCGCCCCTGCCTTCACTCCGGTCCACGGGTGCCCCTGCCTCGCCCTCTGCTCTGGGTCCCCTCTTCCCAGAGACCCTCCTCCGCTCTCCGTCCTCCCAGCCCTCGGGACTCAGGGCCAGCTTCTCCACATGGCCCCCCGACCCCACCGCCAGAGGAGTCCCCCCGCGTATTCACGACAGTGCGTCCCAGCGCCCCCAGCACAGGCCTTAGCTCACGCCTCGGCCTTTGCGGCTGTGCCCAAGACGGGTGAGGTGCGAGGTCCTGGCCATTCGCCCACTGACACGGGACCATTTCTGACTTTCCCATTCAAGCCTCTGTGAAGTTCATGTCCACCTGGTGCAGGCTGACCGCGTGGGTTTATTCCAGACCCCAGTCAAAGGCGAGGGTGGTGGGCCGAGGCAGAGGACAAGACAGCTCTGTCTGTGAACATTCGATTTGCCCGGAGATTCCGGAACAGGGCGAGGTGGCTTGCAGGTCATGACCAGATGCTGGTCAGGAGCTGAGCGTGACTCCAGGAAGTTAGTGCTGACAAGGCCCTCCCCAGGGAGGGAGGTGGGAAGAAAGACCAGGAGCTTGGAATATCCTGGGGGCCTTGACAGGAGTTGAGTTTGCCCAACTTTATAAGCACTGCAGATGAAATCTGGAGGAGCCAGTCTTTTGTGATGGCTTCCTAGCCTCGGGATAGCAAATAATAGAAGCTTTAAAAAATCCAATTATGAAGCAGCAAAACAAACCCAGAAGGGCCCACAGGGCACACTGACACTCTCGCTGCCCCTTTGTAACCGATCCAGCCCAACCTAGTGAGGGAGGTCGGCCTTCTTCTGGGTCCAGAACAGTCTTTGAGATTATTTTTGACTGGGGGGGTGGAAGGAAATCAGAAATAAGCAGAAAAGATTGCATCGGGTGTATTCCATTGCAATGGAAAGCCATGCTGTGTCCATCTGTAAATCCATTTCAACATTCCTCTACTGTAGAGAAATGCAGGGTTCTTTGATTGCACTTCTGAACTGGTTGTAACATCTTGTTGTTTCCCCTGTTCAGCTAACAAGTTAGTTTGACGTGTGGCCATTTCACATCTGTGCGAGAGTCAGGCTTTTGCCTTATTTAGTTAGTTAGTTAATGAGCCTTTAGCAGGGCCGACGCAGGTGAGAGGCTGGGGTGAAGCATCACGTGAACCCTAACATCGGAAGTGCTTGGACAGCCTAGTTCTTGGCCGGGTGTCAGGAGACGCTCCCGGCCTAGATGGGTTGTTCCTGGTGTGGGAAACCAGTCCCTGTAGCACAAAGGCTTGGTTGGCCTGGGAAGAACCCCTCCCCCGCCCCCGTCACCAGGCAGCCTGGTCAGGAGGGCACAAGGCTTTCTGTTCCCATGCTGAATCATTCTGCAAATCCTTTATCCCCTATCCAGAAATAAACAGCGGGGGAAAAAAGCGTTGGTGAAATGAAATTTAAACGTGAAAAGTGGAGGCAGCATGGTTAACAGAGAAATAAGGGTCTTACGTTGCCCCGGAGCTGCGGCTCATGGGTAAGCACGGCAGGTCACCCCAGACCCTTTCATGTGGCTTGGTCGGCAGCACCGCGATGTTAAAACAGGACAAGAGAAAAAAAGGGAGAGCCCAGAGGCCTCTCTTCTGCTGGACGTTGGTCCTCCCTCATACTCAGCTGGGAGCTGTGAACGTCAGAGGGAACTTCGGCACCTGGAACCTTCCTGCTGCCCGCAGAGCTGGGTAACAAGTACTCATGGAGACCAGCCGCCCGCCAAGCTGAGTTCTGAGGGGTCCCCGGAGGAAGCAGCACACAGAGCTGGACGAAGCTCCCCTGGGCCCAGCCGGCGAGGGGTCAGGGGGTCAGGATCACAGCCCAGGCCTCCCTCTGTCCAGCACACACGCGTGACCCAAACAGCTCTGACTCGCAGGCTCTGCATGGCGTGTGATATCTGTATTCACCCCCCGCCCACCCAGCGATGGTGTCCTGGCGAGAGCAGGGGGTCCTGCGCTCCCTGTCGGTTATTCTTCTATCCATCGGTTCCCTCCCGGTGCCCCGCCCACCCCTCCGCCGTCGCGGGCAAGACCGCCACCACCCCGTAGCCTCAGTTTGCCTTTCTGCGAATGAGGTCCATCACGCCAGCGGCACCTGCCTCTCAGGGCTGAGATGGGCGACGCGCGAGGGAACGTGCTCGAGCACAGCCCTCAGGACGCTGCCGCTCTAACACCAAATTCAGCTGCGCGCCAGCTCTGCTCCTGTGAACCTCCCGGCCCCCGCTGGCTCTAAAATCCTGACTGTGGGCGGAAGTCTCCAGGGCTCTTCAGGTTGCCAAACGCACCCAAAGTGACTTTTGGCCCTCCTTTGTCAGGCACCCAATTTTATTTCAGTAGGACCTCAGATGTACGACTGCAGGGTTTCCAGAGTGTGAAGAAAGGACGTGTAACCCAGCTCCTCCGTTTCCACTGTTTCTTGGTAGGCGGGGGACCCTTGGCACCAGAAAGGCAGGGATGGAGCCCGGGGTGGGAGTTCCAGGCCGCGAGCTCTCAGCAGGACGGTGCTGGGGCTTTGTGGGGAGCGATCAACAGTCAGTGCAGACGAGGAAGAGAGGTGAGTGTCCCGGGGCACACGCGGGTTGACCAGGCTTTCTGGCCCAGTGCACGGTTGGGACTGGCCTTGACCCATCCCAGTCGGGCAGCCCAGGAAACGGGCCCAGGGCTCTGGTCAGGGCTGTGCCCTCCCAGCCGGGTTGCTGGGTGGGGACCTTTCTGAAGACATCCTGTAGGTCTGTCCTTACAGGTGGGGACTTGGGAGCGAGACCCAGGGGACTCCCGCGGCCCAGCCACAGCCCTCAAAGCACAGGGCGCCTCCCGAGAGCCCTGGCCGGGCAGCCCTGGCCCCTGGGGACCCTGCCCCTGCCTGCAGCCTGACCTACAACTGTCGGGCCAGCACACAATCTCCTTTCCTCGTGAGAACTTCACTAAGCGATCTGGAGCTGGTGGCAATTGGGGTGAGTCACAGGGTCACGGGGAGTCTGACCTGGGCTGACCACACCAGGCCACCCACGAGATCACTAAGGAGGTGCAGCCCCCGGAGAAGGGAGGGGAGGGAGGCCGGGTCACAGTGGGCAGAGGGGAGGGGCAGAGGGCAGGAGAGCCCAGTGTCTTGAGTTGCCATATACGCACGGTATATGGATTATGCCCCCTGACGCGCATGACTTAAAATCCACGTATGAGTTCACGCAGGTGAAGCTTCTTAAAAGAAAGTTTCAAAAAATGCTGGTGTTGATGTCCATCACCTGCTGTCCTCTGCCTTCCTGCCTCCCCCCTTTAAGGTGGTGGATGGAGGAGGAGTCGTGGGGGGCCGGCTGCCGGTGCCGGGCATCTGCGGTCCAGGCACGGGATGAGCCTGGCTGCTGGAAGCGGGTGGGGGTGGGGGAGGGCCACCCTGGGGGCGGTGCTCAGGCACGAGAAAGATTTCGAGTAGAGCGCCCTTTCATTTGGGTTCCACAGGTGGAAGCCACTTGTCACTGCCCCTGCCCCATTTACGCTGGTCATTTAGGCATCTGTTCGGCGCAAACGTGGTCGGCAGTGGTTGCTGAGAACACTGTTTCCTCTGCTGAGTAATGGGGAGCCCGCCCAGGAGGGGCAGTGATAAGAGAGCAGAGACACCCAGAAAGCAGAGAGACAGCACCGCCCCCTGGTCCCCGGACCCCGCACCTCTAAGCACCCTCGGGGGCTGGGATGAGCACCCTTGGGGCCTGCACTCGGAGAGGGGAACCTGAGTTTGGTTTCCTTTTGCTATCTGAGGCACTTCCTTGCAGCTGCTGAGAACATTTCTTGCTGGGTTTGTCAAGTTTCGGTTTGGACTGGCATGGAGTCAGCGACCACCGGAAGCTGTGGGTTTCTCACTCAGACATTTGTGGCTCTACGTTGGGAAATGCTCCCAGTCCTGGACAAACATGACAACCAAACGGCAATTTACGTTTGGGTTGAGAAAGACAAAACCCACCACTATCACAAAAGAAAAGTTCAGTTTGTGGATGTTGGAAGGGGACCAGGGACCAGGCAGGGAGGGGGACGGTCGGAGGCCTCCTGAGACTGCAGTGTGTCCCCGGGAATTTTCTCTGCCAGGCCGGCTACAATCTTTTTCACCAGGGAGACAGCTCACGAAGCTCGTAAACCAGGATGGTATTGGTTCCCTTTCAAAATCAGTAAAAACTGTGCATGTCAGGTAAGTTGTGCTTTTGGGGTTGGCTACTGTAAAACATGCAATTATGTTCGTCTTGCTGTTAACGCTCGCACCGAATGTGAAACTTTTTATTCGACCGCATTAGCAACAATTTTCACGGAGCGTCTTTGAACTTGGAGTAATGAATCTCGAGCAAAATTTTCCTCATTGTAATTCTTCTGCAGTTTTTCCCCCGAAGTGATTTTAAACGGCTACCGCTGAAGATGAGAGCCGGGGTGCGTAGACACCAGGACGCCGAGGTCCTGAAGCAGGCAGGGAAGAAAGGCACTTCTCCTTTCCCAGCAAGTTGTCCTTCCCGAGGGCACGTGGCGAGCTCTGTTCCTCCACGCGGTACCCGGCTCCGGTTCCTTCCTCTGTTGATGAGAACTCGACGCCTCTTCCAGCGACGTTCACTCTGGCCCCTCCTCGCTCCATCCACGTCGGCTATTGATCTCAGCCCCCCAGCATCTTAAATCTCAGCACTGACGCTTCATCATACTCGTATTTACTTGATGATGATGAATTTTACGCATCACACGGCATCAGAAATCTCCACCCAACCAAACTAGGGTACTGACTTCTAAAAATAGCCACATTGGCCTCCAAGAAATGGAAGGCAAACCACCACATTGGCAAGAACGAAAAAGTGATGGAGAGCCCAAATCTGGAAGTAACCCAGATGCCCTTTAATAGGTGAATGTTAAACAAACCCTGGTCCGTCCACACTGTGGATGAATTACTGATCTACACAACTGAGATGGATTCCAAGGGATTTATGCTGCGTGAATAAAAGCCAACCCCAAGAGGTTACATGCTGTATGATTCCACTTATACGACATTCCTGAAACGACAAAATTATACAGATGGACAACAGTGTTAGGGATGGAGGTGGGGGGTAGGAGGGTGGGGCTCCGGGTGGAGGATGGAGGTGGGCGTGGTCACAAAAGGGCTGGGACTGTCCTCTACCGTGACTGTGGTGGTGGATAAGAGACCCTACACATGTGATTGAATTGTACAGAACTCAACACACACACTCAGATGAGCTCAACAAAACGGGGAAAGTCCAAATAAGGCGGGGGACTGTCTCACAGTTACATCCTGGCAGTGACCCTGTACTGTGATTTTGCAAGACGTTACACTGGGGGAAACGGGGTGAAGGGTACACAGGTCATTCTGCAGTATTGCTCACAACTGCATGCTAATCTCCCATTGTCCCCAAGAGCTTATCTGAATAAAGCGAAGGCACCAACCCTGGCTGGGAGTGGGGAGAGGCATGCCCTTCCAGGAATGTGTGTCCAGATAGCCCTGCTGGGAAACAGCGTGGCCATATGTGTGCCCTTTGACCTGGAATCCCATTTCCAGGAACTGCTCTTAAGAAAATAACAGCAAACGTAATAAAGAGAGCATTTATTAAGCGCCAGGCAGTGTTCTAGTCACCTCCCAGGCTTAGGCCCAAACCACTGCCCTGCACGGCCCCTTCGCAAGCAAAGAGCTAGTGGGGTTGTTCCTTGTGTGTTAGTTATTGCAGAGAAATGGAATTAAGATGAATATCTCAAAGCAATGAAATGATTACATCTTAGTAAGTCTCAACGATGGAACGTTATATAGGCATTAAAATCACGTTTTTGAATACCGCTAATGTAATGCTGAGTGACAATGATCAAAATAAAAAATTATGTAAAAGAAAGCGATTCTCTCTCCCTCTCTCTCTCTGAAAAGAAAACACCAGCAGGAGAGGTCCTGAAATGTTCGCACTGTCTGGTGGAATAATGGGTTCTTTTCTTTTCTTTTTTATGCTGCTCTGTATTTTTCAAATATTCTACGATGAATACGCAGGGCTCTTATAACCAAGAGAAAAGTTACCTAGATCTAGAAGCTGAGGTTAATAACTGATAACAGAACTGGCTTGTGAATATCTCTTCCTAACAGCGGGCTGTGCTGCATTTACATAGGATTCTTAGGAGAGGAAAAAAAGGTCTTTACCATTTTTATTTGGAACGAATACTCTTTGGCTTTAAGCCAAGCGGATGAGAAAATTAAATGACAAGTTAACCAGAGGACAAAAATCAGAATTTAAATAGCATTTGGCTAGGAGTAGAGGGAGCTGGTGCGTGAGCTGAAGGCACCGGGAGAAAATCAGAGGCGACGGAGAGGCGGGGACCCTGTGGATGGGAAGGGAAGGGCAAGCTGGGTGCCTCCCGGGACAGACAAGAAAGCAGGTCTCACGGGTCTGTGCCAGCTGCAGGGACACGGCTGACTCGGGGCTGGAGGGATTGGCCGTGGCCCCCAGGGGACCCGAGGCCGTGCAGACAGAAGGGGCCACAGAGAAGCCGCATCCCCCATCCTCCTCCCCCCTCCCGCCGCCCCACCCACCTGAGACTCACGGCGCATGCGCCGGAACTTCCCGTTAAAGAATTTCTACAGCTTCAGACCCTAACCTGATGCGCCTCACATCATGCATCTTCCAGACGCACCCAAGTGAGGTTTTCAGGGATCAGGATGGGTGTGGGGTCCTCCTAGGGGGCTGCAGTGAGCCTGGGCAGAAAGCCCAAGGGGTCCGGACCAGCAGGTGGGGTGAGACCGGCCTGGGCGGGGGAGCCATGCCCCAGACACGGGAAGTGGGGCGGTCTGGTTGACCAGCACTGCCCTGGGGCAGGGGCAGGGGCAGGGGCAGGTGGTGCAGACCTGCCAGCATTGGGCTCAGCTTTCTTCACGTAAGCTCCTTTAGACACTAAGTATAAAGCAAGTACTCAGCTGTAATAACATAAATATCAACGCATCTGAGGAGGGACACGTCATCTTTAGGGTCGGTACACAGGAGGCTGCCCCCGACTGCTGTCCTGAGACCTGAGTGTCTTGTACATGCCTCCTGGCCGGCGAGTTGCAGGGCCGCACTGCCTGGGCCTTTGGGCCTCTCCACGGCCTCAGGACTGTGCAGGTCAGGGCCCTCCTCAGGCAGCATCCTGGGGGCCGGTAAAACGAGCTGAGGGTAACTGATGCTGAGGCCGCCTGCGGCTGCCATTCTGAACCCCAATTCCAAACGCGGTGCTCACACAGGGACCCGCTCTGTTCCCAGTAACTCTCTGGTGGGTGCCGTAGATTTGAACTTACAGAATAAATGGGTACTAATATGTGGCACTTAACTGTTTATCCAAGCTTTATATAGTAGGACTGTATGTAAAATTTGTTGACAAAGAAACAGTTCAGTTGCTAAAGTTATGCAATCACTGCACTAATTCTTTGGCCATCCGGGCAGAAGGGGTGCCTGGCAGCGAGGACAACCAGTGAGTGACGGCCCTTAGTGGGCTACGTCTGACCGGGTGGGCCCTGGGCTGGCTGGAGCCCACACGTTTCCTGCTGTCTCACATCCCAGGATTGCCCTCGGCTGGTGCCAGGGTCGCGCACTGCTCCAGGCACGTGCGGGGCAGAGGGGTGGGAAGGGAGGGGTCAGGGAAGTGAGCTCACTTCCGGTCCCTCTTCCTACCAGCTTGACCCGGGGCAAGTTTCTTCACCTTGTTGAGACTCTGATTCTTCACCTGCAGAGTGAGGATTATCATACCCCAGAGAAGGTTTCATCATGACACACAGAGGGCCTGGTACATAGTACGTGCTCAGTTAAGTGGCAGTTGTGATTACAGGGAGGGCCCCTTGAAACGTATGGGTGTCTTCCCTAGAGACAGAGAGGCTCCTCCTTGACCCCTCCAAGGCCATTTCACAAACAAGAGGCGCTGAGGACACACAGCCTTAACTTCAACATGTTGGCATCTCTGGGTGGTTCATACGTCAGGACATGAGGATACCTTAACTTGGGAAGGCCATCACAAAGCAGACTCTGATGTGCTAACCAACATCCCTGTGTTACCAACCACACCCAACCACAACCAAAATGCAGTGAAGACCAGGATCGTGTCAATACAAATGTGTATTAGTCAACAGGATCACCACGTAGGATTTAAAAGACTTTGACAGGTTAAATGATCAATTCGACCTCAGTCTGGTTAGTGTCAGTTTTCTTCTGGTAAACACGGAGGACAGTCTTTGGAAGGTGAGGTCCTTGTGGGCAGGACCCTGCTCAGTTCCTCTGTGTTCCATCTGTGAGCACAGGGCCTGTCCATCTGATCACGGGACACTGGTGCCCAAGTATCCTCCTGTGTGAACAGGCTGAGGCTGAATTTTGCATCTGCTGGTTTTAGGTTATACCACTAAGGATGCCAATTCCACCACCACCTCCACCATCACCTCTAGTGTCACCACCATGACTACCAGCACCACCATCACCACCACTGTCACCACCACCATCACCTCCACCATCACCAGCACCACCAAGACTGCCAGCACTACCACCATCACCATCACCACTGTCACCACCACCTCCACTGTCACCACCACCATCACCTCTATGATCACCATCACCATGACCTCCACTGTCACCACCACCATCACCTCTACAATCACCACCACCACCACCACCTCCACTGTCACCACCACCACCTCTACGATCACCATCACCACGAACACCACTGTCACCACCACCATCACCTCTACGATCACCATCACCACGAACACCACTGTCACCACCACCTCCACTGTCACCACCACCATCACCTCTACGATCACCATCACCACGACCTCCACTGTCACCACCACCATCACCTCTACGATCACCACCACCACCACCACCTCCACTGTCACCACCACCACCTCTATGATCACCATCACCACGAACACCACTGTCACCACCACCATCACCTCTACGATCACCATCACCACGAACACCACTGTCACCACCACCATCACCTCTACGATCACCACCACCACCACCTCCACTGTTACCACCACCATCACCTCTAAGATCACCATCACCACGACCACCACTGTCACCACCACCATCACCTCTACAATCACCATCACCACGACCACCACTGTCACCACCACCATCACCTCTACGATCACCATCACCAACACCACCACTGTCACCACCACCATCACCTCTACGATCACCATCACCACGACCACCACTGTCACCACCACCATCACCTCTACAATCACCATCACCACGACCACCACTGTCACCACCACCATCACCTCTACGATCACCATCACCAACACCACCACTGTCACCACTACCATCACCTCTATGATCACCATCACCATGACCACCACTGTCACCACCACCATCACCTCTACCATCACCATCACCAACACCACCACTGTCACCATCACCATCACCTCTATGATCACCATCACCATGACCACCACTGTCACCACCACCATCACCTCTACAATCACCACCACCACCACTACCACCTCCACTGTCACCACCACCATCACCTCTACGATCACCATCACCACCACCACCAACTAGTGAGGTTGAACTCATACTTGGGCCAGAACCTGAGCCAAGCATCTTACACCCTATGACCCTGGGTCCTTGGAAGGACCTCATAAGCTTGGGGTATCCTCCTCCTCCTCCTCACAGAGAAGGACTTTGAGCCACAGAGAGAGAACCTGGCCTGGCCGGGTCCCTGTGGTCCTGGATACAAACTCGACCCGCCTGGCTCCAAGCCCAGAGATGCATGCAGTGCCTGAAATCAGGCTTTTAATGGTGGTCCACGTGGGAAGTAGAGGTGGTCTCTTGGCCTCTTTGCCACTGTCACTCTCCTATAACACTGTATGCATTCTCTGTTTGCCTTGTTCTCAAATGACTGATATTTCTGATTGCATACTTGGAATGAATATTGATTTGGATCCCACACTTGGAAGAAAATAAACCAATCCAAATTCTTTTTCCTTTGTCTATCAGACCATGATTCATTTTTTAATAGCTTTTATGAACTGTTAAGCTTGTATAGGGCTTTGTCTACCCTCAAAGAGTACTTCAGTCTGGCCCCCGGTTCTCGTGCTCCAGGTCCACGAGTTAGAATTCACCAGACCAGCTGTCAGGACAGCCAAACGCCAGCTCAGTGGTGATTCTGCAACTCCACTATCTTTGGGTGAGTTAAAAGCTGAATCTCTATTGCCTTTTCAGCACCTGAGAATTACAAGTGTTTAATATATAAAACAAACAAGCTAAAAAGAGACCAAGACCCAAATCCCACATTTGATTGTTTTTTACTATCACTCAAGAAATAAACACATTTTCACCAAAGGAAAGATTGTAGGCTATCTCCCCATCCATCCATCCATCCATCCATGTATACCTGCAATTCATCTGCAATTCATCTCTAATTATAAATTATATACATAAATGGGAACATACTGTTCATTCTGTCCTGCCCCTTGTTTCTAGAACATGTAGCAATAATGTCACATGCAGAATGGATCACTGTTAACCACCAGGCAGGCAATCACGGCTTCTTTGTCTGCTAAGATAAAATTTGAATTAGGCCTTATGTCTCTTTCCAATTTAAGAGGTATTTTGCTGGTCGTGTCGTGTGAAAAGACTATAAAATAATAACGGGAGAGACCTTCAAGATGGCGGAAGAGTAAGACGCAGAGATCACCTTCCTCCCCACAAATACATCAGAAATACATCTACACGTGGAACAACTCCTATAGAACACCCACTGAACGCTGGCAGAAGACCTCAGACCTCCCAAAAGGCAAGAAAATCCCCACGTACCTGGGTAAGGCAAAAGAAGAAAGAAAAAACAGAGACAAAAGAATAGCGACGGGACCTGCACCAGTGGGAGGGAGCCGTGAAGGAGGAAAGGTTTCCACGCACTAGGAAGCCCCTTCGCGGGCGGAGACTGCGGGTGGCAGAGGGGGGAAGCTTCAGAGCCACAGAGGAGAGCGCAGCCACAGGGGTGTGGAGGGCAAAGCGGAGAGACTCCCGCACGGAGGCTCGGCGCCGAGCAGCACTCACCAGCCCGAAAGGCTTGTCTGCTCCCCCGCCGGGGCGGGCGGGGCTGGGAGCTGAGGCTCGGGCTTGGTCGGATCGCAGGGAGTGGACTGGGGTTGGCGGCGTGAACACAGCCTGAAGGGGTTAGCGCACCACAGCTAGCCGGGAGGGAGTCCGGGAAAAAGTCTGCAGCTGCCGAAGAGGCAAGAGACTTTTTCTTGCCTCTTTGTTTCGCGGCGCGCAAGGAGAGGGGATTCAGAGCGCCGCCTAAACGAGCTCCAGAGACGGGCGCGAGCCGCGGCGATCAGCGCGGACCCCAGAGATAGGCATGAGATGCTAAGGCTGCTGCCGCCGCCACCAAGAAGCCTGTGTGCGAGCACAGGTCACTCTCCACACCGCCCCTCCTGGGAGCCTGTGCAGCCCGCCACGGCCAGGGTCCCGTGATCCAGGGTCCCGTGATCCGGGGACAACTTCCCCGGGAGAACGCACGGCGCGCCTCACGCTGCTGCAACGTCACGCCGGCCTCTGCAGCCGCAGGCTCGCCCCGCCTCCTCCGTACCGCTCCCTCCCCCCGCCTGAGTGAGCCAGAGCCCCCGAAGCAGCTGCTCCTTTAACCCCGTCCTGTGTGAGCGAAGAACAGACGCCCTCAGGTGACCTACACGCAGAGGCGGGGCCAAATCCAAAGCTGAACCCTGGGAGCTGTACGAACAAAGAAGAGAAAGGGAAATCTCTCCCAGCAGCCTCAGAAGCAGCGGATTAAAGCTCCTCAAAGAACTTGATGTACCTGCATCTCTGGAATACCTGAATAGACAACAGATCATCCCAAAATTCAGGCGGTGACTTTGGGAGCAATGATATATATATATTTTTCCTTTTTCTCTTTTTATGTGTATGTGTATTCTTCTTTGTGTGATTTTGTCTGTATAGCTTTGCTTTTACCATTTGTCCTAGGGTTCTGTCTGTCCGTTTTTTTTTTTTTTTTTCTTTAGTATAGTTTTTAGCACTTGTTATAATTGGTGGATTTGTTTTTTGGTTTCGTTGCTCTCTTCCTTCTTTCTTTCTTTTTTTTATTACTTTTAAATTTTTAAAATTTTTACTAATTATTTTTTTATTTTAATAACTTTATTTTATTTTATTTATTTTTTCTTTCTTTCTTTCTTTTTTTCTCCCTTTTCTTCTGAGGCATGGGGCTGACAGGTTCTTGGTGCTCCAGCTGGGTATCAGGCCTGTGCTCTGAGGTGGGATAGCTGAGTTCAGGACATTGGTCCACTAGAGACCTCCCGGCTCCACATAATATCAAATGGCAAAAGCTCTCCCAGAGATCTCCATCTCAATGCTAAGACCCAGCTCCACTCAACGACCAGCAAGCTACAGTGCTAGACACCCTATGTCAAACAACTAGCAAGACAGGAACACAACCCCACCTATTAACAGAGAGGCTGCCTAAAATCATAATAAGGTCACAGACGCCCCAAAACACACCACCAGCTGCAGCTCTGCCCACCAGAAGGACAAGATCCAGCCTCATCCACCAGAACACAGGCACTAGTCCCCTCCACCAGGAAGCCTACACAAGCCATTGAACCAACCTTACTGGGGGCAGACACCAAACACAACAGGAACTACAAACCTGCCGCCTGCCAAAGGAGACCCCAAACACAGTAGGTTAAGCAAAATGAGAAGACAGAGAAACTCACAGCAGATGAAGGAGCAAGGTAAAAACCCACCAGATCAAACAAGTGAAGAGGAAATAGGCAGTCTACCTGAAAAAGAATTCAGAGTAATGATAGTAAAGATGATCTAAAATCTTGGAAATAGAATGGAGAAAATACAAGAAATGTTTAACAAGGAACTAGAAGAACTAAAGAGCAAACAAACAATGATGAACAACACAATAAATGAAATTTAAAATTCTCTAGAAGGGATCAATAGCAGAATAACTGAGGCAGAAGAACGGATAAGTGACCTGGAAGATTAAATATTGGAAATAACTACTGCAGAGCAGAATAAAGAAAAAAGAATGAAAAGAATCGAGGACAGTCTCAGAGACCTCTGGGACAACATTAAACAGACCAACATTCGAATTATAGGGGTCCCAGAAGAACAAGAGAAAAAGAAAGGGACTGAGAAAATATTTGAAGAGATTATAGTTGAAAACTTCCCTCATATGGGAAAGGAAATAGTTAATCAAGTCCAGATAGCACAGAGAGTCCCATACAGGATAAATCCAAGGAGAAACATGCCAAGACACATATTAATCAAACTATCAAAAATTAAATACAAAGAAAAAATGTTAAAAGCAGCACGGGAAAAACAACAAATATCATACAAAGGAATCCCCATAAGGTTAACAGCTGATCTTTCAGCAGAAACTCTGCAAGCCAGAAGGGAGTGGCAAGACATATTTAAGGTGATGAAAGGGAAAAACCTACAACCAAGATTACTCTACCCAGCAAGGATCTCATTCAGATTCGACGGAGACATTAAAACCTTTACAGACAAGCAAAAGCTAAGAGAATTCAGCACCACCAAACCAGCTTTACAACAAATGCTAAAGGAACTTCTCTAGGCAGGAAACACAAGAGGAGGAAAAGACCTACAATAACAAACCCAAAACAACTAAGAAAACGGGAATAGGAACATACATATCGATAATTACCTTAAATGTGAATGGATTAAATGCTCCAACCAAAAGACACAGACTAGCTGAATGGATACAAAAACAAGACCCATATATATGCTGTCTACAAGAGACCCACTTCAGACCTAGAGACACATACAGACTGAAAGTGAGGGGATGGAAAAAGATATTCCATACAAATGGAAATCAAAAGAAAGCTGGAATAGCAATTCTCATATCAGACAAAATCGACTTTAAATGAAGACTATTACAAGAGACAAAGAAGGACACTACATAATGATCAAGGGATCAATCCAAGAAGAAGATATAACAATTGTAAATATTTATGCACCCAACATAGGAGCACCTCAGTACATAAGGCAAATACTAACAGCCATAAAAGGGGAAATAGACAGTAACACAATCATAGTAGGGGACTTTAACACCCCACTTTCACCAATGGACAGATCATCCAAAATGAAAATAAATAAGGAAACACAAGCTTTAAATGATACATTAAACAAGATGGACTTAATTGATATTTATAGGACATTCCATCCCAAAACAACAGAATACACTTTCTTCTCAAGTGCTCATGGAACATTCTCCAGGATAGATCATATCTTGGGCCACAAATCAAGCCTCAGTAAATTTAAGAAAACTGAAATTGTATCAAGTATCTTTTCTGACCACAACACTATGAGACTAGATATAAATTACAGGAAAAAAATCTGTAAAAAATACAAACACATGGAGGCTAAACAATACATTACTAAATAACCAAGAGATCACTGAAGAAATCAAAGAGAAAATCAAAACATACCTAGAAACAAATGACAATGAAAACACAACGACCCAAAACGTATGGGATGTAGGAAAAGTAGTTGTAAGAGGGAAGTTTATAGCAATACAATCCTACCTCAAGAAACAAGAAACATCTGAAATAAACAACCTAACCTTACAGCTAAAGCAATTAGAGAAAGAAGAACAAAAAAACCCCAAAGTTAGCAGAAGGAAAGAAATCATAAAGATCAGATCAGAAATAAATGAAAAAGAAAGGAAGGAAACAATAGCAAAGATCAACAAAACTAAAAGCTGGTTCTTTGAGAAGATGAACAAAATTGATAAACCATTAGCCAGACTCATTAAGAAAAAAAAGGGAGAAGACAAGTCAATAGAGTTAGAAATGAAAAAGGAGAAGTAACAACTGACACTGCAGAAATACAAAGGATCATGAGAGATTACTACAAGCAACTATATGCCAATAAAATGGGCAACCTGGAAGAAATGGACAAATTCTTAGAAATGCACAACCTTCTGAGACTGAACCAGGAAGAAATAGAAAATATAAACAGACCAATCACAAGCACTGAAATTGAAACTGTGATTAAAAATCTTCTAACAAACAAAAGCCCAGGACCAGATGGCTTCACAGGCGAATTCTATCAAACATTTAGAGAAGAGCTAACACGTATCCTTCTCAAACTCTTCCAAAATATAGAAGAGGGAGGAACACTCCCAAACTCATTCTACCAGACCACCATCACCCTGATACCAAAACCAGAAAAAGATGTCACAAAGAAAGAAAACTACAGGCCAATATCACTGATGAACATAGTTGCAAAAATCCTCAACAAAATACTAGCAAACAGAATCCAACAGCACATTAAAAGGATCATACACCATGATCAAGTGGGGTTTATCCCAGGAATGCAAGGAATCTTCAATATACGCAAATCAATCAATGTGATAAGCCATATTAACAAATTGAAGGATAAAAACCATATGATCATCTCAATAGATGCAGAAAAAGCTTTCAACAAAATTCAACACCCATTTATGATAAAAACCCTCCAGAAAGTAGGCATAGAGGGAACTTACCTCAACATAATAAAAGCCATATATGACAAACCCACAGCCAACATCGTTCTCAATGGTGAAAAACTGAAACCATTTCCACTAAGATCAGGAACAAGACACAGTTGCCCATTCTCACCACTATTATTCAACATAGTTTTGGAAGTTTTAGCCACAGCAATCAGAGAAAAAAAAAAGAAATAAAAGGAATCCTAATCAGAAAATAAGAAGTAAAGCTGTCACTGTTTGCAGATGGCATGATACTCTACATACAGAATGCTAAAGATGCTACCAGAAAACTACTAGAGCTAATCAATGAATTTGGTAAAGTAGCAGGATACAAAAGTAATGCACAGAAATCTCTTGCATTCCTCTACACTAATGATGAAAAATCTGAAAGAGAAATTAAGGAAACACTCCCATTTACCACTGCAACAAAAAGAATAAAATACCTAGGAATAAACCTACCTAAGGAGACAAAAGACCTGTATGCAGAAAACTAAAAGACATGCTAGTACACACATGGTACTAGCACAAAAACAGAAATATAGATCAATGGAACAGGATAGAAAGCCCAGACATAAACCCACGCACATATGGTCACCTTATTTTTGATAAACGAGGCAAGAATATACAATGGAGAAAAGACAGCCTCTTCAATAAGTGGTGCTGGGAAAACTGGACAGCTACATGTAAAAGAATGAAATTAGAACACTCCCTTACATCATACACAAAAATAAACTCAAAATGGATTAAAGACTTAAATGTAAGGCCAGACACTATCAAACTCTTAGAGGAAAACACAGGGAGAACACTCTATGACATAAATCACAGCAAGATCCTTTCGGACCCACCTCCTAGAGAAATGGAAATAAAAACAAAAACAAACAAATCGGACCTAATGAAACTTAAAAGCTTTTGCACAGCAAAGGAAACCATAAACAAGACGAAAAGACAACCCTCAGAATGGGAGAAAATTTTTGCAAATGAAGCAACTGACAAAGGATTAATCTCCAAAATTTACAAGCAGCTCATGCAGCCAATATCAAAAAAACAAACAACGCAAACCAAAAAGGGGCAGAAGACCTAAATAGACATTTCTCCAAAGAAGATTTACAGATTGCCAACAAACACATGAAAGAATGCTCAACCTCACTAATCATTAGAGAAATACAAATCAAAACTGCAATGAGGTATCACCTCACACTGGTCAGAATGGCCATCATCAAAAATTCTACAAACAATAAATGCTGGAGAGGGTGTGGAGAAAAGGGAACCCTCCTGCACTGCTGGTGAGGATGTAAATTGATAGAGCCACTATGGAGAACATTATGGAGGTCCCTTAAAAAACTAAAAATAGAACTACCATACGACCCAGCAATCCCACTACTGGGCATATACCCTGAGAAAAAACCATAATTCAAAAAGAGTCATGTACCACAATGTTCATTGCAGCACTATTTACAATGGCCAGGACATGGAAGCAACCTAAGTGTCCATCGACAGATGAATGGAGAAAGAAGATGTGGCACATATATACAATGGAATATTACTCAGCCATAAAAAGAAACGAAATTGAGTTATTTGTAGTCAGGTGGATGGACCTAGAGTCTGTCATACAGAGTGAAGTAAGTCAGAAAGAGAAAAACAAATACCGTATGCTACCACATATATATGGAATCTAAAAAAGAAAAAAAGGTTCTGAAGAACCTAGGGGCAGGACAGGAATAAAGATGCAGACGTAGAGAATGCACTTGAGGGCACGGGGAGGGGGGAGGGTAAGCTGGGACGAAGTGAGAGAGTGGCATGGAGATATATACACTACCAAATGTAAAATAGATCGCTAATGGGAAGCAGCCGCATAGCAGAGGGAGATCAGCTCGGTGCTTTGTGACCACCTAGAGCGGTGGGATAGGGAGGGTGGGAGGGAGACGCAAGAGGGAGGAGATATGGGGATATACGTATATGTATAGCTGATTCACTTTGTTATACAGCAGAAACTAACACACCATTGTAAAGCAATTATACTCCAATAAAGGTGTTAAAAAAATAAAAATAATAACGAAAACTACCATTTATTACTATGAGCCAGACGCATTACACACATTCTCTGAAAAAAAAAAGGAACTTTTGTATAATGGAAATGCTCCAACATCTGCAAAAGCAGAAGGCCTGGCATAACGGGGCCTCACTCCCCACCTCACGGCTTCCACAACTCTCAACGCGAGACCCATCCTGCTTTGTCTGTTCCCCGACTTCTCCCTCCACTGGGGTTATTGTAAAGCTCATTTTCGACATCATATTATTTCATGCATGTATTTCAGTGTGGATCTCTAAAATATAAGATCTCTTTCTTACGGTTTAAGATAGCCACAGTGCGATTATCACATGGAAATAAAATTGACAACAATCTCCCTTATCACTTCTCAGGTTGCCAGATATCTATCCTTAGGGCATGTTTTGAGAACAAGAAGTAATATGTCTTCTTTGACCAATAAAATGGCAAGCAAGTAAAGGCATGAAACAAATGGATAGAGAAAGACCAAGAGGGACGGCAAACAAATGTACCATGTGAGTCTTGTGTGGATCCTGACTGGAAAATGAGTGTGTGTGTGGGTGTGTCTGTGTGTGACATGGTCCCCTTTTCTTGCCATTTGTTTGTTGAAGAACACGCATTATCTTTGATCCTTAAAGCAAGCTTTAAAGGTGGGCACTGTTATTCCTATTTTGCAGGTATTAAGGTTCAGAGAGTGGAGGAACTCATCCAGGTTCACACAACCAGTGAGTGGGAATGAAAAGGAAGGGCGACTGCGAGTCCAGCAGCGGGTGAAGGTCAGGCCGAGGGAAGGGAGAGGAGCTGGTGGCTCAGTGCGATAAACCGTCTTAGATGATGGAGACCAGGTGTGGGTGAAGCTGGGAATTATGGACACGCTCGGGGGGCAGCACACATGCAAAGCCTCCTGGAGTTGTGCGAGGGTGAGTTTGGGACAAATGCAGAGAGAGGTCCCTAAAGACCAACTTCACTGCCCTTGCAGAGCTTGTAAGGCCGTGACGAACCGGCCGAGGAAAAGCCTCTGAACTGGGCTTCCAGGACCTGACTCTGTTCCTTCTCTAATACACCGTGTGCCCCAGGCAAGTCTCCCAACATCTCTGGTCTTAGACATCTCAACCTCAGAGTGGACAGGCCAGCTTCACGGTGCTGCGGCGCTCCCCTGGGCAGCTTCTGCCCTGAGCCCCAGATACTGGAATGACCACCTCACCCCATGGGTGGCTTTTCCTTCTCCCCGAGAGGCACATTCACCGCACAGAGCCTGAAACCTGTCCTCCTGTTCAACGCCCAGCTTTGCTTCTCAAGGACTCTGGGATGGTGGGCAAATTCCTTACCTTCTTCACTGCATACTTTCCTCACCTGCAATCTAGGGAAGATGCACAGCCTCTATAAAATACGTCCCAAGATACCTGGGATGTGGTGAGCATGACCCAAATGTCTGCCGGGCAGGTACGAGCCCCATTTACAGATGTGGAAACTGAGGCCCAAGATCATACAACCAGCACGTGGCACTGCTGGAAGCAAAGCCCAGTCTGCTGATTCCGGGGCCGCTGGATAAGCAGCCAAGGGGGTGGTGGGGTGCGGGGTGATTTGAGGCTGAGGTTCTGAAGCAAACCACCGCTTCCTGAGATTCATCTCTCCCTCACGCACCTTTTCTGGGGTCCAACACACAAGAGGCAGTCGAGGCAGCCTGTTAGGTGACAGGGTTTGAGAGGCACATTTGCCTAGCGCAGCACGCGTTAATGCAATCAAAATGAAGAGCCAAATTTGGTGGGGGGGGGGCAGAGAGATGTCTAAGACCCTGCCTGTGACATGTACCTGGCGGCAGAGGAAGCTATGGTGTCCACAACACACACGAAAACAAAGGCAGACGGGACACGTCTGTGAAAGAGGGCCGACCTCGAGGGACGGGGAGGCCGCAAGAAGCAGGCTGAATCAGCCTGGAGGTGAAGGGAAAGTGTGATCACCTCGCTCCACCCTACACACAACTCTGGATCGACGATCCCGCTGGGCTTAGGGCACAGTGACCTTGTGTGGAGAGCCTGTGGGGCTGAGGAAACGTGCTGTGAGCTGAGGCTAGAATGTGTTTACTTACAGCCAAGTGGCTGAGAGCCCCGTAGGCCCTGAGTAATGCCCCACCCCCCCAAAGATACCCACACCCTAACCCCGGGAAGCTGTGAATATCATCTTAACGGGGCAAAGTCTCTGCAGGTGTGATTAGATTAAGGCTCTTGAGATTATCCCAGATTATTCAGGTGGGCCTAGATGAAATCACAGAATCACAAGGGAGGCAGAAGAAGAGCCGACAACACATGGAGGACAAAGTGATGTGAAGCCGGGGCGGACAGAGATTGGAAGATGGTGGCCTTGAGGACTCGAGGGATGAGGCCGCAAGCCAAGACATGCTGGCAGCTGCAGAAGGCCGAAGAGGCAGGGACGGATTCTCCCCAGGGCCTCTGCCGACACCTTGATTCCGACCCCCGTCACACTGATTTAGAACTTTTGGCCTCCGGGACAGTGAAAGAATACATTTCTGTTGTTTTCAGTCATGCTGTTCATGGCGATTTGTTACAGCAGTCCCAGGGAGCTAACAAACCCTTGGCCTCCATTCTGAGAAGGCTGGAATCTTTTCTTGCAGGTGATGGGAGTCCTTGAAGCTGCAGAGGCATGGGGTGTCTGTAGGATTGGGACCAAACTGCAGGACGGGGCCAGGGAAGCACGGGTTAGAGGGCGGAGACACTGGAAACTCGGGAGCGGGTCAAAGGCTGTGGTTCAGCCCCTAAGAGCTGCTGCGGGCCTGGGGGACGGTGAGGCGGGGAGGCTGGAGGAAAACAGCCCGGGAACTGTCCAGTCGTGGGAACTGTCCTGGATGTGTGCATGTTCACCGGCAGGACGCGGCCACCCGGACTCTGTAAAGCCCCGCTTGCTCAGGCTCTGGGCCGCCCTGAGGCTCAGCGGGATTTCAGGGCCCATTTTCCCGCTCGGGTCTGCGGCAGCCTCCACCCTGAACCCATCTGTCACGGCTGACCCACTCACCGCTCGTGTCATCTTTCGGGGTTGCTTTGTTTCTGTTTTTTCTTGCTTCTGGTGTCTGAGGCCACGCTCCATTGTTGTAAATAATGGATCACAGGGGACTGAAAATGCACAAAGCGAGGAGCCGGAAGAACAAGAAATGTGCTGAGGCGGAGCTCGACTCGGAGGGCTGCTTGACGCTAGGACGTTGCTGAGGGCGCCTCTGTGCTTCAAATATGCGCTACTTCTTGAGATCTAACCCCAGTAAGAGGCAGCTCGTGGTCCAAGACCCTTCTGTTTCCCCTTGGTGGGCCCTCGTCCTGCTCCCCTGCCCGCGTCTCCCGGGCCTGTCTCGGCTCTGCTGCATCAGGACTCCGAGTGTGGTCCCGGGAGACCCATCCTGGGGTCAGGGCTCCTGGGTGCCCCGGGTGGGAGGGGGCAGGAGGGCAGGACCTGGGGCCGAAGCCCCTTGGGGACCACCCATGGGGAGCCTTCCCCCAACATGCAGTCCCTCTGGCCCTGTTTCAAGGCAGAATGTGAGTGTGGCGGGGATCGGGGAAGGGCGAAAAGACAAGATGTAGAAGAAACCACGCGAAAGCTAGACCTGTGACCAGGAGGCAGGAAGGGCCCCTCTCGCCAGCTCAGGCCAGAGAGCTCGGCTGTCCTGGGAAGCAAGCGTCCACGTCCCACTGTCATTCCCAGTGGGAATGAACCGGGAATCCGAGGGTTCTAGGGGAGCTGCGCCTTTCAGCCCTTTCCAGAGAACGATCCAGGCTTTTGGGGGAGGGCTGTATTTGGAGAAAGTCTTTCAAGAGGTAATGAAGTTAAAACGAGGCAATTGTATGAGTTTTCTGGGGCTACCGTAACAAAGTGCCACAAACGGGCAGCTTAAAACCACAGAAGTTTATGGAGGCCGGGAGTCTGCAGTCAAGGTGATGGCGGGTTTGGGTCCTTCTGAAGGCTCTCAGGGAGCGTCCGTCCTCGTCTCTCTCAAGCTCTGGTGGCGGCCAGCAACCCCTGGGGCTCCCTGGCTTGTGGACACATCACCCCAGTCCCCACCTCCACCTTCTGTTCTCTGTATGTGCACATTTATCTCCCTCTTCTTAAAGGACACAGTCACGCGGGATAAAGGCCCCTCCTCAACCAGCATGACCTCATCTCACCTTGGTTACATCTGCAAAGACCCTACTTCCAAACACAGTCCCATTCACAGGTACTGGGGGTTAGGACGTGGGCATATCTTTTGGGGGGGGACACAATTCACCCCAAACAGTGGGGACCCACGGGAACAAAGACAGGACGAGGTGACAACGCAGGCAGGTGGGAACCTGCCAGAGGCACCTGGGGCCGTCACGCGGGCGCCCTGGCGAACAGTGGCGTGTGCACTGAGATGGGAGCGGGGGGAGAAAGTCCAGTGAGCTGAGCTGGCCGTGGGGCGCGGGGAAGCCAAGAGGCTTCCATCTGCAGTGGGGGGCGCCTTCCTTCCTCCCTCCATCGCCTCCTGTATTTCCTTTTCTTTTTATTGCTTGAAATTTCATTAGATAAATTGAGCACAGTTTTCCGGCCAGAAAAGAAACGTCTCTGGGCCTGGGTGATGCAGGGGCCCTGAGCGGGTCCAGGCCCCACCGTCCTGCGTCTCATCCAGGCGCAGGCCGGCGTCCACCACCGGGAGAAAAACCCCGCGGGCATCCTCTACGGCTGCTACAAGCGCCTCCGAAGATCGGGGTTTCTGCTCAGTGTGGCTGTGCTTTCGGGGGTGCTCGTCCCCGATGTAACATCAGCCGGGCACAGTGTCTCCTGGGCCACGCCGAGACCTTCACTGTCCCACATCGCGCGGCACCCGTGCCACCCAGCGTGTGGAGGGCGTGTCACCCGTGCGGCCTCTGCACCGAACCAAACAATCCCTCTGGGGCTCACTAGTTTCAGTTTGATGCCTGGGGCTCACAGCGGTTGGCCGAAAGCCACTAAACCCTGGCTTTTTCTTCCAGAAGCCAAGCCTGGCACTTCCAAGGCGGGGTGGGAGCTGGAGGCTTCGAGGGGGCCCTGTGGTGTCTGGACCCAACCTGCGTCCTCTGGAAGCTGCCTGAGCTGTCCCTCTGGAGCATGTGGGGAGGGGTCACCACAGGGCCACAGACTGAGTCAGAAACCCCAGACGTAGAGGGGGGCCCCGCTGCTCCAGCACCAGTGCCCAAGAGGCCCAGAGTCCCCCACCCCTGGAGAGGCCCTGGGCTTTGGGAAAAGGCCTGGGAGGGGAGATGCCGTGCACAGGACGAGTAGGAAAAAATAGGGTGCAGGGCTTGGCATGCTGTCACGTTCTGGGGGGGGAAATGTAGGGGTGCAGGGGGAGGGGAGCAGGTGGAACGAGGTCTGGACACGTCTATGGTTCAGAATATCAGCCATGTCCGCCGGTGCTCGCAGCCCACACCCTCCAGGCTCACTCACGGGAGCCCTGAGAATCGGGCCCTGGTGATCCGGCTTAACATCTTAGGTGCCCAGGACAGGCAGCCGAGTCTGACTCTGAGAAGGGCCGCCCTCACCCTCTGCCCACCCACCTCGTCACCCTCAGGCCTGCTGCTCCTCCATCACCCGGGCGTCGCCTGCACGGGCGTGTCCTCTCCGTCCCTGAGGCTGTGACCAATCTCATCCACCTTTTCTGCCTGGTGCCAGCAGCCCTGCTTCAAGAAATACTCCCGGAGAAAACTCACTGCTCCTTTATAACACGTGCCCCTTTATAACTCTGCCACGGGAAGTGCCTCTCCGACCCTCACCCCTTGGAATATTCTGGGCCGTCTTTGCCAGGAGGCCACAGGTGCCATCTCCCATCTCTGCTCTTTGGGGCTCAGCCTTCAAAACACCACCCCCCCCCCCCCCCCCCCGCAAAATGGGTCTCAAATACATGTTGGACCATGGCTGCACATCCTGTTGGCTCCAGGGGGACGTCTTAAGTCATCTCTGAGTCACGGGCTCCACTGCTTCTTGTGTTTGCTCTTTTTCTGTTATTAATAGTGACGGTAAGACATCTGAGGCTTACATAAGAAGCTTCATTGAGAGATCTCAGAGTTATGTGTGACCATGAATTCTGAGCCTTTAAGCACTGCCCACATCTTGACTTTTCCCCCTGTGACGCTTATGTAACACAACTCTGAGCGCAAGCATCTTGGGGGCTGCTCCCCGAAGCGCTCTGGAACTGGCGCGCATGGCAGACGGGCTCCAGACGAGCCGCCAGCCACGCCCGGCCGCTTCTGCCGGCAGTCAGCCTTTACGTAACAAGGAACGACGCTCTGGGTTAGCTGCTCTTGCAAACGGGAGTTGCAGGTGGAGAGATTATTGGAGATCTCTAGATGATCATGTCAAATGCACTGCCTCTTTTTCTGTTATTTGTGAGGCTATAAATGTAAAAACAAAAAAATCCCCAAGGCAGAAGCTGTGGGGATAAAGCCAGCCTGAATCACTGGGTCTGCTGAGTGTTCTGCTTACAGAATGAATCAATGCACCTTGCAGCTGGCCTCGGGGATGCCTGACCCCACCTGGATAGCACCCTGGTTCCCGGAGCCTGCAGCTGGGCGGTGGGGACGGCAGGGCGGTGGCCGCTCTTCCTCGCGGCCGTGTTCCCTCTCGGCTGAACCGAGGAGGGTCTGCCTGTGACAGATCGCCCAGGGCCGAGCAGCTCTCCCAGGCTGCACATGGGGGCTGGGGGAGCGCAGCCAGCATCCAAGGGACAGAGACAGCAGAGTGTTCCTGGGGCCGCAGGGGACGGCGACCAGCCGAGCACTGTCCGAACACCGCTCGTTTCCACGGCAAGGCTTATTTCGCCTGTAAAATTGTTGTTACGTGCTTGCGGGTACCGCTACCATCCCCTCCAGCAAAACAAACAAACTGGAAGCCCGGAAACCCGAATGCAGCTGGAGCGCGTGCGGGCATGCGGGTTGCCCCGCGTCACTACCGGGACTGGTGGTCCTAGTGCGTCCAAGCCGAGAGCACTGGGAGGTCACGTCCCCCCCACCCCGCCCTCCCTCCTCACCGCCGTCCTGATGGGGCGCCACCTCCAAAACAGTCGGAGGAGAAATGAAAGGCATTTGCCGTCTTTTCTTTGCTGGGAAGAATGGGGGAAGGAGGGAGGTTTGGGGCCAACCTGGGGAACACAGTCACCGGGTATCACAGAGCTGGACACACCCCAGGGGCTGGGCCGGCCCCCTCATTCCACAGAGCACTCCTGGACACACGGCCCTGTGCCTGGAACGATGGCAGGACACACGGGGCCACACGTCTCGGGAAAGTTCCCCCAGCCAGACACGGAGATCCGGCGGCTTGAATCCATGACATGCATAAATAATAAACAAACAAGTAAAAATAACACGACCTTCCTAAGCATACACCACACGCCACCCCGTTTCAGCACACATGCTTGAATTTAATCACAGTGGCCCTGTGAGGTGGACGCTGGCTTCCTCCCACTTCACAGACGGAGACACCGAGGCATGTAACTTGCCCACACACTCCCAGGTGCAAATGCAGAGAACCCCGCCCCAGAATCCGTGCTCTCGACCGTGATGTCATGTTGCTGGTAAACTGACTGAGTGTAATTGAATCTGAAAAGCATCTGTCTTCCCTGAACAGTTGACTCCTGTCCCCGCCTGTAACATTTCACTTCAGAGACCACACCGCACACAACCGCCCTAGATGAACACGATCAGGACCAGGAAATGGGGGAGGGCTTTGGGAACACAAAGTTTTCCAGAAGACACAATAATTCACTATTGCAACAGACCTATGCTTTGCAAAATGAGGTGGTAAGAGTGGAAATGATTCAGGTTTAAAAGATAGCAAGCAAATTCATTGACGAATAAATGGAATGTGGTCCATCCACACAATGCAATCTTATTCAGCCTTAAAGAGGAAGGACATTCTGACACCTGCTACAACAAGGATGAACCTTGAGGACATTAGGCTCAGTGGAATAAGCCAGTCGCAAAAAGACGAATCCTGTATGATCCCACCTATAGGAGGTCCCTAGAGGACTCAGATTCACAGAGACAGAAAGTAGAGTGGTGGTTGCCGGGCGGCTGGGGAGGGGGGACGGGGAGTCAGTGTTTAGTGGGGACAGAGTTTCAGTTGGGAAAATGAGAAAGTTCTGGAGATGGACGGTGGTGATGGCTGCACAACAATGTGAATGCATTAATGCCGCTAACTGTACACTGAAAATGGCGAAGACGGTAAAATTTTATGCTATGTGTATTTTACTACGATTTTTAAAAATTAAAAAAAATGTTAGGCAGGGCGTCTAAAGCCAACTGAACAGAACGTTCTGGCTCTTCTTTAATTGTGTCAAGACCGAGTTTTCAGAGGCGCTGTGAGTTTCTGTTCAGGCAGAAGTCCCCATCGGGTGATCAGCTTTGGGAATTGAGAAGGAGATGTGGTACCTGGTGGGGGTGATGGGGTGGGGGACAGGTAGGCAGGGCTGCGGCCAAGGTAAATAACCACACCATCGACTGCAGAGGTTATGTTTTTGAGATTTTGAAAATGTTTGGCACCATTTCCAAGGCACCTGAATGCACTGTACAGTGACCCACAGCACGGCTGTAAACCTGGTGCCCAGGGACAGACAGGTGCACTTTTTATACTCCCACAGCTGGATCTTTAAGCGTGCACTACCTTAGAATACGTTTTTCTCAAAAAGATTCAGAACCCTGGAAATGCAAACACTTAACCACAAAAGTGGGAGCAATTAGCCCAAGGAGCTTAGCAAGAGGCTATGGCTCCGTCTCAACGTCTTTCGAGCTGGGCGGCTCACATGCCTCCTGCACTGGCCGCGAGCCGTCCTCCAGGCTGGAGCCCATCCTCTGCCACACCTGGGCGGGGGCTGCCGGGGCCCCCCTCCCATCTCATGGCCTGTCCGGCCGAAGGGGAGGGGATGGGAGCATGGAGGAATCCTTCACTGGGGGCAGGGCTGGGCTGCAGCTGCCTTGACACGGACACCTGAGGTCCCTCTGTGTCCTCTGGGGACCCTCTCAGCCCTTCTTGCCAAAGACCTCCCCCAGTCCCCAGGAGTGCAGCCTGCCACCTGCAAACCGCAAACCCAGGACAGGGGAGTGGGGCCCCAGCCTGCAGTGACCCAAGGCTACCTGCCCCCCCCAGCCCCTGCTGCCCACTGCCGGGCTTGTGTCGGGGTCCCCGTGGCTGGCACGGCGCTCAGCATCCTGGCTGAGCGTGCAAATGAGGGTTCCCAGAAGCTGATGGGGCGCCCTGCCCTTGCTTTTCTTCCCTGACACTCAGAGCCGTACTGTGCAGGTTTCTGAGGCCAAGCAGCCGCTCAGCCCACAAGGGCTCTGGTGAGGCCACTGGCCCTCTCGCTCAGGGCAAGATATTCGCCTCTGCCGGGTCGGAGAGGGAGGTGCCCTGGGCAGTGGCCCGGGGTCTCGGGGCCTTGGCACTGCCCCCTTCTTTGTGGTTGTCTGTCACAGTGGGCTGGCTCACAGATATGAAACCGGGGACGCCAAGGCACTGCCAAGCCTTCTTCCATAGTCTCCGAGTGGACAGGGCAGAGGGAGGGGGCCGGGGGGCAGGACGTGCTTACTGAGCCTCCCCGGGTGGCCAGCTCCGCCCCGGGCTCTGTACGTGTGCCACTCAGCGCCATCCGCATCACCCCGTGTGGGGCGCCGGCACTGCACACACCTCACCGAGGAGAAGGTGACCTTTCCATGGCCGAGCCGGGCGCTGAGAGGCTGTCTGTCCAGCACCACGGCCTGCGCCCCTCCACGTGACCGCCGAGAGCAGCTCCGGCCGCCCTGCACTTAGCCGGCAAGGTCTCCGTGTCATTATCCGTCAACTCTTATGACATTAGAGAGGTTCGGGCCTCCAGCCAACCCCGTGCTGGGGCGTCCGGATGTCAGAAAGTGTCTGGTTTAAGAGGTTTTCCGACCGTAGCTAGTGGGAAGGAGGGAGTCCTGCAGCCTCCTGAGTTCTCCGCGACCTCGGGCTAGAATTTGAGAGACTGGGTTTCCAAGAGATCTTATTGGGAAGCACCTGATACGGCATCTCAGGAGTCAGGCTGACTTGCTTTAGTGGCTGATCTACTTGTTGAAAAAGAGACTGAAAATGGAGACATCAATGTTCACAGCCCAGCTCTGGCGCAGCTGCAGACAGAGGGTCATCACAGGCGAGGGGCTGGGTCTTCTCCCCATCACGACCAGCCCTATACCTCCATTTGCACCGGAATCCCTGAAAGGGTATGGAATGACCCCCTTTCTCCAACTTCCCTTGGTTGCAATTAGCTTGTTACCATTTCAATATCTTTTTAAAGCTCTTACATTAGGAACATTAAAAGGAGGGTAAACGACTTCGCTGGGACTGCGGACGGTGACCAAGGGGAGGCGCTGTCCCCCTGGCAGTGATGTGGGGAGAGGGCAGCAGCACAGAAGCCCAGAGAAGTCGCCGGGTCTGCCTGGCCAGGGCGTGCATCCCTGTACAAACGGGCATAGACCCTTCCGCTCGGCAGGGCAGGGATGTTCTGAGCGTGGGGCAAAGCAGGGGCACACGTCTGAGGGCAAAAGGGAATCCCCACTAGGCTTCACCAGGCGGCCAGCCAGACATTCCAGGAGGGGAAAGACATTCCATGAGCCAGGGAGGGACTCCAGGCCCCGCCACGCGGGCCGCGCTGGACCAGACGGGGGCAGGTGCACCCTGCAACAAACAGGCTGAAGACGAGCAGCCAGCTCGAAGCGCTGGCTCGTGTCTGTGCCAGAGGCAGTGGAGGCTGCCGTCCTCGGAGGGAGCAGAGCCAGAGCAGGGCAGGGGGGGGCACAGGGAGACTGTGGCAGAGCGGGCAGAGCCGGGGCTCCCAGCGCAGGGAGGAGGGAGGGCCTGAGCCCCGGGGGAACCTCTGGGGAGGGGATGGCAGGCCCCGCCCCGCAGCTCCACGGGGGCTGAATGCCGGCTTCACGGCCTGGGGTCCCAAGTGTCAACAGGGCCAGGCTGGGGGGAGGGCAGCAGGGTGGAGAGAAGGCCCGGCAGACGGGGGCTTAGCCCCAGCGGGGAAGGGGGCACAGTCACGGGGCGGGGAGAACCGACCACAACCAGGCGTTAGGAACTGGGAACAGCCTTCTGTTGACATTTTAACAACTTTCCAATGCTCTAACTGCTCTTCCTTCTGGATTTTTCTCATTTGTTCCATTGTTTTAGAGCAGAAACAACTTAGTAGAACTCAAGTGGCTGATCGCCCATTAAGACCCGAGTTCCAGCTGCAGAGTGAGGCGGGAACAAGGACGTGGCAACTCAGAGAGGCCGAGGGTGGGCCCAGCAGAGCGCCTGACGAGGGGCTGTCCCCCAGGGGGCCGCTAGGCCAGGGTGATGCGCCAACAGGCGGCCCCTTTCAATGGCACTTATCATGGTCTCCAGGATGGTCAGTGTTGCCCAGATGAGGCCTCTCACCAAACCCAAGCCCAAGGCCAGGTCCGGGGGTCCCACAAAGGCCTCACTATGCCTCATTCAGGAGGTGGGCAAACCCACGCCCGGACGTGCCACCAGGCAGGACCCCTCCAGGTCCCTGATGCCAAGGGCATCGTCCTGTCATGGCCCGGGCAACCCAGCCGAGCTCATCGTTCCTCTGGACACGGGTGGGAGAAAGGAGCAGGTTCTGAGGTCAGGGGAAGCTGTGGACGGAAACGGCAAGCCCTCTGGGTAGGGAGAGGACGCATCAGCTCCTAAAGCACAGTCCTCGGAGCTGCGGTTCTGGCTCTCCGGGCTTGGGGGCTCCCACTCCCTCCTCCTTCACCTGCGGCTGGGAGGTACCAGGTCCCACCTGCCCCCCTGGCGGGTAGAGGAGCAGGCGAAGGGGACAGGCGTGCAGAGGCGTTGCTGGCCGCGTGAGGCCGCAGCCCTGGCCACTCGGCAGTTCCCGGCCTGGGTCCTCCTGAGGCCACCCAGTCTGCGAGAAGGGCTCCTTCCCCACAATGCCAGTCTCCTCTGAGGAAGGAAGCCTCTTCATTGGGCCCCACGTACGGCCGGCCTCACAGCCCCTTCCCCCCAGCCGAATCCCGCTGTGTCCTGCCCGTCACCAGGCACCCTGCAACAGTGGCGGTTTACTATCTGTCCCTCCCGGGGGAAGCAGGGGGCAGAGGGGCCATGGCTCGGGGGGGACTCACCCAGCATCACGAATGTCCCATTCACACTGGATCCCAGCTCTCAGCACATAGCGGCTGCTCAGTAAACTCGTTTGGACAACTAAGCTATTTGCCCCGTCTGCTTTGATTCCTACAACAAGCAGCACGACCGGCGTCCCCACATGACAGTGGAGAAATCCATGGCAGAGAGAGGTGAGGTCACTGACCCGGGGCCGTGGGGATGGTAGTGGAGGTGCTTCGGACAGGACCGCTGTCTGGCTCCTGGCACGGCTCCCAGCCACCGTGGCTGCTGCTTCTGCACAGACCCAGGAAGGACCCAGACCCGGGAAGACAAGCCACGTCTGCCCTCCGAGCCTCCTCTGCCCAACCGCTGCAGGAGAATCCCGCAGATGGAACACGGACCCCTCAAGTGGACCCCAGATCGCCGTGGCGGCCTCCCACTGGATACCTGGGCAGGTGAAGTGACCGTGTGTGCTGGGGTCTCCTTCACACCAAGGAAGCAGTGAACCAGCCTCCCGAGGGCCGCCACGGTTTCTCTAAGAACCTGGAACACCTACGGTATGATCACTACGGTACGTCCTCAGACGGGGAGGCTGGCTGGCTGTCCGAACGGACAACGTTACGTCTGCACCCCAAGCTTTGCTGGAGCAGACACCGTCTGCGGAAGCCACTGTTCTGACTGTTATCTTCTTCTTCCCCATTGGACCCTCTCTGGGGGGAGCGTGGAAGGACCAGGAGCCGGGGAACTGGACAGACAAGGAGCAGACACAACGTGGGAGCCGCGGGAGGGACGCTGGGGCGGACAGAGCAACACACGTGCCAGAAGTGGTACCTGCCTCATCCCCTGACTCCGCCTCCGGGGGGCTCTCCCCTCAAGAGTGACCTTTCCCGGAAAGGAGATGGGATGGGGATAAAAGGGAGACAGAACACGACTGCATGCTGGGAACTTCAGGATTTAATCCAGTGCCTAGGACTTTAAGAAAAGAAACCGCAGCTGCTGGAAGCATTGCTGTAGGAGCTCTCAACCCAGGATGAAAGTCCCAACAATGCTGCTGGGTGTCGAGTGTGAGGTGAGCGCGGGGTTAGGACTTTCTAGCACATGCTTGCAACCCCAAATGATCCGGCTCTCCCCCAGGGCTAAAGGTGCAGCCAGGGGCTCCCAACAGGGCCGGCAACAAAGGCAGAGGGCGCAGAGCAAGGTCAAGAAGCAGTGACAGAGATGACAGAGATCTGAGGACCACGGTCTGCCTCCCCCCTTTTGTATTAGTTAAAGGGCATGGACGGAACAGAGAGAGAGCATCACGCCCGCTGTGTTCCAGAGTGTTCCAGGCACTCTGTCTACATGGCCTCCTTCACTGTGCACGACAGTCTGTGAAGCAGATGTTTTTGTTTCACTTTACTGACCAGGAGGCCAGCTCAGAAGAGCCAAGGGTTAGATGCCCAGGATCACAGAAAGTGGTGGAACCGGCACTCAACATCAGATCTGGCACCCCCTGAGCGCAGGTGCCCGTGGTCTCCCAGGGCCGCCTGCAGGGCTGCTTTCGTGGAGGTCACCCAAACCTCGAGCATCTCAGCTGCAAAATGCCCACAGTGACAGCTGAGCTGAGCCCGTCACTCCACCTTCACCTCCCTCTGGACCCTCTCTTCCACTTTTCACCCACATCCCACTGAATTTCTCCAGGAAACCTTTGGGAAGTTCTTGGGAAGGAACTGTCACTTCTGATGGTGACAGCATCTCATCTCACCTCTTTCCAAAGATAAAAAGGGCCAATCTTTGATAATTCTCCTCTGCTGGGGTAGAAAAAGCGTGCGTGCTTGTGTACATGTGTGCATGTTTGCCTGTGTGTGTGCATGCGTGTGTGCTTGTGTGTGTTTACATGTGGTGCGTGCACATATTTTAATGTGCACGCTGTGTGTGAATGCATGTGCACACGAGTGTGCCCAGGTGTGTGCATGTTTGTGCATGTGTGTCCATGCTGGAGCAGGGAAGTACTCAGCGGAGGGCCCTTTCTTCCTTTGGGGACGCTGTTAAATTCCTGTGCAGTCACAGGTGCCCAGTCCTGGAAGTCAGGGGACCTGGCGGGAGTCCTGCATCAGGTCACCACCTGCCCTGTGCTGATGAAATAAGAGGGGTGGACCACCTGCCCTTGTTTCAGCTGCTTCCTATTCCCCGTTATATGGTTCCAATGAAGCGGGCTATAGTGGGAGAAGGGGAGCCCATACTTCTCCTTTCCTGGGATCAAGCAGGGGATGGGCTGAGAGTGAGGCGGCTGGCAGAGGCTTGTGTGAGAACCGGAGACACCCGAGCCCCTGAGGCTACTCCGTGCCTGGCTGGGGCATCTCTCCCTGCTTCCCAGCTCTGGGTGCGCCACCTTGAGAAGAGCAAAGTGAGCTGCAGCAGCTGCAGGGCTTCCCTGAAACGTCCAGCTGAGATCTGGGAGCGTTTCCCTCACTGTGGCCTTCCCTGTCCCCCGCGCCCAGGACCTTAGGGGGAGCTTAGAGAAGCCCCCTCCAAGCCAGCTCTCTTATTGTCCCTCTCTGCCAGTGAGAAGCAGGAGATGCTCTGAATGTAAAGCTGGTCCAGAGGGTCACCCAGTCTCTCTGCAGGCCCAGGAGGTAGAGCAGCCCCAGAGGTCACCCCCTGGCGGTCAGAGCCGACCACCTGCTGGGATGGGTAACTGAAGGAGGTGGGGGATGAGCAGCCCCTGCTGAGCCAGCCTCTACCAACACCCCCCCCCCCCCCCCGCCTCAACCCGCTCCCTGTGGCCGGCAAGCAGTGCCCGGTCCCCACAGGGGCTGCGAGCTCCAGGCACCCTCTCTGTCGGAGGACTCTGCCCGGCAGGTCTGCCCACCGGCTCCCGGGGTGAGTGTTCCACCGGAAATAAAAGGCTTAACGGACCAGCCTGTGAACGGAGGAACTCAGCCTAATCAGATCTGTTACAAAGAAAGCTCTGCCCACGAAATGGAAAAAATACCCCCTTGCAGGCGCGCCTTTCCACGGGGCCGCGCGTGGGGACACCTGCCCCGCAGAGCCCCACCAACCCCCGGCCCGAGTTGTCGAGGGCCGCAGCAGGCTCCACGGATGCCGGTTCGCTGGACCGCCGTCCCCTCCCCCGCCGGCTGCCCCTGGCCGGCCCCCACCCGCCTCCGGGACCCCGCGCTGTCACCGGGGAGGGGCCGCCGCCGGGCTGGCACCGCAGGGCGCGCGCCGGGAGGGCGCCCGCGCCGGGCTGGGACGCTTGGGGAGGGGGCTACCTTCTGAATGCGTCCATCGATGTCCAAATAGATGGCCTTGGGCCGGTAGCTGGAGGAGCCCGTTCCCATCTTGACGAGCGCTGCACTTCGACTTTTTACTGTACTTTCTCGACGCCAGCCACCGCGGGGAGGGCGGGGAGTGGGAGGAGGGGGCGGGCGGCGGGAGGACGCGGGGACCAGCCAACCAGCGCGCCGCCGCGGCCCGTGCCGCCGGCTCGGCTCCTCCTCTCCCCGCCCCCTCCTCCTCTCCCCCACTCCGCCTTCCTCCCTCCTTCCCCTTCCCTCCCCGTTTCTCCTCTCTCCCTTATCTTCACTCCCTTCTCTTCCCCTCCCACATTAAGGCACACCCCCTCATCTTCCCTTTGAGTCCAGCCGCCTTGGGGACAGGGCCAAGCGGGCAGCCTGTCTCCAAGTGCCCTCTGGACAGGTGCTCATAGCGAGTGACACCCTCTGGCTGCAAAGCTGGTCACCTCCCCATGTGACCAGATTCCCATAGCGACCCCCTCTGGCCACAGGGCTGGTCACCTCCCCAAGTGGACAGTGGCCAGTTGGGACTCCTTTGCCGCAGGTGGCTACTCCATCATCAGCAAGCACCTGGCTGGCATGGGGTCGGAAGCTATTTGTGGTCACGGCCTAAACCCAAGCACCACTTAACGCTGGGAGGGAGAATCCCCCCCCCCCCCCCCCCCCCCCGGGTTCCAGCTCTCCCTGCTGTGAGTGCCATTCTCATTTAATCTCAATAGGAGATGGGAAAAGTTTCTTCTCCTTCATGTACCTCCTTCCCCTAAGTTTTCTGTACATCCTCGAGAGTGAAAGCTTTTTCCAGCTGCACCCACAGCTGAAATGGCAATTTTATTTCTGTCCTTGATGTAGCCAGAGTGAGGATTACCCAGCCACCAGCTATTTGCTGGTTTCAGCACTGTTCTGGTCCCCACCTCCCTTGTTAATTGCCGCAGGGAGTGTGGGAAAAAAGGGAGGGATTGCAGGCAGCTCTTGACCTGCAGACCACAGCGGGGGCTGCCTTTGCAGCTCCCCAGCTCTCTCAGGGGGTGGGAACAAGTTTTGGGAGGGCGGTGACGCTGAATGGCTCTCAGTGCCTGTTGCTTTTGGAAGCTGGTGTCGAAACCAGACAGAGAATGCACTTATTGTTTCGTTCTAAGAGAATTCCAAGCCACTGCTTTTCATCTGTTGAATGTCTGGGGTTTGCTTACTGAGAGAGTGTCTGGAGCACACAGGCTCCCTCCTCCCGGCCGGTCCGCCCAGGCTCGGCTGACCACGGCCACGGCCAATGGTCTTTGCTTTTCCTTCCCTGGCCATCTGGCCTCCACCTGGTGGATAGTCACTGGCTTTCCAGACTCCTCCCAGCTGCCTGGAGAATTGGCCAGGCTGGAGCCCTGGGGAGCGTGGGGTCATCATCTTTAGGTGAAGTGGTCTTCCTCAGCCTTTGGACGGTCCAGCATGTGTCGCTTCACGTCCCCTGCCTGCTCTGGGGTGGGGTGGGGGGCCGATTGGCTCTCAAAGAATGATGATGGCTTTGCTCTTGCGTCCAGCGCAGTGACGGGACCACGTCAGAACCTGGGCACCACGAGATTTGCTTTACACGTGGCTGGAGGCGAGAAGGGGCACCAGGAGGCCTTTGGGATGGAGGGTCAACCCTGCTGGGTGGTCACACTTGGCCACTTGACTCACAGTTGTGAAAATGTATCCCCAGAAAATTGGAAGGAGCACTGTTATTACAGCTCAATTTTGTTGTCGAACGTTCCGATGTTCTTTGGGCTCATCTGGTGACCGATCTGCAGAGCTATCGTGCTGCCTGGCGTGGAAACTTCACTGCCGGGCAGATGGCTCATTAGCTTGGTACTTATTTATCCTCCGTGTCTTGTTGTCATCTGACCTTGCTCTCTCAGACCATCTCCTTCGAGCGCCCAAACACCGAATGCAGCTCTTCAGGGCCGTTTAGCACCGATCAGAGGGTGAGTTTCTGTGACGGTGCATTCCGTACCACTGTGTGTTGGGGGGTGGTCCTTACGCTGTCTGGCTCATTCTGCATTCAGAATAATAATCACCCCATAAGTATTTGGCCGACTAGGCTGCTGTCCAGTTACTCCATCCCTGAGCCAGCAGACCCTGCCTCTACCCCGCCCCCAGGAGCCGAGGTTCCATCGTTCATCAGCGCCGCCCTTGCTGTGTGTCGGTGCTGTTCTAGGCCCCGGGGAATTAAGTGGAGAATAAACAGAAATCCCTGGCCTGGAGGAGCCGGCATTTTAGTGGGAAACAGATGAGACGGTGTAAATAAATGCAACATGTAGCGCGTTGGATAATAATTAGTGCAAAGGAGAAAAGTCACGTGGGGAGAGGGGTGTGCCGCCATGGAGTGTGCAGAGCTGACGTGGGCAGGGTGGCTGGGCAGGAACGCACAGGGGCAGAGAGGGAGCAGGGGCCCCGTGTCCATGGGAGGAAAGAGCCTTCCAGCAAAGGGAGCAGCCTCAGGCCGAGGCCCCTCCCACAGGAGAGGAGGGCGGGGGCGGTACTGGGGGCCTGCAGGGGGTGTGGGTCGGAGAGGTGAGGGGTGGCAGGGCCGTACCAGGGACGTGGTTCCACCCTTTCAGACGGAGCCACGCAGAAGGCCGAGCAGAGGAGAGACGCGGCCCCCTGGGGTTCAGCCGCTGCTGGGTGGGGATGCCCTAATGGGAGGGGTGGCGGGAGACCAGGAAGAGCTGCCCCCATAATCTTCGCGAAGAATGACAGTGGTTTGGGCTACTGGGGCGAGGAGAGGTTGGATTCTGCATCCGATTTGGAGATCGTTTGGCTCTTTCATTAAGGCTCAGTGCCTACGGTGACATTATTTCTGCGTTTTGCTCCCCTTCCCTTCCGCAGAGTGGGGTTCTGCCTAAATTCGTGCTCCTGCAACCCGGACGGCCCCTGGGGTTAGGCTCCAGCAGCTACCCCTCCCCTCTGCCTGCACCACATCAGCCCAGAGGCTCCCTGGCGTCCTTGACCTGCATTCCTGATCCTGGCTTGGCCACCAGAATTGCAGCCAATGTAAGTTCCCAGAACCAAGATAAAGCGGAAGGAAACTGCCTGCCTCTGCCAGGTGGGCTGGGGCCGGGATGACGCGCCCGGGTGGGGCAGGAGGCCTGGGGCCTTGTGGCAACTTGGCCACTGAGTTCAGAGCCCTGAGGGGTTCCAGGGGGCGAAGTTTCCAGCTGTCTGGGGTGTCAGGGTGTGAAACCCTGCCTGAATCTCGCGGGGCCGGGCCGGAGGTGAAGGAGCTCAGGAAAGTGCACAGCCAGCCCCTTGGGGGCTTCACCCTCGGTCTTCGGCCTCCATGTGGGCTGAAACTTCTCCTGCTGCCGTCTGGCCTGCACACGCGCTCACCCCTGCATGCCGAGCTCACCCTTTAATTGCCATAAAGACCTCATCAGGGAAGAATTTCAAATCAAGAAATCAGAGCCAAATTGCAGAACAGAAGGGCCGAGACTGTGGCCTGAGGAGCTGGATGCTGGTTCCCGGGTCCCACACCAGCTCTTCATCCCTGGCAAGAAGGAGCAAGGCCACGACGAGGAGGAAGAGCAGGGGCTGCCCTGTGCCCCCAGAGTGGGCGGCCTCCAGCGAGGATGCAGAGACGGGGAGGGAAGTTCAGGGTACTCAGGAAAAGTCCAGAGGCTGTATCTGTTGGTGGGAAGAGGCGTCCATCGGGAGTGGCCGGGCCGGGCCGGGTGGAGCATCTTCCCCCCCCCCCCCCCCCCCCCCCCCGCCTGCAGCGCCCCCGGACGGGGTGGGCCAGTGAGTCTGCAGGCTGATCCAGCCCCGAGGGCGTCCTCTGCCTAGTCTGTCTTGGGTCTAACTGGGGTTTTTGATGACTCTTCTGAAAATAATCCAGTTGCTTCCTGTGCTAATTCTTTTGACCTGTGGGGTGGGGGGGGCGGTGGGTGGGTACCACAAAATGAATTTGTCGAACAAGCAAAATGTATTAGCGCCTACTGCATACAAGGCACTGAGCAGGCCTTGTTAGGGGGGATTGGAGTAGGTTAAAGGGGGTCTGGCAACACCATGGGAGAGGATTAACATTAACGAACTGGTCAGAGGTAAGATGCTTTATGTTTTGAAAGTTTTACCATCGGCCTCTTGGAGGAATCAGCCTGCTTTGTGCATTTATAACAAACCAAACACCCCATAAACTGCTCTAACCTTCTGGGAAAACCATCTGCCAGGAGGCACCAAGAAGGAGAGAAAGGGTGTGCCCTTTGGCCCATCTGCCCCAAGCTTTCGTGCAAGGGCAGTGTCAGTTTTAGTGGTACAATATTTGATTTATACACACATCAACTTACTTCTTTTTATGGCTTTGGTAATTACAAAATTATTACTAGTTGTAAATATTTCAAACAACGCAGAAAAAGGCACAGTCCCATCCAGGTCAGAAGGTGGAGACCCACCCCTTCTTAATGGTCATCCAAGGGGGTCGCGGAGATACATGTGTTCTTACCTGCTCTTGCCTATTTATCAGGTTCCCTATATGCTGGGCATTGAGATTTCCCTCATCACTGATTTCTACTGGCTCCTTTTATATTGTACAAAGGATAGTAACCCTTTGACTGTCGTATATTTTACAAATATATTCTATAAGTCAGTGGCTTATCTTTTAATTTCATTCGCGGCATTACACACTGAAGTAATCAAAACTCTACCTCTTTTCTTGTCAGCTTTCTGGATTTCTTGTTGGCTTAGAAAGGAGATATCATTTATAATAGAAAAATTTAAAAAGAAATAAAGAAAGATGTGACCTGGATTTCCAAAGATTGGGACTGCTAATTAAATTGTGGCACGTTTGCCGGAGGGAATATCAAGGACGATGATTATGACGGCTTTATGGAGGCCGAGGGAAGTTACAACCCCGCCAATGACAGAGCAGAATCCGCAGAGGCATTTACACCCTGGCCATTCCTTCCCGCCCCGACCCGTTTGTCAGCAAGTGCCCCAGGCCAGGCGACGCAGGTCTGGCTGTGGACAGAACCAGGCCCTGCTTGACGGGTTTACATGTTAGGCTCTGAAACCTGGCGGAGACTTGAACCGATTTAGGAAGAGAAAATGAAATGGTTGGTTTAGGTTGGTAGGGTTCTAGGCATTTTATAAAAAACATTTTTTTCTGACGCTGTGATGTTATTTTTGCCGTAAAACGGGGAAAAGGGGAAGAGTTAAAGTGATAAACAAGTAGTGTGCACGAAGCAGCGGCCTCCTGCTTTCTTGGAAGTGGCTGGATAGGGAAGAACGGATCTGCTTCACAAATGTGGTGCCGTGAGCCTTCCAGACCCAGACAGACACTCGAGTCTGCTGATGGCGGTGGCGTGCAGTCACGCTGCTTGCCAGGGCCCTCAGCTGGCCCCCCTTGTCCCCTTCTTGTGGACGGTGACTCCCTTTCTGGGCGGCTGGTGGGTCAAGACATTCTTCCGTCCTCTCTCGGTCCATTTTTGTGGCCTCCTCCCTGCCTCTCCTCCCTCCCCCATCCTTCGTGAGTGTGCGTCCCTGGATCTTCCCATTGGGCCCATCTGCCCCGTCATTTCCCTGGCTGGCCTCCTTGGGGACCTCCTGTCACCTCCAGTGTGACACACCTGGCGTCTACTGTCTGTCCTGTCCTTCTCCGTCCCCATCCCCCGAAGACAGCACTCTGCTGTGACGTTCGTGACTTTGCTCCTCGTTTCATCCGAGAATAATGTCCCTCCCTCTTTCCTCCCCTCGATCACCTCTTCCTTAAGATCCATTCAGGTGTCATTTACACGGTGCCATCTTCCTGAACCCCCAGATCTCTGGACCAGGGTGGGGAGCTCCTCCCTGGGTCCCTGAAGCCCGGCATCCTGTGTGATTCCCGCCGTGTAGCCCCGGATGATTTGCATGTCCTCCCAAGCTCGACTCCTCGTTGATCAAAGGGGGTGACAACAGCTGGCCCGAGGTGTCCTGGAGATTGATGGGAGCGGGTGATAATGCGTGAACATGCGTTAGCCCGGGCCTGGTGCACCGTCGGAGCTCGGGGCTGTCTTGTTGTCCTGTTTGGAAGAGCAGCATTTCTGTAACCCTCACTCACCCTGTGCGTGCTCGCTGCCGCCGTGTCCCCACGAAATGATGCCCTTGCGAGGGAAAGACGGAATTGTGGGCGGGCTTCAACAGGGGTGGCCCTCCCCCTGGAGCAGAGCGGACGTGGAACAACCTTCAGCAGGTGAATGCCTTTCTGTGACTGGGCAGCCCCCATTCCTCTGTACAAAGCTGATGACCTGTGCTGAATTTTTGACCTTGGCTTAATTAGCATTAAAAGCGGTACGAAGAGCCAAGGGTGCATTCCCTGCCCCTTGGCTGAAATGGCTTTTCTGAGTTTCTGAGGAGGAAAGTGCTGCCTCGGGCCGACCCCGGGAGACCTCTGCCCCATCCGGCCCCGTGAGAACCTGTTTCTCCGCTGCCTGCCGCCGGAAGCTGGAGCCCTGCACAGCCCGCGTGGGTCGAGGGCCACCACCTAGCAGCCAGCTGTGCAGCTCCGGGGACCCGGCTCAGCCCCCCGGGGCACAGGGACAGCCTCTGGGGCCAGGGCGCTGAGGCTGGGCCCTCCCGTCCCCCTCATGGTGCCACGCCACTTGCCGTCTCTAACCCATCTCTCCCGCAGGGACTGTGGCTGCTGTCATTTCTGGACCTCTAATTGTTCTCCCACCTGCTGGCCCCTCAGGTCGCTCACCTGGTAGGGGCTCCCAAGAACTGGTATCTGGGAGTGAGGGACACGCACCCTGGGGGGCTCAGGCGCTCTAGCTGCACAAGGACCCCGGCTCTCTCTGGACCACGTTCCCTGCGCTCAGATGGGTGTCAGAGCCCGCGAGCTCATCCCGATGCACGGAGCTGCCCTAACTGGGAGCGGAACAGAGTGACATCATCAGAGCTAAGGAGGCTCCAATAGGGCGAAGTGGGGTGAGGCGGGGGTTGGTGTGCTTTGGGCCCAGTCACCTGGGGGTTGACGCTAAGACCTGCCGCCGGCAGTGGCCGCTCACCAAGTAGCCCTCGTTCCTGTAATAATCTCGCTTTCTCCTGTCACCCCAAGTTCTTTGGCGAGGGGGGATGGCCATCCACCAGACGCCAACTCAACAGGCTGGTTTTTTTTTGTTTGGGCCCCTGGGTGAGCGTCGGAGTCTGTTCTCAGCCTCCGCTGCATTCAGGAGTCCCAGGGTGACTGCCCCAGCAGGTGCGGGAATCTAAGTCATTGCCTAGCTGACCCCAGCACCCAGATGACCCCCTGGCTCTGGCTCGACTCAGTAGTAAGTGTGCCGTTGTGAGTAGAATCCACTGCAAACTGATGATCTCATTTCCAGAACTAGGACGCGACAGCCTAATTCGTAGGCAGACCTGTACGTGATTATCCATAACAGCTTATATCCGTAGATCCTGGCGTTCCGACTTAATTGCAAGCTCTTTAAAGAAGAGGATAGTGTCCTATTTATTTTGAGTGGCTTCCGCAGTGCCTAGGAATGCTTTAAAAAATATTCCGAATGTTAGTTTAGGGGCCAGAGCTGGTATATCCTTCAGTGAAAGAAACTCTTCTGTAAACTCAAAGTTGGACCGTGGTCATGCCTCTTGTAAATCTGTGGCTAATTTCCAAAGCACCCACCTGTGCAAATCAGCAGGAAGTTCCCTGTGCTGTATCCCGAGAGTGTCCTTCTCCCTCCCAAGTGTCCCAAACCCCAAGGGTTTATGAAGGTCAAAGGGAGGGGCCGCTGAATCCTTCCCCTGGGGAGAGGGCAAGGCCCCGATCAGCCCATTTCTTCTTCTATTGCTTCCCAAGAAAGCAAGCAAATAAACCAAAAGTGCCCCTCCTCCAACGTGGGAGAAAGATTAGATTTTGAAAATTGCAGGATGATGGAAGAGAGAGATCTTAACAGCTGGAGATTCCTGTTTTTCTTTTTTTAAAATTTCTTAGCAGTTGAGCCGTGACTAATATTTGCTCATTTAAATAATTTGGGTCTGATGCTCCAGGCATCCCCCTGATGGCGGCTTTAGGGAGCAGGGTCCCGGGAGACCCCGCTGTCGGCTGCCTCCCCTCAGACGGGTCCCCTCACCTGTGGAGACCGGAGACCAGCTCTCCCCACAACCCACGGCCTCCACGGCCTCTCCCCTCCTCCTCTCTTCTCTCCGTCTTTTGCTTTAGTTCTTTAAACTCCATCTAACCTGTGGATTTCCCTGTTTTGCTCCTCCCCTTCCTCTGGCCCTGGGGAAAGTCTGTGGAATTCAGTCCCAGACCCTCTGGGCCCCTGGCCTTTGGGGTGAGCCCATTCTCAACACCATGACACCCTTAAATGAGGGAAAGCACTTTTCTTGAACACAGAAAAGGCTGCGTTCTAAAAAAGAAGCTTCTGCTAAGAAAAAAGGATTTGCCAAAGTTTGGAAACATGAACTTGCGATGGCCTGTTTCTGATCAGAACTTCGTAAAGGCCAACCTCAAAGCAAATGGACGGGCAGGACCTGTCAGGCCTCCCAACCTCTGAGCCCGGCCCAAATTCAGACAACTGCAAATAAACACTCACTGAGCTCAGATCAGGGTTGAAGCACTGGGCCTGGAGCGGGGAGTTGGGAGCCGGGAGCAGGGATTGGGGCAAAGATATATGTGGCTGGGCCCTGCTCTCTGACAAGCTCATAGACAGACAGTGGAGGAAGATTTGTAAGCAAGAGATAGTGCCCATCTCCCCTCACCCCCACCCTGCACATACACGCAGTGTGGTAAGTCCCATCTCCAGTAGACATTTGCAAAAAGCTCTATCAGTTGACAAGACAGGCAGAATTCTACCAACCTGGGACTTATATTCTAGTGGGGAGACAGACAACAAACACCTACCTGGGACTCATATTCTGGTGGGGAGATAGCTAATAAACAAACAATAGATGTATAATTCCAGCACAAAGATAAGACTTATCAAGGAAAAAATAAAGCCAAGAAGGAGGATAGAGGATTCCTCGGGCTGCTGTTTTAGACACTGTGGTCAGGGAAGGCATCATGGAGGGGGTGACATTTGAGCAGAGACACAAATCAAGTGAAGGACTTGTTTGAAGGGAGAGCTGTCGAAGAGGAGGGAACAGAAGCAGGGAAGGCCGGAGGCAGCTGGGGCTGGGGCAGCGAGGTGGTGGAGCAGAGGCAGGACAGCTGGGGATCAGAGCGGGCTGGCGTTGCAGGTGTAACCAAAGCCACAAGAGGATCGAAAGCTGTGAAGTGACCCGAGCTGACTTGGATGCAGGTGACATACGTGCAAGGAGGCCAGGCAGGGCCAGCAGGCCCTGGGATGTGGTCAGTTTGTGTTTGAGTCCAGCTCTTACTTGTTGGGCAACCCTGGATAGATTGCTTACCCTTCCTGAACCTCAGTTTTCTTCTCTGTGAAATGGGCGCAAGGATTAATGCTATAAAGCGTGCAAAGCACTTAGCCCCACATAGCATGACTTTATCCACGCCTTTCTTCTTCCCCGTACTTCTCTGTTCTGCTTTCTGTATAACAAGCACTAGATCACTGTTGCCATGGCAGTTGTAATTTTTTTCACTTGGGAGTGTAGGTTTAAGAACTGCCGAAGAGGCCCCTTCAGAGCGTTGAACACTCTAAAGAAAACTTCTGCTCCCACATCAGGGCGGCCGGCAATTGTTTTCCTTCCTGAGATGCTCCAGGTGACGGCATCCAGCAGTGGGGAGGGATGTCCGGAGCAGCGAAGACCTTTAATGGCAATCACCTGTGGCCTCCCCTTCTCCATCTTTCCTTGTTGCCTTCCAGGAATGGATCCGGTCCTGCTGACCATCAACCAAAGCATGTGTGGGATGCTGTACGCGCCCAGAACCACCTACTTCAAGGCTGTCTCCCTGGCGACCAGCCGTCCCCACTCACACCACGTTTGTACAGCAGCAGCTCTGTACCTGTGGTGACGAAACACAGCTGGGGAGTCGCTGCCGTTGCTGTTTCACATACGTTTGCTGCCCCCTCCTTCTTTTCAGTGCAAAGGTAGGAGTGGCTCTAACAGCCTACCGGCAAAACTTCACATTGCCATCATCTCAGGAAAAGCTGGTCCTCAGCCACGTAATGAACAGGGCGAAAGAACACGGGTGCTCAGGCACTGCGTGCAGGAAAGTTTGGTGCTTCGGAGGAAAACAGATTTGAGGCTTTTCATCTGTGAGGTGTCCCATAAAGACATTAATTTTTGATGATGTAAGATACGGTTCCCCAAATTTCTTTTCTTTCTAAAACGTAGGGCCAGCGAAACATGGATTACATCCAGGGCTCATTAGATGCTTCGTTTGCAAGTGACAGAATCTCAACTCAAATAAATGTAAGCAAAGGCTACGCTTTGAGACTCAGAAACGAGAAGTCCAGGGGTCGATCTGGAGTTAGAGGCACGTGGGTCCGGGGTCTCCGTCCACATCCGTCCGTCTGTCTGTCTGCCCCCAACCCGCAGCCGCCGCAGTGGGCTTTCCCCACGTGGCCAGTATCGTGGCTGCCTTGCTGCCCGGAGCTCACATCCTACCGGCACCGTCACCCAAGTAGAACGAGAACTTGGTGGGAACTGAGCTGGAGGGAGAACCCCACGGGGCCAAACTGGGTCCAGCGTGAGTCATTTCAGCAGGGAGCCGGGCGCTCTGACTGAGGTGCCTGGTCACTTCACAACAACATCCATGACTCACAAGCTTAATATGCTCATTATATTGTTTCAAATAAAATTTTACTTTCGATCTGTTTTAAATTTACAGAGAGATGACAGAGATAGTACGCAGAGTTCTCGTGGACCCTGCACCAGTTTCCCCCACGATCAGCATCTTGCCTTAGCGGGCTACACTTATCAGAATTAATGAACAGGTATGGATACATTATTCTTTTTTAAAAAAAATTATTGAAGTCTAGTTGATTTACAATGTTGTGTTTAATTTTTGTTATACAGCAAGTGACTCAGTAATACATATATGTATTCTTTTCCATGATGGTTTATCTCAGGATATTGAATCCGGTTCCCTGTGCTCTACAGTAGGACTTTGTTGTTCATCCTTTCTATATGTAATAGTTTGCATCTGCTAATCCCAAACTCCCACTCCATTCCTCCCCTCCCCCATACCACTGGGTAACCACAAGTCTGTTCTCTATGTCTGTGAGTCTGTTTCTGTTTCATAGATATGTTCATTTGTGTCGTGTTTTAGATTCCACATGTAAGTGATATCATATGGTATTTGTCTTTCTCTTCCTGACTTACTTTGCTTAGTATGAAAATCTCTAGGTCTATCTGTGTTGCTGCAAATGGCATTACTTCATTCTTTTTTATGGCTGAGTAGTATTCCATTGCGTATATATAGACCACATCTTCTTTATCCATTCATCTGTTGATGGACATTTAGGTTGTTTCCATGTCTTGGCTATTGTGAATAGTGCTGCTATATGAACATAAGGGTGCGTGTATCTTTTGGAATTGTAGTTTTGTCTGGGTATATGACCAGGAGTGGGATTGCTGGATCATATGGTAGTTCTATTTTTAGTTTTTTGAGGAACCTCCATACTGTTTTCCATAGTGGCTACACCAATTTACATTCCCACTAACAGATGTTGATACATTATTCTTACCTAAAATTTGTGCTTTATTCTTGTTTCCTTTTTTCCTAATCGTTTTTTCTGTTCCAAGATCCCAGCCAGGAAACCACATAACATCAGTCATCCTGTCTCCTAGGGATCCTCTGGGCTGTGACAGCTTCTCAGACTTTCCTGGGTTTTGTTGCCCTTGAGAGTTTCGAGGAGGACTGGTCAGCTATTTTACAGGATGTCCCTCACTTGGGATCTGTTTGACGTGTTTCTGATGGAATTGGATGGGGTGTGGGTTCTGGGAGGGGGACCACGGAGGTGAAGGGCCGTGCTCATCACCTCTTACCCGACATCCGTGCATCAACATGCCGCATCCCTGCTGGTGCTGATGGTGACCCCTGGCGGAGGTGGGGCTGTCAGGTTTCTCCCCTGAGAAGTTACTCTATTTCCCCCTCCCCACGCTGCCCTCTGTGGGAGGACATCCCCGTGCACAGCCTGCCCCTTAGGAAAGGGGGGGGTGTTCTCCCTCCCCCAGGGCAGAGGACCTGCATAAACCCTTCTGAATTCTTCTGCAGGGAAAATCTTCTCTTCTCACCCTGTGTATTTGTTTATTCAACCATTTATTTATCTGGACTCATGGATATTTATTTTACTCTTTGTGCTGTAATCCTTTACTACTTTGTTTTTTTGCTCAAATTGTCCCATTTTGGCCACTGGGGGCTCTTTCAGTGGGGTCCTGTGTGCCTTTGACGTTCCTCCATGCGCTATTTCTTTCCTTCTTTCTTTTCTTTTTTTTCCCAGCACTTCTTTACTTTCTGAGACCACAAGACGTTGCAGCTCATCTTGTATATTTTCTGCCCTGGTCCTAGAATCAGCCATCTCTCCAAGGCACCCTGGTTCTTTTCACTGGAGAATGGTATTAAGAACCAACGTCTGGTCGAGTGTGCTCATTGCTGCTGGAGCTGCTGCAAGGGTCAGCTGTCCCTTACCGCTGACCGAGCAAGAAAATATATGTGAATCCACTGAGCCATGTATATGCGCGTATCTATAAATACATCCACGTAGAACCTCGGTATCTATGTTAAGTCGAACGTGACCGTGTTGATATCTCCCGCTCGAGTCCATTACCACGTGGATTGTTGCTGCCCCTCTTCTTGCTCATCTGTTACCTCCCACTCCCACAGTGAGAAAGCCACCGCCTACCACCCATTACTTGCTCAACTCCAGTATCTATGTGTTCGGTGTTTGCAGGGCCTGTCAGGGGTGGGCGGGCTCTCAGGGCCTGGCCATCTGGATGCAGAGGTGAGGAAGGGCTGGGGGGGGGTTTCTGTCTGGCTGGGAACCCAGTCTACCCTGTGAGCTGCCTGCTCCCAGCTCCATGACCATGGTCACTGAGCAATCCAGGCCCCCCAGGCTGGAGGCTGAGGCCCAGCAGTGTTGCAGGAGTTTATCGTCTGCTGTGGAATTCACAGATGACTGAGCTGCTTCTCTGCAGAGCGTTCGATAAGGGGCCTGGACAGATGCTCATTTCTTCCTCCCAGTCCGGGCAGAATGCGGTGGCTGCAGAAAGAAAGAGGTGGTAGGAAGGAGGTTTTGATGAGCGCTCACACGTGGGGGGCAGGAAGCATGCACAGCTCGGAAAACCGTCCAGGGCTGGAGGCCATAAATACAGATGCTGGGAAGGGACCAATCAGATGACCCGGAGACAATCTTAAACCCAGGAAGGATGTATAAGGAATGAAGAGTCTCCAACAAAAAAAGACCTACTGTATAGCACATGTAACTGTACTCAATACTTTTCCCTCAATAAGGGAAAAGAATCTGAAAAAGAATAGATTTATATAAATGTATAACTGAATCACTGTGCTGTACACCTGAACTAACACGACATTCTAAATCAACTATACTTCAATTAAAAGAATAAAAATAAATTAAAAAAAGACTCTCCATGTGCTGGAAGAGGAAGAACAGGAGTTAATTTTGAACTAAGCAGTGAATCTCTTGATGAGAAGCCCGAGGTTGCAATGGCAACTTCACAGCAAAATGTTGAAAGGTAGTCTTTCATCCAAAGGGACCTCCCCTTTGAAAAGTCCCCAATCCAGACCCAGGTAGCATGGGCAGGGCCTCCAGGAGCCCACCTGATGAGACTGATGGTTTCATAAGAGTTCAGCATGGGGTCTGCTCCTGGAACAGGGCTCTACTGGGGTTGGGGTTGAAGCCCTTCCTGTCACTTTGCCCTCCTTGGAGGGCATCTGAGTTTGGGGCAAGTTACCTGCCGGCTGTGGTCATCCCATGCCGTGGCCAGGAGCCCCTCTGTCTGTGCTTTGTGGGTCAGCAGAGCTAGCCTGAATATTTTGCTTAAAAGTAGCGCAACACTGTCAGTGGACCCAGGAAGTCCCCTGTAACCTGACCCTGAGGACGGGTTTTTTGTAGACATTTGTAGATTGCCAAGAGAGTGAAGAAAACTTCATCTTCTCTGTTCCCCTGACACCACCCCAAATGTAGCTGGGACATTACATCAACGTCACGTGTTCCTTTCTCCATCTCTGAGACGTTGATTCTCATCAGAATTTGCAAGGGAGGTCACGGAGCTCAGAGCTCGATGGTTCTGGGAAGCAGGCGTGGGCTGTCAGGCAGCTTTCCCCCAGTGTGTGCTTGTGTGTGCGTGTGCCTGTGTGTGTGCATGTGTGCCTGTTTGTGCGTGTGTACCTGTGTGTGTGCCTGTGTGCCTGTGTGTGCATGTGTGCCTGTGTGTGTGCCTGTGTGTGCGTGTGTACCTGTGTGTGTGCCTGTGTGCCTCTGTGTGTGTGCCTGTGTGCCTCTGTGTGCCTGTGTGTGTGCCTGTGTGTGCATGTGTGCCTGTGTGTGCCTGTGTGTGTGCTTGTGTGTGCGTGTGCCTGTGTGTGCATGTGCTTTGTGTGTGTGCCTGTGTGTGTGCCTGTGTGTGTGCTTGTGTGTGCGTGTGCCTGCGTGTGCATGTGCTTTGTGTGTGTGCATGTGTGTGCCTGTGTGTGTGTCTGTGTGTGCATGTGTGCCTGTGTGTGCCTGTGTGCATGTGTGCCTGTGTGTGTGCTTGTGTGTGTGCCTGTGTGCATGTGCTTTGTGTGTGTGTGTCTGTGTGTGTGTGTGTGCCTGTGTGTGCCTGTGTATGCCTGTGTGTGTGCCTGTGTGTGCCTGTGTGTCTGTGTGCCTGTGTGTGTGTGCGTGCTTTGTGTGTGTGCAGGAACTCTGTAAAATTCTATTCATGAGCCAAACTCCACACGAATCCCTCTCAGGTGTGTGCTGGTTAATCTAAGCCCACCCACAAAACACAGAGCACCTCCAAGGCCAATTCCATGAAACCTCATCACGGCAGCTGACGAAAACACACAGTCTTTCGGTTTTCTAGAAATAGTCATTTTTATCATTTTGCAATCCGGATGGATTCTTTGAAGAGATATTGTTCTCAGGCACGTGGGTTTGATGTAATTGTGTTCGTGGTAACAAAAACAACACCAACCCAGGAGCTCCCAAAATGCTATTAACCTCCCTGTTTGTCAGGAGGTTTTACACAGTGGCCTTCCACCCACTTTCTAGCTTTAAAAAAGAAAAGAAAATGGTGTACAAAATGGCATAAAACTGGAAAAGGCAGACCTCTTTGGAAGCACTCCTCCGCCGAGCTGCGGCGTCTGTAGGGCTTTGTTATGATACTGGTATCACCATCCACGTCAGGGGAAGAGCTAGTCAGAGTGAGGAATTTTTATCACGTGTGGAATCAGTATCCAGTTATCTGACTGCATGTAAATCCCATGATGATTTGACGTTCGGTGACAGAACTTTAATGAATCATTGTTAAATCTATTTAGCTGCCTCACAGAGGAAGGAAAAACGCTATCTCTGAGTAAACACAATGAAAACCAGAGTTCTCTGAGTTCCATTCTTTGCTTTAATTCGGGGGGAAATAAGAAAAACGGCGACAGTCAGCCAGGGCTTCCCTGCCCACCCCGTGTGGGTGTGAAAACGTCCGCCTTGGGCCCTCCGTCACTGGGAGAGCTCTTTTGCATTGGTGAGGAGGTGAGCTGTGGTGACCTTAGAGCAGGCGAAGCGCTCTCTGTCCATGGCATTTACATCTCAGGGTCACTGTGTGTGTTTCAACATGTTATCTCTGGGAAAAGAAGCCAGGGGAGGAGTTAAAGTGAGGTTACTGTCCTAAGCCACGGGCACTGGGTGGAGAGATGCTGGCACTGAAAGAGATAGCAGAATATATCTTAAGTGGATGAATGGACAGATGGATGTTTGGACATACGAATGTATTGATATCGTGGATTCTTAGATGAATGCATGGGTGGGTGGATGGATGCTTGGATATATGTATGGATGCACGTATGGATGACTGATGGATGGATGGATGCATGCGTGGATGCTTAGATGTATGAATATATGGATGGATGGATGCTGGGATGGATGGATGGATGGATGGATGGATGGCTGGCTGGATGGATGGATGGATGCTGGGATGGATGATGGATGGATGGATGGATGGATGCTGGGATGGATGATGGATGGATGGATGGATGCTGGGATGGATGATGGATGGATGGATGGATGGATGGATGCTGGGATGAATGATGGATGGATGGATGCTGGGATGGATGATGGATGGATGCTGGGATGGATGGATGGATGGATGGATGGATGGATGCTGGGATGGATGGATGGATGGATGGATGGATGGATGGATGCTGGGATGGATGGATGGATGGATGGATGGATGCTGGGATGGATGATGGATGGATGGCTGGATGGATGGATGGATGGATGGATGCTTAGATGTATGAATATATGGATGGATGGATGCTGAGATGGATGGATGGATGGATGGATGGATGGATGGATGGATGCTGGGATGGATGGATGGATGGATGGATGCTGGGATGGATGGATGGATGGATGGATGCTGGGATGGATGGATGGATGGATGGATGGATGGATGCTGGGATGGATGATGGATGGATGGCTGGATGGATGGATGGATGGATGGATGCTTAGATGTATGAATATATGGATGGATGGATGCTGAGATGGATGGATGGATGGATGGATGCTGGGATGAATGATGGATGGATGGATGCTGGGATGGATGATGGATGGATGCTGGGATGGATGGATGGATGGATGGATGGATGCTGGGATGGATGGATGGATGGATGGATGGATGCTGGGATGGATGATGGATGGCTGGCTGGCTGGCTGGATGGATGGATGGATGCTTAGATGTATGAATATATGGATGGATGGATGCTGAGATGGATGGATGGATGGATGGATGGATGGATGGATGGATGCTGGGATGGATGGATGGATGGATGGATGCTGGGATGGATGGATGGATGGATGGATGCTGGGATGGATGGATGGATGGATGGATGGATGGATGGATGGATGGATGCTGGGATGGATGGATGGATGGATGGATGGATGGATGGATGGATGCTGGGATGGATGGATGGATGGATGGATGGATGGATGCTGAGATGGATGGATGGATGGATGCTGTGATGGATGGATGGATGGATGGATGGATGGATGCTGGGATGGATGATGGATGGCTGGCTGGCTGGCTGGCTGGCTGGCTGGATGCTTAGATGTATGAATATATGGATGGATGGATGCTGAGATGGATGGATGGATGGATGGATGGATGCTGGGATGGATGGATGGATGGATGGATGGATGGATGGATGGATGGATGGATGCTGGGATGGATGGATGGATGGATGGATGGATGGATGGATGGATGGATGCTGGGATGGATGGATGGATGGATGGATGGATGGATGGATGGATGGATGGATGCTGGGATGGATGGATGGATGGATGGATGGATGGATGGATGCTGGGATGGATGGATGGATGGATGGATGCTGGGATGGATGGATGGATGGATGGATGGATGGATGGATGCTGGGATGGTGGATGGATGGATGGATGGATGGATGGATGCTGAGATGGATGGATGGATGGATGCTGAGATGGATGGATGGATGGATGGATGGATGCTGGGATGGTGGATGGATGGATGGATGGATGGATGGATGCTGAGATGGATGGATGGATGGATGGATGGATGGATGGATGCTGAGATGGATGGATGGATGGATGGATGGATGCTGGGATGGTGGATGGATGGATGGATGCTGAGATGGATGGATGGATGGATGGATGGATGCTGAGATGGATGGATGGATGGATGGATGGATGCTGGGATGGTGGATGGATGGATGGATGGATGGATGGATGCTGAGATGGATGGATGGATGGATGGATGGATGGATGCTGAGATGGATGGATGGATGGATGGATGGATGCTGGGATGGTGGATGGATGGATGGATGCTGAGATGGATGGATGGATGGATGGATGGATGCTGGGATGGATGGATGCTGGGATGGATGGATGGATGGATGCTGGGATGGATGGATGGATGCTGGGATGGATGGATGGATGGATGCTGGGATGGATGGATGGATGGATGGATGGATGCTTAGATGTATGAATATATGGATGGATGGATGCTGGGATGGATGCTGGGATGGATGGATGGATGGATGGATGGATGGATGGATGGATAGGTGGATGGATGGATGCTGGGATGGATGATGGATGGATGGATGGCTGGATGGACGCATGGAAGCTTAGATGTATGGATGGATGAATTAATACATAAGATGTTTGGTTTGCGTTGGGCAAATGTCAGCACATTCACTCACAAGTCTAGTAGGCAGGTGGACACACACTCACTGAGCACCTGTTTTGTGACAGGCGCTGCTCCAGGTGTTGGGGGCACATGGTTCCTGCCTGCATGTGGCTTACCTTCTAAGGAGTGGGGACAACGGGGATCTAAGAGAGTCAGCAAGGCCTCTGAGGAGGTGGCACTGACCTGGGCCCAGATGAAGAAGGGCCAGCCCTGAGCAGATGGGGCTCGGCCTTCCAGCACAGGGGACAGCCTTGTGATGGTGGAGGGCATCACACAGGGCTGCAGGGCGGCAACACTGTGCTGTGGGCCCCGCCCCTGCAGGTCCACTCTCCATCCTTCTCTTTGCCTGTCCTGGGGCTGACCCACGTGGGTGCACCACCAGGCCCCTATCCTCTGGCTTCTGTTGGGTTCCGCCAACAGGGAGTCCTGGCGGGAGCTTGGTGGGGGGAGGAGAGCCTCTGGCTGTTGTCTCCCTTGACTGAAGGTCACCGCTCTGCTCATGGCGGCCTGCTGTCTGTGGGCTTCTTTCAGGTTCCTGGTGAGTGCTCACCCACCCACCCACCCCATGGGCCCAGGGTGGAAACAGCTCCACCACGATGATCTCCAGATTTCCATCTCTGGGGCTCCCCTGTACCCTGCCCACACCTTTATAAAGAATCCCCCCAATCCTGACTGATAAGGTAGTCAGTACAAGGGGTGACCCAGAAAACAGATGCTCAGAGCGGGGGCTGGGATTGGGTTGGTCATAGATGCAAGGTAACCTCCTGGCCGGGGAAACAGACCACAGGTAAACACGGGTATCACAGCATCTTGATGATTCCCATAATCAAGGGCCCAGCGTGGAAGGAGGCAAAGCGCTAGGGGAGAAGCCGGGTTGTCATGGTTTCCTAGTGGAGACGGAAGAGAGTTTAGCCTCCGGGCTTCCTCTTAACCTACACAGGAAACAAGGAAAATTCCAATTACTGGATAAGCAAGGAAGACCCAGAGGGGCAGCTGTGAAGGACCCCCGTGGCCCCTGCAGCCTCAGGACCGGGACTGGGGTCTGGCTGTGAGGCCGCCGAGTGAAAGCTCTTGAGCGTGGCCAGGTCTCTGAAGCCAAGCACAAGTGTGTTCACAACTGGGGCCATGTCACCCCCCAGGGGAAGGTTGGCAAAGTCTGAGGATATTTGGGGTTGTCACAACTGGGAAGGGTACTATCGGCATCTAGTGGGTAGAGGCCAGGGATGCAAACAGGATGGCCCCCCAGCAAAGAATGATCTGGCCCAACATCAACAGCACAGAGGCAGCTGGCATAAGGGCCCTGGGGGTAAAGACAGGGACCCTGAGACAGGGGATGAGGCCAGGTGAGTGGAACATTTTGAGCTTCCGAGTTCCCTGAGCCTCCTTCCCCCGCAGAGATAGTCTCCATCCTTGATTATTTCCCAGACCCAGGATACAGAGGGGGAATGAATGTGCTTAGCAACTGGCCGAATGCCCATCGTGGTAGAAGGGGCCGAGGGAGCCCTGGAGCCTCCACACCACAGCCCCGTGAAATAATGAACCAAGCCCCACACTGCATCCTGGGAGAAAGCGGCGGACACTGGAGAGGTGTTGGGGCAGAGATTCATACCATAAGCCCATGTGACTCACCTGTTGCTCAGGTGCAAACATCCGAAGGACCCCAGAGCAAGACAGTGGGTTTTCACAAAGCTAATCAGTGGTCCAGAGGTTGCATCCTTACTGGAGGAGGTCAGCACAACCCCGGCAGTGGCTACGCGGCTATTGCCCGGAGAAAGTATCTTCTCCATCCTGATCAGGAAGGAGAGGCATAAGCTGCCTGCTTTTGCAGGGTGGAGGGTCTGCACTACCTGGTCCACGTGGTCTTCCTTCCACCAAAGCCCGCCTGGCTCTCCCACCACTGAGTGCCACCCAGGACCACTGCCGAGTCACCTGTGTCCCCTCGTGGGGCGGGCTGACTTCCTGGTGGCTGGTGAATTACACTAGCCCCGTCACTCACGGGGCAGCACTCTGTCCTCACGGGGATGAATAGGTTTCCCTGCCTGCCCTTGGTCCTCCACCAGCACCACATTCTTGTACTTACAGGATCTCCTCCAACACCGTGGTCTTCACACTGCATCACCCCTGAAAGCTAAGACATTTCATAGCAAGGAAGTGCAGCCACCCCTAAAAGAGGTCTCTGGAGACCACGTGGCCCCAACCATGATACTGGAGATGCACAATGGAATTCCACAGCAGACGGAAGTTTTCGTAGGACGACCAGGCCAGAGCAGCCTGGAAGACACTGGGAAACTGTCTGAGCAGGGAGCTAGGGCCCTGTGGTCCCGTCTGCTCCATCTCCACCTCTTCCTCAGCCCAAGCCTAGGGCCCCTTAATGGAGCAGGAGACGCATGGGCCTGGTAAAGAGAAGGTTCTGTGCATTTTGCTGCCACCAGCTGGGAGTCACGGCCGGTGCGCTGACATCAAAGTGTCACTGGAGGACCCTGGTGAAGGGATGCTCCCAGTTGGGCAGAGCTCCGAAAGGCACAGCCAGCCGTCGTCCACCTCCTGCGAGTGTAGCGCTGGCCGGGGAGCAGATCTCGGTTGATTCATGGTGGGTGGCAAAAGGGTTAGCCTTTCGGCCAGAGACGTGGCAGGAACACAGGTGGAAAACTGGTGACGAGGTGGGCCTTAGGGAGACACTGGTGGATCTCATGGATGGGCACGTGGAAGATGTTTGTGGCCCATGTCAATACCCACAGGGGGCGTGGGCCTGGGTGTCTCAGTATTCAGGGGGCCAAGGGTGGCCCATCTTACGGATACCAGCCAGTCTTTTTCTTCAACCACCCCAGTGCTTGCTCGCTGGATCCATGTAAAAGAGGCAACATTTAAAAAAAATCAAAATTAAATTGAAAAAATGCACCATCAACAAAATATCAACACTTAAAATAAAAACCAGCGCAGCACCAAACCTTATTGAAGTGTGAGCAGGGCAGGGGGGCTGGGGGCATTGGGAGGGGATGTGAAGCCTTGGTGTATTAGTTTCTTGGAGCTGCTGTGACAATTTATCACAAACTGGGTGGCTTAGAGCAAGAGGAGTGTATGCTCTCCCAGCCTGGAGGACGGAAGTGTGAAATCAAGGTGTGGGCAGGGCCGGTCTTTCTGAAGTCTTGTGAGTCCCTCCCAGCTCCCAGCTGGTGTCCTCGTGTGTCTCCTCCCCTTCTTGTCTTTTATGAAGACACTTGTCATTGGCTTCAGGGCCCACCCTAGTCCGGGACGACCTCACACTGAGACCCTAACTTGGTTACGCCTCCAGAGGCACTTACTCTAAACAAGGTTACATTCATGGGTTCCGGATGGAACACCTTTTGGGCGCGTGGGGACCACCACTCAATGCACTACACCTGGCTTGCATGGAAGCGGACTTAATAATATTTTCAAAAACTACTGGTTTGCTTATCTTATTTTTTAGATTTATTATTTTTATTAAGACTTGATTTTTTTAGAGAAGTGTAAGGTTCACAGCAAAATTGAGGGGAAAATACAGCAATTTCCCACATCCCCGCTACCCCTACACATGCACAGCTCTCTCCCCCATTAACGACATCCCCTACCTGAGTGGCTCATTTGTCATAGTTGGTCACCCTACATGGATGTGTCATAATCACCCAAGTCTGTGATTTACCTTACAGCTCACTTCTGGTGTCGTATAGTCTTTGGTTCAGACTATTCTTATTTTTACTTAAGAGTTTCCATGTCTGACAGTTTTTCTTATCCAAGTAATTATCTTAAATAATTTTAAATTAACTTAAGTTGAAGTAAAATTATAATTAATTCTGTTTTGATATATAAATAAAATAGTGTTGTAAGTTTTAATACATCTACTTTGCAGCTTTTTATCTTTGCAACTATTTTAATGCTCTGGCAAAGACATGACCGTATAAAACTATATAAAACATGTGAATAGGGGTGCATATTTTTCCTTTTGTCTCAGGCTCCACTTTGGTTGGTACAACACTGCTCAGCTATCAAAATGCAGGTGGGGCAGCAGGAAATCAGGCTGGGGTCCCCAAGGGAAGGATGCCCTGAGGGGGCAAAGGGAGGTGGGTGTTGAAGGATGGAGGGAAGGAAAAGTGCCCACCTCACTGAGAAGGCGTCTTGACACCGAAAAACGAGGCAGGCAGCTCCATCTAATCAATAGATCGGTTTACTATTAGGTAATTTACTGGCAGGGTGGATCGGGCAGGCAATGATGCGTATTCACAGCTGCACTCTGCACCCCTGAGGGGCCATTGGGACAGCTTTACAGTTAACCTAGGGCATGGGGGTGCATGCTTGGAAATAGGACATGCATTCCTAAGTTAAGAAGATTGAATGGTCAGCCACTCCTCATGCTGGGAATACATCAGCATTCATCATTGTTTGGGGACTAACAAAGCAGAGAAGCCACCTGGTCCTAATAATTATCAAACGATATCTATTAACCTCAGAGCCTTTGATGACAGACAAGGGATTTTCTGCACAGTACAGTCCTGGGTAGAGTCAGCGGAAGGACAGGAGGGACCTAGCGGGCCCAAGATGGCGTCACTTACGCCAACAGCCGGCGGGTGCTGGCACCGAACACGTCTGTCCGTGACCCCCAGAGCTGCAATTTGGATGAGAGGTTCAACCCCTGCTGCCCCTGGTCCAGGCGCCTCTCACAGTTTTGGTGTCTTCACTGCAGCTGGGGCACCTGATAAAGACTTCCCAGCTTGGACATCAACATGGAATCAGGATCTCAGTGCAGTCCAGGGCTTCAGGGGCTGTAGCAACAGGCTCAGTCGCCCGACTGATTCCTTGTGGCCCCGGTGGATCCCACATCGAACACACAGTGAGGCCCGGCTGTGCTGTCAGGTGGACAAGCCAACGCTTCCTGGGCAAGGTCCTCGGAATATCACACAGACAAGGGAGCGCGTCACGGTCCTCGGTGGGGAAGGAACACGGACAATTTTACATAAAGACATGCCGGGGTGATATAATCTGAAGAGCTTTCAAGTGTTCTCTGAGCTGAGTCTCTGCTGGATTTGTAAAGGCTGCTGGGTGAGTGCTTCCTTCCTGATTTTATAAACTGGGACCCAGGTGTCAGCATGAAAAGATCCTGGAAAGTGGAGTAGTGCAGGTGGGGCCGGGGACCCTGCTGTGGTGATGTGCCCTGGGGTCCCCTGACTCTGGGGAAGGCCAGATTTCCGGTGGACGTTTGTCCCCCGTGACCTCACCCCCTCCCTGGGAGAGCAGGGCCCAAGGACAGGTTCAGCGTTTGGCGGCTGAATGGAACAGGAACTCCAGTCCAGTGCTCTGTGCTTGACCATCATGAGGATTGGAGATCACGCGTATGATTCATGTGGCCCCAGGAAGAAGCACGTGTTGGGCTGGGGTGGGGTGGGGACCTGGTGTGGAGGAAGCAAGGGGAGCGCTGTCTCCTGAAGGGTCTGGGACAGAGGAGCAGAGGGTCAGCCGATGCAGGGAGGGCTGTGTGCAAGCTGGGAGGCACCACGCAGAGCTGAGGCCAGGGAGGGGCGGATAAGGCGGTGGCAGAGAGATGGGCAAGCAGAGAAGTGACTTCCTGAGTCCCAATTCTCCGAGGTTAAAAGCCCCTTGCAGGACCCCCTCCAGGCCAGCAGGAACTTCACAAAGCGCCCTGGTCAGAGCACACTTGCAATTTAACAAATGTCCTAGACGGCTGGCTTCTGTCTGCCTTTTCCCTCTTGTGTTAAATGTGAGTTTTGGCACTCTCAAGGTTGGATTTTGTACAGAAAACATAACTCAGAAATTGGCTTTGGTTTTAAAAAATACTTTTCATGTTATCTAAGTTGAGAATTTGAATAACTAGTTCTTCCTTGTATTTAAGATCAGCTCATATTTATAATTTTGGTAACTGGAAGCAGTTCCATTTTTTTAAAAATAGGCTTTGATCAATGGAAGCAAATGTTAAACCCCTCTGAATATTTTAAATTGTGTGTGTAAGTTTAGCAAAGTTAATTTTCTTGGTGAGGGCTTCAGTTATTTTATTAACAAATCAATCTTTACCATTGATCTCATTAACTGAGAAATTAACTTTCTAAACATGGCGACTTCTCTTGTATGTTTCAAAACTGAAAATAAATTTGGTAAAATTTCTATTTCACATCCCAAGTCCAAATCAATTACTCCTATATTAATTGAAAGGCGAAACCAGGAAGGGCTTTTATTGCAATGAACCTAATTATGAGCAGATAAAACTTCAACTGTCCATAAATTCCTTAACTTGAAAATACTATAGGCTATGAGTTTGATTTTCTTAAAATTTCTGTACCTAATTCCAAATATTTCTGATGTTGAAAGGTCCTAAGAAGTGAACCCTAAAAGGCCACTATGGAAACAATGGCTTATCCCCAAACCACCTGGGGGCAGTGGAGTCTTGTCCTGCTGCAGTTGTGTGTGACTGTCTACACTGGCCAGGATGCTAAGTGAATTATTTTTGACAGCACATTTGGACATACAGAGCCCCACTAAGTCTATAAAAGGGGTGGTTTCATAATACAAATACCTTCTTTTAAATCCTTGTTTTCACATCCCAAAGATTTAAGTTGTGTATGACCCAAGTTTTCTGTCCACTCACAGAGTCATCAATTCCCACCAAGACTGTTAGACCCCCTCCAGGCTTCAAGGGGACTTGCCTCTTCTTGGTGCTCAAGATATTATAATCATGAAAATTTCCAAATATGCACAAAGTAGAGAGAACAATGAACCCTCTGTTTCTATCTTTAATTTCCATTCATGTAAGATATTTAAATATTTTTTCATCTATTTGCACTGACCTTTAACATTATGGAATCCTGCATTTTTTCACAATCTGTCTCCTTTTTCTCTTATAGATATTAAAGTGATATACAAGTCATTTCTGGATTTCCCTCCTGTTTTTTTTTTTTTTTTTTTTCCTATTTGGTTACAAATTCTACAATGAGGGGAGGAAATGATCATAGAAAATACCGGAAAAGTCTTAAAGAAGACAAGAAAGGAGAGAAAATGGTATATAAATAGTGGACACAAGGAAAACAAATAGTGCGATGGTTGTCACAGCCCAAATATATTAGAATTTATTGAATAAGGTGAAAAAATGTGTAAAAAGTTAACAGGGAAAGCATGCATCCTATGGGCATGATGAAAACCTAAAGACAGTTTCTGCTTCCTGCTCCCCGGCAACCTGCCCTTTGGCTTTGGGCCGGTCCTTCCTCTTTGCAAACCAGCACTGTTCTCTGTGGGGAGAGAGTGGGAGGCTCGCCCGTCCGTTTCAGATGCCAGTCTGTCTAGACTGAGCTGGGAGATGCCCAAAGTGAGGCAGACACAGAGCGGCCCCGGGTACCGGAGAGGCAGGCGCAGGGCGTGGAGCCCTTTGATTGGAGCATTAGGAAGAGAAGAGCATCAGTGCGGAAAGCGTGTCTACACGTCTGTTCTTCATAGCAACACCTGTCCAATCACATGGCACCAAAGAAGTAAAAGATGAGCCAGGAGAGCTGGAAAAAGCCGGCTCTCATCTGTGATCAGCTTCAGGGGAAAGTGCAGCCCATCTCGAGGGGCCTCTTCGCAGAAACCCCACCCGAGGCCACAGCAGCAGACATCCTCCTCCAACCCACTCATGCTCATGGAGGCCAGAGGGGGACACTTTTCCCTGTGTCTCCTTTTCAGAACAGCTCTCGGGTTTCATAGATTCTCAGCAGCACCTACCTCTAGACCATGACTTTTAAAACTCACATTTCATTGCAGGGACCTTTTAAATAAGATGGGAGGGACTTCCCTGGTGGTCCAGTGGTTAAGACTCTGTGCTCCCAATGCAGGGGGCCCGGGTTCGATCCCTGGTCAGGGAACTATATCCTGCATGTCGCAACTAAAGATCCCACATGCGGCAACGAAGATCCCGTGTGCTGCAACTAAGACCCAGCGCAGCCAAATAAATAAAATTAAAAAAAAAAAAGATGGGAAAGTTGACTGTGTCAGCCTTTCAGGAACACGAGACGGACAAGGCTGCCACCTGCATAAAGATAAAATCGCTCACTTTTGATAAAATCCTGCAGAGACTGAAAAAGCCTCTTTTGGAAGATTGTCCTTTGCTGCTGTTGTCCTGCGTTTCTTCCACAGGGACCGTCAGACTCCAGGTTCTGAGTGGACAGAGACTTGTCAGCCTCCTTCGCTGCTGGACGCTGCCGCTTAAACAGTGCTGACTCAGTAAATCCTGGTTGAGTAACTGAACACATAAAATAAAAATAAATGAATAATTCAACGATCCTAGAAAGCAAAGTACAGCTCTAAGGGAAACTGTGGCTCTACAGAGCAGAGGGCCACGTCCCCTGTCCCTCTCACTGGGGGATCCATGGCACACGTGACTCCCTCTGTCATCATCCCTCACTTGTCAGTATCCCTCATCTCTCAGCATCCCTCACCTGGCGTGGGGGAGAGGGAGCCGGCTCCAGGAAGGAGTGGGCTCCAGGAAGGAGATGCCTGTGGGTGGAGTTCCCCCTCCTGGAACTGATGATGACCACACTTGCTCCACCCTCGGGCCCCACCTGCGTCACCGTAAAAGGTGCCGAATTTGCTCCCCTCTCAGGAGCCCTCTTGACCCCTCATCCGTCTGTCTATCTGTGAGTCAGATGTCAGTTGGGCCCAGTATGGCCAGGCTGTTGAGTTTTGCAGGTGGTGGGGTGATAATACCAGAAAGGTAGCTGGAGCCAGACCTGGGGAAGCCTGAATCACCTGCCCGATGACCTTGACCTCACTAAATAGTGAGGAGAACCATTGGCAGGAAGAGAGTAACATGGTTGGGGTGGATCTTCGTCTGCTGGGGCTGCCTTAACAAAATACCACAGGCTTATACGACTTGAACAACAGCAGTTGATTTTCTCACAGTTCTGGAGGCTGGACGTCTGAGATTAAGGCACCAGAAAATTCAGTTTCTGGTGAGGCTTCACTTTCTGGCGTGTAGATGGATGCTTTCCTGCTGTACCCCTGTGTCTTCATGTGGCCTTTCCTTGGTTCATATACTCAGTGGGGAGGTGTGTGGTAGAGAGAGAGAGAGAGACAGAAAGAAAGAAAGAAAGAAAGAAAGAAAGAAAGAAAGAAAGAAAGAGAAAGAGAAAGAAAAGAAAGGAAGGAAGGAAGGAAGGAAGGAAGAAAGAAAGAAAGAAAGGGAGAAAGAGAGAAAGATGTAGAGAATAAATGTATAGACACCAAGGGGGGAGAGCAGGGGCTGGGGGTGGGAGGTGGGATGAACTGGGAGATTGGGATTGACATATATACACTAATATATATAAAGTAGAAAACTAATGAGAACCTGCTGTATAGCACAGGAAACTCTACTCCACTTTGCTGTACAGTAGAAACTAGCACAACATTGTAAAACAACTATACCCCAATTTAAAATAAAATGAAATAGAGACATATTTTATGATTGCAATACTCACCTTCCAAAGTAATAAGCTAACCATTATCTAATGGTTTTATTTTCTAAATCATCATTTATTTTTATTTTCTGAAAATGATGTGAATAAATGTCATTTAAAAAAAGAAAGAAAGGAAGGAAGAAAGAGTTCGAGAGAGCGCGCTCTGGGGTCTCCTCTGATAAGGGCACTAATCCCACCAGACCAACGCCCCACCCTGATGACCTCATTTAACCCTAATTACTTCCTTACCCCAACTACAGCCACGCTGGGGAGTTAGGGCTTCAACCTATGACTCTGGGGGTGGACACAGCAGGGTGGTTGTTTAGGAAGATTCACTGGGGTGGCAGCTGATGGAGAAGGAAACACATTTTTCGAGTACCTATTATATACCTGTCCGCGTTAGGGATTTTATGTACCTTTCAAACCTCGTCCTCCTTTACAGTCAGGGGACCGGAGGCCAGGAAGTGAAAGAACTGCCCACAGGTACACAACCCTGGGGGTGGGACAGGAGGGGTCCTGCCCCTGAGCCCAGGCCTGGCTCTGTGGAGGCTGGGGGAAGGGTGCCTGGAGGGGAAGTGAAGGGGGCAGATGAGCTTGGAGATGCTTTGGGCTCCTGGGCACAAGGGAAGAGAAACTCTGAGAATCCCTCGAGTTCAGGGGGACTACTTAAGGGCATGCCTATGGGGTCTGTGGGAGAACACAAGTCGGAGAGAAGGCACAGACCGAACCGGTCAACAATTGCCTAACAAGCCTCTGTCTGCTGGGACCAGGGGCCCAACCCGGGCCTGGGAGGGAGGAGCCTTGTGGTCCGAGCGTGGACCTGGGGCAGGACGGGGTGCAGAGGTCCTCGCAGGGGCTCTGGGGGTGGCAAGTGCTGCGGTTGACACCTCTTTACCAACGAGGATGTGTTGGGGTGACATCAGGGCTCCGGGGAGGGGGTGACTTTGGCAGGAGGGAAGGTACCAGGCAGAGGCGGCTGCAAGCTTCCGTGTGGGAGAGGAAGGAGAGTGAGGTGCTGCACGCGCAGAAGTGGGGCCACGGGGTGGGGGCCAGCCTTCCCCTCTGGTCTAGGGGAAGGTGCCTCAGCCTTTGAGTTGCTCTGAGCTACAGTGGGAGAGGGAGGGTGGGCTGCCCTCCGAGGCCCACCGGCTGCATTTAGGAGAAAGCGCTTCCCGAGGAGATGCAGGCAGCTCTCTCTCTGAGCCCAGCGGAGGAGTTTCCTTCCCTTCTCAACACAGATGTGTATTTTCAAACAAACAGACACACACACACATTCCAACCCTGCTCCTCCTGGATGGGGTGGGAGGACCAGTCATTGCCCAGGCGACATCTCCCGTCCAATCACACTCTTGGGCCACAGCGACCTGCTTCCCTGGCATCTCCTGATGTACAGGGTTAAGTGTGTGACCGGGACATAGGTGTAAATTCTGGGTGGGAAGCGGGGCTGTGCAGGCAGCCCCTCAAGGCTACCCACCTTGCCTCGGCCCAGGGAGGCTGTCCAGCCCTGCGAGTGGCCACAATCACAACCTGTTTTATTCCCTTCCCTCGTCCCTCCCCCACCTCTTGAAGGCGGCGGAACAGAGACTCCACAGCAGGGGCGGCTCTTCGTTCTTCAACTTTGGGCTCTTCTTGCCTTTCAGGACGGGGTTGACTGGGGATCCCCTGCCCTGGACTCACTCTTGTGTGTCACACTGTGTCGGCTGGGTGCTCGGCTGCCCGATGGCCCCAGAGATGGGCAATTCCCCGGGCAGTCTTTCTGTCCTTGGTTGGGTCTGTTTTGTTGACGGTCCATGAAGACTGAGCTGGAGAAGTGGAGGTGCTCCTGCGGTCCCCCCACCTGGCGCCAATCCACTTAGACTCCCGAGAGGGAGTGGGTGTGACAGCTGCTTCCAGATGAGGGCCCTTCTGCTCCTTCACGTGCAGCAAGAGAGACAGACGGGCCCCTCGGGATCCCACCCTGCGTGGGGTCCTCTTTAGAGGGTGCAGGGCAGACTAGGGCACAGACACACTGGACAGAATCCAGGTGGGGTGGCCGGACTCGTCAGGGTTCTCCAGAGAACCAGATACATATAAACTTATTCTAAGGAGCTGGCTTCCATGACGAGGGAGCCTGAGAAGTCCTAGGACTCACCATCTGCAAACTGGAGGCCTGGGACGGCCGGCGGGCAGTCCTGTCTGAGAATTGGGGAAGCCGATGGTGCAAATCCCAGCCCGAGGGCAGGAGGAGACCGAGGCCCCAGCTCCACGGTCAGGCCGAGTCCCCGCCTCTAGTTCTGTTCCCGCTCCAACAGACTCAGGAGTCTAGACTCGCTGCTGGAGGTCAAGGGCACCCCTTTGCAGTGTCCTGTGCCGACTCTGTGACCACACCAGGAGATGAGCTGGGTTTCAGCCCCGCTCAACCCTCTGGCGGCACCGCTGTGGATGGCACAACCACCTTGGTCTACACAGCAAGCCTGGTTGTGTTGCTGTGGACGAGGGGAGAGTGGGTGGGGGTGGTGCTCCCCAGAGCATACCGTGTGAAGCAGGAGTTTAATGGGCGCTTCTGGAAGATGAAGGAGTTACGGAATTTCCCTCCAGGTGGCAGCTGCATGTAAAGTGGAGAAGCTCTAACAGTGAAGGGAAGAAGTTGGGGTGTTAGCAGCGCAATAACTGTCCGAGAGCCCAAAGGGGACGGGAGGGAATGGAAGCCGGTGTCCGAGGTCGGGATGGGCCAGCCAGTCTGCGGGAGCAACTGTCAACTCTCTTCCTTTGGGGTCAAGTGCTGTCTGGGGAGGATGATGGGAAGGGAGGTGTGGTGGCCTTGGGCAGTAGGGTCTCTGCAGGGCACGGGGTGTCTGTGCTGGGGACCTGTCCTTAGGTAACGTGGTTCGGCTTTCCTCTCCCTCTGGGTCAACCTGTGACCAGTGCCACGATCATAATGAAGGTTGACCATTATCCATGAATAACATCAACCAAAAAAAGAAAGAATAGAAACAAATAATTAGGGGGCATGGAGAAGTCTTCTCCTGGGATAGCAGGGAATATCTGAGTCTTAGCACCAAAAATGGCCATGCCGCGAGCATCAGCGGCCTTCCAGGTTGAATACATGGTCCAGCTCAGCTCGAAGACGTGACATCGACTCCTTTCCGCTTCAAGACCCGGCCTTGTCTGTGTTAGGAAAGTTGTGAACGTCACAGCAGCTTCTCCGTCTTGGGACTGAGGCCGTGCTGGTCTGTGTCTTGCCTCCTTGCAGAACTGGGAGGCCTGATCCCCGGACCAGGTGTCTGCAGGGTCTGTAGGAGCTTAGACCACAGTGGGTACAAACCAGGCTTCTCTGATGCAGCACGGGGCTGTGGAGCGTAAGTCCGACAATTACCACATCCTGGACCCCGGCTCTGGGGAAGAATGTAGTTTCAGGTTAACTTTATGACTAGTATGGGTGTCTGTTTTATACAAAATTTCACCTTATGAATCGGTAGATACGAAAAACAGCCATTTTACTCCATTGTTTTGGAAAAGAAGTAATAGCTTCTCATGTGAAATAGGCTAAAGCAGTTCAAGAATTTCAGAAGTCACTACTTTAATTCAAGCAAAGACGCTTTGAGGGATGTGCTCCAGAGCTGGGTACAAGCCGAATCCCGGAGAAAGAAGACCCTTTGTTAGGGCTCCGAGTCCTCAGGGTAGAAAAGTTCTTCCAGCCGAGCGGGGTTCTCAACTCTGGGTGCCCTTGGGTATCTGCTGAGGAGTTTTTAAAAATGCTGATGACTGAGCCCACCCTAGACTAAGGGAATCAGCATCTCTGAGGGTGGGCCTGGGCAGATGTATTTTTAAAACAGCACCTGGGTGGGTGCTGAGAACTATTGTGCAGAGTTTCCTGATTGCTGCAAAGTCAGAATCCAACTGTTTTGGCGCCAAGGGTTTTGTGGCTGGGATTGGCTGGTGCCGGGGGCGGGGTGGGTGCTGCTGGTGAGGAAATGCGGGCCCAGCGTCCACAGCCAGGCTCCGTGGGAGGCCCCCGTCCTCTTTGCCTCTTGACCAGGATCATCCAGGGGGCTGACAACCGCAGGCGAGGGTGTGTGATGGGCGTAGAGGGAGGTTATAAGGTGGACGGATGCGCCCCATCTCGACAGCTCCTCCAGCAGGCAAGCTCTCGTCAGTTCTTCTTCTACGTGAGTCGCCCTCCAGTTGCCCCTAAATTAGTCTGCGCATCTCCACGCGCATCGCAGGGAGGCAGTGACTGACAGCTTGTCCCAAAGTGGAAATGCAGATGACAGATGCTTAATCAAAATAGAATAGATAGTACTTTTAAGACCCCACACGTTGAGGCATGGCTTGCACGGGGAATGCAGTCGACGTGAACTTGAGTCAGTGAGTTGAGCCGTGGGGACGTGACTCAGCAGGGCCGAGGGGAGGCGTTGAGCCTCAGGACTTCCCCCTGCGGTGTCCCCGACTCCAGTCACGTCCCATCCCCAGCAGGCTGTACACTCCTCCAGGGCTGGGACTATGTCTTATTCACCTCGGTCATCTGCAATGGCAGCCAGCGTGATGTCAGACACATAATAGAAATACTTTTCCTCTCTTTTTTTTTTTGAGGAATGAGTGAGTAAAGGCAGTGACGTCTGGGAGGTAGAAGACGAAACCAGCTTCCACGAGGTGACAGGAGGCACATCTCACTGGGGACTGAGATTCCTCCTGCCCCAGGACGACCAGGGAGACAGGAAGATGCCAGCTGGTGTTTCCAACAGGGCGGTGACCCGTCCTGTTCTGAGTCCAGGCGTTGGACTCAGAACGGGTTTGGGGAGGTGTGGAGGGGAGTCACATCTTCAAGTCCATCAGGAGCGGGCGTGTCACGATGGCTGAATCCTGCACCTGAGACCTGTGGGCAATGCTCTCGTGAAGGGCAACAGCAAGCTGGCCAGGGCACCATTTATACGCCCATGCCTTCACCCCGCAGTGTTATTTTGAGCGTCAGGATGTTGTGGGCTCTGAGCTGGGCCCCGGAGACCCAGGCTGAGGGACCACAGCTTGCCTCATAGAGTCACCGCCCAGTGTGGAGACAGCCTCTGACACAAAGAATTTCAACTGCATTCGAGGGCTGGAGATGGCGCCTGGGGACCAGAGGGGCTCCGAGGAGAAGTACAGACCCTGCCTGGAGGGAGAGCAGCCCGCTTGTCGTGGGCATTGCGGATCCAGGGGAGCTGGGGCAAAGGCGGGAGCCGGCTTCCTGCTCTCTGGTTTTCTGACCACTTAACATTCTGGGTTAACGGTGCTGATTTTGGGAGAGTGGGAAGAAGGTCCGGGGTGGGGTGTGTGTGTGTGTGTGTGTGCACACGTGCATGCCTTTGGAGCATCTGTGCAGAACCCCAAAGCATAGAATTGTCAAACAAGAGTATTGGAGTCTGAGTTTACGGTGAAGTAGGATAAAATGTGTACCTTCTACAAAACTACTCAGAATGCTGTTAAATCAGTCGTCTTTGGTGACAAGAACAAGTGGTTTTTGCTGATGGTCAAGTATAGAGTGAGCTGAGGATGTCGAGTGGGTCTTTCATGACCAATTTAGTCACCTTTGTTCCCTAACCGTGTCTTGTTTACATTAAGCTCCCAGTAAATTGCTGGCGAACAATAAATGGATGAGCTTAATACCCACGCGCATGCCCGCCCTGCATGGGGACGGTTGCAGTCGCCTTTTTAAACGTCTTTGTGTCTTAATGGTAGACATTTTCCTATTTTTAGCTTTTAATTGCGTTCATTGCAATACTAATACAAAAGAGACGGTTTACATTTCTGGACGTGCTCTCACTTGTCCATATGGAAGATAGTGTGCTTCGGAACAGATGTTTACATTTATGCCTGAGATCTGCTATTTCTACCCGTTTTCTGCTGCCAGAGCCAGTGCCTTGTAATCTTTCTGAAGTAGGGATGGAGATCAGATTTTTCGTTAGCGTTACACAGAACAGGAAAGTACTGGGATGAGAAAAGAGGATTCAGCTCAAAGGGCCCAGCTGTGCGCTCGGGCGCCATTTTCCAGGTAGCTGTGAGTTAACTCAAGTCTACTCAAGTTGGCAATTATTCCAGTGAGCATGGCCTCGTCCATCTTCACCTTTAGATGCCTGTGGACAAAGGTGGAGACTTTTTAGAATACCTGCTTGGCATGAATCCCACTCACGTTGGGTGTTCCCACCGCAGGCACCCCTGGGACAAGTTAAGTCTCAGCAGAGATGTTAAGAGAGCAGTGGACGGGGTGTCCTGCTGGCAGCGGGGACGAGGCAGGCGCCACTCCTCACAGGACAAGGGGCAGAATTTTCCAGTTTTAGAAGTCTGAGAGAGGGACTTCCCTGGTGGTCCAGTGGTTAAGACTTCGCCTTCCAAGGCAGGGGGTGAGGGTTCAATCCCTGGTTGGGGAGCTAAGATCCCACATGCCTTGCGGCCAAAAAATCAAAACATAAAACAGAAGCAATATTGTAACAAATTCAATAAAGAGTTTAAAAAATGGTCCACATCAAAAAAAAATCTTTATAAAAAAAAAAAAAATTGGAAAGACAAAATGGGCCCACTTGTGATTTTTGCTCTGTGCCCTCCTGAATTCTCGATGAGGTCCTGTCTGGGTACGAGGCCCCGCTCTTTGAAGACAACCACTTAACCTAAAATGTTTGTTTTTCTGGACCCACCGTGACAAGAAGGGAAGTGAGCACACGAGGGGATTGCTGTCTGATGTGAAGGGCACCCTGGTCCCTGTGGGAGGGATCGGTGGCCTGGGGACCCTATAGAGAGACTCCCCAGGGTGATACCCATTTAAATCAGCCACTAACTCCTTAAGTCTCCTTTGCGACAGTTTTTCAAGAGGTAATATCTGTGGCAAACATGCGAGCCTTGGTCCCAGGATCCACCAGAGGGTGGGAGCTGCAGGGGGTCGTGAGCAGGGTGACAGTTTGTGTGTGGAAAGCAGTTCAGACACTGTCTGACCCTCCCCTTTTAACAGACGCTGTCAGCTTCCCTCTTTCTTTGTTTTTTGTTTTTTGGCCGCACCATATGGCTTGTGGGACCTTAGTTCCCCTACCAGGGATTGAACCCGCGCCCTCAGCAGTGAAAGCGTGGAGTACTAACCACTGGATCACCAGGGAGTTCCCCAGTTTCCCTCTTTCTGATGAGAAAAATAATCCACCACAAGAAGGCTCCTACGTGCCAAATTTCTCTTTAATAAATGCACTGAAGGGTCAAAGATATTCACGGTGATCTTCTGGTTGGGCTGCAGCCTGGAAAGAAAAACAGAGCCAATTACTTCAGACGTCAGCAAGAACATCTGTGGTTAAAAGAGTGTGTGCTGTTGGGGGACCTGCCTGGAGTTCCAATCGTGGGTACCAGCCTGGATTCTTGTTTTGAAACAATAGAAACCCACCCTCACTGAATAATCAATGTGCACGGAATCGAGGAGAAGCTGGAGAGACGGGCTCAGAACGGGCCGGGGCCGGGCAGGGAGCGAGCAGGGCTGGCAGCTGGGAGCACAGTCAGATGATCCTTCAGACGTTGGCCCTCGTGGCAGAGCCGCCTCTGGACACGCCTCTGTCCACCGCAGCACACAGGTGTAGGTAGCCAGCTCAGTGAGGCCAGCCGGTCATCCTTGAGGGTCACCATCCCCTCACCAGGCTGCGTTCGCTGTGCTTGTCTATTGACCATTTGAACTGGACATAGGAGAACAAAGATGCCCCAGGGGATTAGGTGGGTACCAAACACATTTTTACATGTCACCAGCCCTACAGCCACACGACGATCAAGGTCAGTTATCCTGGCCGGCATGGTGATACCTTTCTCTGCCCGTTGGTCTGTTGGTGTGAGGAGCCCGAGTGCTGTTGCCACCCTGCCTGTTCTTCCTGGACCCTCTTTCCTACAATTGCCAGGAAGCCCCGGGCTGAAAGAGCCTGCCCACCATCTGCCCCGTCCTACAGAGGCCGGCCACCACGGACCACTGGGATCCCCATTCTGGGTGCATTTCCAGGATACCTAGAAAAAAATCAACAACTATGGCAAAAATTTGTCAATGTTTGCAATGTGGGCAATGTCAAGAGCTTTTCAGATCCAGTGGACAAACTATACAGAGACAGGGCGAAGGCTGGGAATAAGGAATCCACTGGGACCTACATGCACTGATAGGCATGTGAGGACATCCTCCATCGCACCAGGAATCCCATCCTTTACCTACCAAATTGGCAAAGATTAAAGAGAAGTTTGGAAACTTGGAGTTTGCAGTTGGCTTAGAAGCTTTCGAGTATATTTCCTGCTCTCACCTTTCTGTGCCGCGCTTCTGTTTCATCTTGGTCCCTCTGTTACTTTAACTGCCATCATTCAGTGAGCTTTGCTGCTTCTTGTTCACAAAACAGCTTTCATTTCATCTGGGCACTCATAATGCCTGGTGGCCAGTATTACACCCTTGATCTTGCTGCAGAGTAGGAGATCATACCTGGCAGGAGGAAGATAACATTCCTGATCAAAATGATACATATTGGTGGAGCTGGAAAAATGGTTAGTGAACAATGCAGAGTTGAACTTGGCCGCGGACGAGTGTGTGTATGTGTGCACGTGTGTGTGAGAGTGATCACACCCAGCCTTGGGACAGCGAGGAGGCTAGGTGGGCTGGAGGGGGTAGAGCAGTGGATGGCGGGAAGTCTTGTCCTGGCTCTGCTCCCAGCTTCCTTGGGATTCTGAGCAAATCATTTAATCAGCTTCTGCATCTGAAGCCCCTAAAATCCCTTTCAGCTCGGGTCTTAGTTCTGTTACCTTCAGGGATGGGTCAGCGTTGGGACAAGCTTTGCCACAGAAGGGCTGTTCTGGGGGTACCTACGGAGCCTGCCCCTCGTGGGACCCCATAGGTCATGCTGGCTAGGTTAGACCTCAGATGAAGTCCAAAGCAAGGTCAGTCATGAGGCCATGCCCCTTGGGAAGCACAGGCACGGTCACTGCATACGTGGCCTCTGTCCACATGACATCTTCCATTCTCCTAGAGTTTGCCATGTCGTTTTCAAAAACCAAACTGTCAGGGAGTAAACTCTGCCCAGACCTGCAGTGGGCCATGAATGTCAAATGTCCCCTCATCCGTGGAAAGCCCACAGAAGTCCCTTTGGAAAAAAAAATTCCAAGTTTTGTTGTCCAAAAATAGCCCCTTTGTGAATGTGGTTTTCTACTACAGAAACTTTGATCAGACACCCCTGTAAACCATAAGAACAGGGTTTGCAGAGAAATGCACGCAGTGCTGTAGAGCTGTCGGGGGAGGGCCCTGGGCGGCAGCCGTGACCTGCAGGGAGGCTGGCTTCCAGGAGCCTCATTCCTTTACCTGTAAATGGGGAAAAGCCACGCTGACCACGTAGGGGGTAGGGGCCAAGCTTGGCCATCAAGAAAGAGTTGTAAACCACTCAGGTGCTCCAATGACCCTCCACCTGCTTACAGCGTGAGCTCCTCTTGTGGTTGCAACAAAAGTAGGTAGGTTTTCTGTTTTCTAGAAAAACTGAGCCCAACAGAATTGTCCACTAAATAAGGCGTAGGCAACCGAAACCTGCCAGGAATAAAAGCTTGACTTTGATTTGTTTTTAAACTGATAATAATAAGAAGCCCCCCCCCCCCACAAAAGCCCAGCAGCAACACTGTAGTATGTAAACCAAACTTGATTCAGTCAAGGCAAAAACCTAAAAAATGTGACTCCAGATAATCCCAGCCTTACAGACGCCTGGTTTATTAACACAAATAGCTCCAGAAGCCTCAGGGCGGCCCCTGACCTCTCCCATTCTCTGTCTCCCCGTCACTGGTCCCCTTTGATACAAGGCAGACACTGCTCTGCCCTGGAGCAGCTGAAAAAATATCCAGACTTGCAATATCCCTAGGATTCAGAATTGGAGGGAGAGAAAGTGCTGGAAAAGTAGGACCTAATTAAGGGAATTGAATAGTTGAAGTAGAGGCACCTCAGTGACTGTCTCTCCTATTGTCTCCCCCTCAGATAATTTCTCCAACTTTCTCTGCAGGCGTCCTGTCCACTCTGTTACCTCTGCTGCCTGAAATGACAGAGTCATGTGTTACAACAGGTGCCTCTTTACAAACTTGGAAGTAGTTTGAGCGGATTCCTCCCTCTGTCAGCTATGAGCTGAGACGGCCTGCAAAGGAGGAGTTTGAGATTTTATGATGAGGGAAAACGATGAGATGAATTGGGAGCGTGGAGCAGGATGGGTGGGAGACAGGATGGGTGAGGCTCTCCAGTGTGCAGTGGGGACCCCAGGAAGGCACAGGGCACTGGGGACCCCAGGAAGGCACAGGGTGCTTGAAGGCTGGGTGCTCAGAACACAGAGAGGTGGGCAAACACCAAAGGCAGAGTGAGCCTATTAAACATCTTCTCCTGGACCCTCTGCCTACTTGGCAGACAGGGAGGCGGTCCCATCTCTGACTCCTGTAGTTTTCCTCCCATCTGCACCTCTGACCCTGTGACACAGAATTCATGAGGCCTCAGTGGCTCACCCCCACATCAGGGCTCTTGTGGGCTGGTTGTCCTACATGGGAACACACACTCTGAAATCTAGACAACCCACTGACAGGTGAACTTTGAAATGCAACCTATTCAGAATTCTAGGTCAGCTTGTCCTCAAGCTTCTGAACTTTGTACAAAGTTTGACTGCATTTTTTCCCCCATTTGTATTCAGAGTATAGAATGGTGTAGTCAGGCTGACAAAGTGAGCATATTTGAAGCTTTGATCTCTTGGTGTCAGAAGACTGAATTGTTAAATTTATGCTGAGAACAACAGTGTAAAGACTTGTGCTTCCAGGAATACTGACCTAAGCAATTTGGACCAACTGTCCCTCTGAGGACAACAAGATATATTTGAACAAAATATCTGAAAAAAATTCTTGACTACTGATGGACTAAAAAGATAGTGAAAACCACGAGGCCAACATCAGGGAGAAGATCAATATTTGGAAAGATGAACCTAGCTTCTGGGGCAATTTTTCCACTAAGAGTGTTTGCCAATCATGGAAGAGGCCACTGAGAAGTTGAGCAGTGACTTTTGCCATCCCATAGGAAGAGAGGATGACATTTAGAGTTCAAGGTCCTCCAAGTTTGGGGGTCTTAGCCTTCTTCTTTGGGTTGGGACCCCAAAGTGTTACACCTAAGGAAAAAAGTGAATTGGAAATAAACAAGCCCTCATGAAAAGTTCCGTCCAGTTTTCAGACATTAGGATGTCTCAAAATCTCACTTATTACAATTAGATTAAAATGATTCCAGATTGCTAATATAACCAGGAGCCTGGCAGTCACAAAAAGTTCTCAGAGAAAAATATTTTCCTCAGTTATTTCTATAAAATATTTTTTCTCCAAGTGCAACGTCCAGTACACAATCTAGAATAACCGAACACACTAAGAGAAAAGATAGTATTAACAAGAACCAGCAGAAACAAAGGACAGTGAAATTAGACAGACCCTCAGGGGCTATAGATATTGGAATTAACCAGGCAAAATGTTAAAGTGAGTGAGAATTGAAAACTACAAAAAATGATATAACGTAATTGAAAATAACCAAATACAAATTTGAGAACAGCAATATACAATTATTGAAATAAAAACTCAATGGATTGTTTTAACAGAATGTTAGATTACCTGATGAGAAAATGAGTGAATTTGAAACAGGTTAAAAGCAAACATCCAGAATAAAGCAAGGAGAGACACAGGACTGAACATACAAAATAGGGGGTAAAAGACATAAAGGCTACTGTGAGAAGATTTTGTAAATATTTACAGGAGTCTGAAAAGGAAAGGGAAAAAAAGAATTGGCAGAAGCAATATTGAAGAAATATTAGCTAAGAATTTTTCTCATTGAAGAAAGGCATTCAAGACCCAAATTTTTCTCTAGACACTGCTTTGTGGCATCCCACAGTATCTAAGAAGTAAGGATAAAAATGGCTTAAAACAAAATAATGAAAAAAAACATGCCACACAAATACAAAAAGAAAACTGGTGTATATATACTAATTTCAGACAAAATTGACTTCAAGTTTAAAATCACTAGAAACACACATTTTCGAATGACAAAGGGGGATACTTTGATTCACCAGGAAGATATAGCAATTCTAAATTTGTATGCACTTAATAATGTTACCAAAATATATTTTAAAAATTGACAGAATGAAAATAAGTAGAAAAATCTACAAATGCAACGATAGTGGGAGACGTTAACCCACCTGGCTGGAATGCATAAACTGTGAAAGCCCCAAACCTACGAGATGCTTCTTTTCCTTGGGAAGCCCTGCAGGTCACACCATTAACAATAGGCACGTGAAATGCGTTGGTGAGACGAGAACCAGCCTCATGAAGAAGTCAGTAGCGACCTCGTCTGTGGAACAGGCTCACGGGAGGAGGGGCCATGAGAACCAGGATCTCCAAGAGCAACAGAGACAAAGACATGAGAACCACAAGATCAGGTGTGGGTGGGGACCCGTCAGAACTCAGGTGCACAGAATCATTGCAGAGAGCAGAAAGGTCGGTGTGGCAACCTGCAGAGCTCTGAAATGGTTAATAGAGCATAGCATCCTCGGGGGCAAAATGTACATGCAGCCAACAAGGGGACCACTCAACGCAGACCATGAGACAAAAGCAAGGATGGATATCTGGAGGGTAAAAACAGCTGCCCCATTAAAGAGTCATGATCCTTTGCCCTCTTTCCAGACCTGAGAAGCCTGGGTCCCCAGGAGAACGGACCATGTAACATGCGAGCTTGTTACAATGACTTGCAGCCATTCCCTTGGTGGGGGGCGTCTCCAAACATTTTAAGGATCGCTAGACATAGGTTAGAGTTTACTTTGGTACCTAAGGACCCAGAGCTTCACAGTGGCCTCCTGTGGAGGTGGAGGTATATAGAAGCCAGGTAGCAAGTATAGGTGGTCATGGCCAAGGACTGGCTTACAGTGGGTCCACTGGGTCCCTGACCCCCTATGGTCACGTCCCCCAACCCCAGATTATAATTAGGACAGACAAACTTGGAGCAAGCTCGCTTTGGGTCTTTCGCCTGTGGGGTAAAAACAGTCACAGTGGGACATGACAGGTGGAAGCCTCTAGAAACGCCCCTGACCCTGGTCAAGATAGTAAATTAAAAACACTCCCGCTGAGCAGATACAGGAGCAGAAGCCCCGCCCGGTCCAGGGATGCGTCCATTCCAGCCAAGACAGCACGGCTGCCACAAGACAGCCTCTCTCAGGTTGCTTTAGGGAGAGTGGGGAGGGAAAATTCTCCCCGTGGGCAGCTTTGGGCCCACCTGGTCCTCCGCTCTGCGTGGAAGGAGAAGCAGCCCCAAGGTTAGAAGGTGCTGGAATTCATGAGCGATGGGGCAGGACTTGGCCAGCTGAACAGAGGTGGGGAGGGGGGACGCGAGGGGAAGGAACAAGGAGGTGTGAGTGGAGGCGCTGGTGGGTAGACACGAGTGCGCAGGAAGCGGAGGCTCTCTGGGCAGCACGGAGCATCACCAAGGGGGAGGCAACCGGCAGCCCAGCAGGAGGACAAGGCCCGCCGTCCTGGACCTGAGGGCCGCTCTCGCTCAGATCTCCGCCCGGGGGCCCAAGGCTGTGGTCTGCTCTGCACAGCAGCTGAAGCCACGTCCTTCTCTGCCCCTCCTTTCCACCACGGCTTCGATCCCAAGGGGACTCCCGACAAACGTCCTGCGTGCTCAGCTCCAACTCAGGGTCTGCTCCCTGGGAGCCCGCTGGACGCCTAGTGGAGAGAACCGAGGTCGTTGTGAGCAGCGTGAAGGCCCACGCGTCCGCTCCACTGCCCAAGGTTCCCTCTCCTCGCATTTGAAATAGCTCTGCCCTCACCACCCCCAGTTCCTGTTCAGTCCTGGACAAAGCTCTCCGGCTCTCTGGGTGCTGTGTGTGTGTGTGTGGGGGGGGTGTCTCTGCATCGGGGGTGATGCCCAGCGGTTCCCACGGGGTCAGAGATCTGGATGAAAAGGCAAATTATCCCGTCCACATTCAATATAAAATGTGGGAGCTGGGCTGGGACGACAGCAATCCTCACACCCACCGGAAAGGGGCAGGAGGACAGGTACACAGGAGCCACAGATCCGCGCCATCCTGGAATCCCGGTGGGGTGGGAAGAGCCCCGTTCACCGCGCTCTGGCTGTGGCTCTGCCCCTCGGGTGTTTTCCCTTTGCTGTTGCTGTCTTCGGTCACGTCTGAACTGGACATGGGGGAACCGCCCTCCTGGGGGCTGAGCTGCTTTCCTAGCCCGTCTGCTCCTACGAGAACAGGGTATGTTTAAGTTCCCATCAGTCTCAACCACAGCTGGTCCTCGTTATTTGCGGATTCTGTTTTTAAATTCATCTACTGGAGAAAATTTATTTGTAACCTTGAATCAATACTCGAGGAATTTAGGGGCCTTTTCTGACACGCACAGGGGGGCAAAGGATCCGAGTGGCTGGACGTGCACGTCCCCAGCTGAGGGTGACAGGGTGACTCCGCCTGCTTGTTTCAGCTCGTGCTGCGAACCAGCATCCTTTCCAGGGCCTATTTAGTGCCACGTTTTTTACATTTTTGTGCTTTTTGCTGGTGATTTTGCTTTTTAAATGGCCCCAAGCACAGCGGGAAGGGCTGTCTAGTGTCCTAAGTGCAAGAAGGCTGGGACGTGCCTCCCCAGAGAAAACACATGTGTCAGGTGAGCTTCGCTACAGGAGTGAGTTATGGGGCTGCTGGCGTGGGTTCAGTGTTAAAGAATCAACAACACGTATGAAATTAGCTGTCTTTGCGCAGAAACACACACCAAACAGGCTCGTTGACTGATGAAAATGTAGTGACCAGAGGCTCACAGGACCCTGACCCTGTGTTTTTTCCCTTTGGAGCAATGGCTCAGATTTCACTAAGTCTGGGTTCACAGCGACTTCGTGCAGTGTAAGTACTGCAAATGATAAGCAATGGCTGTTTTCCTCCTGGTTTGTAGTCTCTTTGGGGGATCGTCCTCTTACCCCGACGGTGGAGAGATGGCTGTGGTCTGTGAGCCTACGAGCCGACATGGGGGACACGACCTTCTCTTTGCTTGCGTCCACCTGGAATGACGCCCTGGGAGTCGCCTTGACCCACGGAGAGGGACGTTTTAGGAACGGACGCGAGGCCGTGCCCTGACCTCACCCTCAGAAACGGCTGAGGTTCACGCAGCTGCTGCTTCAGGCATTTCTCGGTTTCGCCACTTTGCCGTTGGGGTTTGAGAATCAGTAGCTTCTTTCCAATCCTGCGAGTTCCTGAATGTGTTAACTCTCTGCCTTTCATCCTGCTTACAAACCAGAGAATATTTTCCAAGCTCATCTTTTTGTATAATGTCTTTCCAACAGCAACTAAACCCACACACGCTAAAATCCAATTTCCAACCATGTCCCCTAGAGCTACGGTGCCCTAAGGTGGAGGACCTGCTTCCCACGTGTCACAGGTGACATTTTCCCTAAATGAGTGACCAAGCGCACCAGGAATGACCCTCTTCTCGCCTCTGAGGACGGCCTCTGAACGGCCCTCCTGCTAGCCCCTCAGCTGTGTAGGTTGCGCAGCGGGACCCCGCCCCGGGGCTGTTAGGGGCTCTGCTCACATCTAAGCCAGGCTCACAGAGTAGCTGGCATCTCAATGTCACCTGCCACAAGGGCAGAGGGAAAACTGCTCTGGAGGGTCACACTCGGGCAGTTAAATGCTTCAGCCCAGAAGGGACACGTGTCACCCCTCTCACAGCACGTTGGCCGAACAGGCAGGGGGCTGGGAGCACAATGGCTGCCTGCGCTTGGAAGGGGCGAGAATACTTCGTAGAAAATGCGAATGACTGCCACAGAGGACTAAAGAAACAGGAAGACTTTTAGGGACTCCAGGGGAACAGATGCATTACAAGCCTGCTTGATGTAACTTCAGGGCTGGGAGGACGAGCTCCGCAGGGCGGGCTTGCCAGGGTGGTCGGGGTGAGCACACAGGGTTTCATGGTCCAGCCCCTGCTCCGGGTCGTGCTGGCCGCACACAGGGCGGTGTCTGAGGTGTGGTGACTCAGCTCTCGGGGTTGGGTAACCCCCGGCACACACCCGGCCATATACCTGAAAGCCCTTTGGGGGTCCCTCCATGGGCCCTAGCTCAGGCAACAGGCCTGAAGTTTTGCTCCCACTTGACTCGGGAGCCCTAGAAGTACTGAGCCACCGCTGTTCCTCACGCTGCAGTTGCTTTGGTGGAGAGAGAGCTGATCTTTCCCGGAGGATGTCATTAACACCATCAATTTTTTGCTGAATTGCAAGCCCTCCAGTGGTTCCCGGTCCTGATCAAATCCCGCCCCCAGGCTCCTCTGAGTCATGGGTACTTGGATGGTTTCCTGGCATTTCATATGATTTGGAGGCATCGATTTATCATTTCCCCTACTTGGTATTCTAGAGACACTCATTTTTCATTTCATGCTGCAGTTTCTAAAAATGAACTTAGTGATATCTTGAGTTTCTTACTCATTTCTCTTCCTTTTCAACCCCAGGCGATTGGGTTTATGAAATCTTGTGGCCGAGGAGGCGAGTGGAGGACCCAGTTACTCGGCACATGTGTGTCACCCTTCTGCTTCGGTCCAGGTGGCACACGTGTGATCACGTGCAGAGGTGACACCACGTCGGTGGGGCTCGCTCCTTGCCCTTGGGGTCAGGTCACCAGCAGGACCCGTGTCCCCAGGGCTCCCAGCTCTGAATCTTGTGGACGTGCTGTGGGAAGTTGCTCAGGCTCTCGGGCCGTCAGTGACTTTGTCTGGACAGTGGAGATCAGCGTCTGGTCTTTGTTCCTACAGTAGAGAGCTGAGCAAATGGCTGGTGAAGCCAGTGAAGGTGTTTGCGTGCAATGATAGGATTCCAGATTTTACCTAAAGATACGTAACATTATAAGAGGAAGATGAAAATGCAAAGGCGAAGAGGAAACAGGAAACGCGCCGGGATGGCTGTTGAGGCCGGGGACGGGAGTGTGGAGCTTATTACGTTGTCTTGTCAATTTCATGTAGGCATGAAAATTCCCTTAATAAGAAGTATTTAAAAAAAAAAAAACCCATAAAACAAAATCACAAGGATTTTGCTGGTTTGCTCCGGCCTCTCTGGGGAAGGACAGACGGACGGTGAGCTGCGGGCAGACACGTGGATGCTAGCCTGGCCCAGGGAGCTCGAGCAGTCAACCTGTCCAGACCTCGGCCCCTTCGTTATTTTATTAAACGAAGGGGAAGACGGGGCCTCACAAGTGTTGGGAGGAGGGGGTGGTGACGGAACGTGATGGAGCGTCCCCCCCCGCGGTGGAGCTGAGCTTGACAAGGTCGGTGCCTCCCCTGGCCCCATCCCCCTGCCTCCCAGGCCCCCCTCCGCCCCCCTCCCCCGGCTGCACTGGGCCCACCCCCTCCCCGCCGCCTGCAGGTCCAACTTTCCCCTTGCCAGCCTGGCCATCTGACACACGGCGCCTGCCCTTTGGTTTCTTGTACCACATTAAATGTGACAGCGGAGCAAAGGGACCCTCTGAAAACCCAGCCCTTGAGGGAAGCCTGGGGGGTTGGCTGGGGGCCCAGGGAGCCCCTGTAGAGGAGCCCCCCAGGGACGTGGCCGTCCTTCCCCAGGTCCTTCTGTGACTCAGCGCAGGGAGGCCCTCTGGTGGCAGCAAAAGATCTGGGTTCTATTAAATCAGAACAAAAGAAAACACATAACAGGGGTCTTGGCCTTTCAGACCCTCAGGCTTGTGGGTCCCGTGAGCCCTCCAGCCCCTTGGCTGAGGGGGAGCCCCTGGTGGTCTGTCAGTGGCCGGGACCCCTGGAGCGTGGGCGGTCCCATGGGTTTGGAGGCATGAGTCACGGTAGCCGGAAGGAGCGCTGTAAAGACAAGGGCGTCTCCAGGGGTACTGACGATCAGAGGTCAGCTGGACTCGGCATTTATAAGGGACGGTGGGCAAAGCTCAGACTAGTGGCCGGCAGGCCTGGGCTGGTCTCCACATGGCCTCTCTTTGGGTCTCAGTGTCCTCAATCGTCAAGTGACCTCTGTCAGCTCTGAGCTTGTGATCTGTGCCCACGTTGAGCCTGCTATTCTTCACCCACATCGGCTTTCCGTCTGGTCCCTCCGTCTCTAACCCTTGTCTCCCGATCAGCAACTGCCCAGCTTGGCCCGCCTCCCCCCACGTCAGCCCCCGTTTCCGCCATCACAACCTCAGCCTTGCTGTGGCCAGGATCGACACCATCTCCCGAGTCTCTGCTCTGAGGCCCGCTGACCACCTCCTCTGCCCGTCTGGACCATGCAGCACTGTCCCTCCATCAGGTCCTCAGTCCCCCTGCCACCCGCCCTGTCACCCACCGGGGATCCCGTCCCCCTTCCCGCCTCCCCCTGCACCTCCATCCCTCCCTTCCCTGGCCCTGCCAGTCCTGGTTAAGGCGGCGTCCACTGTGGATGGTGCCCGCTGACCGTCCTGCCAGCTTGCCTGGGTCCCTGGATGGTTCACTCCGTCCCGTCACTGAGTCCTCTGCTCAGCTACCCCTTCCTCAAAGATGACCATCCGATGTAAAATAACCTCTTCCCTCCCGTCCCCTCACGCTGGTTTAGTTTCTCCTAGAACTGGCCCCCTGACGCGGCACTGCTGGTCTGTCTGCAGCTCTGGTCTATGTCCCACAGAATCAACCCCACGGGGCAGGGGCTGCACTCACCCTGCGTGTCACTGGTCTTCTCCAGCACCGGGAGACACGTGTGTTGGATGAAAGAACGACACCAGTCTACCGATCGGGTTTGAAGTCATGACTCCAGGCACCCGAGAGGTGTCTTCACGGGTGTGGCTTCCCGGCCGGGGGTTCTGAACGCAGCGCTTGTGCAGTTGGTGACATCTGATGTCCCTGAGGGTGTGGCAGGGTCCTAGGCTCCACAGCCCTGCTGCTGCAGCCCCTGGGAGAACGTGCTGAAACACAACTGGCCCGGGAGACCACAACCCACAACAGTGGTCTTTACTTTCTCTCTAGTGTTACCCCTACTTTCAAAATTAACTTTATTACTTGTTCCGATTATAAAAATAAGACATGTCCCCTTAAAACCTGAAGACAATAGAGGAAGACATTGTACAAGTCAGGGTTCCAACAGACACACAGAACCAGTAGGGCACTACACATGCACACCCACACACAGACACACACAGACACACACCAGCCAAGCGGAAAACCAACCATCAGAGATGGGGACCAGCTCCAGGAGGTACTCTGCCAGACAGAAAGAAAAAGGCCAGCAACCCAACAGGAAAACGGGCAAAAGCTCTCAAGAGGCTGGCGCAGGTGCCCGGGGGCCGCTGACACACGACAGGAAACACACCCTCACTCGCTGCAGTACAGGAAAACTAGTAAGGTCAGAATAATGTTGACTTTCAAGGGCAGGGAGGCCCGGGGCCCTTTCCAGGGTAGGGGTAACCTTCTACCTTTTGCCCTGGATCCCAGCTACATGGCTGTGAAGTTACAATCATTGATCAGTTGTACATGAAGGGGTGAGGGGCTCCCCTGAAACGGGGCTGGTTCTCGCTTAGGGGGTAGAGGGAAGGAAGTACTGGCCTCAGCCTTTTGGGGTCAGACACGTTTGTGGAGAGAATGCTGTAGCCCTTGCCCTCTGGAGCAAGCCACCTGCTTCTCCTGCGGCCCCCAAAGCACCCGGCTTTTCTGGTGCAAATGCAACCCACATGGGGACCTCAGTCACATCGACTTCGACACACAAAGATATGTTTTGGCCAGGGTTATCTGTTTTTGGTTGTAAGTTTAGTTTGACTCAAAGTAGTAAAAATAGTCTAAATCGATCTACTTTAAACACTGGTGGACCCGTGCACACTTACACGCATGTGTGATGTGTCCCGGCCGGACAGTAAGCCATTTGGTGCTATTGGGAAATCATCGATAAGTAAAACCAATGGGAAGAGGAGAGGAAATGGTGTTTAGGACACAGGTACCGAGGCATCCGACTGAAAAGGAAAGGGGGGACGAGCCCATCAAAAGGGGCAAACCTCTAGCAGCCTGCCCGCCTTCTGAGCTGCAGGGCACGGCCCGGCTCTGCCCGCGGGGTACCCCCTGCAATGGCTCAGCGGGGCCAGGACCCTCCGTCAAGATGTCACAGGGTCCCCAGTTGGCTCGCAGTGAGTTCGGAGGTGACGCCCCTGCCCTGTCACAGAAGCATCTCAGTTGGGGTGGTGACTCCCCAGTTTCAGGGTCAGGCTTTGTGCGGGTCTAGGGTGCCAGCTCCTGTGCTTTATTCGGGGTGTGGGGAAGTCCGGCTCCTGGCGTGGAACCCTTCCCCGTGGCGGTGCCACTGCCCTCGGAGCCCCGCTCCCATGGGCCTTGGTAAAGTGGCCCCGGTCGGTCAGCACCCTCGGCAGTGGCCGGGTGGGAACAGGCCGGGGATGGGGGCACTTAACCACGCTTCCTTAGCAGCATATCAGGAAGTCTGAGCCTTCAGGGGACAGTGACACCAGGCTGACTGGTGAAAGGGTGACTTGGAAGGAACCGACTGGCTCAGCTGGAGAGCCAGGCCGGCCCGGGACCTGGAAGGCTGGGACCCGAGACCCTTTGCAGCAGGGCTGGCACCTGGACAAACGTCTTCTCAAGCAACAGAATACAAAGAAACTATAAGGGACTAAAAATAACTGCGTGCACGCACAGCTGGGGCAAATTAATGACAGCAAGGTACAAAAAGACCAAAACCCAACTGCCACTTCTGAAGAGCCCGGAGCAAAAGCAGGGCACTGCGCATGCCCCCTGCACCCCACACCCCCTAAAGGGTGGGCAAAGCACCTAAGCCGCCCCTCCGGCCCGACCCCTGGACACACCCCTGCCCTCACCCCATGTAAGGAGCCAGCTCGCCCCCCTCAGGAAGCGATCAAGCAAGGGGACCTGTGGTTTGTTCCCGATGCCGCCTGCTGCCGCAGGGGCCCCAGTAAAGCCCCGCCTGAATCGCTTGTCTGGCCTCTGATCAACTTTTATTGGTTAAGGAGGCCAAGAACCCTGGTCGGTAACAGGACGAGCCCAGAACCCGTGTCCGTTCCTGGGGGTGGGGGGGACATCTCAGATACCCTAGAGGAGGACGCCCACAGGCCACCCTAACCCGAACGGGCTGCATGACGTGCGGGCGCCGCGCGGCGGCAGGGAGATCACGCGAGCCCCCTCCGGCTGACTCTGGCCCCGGGCCCCTTAGGACCAGCGGGCTCCCCGTCCGGCCTGCAGGTCCTGTCTAAGCCTGGGAGGAGCAGCGGCGTCGCCGTGATGGCTTCACGGGCCACGGCCGCCGCAGTCAGGGGCCTGTGCTGGGGTTTACTGCTCTGCCGTTGCCGTGTTCAGCCCTGCAGGGTGTTCTCTCCGGAGCTGTGGTCTGCAGTGAAGTCCGGCGGGGCAGTGTTAAGGGGCTGTAGGACTGGATCCTCAGTGGTCCCGTGATCCTGTCTCCTACCGCCCCTTCCCAGGGAAGAGGGGAAACGTTTTATATTCTAGGACTTTGAACAGCACTTTTTTCTGACTTTTGAACACGGGGCCCATGTGTTCGTTTGACACTGGGCTCTGGTTGGAGAAACAGAAGCCCGCCAGCCCGGCCAGCCAGCAGAGGAGCTGCCGGCACTTCCCAGCCTGGGGGACCTGGGGCGCCCTGGAAGCCAGGCTGCTGAGGCTCCTTGGGGACACTCCAGGTGGCACACAGTGGGGCTCACTCACAGCAGCCCCTGCACCCCCACAGCCAGCCTCCAGCCTCCCGCCATCCACCCTGGAGCCCCCATCCCCCGGGGGGGCCACCAGCCACACCGCCACGCAGCTCCCTCCCCTGCAAGTTTCCCTCCTATTCCAGGTGTGTCTGGTGGGTCCCTGGTCACAGTTCACGGTAAGATGAGCAGATTTCGAAAACAAATGGATGGTTACCGAAGGGGAAACGTGGGTTGGGGGTGGGGGGAGGGATGAATTAGGAGTTTGGGATTCACATACACGCACTACTATATATAAAATAGATAGCCAACAAGGTCCTACTGCAGAGCACAGGGAGCTCTACTCAATACTCTGTAATAACCTATATGGGAAAAGAACCTGAAGAAGCATGAATGTATGTGTATGTATAACTGAATCACTTTGCTGTACACCTGAAACTAACGCAACGTTGTAAATCAACTCTACTCCAATAAAATTTTTTAAAAAGTGTAAGCAGAGAGGGGCGTAAGCAGTCACAAACTTCTACAGCAATGTGGCAGAGTGGTTGTATGTGTATTGAATCTAATGATAAAAAATTATGACTTGTATTCTTTTTTCCAGTTCATTTTTTCTAGTAATTTATTTTTATTGGATTTTACAAGCTGGTGATCCGAGGGGGTTCTGGTTTTTGACTTTGAGGGGGTTCTTTATTATGGCGAGTTTCTAGGACCAGTTTCTCTTTCCTTTGTGATTGGAGGGCTGTAGCCCCGCCCTTGGCTCCTTCACTGCCCCTGTCACAAGCTTGCATTTCAATCATCCTGGGCATTTTTTATGGATTTGAATAGGAAAACCTTACTGACATATAAATTAAAGAAGGGCAAAGTTACATTTCCATATGAATACAAGCAGGCAGGCACCACGGCTGGCTATTTGCAGAAGGATAGTATCCCAGCTACTGCGCAGGATGAAACGATGATGTATTTTTATACTGAAATCATATACTTTTTTCCTTAAAAGTCAGGATGAAATCTTCCATTCATGGATAGAGAATGCTTCAGCCAAGGTGCTTTAAAAAATAGCCGTGTGTGAGCCTCCTTTTCTAAAGGGGTCCACTCTCCCCTTCAAGGGCGTTGTTTGCTGTCCCTCTGCAGGCTCAGGATGGCTGCCCCTCTTCCTCTGTGGGTTGTGGAAGATTTTCTTCTAATACCTTAGTGCCCTGGGTTGGGAAAAACAACGATCACCTCCTAAAAAGCTTTCTGTTGCTGAACAACAACAGAGGGTAGCTATTCTTCGGGGAAGGTGCAGAACTGAATTGGGTCAACTCAAGACCTCACCTGGGCATCTGACCAGCTCAGGCCCCAGACAGAACTGCGCTCTGAGGCGGGAGCTCTGAGTCTTTTCCTGCCCTGGTTGATGCAATTTAGTAACGAAAGAAGGACAGAGGCTGTATGGTAGCAAGGGGGCCACAGCCTGCAGGGCAAAGACAAACTCAGGCCACCGCGATCCCTGGGGGCCAGGAGAGAAGGATGCTTACAGCCAAGGGCAGGGAGGGAGAATGAGAAGGACGTGTGGGCCAGAGGCAGAGGATGAAACACAGGACGCCAGAGGGACAGAAGAATGAGGCTGAGTGAACCGTGTGTGCGAAACTGTATGGAATCCACTTAACATCGATGGAAATTTTATCTTTAGTAGGAGGAAACTTTCTAAGTGTGTCAGTAACTTTGGTTAATAAAAAAGCAAGCTCCCTGTGAAGACCACCGTGTTCAAAAGAGCCTGCACCTTGCCTGCCCTCCCCTGGAGAGCGGGGACGACAGGACGACCGTGATCTATGGCCACACCCTGACCACGGCCCCGGGGACAGCCTTCCTTTCAGCGCACAGGTGTCAACACTCGGCACCCTGTCTGACAAAGACGTGTGTCATCTTAGAAGACGTCTGTTCTAAGAAGGACGTCTGAAAGCCTGCCCTGAACTGTGCAGTTTTCAAGGGCAGCCCCGCTCCTCCCGGTGTGTGACATTTCATCGTCAAGGACAAACCTTGGGGTGTTCCTTGCATCACATGATTTACAAAACATCCAGCCGCTGGGTTTGCTGGGGCCTGGGCACGACCTTCTGTGTAGACTGGAGACTTGTCTGCAAGCAGGTGACACCCTCTCTGCTGGAAACGGTCTCTGCTTCCAGCTGCAAAACCACGGACTGTGTCCGACCCCGAGAAAGCCAAGAGCACGGGGCTCTATTTGGAAGTTTTCTTTTTTGAACGTAATGGAGACGTGAGCAGAAATAACCAACATTCTGCCTGAGTTTCTTGTTTTTAAACATTTTATTTCAAAGATCAACAACCGAGAGGCAACACCCAAGGCAACAAGTGGCTAGAGAACAATCGGAGTTTGTCTGAATCAATAACAAGATGCCACGTATGTTCCCTAAGCTCCGGTAACACATTACCCATTTCAATAAATAAATCCGCTCCAGTGCTGTGTCACCAAGGACAGGCCCCGGTCTGTGCGTGGCGTCATGGGGGAGACAGAGGGCTGGGCTGGGGGCCCGGCCTCGCCGTGTCCTCCCCACCACCCCACCCGGGGCCAGTGGCTTCGGGGCCCTTGGGGCTCCGGTGACGGGAACCCCCGGGGTTCCGGGGCGGCCGTCTGTCCTCCAGACTGTTCACAGGCTTTGATGGCTTCATCGCAGTCCACCCTGGACCGTTTCTGGTTGGGTGCAGAGCAGGGGGAAGGGCTGGGGACATCTTTTGGGTGACACGATGGGTCTGAGCTCTGTCTTGGTTTTGATGCAGGTGTCGGCTCTGTCCTTGCAGAGGCGTCTCTGCTGTCCGCACCCCGACCGCCTGCAGCATCCTGACTGGCCCCCGGCATGTTCCTGCCACCTGAGCTCCACCCGCTCCGACATCCCGCGCTGAAATACCTGAGAGAGACCGAAGTTCCCCTGGGCGCCGCACACCAGTCCCGGCCGCTGTCGCTCAGGATGCAGAGGGGCCACCCGGCGCGCCGAGGTGCCAGCTCGTGGGGCTCAGCGGGCGGCAGCCGGCACTGCCCACGAGCTGCTCCACCACTGCCGGAGCTCCACGGCCCGGCTGACATAGAACCAGGATTTCTCAAGGTGGCTTGTGTGTCTTTCCCAGGTGAATGTGCAAAAGGCAAGGGTAAATCACTCTTTTCAACACAGGATCCTTTATTTGAACTCTTCCTTGAAAGACAGTTTGTGAAGGACTGGCCCAGCCTCCCTCCACGGGACTCGAGGGGTCAGTGCTCCTTAAACCTGCAAGAGGAGGATGAAACAGCAGCTGGTACCCAGCCTGCAGCGCTCAATTCATGCCCAAAGCGCAGAGCCTGGAGCTTCTCCCTTCCTGCCCTGAGGCCTTGGGGACAGAAAAGGGGAGAGGACGCAGGAAGGGGGAGCAGAGCCAGGCTGAGCCTGGGAGCTGCTGTGTTTGTCCGAAAGCTGCAGCTCAAAGAGCAGAGCAAAGGAGGCAAATTCCCCGCACGTTTTTTCACTCCATTTTGAGGAGAGATTGCCGGGATCGTATCCACACCAGGTATTTATTAGGAAAGGAAAAATGAGCGTGCATGAGGCGTGCAGTGCCAGGGACCACGGGGGAGGTGTGGTCTTTTAGGAGAAGCAGGCGTGGTGGCAGAGAGGCCGGGCTGGCGCTCAGAGGCTGAGGGGCGCAGGGGGCAGGGCGCACTTACAGAGCTTGGTTTCCCGTCGCCGACCCCGGGCAGCTCAGCTCCTTGTGTATGAGGCGGAGTAGGAACTGCACCCAGAGCAAAGACAAGGCCACGGTTACTGCCAGGAGACCCTGGGGGTGGTGCCCTGCTGTCACCGGGAAGGTGCCGGCGCAGCCCCGCCCCCCGGGAGCCCAACCCAGCTGGCGCTCGAGTTCACTGTGTCTGCGGCTCTCCCGTGGGGCACTGGGGAGGCGGCTGCCCACGGAGGGGCCTCTTCCTCAGAACGTAAAGAACTTAAAAGCCTCAAGCAGAGCGGCGGGAGTGCCCCGCACAGCCGCCCAGGGGCCAGGTCCCGGGGCAGGGCTGCTGGGCACCGAGTCCCGTGTGTCCCTGCGGAGGCCGTGCTCCTGGGAATAAAGCCCTTAGGACAGATTCCAGCCAGAAGGATGTCTGTTTAAAATGAAACCAGTCCAATCATAAAGTGTCCAAATGGGAGAAAGACCGAGAGCGAGGACAAGGTGACCCATGGTCACGGTGACACCGGGGGAGATGGGGTGACTGAGGACCAGGCGAGTGTCCGCAGCCAGCGGCACCGGAGGCTGCCCGGCCATCCTGTGAGCAGCCCTGTTTCACGGGGCGGCTTCTGCAAGAGCCCCGGCCCTGCCGCCTCAGGGCCTGCTGGCCGCCCCACCAACTGCTCAGACGTGACAAAAGCGGCCGTCTGTGTGCACTGCCCAGCAGGGACAGGGCCTCTTGGCCCCAGAGCCCGCCCAGGTGGCTGCAGCCCCGTGTGATGGGGGTCAGAGGGAGAGGGGAAGGCCCGGGGCTCGGAGAGCAGGCCCCCAGGCGTGGTCACAGCCGGACAGTCCGCAGGCCCCCAGGGTCACCTGCGGGTTCGTGGAGGTCCAGCCTCAGACACGGAAGGAGGTGAAACTGGCCTACTGACCCCAGAAGAGACGAGGCGTGTCTGGTCTTTAAGGCTGAAAAGACTGTCCTCAGTGGAACCACCGAGCCGTCTGCAGACCGTCCTTCTCGCTCTCTCTCCTGCAGCGATTTTGGCTGTAGCCTCTCATCTAATCTAGCCAGTCCCTCGGCCTCGCAGTTATTGGTTCCCTGTTATGTGTTTTCCCTTCCTTTCCCTTTCGTCCTTTCTGACATTTCAGGTGTGCTTCCTGTAAGTAACTGGAGTCGCGGTTTCCAAGCTGGTCCGCCGTCTGCCGGTGACTGCAGATCCGTCTGGATCCTCTCCCACGCCCCTCACACCCAGCTCTTTTCTCTTCAACGACTGTTTCGACCTCAGGTCCTCCAGTTTCTTCCTCTGGGGCTCCTCCTGGACAGTGCTGGGCCGTCTTCTGAGCCTCCAATCTCTATCTGCTCCCTAGTATTTTCCATCTTTCTCTTTCTGGGCTGCATTCTGGATGATTTCCTTATACCTGTATCTCACCAGCTCTGTCTTTTTTAGTTCTTGTTCTTTGCTCATGAATTCAGTTCCTTTGCCATCTTTGGTAATTTTTTTTTCATCTGTTTTTAATTGGAGTCTAGTTGATTTACAAGGTGGTGCCAATCTCTGCTGTACAGCAAAGTGACTCAGTTATACACATATAGACAATCTTTTTTTATATTCTTTTCCATTATGGTTTATCCCTGGAGATTGGCTATAGTTCCCTGTGCGCTACAGTAGGTCCTTGTTGCTTATCCATCCTCTGTATAATAGTTGGCATCTGCTGACCCCAAACTCCCAGTCCTTCCCTCCCCCACTCCCCCTCCCCCTTGGCAACTACAGTCTGTTCTCTATGTCTGTGAGTTTGTTTCTGTTTTGCAGATAGGTTCATTTGTGCCATATTTTAGAGTCCACATATAGGTGATATCATATGGTATTTGTCTTTCCCTTTCTGACTTACTTCCCTCAGTATGATCATCTTAGTAATGTTACAAGTGTTTATTTTTACAGTTTATCCGATAACCCTTTTACCTGCCGTTTGGGGGTCTGTTTGTTGTGCCTGTCACTCCATCACAGCGGCCCATTTCCTGCCGTTTCCTGATTTGGGAGTGTGAGCTCAGCTGCAGCTGGGTGTTAAGAGACCCCATGCAGCGGGGGAGTGAGGTCTGTCCCGCTCACGTGGTTTGGGATTTGCTTCTGCCGAAGAACCAGGTATATCACTGCCCCAGAACCAGCTTTACTTAATTTTCTGTGGGTGTTATGTAATATTTACATAATGTTAAGTTAAAAAACTGAAGGTTACTGTAAGCAGGTCCATGGCTACAAGTTCTCAGGGAAGACTTCCCCCCAGTCCGGTGAGTGGGCTGAGATGGCACAGATCCTGGGTGTCTTCTGTACCAGTGTGCAGACGTACTTGCTTTCACTACACGCAGGGACCCCCGACGGTCCGGGCTTGATGAGGGGTCTCCACTTCCAGCTTCGCATCCTGGGCCCGTCCAGCACCTCGCCTCTGAGTCCCAGGGCTGTGGGAGGGGAGGCATGACCACCCAGCCCCTCAATTCCTGAGGCTGACAACTCACCCTGGCCGCTCCAGCATCAGCTTGGGTGCTTAGTTTAGTTATCTTTACATTCTGGGGTCCTGGGGATATCCTTTCCTTCCTTAACGAGTTTAGCTGTGCTTTAAAAGGAAGTTTAGTGTATATATTACCTGGTATTTCTGAAATTGAAGTGTTTTCAGTCTTAAACAGCCGTAACGATGGACGTTTCACTGCTACTTGGCGGAAATGATCTGGGGACTTAATTGAGGAACTGTTTTTAACACCTAACAGGTTCATAAGTTGAGAGTCGGTACTTGATTCTGTATGAAATGGGGGGAGCTGTGTCTTAGGCCTTCCGGGAATGAAAATATAAAAGTTTCATTTAATTGATGGAGTTGGTATTTCCAAGATCCTCAACTCATTTGTACTGGGATCAACGTTCGGTTTTCCGGGTGACGCGAGAGGAGACGGTGGCTTCAGGTCTGGGCCCCTGCGCGGGGTGACCAGTCGGGGGGCGCGGTGGCCACTCTTGCAGGTGGCCGCTGCAGGGCTGTGCCGTCGGCACCGGCCTCCTCCAGCCCGGGGAAGCCACCTTCGCATGCAGGGGGGACAGGCGCGGGGCGCAGAGACCGCAGTGCTCAGTGCTGCGTGGGCGGCCCCGGCTCCTCTTCTGAACTCCAGCCCTTTGGGTGCGGGAAGCAGCTGCTTCCCCAGTGCGGCCGACTGGGGGCAGGAGGGGCGTGGGAACAGTCGCGGCACGGGGTGGGAGGCCAGCTCGGTGCACCGTCCCCTTTAATCCCCACGGTAACCCCGTCCCTGGTGCTGTTATTCTGCCCACTTCACAGGTGGACGTTTCAGAGCAGCGGGGCTCAAGAACCCGCCCGAGGCACACACGAGCCCCCTCTCCGCCTCTCTCCCCCATCCTGCTGGAAACCACCTGCTGCTGCTTCAGACATCCGTTTAAACCAGAGAAAGGGCCTAGGACCACGAACATTTAGGGGTCTGTCACCGGCCCAAACTCCGCCAAGAGCCACAGGAGTCCGCAGGAAAAAGCGCCACCGGTGTTTGGCTGACAGCCACAGAGACACTCGTGAAAGCTGCTTGGGTGAAAAGCAGGATGACTCACCACTAAGGCACAGGCGTCTGCAAACATCAGCATGTAGAACACGTTGTTCCATCCCGACGGGGAGAGGAGCCCGGCCAGCAGTGGGCCCAGCGCTGCTCCTGGAACGAGGCAAAGGGACACGCGTGGTGCTGTGTGCAGAAAACTCTGGAACGTGACTACCCAAAATACCCAGGCCCAGTAAATGTACAGGAAGGTGCTCAACACCTTACTCCTAACTTAAAAAAGCACGTTAAGGGGACTTCCCTGGCGGTCCAGTGGTTAAGACGCCAAGCTTCCACTTCAGGGGGCATGGGTTCGATCCTTGGTTGGGGAACTAAGATCCCGCAAGGCACGGAGCGTGGCCAGAAAAAAGAAAAACCACATTAAACGCTAAAATTTCACTCTCACCTGTCAGACGGATAAGGGATAAAAAAGTCTGGTACTCGTACTGGTGAGGGCAGGATTGGTACAAGCTTGTTTTGGAAGCAAATCTAAAAATATGTCTTCACTTTACAATATCCATTCTTTTGAACCAACAATCCCATTAAAAAATTATTATAAAGTAGTCAGAACCTAATGCACAACCTTAGATATTCTTATGCTATAAAAATATTTGGTTAAATATGAATAAGGTTTGTAGATGTTAATACTGTATCACTGTTAACTTCCTGATTCTGACCATTGTACTGTGGTTATACCAGGAATTCCTTGTTTTGGGGGAATACACGCTGAATACATAGCTATTGGTAAAAGGGGCAGCATGTCTGCAATTTACTCTTAAGTGGTTTGGGAAAAAACATGCATGTGTATATTCATAAGTATACATGCATGTGTGTATACATATGCGCCTGTGTGTGGGTGTGTATGTACAGAGAGAGAGAAAAGAGAGAGAGAGGGAGGGAGAGGGAATGATAAAGCAAATGTGATTTCTTTGTACTATTTTTGAAACCTTTTTGTAAGTCTCAAATTATGTTTTTTAAAAAATGATGACATTTTTAAAATTTTTAAAAAAATGATGAAACAAAAGAAAGCAAATATTCCTCAAAATATCCAAAGATATCTGTTTAAGAATGTTTGTTGCAGCAGTTGTTTATTTTCCTAAGAGAGACTGGAATAAGTTATGAAACGCCTGTAGGATGGTTCAGTGGCTTGGAACAGGAAGAAGCATGGAGAATTCACACCAAGTTACTGACTGAGATTTAACCTCTGACAGATAGGATGATGAGGGTCTTTCCTACATTAGACGTGCTAATGTTGTTTTAAGTGTCCACAAAGAGTGCTTACTACTTTTATAATCGGAGAAGCAATTGTGTCTTTTTAAAGTCACAGAAGGACTCCAGGTAGACATGGTGGATTGTTCACACGTGCTTATCTCTTCCCTCCCAAACACCCCAGGATGAACCATAACTGAGTTAAAAAAAATTAAAACCCACAAGGAGACGGGTGGATGAGAGAAGGCACTGCTTTTGAGGATGGGATTTAAAGGGCGTGACTGGCACGGTTTTCCTTGCTCACGAGAAGGGGCCGGGGACTCCCAGCTCAGAGCCAGACTGCCCAAGTGCACGAGGCAGGGGAGGGGGGGCAGTAGGAGAAGACGGGATCTGGCTGAGACTCTTCTATAATGAACTGTTAGATACGACCCTCCAGCCCCTCTGATCCCAGGATTCTCCTCCTCAGCGTCACTACTCAGTGATCACTCCCCACACCCACCCCCCAGGAGAGCAGAAGCTTAACCTTGCCTCCCAGTGGCAAGAATGCTGGCAGTGAGGTCACACCCCTGTGGGTACTGGGGGGGGGGGTGGGGTCTCCTCCTCCAGACCCCAGTCGGACCCCAAAGACCAGCAGTTGACATGCCCCCCCCATGCAGAAAGGGCTTCTGACGAGTTCTTAGTGGCTCCGTCTTAAATATGAATATATGATGGGATGGCCAAGGTTCACCCGTGTCAGAGGAAAGCCTCAACGTGAAAGCAAACAAGCTGGGAGGAGGGGGAATCTGGAGGAAATAAAGAAACTGTGGAGAAGAACATTCCCAGGAAAATGTCATACCCTCCGAGAACTAACAGAAAAAGAAGTTGAATCATGCGAAACTCCCACTTTTGTGTCTGAAAACCATCCAACGTCAGCAATTTCACAGGATTCAATCTCACAACACTGCATCCAAGAAGTAAGAACAGGGTGCACTGAAAGGGCAGGACGACACTAATGAATACAGCATCGCGATGCCTGAGATAAAAAGTGCAGGACGGAAGCTGGAGAGGAAAGCCAAGAACATCTCTGAGAAAGTAGAGGAGAACAACGAAGACATCGTCAGGCAAGGACAAAAGAAAATTGAAGGATGAATCCAGAAAGTTAAACATCCAACTAATAGGTTTTCTAGGAAGACAAAAACAGTAGAGGGGACTTGTCAAAGAGAAAACACAGCACACTTCCCCAGGGAGGCAGGGCATGTGTTTCCAGACTGGGTGGGCCCCAGGTGCTCAGGGCATGGGGGATGAAAAGAGGCTGCAGTGGTAAAGGGAGCCCGGGGGCCTCCAAGAGGAAAGACCAGAGGTCAGAGCTGGAGGCCTGGGCTGAGGGTGACAACGGGCTTCTCTGTGGTGACAACGGGAGCTAGAAGACACCAGAATTCTGGAGAAAAAGGACTCTCAGCTAGAATTCTATACCCAGACAGACTATCCATCAAGGGAGAGAACTGAATCCAGACCCCACAGACTCCCGAGCTCTCAAATCTGCCTCCTGCGAACTATTCCTTGGAAGCTACTAGGAGACGTTTTCCACCAAAGAGGAGAAGTAAACACGGGATCAAGGAAACAGGGGTCCACCGTGGGCAAGACATGAAAGGGGCTTGCAGGAGGGCAGTACAAGCAGCTCTGGGATGAGAGCCGTGTCCTAGGCAGAGCACAGGGGTCACGTGGCTGCAGGGCCCCTCGCAGGCTGCCGGCCATGCTGGAGAGGAAGGAACAGCCGAGACAGAAATGTAAACAAAAGGGAAAACGGGACATTTGTTACTTTGGGGAAAAACAAAAATGTGCATATTAAGGAGGTATATAGTTAAAGTTTATTTCTGGGCTCAAGAGTGAGTGATGTTAAGCAGTCAGGATGGTTGGGGAGGATGAGAGGAGGGGCTGTGGGGAGCAGGGTCCCCAGCTTCCTCACCAGGAGGACCGGAGAGAAGGTCAAAAGGTGATGGATCAAGAAACGTGTAAATGCGTATGTGGGGAAGACCGGAAAGAATGGTCGAAAGTGATGGCTTCTAGAAAGAGGGGGCGGAGGGGGCGTGGGCAGGCGACTGTCATTTTGCATTATAGTAAGTTTCTAAGACTACTATCTGGTTTCTAAAGCAACACTGTGTGTTACTTTGAGAAAATAAAAATTAACTTGAAGAAAATCAGGGCTCTATTTAATCGCTCTGCATAAACATATAGAAACAGCCAGCCTTGCAGCCCACTGGGATGCAGTTCTCAACCCTGTGAACGCACCAAACACATGAACTGGTGTCCCTGCAACAGTCTGGCTCTGGTGAATTGCGAGAAGGCAACAGCTTGTTCACAATTAGTCAAGATCTGTCTCCGTCAGAACCAACATTTACAACATTTAATAAATACATCAGGGTAAACGCCCTTGTAAACAGAATTTCTGCTGGAACAGTGTGAATTTCCACTTGAGCCTTGCTTTGCTTCCATCTACTTGGGCAGCACTTAAGCAGAGAAACAGTGGGGGAGACACAGTGGTGGATGTGCCTGCATGCCGTTTCCATGGCGACCACCTCCTCTGTCCTGGGGCTGCCAGAGCCCATGGAGTCCGAGTCTCGGCCAGACCCCGGGTGCAGGACCTGCAGCCATCAGGTGGGTGTGATGACTCTGGATGATCAGCTTTTAGTGCAGAGGTCAGGGATGGTCTGAGTTAGCCTCTGCCCTCCTTCTGTGAGGGGTGACAGGTGTTCAGAGCTGGGCTTTGGTTCGTCCTGCAGCTCAGAGCCTGCCCCCGATTAGAGACGCAGAGTCTCTACCCTGGGCCAAGGACTTCTGCTTCCCTCTTGTTTTGAGAAGGATATCAAGAAAAATGTGTTCTTTAGGCTACTTCATAATTTCCTTCTTTTTAACCCCCCATCTTCTGCTTTAAAATGCAATCAGGGCTGCCGGCCAAGCTCCCAATTTGCTTTCAGAAAAGGGTGTCACAGTGGGCGCTGGATTGACTCAGACAGAGGCCTCTGTGGACAGAAGGCGGAGAGGAGGCTGCCGGGTCACACAGCCCCTCAGACCTGTGCTCAGCCCAGGAGTCCCCCGACGGCGCACCTTCCAGGCCGTGGGAAACTTCTCAGGGGCCATGTGAGCCCGGGGGGGCGTGCTGGCAGGCCGCGGACACCCGTCACACGGCACAGCCCCCTGCCCTACCTCCCTAACCCCAGACCTGTACCCCGGTTCCCAAGAGGTGCCCCCGAGGGGATGGTCTCACCAAGAACACCAGAGTGGCGGCCGCTATCACGGTGTGGCACAAGCAGGGACTGGGGAGGCCCCGTCCCAGTGAGCCGTGCGGGCTGAGGGGGCCCCGGGGCCTCTGCTACCCGGCCCCTCATCTTCGAACCCGACAGCCTGGATGGGAGACCGCCCGGCCCGCCTGAGATCTCCCGTCTTAGAGCCACTGGGCAATTCCTTCCTCACCCACTTACTGAGTGCCTGCTTCGTCCCAGGCACCATCTCGGGGCTCAGAGTACAACCGAGAACGAAACAAACTCCTGTCCTCCTGGGGCTTCCATTCAGGTGCAGGGAGAGAGGACCGTACAGAGTAGACAGGTGGACGGGCCTCCAGAGGAGGGCGGGCCAGCGGGGAGAGGCCCTGAGCCTGGGCAGGGAGGGTCCGCACGCCCCAGACAGGGTGGACCGAGGAGGGCCCACGGAGAGGCCAGTATTGGGTGGAACTGTGCTTACAGAGCCGCTTTGGTCCGGCAAGCGCCTGGTTTACTGCTACAGGGGTGTTCCAGACCCCCCAGGGCCCCTCCCCACCTGGCCTGCCCTCTCTCTCATTGTCCCCCCACTTCAGGGGCCTGGGGCGGTAGGTGACACATCAGGATGCAACCGAGATCCTCCGCAGCAGCCATGGGGGCCACTCCAGCCCACCTCCCAGCTTCAGTTCCCGCGTCTCCAGAAAGGGGCCCTGGCCGACGCAGGAGCCCGGGGCAGGCAGCTCTGGGGTCTTGGCAGGAGGGGTCCCGGTCTGTGTGCTCCTCCCAAGAGGCTCAACAAAGGCCAAGGACGTTGCTGTCAGCCTTCTGACTCACGGATCCGGACAGGCTTGCTGTTTACCAGCTCCCATCCGCCCAGCTCAGAGCGGTGAGTTGTTTATTTTGCTCCTCTTTCCCCCCAGAATATGCTACTGCATTCTCCCCAAGATCCTTAACGGGGCTGGTAACACTCGGAGTCTTGTGTGCCGTGGGACCCACCGGTTCACCTGTCATTTACATTGAAATAAGATTCTATCTCCCTTGAAACGATGGTGATAAACAGTCAGTGGCCCAGCGGCCCGTGGGCCATAGTCTGCCCACCACCGGCTTGGAAGAAAACCTGGGCCCACCTCCTTTCAGACCGAGGAAACCTTGTTTTGCCAGCCACATGCGCAGGTATCCTCTGGAACCATCCGACCAAAGAGGACAGGCAGGGCCAGTCGCCTGTTTGCTCTGGGTTTGCACGTGCTTTTGATCTGCTCACATTTTAAGAAGGCCAGCTGATCCTAATATCACCAAGGCAACTGGAATCCTGGGCGTCTGTTAACTAGGATGTGACGATGTGTCTCCCCTAGGGCCACAATGACGGGCTAAAAGCATCCACGTACCTACAGACCCAGTTCCGTCAATGATGGCGGTCACGGTGGCCAGGGCGTGGGAGTTTCCCTTCAGACTTTTATGAGTCCCCTAGAAGAGAGGGAAACACAAATGTGAAACATGTCCCAGCAACAGCAGAGGCAGAAATAAACCTACACCTCCTATATGACAATTCACCCAAATCACTTTGCAAAGCAAAATGTGGGGCATTTCCATCAGAAAATTTAAGTTCTATTCCATCCCAAACTCACCTTGGAAAAAGGTGCAAAGTTTCAAGTGCTTTTAATAGTAAGAACTCATCAGAAATACCTGTCCAAATATATTCTAGTTTGAAAAAGTTCTTCAAATTCTCTTCAATAAACAAATCTTCCCTCGGCACAATCACCGAGGCACCGTACTGGCCAGTGTGGAAAATGAAAAGATGAATGGTGTTCATCTGGTCCCTAAGCTGTGCCACTGCTAATGCCCACGTCCATGTGTCTGCCTGGGGCTTTCTGTGCCGTGGGTGAGACGGCTCTGCAGTATCTAATTAATGGCAAATGCCTGGGGATGGGTAAGAGGGCAGGACCCAAGAAACCAATGTAGGGGGCACAAGTCCTAAATGAAAAACCAACAGGACCTCCGGTTTTCAAAAAGCCACACATATAAGTTTTGGGGAAAAAAATCACAAACTGAGGACAATAAAAGGAAAAAATAAAGCAGGAAAAATAGTGCCTGGAAACCTAAAACTATACAAATAAACCAAAGCTTGTAAAATACAAGTGCTTGTGTGTGTATACATACATCTATAGTATAAAATAAAGCACACACACGAAGAGTTAATCCCCCAGAATCCACGTTTTCCGGAATCTGTGAAAGTCCCTCCTCCGCCCTCTAACTCCATGAGGGCAAACACGCTGCTGGTCTGGTGTACACCCTTCCAGAATGTTCTGTGCTCACACGGACAGGAGCTTGGACACGCTTTGTAAAGGCAGTTTTAGGAGCAGTCTGTCAACGTGAGGGTGGGCCAGAGCCCTCGTGGGGACGTGGAAGAGAAAAGCACCCCCGCCCACTCCTCTCTCCTCTTCTGCTCTCGGCTGACCTGTCAGGGCAGGACTTCTGGTTCTGCCCGGAAGAAAAGAGCCTGGGATGCCGAAGACAGTGCAGAGGGCAGGCTGCTGGCTCTAAGAGGGCCGAGGGCCAGGCAGACGCACTGCCCGTGGCCCTAAGAGAAGGGGACACGGGAGCAGGCGTGGGGACTGCGGGGGCATGGGCTTGCTGTGGTTTCTAAACAGTGGAGTGAGCTGGCGGTTGGTGGGTTCTGGGTCTGGTGCAGAAAGGAGCTGAGAGATGCCAAAGTGAAGAGGGGGCCACTGGAGCTGGCAGGAAAGTTCGAGGGCGCTCGGGAGCTGGCTGGGGGAGGGGATGCAGGACCAGATGGCTGGGAAGCCCGGCCGCCCCGCCCACAAGTCTGTAAACCACTTCTGGGGAACTGCTCATGATTTTAAATAAGCTTTTAATTTTAGAATAGTCTTAGAGTCACGGAAAATTTGCAAAGAGAGAGCAGAGTGTGGCAGACCCTGCCCCCACTTGCCCCTGTGTTAACATCTTACTCCTTTAGGCTGTGTTTATCACGATGAATGACCCGCTACCGACGCAGTACTCACGAAAGTCTACACTGTATTCAGACCCCCTGGGTTTTTACCTAGTGTCTAATTTAATCTCTCTCTGTCCCAGGATCCCACCCAGGACACTGAATAAGATTTAGTCACTGTGTCTCCTGGGGCTCCTCTTGGCTGTGACGGCTTCTCAGACTTTATTTCTGGGACTTTCCTTGTTTCTTGTGATTGGATGGGGTATGGGTTCTGGGAGGGGGACCACGGAGGTGAAGGGCCGTGCTCATCACCTCTTACCCGACATCCGTGCATCAACATGCCGCATCCCTGCTGGTGCTGATGGTGACCCCTGGCGGAGGTGGGGCTGTCAGGTTTCTCCCCTGAGAAGTTACTCTATTTCCCCCTCCCCACGCTGCCCTCTGTGGGAGGACATCCCCGTGCACAGCCTGCCCCTTAGGAAAGGGGGGGTGTTCTCCCTCCCCCAGGGCAGAGGACCTGCATAAACCCTTCTGTGCAGGACACTTGCCTCTCCTCTCCCGTTTATTTATGGAAACTACCTTCTAACAGGGGATTTTGTATTTCAGTGCAGTGCGCCCTTCAGATGTCTGCACGTGGCCACTGCACGAAATGACTGTCTTTCCTATCAGGTGGATGAGACAGCCCTGCTCTATCAGGGTCCCTAAGGGCAAGAGTCAAATGTCATCTGTAAGAAGCCTCCCCTCCAGGGAGAACTGGTCAGGAGCCCCCGTGGATTCCAAGGCCCTGGGTGGCCCTGCCGTGGCATTCACCACCCTGTACATGAACCATTTCTTTACCATGTTGGCCTCCTACCTGGAGTATGTCCTCCCAGGGCCAGGACCCCACCGGGCTTGTCCCTGAAGTCCCCAAGACCAGCAGGGGGTTGGGCACAGAGGGGGCACCAGGGGTGGGCTGGACTCTGCTGAGGCCCCGAGGGGGGGCTCTGGGGCACATGGCCACCAGCCTCCGGGGCTGCCAGGGCAGCTCAGAGGAGCGAGCTAGATACTGGCTTCGGACCTCGGACCTCAGACCATCTCGGCCCACTCGTTTATGGGATGGGACTGCCATGTCCCCTTATTTGCTTCAGAAGACTCCTGGCATCCTTACTGGTCATCTGCAAAAGAGTGCTTATAGAAACAGACCATCTTACTAACAGAGACCACTGCGTCATGATGGAAGGGGTGGCCACCCCGGGCAGCATGTGGCCCCGGCTCTGCGCTGAGCTGCCTGCACTCACCAGGTCGGCGGAGACGGCGGTCGTGATCAGTGCGTACGGCCCGCTGACCAGGGCCCCGCTGAGGAGCAGCATGGCTGTGGGAAACGGAAACCGGGAGGGGGATTCAGCCAGCAGGACAGGGCCCTGCGGGAGAGCCTCCACCGTCTTAGCTACTCCCTAGGTGGGCATCCCGGCATCACACACGGGTCGGCGCGCAGGCCGGTGCGGGGAGTGGCCACTGCTGGGGCAAGCGTCACAAACATCTTCCTTCAAACTTGCCCTGAGATGTCTCTAAGTCCAATCACACTTTCCCAAAGATCCAAGCTCTGCTCAGAGGACCTGGTCCCCGCCTGCTCAAACCTGATGGGCAGCAGCTGTTGTCAAAAGCCAAGAGGAACTGAGAGCCCCGGCGCCCGGGCACAGACGTGACCACAGACGTGACGCGGGGGAGCGCCTGGACGCCACCACCAGCCACAGCCTCGCCTGCAGCAGACAGGGCTTCCTCTCTGCACCCAAGCTGCACAGCCCAGCTCCGCACGGGTGGGACCACCGAGCTCATAATCTGTCCCCTGGGCTCCCTTTCCCGGACCATCCTCTGGTTCACATTCCTCTGTGCGGAAGCTTCTGGACCGAGGGGTCCCAGGAAACTCCATGGTCTCCTTGAATCAGGAACCTGCCCTCTGGATAACTTTTAATGGGATCCCTACCAAGCCCCACTGCTGTCACGTGACAACAGAAGAAGTATTTACTCAGTGTCAGAGCCATAATTTGATAACGCTCCTTGTAGGAAGTTAAAAATAGCGACTGTGCCCAGAATGGCAGCTGACAGAGCAGCTAAGAGGGGACGGTGCCCCTGGGCTGGTGATGCTGGGGGTGCAGGTCTCCGCAGCCGCGCCTGCTGCCTTCCGGGGGATGTGCGGCTTCTCTGAGTGCCTCCTGCACTGGGCGCCCAGAGCTTCTCACCGCCCCAGCCCAGGGGCCTGCACCCTCCCACGCTGGCCCTTAAACCTGAGGCCTCAGGTCCGGGAGCAGGAGTCTCTATGGGCCCCTCCCATCTGCCCCCCTATCCCCCAAAGAGGGACACGGGGACAATTTTAGCCACATTGCACAAACTGCATGCTTCTTTGTTGATTTTTAAATTTCATTTCACAAAGCTGTGTGGACAAAAAAGAAAAATGTGTGTGAAAGAAAAGAAAGGCCTCATAGACTCACCGATGGTGGCTTCTAGACCCATTTTGCTGATGGCAGAGAATATGTAGAGCTGTGAACAGTGTCAAAACCAGAGAAAGACAAAGGTTTACCATGACTAGCTGAGAGATTACCCAGGAACCTGTATTTCTGAAAAGTGATTCTCAGGCAGCCAACCAGACAGTGGAAACCCCTAGAAAGGAAGGCCACACCGCCCTGGCAGGCTACCCAAAGACAGGCGTCCAGAGTGCTCGGCAAACTGTCCCCAGGCTTGTCCCAGACACACAGGGTCTGATCACCCTGTGAGCTGGGAACTCAGGGGGGATGTCCCCACTCTGAGCTCCCAGGGGAGGGGCCTGGGTTTGGGGCAGCTCCCCCTGAGCTCCGTGTCCCCTCCCAGGCTGTCTGTCCCGAACACCAGGGCCTGGCTGGCGAGGGGGCCACACTCAGCACTTCTGAGTCAAGGTTCTTTGAGGGTCTGTGCTGGGCAGTGTCCAAGGCCCCAGGACGACTGAAGACTGGGCTTTGTTCTGGGGACGGTCGCAGCCCAGTGGAGTGGCAGATGGGCAAATAATTAGAGTGCAGGTTGACAAGTAATAATACTATGTACGATGTTGCTGTTTGTGAAAACAGTGATGGTATAACGATGCTCCCCTTGATCCTCACGTTCACACTGTGAGGTGGTGCTACTGTCATCCTCATTTTTCAGATGAGGAAACTGAGGCTCAGAGGGAAGTCACCCGCCCAAGGTCATGCACTACTAAACGCTCGAAAAGCAGTGGAACCTGTATTGTGACGGGAGGGTTGATGCTGCCTGGGGAGGCAGGTAGGGCAGCTGCAGCAGGGACCCTAAAAATGAGCAGGAGCCTGTTGGGGGAGGGGGAGGGAAAGGGGGAAGGGTGTCCCAAAGGGAACAGTCCACACGGCACACGTGAAGCCAGGGATGAGTGAGAAGCAGCGTTGTTGCACGTGTGCAGTGTGCAGGGAGAGTGTGCAGTGTGCAGGGGGGAGTGGGCAGGGGGGCAGTGTGCAGTGAGCAGGGAGAGTGAGCGGTGTGCAGGGACCAGTGTTCAGGGAGAGTGTGCAGTGTGCAGGGAGCAGGGAGAGTGTGCAGTGTGCAGGGAGTGTGCCGGGAGCAGTGAGCAGTGTGCAGGGAGCAGTGTGCAGGGAGCAGTGTGCAGGGAGCAGTGTGTAGGGAGAGTGTGCAGTGTGAAGGGAGAGTGTGCAGTGTGCAGGGAGCAGTGTGCAGGGAGTGTGCAGTGTGAAGGGAGAGTATGCAGTGTGCAGGGAGCAGTGAGCAGGGAGAGTGTGCAGTGTGCAGGGAGTATGTGCAGTGAGCAGTGTGCAGTGTGCAGGGAGTGTGCAGTGTGAAGGGAGAGTATGCAGTGTGCAGTGAGCAGTGTGCAGGGAGAGTGTGCAGTGTGCAGGGAGAGTGTGCAGTGTGCAGTGAGCAGTGTGCAGGGAGTGTGCAGTGTGAAGGGAGAGTATGCAGTGCTCAGTGAGCAGTGCGCAGTGAGCAGTGTGCAGTGTGCAGGGAGAGTGTGCAGTGTGCAGTGAGCAGTGTGCAGGGAGTGTGCAGTGTGAAGGGAGAGTATGCAGTGCGCAGTGAGCAGTGTGCAGGGAGAGTGTGCAGTGTGCAGTGAGCAGTGTGCAGGGAGTGTGCAGTGTGAAGGGAGAGTATGCAGTGCTCAGTGAGCAGTGTGCAGGGAGAGTGTGCAGTGTGCAGTGAGCAGTGTGCAGGGAGTGTGCAGTGTGAAGGGAGAGTATGCAGTGCGCAGTGAGCAGTGTGCAGGGAGAGTGTGCAGTGTGCAGGGAGAGTGTGCAGTGTGCAGTGAGCAGTGTGCAGGGAGTGTGCAGTGTGCAGGGAGACTGTGCAGTGCGCAGGGAGCAGTGTGCAGGGAGTGTGCAGTGTGCAGTGAGCAGTGTGCCGGGAGCAATGTGCAGTGTGCATGGGGGAGGGGGAGAGTGAGAGGGGGCGGGGGGCACTGATTGGGGTTGAGGTGATGCCACTTCCCAGGAACCAGAGCCCTGAGAGGAGGGGGCCCGGGCAGCTGGCGTGTGTGCTGGGGGGAGACAGACAAGCTGTTTCCGGAGGCGCAGGGGCCCTGCGAGGTGGGGGCTGGTCTCACCGTCGGGGCTGCAAGCAGCAGCATCAGGCCGCAGGTGGAGGCCCTTTTCTCCAGTCGATCGGAGATCACACCCGCCAGGATCCCACCTACAAGGGAGAGGGAGGGTCCTGAGGGGCGTGTGTGGCCAGGGCAGGACCCCGTGGAGAGGAAGCAGGACCCGTGCTGCAGCAGCGGCAAGAAGGGAACGACCTCCTCTCCAGACCCGTTTCCGCAGCCCGTGAGCAGGAAGCTGCCCCAGCGCTGCTGACCCGCGACCCGAGGGCACCTAGGTCTAGGGGTCGGCCCTCAGGCTGGTCTCAAAGCCCCTTTGCCTGTGAGGTCCGCCCGTCTGTTGCCCACGTGAGGCGTGCCCTGGTCCCCAGGGAGCACCAGCTCACGGCCCAGGAGGGGGAGGGACCTGCCCTCAGAGGCCCGGCTCGGGGGCCTCCCAGTTGGAAGTCCACTCAAAGGGCGTGCAGGCCACGGGCGTTCACGCAGCGCTGTGGTGGCGAAGGTCTTAGTCAAAGTAGAACAAAAATGAACTCACCGAAGATCCCGCCCACATCAAACAAGGTGGAGAGCTCTCCGGCCTTCTTGACGTCAAGGTGATCTATTAACGTGACAGCAGAGCGTCACCGCAAGCAAGTCGCAGCAGCCTGCGAGCCGCACACGACATTCTTTTGTTTCAGAAGCATGATTTAAACCAAGCAGCAGTTATTAGATCCGTTATCAGATTAGTATCAAGGTAGTAATTCTCAGAGGAGAAGGAGGAAAAGGAGTCCACTCTGCGGGCAGACACACAGAGAGGATGGAAACGGGACACTCCCAACCGAAAGGTGAGGGTTCCCCCGGCTCAGTCTAAGCATCGCCCCGCCTTTGCTCTGTGGCCCCCTCGGGGCAGCCGTGAAGTCAGACACGGCCCGAAGGCGAGGCAGGGCCTGTGGGGCACCACCTGGGGAAGGGGCTGGCCCGCAAGAGCGCCCTGGACACGGACCATACGACCCCCAGCTTTCAGGCCGGTGGTGGTGGGGGAGCTGGAACCTTCTCCTCCAGAGGAGGGGACCGAGGTCTCCTCACGCTCAGCTCAGGATCCATCGCTGGACTTAGCACAGACCCTGAGCTTTAAGCTGGATTCCGGCTGGCCAGCGCCTGGAGGTTTGGGAGCCTCCGGACTGTGAATCAGGTCCTGCCCTTCCCAGAGGCCCGAATGGCACAGACCGGGAACTCGGCTCTTTTCAAACAATCCCTCAGATGGTAAATGCCGGTAACTCACGATGTGAGCCCTTCGCAGTCACAGGAGACCGCTGGGGTGGAAGGTGCAGGGCCGGCCTATCAAGGGCCCACCTGTCTACGCTGCGTGCGCCTTGCCTGCGGTAACGGGTGGAGGTCGCTAGCCCGGGAAAGAAGCTCCGAAGCCCCGCCTAGACCGGGTCCCTGCTAACATAGGGTGGTCCCCTCACGGCCTCCTCAACCTCCATCCCCGAGAAACTCAGCCCTCTGGCCTGGGGCTCCCATCCACCTCTGCTGGTCCTACGTCACTGCCAGGAATTACTGGTCTGTACTCTGGAGCCCCCGTGTCCCAAATGTCTCCTCTTTCCACGTTCGCTACAGCCCGCTCCTCCCGGAGACCCTGGTTTCTTTGCTTTGTCCTCACAATCCCTGACCCCGGGGCCCAGAGCTCGGGGCCCTCCTTGACCATCCCTGTCCCTTTAGCCGCAGCTGCAGCCCCTGCACAGGACCCCTCCTCTGAGGAGCCGCTGGTCCCTGCCCATCTTCCCGTGTGGTCACGCACAGGACAGGGAGCGGACGTTACTACGGGGCAAGTCTGCTCTGTCACAATCTACAGCTTCAGCCCCGGCTGGACTTTGGAAATGCGAGACCAACTGTCCGCTCCCCAGAGTTCGAGCTCATCTCCAAGAAGCCATTTCCAGGTCAGTTATTCAGCCGTTATTATCTCAGATCCCTCAGGCCTCTCTTCTCCTGCTCACCAGCTGCTGTGACCCCAAGTCCGATGCAGCCTACATTTAAAAGCAGGCTGCCCCAGATAGGAAGAACCCCGTGGGATTTGTAGCCACAGCTGGGATATACCGTGTCAACCCTTTAAACCCCATCCAGGTTATCATTATGGCAGTAAAACGTTGCTGTCTGAATTCTTTTGGCCTGTACATTTCTACTAATCATGTTGTTTGATTCAAAAGCAACATGCATCCCTTTCCTTTCCAAGACTGTAGACACCATTGGATAAAAGGGAGTCCCGACCACAGCCCCTGCACAGAACTTCCCAGCTGTGACGCTAGTAACAGGTACTCACCTACATTTGTGATGTACAGTGGAAGCCAGAAGAGGAACGTATAGCTGACCAACTTGGCAAACAGTAGACACAGAGAGAACTCTATCACGCCCTGAAAGAGAGAGAGAGCGGGGGTTCACCCCAAAAGCGGACTCAGCAGGTTTGCTGAAATATGCAATAGAATTACACAGCACTTCATTCCCGTAAAAACAGCCCACATCTTGGGTCTGGGTTTAGCACCTCCAGATGCATGGCTACTGTATCGCTGTGGAGGACGTGAGGTAACTGGAGAACTGACCGATATGGACTCTTACCTTTTAAGGCTGAAATTCAACGTCTTTACATCAGATCAGAGTCAATAAAAGTACTACTGGTTTAATTCCCACACCACATCTCTCTGAAACTTAGCTATTAAAGGGGTTCTCAAAGGGCACAGATGTTGTGCAGAGTCACCTAGTTACTGAGTATTTATTGGCTATTTCTTTTTCCCCTAAAACTGAAATCACTGCAAAGGATACAGAGATCTGGAAACACACAGCACAAACAATTCTGACTATTCTGTAAGATACACAGGCTACCTCCACCTGCCTGGGACTAAGCAGACTAGTGGGTGTTGGGGAAACACCCATGGAACCAGGTAGAACCCTGCAACGCCCCCTCCCCCTCCAAGTACAAAGGCCCCTCCATGCCCCTGCCTCTTGTTTGTAGAGAAGCTGAAGTCTCCCAGGCCTCCCTGAGTCACAAGGGAGTAGGCTCGAGCAGTTAATAACTAGGGTAACAGAGTCACCGAATCTTTCAGTATCTGATGCACATTCCTGAGTTGTTCTACAGATACTGTAACTGCCACCAGAGGAAAAAGCTTACTGCATGATGACCAGACTGTAGCCATGACATAAGCTGCTTCATCTTCAGCAGTACTGGATCTATGGTTAGCACAATTCCGAGAACTGGTCTCAAGAGAATGGGATTAACACTATTGCACATAATAACCTATGTCTTTGTGGGCATCAAAATACTGGGTTGACCAAAAAATTCATTTGGGTCTTTCCATAAGATGTTATGGAAAAACCTGAATGAACTTTTTGGCCAACCCAATAATTGTAGCTTGTTCTGCCCATGTACATAAGCAGGCAACTAAAATTGTCAGCAAAGAGGTGCCCCATGTCAACTTCTCCCACTCTGAGAATATGGCATCCTATGTCCGCATGAAGAAGTTATAGAAGATGAACCTTTCCCCATGAACCCACAGAAATGGGATGATGTTCTGACAAGGGGGATCTGTCAGCAGCTTTTGGAAGGAAAGAGCTCTCTGCAGGAGATGCCCCTTCTCTCTTGTCACTTTAGCAGAGCTGTACTGTAACTAACCTTAAACCAGGCACCCCCATGGTCTACGTGTCCCTGGCCTAAGCACATCTGTCAAATCTTTTGATTACACAATACCTTGCCTACCCTGTTGGTTCTTTCCTAGATCAAGGAAGTAAAAATGAAGAATAAGGAATTAATATCAATGGATGACCAGATCTCTTCCTTAGCTTCCCTGTCAGTAAGGCTGTGAACAAATTGTGTGAACAAGATAGCATCTAAAGAAAGATCACAAGAAGTCAACAAGCCTGCGCACAAGCCTGCACACACTGGGGGACGGTGACAACTCTGACCCCTTATCTCAATGATTAACTGAGATTCCTTCTCCTTTTCTCTTTAAAAAGTTTCATGGCCGAGCAGACTCTTTGGAGTTGGTTTTGGGGACATGAGTCCGCCTTCTCCCCAGGTTGTCAGCTTTTCTGATTAAAGCGACTTTCCCTTCTAACCAACACTTGCCTCTCGAGTATTGATTCTCGAGGGCAAGCAGCAGGCCCTGAGTTTGGTAACGCCCAAAAGGGAAACGTAGATCTTGACGAGGAAGGATACTGAGGTTTGGAGTCCCACGGCTACTGTGAAATGCTTGTTTGCGTTCCATCTTATGTCTGCGTTTAGAAAGAGGTGGCCCTTGTGAGACAATAAGTCCGGATATCACTTGGGAAACCTGCGTGAGAAATCGGGTAACACTAAGGTACTGACCACCCCCCTGCTCCTCCCAGGCTATACTGCAGAGTTACGAGCACCCCTCAACACTAGGCAAAGCACACAATATGCAATTCGTGTCAGTGCCTTTGAAATGAAGCAAGTTATGTTTTCACGGTCAGAGCCAGTATGAGGGTGCGTGTGGGTGATGCACTGCAAGCTTACCGTGTGCCTGGCGTTGTGCTTATTGTGTAGTTAATGGTCTCATTTGATCCTCAGAACAGCATTAAGTAGTAATTCAGGCCCTGAGCCTGTATTACAGGGAGGAAATGGAGGCCCAGAGTGGTTAACACCCTTGCCAGGCACACCCAACTCATCTGCAGCAGGGCCAGGTCAGGCCAGGCCAGGGCTCTGAAGCCTGTTCTCTCCGCCACCCCACTTCTATTTATAGTGTGCACCCTACTTTTTAGCAGAAGTATTTGAGGTGGCTACACAATAAGGTGCAACAGAAAAGTTACTTGTTGTTTTTAGCAACATTTAAAAGAGAACTTTTTAATTTAGAACCAGCGTCTCCTCTGGCCAGCCCACAGAGATCTTTTTTAGTGACCCCAGGAGTCCAGGCCTGGCCTTCAACATTCTCTTCTGGCAGGAGACCGGCAACAGGGCCCTCCACAGCCCAGTTTCATCTGGGCGCTGGCAGAAGTTTCTGTTCTAAAGCCGAAGTTCTCAGTTCTTTCATTTCTGGGCCATGATTCGAAGGCTCTGGGTGCACTGTTTAGTCTCCAGCTCCCACATGGTCGCTACAGAGCCTCTGGGTTCTCTCTGCTGGTTCTCCCCGAGGCCAGCGTGAGGGAAGTGGTCTTCCTGCATGAGACCCACGTCTGTTCCCCTGAATAGGACCCAAGGGCAGGAGCCCAGGTGTTTCTGAGTGTGGTCCATGGGGTCGTCCATCCCGGCCCCCAGGGGCAGGGTGTGCTCTCTCCTCTCATCCTGCCTCTGTTCTTGGCTCTGCCTTCATCACCCGCCACGGTTCCCCGTTAGAAGAACACAGCTGCTCAAAGTCCTCTGCATAGCTCCCCAGAGGCTCTGCTGAGGGAGCCCATGAATTTCATATACATAATATACCTATATATTTTATAACTATTAAGAGGCTTTATTAGCCTCATAATTTACTTAATAATTAGCCTCATAATTTACTATTATGCAGCCTTATTCATTCCTGAGCTGACCTGTCTGCAACTTCTGGTTCATGCTATGGATTTCTAATTTATGGATTACAGAATCACGGATTTCTCTTTTTAAGCTTGATTATCAACAGGCCAGTTTCTGTTCATAGTAAGCATAAATGCCCCCTTTGGAAACTCTCCTGGGCACGTGTACTCACGGGAATTTTCAAGGCCCCTACGAAGCTGATGGCCGTGATGCCGCCCCCGCCGTCTGCTGGGAGAATGACCACGTGGTTCTGGTGGCCGGAGCGCTTTCCGTCCGACAGCAGTAAGCACTGCATCTCTGGGTCCTGGAGACAGATCCCGTTGAAGAGATAAAAGAAAAGAAAAGAAAAGAAAAGGTGTCACCAGGTAGTCTATTTGGTTGAGGTGTGATAAGCTGCTCCACTAAAGGTCTCGGGGAACGCCTTGGATAACATCCTCACTGTGGCCATTGCTTTATGACCATTAACATTCACGTGGTTTTGGGAAATACTAACTAAAAACACACAAAATCCTATCCTTTGACCCAACAATTCTAGGACTCTGTGAAAAATAATTTGGGAAGTGGAAAAATACTTATATGATAAAATTAATGTCACACCATCATTGAGAAAAATTGCTGAAGTACATCCATATAAATATCTTGCAGTTGTAAAAAAAAAAGTTTGTGAGATTTGATGACATGGGAAGGTGCTTACGATACATTAAGTAATAAGACATCATCCAAAAGCGCATTTTCATTATGATCTCAAAGAATGTTTAAATATGTACCTATGTAAGTAGGTAACTAAAGGATCTATTTATAGGAAAAAAGCTAAATTCTAAACCGACAATGGTTATCACTGAATGGTAGAATTACATGTAATTTGTATGAGATGTCAATAAATTCTTTCCATGATCCTGTATTTTTTAAGGAGTTCACAAAGGACATACATGATCAAAAACAATATTATTTTAAAATTCATAAACCAATTCCACTCTTTCATAAATTCTGATTCCGGACCTCCCTAAAGGACAAAGTTTATCTTCATTAAAACAAAGAACAGTGGTCCTCAACTCTGGGGGGTGATATCAAGTCAGAGCAAGGATGATCTAACAGTGTCCTTCATGAGGGCACTCTATAGGTCAAGGATTGAAAAAGAAATGTTTCTATGTATGTTGGACTTCCCACAAAACCAAATAGGTTTTATTGTATTTATCTCACTATAATCTATGCGAGTTAGATTAAAAAATGCAGTTAAATTTTTTAAAAATGATAATGCATTGCGGTAACCCACTCTTGATACTAGAATTCTCTTCCGGTGAAAGACAGAAATTGGGAAACGGGCTGGCAGGCTGCAGCAACTGCAGCCCTGTGGGCACTGAGCACCCAGCGCTTCACCTCTCGGGCAGCAAGGGCTGCATCACCGAGAAGCCCAGCGCCCACCATGACTCAGGCGTCGAGAACCGGCCTTTGGTGAACATGGTCGCAGGTAACCACGTGCTCTGATGTTTCAGGATGCAGACGACAAACCCCCATGTGGAAGCAGAACATCCTCCTGACGACAATTCCGCAAAGGTACATGAAAACAGAGAATTATGATTTGAGTTTGAAAATAAAGTTTTCTCTTGTGAATTACGCCGGCTGTCCAGTGTAGGAGACGAAATCTTTAGTTCTCAACCCTGGCATCTCCTGGGGGCTCTGAGAGACCCCGGTGCCCAGGCTGTGTCCCAGACCAAATACAGCAGTCTCAGGGGCAGGCCTCAGGAGAGCCCGACGTGTAGTCAAGGCTGAGAACCACAGGACAGACTTTTTTAACACTAAGTGGTCCGACTGGTGGACCATGAAATGCAGCCAGATAAAGAGAAAAAAGAAAGTGGAAAGACTCTGCTCAGCCAGGACAGTAGTAATCGCAGGTCCAGCACGGAAACCCACCTGGTCACAGCGTGGGGTCAGCACCCGGCCCTTCCCTGTTCTGTAAACTGGGCTGGTTTAAAGCCTTGGTCCAGCCCCTCTGCTCTAAGCCACGAGCAGCCCCTCAGGCAGGCAGGGAAGGCCCTGTCTTCGTTGAGGATGGGCCTCCTGCCCACACCCGCTCATCCTTTATGTACAGTCTGGGGGGTGGGGGCCGTCCCAGCCACCCAAGTCCAGTCTTTTGCAGTGTCTGGAGGAGACAGAGGGATGCGTGAGGTCATGGCGGGTTTTCCAAAGCAAATCAGGAGAGCAAGGCTTCCTCTTCCTCGGAGCCAACAGAGACCTGCTGGGAGGACAGGGCAGGGCAAGCGGTGTGCCTGGAGCCCCCAGGGATCTGCTGGGATGGGGAGCCCTCAGTGGGATGGGGGCTTATTCAGCTGGGGACCCTCCTCTGAGGTTTATACATGCACAGAGTGAAAGGGCTCCGTGTGACGAGAGCAAACGCACACGGGGAGTTTGCACGAAAGACGGCTTAGCCCTGCCTCACCGCGTGCTGGCCTCAGACGGAGTTGCACTGCCACGCTGGGTGGAGAAACCTTTAGCATCGAAACCCCCACTCAGCGCTCTTTAGTGGCCGCTGAGCCACAGCCAATCAGAAAGGCCCCCAGAGGGGTGGGAGAGGGTTGGATTGGGAGGTTGGGGTTAGCAGGTGGAAACTGGTATATAGAGAACGGATAAACAACAAGGTCCTCCTGTAGAGCACAGGGTATCTAGGCAATATCCTGTGATAAACCATAATGGAAAAGAATATGAAAAAGAATATATATATGTGTATAACTGAGTCACTTTGCTGTACAGCAGAAACTAACACTACGTTGTAATTCAACTATATGTCAAAGAAAATAAATTTTAAAAAAAGATAAACAAAAATAAATAAAAATAAAAAATAAGGACACAAAATGGAAAGAATTTAAAAAGAAAAAAAATTTAAAAAGACCCTCAGAGAAGCCAAGGATGACATGAAGGACATGTGACTACAAGGACGACAGAGGTTGACATCCCCAAGACGACACGATCAACACCCACGAGGGCTGGATGCAGGTCCGCCGTGTGGCAAGAGACCCCGGAGCCTCTTTCTCTTTGTTCACATTCTCTGCCTTGCCCACCCCCTTCTTTATGTATTTCCCCACGAAGTCTAAGAACCATGCCTGGCATAGAAGGGAATTAAGCAGTCCCAGCTGAAAAGCAGTCGTGATCAGGGTCCTGTGTAAGGCTCCACTCCAAGCCCATGGATCTGAGCCAGGTCACCCTGGGAAAGGTGACACCAGTGTGTCTTGCCAAACGTGTGGGACATCCTGCCTGCTGACCCAAGAGCCACCTCCAGCACGTGAGCTCTCCAAGCTACGGAAGGGCGGGGACCAAACAAAGCCTGGTTAGTGCGCAGGGGCCTGCTGAAAGGGGACACCCATCCACTGTGGCCAACACCTGCCCGGTCATGTCCACATCAAAGTCAGCCTGTGGTGTGGCCAGGCCTGAAACAGGACGTACGGGGGCTGCTAAATATGTAACTGTCTCTTTGGTGTCATGTTAGTGAATAGACTTTAATAGAAGGAACAGAAAAAAGGAAGAGGGAAGTTATGCTCAGAAGACAGAGCTAGCTTTACTGGTCAGTAACTACATTAGAACACAGGGCCTGGCTCTTGCCTCAAGGAAAAGATAAGTCTTCAGTAACAAGTGGAGAGGAATTATAGCCATTTGGACATTGATTAAGACCTGATGCTATGGACTGATATTTGTGTTCCCCCAAAATCTGTATGTTGAACCCCCATCTCTAATATGATGGTATTAGGAGGTGGGGTCTTTGGGAGGTAATGAGGCCATGTGGGTGGAGCCCGCATGATGGGATTAGTACCCTTATAGGAAGAGACAGCGGAGAACTTGCTTCTCTCCCTGCTCCGCCACCTGAGGATCCACAGAGAAGGCAGCTGCCTACCAGCCAGGAAGGCTCTCACCAGACATCAGACCCGCTGGTGCCCTGATCTGGGACTTCCCAGCCTCCAGAAACAAAGGTTTGAAATGCGAGAAATGAATGTTTACTGTTTGAGCCACCCAGTCTAGGGTATTTTTGTTACAGCAGCCCAATCTAAGACACCTGCTTCTGATGTAAACTCAGAAGTGAGTAGAGATTTTAAAGCATTTCAGTTGAATTTCACTAAGATCTAAGAACCAAGATGTATGGGACACCATTTTTCCCTCTTCCATTATTTCAACCACCAGAAATAACTTCCTTGGGCAATAAAGAAAAAAAAGTAAGAAGCCTGTTTAGTACATCTAACTGATTTAAAAAGAAAAGAGAATATCTTATACTTTCAAGAATTAAAACCAAATCTAAAATGCCCTTGTGGCTCCATGTGGTCAGCCAGGCAGAAGCAATGGGAGGAATTTCTTGGAAGGACAGTCATCCCTTGGTACCCGGGATCTGTAGGGGATTGGTCCCAGGGATCCCCCGCGGAGACCAAAATCTGCAGATGCTCAAGTCCCTTACGTACAATGGCTTAGTACAGTCAGCCCTTGTATGGGCGGGTTTCACATCTGTGGATACGGAGTCTGACTGCATCTTGACAGTAGAGGGGAGGGTGAGCCCAGCGCTGGGGAAGGGCCCTGGACAGCATCCTGGCCTCCCCACTTGTGAAGGGGACCAGGCAGGGAACTGAGCATCTCCGTGCCTCAACTTCCTCTTCTGTATAACGGAGGGGCAGTGAAGGGGCGGAGCGCTGGAAGTCAACTTTCTCTGTTGCCTTCGGGTCGCTCCTCTTATTCCCAGACCACCCTATGCTCTCTCCACCTGAAACCCCCTTGGGCCAGGTGCGTGCAGACTCACTCCTCACCTCCTTGACAGCTCCACGCAAAGCCACCAGCTTAGGGAAGCTCCCAAGACCAGGCCTGAATTAGTGCCTGCTCGGTCCTCTCTGGACGGCTCTGTCTGCTGGTTTTCTCTCTGTACCCCACACTCGTCCCGCCCCAGGATGTGAGTGAGTTCCACAGGACACTGGGACTGATGTCCGTGGCACAGGTGCTGCAACCCTGAATGCTGCAGACAGTTGTCAGATGAATGAATCGCTTACAAATTTGATTTACAAACTAACAAAGGCAAACTGAGGAAATACAAGACCCTGGATGTCTGTGACAGATGTCACTGAGGCAGGACTCTGCCTTCCTGCCAAGCGGCCTCGTGTGCAACTCACCAGAGGTTTGTTCCTCTCCTCGGTTAGCACTTGCTTCTGCAGTCGAAATCTGTGTGTGCCGTTCTCGTAGCCTTTTGGATGCTGGGAGAAAAACATTTAGAGCAATTACCGAATCAATGGACAGAAATTACACCTAAACTCACTGCAGCAAGGACACTAAATATCTTCACAAAAATGTTATCAAGGGAAAATAAGACAAATGATTAAAGTAAAACAAAGGCGAATCAGTTTAATCTCAAGGCTTCAGACCCTCAGATAACAGAGGGTGAAAATAAAATCCTTTCCTGAAGAATAATCCAAGACCGAGGAATAAAGAAACGTAAAAATGCCGATCAAGGCAACTTAACTTTCTGTAACGGCTTTGACATTTCGAAACGACTTTTCCTCTAACCAGTGAAAAACAGAATCCCTTCCTACAACAGCAGATTGATTCAGAAGGAAGAAAACACCCTCCACATAGAAAGAGAGCATGGCTTGCCGGACAATCAGAGTTTGACCACTGGGGCCACGGGGGGTGTGTGTGTGTGTGTGTGTGTGTTTGTGTGTGTGTGTCTGTACAATGAACACGTTTTAATTTCTCTTGGATACACCTAGGAGTGAAATTGCTTGGTCATATGGTGACTCTATGCTTAACCTTTTGAGGAATTGCCAGACTGTTTTCCACTGTGGTTGCACCATTTTAACATCCTCACCAGCAGTGTATGAGGGTTCCAGTTTATGATTATCTGTCTTTTTGATTCTAGCCATCTTAGTGGGTCTGAAGTGGTATCTCATTGTGATTTTGATTACATTTCCCTGATGGCTAATGATATTAAACACCTTTTCATGTGCTTACTGGCCATTTATTTATCTTCTCTGGCAAAATGTCTTCTTCAGATCCTTTGCCCCTTTTTAAACTAGCTTGTCTTTTTATTACCGAGTTCTAAGTGTTCTTTATGTATTCTAGATACAAGTCTTTCATCAGATATATGATTTGCACATATTGTCTCCCATTCTTTGGGTTGTATTTTCACTTTCTTGATGGTATCCTTTGAAGCATAAAAGTTTTAAATTCAGTGAAGTTCAATTTATCTATTTTTCCTTCCACCCCTTGTGCTTTTGGTGTCATATCTAAGAAGGCTTTGCTTAATCCAAGGTCAGGAAGATGTCCTCCTATATTTTCTTCTAGGAGTTTTATAGTTTTAGCTCTCACATTTAGGTCTTTGATGCATTTAAATGTTGTGTAGGCCGTGACAAACAGGTCCAAATTCACTCTTTGCCTGTGGATACCCAGCTGTCCCAGCACCACATGTTAAAAAGATTATCCTTTCCCCACTCAATGGTCCTAGCGCCTTGTCAAAAAACAATTCACCATAAGTATGAGGGTTTAAGTTCTGAGTTCAGTTCTATTCCATTCATCTGTATGTCTACCCTTACGATAGTAATACAGAGTCTTGAATACTGAAGCTTTGTAATAAGTTTTGAAATTGGGAAGTGTGCATCCAACTTTGTTCTTTTTCAGGATTCTTTTGGCTACTCTGGATTCCTTAAATTTTCATATGAAATCAAGGATCAGCTTGTCAATTTCTGCCAAGAAGCCAGCTGGGGTTTTGATATAGATTACACTGAATCCGTAGATCAATTTTGGGCAATATTGCCATCTTGACAGTATTAAATCTTCCTGTCAGTGAACACAGGGTGTCTGTTCATTTATTTAGGTCTTCTTTAACTTCTTTCAACAATGTTTTGTAGTTTGCAGTGTATCAGTCTTGTACTTCCTTGGTTAAATTTATTCCTGAGTTTTTTATTCCTTTTGATGCTGCTGTTAATGAAGTTTATTTTCATTTTTGGATTGTTCATGGCTAATGTATAGAAATATAATTGATTTTTATACACTGATCTTGTATCCTGCAACCTTGCTAACTTTAATTAGCTCGAATAGGTTTTTGGTGGATTCCTTGGGATTTTCTATATACAAGATCATGTCATCTGCAAATAGAGGCACTTTTACTTCTTCTTGTCCAATCTGCATGTCTTTTATTTCACTTTCTTGCCTAAATGCTCTGGCTAGAACCTCCTGTACAACGTTAAATAGAAATGGTGAGAGCAGGTATCTTTGTCTTGTTCCTGATGTTATGGGGAAAGCATCCAAGCTTTCACCATTAAGTATGATGTTAGCTGTGGCTTTTTATAGATATTCTTTATCTGGCTGAGGCAGTTCCTTTCTTTTCCTAGTTTGTTGAGTGTTTCATTATGAAGGGGTGTTGGATTTTGTCAAATGCTTTTTCTGCTTCTATTGAAATGACCCTATGGTTTTTGTCCTGTATTCTATTCATGTGGAGTATTACATTAATTGATTTTCAGATGTTAAACCAACTGTCTATTCCTGGAATAAATCCCATTTGATCATGATATTTAATCCTTTTTGTATGTTGCTGGATTAGTATTTTTGTTGAGTTTTGCATGTACGTTCATAAGAGAGCTTGGTCTATAGTTTTCTTGTGATGTCTCCTTACGTTATCAGGATAGTACCTCAGAGAGTGAATGGGGAGTGTTCTCTTATTTTTTGGAAGAGTTTGTGAATAGTTGGTACTAATTTATCTTTAAATGTCTGATAGAATTCACCAATGAAGCCATCTGGTCCTGGGATTTTCTTTGTAGTCAATTTTTAAATTAATAATTCAGTTTCTTTCCTTGTTATAGGTGTATTCAGATTTTCTATCTCTTGAGTCAGTTTTGGTAGTTTATATCTTTCTAGGAATTTTCCCATTTATTCTGTTATCTAACTTGTTAGCATACAGTTGTTCATAGTATTCCTTTATAATTCTTTTTCTTTCTATGAAGTTGGTAGTAACGTCCCCTCTCTCATTCCAGATTTTGGTAATTTGAATCTTTTTTTCCTGGTCAGTCTAAAGGATTGTCAATTTTGTTGATCTTTTCGAAGAACATATTTTGGCTTGTGGACAAAAAATGTTGTCTGCCGTTTCAGTAAACAAAGAATGTTGCCACCACCAAGCTATCAGCCACTGCAGTCCCCACCTCAGCCCCTCCCAGCTGTGTGCCCTGAGGGGAATTCAGGAAGGAGAGAAACAGGATACTGGCCCTAGATAGTTAAGATGCATATCTAAGGAATAATTTCAATGAGCCCAGACCCCTGCATCTTCCCATACAGAGACAAGCAATAAAATCATTAACTTGAGATGTCTGCTGTTTGTGATTAACAGTAATCTTTTGATGTTTGACTACATGGCTTTTTTTTTTCAGCAAAAGCTCCTATATATCCTGGCTCCTACTTTACCTCTTTGGAACAGTTCCTCAGAGCTACTGAGAGGCTGTCTCCTGGGCTACAGTCCTCAGTAAGGTCCCTGAATAAAACATTACTCACAACTTTTAGGTTGTGTGTTTTTTCAGTTGTCAGGCTTAATTGATTATCTCTATTTTTTTTTTCTATTCTTTACTGTTGGTCTTTAGGTGTGCTAATGGTAATGTTTTTTTGTTGTTTGTTTGTTTGTTTTTAATAAAAGAGTCCTTAGAGTTTAGAAACATATACTGAAATAGTCTGAGACAAAATAGTATGATGATTGGTATTTGCTTACAAAATAAATCATGAGGAGAAGGAGGGAGTATTAGAAGGGGTACTGATGAAATAAGACTGGCAGGGTGATGGGTACATGCGGGTTCATGATAGTATTCTTTTTACCTTTTTACGTGTTTTAAAATTTCCATAACGAAAACTTTAAAGAACTGGAAAAGATAAGAACTTGATGCTGAAAATAACACCTTCAGATGGGAAATTCCCAGGACACGGCTCTACTTAGAAGTCAGCACCTGTGAAATGTCTTGCAAGTGCATCCGGCTTTGCACAGAAGCTCTGCTTATGATAAGGGGGAGGTGCAAACGGACAGAGCAGATAGAGAACCAGCCAAGCTTGCCCTCAGTTCCCCGGGCTCTGGGGCCCCTCGAGAAGGCCCTGTGACACGGGTCTCTCCAGGGCCCTACAGGAAGTTGAGTAGAGTTCCTGTGGGAAAGAGAACCTTGGGGCTGTGGCAGAAGCTGATGAAACGCCCCCAGAAATCAGTCCAACCTCTCCCTCTGACCGACCCCTGAGAGGAAGACAGAGGAAGAGGAGCCCCAGCTCCGTGGGCCACCCTGCCCCATGTATCCTGGGGAGGCTCAGTGAGCTGTCAGGGAGGAGTCAGCAGGGGAAGATGACACAGCTTGGGCCCCAGGTCACACACGCAAGTGCAGGAACGCCTCTAGCACAGGTACGCTTTCCCGTACGTCTGAAGCTGTGCACAAGGATGATTCCGTACACACATGTGCACGTGCACACGCGCGCACACACACACACACGGAGCTGGCGGGCCTGGTGACGGATGGGCCCCGGGCTGATGGAAGGAGGAGCTGGGGTGAGTCCTCTGGATCCAGCCTGTCCAAGAGGCGGAGAGCGGTTCCCCGACTGACACGGGGAATGCCAGGGGCCTAGCAAGATTATGGGGTGAAATAGAGAGAACATTCTGGTCGCGTTAAGTCTGGGAAGACACCCCGACGCCTCTATGGGGATGTCGGGCGGGCGGTGTGACCTATGACCACGGAGCTCAGGGGAGAGGACCATGCTGGGGACTCCACATCAACGCACACAGAGGTGCTGTGAGGACGCTGAAAGCCCCAGGCCCGCGCAGGATCTCCTATGGTGAGAGCAGGAACGAGGAGAGAACGGGCCAAGGACCAGGCCAGGGGGCTCCCACGTCTGGGGGTCTGGCAGAGGAGGGCCAGCAAAGCGCTCTGCATGTTACCAGAGAAGCAGGAGAGCGTGTTACAAGCCCCCAAAGGAAGCATCTCATGGAGGGAGGAGACGACCACGTCACACGCTGGTGACAGGTCAGGGGTGAGGCCAGAGTGCTGACCACATGCGGCCAGACCATGCTGCTGGGGGCCCTGGCGGGTGGCTTTGGCAGAGCGGTGGAGGCCGGAGGACAGGAGGGGAGCCGGGTGAGGGAAGTCAGGGAGCACGACTCGGGGGGTCTACTCTAAGGTAAGCAGGAAACCGGGTGCAAGGGCGACACCCCTGCTGGGAGCGACAGAGGAGAGAGGGCAAGCCGAAGGCCAGGGGAGGGGAGCTGGCCTGGGCAGCTCCCAGAGTTACTGCTACCTGGGGGTAGGCAGAGACTTCTGCGGACGCCGGCGGGGCAAGCGCCCTTGCAGGGCCGCGAAGACCGCAGGGTCGCTCCCCAGCTGGGCGTGAGCAGGTCAGGAAAGGGGTGGCGGTGAGCAGTGACACTGACCCAGGGAATGTGGTCCTGGTGCTGGGCGGTCCTAACGGGCCACCTGCCAGGTGTGGACGCCAGTTTCAAGTGACGTCAGCCAGCTTAGCTTTACGTCATCCTGTAGTCACATCACGACACCCGCCCAGGAAAGGTATGATGTCCCCGCTCCTTGTGAGGCCCGGCCGGTCCCCAGCCCCTGGTGGCTCTGAGTCCCTAACCCAGACCGCACCAAGCTTCTCGTCTGGTTTCGGTTGTTATCATTATGATTAATCTTTTTCTAAAACTGCCGATATTTTGAGGGCAGGACCTGTGTCCATACTTCGTTACCCACTGACAGGACAGACAGGGCCAGGCTGGTGACAGTCATCAGACACCTGGCAGACGGCACACCATACTGAAGACACGAGAAGCAGGGAGCACGTCCTTACCATGGCCAGGGAGGAAGAACAGGCGATGTCCTTCGGATCTGAAACACCAAACATGGAACAGTGTGAACCAGGGCTGGGTGTTTCCTCCCACACAAGAAAGTAAACCAAAACAAGGCACCCTCTGATACTTTTACTAAATTAGCAACAATTTAAGAAAAAAGACAATGCATGAGGCAGCATGTTTGGTGGCGTGAGGGCGCAGCTCGGCCACCCCCGCAAGAACCCACACGCGCCCCTTCCCTCCCTCGGGCCCCGTGACTGCCTGATCCCCACGTGCTGAAGCCGGGAGAGTACGAAACCAGCACCGACAAACGCAAATCGTCACGAATACGAAGCCTGCTTTGCAATATGGAAAATAGTTTACAAATAAAAATAAGCAGAGCATAAGTACACTATGGTGACAAGCCATGTGAGATACATTTAAAGGATAAGTATCAGAAGGAACTAGAAAAACATGACCAGTAGATCAGAGTAGCGGGGTTCCGAATAACATTTGGGATGAGTCACTTAATGTTATGGAATTAACTAGAAGTAAAATTAGCGGGCACAAAACATCTACCTTGAAATAGAACAAAATGCCTTTTACCTAAATGCAAGGAGGTGCGAAATAAAATTCATGTTTTACGGCAAGACAAGAAAAACTTACACATAAAAATGATTCTCTGCCCTTTGGCGCCCTCTCCCCCGCACCGTGCATCATGTATCCGCGTTAGGCATCAACCAAACCTCCCCCATGAGCAGAAATACCTGCGCAGCCAAGAGGAGTAACATTCTCCCAGCATCCACAAGACAACTCCTTAAAGATAACATTCCTTCCTGAGCTTGTAAGGGGTCACGTGACCCACCACGATGCCCCTGAGACCTGGATTATGTAAACTGTCAATAATCCCTCTGTCTCAGAAAACTTACATAACTGTGTCTTGACTTCTAATGGGCGGAACAGTCCTCAGAGCTTTCTGAGATGCTCTTCCTGGGTTAGAATCCTTAAATTTGGCTTGAATAACGTCTCCCAATTTTTTCTTACATCCACTGCTTAATTTTTTGTCGACAGAGGGAAGGACATGCGGAAGCGAACAAAACCAGAAGCTACGCTTTTTTCGTCTTCGTACTTTAAAATCACGCTGGTGTGACCCGGGAATGAGAGCCGGGCTTAGGGCCACGAGTAGCCCTGGCAAGCAAACTCCACTTCTTGAGAATCTAGACAGCCGCCTTTTAACAGCTTTGCTTCTTCCCCATCACCCAGAACCCGGGTCTTTTTTATAATTTTTGGTGAGACAGTTTAACTGCCCTGAAACACAAACCGAGCCACGGGGCTTTAAACCTCCCACAGCGGCGTTCCCTCCCGCGAGATACAGAGGGTGACACCGCGGAGGGGCCCCTGGACCACACGTGCCCCTGGGCTGGAGGCTCCTCCCCGCTGCCCTCTGCGGAGGGTGGGCCTGGGGAGCCCTGATGGTCCCGATGGCCCTGGGGATGTGCAGTGACATCAGCAGTTCCCCAGCCCGTGGCTTTCCCCAGCTGTGCTGTGAGCCCCAGGGTCAGTCTCGATGGGGTGTGGCTGGTCCCCAGGACACGGCTTTTCCTGGGCTTTCACCCTGCAGGACATTAGCACCAGTGACCCTTGGCTGGGACACGTCTGAGGGCAGCTTCCCAGGCAGCCCTGGAGGGGCCTGTGGATGGCGTGCCCTGTCCCCTTGGGCCCAGCCCCGGCAGGAAGGAGGAACAGGGGCGAGCCGGTCCCTCGCTGCTGGTCACGAGAAGGGGCGCTCCTGGGGCCTTCCCGCCCACCCTGCGGTAGGGGATTAGGGACCGGGAGGGAGCAGAAGTAAACCACCGAGATGCACGTGGATCCGGTCTCTCCTCTCTGCAGTGTTCTGCCCTTGGACACAGGATTTGCTGGTCACTGCTTGCAGCCGGCTTTCATCATCACTCATACAGACGCCACCTCCTTGTCACCAGGGGCAGAACAGGTACCAACCCCCTCAGCAGAAAGAGCCCGGCGGTCTGACTCTCGTTCTGCTCTGGAGGGCCTCAGTTAGAGCAACAGGCCTGTGCCTACAGTGGACTCAGGCTGACAGGCGGCGTTGGGCCCAGGAGGAGAGGCCTTGTTCACAAGGGCCTGGCTCGGGCTGAGCGAGGAGGAGGAGTAAGGGCGTCCGAGCCTGCGAACCGGCTTCTCTCCGTTCGCTGAGACACTCGTGGACACGGGGCCGCCCTGGGAGCCGGGTCCCAGCGTGGGAGGGTTAGGGGGCCACAGAAATGCCTCCTCCCGTGAGGCCGGCTGCAGGAGCTGCCCCCAAAGGGAAGTGTCATTGGCACGGTCGGCCGGCGTCCTGTCACAGCCACGTGCGCTGAGCAGTGCCTCCAGAGCCCGAGCTCAAGAGGAAGACGTTCAGCGGGAAGGTGGAGAAACGCCAAGTCCACAAGGTGGCCCAGGCCGCACAAGCTGGGCCCCGGTGACCCGGGCGCAGGCCAGGCAAGGAGAGAAGGAGCAGCCGAGGGCGGTGGGACAAAGCCGGCCAGTCCCGGGGAGAGGTGACCGGCCCAAGGCAGAGAGAGCAAGGACCAGGTGACTGGGCGATGCTCGCGGGACACCAGAGTGCCCTGCCCCGGCCATGGGGAGAGCGGGAGGAGGGGGCAGGTGTGAGGGCAGGAAAGGAGGACCAGCGAGAGGAAAGCTGGTGGCCTCATGAAGAACGGGGACACGGAACTCAACGGACGATCTTGCACAACCCTGAACATATTTACCCTGAACACCTAACGGCTAAAGGCTAAGACTCCAGGTAAAAAGAACCAGCACCGCCCAGAGGAATGTGATAGCAGAGGGAGGAGGGGAGAACAGCCTCTGTGGTCCGGACTTCAGCCCGCAGCGCCCTCCCCGCGGCCCACGGCCCCCCAGGACCCCGTCCATCCTCAGTGCCCGCTGAGGCCGCCTCCCCACAGGCCAAGGAGGGGGCACGACCGCTCATCTGTCCCCTGAGTCAGTACCAGTACATCTCCCAGGAACACCTTATGGGCCTGGGGGAAGCTGGGCGAGTGCATTTCATCCCAGAGTGGGCTGGGGCAGGGCAGCAGAGTGTGTGGGGGGGAGGCAGAGCCCCACAGTTACCATGGAAACAGGAGGGGGGTGAGAGGATGGCCAGCGGCGGGAAAGCAGCTCCAGGAGAGCCCCCCAGCCTCGCCCGCCCCCTCAGAAGCTACAGGAGCTGCGGCTCAGTGGGAGGATGCTCTCATTTTATTATAAAACCAAACCAGCGCTTCTGCGTTCTTGGAAATCCTGCCCCGCCCAGGATGACGGAGAGCCCTGGCCAGGCCAGCAAACAAGCTCCCGTCCACTGCCACGCCCTCCGCTTCTTGTCACACCGCCCCTTTCCCCAGAGCCGCCCCTTCATCAGTTGAGGAAGAGAATAAAAGCCACCGGGGACTCTGGACCTCGGGCGGAAGGCACGCGGTGGGCAGGGGGGGTGGGTTCCCTGCACTAACATAGAGGAAGCGCGTCGGTGTCCAGGTGATGGTGTGGAAGCAGCCCCTGGAGAGTCCAGGTGACGCGATGATCCTTCCCGGAACTCCGGTGACAGTTAATGCCACAGGTCGGCATGTCGGCAAGGAAGTCACAACACCCACCCTCCCCACCGCGCCCCCATCTGTTTAACAATTCACTTGTTTGGGCCATTTCGAGATGTTGCTAACAGCTTACTGGGCCCCTGGAGAAAACGGTGACGATGGGAGCTGAGCAGCCCCGCGACCTCTGCTCACACCCAGGGGAGGGGGGGCGTCTGATTCCTCATCTAACCTTGGCTTCCATGTTCACTGACAGGACAACGCTGGCCTGAGAGCCTCCCGTGTGCTCCACTAAGTGGCGGTTATTTTAAAAATGAAAAGGTTAGCATTAGCAACAAGAAAAAAGAAGTGAGAAACTTCACGTGCCTTAACCTTTTGGATGATAAAACCGGCAACTTCGAATGCAAAGCTGAAGCTACAGTTAACGCTCACCGTTGAGCTGAGTTCCGCGTCCCTGGGAGCTGACAGTGGGGAGCTATCTAGTACCATATGATTTTATGTTGCTTTAAGCCAAATCAAAGAGGTAAACACGAAATATAACTCATCAGAATAGCTTGTGGGATTAGAGAACCCTGACATGTAACAGCTAAAGCAGCACCTGCTTCTCTATCGTTAGTGTAATTGTTAGGAATGCTTGTCCTGCCTATCTCTATTTAAAAAATTAATTTAAAATTCAATTAAAACAAAAGTCTGGGATTGAGTCTAGGATGGAACAAAGGCTTGGATTTTCTGGTAGAACACTCTTTACCTAATTAAGGTATATGATCTTAAGTCATGTCATGGTTTTAAAACACTGTCCAGGATATACCTTATCAGAAGGCAAACAAGCTGGTGAGGCACATTTCAGTTTGTGGCAGCAAGATTGGGGTGGGCCGGTGCAGCCACGTGGGATGGGCAGTGAGCAACGTGGCAGAAGACCACGCATGCCCAACGCCACGGGGCCAGAGGACAGGGCGGGAGGAGTTTCAACACTGGTTACTCCAGAAATCGGGAAACAGCAGAAAATCCAGCAACACCAGGATAGCAATGGCTCATCATACCTAAGAAGGAAGTCTTCCTGGCAAGGGAGAGCTGGACAACCCCACCCCTGCCTGGGACGAAGCAGCAGCAGCCTCTTCTAAACTCGCCCCCCACCCCCCGCAAAGCCCTCCTGGGGAGAGGTCATCATCCACCGGTACTTACGTTCAATGAGAAAGAGAAAGCACACTATCCCCATGGCTGCCACGATGGCCCCAGGCACGATGAAGGACAGGCCCCAGCATGTGGACACCCAGTAGCCAGCGATCAAGGACCCCAGAATGTTGCCCACAGAGGTGTGGGAATTCCAGACCCCCATAATCAAACCTCGCCTGCAACACAGCAAAACACAAGGTGGCAAATGATGTCTCGGGGCTTACATGGATCAGTACGTGAGGTTACAACAGTGCCCGCACAGCGTGAGAGCTGGTGTAGAAATAAACAGGCAGTGCAACACACCACCTCTGCGAGGCTTGGGACCAGGGGTGTTTACAAGAGGGCAGTATCTTCCCTTACCTCCGGCTGCATAATTACATCTCTCTGAGCTTATTCATTCTATGATTAAAAGAAGAACGAGGCCTTTTCCTAGAATTCTTAGAAGGCCCCAAATTTAAATTTGTGCCTTTGCAATCTAAATACAATCATTTGATGGAATATCCCATTAAGCAAAGTTCACGTTGAAGAACCTGCCAGATGAACGGGGCTAAATAAGACTGGATGAGTGGGTTTCCTGTTTTAGTTTCCCCATCTTGTCCAGCATCGTCGACCACTTCCTAACCGTGGGCCTGGCCGTGCTGCCGGTCACACGGACGTTACGATGGAATCTGACCGCAGTCAGGTCACCAGAGGCTGGGTACAGCTCTGCCAGCAGGCGCTGGGTGACCTGGACAGGTCACACTTCCCTGTGCCTTTCAGTCCTGTGAAAATGTAGCTTCTGCTTCGACAGGCCTGGGGCAAGGCCCTGACTGCATTTCTCCCAGGTTCCCAGGAGGCCAGGTGAGGCCCGGGCTGCTGGATGGCTGCGCGGATGACCCAGGCTCCACCCTGCCCACAGCGGAGGGGCATCTCCTGGGACCGAGGCCCGCCTGAATTTTAGACCCTCAAGACCCAGAGGTTTCAGTCATCTTATTTCATACAGTAGACTGACGTGTTTTTTTCTGTAATGAATCTAAAGAAAAACTAAACATAAAGCGGTCTGGTTTTTATCAGAATCTTCTGAAAACGAACGCTGCTGGAAGCCGGGCTGCCTTCCTCACCTCCCTTTTCCAAACCAGTTGCCGAGGCAGGTGACGACGCTGGGCCAGCCGGTGGTCTGTACCAGTCCGTTGACGATCTGTGACAGAGGGCAAAGGAAGAGACCGCTGAGTGGGGGACACCCACACCCGGGAGCCTGGCCTCAGGGGTTTGGGCGCCCAGCGGGGACTCTCACAAAAGGAAGGGGCAGAACCCGATGCGATACGAGCCTCGGCAGCCAGACGTGTTATTTTAACAATATACGCATATATCTTACCACGAGAGTCGTACGTGCCTATTGTGAAAATTTTAGAGTAAGTAGAGAAAAAAAAGAAAAGAAAATCTCTTGCTCGGAGATGAACTACTGTTAACAGCTTGGGGCCAGGCTGTCCACTCTCTCTCCAAGCTAAAACTTTATGAAAAGAGAAAAACCCTCTCCTTTTTACAGAACGGTGATGATACCATAAGGGTGGCTTGTAAATTGCACGTTTTCCCTTCTCACGTCGTGAAGAAGGTACTGTTGCTGACCACCCACCGAAGGGAGCAGAACCTTGATCTAGTGCCTAGAGAACCTTGACCTAGTGCCTAGAGAACCTTGACCTAGTGCCTAGAGAACCTTGACCTAGTGTCTAGAGAACCTTGACCTAGTGCCTAGAGAACCTTGACCTAGTGCCTAGAGAGATGACTTCCCCAACTTGCCAAGCGCGCCCTGAGCTTGTGTCGGAAGCAGGGATTTAGGAAGCGTATCAGCAGCTGGCTCTGCTTTAGTCTCGGGGGCGTCAGGGGCAGCCTCCGCCAGCTGCCGCCGGGAAGGACCGGCCTCCAGAGGCGGCCTGGGAGACGCTGGTCCAGCCTCAGGGCCAGCCAGGCTCAGCCTTCCCTCCAGGAACGTGCTGGGACTCTGGGAAATAGGTTTTTCCTTCTCTCTGATTTTCTGTTATCACCATAAAGTGCGCATCGCTTTGGTAATTAAAACAGCCAAACTCTTTCAAGTCCTATGGTGAAAATTTTGAAAGCAAATTACATACGATTTGCCCTGATGACCTTGCAACATCTCCCTGGGCTGTCTGGAGAGCCTCGGAAGCTCAGCATCATTGTTTCAAGTCATTTTCCACTTCTAGCCAATATTACCCACAGGGCTGTGGGGAGGGGCAGAGCCCAGAGTTCCGGGAAGCACTGGGCCCCGCTGGAAGGGCCGGGCCGCACGCTCGTCTGGCCCTCACTCCCCTGCAGCACCCTTAGGCCCTCGCCTTTCCCCCCCGCCGCTGACTGCGCCCAACCCTGTCCGACTGTCGACCATCCCTAAGTCCCCTCAACCTCCTCCCCCACACCACGCCCCTCATGACCCCAACCCCAGAGTGGTCAAGTCTGACACAAGACAGAACATCTCAAATGCACCCAAATTAAGGCAGAAGGACTTAGAAGGGCTTCATGCTTCAATCCCCCGGCTGGGGTACCGACAAATAGGATTCTTTAGGCGGCAACTCCTGAAACTAAGAAACCCTTCACGGCTGCTGGAATTTCAGAGCAGAGGAGAGAAAAGGGGCTGGATGTGCCAGCGCCGACCCTGACCTCAGCTAGGACACAGTTCTGTGCCCACTCCCACCACCTGCCACGTTCTCTCTTGGCAGAGCTGGGGACCCGTGACATTAACACCCCGTCTGGCTCATCATGGAAATCCCATACATGGCGAGCCGTGGACCAGACCTTACCTGGGTCACCACGTAGAATCCAAAACTGTGGATGTTGTAGAAATACCCTACCCCAAACAGGGCAGTAAAAGCACCACTGGCCACCATTCCGAAAGTTAGGTAATACCTAATTGGCAGGCGTTCCCCTATTATGCCACTGAGGACGGAGAAAAAAGAAAGACAAATATGAGAAAACAAACACACCCATAATGTAAATGACCCAGCGATTTCTTTCTGGATGCTTTCATGCTGTTCTCTGAGCTTTTAGAACTTGAAAGCACTCCAATTTCCAGTAAATTTTAATCACAATTATTTTTCAATGGAGCATTTATTAACCAGAAACTGGCAACACCTTTTAAGACTTTCTACTTCTAACAAAAGTCACTGTCAAATGATAAAACTGAAACACTCTGACATATATGATGCCTGCCAATTAAAAAAACAAAACCAAAAACTTGTCCTGCCAGCTAATCCTGTTTTATATAAACAACAGCCAGTGAATGTATAGAGTATTTTAAGATTTCAACTGTCGAACTGTAGACAAATATGAAAAGGGGTCCACCCGTGACCTTGAGCACGTCTCTTGGCCCTCGGGCTGGCATTAAGCCACTGCATCAGCGGCCAGGCCAGAGGCGCTCTTGCCAACGACCCTCTGGCCGCAAGCACTGCGATCTGGTTTAAAGACAGAGCCTTGTCTTTAAGGTAAAGGCTGAAACGTGGGGCAAAGCCTCCACGCTCCCTTTGAACAGCAACGTGACGCCATAAAGAGCTAATCTCTCTGGAGAACTGCTTCCTAGAGCCGCCTGGGTGCTCAAACGAGGTAAGTTCGGTTAAGTGCCTGGCAGGTAGTGGGTGCTCAATCAAACAGATCCAGTGCCGCCGGGGAGGGTGAAAATCTCCAGTTTCACACCGGGACATACACTCAACAGGCCTTTACCACCATCACACCTCACTACCCAGTGCCATATGAAATACGTCCTTTACTGCCTTGTAAGACGTGTCACTATGGAACAGCTTGACACTGTGACTTATAAAGTGAATAGAGACCTGGAGAACAATCACAAATGACTGTGAGCCTTTGGCAATCTTTATATACACTCCGTGGGTCTCGTTTCCTTCCACGTAATCATTCTAGGAGTCAGATAAATATGGAACGTAATGAAGGATGACACCTGCCTGCCCGGGAACCAGCTCCAAAATTCTGGTCTTTCATCTCGAGAACAAATACCCCAGAGAGATCTTCCTTCAGAATTTAGCAAAGAAAAAAGATCTACCTAGTATCACGCAAATGACCTATTAAACACTAAAGCAGAGGAAGTAATTTAAAATTATAAACAGCATTCAGGTCAAATTTTAAGCTGAGTAGAAATTGATCACATACAAACTCGAGAGCATTTGAGAGCTAAAGGAATTATCTACTTCACCTTGCTCACTTCAGAGAAGAGGGAACATGTCCCAGAGGAGCTTGCTGATCTGCCCAAGGTCACGGAGTAAGTGCCAGAGTCAGATGGGCCTCCTGAGAGCTAGTGCCATCGGCTGGGGCTTACAAATGTCCTCTAGTCTTGCTAGACAATACTGGGACTCAATTTGGTCTCTATTTTAAAGTTTTAAAGAAAAGGCCTAACGGAATGGACAGCATTCCACATCGTATCAGGATCCTACAGGTAATAAAGGCCACGCCACACCTGCTTGAACCTGCCAGCGATGACCTGGGTTAACGAAGGTGCCACCACGTCTGAGTTACCTGCTACACTAACACCATCCATCTCACTAGCAATGTGTCATGATGTCGCTAAGAGGCCATGCAAGGAAGCACGCAAGGACGCAGGGTACACCCTCATCCCCGTCACGAGTCCACTGTGGATTTCACGTTAGGTTATTATGAAATAAATAATACTATTTCATAATAAAATAAAATTATTTAATAAGAACCTTCGTTGGCGAGTTGCATAAAGAATGATCTTTGCCAATAAATAACCAATAATAAAACCACTTTATTCAAACCAGGTTTCTTAGCCTCAGCACCCTTGGCATGTTGGGCCGGGTAATTCTTTGTGGCGAGGGGCTGTCTTGTGTCCTGTGGCACACTTAGCGGCACCCCCGGTCTCTGCCCACTAGATGCCAGCAGCACCCCCTTCTCCAGCTGAGACGACCAAAACTGTCTCCAGATATTGCTAACTGTTTCCTAGGAGACAAAATCACTCCCAGCTGGGAACCACGTTTAACTAGTGTTTTCTAGTAACTGAGAAAAACACACTCCAACCTTGGGGTCTTTTTATATTATTGATTATTGGTGTCCAGTAAAACTGCGGTTCTTAGAGCATAAATATTTGACCCCAGGATGGAATACGGCTGGCAGCCCACGCCCTAAGGCGCCTGAGGCTTACACCGTCCTTCTCCGCAGCTGGGCTCCTGTTCTGTGCTGCATCTGTGTTATTCATTCTGCACTCAGACAAGCCCTGCGGCTCTACGCAGATGTGCAAGTTCAACAAAGGGGTGATAGCCACTCCACCAGCAGAAACCACCTGTCTGTGTACCAGACACCCAGACGGTCCTGAGCTGGGGAGGGGGTCCAGGTCTCGGTGATAACACAGTCTGGGTGGATCTCAGGGAAGAAGGTAAACACTTACCGGGATTCCAGAGATTCCCAAAGCTCTAAAACTCTGTGTCTCTGAACAAAGCCCTCTTTGGACTAAAGGCCTTAGTCCCTATAAGTTTTGTTTTGTTTTTTTGTTAAACCTGGCTGGACTGACACAACAGCAGTTTTTAACCGGCCAACTGCATGTCCTGTTATTACCCACTAATATTTACCACCTCCCTAGGCCAATTCAGAAGTGGATCAAGAGCGGGGTAGCGATCGTATGTCACAGACGCTGGGAACACAGCACGGGCCGGGCCCCGTTCTGAGCGTTCTCCATGTATCAACTCATTTAAACCTCACCACACTCCTGTGAGTTAGGGACTACTGTTTCCCCCATTTTGCAAAGGGGACACTGAGGCCCAAGGAGGTGCGGTAACTTGTCCAGAGCCACCCAAGCGAGCAGTCAAGCCGGGACCAAATCCCAGCAACGTGCCTCTGGGGGCCACACCTCCCACCGCCAGGCAGGACGGCCTCTGGCACTCAGCGGAGGCTCTGTTCCGGCCTAGCGGGGCATCCAGGTGGACACGCCCAGCACCCACTGTGTGAACTGCTCTGATGCCAGGCGGGGTTAGGAAAGAGACGGCGGCCCCTGAAACCAGCGAAGAGTATCTCTGCCGTGCTCACCGGGTGGGGAGCGGCCAGGGCCCTGCTCCTGAGTGACCGGGTCCCGGCAGGGCTCACGGTGCATCCAACCCCGGGGCCGGGAAAGCCGTCCGAGGACAGCCTGCCCGATTGGCAGGACAGCCGGGCCGTGTGCGGGCGTCCACCTCATCCCTGTCTCTGAGGAGAGACCGGAGGAGCAGCCGCCTGCGGGCGGGGCGGCGTCTTCAGCACACCGGAGCTGCGCTCTGCGCCCAGCGGACCGCCTGGGTCCTGCAGTCTCAGCCCGACCTACCTCAGGTACATGCCGACAGCGTACGCGCACAGGAAGGAGTAGTCCAGGGCGCCGAGCAGCTGCTGGTAGTTGCCCTCATCTACACGGGGCGAGAAGCAACAGGAAAGGGAGAGCATTGTTCACTTTCCACTAAATACCAATGTATGTCCGGGAGAGGTACAATGACATACGAGACCTCTGCTCTCTACGTCTGGGTTGGTGTCCTCAGAAGGGAACACAGAAAATACAGCAACTGGAGATCAAGTCACCATGTTTCCAGTAATCGCTACATAAACATCACTCCCATCAGGTCAAATCCCCATCGCTGGCGGTGAGCTTGTGGGTTCTGTTCTGTTTCACCTGTTACACCGGCTTTGGTTCGGGCCCCCCAGGCCAGCCCCACACCACAGCTCTGAGATTGCTCTCTTCTTTCCACACACAGCTTACGCTCTGTAAGTCCTAACGTCCAGCTTGGACAAATGCAACCTGCAGATGACCTTCAGCAGGTCTGACCACTGAGCGACACCTCTGCACACGGGCACGGGAAACGTGCAGCAGCTGAAGGTGCGAGGCTGGTTTGCTGGGAGGAGAGGTTAGTTTGCACCTGGAGGCGCAGCTGCATCTGACAGCATCGTCACCGCTGCTGATATCAGCCAGCCGGCTCGGGGACTGCCACCTGTGGAGGAGGCCTGCAGGGACGGCCAGCTTCAGCCACGGGACGAAAGCAGGGGGACGGACGGAGAACTCACCAAATGGGGCCCAGCCGCAGTCGGTCCCGTTGTCTGGGGGCTGGTGAGCGGGGCTGTCCCCGGCTTTTCGGCTCTGGCTGTTGAATCCAACCTCCCGCTCATATGAAGCTGTGCAATCTCTGTGCAGCTCACCCTGGGACATCCACGGGGAGGACAGAAGCCAGAGAGAGAGAGTGCACTCAGGTGGGGCTCAGCCGCCCCTCTCCTTACAGCCGTCCTAGGGTGACTGCGTCCTAGGGGGATACGGCACCTCTGGGGCGGTGTGTCCAGGGGACCCACAGAGTGCCTGCCGATGAGGACGGTTTCTTGAGCTCCCTAGCGGCCGTCCCCTCCTGAGCACAGACACAGCCGACACAGCCTGTACCGGGCCACCCACAGACGACTGCTCAGAGCAGCCGGGCGGCATGGGGGACCACCTGCCCAGAACGGAAGAATGGATTCATCTTGCTGGATTTATATCACTGACTACAAGTTACAGGTCCACCAAGGACGAGGATGAATCTCGAAACAAAATAAGCCTGACACGAAGGAGCACAAATGGGAGGACTTTGTTTACAGAGCTCAGGAGGAGGGAAGTAAATCCAGGTGGCATTGGTGAGAATGGCGGTCACCTAGAGAAGGGGAACAATGATGGGGACCAGGCACAGGGAGCCCGCTGGGAGCTGGACAGGGGCCAGACTTCAACGTAGGCGATGATTTCTTGGGTGAGCATGTAAATACTTGCCAGCCTAGACACCGCAGATCCGTGCACTTTACTATGTGCAAATCATACGTCAACCCCCCCCCCCCCCAAAACTAGCTCAAGGTGCTCCTTAAGGAGGCGTCCACACTTCCAGAAAAGTGCCACAGGGCAGCCGGGGCCGCCCTGTTACGGGGACCTGAGTAACAGGTGACTTGTTCCTTAAAACACAAGGGGCAGCAGACGGGACTCCATGCGCCTGCGGTGCCACCTGGGGGTCACACGTGTCCCCTCCCAGGTGGCCCCGGCTCCCACTTCTCCCCTGCTGCGCGCTTTCTGGGGTTTCCGCTACACGGGGCTCAGATGAACCAATCCATCAGGTGTGAGCGAGGGCAGAAAGGAGGCGTCCTCAAGGTCAAGGAGGTGGCCCTCAGGGGGAGCAGAGGTCCTGAAGGGGCGTCCTTTAGTGAGCTGCAGCCTGAGAGAGGCTGGGCCTGGGGCGCTGAGGGGAAGGCTGGCCCCGGCAGGAGCATCTACTCCGGGGTCAAGACACAGGGCAGCGGGCAGGGAGCTGCACCCCCGTCCACCAGGTGGGGGGCAGCCAGGAGGCCTGTCCACCACCTTCGCTTTGTGGGTACCCCGCCTCTTCAGGAGGGGGGTCACTAAAGAGGCTGATCTCCTTTAAAAGGCCGCCTTGCTAGGGCTGTGGTCAGCCACGGCGGGACAGCTGATTTTACATGGACACACGCCCCTGAGACCTGGCCTGGCACGGGGGACCCAGCCACTCTGTGGTCACGTGGCTTTGTCATCATCACTGGGCTGCTCTGCTGTAATTTAAACACAAGCTTCCGCTAAAACTAGCCAAGGTTCCGCTTTCCAAACTCAAAGTAACACTTTGCAAATAGCTTTCCTCAGCCGAGCTCACGCTCCCCAGGGGTGGAGGCCGGGCGCTGTCATCCTGGGCTGCTCGGAGCCCCTTCCCTGCCCGCCTGAGACACTGTGGACGCGGCTGTGGATTTGGGACGGGGACGCGGCTGTGGATTTGGGACGGGGACGCGGCTGTGGATTTGGGACGGGGACGCGGCTGTGGATTTGGGACGGGGACGCGGCTGTGGATTTGGGACGGGGACGCGGCTGTGGATTTGGGACGGGGACGCGGCTGTGGATTTGGGACGGGGACGCCTGATGTAATAATTTCCCTCCCTCTTTGCCTTCAGAAGTCAGGTGTGTCCGCCCACCTTTCTCTGCTGCTTCTCTTGGAAGCCAGCCGGGCCCGGAGGCACCACTGATGCTGTCTATTCACCTTTCAATAAGGGAGCCACAGGCAGGACGCAGGGACCCCCATGGGCTGAGGGGGACCCTCGAGCGGGGCTGGCGTGGGGGTTCCTAACACACGCCTTACACGGAAGCCCGGGAAGAGGACCGTTATAGACGCGGCTCCCACCGGCAGGTCCACGTCCTCCTTCACCAGCCACGGGGGATATAAAGGATTAGAAAGCATCCCTTTTTGTTTCATAAACAAGCAGAAGAGGTTCTCTGTTTTGGTTTGTCCCGGGATGAGAGGTGTCGGTCAGGAACGCGGGCTCTGAGCCGGGGTCCTGGTGCTGCTATGCCGGTTTCCAGCCTCGGCCGACTCACGGGCACTCCCCACGGTCCCGTAAGAAGCCAGCAGAGCGCGGCCCGTCCGGCGCTGCCGTGAAGATGAGCACGTGCAGGTGTGGGCAGAGAGCTCCCCTCCGGGTCCCCAGCCCTCAGAAAGGCTCGGCGACTGGCAGCTGCGTGTTTTGGGTCCACCCACACAGGGGCACCCCAGGGCCTCCAGCTGGCCTTAATCTCACTCAGCTCCCTTCTCTCCCCAGCCCTCCTCCTTCATATGAGAAATGTAATCTCCAGCCCATCCCCCTGAAAAGCTGAAGCAAAAGCAATACAAGACTTAACATTACTTGAGCATAAAGAGTTCTGAGGGGGGGCTTCCCTGGTGGCACAGTGGTTGAGAATCTGCCTGCCAATGCAGGGGACACGGGTTCGAGCCCTGGTCTGGGAAGATCCCACATGCCACGGAGTAGCTGGGCCCGTGAGCCACAACTACTGAGCCTGCGCGTCTGGAGCCTGTGCCCCGCAACGGGAGGGGCCGCGATAGTGAAAGGCCCGCGCACCGCGATGAAGAGCGGTCCCCGCACCGCGATGAAGAGTGGCCCCCGCTTGCCGCAACTGGAGAAAGCCCTCGCACGAACCGAAGACCCAACACAGCCAAAAAAAAATAATAAATAAATAAATAAATAAAGTAGTTATAAAATTAAAAAAAAAAAAAAAAATAAAAAAAAAAAAAAAAAAAAAAAGAGTTCTGAGGGGGGGCTTCCCTGGTGGCACAGTGGTTGAGAATCTGCCTGCCAATGCAGGGGACACGGGTTCGAGCCCTGGTCTGGGAAGATCCCACATGCCGCGGAGCAACTAGGCCCGTGAGCCACAACTACTGAGCCTGCGCCTCTGGAGCCTGTGCTCCGCAACAAGAGAGGCTGCGATAGTGAGAGGCCCGCGCACTGCAATGAAGAGTGGCCCCCGCTCGCCGCAACTAGAGAAAGCCCTCACACAGAAACGAAGACCCAACACAGCCAAAAATAAATAAATAAATAAATAAATAATAAAAATAAAGGAATTTGTCATTAATGAATGAATTTATAAAAAAAAAAAAAAAGAGTTCTGAGAATATTTAAATAACCATGTTAGCTTTTAATAAGACTGCCATATTTTAACTTTTCAATGAGTTTTATTCCCCAAACCTGGTGTTTGCAGGAAAATTAAGGATTAATGAAACTAAGATAAACTTAGTTTGTCAGAAAAAAAAACTCACCAGGTGAACTGATTCTTACCATGTTATAAAATCATTTCGGGGGTGGGGAGCTAGTCCTTTGCTTTCATAAAAGCAGTCTCCTTTGCAAATTTTTTACACATGTGCCTTTCAACAGATAACACATAAAATTAATCAAAATACACCAGGCAGTGATTAAAAGTCGATCAATCAAAAGACAATGTGGCAGCCGAGAAATACGGTTGTGAAACGCCAAGGGGGGAAGAGCAGAATGGAACATTACAGGTGCATGGGGCTCATAAGTGTTTAAAAATGTCTGTGTAATACATAAAGGAATGGCAACAACACAATAAACCGCAAGACTCCAGAGTGACTGGAAGGTGGGTGGGGGGCAGGGAGTGAGAGAAGACAGGTGTGGACATGATGGAAGGATGCAGAAAACGGCCATGACGTTACGAAGCACCATGTAGGGGGGAGGGGCAGGGACACAGGGGGGTGCACTTACCTCCCATCTACAGATCCCCTCTCTAGCACCCTCCACCCCCAGCACTGGGCAGCAGGAGCTGCAGCAGACATGTTCCCCGTAAGCTCCACACACACCGGCCCATGCAGTCACTTAGGCACCAATGTTTTTATATAAATGTACATTAATGAAGATTCTATGTGCTAAACTCTGAACTTCAGCAGCTTCACCCTGAGAAACTCTTTATTCGTTCATTCATTCCAAAAACATGGGCTTTTTGGTTCTCTGGCCAAGGCTACAGCGAGCTGCTCACTGTCTGTAATGGAGGAGATAGCCCGGTGGGAATGGGGAAGGGGTCCAGAAGATGCTGGGAGGTGACAGGGAGACGGGCAGGAGACTGAGAGCAGGGGATTCGGGCCTCATCAGGAGGAGAGGGGCTGTGTCAGCTTCGCTTCACCTTTGAACGACACACGGAGTTTAGTGTGTGCGCACGTACGTGCATGCGTGTGTCCGTGTGAGTGTGTACATAATCTATACAGAGTGTATATGTTTAGTTAATTTTCTAGGGTTCATTAGGTTGTGTGGGTCCATTTATTTTAACTAGTCCTTTAGACTCCTTTTATGAAGCTCTGGGTTAAAAGAACTCTCCAAAGCATTATGCAAAAGAAGTCCTAGAAGAGAAATGAAAGTTCTGGTGCCTGCTATGCTCTGAATGCTGGTGTTCCCACCAAATTCATATGTTGAAACCTAACCCCTGAGGTGACGGACGGTATTAGGAGGTGGGGCCTTTAGCAGGTGATTAGGTCATGAGGGTAGAGCCCTCATGAATGGGATTAATGCTCTTTTAAACGGACCCCAGAGAACCCCTCAACCTTCCACCAAGTGAAGCTACAAGGAGGCGGCCGTCTGCAAGCTGGAAGAGGGCCCTCACCAGAAACTGACCGTGCTGGCACCCACCCTGATCTGGCATGTCCAGCCTTCAGAACTGTGAGCAACAAATGTCTGCGTCTACAGCCACCCAGTCTATGGTATTTTGTTACAGCAGCAAGAGTGGATGAGACAGTGCTCAAAACAGGAAGAACAGACAACCTGGGCCCCATTTACAACAGCACCTGGAGGTGGTCAGTTCACAGGAGCCACATGAAAATGGACCAAACACACACCTGCATATGCAAAGGTACACCCACTCACCAAGGTGTACAGAAATACATAGGGAAGCTTTTGGGTCACTGTCTATTTTTTTTAAATGGGATCATTCTACATGGACTTATGTCCACCTTGACTCTTCTTACTCAAAAATACCTGCTGGGAATCTTTCTGAGTCAACTGGTTTGGCTCTAATTAATTCTTTTAAGTAGTTGCACATATCAGAATATGGATGTGCCATAATTTATTCAAACTTTCAGCTGCTGATTAAGTTCACATAATAGCCAGGTTTTTTTTTTTTTTCCTTTAAAAAAAAAATTGCAGACAATGCTACAAAAAAGATGCTTATGCAAAAACTCCTAAGTGCTGGCGCTTTCATTTTTATGGACAAGATTCCCAGAAGCAGGACTGAAGGACAAGCATTTTTAATTTCAACAGGTGTTACCCAGATGATTTCCAAAAGGCTGTAACACTTCACATCTCTATCACTCATACCTGAAAGTCTTCTCCCGCCATCACTGCCAGCAACAGGGGCTATTACTCTTTTAGGTGTTTTGCCACTTGGTGGGTATAAAGTGGTATATCCCTTGTCTGTGAACTGCCTCTTCACCCACTCCGTCCATCATTCCTTTGGATTTCCCAACTTCATACCCCTAAGATGGACATCATCCTGTTCTTGGATTTTTAATTTTTATTTTTTACATTTAAATCTTTAATCTATCCATCTATTCTGTATAAGATAGGGGTTCAACTTTATTTCTTCCAGATGAATCTGCAGTTGTGTCAACACCATTTATTAGATGAACTATACTTTTCCCATCACCTCTGTCAGCCATTCTACTGTATGTTTCCACAGTATTTTCTATACTTTTCTACTGACCTCTTTGTCTATCCTCATGCAATACCATAATAATTTGATTATAGTGGCTTAAAAAATGTTCCCTTTTCCACACCTTCCTTGGTAATTAATTCTTGGTCATTCTTTTCACATAAACTCTAAGATTATTTTATTCAGTTAAAAAAGACATTGCTGAGATTTTCATTGGAGTTGTGTCCTATTTAAATACGAATACTGGGAACAGTAGAACTTTCCAGATAGCAAGTTTCCCACCCAAAGCCAAGGTACGCACTTCCAGCCTTTCAGGCTTTGTTTTCTGTCTGCCGCTGAGGATTTCACGGCTTTCTCTTCCTGGGTCCCGTGTGTGCAGAGAGGGCGGGACATTCACACTCAGACCGGTCAATGTGACGGCTCCTCTCGGGGACCTTGGATTCCCTGCAGCTCAGGGTCTCCCTGAGAACCCTCTGCTTTCAGGCTTTTGTTCTGGCCCAGCCCGGGGGTGGGGGGGCAGGGAAGAGCCCCCAGAGTGTCCCTCGGGCAGCGTGCAGGCCCCACATGTCCATCGGCCTCTAGTTAAGAGGCAGGGCTAGCGCTGGAGCAGCTCTCAGAAGAGAGCGAGGTTGTAACCCCACCTCCTCCCAGCCCTGTTTTCATCACTATCACTTATTTTTCCTTTTTGCTATATACTAAAATCAGAGAAAAATGAAAGGTTTCATCAGTGACTAAACTAAGTCTAAAAAGAGTAGCCTCACGCCACCACGACATGTCACGTCACTGTAAGTGACATTAAAGAATATGAATCATTTTAGATTCATCAACCCTGGTGATCAATTCCAGGTACGCAAATATATTTTAATTTTGTTTTGCTCATAATGTGTTAATAAACATAGGTTATAGATAATTCAGACTGTTCCTTGGGTCAACAGCACCATTACTACTTCTAGTTTTATAAATAAGATGAGCTATTTAGCACGTGAAAGCCTTGTACGGCATTACAAAGTAAGTTATCATATGGAGTGTGACATCTTATCTATCTCAGAAGGCGAAGAAGCCCCGGGGTTCTGCGTTAGGCCAATCCACATCCAGGCGCGTCTAAGGCGCTAAGTCAGACAATCTGCTAAGTCAGACAATCTGCGTGTTGAAGAAAATCTGGGTGTGATGCCGTGACTGTACCCAGCTTCTTACACCTGCCCTAGAGACCCTGTGGCAGGGAGGGTAAGGGCAGGGACCCTGGAGTCAGCCCGACCCCGTGGAATTCACCTGAGGTGGCCCTGGCCTGCACAGAGGAATTAGACTCCTGAGTCTCAGTTTCCTCAAAAGGACACTCACAGGACTGCCGTGATGATGATATTAAATAAGGGAGGCGTGCACCTTGTCAGGCGCGGGGCTCAGCCAGTGGCAGTCACCGTGACCGATGAAAACTTAACTAAGAGCCGGGCCCCTCGTCACTAAGCCCCAAGCCCCCGACGGGGAAGCCGGGAGAGTGGCCTGGAACAATGCCGCATCCCTTCCTGGCTAAATGGGGACCCTCGTGACCACCAGAAGGAGACCCTCCAGTGGCCAGCCCCCCTCAGCATGCTGCCTCAGTCCCAACACGGGCCCTGAGCCTGTCAGGCTGCTGCTGCACCGCGACGCCCCCAGCAGGCCAGGATTGGCCCCAGGATCCACATCTGGCCTTCCAGGAACCATCCGAGGCTCAGGAAGGCTCCCCACCCCGCTGGCTCCTTCAGTTCTAGGCACTCTCTAAGGTCCCTTCAACGGTCTCTTCCCTTTTCATAACTTGCCTTTTTCTTGAGCCATATGTGTATTTCCCTGACCAGGAAGACAGGAATTAGGAGTATTTAAGTTGACAGGGGCAGGTTGGTCCTTGGTACTGGTATTAGAGACACTGGTCAAGTGGATGAAGGCCCACCCTCTCCTGTCCCATCCTTTTCTCTTTTTTGAAAACTGCATTATAAAAGGTCTGCAAAGATTGCCATAGTTATTCAAACTTGGTACATCAAAAAAGGCAGAATGTTACAAGCGACTTGAGGGGCGGGGGAAATTCCTGCTTCCTAGGGGTCAAGGAGGAATTGCTGGAGACCGGGGAACACAGAACCGTCCAGAGAAGCAACAGCCTTGGCACTGCCTCTGCCACTGGCCGGGAGCCCGAGAGGACAGCTGTCCAGCACTCGGCCCCCTCCTCCCCCCGCCCCCCGACCCGGGGGGCAGAGGAAGCGGGACCACAAAGGTCAACGGAATTACAGTCCCGGACCTGCGTCCCTGCCAATGAGGAGAAAGTGAGGGGGGGGGCAGTCGGGCTGTAAATGAGCCACCTTTGGCCCTGGACCATTTCCTCGTCCCTTCTATAATAAAGGCCCAGCAGCCATTCAAGCCAGTTGACAGTCTGCAGGCAAAATGATGTCATTCCAGTGAGGGTAAGAAAACTACTCTGCTTTTTCCCGGGTTACAACTGGCTATTTCGTAGGATTGTCTCCTTTAATCTTCTTTTCCCCAAGTCGAGTTAAATGCCTGCTTAATAACTTCCTGCACACCCATCACTCACACAGAAACTCAGTGTTCTGAGAATAATAGAGAAACACCACCACTGCCAGACTTAGGATCAAAGCCTAATGACCGTAGAAGCAATTTGGGGAACATTTTTAGACTGGATATATTCGGAGGGAGAGTTCACACAAGACAGAATAGATATTTAATTAAGCTTTAGAATTCTGGAACAGGCAACGAATATAACCGAAAGTATACTACCTCTGAAATTATAAATCCTAAAACCATTTTAAAGTTATTAATTTCAGATAAGAGAAACTAAAAACCAAAGCAGCAAAATACCTTGCTTCTCAACAATCCATTTTCTCCATTTATCTTACTGCTCTCCCCCAAACTCCCCTTCCCCCCAACCGGCTTACTAGTTCCTTACAGAGATTACAGGCAGGAAATGAAATCGAGTGCTTTCAATGATTTCTTACCTTAACTATGCTGATAGGCTTTCGAGATAAGTGAAAACTTGCATACAGCAAAAATGTCAAAATAAAAATGAAGGCTCTGTACCTGAAACACAAAACAGTGGCAGGGATGACATAAAATTATAAGATGCCATATGACCCAGCAATCCCACTCCCGGGCATACACCCAGACAAAACCGTAATTCGAAAAGATACGTGCCCCTTATGTTCATAGCAGCACTAGTTACAATAGCCAAGACATGGAAACAGCCTAAACGTCCATCGACAGATGAATGGATAAACAAGATGTGGTACATATATGCAATGGAATATTACTCATCCATAAGAAAGAATGTAATAATGCCATTTGCAGCAACATAGATGGGCCTAGAGATGATCATACTAAGTGAATTAAGGCAGAAAGAGAAAGACAAATACCATATGATATCACTTATATGTGGAATCTAAAATACGATACAAATGAACCTATCTGCAAAACAGAAACAGACTCACAGACATAGAGAACAGACTTGTGGTTGCCAAGGGGGAGGGAAGCTGGGGGGAGGGATGGACGGGGAGTTTGGGGTCAGCAGATGCAAACTATTACGTCGAGGATGGGTAAAAAACAAGGTCCTACTGTATAGCACAGGGAACTATATTCAATATCCTGTGATAATCCATAAAGGAAAAGAGTATGAAAACGAACATATATATGTATAACGAACATATACATGTATCACTTTGCTGTACAGCAGAAATTAAACACAAAGTTGTAAATCAACCATACTTCAATTAAAAAAAAAAGGTGCATTAAGAATCCATTACAACGGTATTCTTAAATTTCCTTATGCTGTATGTTTTTTTACTCAGTCCTACATCAAAGATCAATCCTGTTTATAACACCACTACAATACTTTAAAAATGTGCCACTTTTATTTTGTTCATTGAAACTATTTAAACCATCATGAGAAAAACTAATCAAAGAGAAACCTGGGACACAGATGTACACATGGGTTTACAAAGCAGACAAAAAGGAATGATGATTTAGTTTGTAACGAAATTAACTGCAAGTGACTTATAAGCTTGCTACCCTGCGCATTTAAGATCATATTTATTTTTTACTTTTTAGAAGGACACAAGCAAGGCAGAGATATAACTATTCCACCGGCCTCAGTGAGAACAACTCAGTGACGCTGACAAGCTATGAATAAGGCCAATGACACAAAAACTATTGGCCCAAAGCCCTGCTGCTGTTCTTGGTTTATGAGAAAAGCAGTTCAAGAGGAAGTGCTGAGGTGTATGGAGACTACAGACAAGAAGATACTTTAGCAAGAAGATGAAAGTTCATTCAGGTCTAAATGTGGTTCTAAATGTTTGAACCACCCTATAGAAAAGCGGCCCTTGGGCTTCCCTGGTGGCGCAGTGGTTGAGAATCTGCCTGCCAATGCAGGGGACACGGGTTCGAGCCCTGGTCTGGGAAGATCTCATATGCCGCGGAGCAACTGGGCCCGTGAGCCACAACTACTGAGCCTGCGCGTCTGGAGCCTGTGCTCTGCAACAGGAGAGGCCGCGACAGTGAGAGGCCCACGCACCGCGATGAAGAGAGGCCCCCGCTCGCGGCAACTAGAGAAAGCCCTCGCGCAGAAACGAAGACCCAACACAGCCATAAATAAATAAATAAATAAATAAATAAAATTAAAAAAAAAAAAAAAGGAAAAAGAAAAGCGGCCCTTCGGGGAAGACAACGGGTCAGGAGGAAAAAGTCCTTGGCAAGAGATGGTGACCAGGGGACCCAGCAGGAAGGCAGGCCCTTGCGTCCTGAGGCCCGGCGCCTAACCCTGAAGAACCCATCCTGTTCTGGTCTGGAAAGGCCAATGACCTTCCAACTGCGTGTGGGCTTGAACCCGTAATGACCCAAGGCGGAGGCAGGGGCGACAGAACAGAGAGGGGCTGCAGGGGGGGCCACGGCCCCCGGGGAGGCGGCTCATTCAAGGCCCTCGATGAGGAGGGGGCCTTCCTCCTGTCTCCCACCCACATTTCCAATGTTGTGATTTACTTCTCAAGGGTAGCTTTCTGGACTAACACGAAGACTCCTGAGGGTGTCTGCCTCCCTGGCCACCAGAAAAGGCAGGAGTCAAATAAATATTTCCAGCTTTTCAACAGAAGGTCATATTTCAGGTGGGAAAAAAGGCTTGGTAGTACCGTGGGACTCAAACCTTCAACCTCCGGAACACCTGCGCTTAGCGAGGGCGCACCACACTGACTTCATCAAGGAAGCATTTACTGATGGTTTTCCTAGGATTCTTTGCTCTTCGAGCCCCTGCCAATGAGCAGGTAGGAAAAAAGTGAAACTGTAAACAAGTGAGTGTGTCATCTATCGCAAAGAACACAGACTATGCAAGTACAGTGGACCTGTGACAAAAGTCTAGGCCTTTGTCGCTGTGTTTCTGAAAGTCATCCGTTTTGGTAGGGGCTGGAGGTCTCTCAATTCCTTGCTGGAAGCTCTCCTCATCCCACACCCTGCTCCTCTGCACCAGCTTATGAAGGTTCTAGGCCACTGGAACTTTCAACACCCGAATTTCCAGCACATAGCTAGACTCATTGGTTGCTTGATGCCCACTTGCTAGGACTAGTGTGGACTGTCGGGGACCCCGATCGGCCCCCATCTGGGTACAGAGCTCCCTTTTCCCATCTCCACAAGGAGTAAGAAAATATTCTCAGTCTGAGTTACCTCCAGCCCCTCCCAAATCAGAGCCTGAGAGAAGGATTTGGAGCCCTCAAGGACGCTACATACAACCAGCTTGCAGGTGTGCCATCGGCCAGGAGACTCTGGATTTCATCATCACCCAGCTCAGAAGGATTTGGAAAGAGCAGGTCTACTTAAATGGGCCTTGGGGGGCTTCCCTGGTGGCACAGTGGTTAAGAATCCACCTGCCAATGCAGGGGACACGGGTTCGAGCCCTGGTCCAGGAAGATCCCACATGCCGCGGAGCAACTGAGCCCGTGTGCCACAACTACTGAGCCGGAGCTCTAGACCCCGAGAGCCACAACTACTGAAGCCCGCGTGCCTAGAGCCCGTGCTCCGCAACAAAAGAAGCCACCGCAATGAGAAGCCCGCGCACCGCAAGGAAGGGTAGCCCCTGCTCGCCACAACTAGAGAAAGCCCGCGCGCAGCAACAAAGACCCAACGCAGCCAAAAATAAAATAAATAAAATAAATAAATTTAAAAAGAAAATGGCACTTGGGTTCATGGTCTCCATTCTCTACCCAGAACATTCCACTTATAAATATTCTAGTTTTATTAAGTGCATTTAATATATTTATTAAATAAAATAAATAAACCCAGAAATAAAGAGCTCGTCCGTATGCCTCGATCAGGTCTGAAGAGCCCTGGGGCCCTAACACACCTGCATTCATTCCTAGGCTGTCGAGCTGTCCAGGTTATGGGAACCCAGCAGCCATTCCTGGGCCCTTGCCTTCTTCTCTAGCGGGCGGTCTTGCATGCGATGCTCACCTGCCCAGAGCCTGCAGGGGCGGAAGTAGTTGCCATGACCGCCCCGTGCTGGGGGATGCCACGCTGGAGCACAGCCACGGAAGCCCCGAGAACACCGGGGGCTACAGAGTGGAGAACTTGCCTCCAGGCATTTTCAGTTCAGTTTTGGGTGGAGGTGAAACACCTTGATGAATCAGCCCCTTTGGGAAGAGCACCGGCCTGCCGGTTAGCAGGGCTCTCGGAGGGAACCTGCTCTGCAGAATCAGGGCAAAGGGTCAACCTAGCCTGCAAACCGGGAGTTTCCCCCTAGACACAGAACGTATGTCTCCTAAAGAGGAACCCGACCTTTCATTTCGCCAGTATCAGGCCAACTCTGTTCCCTGTTTTCAAATCCTTCCTCTCGCTTTCCTCATCTTATTACGTAGGATTTGAGGAGAGGGGAAGAGCCAGCAGCTAGAGGCTGAGTTCTCCACTTCTGGAAGGCCTAAACACAGCCCCACTGGTACTTTTAAACCACTGTGGGGCTGCTGCCTTCCTAGTGGCCATGGCAATACCCCCGTCCTGGAGAGCGGGCAGACTTCTTACTTCTGCAGGAGTATCCTGGGTTGTGGGGACTAAACAGTCCTCCAGAAGTCCTTTCCCATTTTGTAATTCTATCCTCGTCCACCTTCTTCCTTTATCACTTGTGAAGCAAGGGCTTTGGATAATATTTGTTTCCTTTTATCCATCTTGTAGTGGGTTGAATACTGTCCCCCCCAAAATTGATGTCCACCATAAATCTTAGAATGTGGCCTCATTTGGAAATCGGGTCTTGCAGATGTAATTAGTTACATTGAGGTCATACTTAACTCACGTATGACCTACAATCCACTAAGATCCTAAATCCAGCTCCGTGTCCTTATAAAAGGCCATGGGGAGACACAGAGACAGACAGGGAGGAAGGCCACGTGGTGATGCAGGTAGAGCAGGACAAGGAACGCTAGGAGAGCCAGCAGCCGCCAGAAACGGGAAGAGGCAAGGAAGCGTGCTTCCCTCGAGCCTTCTGTGGGAGCCCGGCCCTACCGACACCTTGATCTCAGACGTCTGCCTTCCAGAACCATGAGAAAATTAATTTCTGTCCTTTTAAGCCAACCAGTCTGTGGACCTGTTTTAGCAGCCCCAGGAAACGAATATAATCCAATACTTTAATTTCTGCTTTGTGTTACATTTAGGCTTATGAATATTAAGCAAATACAATTAAAAATGAATTATTTAAACCTTTACTTCATCAGCGTTCCACTTACTTTCTGTAACAATAGATAGCATTCTCTGTATCCACCAACACTACAAGAATAGTGTTTGGGTTAACCCCAAGTTTCTAGCAAAAAAAGCCTATCTCAGCAAGGCGCCTTCAAAGCTTCCTCAGAAATGTTCTAGAATGCCGCAGGCATTCCCAGACAATTCAGAGACTCAAGGGAGAATATCGTTTCCTTATTTGAGTGTTATTTATCTCGGTCATATGCAAATAAGAAGTAAAAAATTCTTTAGACGAGAGTTACTGAACAGTATCATTTGGCACAGAAATTAGTAAGAAGACATCCCTAATTTAGGAACAAGGAAACGAGGCATACTGTGACATGAGCCTCTCCAGAGCACCCTAAAGGAGGGCCACGATGTCAGTGACGTTATCGCTGACCCCTTGGTTTAGGGGCTCTCTGCCTGGTCGCCCCTCAGAGAAGCTACAGTTTTTCCCTCTAGTAGTCAATCAGGAGTTTGTGGGAACGTACTTTGAGGTTACATAGATATCCTGTTTCTCCAACCTTCCCCCCGTCGTGCGTGTCCATTGATGATCCTTGCCTAAACCAAGCATCCCTGATGGTTTCGGATGGCGATGTTCCAGCTTGGACACTCCTGCTCTGCTTAGCGGCTGGCATTCTACTGCGAGAGAGAGCTTTCCTTCCTCCCATTTCTGCATTATTTAGTTATAGCAGAATGGACTCACTGGATTCTTGTTTTATTCAATGGGCTATAATCCATTACTGGCATCGTTTATTTAAAATGTCATCCCAGATTGGGCCAGTGAGCGCCCCTTCATTTTTAAGCACTTCCTTATTTTTTGGCACAAGATATTCCAGGCTCATCTCACTTTCCCTGGCCAGTGCTGACCCAGCCTCCAAGGATGTCTGACTGGCTCCTTCAGTGGAAAACGTTACGTAGAAACTGAGATCCAGCACCGGCTGTGCTCACTGCTGCGGGGTGTTACTATTCCCAGGGCCCGTCAGCGGGCAGAGAGAGGGCATTTTACACACACGCGCACACGACCCATACATACACAACACACACACACACCCACTACCTACACACACGTCACACACACACATATTTCTCCCCCTGCTTCCTCTCCAGTTCTTCTCGATATCTTTAATTCCAACCCAACACCACGTGATTCATTCTGTCCCTCCTCCCCCCGCCACCAATATTCGTAACTCCTTTACCGTCAGCGAGAAGCTGTCTCTCTTCTGTGTTATTCCTGACAAAGATGCATAATCTGAATCTAACCATGAAGAAATACCAGACACACACAAAACAAGGGACAGTCTATAAAATAAATGGCTTGTATCCTTCAGAAATGGCAAGCTCATGAAAGACAAAGAAAGGCCAAGAAACAGTTCCAAATTAAAGGAGACTAAACCCACAGGACAACTAAATGCAAAGTGTGGGCCCAGACTAGATTCTGGCCCAGGGGAAAAAAAAATCTATAAAAGACATTATTGGACATTTGATATAATTTTGAATATGGACTGTGGATTAGATAATAGCATTATATCTGTGTTAAACTTGCTTATTTTGATTTTTGTGTGCAGTTATATGAAAATGTCTTGTTCACGGGAAGTACATACTGAAGTATTTAGAAATAAAAGGGCATAATGTCTTTAACTTGCTTTCAAATGGTTCAGGAAAAAAATGTATGTGCGTGTATACGTACATCTACACACACACACACACACACACACACACACACACACAGATGAGAGAAGGTAGGGAGAGAAGCAAATGAGGACAAATGTTAAGAATTTGTCTGCCAGTTGAACCTGGCCCCCCACGGCTGGACCAGAGGCGATTCACCATTTCCTCTGCCCTAGGTTCACTCAACTCAAGACGGAAAGTCCCAGGAGAGAGAGGCCTGTAGCCTACCTTAGGTCCTCTCCTGCCTCCTGCTGGACCTGGGCTATGGCGGAAGGTCACGGGGCTGCCATAACGGGATGGAAAATCCTGAGACTCACCTACCTATCACACCTGCACACGAAGGAGGGAAGTCAATTCCCCAAAGGAAATCAAAGTGCTGTTAGGAAGAGGCAATGCATGCTGGGTAGAAAAACATAAGAAATGTCCTTCGCAGGAATGTTAGAAGAAAAGCTAATTCTCTTCTTTTACAGCTAAGGAAGCTGAGATCTAGAAAGGTTAAATACCCTTTCAAGGTCAAGGAGCAAGTTTGAGGTAGAGATGGAATAGAAATGAAGACAAATATGCTATCTCCTTGCAACTCACAGTGTGGTCTATGGACGCAAAGCACCGCATCACCTGGGAAATGCAGACTCTCAGGCATCACCCAGATCTACTGAGTCAGAATCTGCATTTTAACAAGTTTCAGGTGATTCCCATGCACACTAAAGCATGAGAAGCACTGTTCTACCTCTGTAGGTCTCAACTTTAAAAAAAGATAAAAAATAGAATTTGTGATTATAAGAGTTCTACAGGAGCTCCTGGTAACATTCTTATTTTCTGCTGTGAGTCTGAAATTGTATCAAAATAAAGTTCCAAAGCAAGGGAAAGATAAACACCCACTAAATAAAAGGGAACCACTTGTGGCTAGTTTAGCAGTAGATGGGAGATGAGTGGACAAGCGAACTGCTGTGGAAAGAGCCAGATGTCTGAAGTCACACCTGAGACCCTGTGGGCACTCCCCCCACCAGCCTGGGCCTGAGAAGCTGCAAAAGGTGCGGAGGCCAAGAGTGTCCTCGTGAGACGGAGCTGAAGGGATTCAGAACGCGCTGCGGCAGCATCAACGTTATTTTGAGCAGAAGGCACGTGAGTCCTGGAATCTCTTATCTGCCTAAAAGCAGAGCCTCTGAGAAAGAACTCAGCTGTCATAAATCCTCCCCTGGGAGCAGCCAGGAGAGACTGAGTCTTAATACCAGAAACGGGATATGCCCACATCACACCTAAACAGACATTGTCACAACGGTATCCTAGCTCCCAACTAGTCTCCTAAGGGCCCATTTACCTTTCCAAAAAGTTACCTGTTTTCCCAAAAGTGCCCTTCCCTTGCTCCTCTTCCCCTATTAAGATGGTATACGATCCCCAAATTCTAAGGCCGCCTGGAGTCACGTTTTTTTGTGAACTCCCACACGTACGTGGTTAAATCTGTCTTTTCTCTTGTCAATCTGTTTTTTGTCAGTTTAATTCACATGCCCCCAGTCATTCAACCTAAGAGGGTAGAGGAACAATTCTTCCTTCCCAACAGAGATCAGCAGGGGAGAAAACCCACTGAGAGTGCGGGTTAGAGACTACACAGCTCTGCACTCCGCCCTCACCATCCGCCTGCTCCACGGAGTGTGGGGTTCACTAATCTCCTGTGAGAAAGATTCTCAGAGCACACCAGGTGCTCTCAGAACAGAAAGGCATCTGCGTTTAACTTGTTCGGATCTCATTTTCTCTCTGAAAGTCCTGACCCAGCGAGGCCACTCACTAAGCTCAGAGTGAACATACTTATTTCACCCACAGCCATTTTATCGTCCTGTCGGTAGTCAGTGGTCATTTTTCTGTGGGTGGGGACCAGGATTATCTTCAGTGGACCAGAAACCACGGAAAACCTCGAAGGTTTTCAGTCTGTCTGTCACTGCCAGAACCAAAGATGGACAACTCGGCCGTGTTCCTGGTCACCGCTTCCACCACCAATAAACCATTCAACACTTATGGGGAGGCTGGCCATCCACGTGCATTTTATCATGAAACTGGGGGCAGGGGGCACTGGCTTCACGGAGGCACCGTGCCCAAGGACTTACCACTGATCCCTGGAGAACGAGACGATGACGCGAATGCCGGGGGGAAGTCGGGCCATTTACGTCTCACTGACCGTGGAGCTTCGGTCACGAAATAAGAGGCTTCATTAATAGGTTCTTGATCCTGGGAAGCACGCAGGGGTGTCCTGTGGGGTCTCGCCTGCCCTCTTCCTTCCAGCAGAGGCTCGGCTCTCTACAAGGAGAGGGAGGGGTGGAAAGGTCAAGTGTGCTGACAATGGCACCGTCGGAAGCTCTGGCAGAAGTAACCGCACGTGGTGTGGTCGCCCAGCCCAGAGCAGAGCTGCACTTCCCTGCAACAGGACGCTCCCACCACGAGAGCCACCAGGTAGGGGTAGAGCATCCGTCCTGGGGTGGGGGTGGGGGGCAGCTTGTTCAAAGGTCACTGAAATGAACTTCACATGTTGTTCCGAGGACGTGTAAGAAAAACCGCTGAACTCCTCTTTATCTGGAAGCCCTCCTGAGATCAACCTGTTCACTCTCAATCACAATACTCTGCAGAGCTAACATTGACATTCACAGGAGACCCATATGTGCCCAGGGGTCGCACCAGGTGCCCAATCACTAGAGCGCCAGGGAACTGGCCGTGCTCCGTTCCCCCAAGCTGTGTCCCGGGCTACGTCTGAGCCACCGTAACAGACAGGAACATAGGCCTGGACAAGGAGGCAGGTCATCAAGCCCATCATTTGACTGTGGCTTTGCAATGGAGTCTAAATGCACGTAATGCCGTGGGAATGAACTTCAGCTCGTCTGTGCCACCTCATTTCTCACACCTGTGGTCACCTCAGAGGCCTTGGAAAATGGCCCCATTCTGCAGTCAGGGCTGAAGGCAGAGCCAGATGGGAAGGAAGGCGCAGGGAGGCCTGGTCTCCTGTCCCAAAGCCAACCTCACGACCTGTGCTATTTTTCAGTTTTTCTCCTATGTTCGGTGACGAGGAATCTTTGGGACCCATGCATTAAATCACACAGTACACAGTGCATGCAGGAGCATTCACTGTTCTACCTTAATACTTATCGAAAAGTCACAGGTTATATAACGTTTTTAAAGAAAGCTACTTTTGACTAAACATTAATCTCGATTTAAAGCTGAAATGTATTCAGTGTCTTTAAACCACTTCCTTGCGATAACAGGTAATAGCAAATAGTTCCGATTTAGAAGATATTCCTCAGTGCCTGCGTCTTCCCAGTTAAAAGAGGTTCCCCATGTTCATTCCTGCTGTCCCTCCAGAGTGAGTTTTCAAAATGCACCTTGCCAAGCTTTCACACCCTCCCCACTCCCCCCATCTCCTCTCAGTGAGGCACTGAGGCCCCTCTGCTCCAGCCAGGGGAGCTACACCTTCGCTCCCGACAGCCAGCCTGGCCACTCGGCCTGCACACACACCCCACCGGGGCCCTAACGATGACACAGCCTCAGCTCTCCATCTCATCAGAGTGCCACCTGCCCCGACAGCTGACCCTGGGCTGGGTAATCCCAGGCATGCCACAAACTTTCTGCTCCCTCACCTTCCCCAGCTAAAAAATTGGGATGATGGCACCTACTTAGGGTGGTTATAAAGATGAAATGAGTGATCCAGGGACAGCCCTCAGCGCGGAGGAGATGCTCAGTAAACAGCAGCTGGAATCGTTCTCAGTAGAAATCAGGGGAGGAAGGCCCAGGGCTGCAGGCAACCACCCCGTCCCCATCCCCTGGTTCAGAACCCAGCACAGGGCAAGCGGTCAAGAGATGCGCTGAACCAAGCTCCACAAGTGCTTCGCAATGTTTCTGCTCAAATCTCTAGATTTAAAAAAACCGTTTTACTAAAGTTCTGCTCAAAATGAGTGGGCTCCTGTTTGGGCCTAAATATACTTCGAGAAACAATCTTTGAGTGATTCCTTTAGAGTAAAGGATTTGGTCTAAGTTTTACAGCACCTGGAGATGGATGGTCAGAGTCAAGTTCCCTCCTCTGTCCAGACGCTGCTTCTCTAGGTACCTACAGCTCATCTGGAAATATTCTATTGCCATCTATTACATCAACTAATCAATAAACCTCAATTCAATTCTGGTAAAACCTGTAATGTTAAAAAAAAAAAATCCAGAAGACATTGGAAAAGTCAGCAGGAAAAAAAAAATCTTGATTTCCTTTTAAAACCATGGTTCTTACCTCTGTAAAATGGGTGAACTCAAGTGTTATAAGTTTTCACCGTAAGTTTAATTAAGATGTGTAAACATAGAGATTTTACACGTAGGACATTAAGAGCTCGATTTAATGAGGCCCCTTCCTCCAAAGCCTGGACGGTGTCCACTGAAAATCATTCCAGCGAGAGCCGGTCAAGACCTCCAAGGTCATCAGTGACAAATTCCGTGCTCTCCTGTGAGCCCCACTGCCTTGTCGAGGAAGAGGCCCGGAGGCTGGTCCGGGTTGGCTGGATGCTGTGGGGCAAATTCAGGTTGGTCCAGTTTCCCTCAGTCCCCTCCTCCCTCCAACCTGCTTCCTCCCGGCAGGTCTCCTCCAAAGAGAGGGTGGCAGAACTGGAGCAGATCACTTGGTTTAAGCCCCGTTTTTGGCACATAATCCAAGCACATAAAAAGGAAAATGTACTTTAAAAAAACGGCTCTTAATAGGCACCCTTGGAACTCACCACTCCAGTAGGGAAAAGTGTCAGAATACCCAGTTTCATTCTACTGTCAAAGACAGCAACTTCAGAAACACCCCATTAGAGCATCTCTCTTACTATCTAAAATGCACATTTTTATACCCATGTTCCGGAAGTGCCCCACCTAGTCTATAAACTACATAACTATAAAATGGGATGACCGGAGGGCAATACGCATTCTAGAGCCCCGCCCTCAGACGCACTACCTGGGGAACAGTTCCATGTACTCGCTGGAGACGAAAATGAGTCTCAAAAGCAATGATGCCAGAACACAGAAAGGGTCTTCCCGCAACTGAAGCGCTGTGGTCAGTAATCAAAGCAGCCCCAGGCGCTTCTTAAAGAATCTACTTAAAGGCAAGGTTTTTAAAAGTAGATCTTATTTTAAGGCAAATGCAGGGGGCGGGGGGAATGCATGTCCCCCAAGCAAGTTTTCAGACATTTTTCTTTTAGGAGAGAGAGAGAGAGAGAGAGAGAGAGAGAGAGAGAGAGAGGAAAACACAACTTCCTTTTCAGAGAAAACACTTTCTATGGTCTGTGCTTTAAAGGCTGTAAGCAATATTAAAAATGAATGACAATAGCCAGTATTTCTTTCCTGGGCTTAAATACAAAAAGGAATCCTCTACCTGTACCACTTTCTTCCACCAACAAACAGAACCTCAAGGTGGCGGGTACAACACAGAACCTGCAAATGCCGTTCCAAAGTCACATGGTGAGACACTGGAGGTCTAGAGCCCTGGGTTCTCAAGGTTGACCTTAAAAGACATTAAAGAAGGAGCAATGGGGGGAGGGGGAGATCTAACCTAGTTACCAACTCGAACACCCTCACACAATTCAGATTCAAGGGCAGGTGGGCACTTTCCAGACAGAAAGCTCAGGGGGACTAAAGGAAAGGCGGGCTTTGCAATTCCACCCGGAGAAATTCAAACCTGGCGGTGTGCAGAGGGGCCTTCCAGGATCCTGGTCGCAGCCCTAGGTCGCCAGGTCCCCAGGGTCAGCAGCGTGGCTGCAGAGGCTGGGAGGGCCGGCGGGTGCGGGGAGTTGGAAAAAAGAGCCTGACGGTTGGGGCCCCGAGGCCGTGTGACTTTCCGGGGCTTTGAGTCCAGTAAAATCCCTCCAGGAGGCTCACCGGCTCCGGGAACCAGCCGCTCAGACGAACAACCCGAAGGCCCAGGGAGCGGCGCCCCGAGCCTCCCGCGCCTCCCGCGGGCTTGGGCGCCGGCTCCTCCCCGGCGGCCCGTCCCGGAGGAGACTGGCGGGCACGCCCACGTCCCGCCGCGCCGCCCACCCCGCGCGGGGCTCCGCTCTCGAGCCCCGGGCTGGGCTGTCACCGCGGCCGCGCGGGCCGGGGAGAGGGCCCGGAGGACGGCTGGGCTCGCCTCCGCCCGGGGCTCCGGTGGGCGGCTGCCGGCCCGGCACCGGCTCCCCCGGCTCCGCTCGCCGGGTTCCGGGGCGCCCGGCCGCTCCTCCAGCCCCGCCCCCGCCCGCTGCAAGGGCCGCCCCGGGCCCGGAGCCCGCCGGACGCCTCCGCCCCGGACGAGCACAAAGACGCGCGCCCGGCGCAGGGACCCCCGGGCCTCCCCGCCCGTCGCCCGCGCTGGCAGGTGTCGCTCGGCCGCGGCGCCCGAGTCCCGCGGCCCGGCCGGCGCGGGCGGTGCGGACGGTGTCCCCGCGCCGCCCGCTCCCCCCCACCCCAGCCCCGTCCCGGTCCCCGCGTCTCACCTGCGCCCGCAGGCCCGCGCCCCGCCGCCCGGCCCGGCCGCCGCCGGCGCTTCCTGCTCGCGACTTCCTGGGGCGGCGCGTGGAGGCCCCGGCGGCCCTTTCACTTTCCTGAGGCCGCGGGGCGCCCGGCCGGGCGGCGGCGGCGGCGGCGGCTCGGCCCCTCCCCCTCCGACTCATCCCCTCCCCGGAGCGCACCCGGGGGCCCAGCCAGCCCCGGGGAGGCCGGGCGGGGACGCCCCCACGAGGAGAGCCCGGGCCACCGCCGCCCAGGAGTCCTCCCCGCGGTCCCCGCTCCATGCACCTGCCTGCGGGCGCCCGGGCTTGAGTTCAAAACTGACCAAAGAGGAGCTCCCCAAGGACCCTTTGTCCTCAAGGTAAGTCCTCCCCGACAGCAGTGGAGCCGGGCTTCCCGAGAAAGGACCGGCACTAAAGGGGGCCAGCCTTGGTCTCCTGGGCATTATTCTTATTACCTCCTCTCAGGGGTCGGACTCATGAGACTAGCCTCGTATTAAGTGAAAATGGGGCCCACGATCGGCCGTGGTGAACCATCTTTGATCACACCTGTGTGTGTGTGTGACACGCCCCTCACGTGGCTGTGCTGGAGAACCTCACTGGGTCTCAGTCACCTGAACCAGACGGACCCTCCCCGGCGCCATAACAGGCTTCCCACCTCACCCAGGAACAGTGTTCTGCGAATCCCACGCTCACTTCTTGCCCAAAATTGACCTCGGGCACCACCCCCCACAAGCCTGATTATTCTCCTGGGGTACCTGCAAAGCACCCGCGGTAGACACATGGCATCTAAATCCAACCCAGGTGCCCAGCTCCCAGGAAAGCACCTCCCTGGAAGGGCCCAGTGAGGCAGAAAGCATGTTTTGCAGAAGAAATTCCAGGAAGAAGTCTCCCCCTGATTAAAGCAATGCTTAAAGTTAAAACCAATCCAAGCAGGAATAAAGACGCAGATGTAGAGAATGGACTTGAGGACACGGGGAGGGGCAAGGGTAAGCTGGGACGAAGTAAGAGTGGCATACACATATACACACTACCAAATGTAAAACAGATAGCTAGTGGGAAGCAGCCGCATAGCACAGGGAGATCAGCTCGGTGCTTTGTGACCACCTAGAGGGGTGGGATAGGGAGGATGGGTGGGAGGGAGGGAGACGCAAGAGGGAAGAGATATGGGAACATATGTATCTGTATAACTGATTCACTTTGTTATAAAGCAGAAACTAAAACCATTGTAAAGCAATTATACTCCAATAAAGATGATAATAAATAAATAAATAAATAAATAAATAAATAAATAAATAAAACCAATCCAAGGCCCGGCAGTAACTGCCCGAAGAGGTCAGGAGAGCGCGCACAGCCTCCTGGCAAGTACCCACCTCCCCTGCCAGGCCTTCCAGTGTCCCCCGGGGCCCTGCTGTGTTTGGGGACACCCTGCTATCCTTTCCCGTTGGCTGAGTTGGGCGTCGAATGCATCGCTTCTGTAGGCCTCTGAGAAGCGTTCTCAGCGCAAGAAGGAGACCAGCCAGCCTCCCTGTAGCCCTGAGGTTCAGCCGCAGGGTGGCTGCTGGCCCCTCATCCTGCAAGGGAGGTGGCCCGCGCCTCCTGATTTCTCCCTCCCCTTGGCGAGGTCTCTTTCCGCAGACCTCCTCTCTCAGACAGTCCTCCTCCCTTCCCTACCTCTCCGTTCATGGTGATCCAAGCCTGCCCAGCCTGGCACACCTCTCTCTCCAAATCACCCTGCTCTGCACCCGCCCCAGGCTCTGCTCCGGGCTCCTGCTCTCCCCCTGAGCTTCTGCATCAGCCTCCCTGCCTGCAAGCTCTCCCTCCCCAAATCCACTCCTCCACCCCTTCAAATTGCCCTCCTAAAGCAGATGGGACCCTGGCGTTCCTGATGAGAGCCCTTCAAGATCCCCCTCCAGATCAGGAAAGAGCCTCAGGCCTTAGTAGCTGGAAAACAAGACCCTAACCCACTCTTGACTTCACGACCAAAGCTCAGGACCGCTCTTTTAGTTTCCAGGACTTTCTCACACGTTGAGTGGCTATTTCTGCCTTAGCCCTCCAGACCCCGGCTCTTCCTAGTGAGCTCAAAGTTCGAGACCCAGGTCAAGTGTTTGTCTGTTCTCTCAGGCCATCTTCACTGCTTTCCCAGGGCACTGTAGATACCTCTTGCTCCTGACTTAGCACAACAAACTGGTACTGGTTATTTCTAAATCCATCTCCTGGCCCCTAGCCTGGGACTGGAGGGGTTCTCAGGGCCCTGCCCGACTCAGAAGGTCTCATCCACGTTTGTCAACTGCATGAACGGGTGCGGAAGGACTCAGCACAGGGACGCTCCACGTTTCCACACCATTTCTCACCTAGAAAATGACGATGTTTGTTCGGCGCACTGGGGAAAACCAGGCGGACCTGAGGTGGTCTGTATAATATTTGCCGAAAATATTCATCTATTAATTTTACAAAGATTAAAATATTAATCTTTTAGAAAATATTAATTTCTATATTAATCTTTTGTATGATTGTAAGAAACACCTAAAAATGGATTAGGGAAGTTAGTAAATTTGTATGAAATCTCCAAATAAAACAGTTCCCATTTTGAAACGAAAACGTGTGATTGCTTTGATGATCGTATCAGGTGTTAATGCTTGAAATGGCTGCACACAAGCTCAGGACGGGGGCACAGCTGGGGTGTCACCCTGGAGACACTTTCTTGGTGCAGGTAGATGATAACTTTAGAGTCTTTTTAACAATCACGCAAATTTCACAAAAGTTGAAATTATTTTTAAGAATCTGACACTTCCTTTTCTTTCTACATGTAATATTGACATTTCTTGTGCAAATCAATAAATGAATTTCCAACCCAGCTGAACTTTTCATATCCAGCATTTCGAACTCATGACATAGCCTGGGGACCAGTGGCGGTGTGCCCTCCGGCTGCCGCTGCCACAGCCCATGGCCAGGCTTCCAGAGAGATGAGTCCAGGGTGCCCAGACCTGGGGCTGCCCGCTCAACACACCTGCCTGGCCGGGCCTCTGCTTTAACTCGAGACTTCCACGCTTGCTTTGAATTTATTTTGATTTTTATTTCAGAACAAGAGGAACAGACCAAATGAGAGGCACATTCACTCTTATCCAACAGATGTGTCTTGGGTGCCTACCGGGGCCAGAGCGTGCCAGGCACTGAGGCCTCAGTCAACAGGGGCCTTGCCTTTGCAGAATCCACAGAGCAAGAGGCCTGCGGCAAGAGTGGGCTGTCGCCGATGCGAGCGTGAGGAAGGGACTTGGGTTCACTTCCTGGGGCGGCCATAACAAAAGACCTCAGACTGGGGGGCTTAAGACAATGGACGTTTACGGTCTCACAGGTCTGGAGGCCACAGGTCTAGATCAAGATGCTGGCGGGGCCGTGCTCCTTCTGAAGCCTCCAGGGGAGAATGGGTTTTGTGCCCTTCTCTCAGCTTGCGGCGTCGCTGGCAATTCTGGGTGTTTCTTAGCTTGTAGGTGCATCGCTCTAATCGGCCTCTGTTGTCACCTGGCCTGTCTGTGTTCACATCATCTCTTCTCCGTGTGTCTGTGTCTCTGTGTCCCCCCTCTTGTAAGGACACCAGTCATGTTGGACTTAGGCTGTACCCTACTCCGGGAGGACTTCAACGGAACTGACTGTATCCGCAATGATCCTATTTCCAAGTAAGGTCACGTTCAGAGCTTCAGGGAGGGACCTGAGTTTGTGGGGCGTGGCAGGGCGGGGCAGGAGGGGGACATTATTTAACCCACTACGAGGCTAAATAAGTCTGAGCAGGTGGTGGAGAAGGCACTCCCAGGACAAGGGCATCAGGAAGTTGGCACACGAGGCCTGAAGAGGCCAGGGGAGTGAGCCATTACTGGAACCCAGGGCGCTGAGGCTGTAGAGGGACCCCCTGGACCAGGGCAGCGCTTTGGTAGAGGCGCAGCAGCGGGGAAGAAGCAGGGAGTCCACAGCCCCACTTCCCCTCCTGCCCTCCAACTGCCCTGATCTAGGAGGGGGGGCGGAGGCTGGGGGAGCCCCCCTGACGCAGTGCAGCCCAGGACAGATGTGGTCGTTCCCCGCCAGGAGCTCCCAGCTAGTGGAGAGGTCAGACGACAGGTCACCAGCGATCATCACAAGGCTGTGTCACACAGTGCAGTAGGGGACACGGGGTGCAAAAGAGGGTCACCTGACCCAGGCTTGATGGTCACAGGAGGTGACATCTCAGCAGCATACAAGGAGTTGGTCAAGCGCTCGGGGAAGAGAAGGGACATGGTCTGTGCAGAGGGAGCACAGCGTGGACAAAAGCCCTCAGGCTGGTATGGGGAGCGGGGAATGGAGCAGGGAAAGGGAGCGGGGAGGGCTGAGGACCCTGGCAGCGACCTGGGCCCAAGATGATGGTTGTCTGGGAGCGCAGACTTAAGGAAGGCCCAAGAGGTGAGAGAAAGCAGAAGAAGGAGCTGGGATGACACCCAGCTGTCTGGCTTGGGCAGCTAGCTGGATGGCGGCATCTTCGTGGAGAGAGGCGACAGACAAAGGACAGACAGACTTGAGGGGCAGGGTGCGGGCAAGGAATTAATTTATACTTGTTGAGCGTTTGGTTCCCATGGGGTGTCTCAGTGGGGCTGTTGACTGGGGTTGGATGTGTGAGTCTGGAGTCTCTGGAAGAATCCTAGGTGGGTGAGAGAGGCCTGATACAGACAGCAGGGGAGGAGAAAGCTTGCCTGGGCGGCAGGGGTGGGGGTGGGGGGGTGGGGGGTGTGCGGGCGGGTGGAGGCCTGGGTGGTGGTGAGGAAGGAGAGCAGAAAACCATTTCAGGAAGGTTGGCTGCGCTGGGGAGAAGTGAAGGGCCCAAAGCTGGAGAAGGACTCAGGGGGGAGGAAGGACATTTCTTAAACGCAAGGACATTTTCTTTTTCTTTTCTTTTCTTTTCTTTTTTTTTTTACTATTTCTTTCTTTATTTAGGCTGTGCCGGGTCTTAGTTGCGGCGTGCATGTGGGATCTAGTTCCCCCTTCAGGGATCGAACCCGGGCCCCCTGCGTTGGGAGTGCGGAGTCTTACCCACTGGACCACCAGGGAAGTGCATGGACATTCTCAAGCATAGACAGAAGTGGAGAGAACATTATAAAGAAGCCCCAGGTACCCATCGCCTGGCTTCATCAATGATCAATGCACCACCAATTTTGTTTCCTGTCTGTCTTGACCCACTTCCTGCCCCAGGATATTTTGCAGAAAATCCCAGAGGTTATATTTCACCTGTAAAGTTTCAGTGTGTATCTCTAAAAGATACAGTTTTAAACATAATCACTCTACCGTCATCAGGGCTCCCCAAGCAAGAATAATTCCATAATAGCGTCAAATACCCAGCCTGTGTTCTCACTCCCCTGAGTGCCCTATAAATGGTCTCATTCTGTCAGTTTATTTTCAGATGGGGACCCAAACAGTCCACACGTGTATTGTCTGATGTGTCTCCTAGGTCTCTCCATCTGGAGATTCCCCTGCATCTTTGTCCTAAGCAATTTCTTGCTGTTGTCACGGAGGCCAGGCCATTCTTCTTGCAGAGTTTCCTACACTCTGCATTGTGCTGACCCCATCTTTATGATATGGTTGAACATATTCTTTATGTACTTCCTGTGTACTACCTGAAATTGGCAAGGAGCTCCCGAGGCTTGATCAGATTCGGGTCGATTCAAGCCAGTGAGGCATCTGGCATCTGGTCATCTTCTGCCGTACTTAGACGTTCCTTGCCTAAGTTCATTAATTCATTAGAAGTAGAATTCATAGTTGTGAAATGGTGACATCATAATTCCGTTGTTTCTTTTTTATTTGCTAGCCTACTTCTATAAAGAGAAACTTACCCTCATCAGTTATTTAGCTAACTCTGAAGCACAGTTCATATAGGAAAGGCAGGATACATGTGGAATTCCTTTATTTGCCACTTGTCAAAATAATGAGCTGGCTTTCTACTATTCTTCAAAAGTTAGCCATGAGTTTTCCTTTGTTCTGCTTTTTTATTCTCCGCACTAGTGGGCTGAGCCACAGTTGCTGTATTTGCATCTATTCCAGTTACTCTCCTTGTTGAATCGCATTGGCCAGGGAGTCCTTCTGACATGAGCCGGGTACCTTTGATAGTGTCCTTGCTTTCTAGGGTGACAAGATGTCCTCACAAGCTCATTCCATGCACCTCCTGCCCCAGACCTGGAAATCAGGCCCTCCTCCCGGGAGGCCCAGGTCCCAGAGCAGCCAGAAGGGAGGGTGGGCGTGGACACATCCAGGAAAGGGGACTGCGTGCTTGAATGACACATGTCCCTCCAGAGGCGGAAAGACAAGGAATCCAGAATATGTGAGGAGGAATGAGCCTCGGGTTGGAGAAGAGACGATGGAAAAAGGGCAGAGAGCCGTCACTTTGCGGGTGGGCAGGCACGAGGGGAGGGTTCTTCCCTCTGTCTCCTTTGCCGCAGAAGGGAGTCAGTTGTGAAAGTGAAGAGGGAGGTGTTTTGGGGAAATCGAGAGGGTTCCGGGGAACCATTGGGAACCCTGGGCAGGTGTGGCCCGGAGACGAGACGGAAGGTCACGAGACAATGAACTTCTCTCAGCGCCGATCTGAGAGGTGGTGCCAGCGTGTTCGTGAGCCCCAGCGGCGCTGAGAGAGAACAGACAGGTGGACAGCTCCACTTGGAAGGGTCGGCTTTCGCCGCCCCCAACTCGCAGGGAAGACTCACTCCTTTTCCCTGGTCTTAAGAAAGAGGTAACTCTGACACCTGCTGGAGGGTTGGGTCATCCATGGTAGAGAGGCACTAGGAATGCAAACCTACTATGTGCAAAACAAGCTCTGTGCTACTAGTGGGCGTTGCAAGGGGAAATAAGACTGGAAAAAAGGACCTTCTGCCCAGAAGCTCTGTCTCTGCAGGGAAAGCACGAGGCGTGTGCATCCAGGGAGGAGCAGATATTGCCTGGGGAGGGCGGAAGCGGGCCGAGGGCTCCCTGTAGGGAGCTTTGAGGATACGGGGCTTCAGAGCTCGTGAAAATGCCTCCAGCTTCGAAAGCAGAAAAGCATGAAATATTATTAGAGAGATAAGGAAACAGAGCGTGTTTCCTGACCATGAAGGAGTTTCATTTTATCTCCACTGATCAAAAAGCAAGAATTTTAGCAGTACGGGGCGCTCAACCGGTGAGCCGGGGAGACTTTTGGTTCCGTTGCTAATGTTGTTGGTAAAGAACAGAATGAAGAGCCTCCCACTAGAAGCACGTCTTGTATTCCAGGCAGACAAGAGTCCACACGCCAAGGAGCCGTAGCCTGACCAAGAATGGAGGAGCAGGTCTGCCGGGTCCCCAGGGGCCCAGAGAGGAGACGGCCAGGCCTCCGGCCGCCTGGGGCTGCAGATCTCTTGATTCGACCCTAGATGACTCACGTATTCTGTGAGTCACCCCTTCTGTCCCCACCCAAGGCTCTCCTCCTGGATGGGAAAAGCCCAGGCAGCAGCCTTAACAGCACTTAGAATTATCCTCGGGGATGTCAGAGAGCTAGATCTCGTCTGCAAAGCAAGAGGTCTAAGCTGGACAGTAAAGTCGCAGTGTACTCGTCGTCTTTAGAAACGTGGAGAAAAGGCTAAGAGTGGAAAGCAGTTGCCTCTGGGCTGTGAGAAGAGGCACAAAAAGGACAAAGCCGTGTATTTTCAAACAAACAGAATAAAAATAAACATTAATGTTAAAAAAAAAAAAAGATAGAACGATGTGCTTAGCCTAGGCAATGGCTTGTTAGCGCTAGGATTTTAGACCCCGTGATACCCGAGTTAGGACGCATTTGGGGGAGAGGAGCTATGATAACACCTAACACTTGAGGCAACTGCCATTTGCGAGGGTGGTCCTTGGCAAACTGCTCGTGTAAGACAGGTGGGCAAATGCCCCTGCTTCCAGGGCCCTGGCAGTTTTTCCTAGTTGAGAGCTTTCTTGCTTTTCTTCTGTATTGGGGTGAGGGGAGTGGTCGCTGGAAGATGCCTGAGTGCCTTGGGCGTAGCTGGACCCTGACTCCAGCGGGGCTGCTAGAGAGGCTTGCGATGAATGCAGGGACTTTCGCTTCCATCAGTCAAGTGTTCCTGGCAGTGGAGCTCCCCTCTGGAGCTCACGTGTTGCCCGAGTCCGCTGTAAATTCCTCCTAGTTTTAAGCCTATAAGGTCGTAGCAGGTCAGGGACAGGGAAATAGGAAGCTGGTCCATCAACCAGGGAGTCACCCCTCAGCTGAGCTAGTGCAGATAAATAGGATAAGCAAGTTGGAATATTTTTATAAAGTCTCAGCAAGGCTCGATACTTTTCAGCCTAGGTGTGGTTTGGTAAAATATGTGTTATAAACCAAGGGGCTGTACTTTAAATCTCCCTCTGGGCCTGTATTTGGTGCTTTACGCAGAGAGGGTACTTTTACGTGAAACAATATGTTAACAGCCTGGTAGGAGAATGCAATTACAGTGGACCCTCTGTATCCTTGGGTTCTGCATCTGTGGATTCAACCAACAATGGATGGAAAACATTCGAAAAACAAAAATTCCAGAAAGCTCCAAAAAGCAAAACTTGAAGTTGCCGCACACCAACGACTATTGACACAGCACTGACATTGTATTAGGTATTAGAAGTCATCTAGAGATGATTCAAAGTATACGGGAGGATGTGTGTAGGTTATATGCAAATAGGCCATTTTATATAAGGAACTTGAGCATCCTTGGAGTTTGGTATCTGCGGGGTGGGCATGGGGGGGAGGGTACTGGAACCCCAACAGAAACCGAGGGACAATTGTACTCCTGTTCTCTCTACCAAACCTTAGCGGTCTTGTCTACCCATCTTTCCCCAGCCAACATGGAGCCTGGGAAAGTCCGACCTTGCACAGCGAGGGTCCTTGCCCAGTCAGCTGAGTCTACCAGGGGGTAGACAGGGGGTGACCGTCCACAGAGGCAACTTCTCCTCACAGCCTCCACTAATGACCTCGGCTCTTGCTGTGGTCACAGGAAGACTTGGCCCTGGGCTCCTCCAGTTGCTACATTTTCTAGTTCACCCATTGTTTAACTCCTACGGTTGAAACCATTAGTTTTTAATCTTTATAATCAAAATCCTTTCTAAAAATAAACTCATGTAACTCAATCATAAATGCAATTTATTGGCTATGGTATTTTTTCTTTACTGTCACTCGGGATCATCTTTCTGAACACCAGCCATGATCCCGCAGTGTACGGTGGCCTGGCAGGAATCTGGAATCTGGGGCTCTGGAATCTGAAGATGCAGGTGCAGATCTTGACTCCACACATAGTGCTGGGGGACCCTGGGGACACCACTGCACCCCCCTGAGCACCAGGACTTCCCGGGGCTGACTTGAGGGTGAAGGAGGTCATGTGTTAGGATGTGGGCTCCACGAAGGCAGAGATTTTTTACCTTTTTTGCCCAACAGTGAATCCTTATCACCTAGAACACCTGGCACAGCGAAGAAGACACTCAGTAAACCCTGGTTGTTGAATGACGAGTCACAAGTGTGAGTCAGAGCACAGAAGCTGTGGAAGCACAGCAAATTAGGGTGAATAATTATCATTCGAGGACATAGGTTGGGGGTTGAGGGTGAGCGAGAAGTACAGAGTCCCTTTCCTCAGCTTAATTTGTTGATTTGCCATTTTGTCCTAAAGAAATGGGGTTTGTTTCACCTCTTCCTCATCTTCAATATGAATCCGGTTAAGGTTTGGTTATGTGGCATAAAGTTAATAGAGGTTTTAAAGCCAAATATACCTTCAAAGTTCCTGTGGATCACTTCACAGCCATCCTTCTGCCGGCAAAGCAGGAGCCTCGGTGGGAGGACATAGTGCTGCTTCTGTACCCAGGAGAGTCAAAGTGGATCCCAGCCCCCAACGGCCATGTGCCCCCCGCATGTGGACGGCAGAATTCCCGGCCTGTCCGCGGCCACGGCTGTGCCCATGCTGGCGCTACGAGGTGTGTCACGTCAGGAATGCTCTTCCTCTAATGTCGTGGCACTGAGTCCTCCAACCTGTAAGACGCTGTCCTTGTTACAAAGATGACCAGGACGGTCCCAGGAGCTCACTATCAAGTTGGTATAAAACCACGGAGAACCTCAAGCCACAGAACCTGAAAATCCCCCCAAATCCTTAACAGGTCACAAATTTTCTGGTTTTAACTTAAACAACAATTTAAAAACTTGGGGAAAAAAATCATGATTTTATAATTTTTATGAACTGAACAATATTTTGAACATAAAAGAACAAATCAAAGGAATGCAGTGGTGAAATGATCCTTACCTAACTGATTTTGCTTAACAAACGCATATTTTTACATTTCCATTCTTTTCGATGGGGAAACTTTCAGGGTCCCTGCACAGAGACCCTGCACCCAGTGTGATAGGTGAGCAGCTCCAGGCAATGAGTTCCAGCACTGCCTGGCGGTGGTGGCCGGGGGCCTATTGTGGTCCAAAGTGGGTCCCAGCCAGGTTCTTTTTGGTGCTGGATCTCGGTGCTTAGCTGGCGTGGATGCCAGTCTAGGAAACCTGAAACTACCAGCCTGGTTTATGACCTTCCTCAATCTCCTCTCTGTAGAGGGGGAAGGAAATGACTTCTTCATCTCTCCTGATGACTATGTTTGGTCCTCAATTGCCTAGAGGCTTGTCCTAGCAGCTAGAGCCTCAAAAACTGGGCCTGGGGAGGAGAGGAAGACATACAGACAAGCAGGAATGCCAGAGCCATAGAGGAGAGGCCAGCACCCAGAGCTGAGAAAGGGCTTTTGGGGGTCATCCCAGAGCAGGGGGGAATGAGGTACCCAGAAAAGACACCTGAAACAGTATTTTCTTAGTAACACAATGGAGTACAATTTCCTTAAGTAACACCCCCTACATACTTCAAACTTGTATTAAACATTCCCAATTCATTCTTTTATCAAATCTTGATTGAGTCAAGATAATTTTGGTATATCCTTAAGGTGACATACTTTTCAGTCTTTTAAACACTTTTGAAGAAGTTTGGACATGTCACCCCATAATGGTAAGTGATAATGGCAAGTGATAAATAAAACGACTTCAATTAAGTACAAACATTATATATACCCATTCAAAAAGCCTGGGAGGGCGCGCACCAGATGCCAGCAGTGGCATCTCTCTCTGGGAGGCGGGGTTAGTGGTCATCTTTACTTTCTTCTTTATACTTTACTCTATTTCCCCAATTTGCCAAGAGCGTTTAGTAATTTTTAATAATCCGAACCTAGGCTCTGCGCTAGACTGCGGGGGTCAAGGCCCTGGGGCCCTTAGGGAGGCTGACCCTGAAACACAAGTCACAACTATGCAAGGAGGGCAACAGGCACAGCCAGAGGGTTGGTCAGAAGGGGCCTGAAGCAGTCGGGAAAGACGTCCCCAGGAGGTGACATCTGGGTAAGGTATTAAAGTTGAAGAACTATTCCTGAGGTAGAGAAACAAAACCCAGGTAGGTCTTGCATTTCAGAAAGAAAGAACGACTTACACGGATCTCTGAGGGTGTCCTGGAGAAATGCGATCTAAATAGTTAACAACAGCTAATGTAGATGGAGAATGAGCCTTAGGGGAAAGTGCTTATCTTCACAAATAATCAAGGAAGTACAAAGTAAAGGCACCAGGAGATGCCGTTTTGCCCAGCAAATTAGCAAAGAAGAGAAATGACTTACAGCAGACCAGGAAGCAGCAGGAATCAGTCACTCTGCTGGCGAGAGCGGGCCCAGGCCGGCCGTTCTAAAAGGCAATGTGGTAGTAGGTATTCAGTCTTAAGGTTCCTTCCCACCGGCCCAGTAGCTCTTCATTCTCTATAACCAAATTCTACAGAGTGGGATTTGAGATGTGCACAGAGATCTCTGCACTCAGGTGTCCAAGGTGATTCTCTTTATGTCTTCATTCATTCCTTTATTTGGGGAAGTAGGTTCCCAGGTATTTGTGTGTGACTTTGCCACATCACCGACACATACGAATGTGTATTCTTCTGTGTGCATCAAATATTGTACAATCGGTGAATTAAAGATGTGAGTTAAACTGACACATTACATTTCTCCAGCATCTGGCGTTTCCAGAGCATTCTCATTCTCACCGTCTTATTTGATCCTTACGACCTCCCGCAGGTTGGGTAGGGTGAGCCTGATTCTGGGAAGAGTGGATGTGTCACTCAGCCTGCAGCCTCCTCTCCTGCTCCTTGCTCAGAGAGACTGATCTATCCTTAGGCCTAGAAGGTGCAGCCCCTTGTACCATGGGATCTCCCACCACCACTACCACTGGCCAGAGCAAGGTGACAGGTAATATCAAACATAGAAGCAAACTTCCTACCCACTAGTCGGAAAGGACATCCATTCTAGGTTGAGGCACTAACATGTAGCCATCAGATATCATAGTTTTGGTAATTTTTTAAATAGCATGGATTAATGTCAAATTTGCCCCAAATGGGTCTGTACTTTTTCTTCCCTCTGTTCCTCATAACCCCCAGTATATGACCAGGGACCCAGCACACACTAAGCCATAGTTATTTAACTGACGTACTGAGAGAGCCCCTGGAAAATGGAATCTGATTTAAGGAGAATTAAAAAAACAAGATATGAGCTAGAAGAAAAAAAGAATGAGAAATTGATATACTTTACCTTTTTTTTTTCTTTCCCAAGGGTTGCATAAAGTACAACTCTGTTACAAAATGCTACCTAACACCACTATCACAAGCTTCTTTGATTGAGGGCTTACTGTGTGCCGGGTACTGCTATGGTGGGGGGGTGGGGAGCACAGGTGAGCACAGTCTGTGCCCTCAAGTTGTTGCCCAACATGAACGCGAGCCGGCCCAACTTCCTGATGTCTCTTGGCTCCACCTGTCTGACTGCATGAACCCATCCGCCCACTGCTGATGATGAATTACTGAATACTCCCACTACCTGGATGGAAAAGAATTTACTTCCTTTCTGGACTACAGCATTCTCAATATCCTTCCATGAAACCGCATACCTCACGTAGGTGTGTAGGGGTGTGTGTGTGAGTGTGTGTGTGTATCTGTTTATTTCCTCCTTGTCAGTTGTCACCTTTATAAGAGACATAACCTCAAACAGTTAAAAGAGTTCCTTTTACGTAAGGATCTACTCATCTATATCTTTCTAGAAACTTCGGTCTCTTCCCATCCTCATGTGTATCAGTGCTAATGGATATAAGCATTAAACATAATCTGTTTTTCACAGACTATCTTCTGATTGTCACGATTACCTGGTTGAACCATCTTTGGCAGTTTGATCCTCTCCGGGAAGACACAATTGAAAATGACCAAGACAACCTGAAGTCAGAACTTCCCCAAAGACCCATGGATAGACAGAACGTGCTTGGTTACTATACGAGTAACCACAGTGTAATTATTAACAATAATAGCTAACATTTACTAAGTGCTGAGTAACAATAGTACAATTATTAATAATAATAGCTAATATTTACTAGGTGTTTTACTGTGTGCTAGGCCCGTGCTAAGCTCATTACAGACATCTTATTTAGACCTCACAACAGCCCTAAAAGGGCAGTGAACTATTACCTCCGTTTTACAGATGGGTATAAATTGGCTTCAGAAAGAAGCAAACAGAGCTAGGATTTCAAACCTGGGTCTGACTCCTACCCACTAAATGCCATAAAAACTCCATTTTAAAAAAGAAGTTACAGGCCTGTGTTTTTATATCTACCTATAGATATACCTAAAAGTGTATGTTTATAAATGTGCATATATATATATATATATATATATATATATATATATATATAATAGTTCAATGCTCAAGAACACAAGTATTTTAATAAACAACCACACATTTCCACACTGAAGATGGGCCTGAATTCATTTGGCGAAAAGTCCCTGCTTTCTACCTGAGCAGTTTGTAAACAAACACAGAAACAGCCCTGTTTGCATTCTGCCGACCCCCCCTCCGCCCTGTCCTCCACGGTCCAGAAGGGACAGGCTCAGCGCCTCAGCCAGTCGCCATGGCAACTGCCAGGCAGCCCCGACCCAGCTCGGAGGTGGGTCAGAAAGGTGTGGAACACGGGAAGCGGACCCCCAGGAGGCCTCCAAGTCACCTTCCTCCCCCGGGGCGGTCCCACCGTAGAAGCCGAAGCCACGATCCCCAGCCCCTCTGGGCAGAACCATGGATCGCGTTTCCTTCACTCCTTCTTTTGGCGGGGGTGGGAGAAGCAGAGAGAGGAGGGTCTCATTTATATTTAAGAAAAGCAAGAAGATAATTTCTGCCTGGGGGAATGGAGCTGGGAGGAACCGTGGTCCTTCACCTTCTCCGCTCACCTGAAGCCCTGCCGCCTCGCCCCTCCCTTCTCCACGGAGGGCTCATCTGCGCACGCTCCCTGCAGTGGAGGGATGGGGGAGGGGGAGGGGGAGAGGGAGGGGGAGGGGGGAGGGGGAAAGGAGAGGATGGGAACCCCCTCTCGGGGGGTGATGGGAAGGGCCGGCTGGGGGATTAGGGGAAGTGCCTCCCTGTCAAGGTTGAGAAGTAGGATTTCCTCCTTTTTCCAGTGAAGAAACTCCTCCTAGTGAGGCCTCACCTTTCTGTCTCTGGGGAAGGACGAGGATGAGCTATGCCGCAGTTTCGCAGGCCTTCGGATTTTGAAATCGCTGCTTCTGTGATCACCAAGTACTTGCGTGTCACGTGGGGCTTAAGGGTCAGGGAGTTTGGGGCTGCCCCGCCTCAGGTTGGCCTAATGAGGTGTTTCTGGACTACGCAGGTCTCATAGGGAGAGGGTAGGTGGGGCTTTCTACCTGCCCTGAGCGGGGAGCAGCCTCTTTCTGGAAGGAGTTTCTGGGCTCTTTGCTGCAGGAGGCTGGGAGGCCGGTCCTGATGTTTACCTGATCTTGCCTTATTTGGACGATTGCTAAACCTGCAGGGTAGTGAAATTACTATAGATTGACTGAAAGATTTGGGTGGGTGGGGAGGATTCTGACTAATTTGCATAAGCCATAAATCAAGTTGTAAATTTTAGGATCTAATAATTCAATGGCTAGGCACCCAGCTGCTTATGATGTGATCCAGGGCAGGGTGTGCTTAAACCACTTTCTGAGTCTTTTAATCGAAGGTTCTTTGAGCCAGTGGTTCTCTGCTTGGTAGATGGTTAAAGTCACTCCCAGAAAAGCATAGTTATTCCTTTAAATCAGAGATCTGGGGGGCAGTAGAGTGTAGTGATTTACAGCAATAGCTTGAGTCAGATGGCATGGTTTGAATCCCACTGGCTATGTGATTTTGAGCAATGTCTTTACCTCTCTGTGGCTCCCTTTCCTTAGCTGTACAATGGAGAAATGACAGTGAGGATTTGTTAAGATAATTCATATATAAAACTCTTCAAACACTGCCAGCACAGAGTCAGAACTTAGCAAACATTACTCACTGGCATTTTTAGAGAAAATTTGAAAGTTGAATTTCTGACATTTATTTTTATATGCAAAAAAGCTAACATCTGGTTGCATATTCTTGATGGTATTACCACTCCAGGTCTCTAATATTTAACATATTTTGAGGTATTATTATAAAAAGACACACCCCACTGTAGTAAATGTGGCAACTGACAAGTATAAAGAAGAAAATCATAGTCATCTGTCCTTCTAAAGTCCCCACTTTTTCCCACAAGGAAAACTGTTAATTTGGGGTGTTTACAATCTTTTTATCTTTGCAACTAACAAACAATATAATTGTAGGGTCTTGTGTGTTAATTTGCTTGTACATTTATTTTTTCAGTAAGTGATGGATTTGGGCCTGAGATGTGGTTAAGATTGTAACCTTCCATTATGCTATTGTTTCAGAGGGAAAGGTTGGCATGCTATGTGTTCTGGAAGATCTGTCGATTATTCAGCTATTCACCTCATGGATTTGGCCTTTGTGTTTACTCAGGCACTGCTACCCTCCCCCATCTCCCCATCCCCCAGCAACATCACACAACACACCTGGGAGGGGGCTGGGTGGGTGTGAGGAGAACTTTCTACTAATGATATGTGATTTCTTTGTTAGATCTTCATTGATGTCATTATATAGCTATCATAATAAATAACCATACATTAATAAAATACCATTTTTGATCCCCAGGGCAGCTCTTTGAGTTTGGAAGGGTTTATTCCCCTCAGTTTACAGAATAGGAAACTGAGGCTCAGGGCAGGTGAGTTGCCTGAGGTCACCGAAACTAATAGGCCATGGGAACCCAGAATTGAATTTGAAGTTGGGCATTCTGGCTCTAGGTGAGTAATATTTCCACTAAATGATGACTTTAAGACCTGTTTTCCCTCCATTTAGATCGATTTTAAAAAATACTTAAATATTAGATTTAAATAAATAAAAAGTTGGGGTTATTATTATTGTTGAAGGTATTAAATCTCAAAAGCAACTAAGAGCACCATGCAATATTTAGATTTAAGATGAAACACAGTTATTTGTATAATTTGCAAAAACACATTAAAATTGGATATACAAATGTACGATGGCCAAACCATATATAGAAATAGAACTCTGACCCACAAGTTGCAGCAACAAGCCCAGGAAACCAACCCACTATCTACAGTAACCATCTCAAGAAGCCAGCCTACTGTGGGCCAGACTGGCAGGAAGTCAGTTGCTAGCTCTACTAACTGATCCAGGAACAAACAATAACCCCTTTAACAATCGGCTCCAAATGGCCAGGACTTGATTATAACTGGGAGGCACCCTAATTTTTGCCCCCCCTTCCCCCTTAGGACCAACCAGAGAAAGCTGAGGCCCCCCCTTCCCCCTTAGGACCAACCAGAGAAAGCTGAGGTTTTTTTTTAAAGGGAACGCTATTTATTTATTTATTTTTTATTTATTTATTTATTTATTTATTTATTTATGGCTGTGTTGGGTCTTCATTTCTGCGCGAGGGCTTTCTCTAGTTGCGGCAAGCGGGGGCCACTCTTCATCGCGGTGCGCGGGCCTCTCACTATCGCGGCCTCTCTTGTTGCGGAGCACAAGCTCCGGACGCGCAGGCTCAGTAGTTGTGGCTCACGGGCCTAGTTGCTCCGCGGCATGTGGGATCTTCCCAGACCAGGGCTCGAACCCGTGTCCCCTGCATTAGCAGGCAGATTCTCAACCACTGCGCCACCAGGGAAGCCCCAGAAAGCTGAGTTTTTACCGTAACCAAACACATGGGATGTCTCGGTTCTCGTGAGCCCTCTGGCAGCTTTCCCACACCCACAGCCTGCAATCAGGGCACCAACCCCTTTCCTTTTTCCCACTATAAAGCTTTCCCACTCCTCTGCCTGCCTTTGAGTCTCTGCCAAAATGCAAGTGATGGTGGCTGAATCCCTTGCTATAGCAAGCCGCGAATAAATGGTCTTTGCTTGTTCTCATTGGGTGGTCTTTGTTTATTCCCACACACAAAATAGAGATTCTTTTAAGTAAAAGTGATAAAGGAAAAACATATTTCCATCTCACCAGGGGATCTAAAGGCCCATATGGACTGGATTTCCTTGGCTTGGTTGAGCATCCACTGTGTGCAAAACATGAGGTGCTGAGGGGGAAACGAAGATGAGGGCGGCATGGCTCCTGATACCCAGAAATCAGACAACCACCCAGATGACTGTCACATGAGACAGAACTTGTCTTGTGTATTTGATGAAGATGGTTAAAGTTACGATGGGAATTAAGAGAGAGACAGTGAGCACAGCTAACTTGAAGGATCAATAGAAACTGCAGGAGGGAGGTGTCCAACATTTAGAGCAAAAAATTAAAAATACAGAGAAATATGGTTAATATATACTAATAAAAACTCACTACTTAAAATTAAATTTTGCGTGTTGTCACACTCAGACCTTTAAAATATATAGGTAGATGGATGGATGGTAGCCAGATAGATGATACAGAGAGCTGAAGTCCTTTCCTCTTTCTCTAAGCCCCATTCCCCTCTTCCTCCACGAGGGCATCCTTACCATGAATTTGGAGCTTTTTCTGGAAGTGGTCTCTTATCCAGTCTTTGATGAATGGCTATGACTTTTGATAGGCAAGGCTGGGGGAAGGAAGACTTTCCAGGGAGAGAGTCTGGCACAGGCAAAGGCATAGAAGTGGGGAAGTGAAGGAGGTACTGGGGCAAGTGCCTGTGGTTTTCTTTTGTCTGAAGCATCTAAACCAGTATAGGAAGGGGATGGTGGGCCGTGAGGCTGAGAGGATGACTTAGGGCTTGAACATGGAGGGACTGAACACCAGTGGATAAGGCTGGTCTGCATTTGGGCTTCGGGGTAGAGGAGGAACGTGAGGTGGCTAAGAGTACCAAAGGCTGGAGATAGAGAGGCTGAATTAGAGGCCATTGCTAGAGCTTACAGGCTGGGATCAGGGCTGGTGACAGACGAGTCGGGAAGGAGATCATGAGGGGCCCTGGGCAGGCCGAGGGTCAGATGACCGGAGGGAAGCTAGGAGGAGGGGCCCATTAACGAGTGGGAGTGAGTGTGAATGTGCAGGTGTATGTGTGCACGTGCGCGTGTGAGTGACTGTCTAGGTGTGTGTGAGGGAGCGAGCTCCATATGGGAACCCCAGGGGGCTGGACTCACACCCAGGGTGGAGGAGAGACGTCAAACCCTGATGGGCATCAAGGTAGACTGCATCTGCTAATAGGTCGGAGCTGACTCCTTGAGTCAGGAGGAGATGTTTACAGACACGAGAAAAGATCTCGAAGAACACATCTCTGTGGACCGCCAACACCGAAGGATCAGAAGAGCCCAGAAAGGTGAGGAGGGGTGGGAAGGGCCTGCCGAGGGACCCGAGGAACCAGTGGCCGGGGCTGGGAAGGGGCAGTGCCCAGCTCTAGGCAGGGGTGAAGGCCTCAAGAGAACTGGCCCGACGCGCTTCCTGCACCTCTCCTCGTTGCAGCACCACCCAGCAGCTGGTTAAAGGGGGCCAGCCACGTGGTGTCCAGGTTAGCGAGCAGGTGGGTTACCCAGTACGCCTCAGGCCCCGCCCCCTCCCTCTTCTTGCGCGACGATTGGCCGAGACGCCCCTTCTCGTTGCTATGACAGCCCCGAAGGCTGCCATTGGTTTCTCCCCACGCCTTCCCGCCCCAGGCCTCGCCTCTCTCCCGTCCCAAGCGGCGATTGGTGGATGCATCCCGTTGCTATGACAGCATGCGACGGTTAACAGTGACTCCTACCCCCGCCTTCCGGCTTCTACGCCTCCCTACGTTGAGAGGGAGGCGGGCCTGGCCGCGTCTCCATGGCTACGGCGGACGCGGTGCAGGCCGCTGGTACCTGCCGACTAGAAAGGCTCAGGCGGCAGCCGGGATCCAGACTGGGGCGGGATCATGTCGGACCTGGGCTCGGAAGAGTTGGAGGAGGAGGGAGAGAATGATCTTGGGGTGAGATCTCCGGGTAAGGGAGGGGCTCCCAGGGGTGCGCGGACCCTTGGAAGCCGGTTTCGGAGAGTGGGGTGGCCTGGAGGCCAGCCACAGTCCCACTGGGAGGCCCAGCCAAGAGCAAGGACCACGCAGGCCACCGCGGGCGCTGCGTCCTGCAAGATGGCTGTGAAAGGTGAAACGTTATGACGTCTGCCTGCCGAATCCCTTCTCGCTCCCCACTCCACCAATTCCTCCTCTCGTTAAAGGCAAAGATTTCCAAATCCAAGCCTTTGGGAGCGTCCTCCTCCCGGCTGTTACCCTCCATCGAGGCAGTTTCCTTGAGTGGCTGGGTCATCCCAAGCTACCATACTATTCTTGAATGTATTTTGTATATTATTCTGAAACTATTTCCGTAATGGAGCTTGGCTCCTCGGGGTTAAAGGAAGATGAAGGAAAGCTGCTTCCTGGCAGCCTTCAAGAAATGCTAAGGAGGTCCCAGGCTCAGCGAAGGCTTCCTGAAGTATTACCATACAGGCCTGTAATCACATGTGCTTCCTTCACTCTTGCTGGGACTGACCCGGGTCGTTGGAACTATTTCCTGGTTTAGACAGCAGAGAGGAGGTAAGGGATACACGTTCAGTGATGTGAGCTGGGCTCCACGTGGGCATATTTGTCCTGCCCGAAGCCAGAGCGTGACTGTTGCCTGGCTGGCAGGTTGGGAACCTCATCCGCTGTGTGTGTGCAGGGTACAGAGTTGAAATAGTTTCAGAATTACCTGAAAAATCTAGCACCCCTGCTGAGATAGCTGTGCTTGCTCAGACCTTTTTACTAGCTCTGCACACCCATCTTCCAGCTTCTGCCTGATTGATTTGCTGCTCAAGACAAGCACCTCTGTGCACTGGAGCCACCTGGCCAGTAGGGAGCGGCAGAAGTGCCTGGGATGTACGCATCCCGGGGCAGCCAGCAGCTAGTGCTAAAAGGCAGGACAAACTGCAGTGATCTACACTGCAGAACCCCCTGTGCGATGAGGCTGAGTCTGGGACATCACCCGACATCACCCATGCTTGGCAGCCGCCTCTTTCACGTCTGTTTTCGCACCCCCTTTGCTGGTTTCTCCTGGGAGCACTTAAAAAAAATCTCTCTCCAAGGTCTGCTTCTGGGGAACCCAAGCTACATCACCTTCCCAGTAAGCTTTCTAGTTCGTCCCCTCAAATGGCCCTACTGATCTGTAACTTTTTAGTGCCCATAATTTTCATGTTTGATTCACAGTTGGGGTCATTTTCAAGGGTTCCCTTCCTGTTCAGGCACCCCAGCATCTCAGTATTGGGTGTATTGAGAGGTCTTTGGGGCAGGAAGAAGAGCCTTTTGTACATTTTGATTTAGAGCAACCCTGAAACAAGTCTGTAAGGTTGTAAAGTTCTGTCTTATAATCTGAGCATGAATTTCTGAGCCAAACAGTGCTAGAAAAGGCACAAGAACTGCAAAAATGTTTGTTTCTGAAGCTCTTGACTTAATGTGTCTGAGCTTGTGTGTAATGTCTACCCAGATCCAACGCCATGTCAAATCATTGCTCTATGCCCTCGCCATTTCATTATTCATTATCTGCACTCTACACTCATGTATTAGGTGCTTGAGAAACGTTTATTTTATGAAGGATTGAGAAAATAGGGACGCGACAAGCTTGTATTATGTTTTTTATTGATTTACTTTTAAGATAGATTAATTAGCGATCTTAGCTATGAGTGTTTGAACCTTAAGTCTCTTGATAAGAAGTTTAAAAATAAGATAAACTAAATTGAGTTAGGAGACTCAAGTTGACAACTGAGCCCAGTTTATTCCTCAGTTCCCCCTGCCCCTCTCCCGCCATCAGAGCTTTCTTGAAGGTCAAAGCTGTCTTCAGGCCACAGACACCCCAGGGATGATTTGCATTTTAAGTTCTGTATTATTGGAGGAAGGTGGGTTTAGGACATGTTCCACCCGCAAATGCTACTTCAAACGTGTTCCTATAAAGAACACAACTTGGAGCACCTCGCATTTTCCTCAGAATGGTCAGTTTTGTTTACAGTGTAAAGGATTATCATAATCATAATAAATTGGAGGGAGAGAGCGAAAGTCCCACCATGGACACGTACCAGCTGTGTGACCTTGGACTGATGTCCCTGTCACCCAGGTCTGGTACCTACCTCACCTGTAAGACAAGGTCAAGGATTGGGAGGATGCAATGGAATACTGTTTATAAAATGCCTAACACATAGTTAGTGCTTTTATTTATTTTAGTCATTTTTAAAAAAATTTATTTTGGCTGCGCTGGGTCTTCGTTTTGGCACATGGGATCTTTTTCCTTGCAGCGTGCAGGATCTTTAGTTGCAGCATGCAGGATCTAGTTCCCCAACCAGGGTTCAAACCCGGGTCCCCTGCTTTGGGAGCGCAGAGTCTTACCCACTGGACCACCAGGGAGGTCCCTGGTTAGTGCTTAATAAATGGTAACTGTGATCACCTTGTTTTCTTCGGTCCAGGAATACGAAGGGGAGCGGAACGAGGCCGGTGAGCGGCATGGACACGGGAAAGCGAGACTGCCCAATGGGGACACGTATGAAGGGAAATACGAACATGGTAAAAGACACGGCCAGGTCGGAATCGGTGACTTGAGTAGGTGGTTTACCCAATTTAATACTCTGTTAGCAATTATTAAATTCAGGATTGATATGAATTATATAATCAATGTGTTTCAGGGGACCTACAAATTTAAAAGTGGTGCGTGGTACGTTGGAGAATATGTTAAAAATAAAAAACATGGTCAAGGCACTTTTATCTATCCAGACGGATCAAGATATGAAGGTAAAATATTACCACAAAGCAGACTTCCATGTTGTGGAGGACTTGGGGATGGAACTTCTCTGTGGATGCTGAGACACACATGAAAGCTTCAAGTTCCCCAGTCATTCAACAAATACGAACTGTTTTCCTGTGTTCACAGGGTTGATGCAGAAACCAGAAAGCCTTGTAATTAGTGAAGTGGTCCACAGGGGACATGTGACTGTCCCTGTGACCCGCACATTCCCTCCAGGGGGCCCATGTGCTGAGAGAGGCTGCTGGGCGAGCCCGGACCTCGGGGAGTGGGTTGGACCCGGGTCAACTGGTGCTCAGTGGTGTTCTTCTCCTTGGAACTGTTCTTGCTCTCTTCCATTTCTGACCAGCCCCTCTTCTGATGAACACACTGTTGGTTTAGATGGTGCTTCTTTCACTGAAGGCTTCTGATCTGGGAGGCGTTCTGCCTCGTTAAACTGGCGTTCTTACCTCTGCCGCAGTGCGTTACCTGCCAATGTTATGGCTCAGGAAGATTCTTGTCCCCTTATTTCCAAGAACCGCACTGCCGCCCCACCCACAATTGTCACCTGGTGTGACGACAGTGTGACGTCTCACCCCAAAGACCAGTGAAGGCAGTTCCTAACCCAGGGAGAGAGACGAGCGGGGGTGGGTTGTGAGCCTCGCAAACGGTGTGCAAAGGTTATGTTCTGGGCTGCTTTTCTGGGAAGAAGTTATCTAGTTTTCATCAGATTTCCAGAAAGGTCTGTGAGCCCAACCCTGGAACTGGTGTGACAGTAAGCGTGACCTGGTTCAAGGGACCCCATCCCCCCTTGCCTCAGCCTTCGCCCCTGCAGTGCGAGGATCAGAGGAGTGAACACGCGTGAGATGCTCAGAACCAGACCGGACGGATCGTGTGTGTTCAGTAAATGTCGGCGGGCGGCAACGTAGCTTGTGTGATAGCAGCGCTTCTTAGCACGGATTCCACCCTCTGGGGGGGGGGGCGGGGCTGGAGCTGCCTGTCCGGTGGCCACATAGACCAGAACCGAGGCAGCCTCAAACGGGGCTTCTGCTGGAATCCGACACCTGGGTGGGCAGTGCCACTGCTGTTCCTACTGGAGATGGAATTTCTCTTTGGTTTTGTTTCATAAATCTTAGAAGCCTGGCTGCAGACGTAGGACCCATCTGCTTTTTAAATCAACTTGACACGATCTAATTTAGGAGTTAATTCTTTCCAGATTCTGATGACCCTAATCTCATTATTGTCATTTTGATTTCAGCGTAGATGTTAATCTAATTTGAACAACATACATATTTATATATATTATATATGTTATGTATGATAAGATATATGCGTATGTGGAGATACATATATACACACTCAGAATAGGGGATTGAAGGAATTTTTACTGTGAAGGTTAGCTAACGTATACAACTTGCTTGGAGGCAGTTGTAGGTTGTCGCGTCTCCTTATGGTTTTGTATCTTAATGGGTGCAGCGCGCAGTCACTGCCCAGGGATTTCTTCTCTGAGGTCGGAGGCTAAGTACCCGTTTTAGCTCAGTAAGGCAACAGTCTTCCAGCCCAAAGCCCAAGTTAACGTGAGACTTCCTCGCCACTGCTTTGGCCGAAGGGGGCGCAGACGGGCCCCCGGCCGCTTGCTGAGGATGCCCGGCTCAGGTGTGCAGGTGGGGCGGCCCCAGGCGCTGGAGCAGCTGCGAGGCGGGAAACATTGAAATGCTGGCAAGTGGCTGAGAATAGACCACCGAGGCTCCAGGTTGTTGCTGGATCGCTGAACGCACGCAAGGTAGCAGGACTGTGGAGCTGGGGCCACTGTCCTTAGGGCAGCAAACCCTGGCTTGAAGCCCTGCTGTGCCGCCGGCCAAGTGGGAAAGGTGCTGTTAGCACATGCAGGCGACAGTGGCCCGGTACATACACCTGCCAGCCCGTCCCCCTGGAGGCCCGGCTCAGCCTCCCTCCGCCGGCTCCCCGCTCCATGTGTCCATCGGTCCGGCCGAGAGGCAGGGACGGAGGGGGGTCAGAGTGGGCAGGGGCAGCGGTGAAGGGCGGAGCTGTCTCCTCCTGACCCCCGCTTTCGTGTGGTCCTTCCAGGGGAGTGGGCGGACGACCTGAGGCATGGCCACGGCGTGTACTACTACGTCAACAATGACAGCTACACCGGGGAGTGGTTTGCTCACCAAAGGTTCGGTTCTCTCCCTGGGCCCACAGATCAGTTCATGTCATGAGCACATGACGGTGACTAAGCAACAGAATCATGACCGGAGAGCCCACTGGCCAGCTCTGCCCCACGGTTCATGGCTTTACGGCCAGCGTGGGAGCAACGTACTGCTGCGCAGGTGCAGATTCCCGGGAAACCACCCAAGGGCCCCAGGCCATGGAGGGCACAGGAGAACCTTCTGGGGGCTGTGTTGCAGCTCCCAGGAGTCCTGCCTTTTCCCCCAGGCAACCAGCTGACAGGCAGGAGGCCGCCGCTGTCCAGCAGGGATGTGTGCTCTGAGCTTGGGCCACGAGCAGGAGGTGTGCTTCGATTGGGCCCAGATATAGAAGCCACTTGTGAGCCCGCCTCAGCCTAGGCCCCCCTTGATTTAAATGTGTGTCTCATAAACCTGGAAGGGTTTTCACTGCAGCGGAACCAAGTGCATCGCTCTCCTCATCTTCCCCAGGCACGGGCAAGGCACCTACTTCTACGCGGAGACGGGCAGCAAGTACGTGGGTACCTGGGTGAACGGCCAGCAGAAGGGCACGGCCGAGCTCATCCACCTGAACCACAGGTACCAGGGCAAGTTCTTGAACAAAAATGTAAGTCAACGGGCAGCGATGTTTGCCCATGAAATAAGCAATACCGTCCTCCCCGAGCCTGTGTAAATGTGTGAGCAGAAAATAGGACAAACCCAGGCAAACCCTCCCCCTCCCCCGCCCAGATAGGGAAACAGGGCAGCCGTGCTGAGCTCCGAGCCTCACTGATGCCCACAGAGGGCAGGGCGGGGGCGGGGGAAGCTCAGCCAGTTTCTCTGCCTCTCAGTAATATCCATGCTCTCCCCCAGCAGCGGGAATCATTATAGCACTGGGGGCACCTTGGTCTCATGAGTAAATCGGATATGAAATACGTATTTGTCTGGAACGACTGAGCACTTCCTGCAGTTGAGCCTGTGGGTGTTTTGACTTTCTTTCCCCTGGGAGGCCCGCAGCGGGAGCCGCAGGGAGGAACACCCACCAGCTCCTCCCTGGAGCCCCACGCCCACCCACCCGCTCCAGGTGGTGGTGGGATTGGAGGCCTTGGGTCTGAAGGTTTCCGGTTCGCAGTACCCGTGATGGGTCATTTCTGTTTGGAGGACTCTGTGGCCTTGCTCGTCCTTCTTGCCCGAGCCCTGATGGGATGCAGAGAAACCCTGAATAATTTGGAACCTACCTACCACCCTGCATTTGCCACGTAGCCTTGATCAGGGGTTGAGCAGAAACTTTCCCCGAAGAAAGAGTTTGCTGAGCAAATGAAAGGTGTTAAGAGTTTGAAAGAGGAACATTTAACTGATATAACAAAGTAGCCTCAGACCCTTAAAACTCAGTTTTCATTTCCATATAGTTCACGCCCTAATTGCAGACTCTACTTTTAGTCTTTGTAAGTGTAGGCACATTCTCCTTAAATCTGTACACGGAATATGTCATTCCCAGCAAAATCTCATGAGATATTTTTCGGCACACAGAGGTGGGTGGAAGAAAGAGAATTTGATACAAGTTAATTGGAAGGAACCAATGAATGTTGCGAAGCTAGACTCATCTGAGGAATAAGAGCAGACGTGGGGCTTTGTTCTGCTAGTTAGAAAAAGACTTTAAAGTTGTGCAAGAGCTTCTAACTGTGAAACGCCCTGACTCTGGATCCTCCCCACCCAGCTCAAGCATCGCGAAGGCACAGACTTATACGTACAACTTATACAGAATTACAGCATGCGGATTTTAATTACATAAATAGAACCACACTATATCAGGACACAAAAATATACCCCAAGAAACAGCTATCTTTTTGTGCATTCAGAAGTTTTTATATAGGTTAGTTACTGAAATTGCAAAATCTACAGGTATTGATATTTTAAATGATGATTGATACTCCAATTGTCCTGAAAAGCTAAGCCAGTTTATACTCTGGTCAGCAGGATGTGGGAGTCTCTTCATCACTTCTTCCATCAACATTGGATAGTATTAGTCTTTAACATTTTCTTTTCTAATCTGATGGGTAAAAAATGTTATCTCATAGTTTTAATGTGCAATTCCCTGATTCCTGGTGAGGCCCAGCACCTTTACACACTTTTATTGCTGGCTTGACTTTCTTCCTTCAGACAATTACCTGTTCACATCCTTGCTGACAAGTTATGAAAGCACACTATAAAGCTTCAATAATGAAAACAGTGTGATACTAGGATAGAGAAACATAGATCAGTGAAGCAGGTTAGAGAGTCCACAGACAGATCGAAGTATATAAAATAATTCAGCACTTGAAAGGATATCACTTCCAGTTAAAAGGAATGGTGGGGAGAAGTCAAGAAATGGTGCTGGGACAGCTTGATGACCATTTGGGAGAAAAAATAAAACCAAAGTTTGTCCTCCAGCATGTAGATGAAGATACTTACTAGAAGAAATCAAGATTTAAATGCAAACAAGAAAGTCACAGATAGAAGAATAAGTATTTATGACCTTTGGAATGAGGAAGAGGACTTTCTATACAGAGATAGAAAGGAAAAACCAAGAGATTTCACTTGATAAAAATAATCCAATATAGATTAGAGAACACCATAAAGAAAATTTAAAAGATATCTGACAAATGGGGTTGGGATATTTGTAACATTTAATTTGTAAAGCACTTAATCAATGTGATTTAAATTTCAAAAATGTTGAAAAAAAATTCAGCCTTACTAATAACTTAAGAGGTGTGACTTAAAATGATGAGGTCCTGTTTTTTACATATATATAAAAAATGTAAAAGTATAACAAATGTTAAGCCCAGAAAAAATAAGGGTTTGCGGACGAGAGGCTCTTAAGTGCTGTTGTGGGAAAGAAAATTATTAGAGCCTTATTCTGGTTAAAAAATATATATATATGTATATATAAAACGCATACTTTTGTCCAGAAATTCAACTTCTGAAAATTTACCCCGAGGAAAATGTCAAGGGTGGACCTAAAGATTTAACTCAGAATATGTTTACCATAGCATTTTTTGTCAAAGTATCAGCATACCAAATATCAACAATAGTAAGTGAGTAAAACAGATTATAATTCTGTGATGAAATAACATACCAGGTTGAAAACTGATGTTATGGAAGAATATCTGTGATATGGGAGGTCATTCATGCCCTATATCTAAGTAAAAATAGAATAAGAGTCAGCACGTGTAGTTACGGTCAGATTTTTATTTTTTTAAAAAAATCTCTGTATTAGAAATAAGGTTACAGAGACTACATCAAAATATTAGTAGTTCTAACACAATATTGTAGATCAACTATATTTAGATAAAAATTTTAAAAATATCAGTAGTACTATTTTTAGCTAGTTTGACTGTGAGGGTCAACTAAGTGAAATTTTTGTCATAAATACATTACTTTTATAAAGAGATAAAATGTAGTTAAAGTTTTTTTTAAAACAAACAAAAGGGGACCTATACTTTGCATTCCATTAGTCATTAGTTCACAAAAGCATCTTTAATCCGTACTGAATTTTCCCCAGTTCCATGATTTGGAGTAGGTTTTATGAAAGTCACATTTATAAAGCATTTTGTACTTTCTACTGGGTGTTGACGCTCAAGAGTGAAGTATTTCTTGGTTTCTCTTTGCTCGTAGCCCGTTGGCCCTGGAAAGTACGTGTTTGATATTGGCTGTGAACAGCACGGGGAATATCGCTTAACAGACGTGGTAGGTTGCAGAGTCTATATCACTCCTACGTTCATAGGCAAACGAGCTGCTCGGTGATACTGATCCTAGAGATCTGTGTCAGGACCAATTGCCCTAAGGGAGTATAGGAAAGGGGGTTGGGCAGAAGGGGAAGCTGGGTTCTGACAGGACCCCATGGGAGCTCTGAAATGGGATGACCCTTCAAAGTGTCCTGAATGGAGGCCAGGACCTTTGACCCACATGTGGACCAGTCACCGGCTGTGGGCTGCCCGTGGACAGGGGCATGAAACCTGGACGATGTGGCCTCCTTTGATGGAGGGCAGTTCCTGGGAGGAACTCTGTTATGAGCAACCAGCTGCCAACACCCCCAGGAGCTGGAGGAGTGAGCGCCTGATGGTGGTGGGGGGGGGGGCGGGAGATCACGTGATCACACAGGCACCAATGAGAGAGCAGACACCCCTGAGGGCGGTTCTCAAAGCGCAGTCCCGGTGTGCAGCTTTGGCCCTACCTGGGAATCTGTTTGAAATGCAGAGTTTTGGGCCGCACCCCCTTCTTCCTGAATCAGAAACTCAGGCTGGGGCCAGCGATCTGGACTTCAACAACCCCTCCACGGGATTCTGGTGCAGTTCAAGTTTGAGCACCACCGTCCTGGAGAAACTCAGACATTTGGACACGGAGGAGAGCAGTGTATTTCTGAGTGACTCAATGGAAGTAATAGGCAGGGGTCTGTCACTCTTTGTCACAGGTATTATCGTCTTTGTGACCGTGAAGTTTTCCATATTTATAGATTGATGTTCAATCTTTGGAGTTTTGTGATAGTTACAAAACTGAGAAGTAGACCAATATGCTTGGTAAGATTGACACGTGTTGGCTGTTAACCTTTGTCGGAATTATTCATTATTATAAATTATTCCACATTTGGAACTGATTAACTTTGTCTACTTTCACTGCATTTTATTTTTCTCTCCATAATCCTTGAGACTAGAGCTTCAGGGTTTATGCCCTTCCATGTCATTACATGGATGTCTTTGGGTGTTTTTAGGCCTTTTCTTACAATGATGTTGATACCGAAACTTGGCCTCTGTACACCTGTGCTGAATCGAATCTCAGAGACAGAGTTTTGGGTGAAGCAGAAAAGAATAGCTTTACTGCTTTGCCAGGCAAAGGGGGACACAGTGAGCTAATGCCCTCAAAACTGTGTGTCCCAACCTGCTGGAATTTGGTGAGGAGTTTTATAGCAATGGTTCAAGGGCGGAGCTGCTGATAAGGATCAGGGTGTGTGCAGGGCCTGCACTCCTTTAATCTGGCCTCAGGTGGTCTCCTGATGAGCTTCTCAAGGTTATCAAACTGTGACCTTCTCTCTGGAATGAACAATGTTTCATCAACTAGTTAACATCTTCCATTTCTTGGGGGTTTTAGTTCTGCAGAAGAGCTCAAAGACACTGTTTTGTGTATCCCTTGAGGCAGAACCAGGACCCTGCCCCAAGGCTGCACCACTGTTTCTTGGCTCCTCCCCCCTTATCTCTGCATCCCCTCCCTTTCCTGATTAGTAACTGCTTGAACCTGCCCTTTGGAACTCAGGGAAGGTCATGGAGGCTGGGGCCTATTCCCTAAAACAAGAAACGGGGGACACAGGAAGGCTTTCCTGTCCAGGAGCCCCACAAGGTCCTGCTCAGTTTCAATGTTTGCTTTGTTATGTTTAGAGAATCTTAGAGCTGAAATGTGGCTGAGCGGTTGCAAAGGGCACTTAGTCCTGGTCACTTCTTTTTTTTTTTTTTTTAGTCCTGGTCACTTCTGAACTGGGAAGCGTTACGTCTGAAAGCCTTTTGTGCCGGCAGTGGAATGAGTACGGGAGCTGTGTTGCCCTCACCTTCGTGTCTCATCCTCGTTCTTTCAAGATCCATTTTCAGCCCTTGGATTATACTATGGAGAGTTGGCAATCACTCCGATCACTGAATCCTGTTATAAAAATGCCCAAATGCAATTCAAAACCTGTCCCGTCTCCCCTCACTTTAAATATCCCATGCATGTTGGTCAAGTTACATTTTTTTAACTTAGGAAAGAGGAGAAGAGGAAGAGGAGGAGGAGACACTGGTAACTGTCGTTCCAAAATGGAAAGTGACCAAAATCACAGAATTGGCCTTGTGGACCCCGACCCTCCCCCAGGAGCAGCCTGCTGCAGATGGACCAGGCCAGGGGGAGGCCCCAGGAGCTGAGGGTATGGAGGCCCAGGGGGGCAGATGGAGTAGGGCTCTCCGGGAAGCAGGCTCTGAGTCTCTCCCCTTGGTCAGTGATTGGCCATGGGTGTGACCTGGGCAAGGCTCTGACAGCAGCTGGGGTGACAGGTCCTTCCTAAAGGGGATCTGGACAGCATTTCTCTGTGACCGTCACAGGGGGCTTCCTAAGAAGTCCTCAGGGGGCCATGGAGTGTCGAAGGTTACACTGGGCAGGAGCCCTTCTGTTGCAAGTGATTGAAGACCAATTCCAATTGGCCTAAGTGGAAAAATACTGATACTGATTCATTGGTTCATACAACTGGAGCGTTGGGGGTGAGACAGCATCAGGTGTGTCTGGATCAGGTCTCCACGCTCAGATCTCCACTCCTGTGCACTGGCTCTGCTTGCCAGCACCCTCTTCCCTTTGGCGACCAAAGCTCAGTGACTTTATCAGATTGCCACCCAATCCGTTCAAGAACCCTAGGGAACAGAGAGTTTCTTTCTCTGTACGCTCATCAAAACCCTTGGGATATATATTGTGTACTTAATATAACAAGCCCTTGGGAATTAGTGTTTCAGACCAGTGATGCCCATCCCTGAACCTGTCACTGTGATGGGGATGAGGGAGCAGATGCCAGGCCTGGGTGGAGCTGTGACTCTGAGTTGGGGGGTGGTCCCCTGATGGAGAAGCGGGCACTGCTGTCAGCAGGGTGGGTGCGGCAAGGCGCCTGCTGATACCCTTTCCCTTTGTTCCATCTCAGGCGGGGGAGAGCCGGCCGAGGAGGTCCAGCCTCTGACCGACGTGTCAGAGGGGGAATTAGATTCAATGCAGCCCGGAGAGGAGGAGGGAGACACCAGCAGGGAGGACGGAGAGGAGTTCCGCTATGACAGCTTAGACCAGGGTGAGCTTGCGCTCTGGGGGCCCGGAGGGTGGGAGGGAGGGAGGCACCAGGCACACCGGGGTGGGCGCAGGGTTTTCTCTGCCTTTGACCGAGGCCGTCCTTGGATGGGATGTCTCAGAGGACCTTCCCTGGGAATGTCGCTCCTTCTTAGGTGTCCTGGTAGGGACAACTGTGTGATGCATGTTCTCTCTAACTTGGTCCTTGCTAATCTGCATTTCACCAATACGGCACGCCTTGGGCTGCAGGTCCCAGTCGATTGATCCCGTGGCTTCATTTTACTACATGATTTTCACCTTTATAATGCTTTATAATAATGCATGTATAATAATATAGAGCAAACACCTTCAAAATTTAAACGCTTTTACCATTTAATTTTTCAGCATTAATACACACAAATGCTCTTACGGGGGTGTGGGAGGAGGGTGGGAAGCGTGGAGTACAGCTTCCATAGAGATCAGAGTTCCAACAGTGTTACTTATAAATTATAGCCCAGCAATTTAACTTACTGAGCAGTGTGCGCAGGCAAAAGATAATGCTGGACCTTACTCTCACTTACATGGATATTCTTTGTCTCAGCATTTACTCTGAATAAACCTTTTGCTTAGTTTATTACCGGTACCAAAAGAAAAACTATAAAAGTCTGTATAAGATAAAATTTAACATTCCATGATTTTGCCTGATAAATAGAAATGTTTAATATTCATAATACCTATTGCAAAAGATCTGCTAGCAAATCATGCATTTTTAAATAGTAAAAAGGTAATACACTCACATTTCCTTTTTCTTCCCAGGAAACATTAGTTTCGAAGAAGAGGAAGTCAGACAGCCAGAACTGCTGGATTAAGATGAAGCAAAAGCCAGAATGGTAGGAGATTGAGTCTTAAAGATGCTTCTGTTACCAGGGTAGTTATTACTAATCTATCACTAATCTTTCTTACTTAGTTGTTTGTTAAGATGTTTTACAATTGTGAATAAATTTCTTCATTATCCTTAGTTTATGAAATAGCCTCTGCTTCCAGTTCTTTAAAAGTTACCAGGTTGGGACTTCCCTGGTGTCACAGTGGTAAAGAATCTGCCTGCCAATGCAGGGGACACGGGTTCGATCCCTTGTCCAGGAAGATCCCACATGCTGTGGAGCAACTAAGCCTGTGTGCCACAACTACTGAGCCCACGTGCCACAACTAATGAAGCCTGTGTGCCTAGAGCTCGTGCTCCACAACAAGAGAAGCCACCAGCCCCTGCTAGCCGCAACTAGAGAAAGGCCGTGTGCAGCAATGAAGACCCAACGCAGACAAAAAAAAAAAAAAATTGCCAGGTTATTTTGCCATGAATTTTTTAGTGCTGTTTTCTCCTAGGAGAAAGAAAAATATCATATGACTGTAACTCTGCTGAAGATGGTTAATGGAAATGGATTCTGGCTAAGTTAGCTGAGTGACTAGATAGTGAAGTCCCTCTCTCAAATTACCCTCAAGCGAGCCAGGAAAACACCTAGAAAATAAGAATTCCTGTGTGCAATGCTCATAAAACACAACGTAATAAATGCATGTCAGGCTTGGGTAAGAAACCCTCAGGTGCCTCTGGAGGGGGCACTCCCGTCCGTTCTGCGCCTTCGGCATCCTGGGGTGGGCTTTGGGGCTCCCTGCCGGGAGGTCCCCACAAAAGGCTGAGGGGCAGGGCTGACCATAGGGGTGGCTTTGGCCTGTGTGTACACTCTTCAGGCCTCCCGGTGGGCTGTGGGCTGACACCTAGGTCACATCCAAGTTCCTTGAGTATGGGCCCAGCTTGTTTTATTGTGTTTTGCTTTATTGCATTTTGCAGATACTGTGTTTTTTTACAGATTGAAGGTTTGGGGCAACCCTGTGTCAAGCAAGTCTACTGGCACCATCTTTCCAAGAGCATTTGCTCACTTCACGTCTCTGGGTCACATTTTGGTAATTCTCACAATATTTCAAATTTTTCATTATTTTTATATTTGTTGTGGTGATCTGTGATCTTTTTTTTTTTAAATGAGTACAGCAAAGTGATTCAGATATATATATATATATATATATATATATATATATATATATATATATATGCTTTTTCAAATTCTTTTCCCATATAGCTTATTACAAAATATTGAGTAGAGTTCCCTGTGCTCTACAGTAGGTCCTTGTTGGTTACCTATTTTATATATAGCAGTGTGTATCTGCTAAGCCCAAACTCCTAATTTGTCCCTCCCCCCACCTTTCCCCTTTGGTAACCATACGTTTGTTCTGTATGTCCGTGAGGAGTCTATTTCTGTTTTGTAAATAAGTTCATTTGTATCTTTTTTTTTTGGATTCCACATATAAGCGATATCATATGATATTTGTCTTTCTCTGTCTGACTTACTTCACTTAGCATGATAAGCTCTAGGTCCATCCGTTGCTACAAATGGCATGATTTCATTCTTTTCTTATGGCTGAGTGATAGTTCCGGTGATCAGTGATCTCTGACGTGACTATTGCCACTGTTTTGGGACACCATGAGCTGCACCCATGTAAGACGGCCAACTAAATGGATCAATGTTGTGTGTGTTCTGACTGCTCCACTGACCAGCTTTCGTCCCATCCCTCCCTCTCTTTGGGCCTCCCTGTTCCCTGAGGCACAACAATATTGAAATTAGGCCATTTAATAACCCTACAATGGCCTTTAAGTGTTCAAGAGAAATAAGAGTCACATGTCTCTCACTTTAAATCAAAAGCTAGAAATGATGACGCTTAGTGAGGAAGGCATGTTGAAAGCTGAGACAGGCCAAAAGCTAGATCTCTTGCACCAAACAGCCAAGTGGTGGATGCAAAGGAAAAGTTCTTGGAGGAGATGAAAAGTGCTGCCCCAGTGAACACACGAATGATGAGAAAGCGAAACAGCTTTATTGCCGGTATGGAGAAAGTTTTACTCGTCTGGATAGAAGATCAAACCAGCCACAATATTCTCTTAAGCCAGAGCCTAATCTAGAGCCAGGCCCTAACTCTCTTCCATTCTGTGAAGGCTAAAAGAGGTGAGCAAGCTGCAGAAGAAAAGTCTGAAGCCAGCAGAGGTTGGTTCATGAGGTTTAAGGAAGAAGCCGTCTCCTAACATAGAAGTAGGAGATAAAGCAGCAAGTGCTGATGTGGAAGCTGCAGCAGGTTATCCAGAAGGTCTAGCTAAGTAATCAATGAAGGCGGCTACATCTGTTATCCAGCGTAGACAGAACAGCCTGCATTGGAAGAAGATGCCATCTAGGAGTTTCATACTAGAGAGGAGAAGTCAGTGACTGGCTTCAAAGCTTCAGAGGACAGGCTGACTCTCTCGTTAGGGGCTAATGCAGTTAGTGACTTGCAGTTGAAGCCATTGCTCGTTTGACATTCTGAAAATCCTAGGACCCTTAAGAATTATGCTAAATCTACTCTGTCTGTGCTCTGTAAATGCAACGACAAAACCTGGATGACAGCACACCTGTTTACAACATGGGTTACCGAAGATTTTAAGCCCACTGTTGAGACCTGCTGCTCAGAGAAAAAGATTCCTTTCAAAATATTACTGCTCATTGACAAGGCACCTGGTCACCCGAGAGCTCTGATGGAGATGGACAATGAGATGAGTGTTGTTTTCATGACTACTAACACAACAGCCATTCTTCAGTCCATGGATTAAGGAGTAATTTCAGCTTTCAAGTCTTATTATTTAAGAAATACATTTCGGAAGGCTGTAGTTGCCATAGATGCTAGTTCCTCTGATAGATCTGGGCAAAGGAAATCGCAAACCTTCTGGAAAGGGTTCACCATCTTAGATGCCATTAATAACATTCGTGATTCATGGGAAGAGGTCAGAGCATCAGTATTAACAAGAGTTTGGAAGAAGTTGATTCCAGCCCTCATGGATGACTTTGAGGAGTTCAAGACCTCAGTGGACGAAGTAACTGCAGATGTGGTGGAAACAGCAAGAGAAGTAGAATTAGAAGTGGAGCCTGAAGATGGGACTGAATTGCTGCAATTTCATGATAGAACTTAATCAGTCGAGGAGTTGCTTCTTATGGATGAGCAAAGAAAGTGGTTCCTTGAGATGGAATCTTACTCCTGGTGAAGATACTGTGGAGACCGTTGAAACGACAACAAAGGATTTAGAATGTGACATAAACTTGGCTGATAAGGCAGCTGCAGGATTTGAGAGGACTGACTCCAACTTTGAAAGAAGTTCTACTGCGGGCAAAATGCTATCACACAGCACTGCTGCTACAGAGAAATCACTCGTGAAAGGAAGAGTCAACTGACGTGGCAGACGTCATTGGCGTCTTACTTTAAAAACTGCCACAGCTGCTCCAAATTTCAGCTGCCACCACCCCGATCAGCCAGCAGCCATCAACATCCAAGCAAGACCCTCCACCAGCAACAAGATTTTGACTCGTGGAAGGCTCAGATGACGGTTAGCAATAAAATATTTTAAAATTAGGGTACGTACACTGATTTTTATTTTTAAAATTTTTTTATTGGAGTAGAGTTGATTTACAACGTTGTGTTCATTTCTGCTGTACAGCAAAGTGAGTCAGTTATACACATACATGTATCCACTCTTTTTTAGTTTCTTTTCCCATATAGCTCATTACAGAGTATGGAGTAGAGTTCCCTGTGCTCTACATGGTTGACCCTGGTTCCCTGTGCTATAATCAGCGTCCTTATTACTTACCTGTTTTATATGTAGTGGTGTGTATATGTCATCCCAATCTCCCAGTTTATCCCTCCCTGCCCCTCTCCCCCACCTTCCCTCCCAGTAACCATAAGTTTGTTTCTCACATCTGTGACTCTATTTCTGTTCTGTAAACAAGTTCATTTGTACCAGTTTTTTTCGATTCCAGTTATAAGCATATCATATTTGTCTTTCTCTGTCTGGCTTACTTCACTCAGTATGACAATCTCTAGGTCCATCCATGTTGCTGCAAATGGCATTATTCATTCTTTTTTTAATGGCTGAGTAATATTCCATTGTATATATGTACCACATCTACTTTATCCATTCCTCCTTTGATGGACATTTAGGTTGCTTCCATGTCCAGGCTATCGTAAATAGTGCTGCAATGAACACTGGGGTGCATGTATCTTTTCAAATTATAGTTTTCTCTGGATATACGCCCAGGTGTGGGATTGCTAATTTTAGTTTTTTAAGGAAACTCTGTACTGTTCTCCATAATGTTTGTACCAATTTACATTCCCACCAACATAAATTGTTTTTCTAGGGCTATTGCACACTTAATAGACTGCAGTATAGTGTAAACGTAACTTTTATATGCACTGGGAAACCAAAAAATTCACGTGACCAGCTTTACCTCGATGTTCGCTTTATTGCTGTCATCTGGAACCAAACCTGCAGTCTCTCTGAGGTCTGCCTGCGTTGGTCCCTCCTGGCCCCGCCTTTCTCTCCCAGCACCAGTTCAGGCCCCACTGCTCTGAAATCATGAACTCCGGAGGAGCCGCCGCCTCCCATTTCTCCAGCTCGGCTTCACCCATCCTCCCCTGTTCCCAGAGTCACTCAGAGGGCAAGGGTCTCCAGCTCACCTCAAAATGTCCTTGGGAACCGGTCTGCCCAACCCCAGGTCATGCACTGCATCTGGTGGTTGGTGGTTATGCCCCTGAACGTGGGGCCTCTGTAAGAAAAAGCACACAGCACTATGGGTATAAAGTTACATGAAGCAAATATTTATTCAGAATGAGGAATTTCAAAATGATTATAAGCCAAAAGGTGACAAATCCACATACAGCACAACTAGGAAACTGTCAGACTACTGTTACTAATTCATTGCCTAATACAATTCTCTAGTATTTCTTTTCCTACATTTTTTTCGCCAGCATGTTGTTTGATTGCCTCTTCTTACGACAGTAATTTTGTAAGGTTTTCTATAGGGACATTAGCAAGAAAATTAGTTGTTCCTTGAGTGTGGTTTATGAAATACCAGTGGTTGAGGGGCACAAAACACTTATCTTCCCCTGCTCACGAAATTGCTCCAGCTTGCATTTCAAACAAGCACTCTGATAAACCCCATTGCATGTGGGTCCCTCAAAAATTGTATACGTTGCGATTAACATACATACACTACTATACATAAAATAGGTAAACAACAAGGACCTACTGTATAGCACAGGGAACCATAGTCAGTATTTTGTAATAACCTACAAAGGAAAAGAATCTGAAAAAGAACATATATATATATATATATATATATATATATATATATATATATATCACTGAATCAGTTTGCTGTATACTTGAAACTAGCACAACATTGTAAATTACCAATACTTCAATAAAAAAAATAAATTGTATACATTGTATCATCATATTCCCCACAGTAGATACTCTGTTTTGATCTGGCATCAGTAATAACCTCCCTTACAGCTTTGCACATCTGATGATTGAAATAATTTCCCATAGCCTGGAGCCTGTACTCCTTCTCCACTCCCACATCTATGGTGCTGGACTCACCAGACAAGTTCAGACTGAGACTTGACCTTTGACCCCACGCCCTGGGGTGTCAGAAGCCTGGGTAAGTTATCAAAATGGCTGGCAGGAGTGTTTCTGGAAGCTTTTCCAGAACAGCTAGCAATGACAGAACTACACGTGGAAGTTACTGCAAACCTGTTACAGATACATATATTCTACCAAACCCAAACTCCTAAGTCTATCCTTAATTCAGCTCACTCAATGCTCCCTTAAATGGATTCTAAAAATGCCCCTGATTGTTCAAGTGACCCCATCGTGAGGACGTGTCTGAATGAGCCAGGAGAAAAAGAGACGGAGGATGCAGGAGATTATGGTTAAAATACTTTGCTTCCGCAACTACACAAAAAAAGTCACCACTTGATTGCACAGTCAGGGTCTCGGAAGGGCCCAGGTTGGTGAGCTTCATGATAAATCCCCTCTGCCCTTCACACTCTATTTTGTACAGTCCCTCTCAAGTCACTGGGGTATTTTGGTTTTGTTTTTTATAATTTTTTTTTAGCATCACTGGTTTTGAAGAAACTGAGCCACTCCCTGGCAGAATATCTGACCTTCTCCATGTGTTTGGATTCTCTTAGCTTGTTCTTCTGTCCCCGTATTTCTTATGTTCTAGAAGTTACAGCTAAAGGCGTGATGATTCAGCGTTTGTGGTCGTGTGTACTCCCCACTTCATTCATCAGAAGGTGTGGTGAACCTGGTTGACCACTGTCATGGCTGACCCTGGTCTAGCACAGTGGCCGATACCTCTCTGGTCCCCTTGCTGCTCAAAGTTGTGTGCCTGGTGGGACTCTGGCTCTGTGTGCACGTCCAATTCCCCATCAGTCACTTACCTGACAGTTCCAACACTAGTTGATAACCTTTGTCTGAGTTAATTTCATTATTGTCTTGGTTTCCTAGGGCTGCTGTACAAATTACCACAAACTGGGTGGCTTTAAACAACTAAAACTTATTCTCCCACAGTTCTGGAGGCCAGACATTCAAAACTGAGGTCTCGGCAGGGCCGTGCTCCCTCAGAGGCCCCGGAGGAGGATCCTTCCTGCCGTTTCAGCTTCTGGTGGCTCCCATGTCCCTTGACTCGTGGCCACGTCACCGCGTCGATGCCTCCTTTTACATCTGTATCAAACCTCCCTCTGTCTCTCTTACAAGGACATGTGTGATTAGGTTTAGGGCTCTCCTGGATGATCCAGGATAATCTCAAAATCTTTAATCACATCGGCAGAGATCCTTTTTCCGAATGAGGTAACATTCATAGGTTCCAGGGATTAGGACCTGCTATCTTTGGGGCCACCATTCAGCCCACTACAATTACGGTTTAAAAAAATGGTTTTTCTAACTACTGTTCCTTCTGCATTTATCAGGCTGTAAAATATGCGTTTATTTGGTTCCCATGAAATACAGTCCTCCTGGGAAGCCAGGGTAAATACTTAATTCCTTCCTTTGAATTACCAATTTTAAAAGCAAGACATTAGTTCAATAAATGCTTCAAATGGTAACAGATTAGTTTGTTCTGGACCTCTCTTTTTTGAGCAGTCATCATGGACTTATGGATTTCCATTGACTCCATGTGTTTTAATCCACTACAATTCTTATTCTTTATCACGCTGAAACAGACACAACTTTGGCCAGTGGTAGCTCTTCATGCTAGCTTCTGGTCCTTTGGGCACAATTCTGTTAGTCCTTGAAAATTTCATTACATTTTCCTCAGTGGTTTTATAATTTATTTTTATATAATTTCAAATTTACAAAAACATTGCAAGAATAGTAAAAGGAACTCCCGTATACTCCTTAACCAGGCTCAGCAATTACTTAGTTACTTACATCTTTGCCCCATTTGCTTTAGAGACAGAAGAAGAGAGAGAATAGTATGTATAGTATCTATATAGTATATATACTATATACTATAGTGTATATATACTATAGATATACTATATATATCTATACACATACTATTTTATATATATACATACTATTATATATATTATATATAGTATATATTATATACTATAATAGTATATTAATAATATAATAGTATAGTATATTATATACTATTATTTGTATATATATTATATATGTATATATACTATATACATGTGTATATATATACATGTATATATACATACTGTGTATACAGTATATATACATATATAGTATATATATATACACTATTTCTTCAGAACCATTTGAATGTAAGATATGTCTAAGTTTTTCAGTGTAGTTTTTAGAAACAAGGACATTCTCTTACATAACCACAGTATAATTATCCAAATCAGGAAACTTCACCTTGATGTAATTTGATATGATTCCCCCAATCCCCACTCCTTATGTACATTTCATCAATTTTCCCCTTAATGTCCTTTTTAGCTAATATTAACAACTCTGGGCATTTATTCATGTGCTTATTGGATATTTACATAACATTCTTTGTGAAATGTTTGTTCTATATTTTTTCTAGTTTTTAACTGGCTTGTCTTATTTTTTGATTTGTAGAAGTTCTCGATCTCTTCTGGATATAATTCCTTCATCAGACACATGTTTGCTTTCCGTCTGTGGCTTGCCTCTTTTCTTGACAGTGTCCTTGACGAGAAGAAGTTTGAAATTCTGATGATGTAATTTGGGCAGATTTATCCACAGAATTTGAGGCTCCTCCTTTCTGGCTTTTTCTGCTCCTGGATTTTCTGCTCACTTTCTAGCAGCTGTGGTGGCCCTGAATCCGGTCCCCTGGCTCTTCAGATCAGAGACGTGCCATTTTCTATCGGCATCTGGTCACTCTGTGTGGCTACCGCTGCCCCAGGCTAAAGTCATAATCATGGAAACTCACCCTTATATCTCTTCTCCAGGTGTCAGCTCTCTGTCAGGTCCTGGCCAGTTTTTGTTCACTCCGCTGGCATCAGATAGTTGTTTTGTAACTTCTCCAGAGTTTATCTCCTGTTATCTGCAGGAGAGCTAGGTCTGGAAGGAGCTTACCGAATTTGGAACCTTCAGTGCGTAATGCTGGGTAGAGGAGAGTTTTGTTCACCAAATATCTTTACCATAAATGAAATGAGTAAGACATTCATCTTGATCTCAAGATGTGAGTGATTCGTATTTCGGGATTTCTGACACCCAGGGCTGTTCCCGGCCTCGGCCAGCTCCATGGGTTCTGGTGTCCTGGGCCTCAGCCCAGAGCACCTCCTCAGAGCTGCCCCCTCTGCTGGAGCCCATCCCGGCGCTCTGGCCCTTCCCTGCATAATTGCCTTCCTGAGTGAGGTGTCTGGGAGCCCGCCTCAGAGGAGGCCCTCCACTCTACCCATTCTTCTCTCCGCCAACCCAGAGCAGTGGTCTGGATGCTAGCTCACCTCTCCTCTCTAGCCGGGGGTCCAGCCTCCCGGGCTCTCCTGCCAGGTGCCTGCACACTGGTTCTTGGTTGTTGATTTGGTTTGGTCCCGGTTTGGGGTGGGCAGGCAGGGGGACAGGGGAAGAGGAGGGCCTCCAGCAAGGCTGTTGTGAATGAGCAGGAAGCAGAGAAGGGAAAGAGGGTGGAAAGGACTGGAGAAAGAGACGCATGGAGGGTGAATGGAGCTGCTGCTGGATGTCTCAAATAATGGAATCTCACCAGCAAAAAGCATCTATTTCTGTACCTAAAAAGAGCATGCAGCACCGGAATTCTGGAAACCCTCCAGCAAGGTTGCAGACCCTGGATGCTGCATGATCTTTCAGCCACTCTCTTCGGGCAGCATGTGAACCCAGGGGTGCGGGGCTGGTTCAGAGGGTGCAACGTGTTTGTTCCCTGTCTCCTCTGCCATCATGCGAGTTACAGAGACAAACGCCACCGGGGTACCTCGCCAGCGGAGTCTGAGCCTCACGTCTCCCCTTCGTACCCGCTGAATCTTGACCCTTCAGCCCCTGCCACGCCCCCTCTGAAGCCACACGTGTTAGGAAAAGCTCCATCTACCTCCTGCATTTCTCCTTTACTCTCCATGACTGCCACACTCACAGCACTTCTGACACAGATTTGTGGGTTTCTCCACACCCGGCACTTCTGTGACCCCAGCTGGGTGTCCTATGACTGAACTCAGTTCTGACACTACCTACCTGGAGGTGGCATCAGATCCCACAGGCTAAGGGCTCAGTCCCATGAGACTGCCCCCCACACACTTCAGATGCCAATGGCAAGGAGTGGGTTCCCAGGTGACCCACAACTTCTGTCTGACTTGGCTACAAATAGGAGGTTCCCATGACTGCCTCCCTTTTGGATGCAGTAATTTGCAAGAACAACTCATAGAATTCAGGGGAACACTTACTTACATTTACCAGTTTATTAAAGGATGAGATAGGGGATATGGATAAACACCCAGATGAAGAGGTACAAAGGCGAGGTCTGGGAGGTTCCTGAGTGCAGAAGCTTCCGTCCCCATGGAATTGGGGTGCCTCACCCTCCAAATGCACCAACTGGAAGCTCCTCAAACCTCACACTGTTGGGATTTTATGGAGGCTTCCTCACAAAGGCATGATCAATTATTAACTCCATTTCCATCCCCTGTCCCATCTCTGGAGCATGTTGAGGAGAAGGGGCTGAAAATTCCGAGGTTCTAATCATGGCTTGGTCTTTCTGGTGAGACCAGCCCCCATTCAGGAGCCCAGAGTCACCTCATTAGAACAAAAGACACTGCTATCACCCAGGATATTCCAAGGGATTTAGGAGCTCTGGGGTCAAAGACCAAATATAAGAACAAATTCTAATTGTCTTACAAACTGTCAACAAATTCAACTTGTCTTATCACCCAGAAAATGACTAGGGTTTCAGAAGCTCTGTGCCAGGAGCAGAGACCAATTTATATATTTTCTATTATTTCACACCACCCTTACCTTTCACCTCTTCACAAAGGCCTTCTCTGACCCAGTCTCTTTTAGGCCCCTCCTAATGTCCTATCTCCTAGCACTCTTTTGTTTTTCTTTATGCCATTTCTCATAATTTTCAATTCATTCATTCAACAAATACTTCCTGAAAGCCAGCTGCTTGCCAGGTAGTGTGTTGGAGGTGGGGCTTAGAGTGGGATGCTTGTTCCTAGGACCCCCTGGTACACAGTGAAGCAAAAGGGGTCTGGCTTCCTTAACTGTACTTGCCACTGCACTGGCCACTTCCAAAACGCATCCTCACTCAACACCCAGCCCTGGTCAGTGCATCTTTCTGTCCTTGACCATCATGGCCACACTTCTGGCAATCAGTTTTTCTGATTGTCAAATTTTCCACAATACAATACAAGTCTATTACCAACAGATGGCAAAGTGAAAATTTGAATCTTGCAAAAGATGTAGGATTTCATGGAATTGATTAAATTTATGTTGAATGACTGCTCAAATCAAATAGAAAGCTACTGGGAGAGGTTCTGGCAAAGTTAGACTGAATAACAATAGGGTATAAAAACGTCAACAAAGGAGACCTAACAAGGCCTTCAAAACACAGCAGCTTAATTCGAAGGACTATGAAGAGCTCTTGGGAAAATTACAGGCCATGAATATTCCTGCGAAAACGATCACCTTGGTGCACGTACTGTGTAGGTCAACCATGAGATCTATGATGTCCCATGATGCTCTAATAAAACTTTGCCAGAAACATTATGAGAACTCCACGGCCATCATTAACATTGGTTTATTCTTTATTCCAAGAATTTGAGCAGAAATGCAATTTTGCATAATTTACCTTCTGGTAAAAGCCAGATGAAACTAACCCATGTTCATAATTTTTAGTTTAATTTATCAAGCCAGAGTCTAAATCAAACCCTATCTTTTTCACTCTTTACTTGAATTTTGGTTTCCATTTTAGCTGGATTGTCTTTGTGGTCAGGAGAGCTTCCTGATGAACTTTTAGATAATTGCCCGTGTAATGACCATCGGCCCCACAGAGATGAAAGGCCCACGTGTGCACTGCCCTCTGAGATCAGGATGCCAGTGAGAAACAGAGGCTCTTTCAAAACAGGGGAGTTCAAGGGCAAACTTAATGAACTATCTTGAGGGGTGCAGGGAAGTGGCTTAGGGCTGGGAACCCCGCAGTGGCCACGAGCCGGGTTCCTTTGTAGCAGACGTGGGATTTCCACAGCTTAATCTGCCGAGCAGCGCTTAGTAGGCATCTCTTCCCTGTCCAGGCACCCCATGAGCAAGGAGCCAGCAAACGGCTCTTTCCCTGTCCAGGGACACCTGGGCCTCGCCCCTGGTGGTTGGGCTCTACTCCCTCTCTGGGGTCCCATCATTCCCACCGAGATGGGGAATTCAGTACCAGTGCTGAGCCCCCAACTTCACCTTCAGCCCTGAGAGGACAGTCCCCCAGAGCTCCTTAAGGACCCACTGATGCAATTTTACTGTCGTCTGGCCCCCCTCCGGGGAGAGGGCTGTGATTAGGGGGTGGCCGTGTCAGCTGCAAACAGTAGACCCATTTCTACGGTTCTATTTCCCTGAGCCTTTGACCTCTGTCCCATACAGCAGGCCAGGAATTTCAAGCAGTTTCACCTCATTAATTCTAAACCATCGTTGTTCAGGCATCCATGAGTCAACCTGGTAGATTATTAACCACCCTCTCAGGGCTTGAGCCAAATGTAAACCGCAGGTGAGAGCACCTATGTCAGAAATTTCAGCCGAATCTAGATTTTTTCCCTTCCATTCGGTCTAGTAGTCCTGGAATCCCCTCCCACGTTGCCCCCAGGCTCTGCTGGTGGCACCGGGTGGACCTGTAATCCTCTCCCTGGGGGCGCCATCTCCTGGGGGGAGGGGTCTTCTGCCTCATTCCCTGGACTCCGCTGGTCTCAGCTCTCTTCTGGGGCTGGGGCGGTGAGAGGTGGGTGGGCCCTAGGCAGAACGGGCATCAGATCACGAGGCCACTTCCTCGGGAGCAGGTGTTGAAAGACTTTTATAACAGAGGTTGGTTTCCTTGCAGGAGGCAGGGGGAGGAGTGGAGGAGAAAGGAAGGGAGGGGTAGAAGGGGGAGAAAGGAGAGGAGGGGAGAAGAAGCGGAGGGGACCCTCCTGTGGGGTCCACACAGGTCAGCCTAGGGACAGGGGGCAATCAAAGACACCCAGCTCGATCCCTGCGCACCCAGCCCTCAGCACAGAGCCTGGCACCATGTGGGCACGCAACAATGAGCCTTAAAAGACCACTTCCGGAAGGTGAGGTTTGGGCAAGTATTGCCAGTTTTAGGAGCCCCATCGCGCACGCACCGCACCACCCAGGCCCGGCCCCCAAAAGCTGCGCTGCGCATGCGCTCTTTGGGCTCCTTGCTGCTGCTTGAGCCACGCCCTGGACGGGTGTCTGTCCTGCTGTCTTCTTCTCCCGCCATCTGGAGGACGATAAGAAAATGACCATTAGTTGAAATGCTATCTATGCCTCTAGCTTCCCTAAATTCAGGGTCTGACTTTGCCGAGAGCTTAAAAAAAAAAAAAAAAAGGAATAAGTGGTTTGCTCAGGACCCCACCGAAGCAGCCCCACTTTCCATTGCGCCCCTGGGAGTCCCTTCCGGGAGCAGAAAGCTCTGCACCCCGCACGTCCACATGCGGGGAGTCCCCGAGGGGCCTGCCGCCAAGACCGTGACCACCTGGCCGAGCAGGCCACCTGCGGGCAGAGGTGTTCACCAAACACTGCTTGTGCAATTCCCATGTTGCCTCTGGGGAATTCTGTGGTTTATTTTCCCACAGCTGAATTTCGGCAGCAAGAACTTACCGCTCAGAGGCCTTAGTGAGCTCCCGGGCAGAGCCCCAAAACAGTCAGGAGCCCCCGTAAAGGATGGGGTCCCAGGAGCTGCTGTGGGGAGAGGGTCATTGCTATGCAGGGCCTCAGACTGCGAGGTGGTGTGTGGGTTTCTCAATTTCTGTGTAGTGAAGGACTTGCTATTTCTTCAGCAAAATTGTAAGATGGAGAAGATACATACATATTTATACATACAGGAATGAATGCATAAAGTCATGGAATCATCTTCCTCTCCTATGGGTGTCCTGCCTTTGAGCAATCCTGAAAAGAACAGCTGATGATCACCAACTTCAAAGGGCCATCCTTCCTAATGGACTTGCAGTGCGATTCCTTTACAAAGCTCAGTTCCTTTACAGCCGTGGTTCTCAAACTTGAGCATGTCCTGGAGGATCACCTGGAGGGCCTGTGGAAACAGATTGCTGGGCTCCACCGTAGAGTTTCTGATCCAGTGAGTCTAGGGTGGGACCCCAGTGCGTGCATTTGTCATAAGTTCCCAGGGATTGCAGGTGCTGCTGGTGCAGGAACCGCACTTTGAGAATCACTGGCTTGGAGCACTTATACCACGGCTCCGAGTCACCGTGGTCAGGACCGAAGGTGGATGAGTCCCACGTGCCAGGATTCAGGCGCTAGCTTCGCAGCCAGCTAATTTCGTGATTGCTGTGTGTTATGTCATTTCTTCATTGTAGATCTCAGAGCGTTGCCTTGAGGATTGAATGAGATAACGTAGGTAATGTAGTTATGTATAGTGATGGACGGTGCTTACTGCTGCTGTGTGATTAAGTCCACTCAAATTCCTTTTTTACACCAGTGATTCAGAACACATCTGATGAATAAAATAGATTTATATGAAAACAATATCTAGAATTTGGATTGTTAAGAGTATGTAAAACAGATTACACTAAATTACTGGATTGTATTGCCTTTTGCAAGTGCAATATAAATATATTTTTCATAAATCCCACAAAGTTATGAACTTTGACAAGTCACAGGATATGTTAAAGTCATAAACTGAATTATAACTGGGCTGTATTAGGTTTATCACCACAATAAAAACAACTCCTGAAATAAAATTATGAGCCGTTTTACTCCAGGGATTCTTTTATTCATTTTTTGTGTGACCACGATTTATGGAACAGGGTCTGGGTTCAAAACATTGCTCGGAGTAGGGCTTGGGCAGGAGTGGGGGCGGGTGGTGGACGCAGCAAGGGTGGGTAGCTCGTGTCCACCCCTACCACATGACAGCGATGTGTACACGTGTCAGAATAACCCTAAGGTGCAGAGTGAAGCAGGGTGTGTGCAAGTGGGGCTGGAGAGGAAGGGGTGGGTGGCGGCCGAGGGGCTGTTGAGGGGTGGGCTGAGGATGGAGTAACCCACCTGAAGCTCAGGTGATTACAACCTGGACTCCTGGTGCCACTCCAGAATCTGGTTCCTACATCGTGGGCACCTGGAGACAGTGTCGCTCCCAACTGCTGCCCAAATAGACACCTCAGAAAGAGAGAAAATCATTCGAATACTGTAATCGCCCTAAAGACCCAAGGCACACTGCTCCATCAGAGAGCGCTAACCTCTCTGCACCTTCCCCAGAGGGCAGCTCGGAGCTGTGTGACAAGAGCTGCACCCTGCTTGGCCCAGGGTTAGCCCTTGGGGCTGTTACTACAAGTCCTTACCCTAACATGTAACCCAATTTCATTTTAAAAAATTAAAATATTTGGTATCAGCTTCCTTGAGGTATATTTTATAGAAAATAAAATACACCCATTTTAAGTGAACAGTTCAATGAGCTTTGAGAAATGTACACAACCACGTGACCCCCACTGCAGTGAACATGCAGAATATTTCCGTTACCCCAAAAAGGTTTCACGACCATTAGCAGTCAGTTTCCCCCTCACCCGGAGCCCCACACAGACACTGTTCTGCTTTCTGTCACCGTAGATTAGATTTATGTTTTCTAAAGTTTTATATAAATGCAATCAGGAGGTATATACCGATTTGGCTTTAGCTCAGCGTAATGTTTTCATTCACATCATTGTGCATGTCAGTGGTTCTTTCCTCTCTGCTGCTTGGCCAGTAGTATTTCATTGTATATAACACTTTTACAACTTTTTGCTTCTCTGTTCACATGTTGATGGACATTTGGGCTGTTTCCTGTTTGGGGCAATTTTGAATAAAGTATGGATTGAAGTCTTACCTTTTCCCATATGGATATTCAATTTTTTTCAGCACCATTTGTTGAAAAGACTATCTTTTCTCCAATGGATTGCTTTATACCTTTGTGAAAAATCAGTTTTCCAAATGTGTGTGTGTGGGTAATTTCTGGACTAGCTATTTTGTTCCATTATTCTGTTTATCTAATTGGGTGCCAACAAACTATCTCAATTACCACAGCTTTATAATACATCTTGAAATCAGGTAGCATTAAGTCCCTCAACTTTGTTTTTCTCTTTCAAAGTTGTTTTGGATGTTCTAGGTCCTTCACATTTTCATGAGTCTTAGGATCATCTTGTCAATTTCTGCACACACATGCAAGAGCCCTGCTGGCAATTTGATTGGGATTGCTTTAAATCTACAGGACAAGTTGGGAAGAATTGACATTTTGCCAATGAATATGGCATATTTATCCATTTAGTTAGGTCTTCTAAAATTTCCCTGAGCACTGTTTTGCAGTTGCAGTATACAGACAGGTCTTGCATGTATTTTGTCAGATTTGTCTTGTGAATGAAGAATGTCCCCTGCCATACTAGTAAACAAAGGATGTTGTGGCCATCAAGCCATCAGCCACCGGAGACTGTGCATCCTGAGGGGATTCAGGACAGAGAAAAGCAGGATACTGGCCCTAGATAGTTAAGGTGCATATCAAAGGAATGATTTCCATGAGCCCCGACTCTTGCATCTTCCCATACATGGAAAAGTGCTAAATTCGGTAACTTGCGATGTCTGGCTTTCTTTAATTAACAGTAATCTTTTGATGTTCTGACTGCCTGGTTTTTGTTGCAGAAATTCCTATATACCCTTGATCCTCCCTGACCTCTTCAGAACAGTCCCTCAGAGCTATCTGAGACCCTGTCCCCTGGGCTTAAGTCCTCAGTAAGTCTGCTGAATAAAACATAACTCTCAACTTTGAGGTTGTGCATTTTTTTTTAGTCAACAGTCTCTAAGTATTCCATTTTTCCTTAATGCTAAGTGATATTATTTTTAATTTTAACTACTTATTATTCATTGCTAGTATATAGAAATATAACTGATTTTTGATTATTGATCTTATATTCTTCAACCTTGCTAAACTCACTTATTAATTCTGAGATTTTTTGGTGGATTCCATTGGATTTTCTACACAGATGATTATTTCATCTATGAATAGAGTAAATCTTACTACTTCCTTTCTAATCTGAATCCTTTTACTATTATTTTTCTTGCCATATTGAACTGGCTAGACTCTCCTGTCCCATGTTGCATATTGTTCCTGATCTTATGGGAAGAGCATTTAGTATTTCATCATCAAGTATTGTGACAGGTCTAGGGTTTTTTGTAGATGTCCTTTATCAAGTTGATAAATTCCCTTCTCAGTTTGCTTAGAGCTCTTGGCATATAAGGATGTTGGATTTTTGTTGAAAATTTGTTTCCTTCTCTATTGAGATGATCATACAGTTTTTCTTTTTAAGTTGTTCACATGGTGAGTTATAGATTTTTATTTTTGAATATTTGCAGTTTCTGGGATAAACCTCACTTGGTCAGGATATATCACCTTTTTATATATTGTTATATTTGATTTGCTAAAATTTTGTTAATATGTTTTGCAACTATGTTTATGAGGGATATTTATTTGTAGTTTTCTGTTTTTGAAATGTCATTCTCTAGTTTTGTTATCAAGGTAATGTGGCCTCATAGAATATGTTGGTAAGCATTCCCTTCTCTTCAATTTTCTGGAAGGGTTTGTTTAGAATTGGTATTATTTCTTCCTTCATTGTTTGGTAGAATTCACCAGTGAAGTCTTCTGGACCTGTACTTTTCTTTGTGGAAAAGTTTTTAACTACAAATTCAATTTTGTTATTAGATATAAGACTGTTCAGATTATTTTTTCTTGATTGAGCTTTGATAGTTTGCATCTTTAAGAAATTTTCTATTTAAGTTTTTGAAATTGTTGGCACAAAATTGTTCATAATGTTGTCTTTTAATATCTGCCAACTCAGTAGTGATGTCACCTCTCCTGATACTGGTAATTTGTTTTTTCTTGCTCTTTTTTTCCCTCTGGTTAGTCTGTGGGAGGCTTATACATTTTCTTGAATGTGTTCAAAGAGCCAGCTTTTGGTTTCATTGATTCTATTAGTTTTTCTGTTTTCTATTTCATTGATAAATCCTTGGATCTTTATCATTTCCTTTCTTTTGCTTATGTTGGGTTTAATTTGCTCTTATATTTCTAGTTTTTAGAGTGGAAGCTAAGCTCATAGCTTTTAGACTTTACTTCTCTTCTAATAATGGCATTTAGTGTGCTATAAATTTCTTTCCAAATTGTGCCTTAATGGCATCTAACAAGTTCTGATACTTTGTATTCTCATTTTAACTCAGTTCAAAACTTTCCAATTACCCTTTTGATTTCATCTTTAATCCATGCAGTATTTAGAGATGTGTTATTTAGTTTCCAAATATTCTAGATATTTTACTGTTATCAATTTCCATTTAATTCCTTTTTGGTAAGAAAACATACATTTAATGACTTGAGTACTTTTAAATTTACCAAGACTTGTTTTTTAGCCTAGAGTATAGTCTATCTTAGTAAATGACCCATGCACACTTGAAAAAAGTGTGAATTCTGCTGTTGCTTGGTGGAGTGTTCTATAAATATTGATTAGGCCAAGTTGGTTGATAGTGTTGTCAAACTTCTATGTACTTACTTATTTTCTGTCTACTAGTTTTTATCAATTATTGTGAGAGAGATTGAAATCCATGACTAGAATTGCGGATTTTTCCACAGTTGCAGTTCTATCAGTTTTTGCTTCATGTTTTTGAAGCTCTGTTATTTGGAACACAAATGTTTGGGGTTGCTATATTCTTTGGATAAGTTGACTCGTTAATTATTATGATGAAATAACTTCTTTATCTCTGGCAATAATCTTTGCTCTGAAATGTTTAACATCAATATAGCCATTCCAGCTTTATTCTGAATAGAGTTAGCAGGGTATCTCTTTCTCCATTCTTTTACTTCTAATAATTTTAAAAAATAGGCAAGGGCTTCCCTGGTGGCGCAGTGGTTGAGAGTCTGCCTGCCAATGCAGGGGACACGGGTTCGAGCCCTGGTCTGGGAAGATCCCACATGCCATGGAGCAACTAGGCCCGTGAGCCACAACTACTGAGCCTGCGCATCTGGAGCCTGTGCTCCGCAACAAGAGAGGCCGCGATAGTGAGAGGCCCACGCACTGCAATGAAGAGTGGCCCCCGCTTGCTGCAACTGGAGAAAGCCCTAGCACAGAAACGAAGACCCAACATAGCCAAAAATAAATAAATAAATGAATAAAATAAATTAAAAAAAAATAGGCAAAAGAGGTTTCAAGTAGGTAGCATACAGTTAGGTCTTGATTATTTATCTTATCTGTTGATCTATGCTGTTTAATAGGTATGTTTAGACTACTGATATTTAATGGTATCATCGATATGACTAGGTTTAAATGCCAACTGTTATTTTATTACCCTCTCCCTCCTTTTTGTCTTCTTTTAGATTGTTTTTATGGTTCCCTTTATCTCTGTTCTTGGATTATTAGATATAAATCTTTGTCTTACTTTTTAGTAATTGTTTTAGGGTGTATAGTACACATATTTAGTTCTTCACACTCTGCTTTCAAGTGATAGTATACCAGTTCTTGTGTAGTATAAGAACCCTATTTCTATTTCTCTGTTCCCAGGCTATTGTTGTCCTATCTTTTAATTTACAGATATTACAAACCCCATCCTACATTGTTATTATTTTTGTTTATATATCCCATGGTCTCTTAAAAATAACAATAAGAATAAATATTATATACTTATCCATGCAGTTAACATTGTAGATGCTCTTTATTCCTTTGTGTACATTTGGATTTCCATCTGTCATCATTTTCCTTCTGATGAAGAATTTTCTTAATATTTCTTGTAATGTGAGTTTGCTGGTGATAAATTTCTTTAGCTTTTTATATTTGAAAAAGTTTCTGTTTCACTTTTATTTTTGATGCACATTTTCCCTGGGTATAGAACTTTATGTTGGCAGTTTTTTCCTTCAGTACTTAAAGATGTTGCTCCACATTACTTGTATTGTTTCTGACAAAAAGTCTGCTGTTATTCTTAAATTTGTGTCTCTGTATGTTCTGTATATTTTTTCTCTCTCTGCTTTTAAGATTTCTCCTAATTCCTGGTTTTGAACTATCTGATTATATTTTTTCTCATGTAATTTTCATTCTATTTCTTGTGCTTGGAGTTTGTTGAGATTCTTGGCTGTGGGTTTGTAATTTTCATCAGATTTAAAAACGTTCTGGCTATTGCTTTCCAAAAATATTTTTTCTTCCCCCGTGCCTTTCAGGGACTCCAGTTCTTCATGTACTAGCCTGCTCAATATTTTCCTACAAGTCACTGATGTTTTGTTTATTTCATTGTCCGTCATTTTTCTCTCTGTTTCAGTTTGGTTAGTTTTTATTGTTATGTGCTCATATTCACCAATCTTTTCTTCTGCAGTTCTATCCAGTGTGTTTTTAAGTCTCAGTTATTATAGTTTTCATCTCAAGAAATTTGATTGAAGTAAGTGCTCTGCTGAATAATTGAAGTTTACCATCCACATGTCCCTGGAGTTCTCTCTGTGCCACTCTCTTGCCTGGTACTGGTGAATCCCTGCTGCCTTGTCTCTACAAACTCTCACCCCTCCTCATCTACTCAGGCAGCCTACTGGGCTTACCTAGGTTCTCCCTCTCTGTACTCTGACCTGGAAACCCTCTCTTCAGGCAGTAAGATGGACAATTGTTGCACTGCCCATTGTCCAACATCTGAAAAAAACCTGTTTCATATATTTTTGATGAGCTTTCTAATTGTTCATGGTGAGAAGGCAAGTGCCATAGCAATTACTTCCAGGACCCAATTTCACTTTTTTTTTTTTGTTTTTGGTTTCTTTTATTGAAAAAATAGTATTATTTTTTTTTAATTTTTTTTTAATTTTTTTTAATTTTTTTATTTTTTTTTAAACATCTTTACTGAAGTATAATTGCCTTACAATGGTGTGTTAGCTTCTGCTTTATAACAAAGTTAATCAGTTATACATATACAATATGTTCCCATATATCTTCCCTCTTGCATCTCCCTCCCTCCCACCCTCCCCATCCCACCCCTCTAGGTGGTCACAAAGCACCGAGCTGATCTCCCTGTGCTATGCGGCTGCTTCCCACTAGCTATCTATTTTACATTTGGTAGTGTATATATGTCCATGACACTCTCTCACCCTGTCACATCTCACCCCACCCCCTCCCCATATCCTCAAGTCCATTCTCTAGTAGGTCTGTGTCTTTATTCCCGTCTTGCCACTAGGTTCTTCATGGCCTTTTTTTTTTTTTTTTCCTTAGATTCCATATATATGTGTTAGCATACTGTATTTGTTTTTCTCTTTCTGACTTACTTCACTCTGTATGACAGACTCTAACTCCATCCACCTCATTACAAATACCTCCATTTCATTTCTTTTTATGGCTGAGTAATATTCCATTGTATATATGTGCCACATCTTCTTTATCCATTCATCTGTCGATGGACATTTAGGTTGCTTCCAGGTCCTGGCTATTGTAAATAGAGCTGCAATGAACATTTTGGTACATGACTCTTTTTGAACTATGGTTTTCTCAGGGTATATGCCCAGTAGTGGGATTGCTGGATTGTATGGTAGTTCTATTTGTAGTTTTTTAAGGAACCTCCATACTGTTCTCCATAGTGGCTGTATCAATTTACATTCCCACCAACAGTGCAAGAGAGTTCCCTTTCCTCCACACCCTCTCCAGCATTTATTGTTTCTAGATTTTTTGATGATGGCCATTCTGACCGGTGTGAGATGATATCTCATTGTAGTTTTGATTTGCATTTCTCTAATGATTAATGATGTTGAGCATTCTTTCATGTGTCTGTAGGCCATCTGTATATCTTCTTTGGAGAAATGTCTATTTAGGTCTTCTGCCCATTTTTGGATTGGGTTGTTCGTTTTTTTGTTATTGAGCTGCATGAGCTGCTTGTAAATCTTGGAGATTAATCCTTTGTCAGTTGCTTCATTTGCAAATATTTTCTCCCATTCTGATGGTTGTCTTTTGGTCTTGTTTATGGTTTCCTTTGCTGTGCAAAAGCTTTTAAGTTTCATTAGGTCCCATTTGTTTATTTGTGTTCTTATTTCCATTTCTCTGGGAGCTGGGTCAAAAAGAATCTTGCTGTGATGTATGTCATAGAGTGTTCTGCCTATGTTTTCCTCTAAGAGTTTGATCAATTTCACTTTTGATACTGGATCTAAATGTTTCTAAACCTGTACCCATCTCTTCTCACCTGGGCTCCATCACTTACAATGTATTTGACTTGAGAAGCCACACCTTTTCGCTAATACTGAGATGGTATTACTCACTCCTCTTATAAAGTGTTAAAAGCATAAACTGAGAGAACAGAAAATGATTCAAGAAAATAAAAAGCATTCTGTAGAAGCTACTGTTATTTGGCATCTGGCTCTTTTCAGGAGCCATTTTTTGAACTGCTTTTCTCTTCTAAATTGCTCTAACTTTCTGATTACAACAAATTACTACTTTACCTTTTTGTATATAATTCTTTTAAATCCAAGTGCATAGAAAAATTGATTCAAATCAATTTTCTCAAGTTCTAGGTCCTGCTTCCCTCTCCGTTCACAATACCCCGTGTAAATATCCCTTAAACACTCCACATCTATGCTCACAGGGCCCAAGTAGAGGAGGGAATCTAGAAAAAACCTGAATGGTTTTATTGGTAATCAAAGCTACAATATAAAAAATAACAGGGCTCCCAACACAAATTGAGATCACTGTGTTCTAGGCATTAAGCTAAATATTTTATGTAAAGAACATTGATTAGCTTCACCTCACAACAATCCTATGAAGGAGGTACTAACATATGTCCATTTTTTAGGTGAGAAAATAGAAGTTTAGAGAATTAAATGACTCCAGTTCACAAAGTAGGTGAGTGTCAAGTGTGGGCTTAACTCAGAGTGTTCTGACTTGAAACGTGTGCTCTTTTTAGCTCCTCTGCACCACAGCGACCTAATGACCAGATTGGGCCACTTCACATGCTCTGACGTCACCCACACCAATCACGGCTGCAAACAGTCCACAGAGGTTCCCCAGCTCCAGTGCCCTGCTCCATGCTCTATACAAGCCAGATGGAACAGGAAAATCAAGAAGCATAGACATGGCAAGATGATTTATGTCCTCCCCAGACGAGGTCCTGGCCAGGCCGTGGCTCTGCTTCCCTCCCTTGTCCCCTGGGCCTGCCGGCAGGGTGGCTGGTGGCCTGGATTGTTGCGGGGTGAGAGCCCAGGGTGAGCGCTCCAGCCCCGGAGCAGGCCTGGCCCAGCTCATCCACCCACCCAGCCCACAGATTCCAGTGTGTCCTTCTTCCTGAGCCTCTACAGGCGACTGTCAGGTGTTATAACCAAGCCCCCGCCCTCTGCACTGCTCCTGAAAGATGAGTCCATCCACCCAGCAGGGCCCAGGACCAGGCTGGGTTTACATCCTGAGTCGAGAACCAGTCTGCTCTGAACAAGGACTGCTTTGTCCATTTTTCTTTCTTTATAACCCCTGGGGGGGACAGCTTTACTCAGTTCACCGGGGTTCAATTTGGGGCCCGACTCTCTTTTTGAGCTTCATTTCATCTCTAGCTCATATGAAGTGACCAGTGTTTTCTCTCAGCCTCGTGGTTGGCCATCTTCCCGCTGCTTCTCAGGCCTCCTCGGTGGGGCTGGGCTGCAGAGCCAGAGGACACGACCAGGATGACGTTTATGTGACAGTGAATGGGCACTGGAGATGAAGGCAGACTTGATCAGGTGAGGCGGTCTCCTTGGGGCTCCCCAGACCCCCTCACGCCCCGACTATGTCCCATCGCTCGCTCACCCACGCATGTCCTGCGCACGGCAGGAGCTTCTGCAGGGTGGGGACTGAGTCTAAGCTTCTGTCTCCAGGGCCTCCAGCTGCCCATGTAGATGATGCCCATGTTCATCTCACATAAACTCTGAGGCTTCTGAGGAGGTCTTAAGGGCGGAAGAAAGCTTTCCCTCTAGTGGTAAAATATGGGTTCACTTATCTTTTTTTTTTATTGAAGTATAGTTGATTTACAATGTTGTGTTAGTTTCAGGTGTACAGCAAAGTGATTCAGTTATACATATATTCTTTTCAGATTCTTTTCCATTATGGGTTATTACAAGATATTGAATATAGTTCCCCGTACTACACAGTGGGTCCTTGTTGTTTATCTACTTTATATATAGTAGTGTGTATCTGCTAATCCTAAACTCCTAATTTATCCCTCCACCCCTTTCCCCTTTGGTAACCATACGTTTGTTTTCTATGTCTGTGAGTCTCTTTCTGTTCTGTAAATAAGTTCATGTGTACCGTTTTTTTAGATTCCACATATAAGTGGTATCACATGATATTTGTCTTTCTCTGTCTGACTTACTTCACTTAGTATGATCATCTCCAGGTCCATCCATGCTGCTGCAAATGGCATTATTTCATTCTTTTTTGTGGCTGAGTATTATTCCATTGTGTACATGCACCACATCTTCTTTGGGTTCACTTATCTTAAGGAATAAACAAAGGAAGAGAACTAGTTAGGAAGATGTTAGAGTAGTCAACTGGGACCTCAGAGGGTCAGGACGTGGGGATGGTGGCACATTTCTATCACAAACGCTGTGTCACCATCTCTGCTGTGTCCCTCTTCATCTTCTCATGGCACGTGACATAATATATTTTCTTCAAGGCAGACAGCACCTCTTCACGTTCACTTCATGCAGACCCGCTGGTGACTGAGTCAAAATGCAGCTTCTGACCCAGCAGGTGAGTGAGGGGTCTGAGACTCTGCATTTCTAACACACTCCCCGGTGATGCCCATCCCACTGCATGTTTGAGAAGCAAGCTGATAGATGGCTTATTCAGGGTTCCTTGCTTTTCCTCAAAGGCTGGTTGTGTTTTCCCAGATAATAAGCTCTGGGACCCCCATTTTTAATAATGTCAACGTGAGCCAGGGTACAGGGTCCACCCTTCCGTCAGCACCCCGAGCAAGGAGAGCAAAATGGTCCAAGAATCACTGAAGGCAGTAAAAACGTGTACTTTCCAGAATCAACCACTAAAATCAGATGGGCTGCCTTTCTGGGAAGGGTTTTGGGGGAGAGCCTACCTGCAGCTCACTCAGAGCATTTCTCCTTTGGGATTTATGTGCTGTAGCTTCTTTGGAAAACAGTTTGGCTTATGGCACTAGCAGATTCTCATTTATTGTGAGTGGAACAGAATGAAAGTTAATGAGTTACTAGTTGAAAGAAACACTTTTGGAGGGAGAAGGAGAAATCTGGCATTTCCAGATCATTCATTTTTGGAATGATTTCTTCAAGAACGTCTTTGCTTCACTGAGAAGATCATGTGTGTGTATGTGTGTGTGTGTCTAATTCTTAGCTTTTTTGGGGGGCTTCAGCTTTAGAAGCAAATGGTATTCAACAGCTGGAAGTGGCATTCACTTGGAACCAAACAGGGATGAGAAGCTAAGGATTCTGGAAATTTTCTGCGGGAACTTGCAAAGACCTTTCGACACAGCTGAGTTCCTACTACCCTTTGTGATGGAGCATCCTGTAAAATCTGTGAAGTCTGTAAAAGTCAAGTTCAGCTTGGTAGTTTGCCACCTCCACCCCCGAGACTTTACTCAGTGCGTGGAGTGTGCAGGCTTTGTCTTGCCTTGGAGGAAGTGTGTGGTTTTCTCGTGTGTGTGTTGGGGGTGGGCAGCAGGTCAGGAGGGGGTGGAAGCAGGTGGTGCCCAGTTGAACAGGGAGACTGGGTACAGGCAAGCGGTGGGGCTCCCTCCAGGCAGGGTCCAGGCGCCAGAGTCGCTGGTTGGACCTGGAACCCGGAAGAGACACAACCTTGGAGGGCTCCTAGGAGCCAAACGTCTTTCCAGAGCCCAGCACACAGCATCTCACTTCATACCCCCTGGACCGGCTCTTCTGCCAAGTCTTTCCTCCCAGCCCAGGGCCATGGTCTCCTCACTCTCCTGATCTGGCCCCTCCTCCTGCCCTTCCCCCTCTTTGTGAAAGAGGCTTGTTTTCTTTAGCAGGAAGTGGGCACCAGCCCGAAGCACATGGCTGCGATGGTGCCCGCAGGCCAGTCGAAGCCCCTCTCACTAAACCTGACCTCTCCCCACAGAGCAGTGGTGGGCTGGAGCCAGCTAACACCAGCTCAGGAGAGCGGCTTTTGAAATGCTCAGGCATTTTGTGAATCAACTGTTAAAACGTTGATGGCTCAGAATCAGCCACGGTGGGAGGAGCATTTGCATCATGGAAATTGGCAAATGCCACAGACACCCCAGCTCAGCCCCCCAGTGCTCACTGCTAAGAGGGTGACATTTCCTCCAGAATAGAGGGTAGGATGCTGTTACCCAACACCAGGTCACAGTGGCGCACCCAAAACACACAGAAATGCTACCCGAGGTCACATGAGTAAAGGACAGAATTGGAGCTCAAACCCAGGTCTCCCAAACCCAATTTAATTCCTTTGGACAATGCTGGTGGTGACGTTGAATAATTAATGTCTCCTTCATTATTGGAAACTATTTCTTGCAATTCTATTTACTTTTTGTGTATCCATTGTCTGCTGGCCCTTGGGGTCTGGGGGAGGGAGGAAGTACGGGATAGGGATTGAGGAGAAGATTACTCTGATTTGGGACCATGCACTGTGTCCAAAGACTCTACAGCCATTGGGTGTTCATGGCAGACTTTCATATAGTATCATTTATACGTGGAATCTAAAAAAATGATACAAAGGAGCTTATTTACAAAACAAACAGACTTAGGAAACAAACTGATGGTTACCAAAGGGGAAAGGTGGGGGGTGGAATAAATTAGGAGGTTGGGATTAACATACACAACTACTATATATAAAATAAATAAATCAATGAGGATCTACTGTATAGCACAGGGGACTCAATACTCTGTAACAACCTATATGGGAGAAGAATCTGAAAAAGAATAGATATATGTATATGTATAACTGAATCACTTTACTGTACACCTGAAACTAACACAACATTGTGAATCAACTATACTCCAATATAAAGTAAAAATTAAAAAAAACAAAAACAAAAACAGACTTTCAAGTTCTAGAATTTGGTTGGGGGACTCGGTCAAATGGACTAAAAGACTAGAAACAAGGCTAGGTTGTCACCAGGTCTTGGCCACGAGGACAGAAAGACCCATTTGACAGAGCTCTCCCCTGTTGGTCTTGGCCACCCCTCAGTGCAGCCCTCCAGGCTCACACAGCTGTTCACAGGTACCCCCGGGCTTCCTCTGTCTTGTAATGCACAAAGCCCTGCCCTTCAGAGCAACACAAGTTGCTCAGCTCAAGATAGGGACCTATTGGTTAAGGCATTTGTCTCCATAATAGCACGTGTACCCAGCAGGGATTCCACCGGCACACCTGTGTGGGTCCTGGGGAGCCCGGGTGACTTCACGTGTCATCACCTGGGGACAAGGCTCTCGGCATCTCTGGGAAGGGCATACATCAGTGGTTCTCAGCTGGGGTGATTTTGCTCCCCCAGACACATTTGGCAATGTCCAGAGACGTTTCTGATTATCATAATGGGGAGGAGGGGTGCTTCTGGCATCTTACTGGGTCCAGACCAAGGATGCTGCTGGATGCCCACAATGAACAGGACAGCCCCCACAAGAAACAATTATCCCTCCCCAGTGTCAACAGTGCAGAGGTTGGGAAACCCTGGACCACGTAAACGGAGCAGGTTTGCAGGTGAATCACGGTCACAGAGGTGACCGGGTGCCACTCCCTGCCCAGGTTCTGGGCTTGCAGTGAACTTGGCACGTGGTCACCGTTGCACCCTTTGAAATAAGCAATGTTTACACAAACAAGTGACAGCAAACAGCAGAGCGAGGCAGAGCATGGCTGAGGGCATCGGGGTCCCTGGGGTGCAGAGGGAAGAGGCTGGGTGGGCTGGGGGTCGGGTTACGCTTGTAGTACTTTTAAATTTTGTACTTTCCCAGCTTGTACTTTTAAACTTTGTTGAAGGTGCTTTTTAAAGCAGATTTGAAAAATATTTTAGTTGAATTTATCTATTTTTCCTTTTATAGTTCCAGATTTCTGTGTCATGGTTACAAAGGCCTTCCCCCACCTCCCACTCTGAGATACTTTTAAAAAGTTCTCACATGGTGTCTTCTAGTACTTTTACAATTTCAGTTTTTACATTTAAACCTTTGATTTTTTCTTTTCTTTTCTTTTCTTTTTTTTGCAATGAGTGAGGAACAACTCCAACCTTCTCTTCCCCAGATGGTGACCCTATTGTCCCAACATCACTGACTTAATCATCTGCCCCCCACCCCAACCCTGGTCATTCCATTACCCAGCTTAACATACATAAACGCCTATGTTTCAGGGCTGATTCCTGTCTTTCTATTTATACCTCTGATCACTCTGCCTAAAATCCAGCACTTCTGCCACACTGTTTTAACTACAGTAGCTTTATAATGGGCTTAATATCTGTTGGGGTTACATCCACTCTTTATCCCAACACTCCCTTTTGGATTTTGTTAGTTATTCCTCCTGGAAGTTTGTTTTTCCTCATGAACTTCAGAATCCACTCATTTCTCCCTCAAAAGGCATTTTCATGATTTGAATTTGATTGTGGTCACCCTGTGGATGAATTTAGGAGACGGCATCCTTGTGATGTTGAGTCTTGCTTTCTATGGGGGAACATGGCATGCCTTTCCAACCATTCCAGCCTTCTTCTGTGCCCCTCGGTGATATGTTAAGTTCTCATGAGTCCTGTAAATGCATTCTTAGGCGTTTCATGTTGTGCTGTCATGGCCATGCAAATGGGACATTCTCTGTGTCGTATCTCCTAAGGATGTGGCCCTAAACAAAAGCTATTGATGCTTGAACTTACCCATGAGCTCAGCCATGTTGCTGAATTCTCTTCCTGGGGTACGAGGATTTCAGTCCATTTCTTGGGGTTCCAGGCTTATGGTCCCAGCATCTGCAAGTACTGACAACTGGCTTTCGATGCATGGCCAGAGGGTGCAGGGTCTCTGCACGTGGGTGGGAGGGATGCCTCCGTTCCCCACTTCCTCTGCCACGGCTCCTTGGACTGATATGGGGGTCCGATGGAGTGGGAGGGGCAGTTAGGGCTGTTTGTAGGCCTTTGTGAGCCCCCGAGACCAGGTGACAAAGGGACTTGGAGAGGATGAGACCCCCAGCCTGGCTCTGTGTAGGAGGTTCTGGGAGTGAGGGCTGTGACCCTAGGTGGGTGCCTTCCTCCAGACGGTAGGATGGCAAAGCCACTAGGGGCTCTTGATCTTGGGGGCTGAGAAAGGCAGTGTCTCACAGATCGCTTCCCGAGCACCCGTGCTTCCCAGAGGGCTCCCAGAAATAACTGGGGTGGGAAAAGGGGGTCAGCACAAATGTCCCCAGACCTCATTCTTCCCCAAGGCCAGGGAGGGAGGACCTTTAGGTGACCCAGGTTCTAGCCTTTACTCCTCACAAGACCTGCCCACAGGGAGTTAGATTTTTATGTTAACTGTTTGAAAATAAGTACAGAAAAAGTCGGGAGGGGTCGTGTATGGATCTGGATGCTTTAAACAGGCTCAGTTGATGGTGACATTTATTTTTATTTTATTTTATTTTTTAAAATTCCTGTGTTTGCAGTGGTCTTTTTTTTTTTAAATTTATTTAGTTATTTTATTTTTGGCTGTTTTGGGTCTTCGTTTCTGTGCGAGGGCTTTCTCTAGTTGCGGCAAGCGGGGGCCACTCTTCATCGCGGTGCGCGGGCCTCTCACTATCGTGGCCTCTCTTGTTGCAGAGCACAGGCTCCAGATGCGCAGGCTCAGTAGTTGGGGCGCACAGGCCCGGTTGCTCCGCGGCATGTGGGATCTTCCCAGACCAGGGCTCGAACCCGTATCCCCTGCATTGGCAGGCAGATTCTCAACCACTGCGCCACCAGGGAAGCCCCAATGGTAACATTTATTATGGGCCCTGTGCTGAGCTGCATGCCCTGGCCCGTAACCAGCCCTTCAGAAGTATCCATTTTTGGTGTTTGTGTCAATGTTTTTTATGCTCTGTAGTAGTGTCTTGGGGCTGCCTTGACAAAGTGCCACAGGCTGGGCGGCTCAAAAAATAGTTGTTTATTTTAGTCTTATACTCTGGAGGTTCGAAGTCCAAGACTGAGGTGTGGGCAGGGCTGGTCCCTCTGAGGCCTCTCTCCTGGGCATGTAGATGGCCTTCTTCTCCCTGTGTCCTCACATGATTGTCCCTCTGTATGTCTGTGTTCTAATCTCCTCTTCTTATAAGGACTCCAGTCATCTTGGATTAGGGCCTACCCCAATGACCTCATTTTAGTTTTATCACCTCTTTAAAGACCCATCTCCAACAGAAGTCACATTCTGAAGTGCTGTGGGTTAGGACTTCAACTTATAAAATTTGGGGGGACATGATTCAACCCATAAAATTCAGCAACGTGACTCATACCTAAAGCATCTCAAATTTGGTGCTAAAATAAGACTTGCTTCAGTGGAAAATCATGATGGCTCTTTCTTCTCAGAGAAACTTAGCAGTGTTTGCAGGGATGGGTGGCCCCAGACCTGTGGCTGAGGGCTTCTCCGTCACAGGCATGAGCTCAGGCTCCTCAATTCCTTCGCAGCCCAAGGCCAGCTCCTCCTCCCCCTTTCAGCCTCCTCTCATCTTCCGAAAGAGCCAAGTACTGGCCAGGAGCAACCCCAGTCATTGTGCCACAAAGTTCTTAAACAACGTTAACCTCCACCGTGTGGGGGGCAGCAGGCAAAACACGGTGGAGGGCTCCTTTCCAGGTTTGTTTTTTCAAGCTCACAGGTGAGGAAATCAAAGAGATAATGTGGGCGGGGTCAGAGGTGGGCGCTGGTGGGCACAGGACATCTATTTCCAGATGAGGTCAGCAGGGCTCATACTAGGCTTGTAAACACCTGAGGACCAGCAGGGCCAAAGGAAAGAGGAAAGAGAGGAGTGCTCAGAAACCTTTCTTTCCTTCTTTTTTGGTTCCTTATTAGTTCATAGAGTTGAAAACTTACACCAAATAATGAAAAGCTTCCAAAGGCACCTCCATCCTTGCCCCTCCACAGGACAGCTCTGTGCCCAAGGAAGCCCCGCACAGTGAGGGTCATTCTGGAAGCCGAGAATGACAGAAGTGGGCTTTTCTATCTTTGCAGCAGAAGTGGGGGGCTAGTCAGAAGAATTAGAGAATATAAAGAAAACAGTGTTTCTTGCACACTTGACTTCAAGCTCCGAGATTCAAACCCATCTTGTCATCCCGTGTAAACCCCCATCAGCAGCCCAGTGGAGAGGAGGTGGTTGTCTGCCCCCTTCATCACCCAGGGGCGTGAGACCCAGAAGCCTCCCCCCCGAGAGGGTGAACCCGGACATCTTGTGGACCACCCCAAAGCAGTGACCACTATGTAAACCCCATTTGCTTGATTGGTGAAGTTTTTATCATCATCGTGATTAAGAAGATCCGTGTGGCACTGGGATATCCAGGAGCGAACCCAGAGGGATTGCGAGGTGGTGGTGTAGCACATCCAACCACGACTGTCCCCTCCCTCTGAGCACTTGGAGGACTTTTTCTTTTTCTTCAGCAAGGATGGGGTGAGAGGACACCGCTGGGGACCCCCCATCGACTGCCTGGACCAGCTTCTTCAAAGTCAGAGCACCGTTGGATACACCATCTCTGGATACTTCACTGTGCCTGGTGGGCTTGGGGGTTCTCTGGTTTTTCCTTCCTGATAGTCAGGGCAGGACCCACTGCCTCCATTTGCAAAGCTCTTCTCCCCCCTCCACTTGATCAAAGGGAGAAAAAGAGAAGCTGAATAAGACCTGCAGCAAGGGGGGATGTCACAAATCCTTACACACTGGCCTCTGTATAAGCAGCTGGAAGTGCTTAGAAGGATTGGGGGTGGGGTGGGCTGAAGACTGAGCGGCCCCAGAGATGTGCATATCGTAATCCCTGGACCTGTGACTACGTTACATCACATGGCAAAGGGGACTTTGCAGGTGAGATTAAGTTATGGGTCTTGAGATGGGGAGATATTCCCAGATTATTGGGATTATTGGGTGGGTTCAATGTAATCCCAGGGGAATTTACAAAAGGGAGACAGGAAGGTCAGAAGCAGAAGGCAATGTGACTGTAAGTAGAGGAACAGGGAGATCTGAAGAGGCACCACTGCTGCCTTTGAAGACAGAGGAAGGTGCCGTGAGCCAAGGAATGCAGGCGCCTCTAAAGCCTGGAGAAGCAGGGAAGCAGATTCTCCCCAGGGCCGCGGAAGGAAAGGAACCCGCTGGCCTATTTCAGAACTGCTGACCTGCAGGACTGTAACAGAGTAAACACGTGTGTGTTTAAAAAAGTTGTGTCTCTAATCAGCGCTGTGTGGTTACTTGTTACAGCAGCAACAGGAAACTAATACCTGGTCTGTGGTCACCAAGCCTGTTTCCCGGTTTTGATCTGGTAGGTAGTTTTCCTGCACCATTTTTTTTTAATTAATTAATTTATTTATTTATTTTTGGCTGTGTTGGGTCTTTGTTTCTGTGTGAGAGCTTTCTCTAGTTGTGGCAAGTGGGGGCCACTCCATCATGGTGCACGGGCCTCTCACTATCGCGGCCTCTCTTGCTGTGGAGCACAGGCTCCAGACGCGCAGGCTCAGTAGTTGTGGCTCACGGGCTTAGTTGCTCCATGGCATGTGGGATCCTCCCAGACCAGGGCTCGAACCCGTGTCCCCTGCATTGGCAGGCAGATTCTCAACCACTGCGCCACCAGGGAAGCCCTCTTGCACCATTTTATTCAATATTCCACCTCTTTTGGCCTATGTGGACATAGCCAAAGAGTGATTGAAACAGAAAAAGAAAAAAACAATTGGGGACTTGATGAATAAAGACATATAAAGTAAAGTAGAATTTTCTGTGGGGTCAGTGTCATGGTTCCTCATTCCCCTCCAAGCCACATGGCCAATGCACATGGTACAGGTGGCATCCCCACAGCTAAGCTCACAGGATGACGGTCCGCAGAGGGCAAACACTCTGGTATCTAAAAGTGCCTTTTGTGCTTCTACAAGTCATATTAGGGGAGACTATGATCTTTTCAAATAACAGTATCTTACAGCCACTGCGAAGCGTTTCCCCTCTTCATCATTGTGAATTATGCAAACATAGAGGTGGCTCTTAGTTGCCCGGGATCCAGTTACTCCAGTTAAACGCTGAGTTTGAGCCATGAGTCAGCGTCTTCACGGGAGGGTTCACCAACTCCCACTTTCCTTCCTCTTTGTTTTCTTCGCAGAAGCACATACCCAGAGAAGGGATCTGGAACAGAGTTAAATCACTTATTATTATTTTATACCAGGTCCATGGATTTCAGACTTGTTCCAAAGCCAACAGCCTTGGAGGCTGGCGTGACGTACCCACAATGCCTTGGACGCAGCACCAGCATCCAACACAGCAGCCCTCAGTGGGGGCTCCCCGCCCCTCCCACGGGCAGTGGGAAATGTCTGCAGACCTCACTCTTTGTCACAGCTGGGGGTGCTACGGCATCTCAGGGGTAGAGGCCAGAGATGCTGCTAAACATCCCACAATGCACAGGACAGTCCCCACAGCACAGCGCCGTCCTGCCCAAACGTCAACAATGTTGAGGCTGAGAACCCCTTCTGTCTACCCTACTGCTTCAAGAGGGGCTTCCATTCTCGAATTCAGCATCACAAAAAGATACAGGTATTGTGTTTTTAAACCCAAGATTAAAGGACAAAGCGAAGCTTTAGACCTCAATTCCCTGTAAAATAAATGGTTTGGAGTAGACCTTTGTTTTTAAGGCTTTGTTTGTTTACGTGTTCTGCTTTCCTTTTTTTCCCCTCTCTTTTCAATGTCCGGAAATTCCTTGGTTAGAAGAAACGTGCAAAAATTCCAACCTGGGGGGCAGGATCCAAGTGGGGGCTGGCGTTGACTCAGGGATACTCTCTCCTTCTGTTTGTAGAGACTGGGGGGAGGGTTTGGGGATGAGTGTGATGGGGGTGGGCTCCTGAATGTCCGTTTTCAGCTGCTCCTGACTTTAAGGCCCATCCTTGGTTGGTAAAGCCCTTGATGAATTTCTGATATTAACTGGCAAGTCTAGCTAACTTGGGGATGGGGTTGGGGGTGGACACCAAATCCTCAGTGTAAGAAAGTGGCGGGAGTTTGGAAGTTCAAGGCTGGCATCTTGAGAGGGGAGGCCAAGGGTCAGGGGAATGGGTGGGAATTTGGCCACAAAGACTAGTGGGATTTTGGAACCGTGTCAACGTGCAATTGACATGCAATCTCAGTCAGCGTCTGGCGTGTGCAGCACAGCTGTCTGCGAGGATGACGAGGACCCCCAGGGGGCCCCGGGGTGGGAAGGGATGCAAGAATAGGAGCGGCCACGTAGGAGTACGCGGGGACGGGAGACATGGTGATGTCAGCAGGAGCAAGGCCCTGCGTAGATTTAGGGGGCAGGGATGGGGGCGGGGTCTGAGCCCTGAGTTTCCCGCCTCCATTCACCTTGCCATCTGGATAAAAGCCACCTCTGCTTTGCCAGGTGGTGCTCCACAGGTTGGTCCAAAGTACCCGTTATCCTTCTCTACACATCCGTCACCTGCTTGCTTTTTCAGTATGTGTTTATACGGCCCCGGCCCGGCACCAGGCACCCCAGCAGCTTTGACCAGCTCGTGTGTTCCGAGGCTGGATGATTCCAAAGGCAAGAGGGAGGGGCTCCCTTCTGTCCGTCAGCCCCCCAGTCCCCAGAGCAAGTCAGCCCAGCAACCGCCCTTTCTCTTCTTATCCAAATATCTCACCCCCCACTGGACCAAGTGCTCAACTACGGAGTGACAAGGGATTATCATGTGACCTGATAATAAAAGTTCTCTGTCTTGTTTTTTATATTATGTTGGTAGCAAACGGCCACAGTTGCCATCATGAGAAAGATGACAAACCTCCCCCGTCAGCTCCCTGCCCAAGGCTGCCCTTTGCGTCAGAGCAGGCGGGCACGTTCTCAGGTGACAGGTGGGTCCCTGCTGCTCTTGTCTTCGTTCTGAGAGGGGCGTGTGGTGACGCTGCATTGTCGCGCTGCCTGTTTCTGCGGCAGAAAGAGAAACGAGGGGGCACATACCTTCCTCACTAGCTGAGTGAAGTCTGTGCAGTCCCGGGGCGGCAGCCCAAGGAGTGGGCGGGTGCAGGAGTCCAGCGCCGAGCCATGGCCCACGACCAGGATGACGCCCACTGTGGGAGGAAGGACACCCCGAGGTCAGAGCAGGCACAGAGAACGCCTCTTATTAGACGGGGAGGGGGGCCCAAAGTTGCCGGGCGGAACAAGCTTGTGGCGTCCCGAGGCCTCGAGGGACCCCAGGTAGGAGGGAGGCGTGGTTGGTAAGAGCTGAACAACACTGGCAGTCGGCCTCTGGTTTGTGTAGAAGTTCTTCTGAGCCCGTCGCATCCTGTGCAGGGCTCAGGTGGCTGCACCTGCCCGCAAGCTCCAGGAATGCGACGGCGCCGTGCGCTGAGCGGCCTCGTCCAGGCCTCGCCTGTGAGCCTGAGAAAGATCAGCTGCTCAATCCCAAAGGGGCCGTGGGTGACCCTCGCTTTACAGAAAGACCCCCAGAGTCCAGCGCCGAGTGAGTCTCCTGAAGGTGACAGGCGCGGGCAAGGCTGGGAGTCAGACCCGCGGGTGAGCCAGGGAGGCCCCGTGGCCGGACCCAGCCCACCACCTGAGGACAAAATCAGAACCCGAGCTTCCCTGGAAAGCTGCGAGTCACAGAGCGATCTATTCATTTGCCCCTAATGTGGCTATAGATTCTCCGGTGTGACACCCAGAGCCAAGCCCCCACCTGCTTCTCCTGTGTTATTTCTGAGTAATTTCACACTCATTTCTTTGGCCTCCAAGGTCATGGTGAGGTTGCCGGACATGCAGGTTTGACCCCTGGCTTGTGCTCTCCAGCCGAGCTGCCTGGGCACGGCAGTCTCCTAGACCCTCTGAGCTTCCAAGTCACATGGTGTCAGTGGAGGTGATACTTCAGACCACACGGGAGGGTGAGGACCTAACAGGTAAAGGCTGTGAAGGGCCACGATTCCCGGGGGATTGGCAGGTGTGAGCTTTTTCCCTCCAGCCCCGCTGGACTTTCCATTGCTCTGTCCACTGATCCACACGCCCCTCGTCTTCCTGGCCTGCTCACTCCCTCTGCCTCCTCCTGGCCCAGCCTTTGCCTTCCAAACCCTACTCATTCCACTGCTCAGGTGCTGCATCCTGGGTGCCTCAGCCAATTGCCACAGCCATGGGTGGATGGGTCTGCATCCCTGCAGCAGGCAGCGGCCACCTGTGTCACAGGCAGGGGTCAGTAGACCCCAGAGGTGATGAAGCAATGGTTCTGCATCTGCTTCCAGAAGCCCTCAGGACCGTAGGGAGATGCTTGGAAGGAAGGTCATCCGTGGACACTGAATTTCAGCCTGGGTCAGGTGGAGACAGGTGGGCCAGGGCGGGGCCTGGGTGCAGGAAAGGCCCTCATTTCATTCTGTCCTCTGATGGCCTGTGGCAATAATTGTGAGCAACGTGAGACTGATAATGAATCAAAGGCCACTAAGGTGTGGTTTCCAAAAGCACCTTCCCCAGGGTGCCCATCAGTCAAAACAGGTCACATAGACCGGTCTCATGGCCGGGTGTGCATGGGGTGCTGGACACAGCAAGGTTGAGGTCTCAGAGCACATGCCCCACGGTGCACTGGGGACTCTGGGGGGAGGGCAGGGGCTCAGCTGTCGCCGAGGTCCTGGTCATCAGAGTCTTTGGTCCCCTGAGCTCCTTTGGACGAGGGATGGAAAGAACGATGGTGGGGCAAGTGGGCCGGGTGGTCCCTTATCAACTCCTTCTGAGCTCTTTTTCATGTTATTTAATATTCCTAATATTCCAGATGTTTGCGCCTTTTCCTCCAACAATATTCATACCCTTTGAGGGTAGAACGTGTGTCTTCTTTGCTTAGATTTTTCCCATAATGCTTTATTTGGTACCTGACACATTGCTGATGTTCAATACGCACTTGCTAACTTAAATCTTATAGGATTTGTTTTTCGAGTTTCACTATGGACATTTTGATATATACCCCAAAAGCGGGTCTGATGAATCCCCGTGTTCCCATCAGGGAGCTCCAATGGTTGTTGACATTTTGCCCACCATATATCATCTGTCTGCTACCCCACCCCCTTTTCTGTGAAGTATTTTTATTTTATTTTTACTGAAGTATAGTTTATGTACCATATTATACTGTATAAGTTACAATATTATATAAGGTGTACAATACAGTGATTCACAATTTTTAAAGGTTATACGCCATTTAGTTGCTATAAAATATTGGCTATGTTCCCTATGTTGTACAATATATCCTTGTAGCTTATTTTATACCTAACAGCTTGTACCTCTTAATCCCCGACCCCTATCTTGCCCCTCCCCGTTTCCTCTCCCCACTGGTACTCCTCATTTGTTTTCAATATCTGTGAGTCTGCCTCTTTTTTGTTATGTTCACTAGTTTGTTGTATTTTTTAGATTCCACATATAAGTAAAGTGTTTGTCTTTCTCCGTCTGACTAATTTCACTTGGCATAACGCCCTTCAAGTCCATCCATGTTGCTGCAAATGTCAAAATTTCATTCTTTTTTTATGGCTGAGTAATATTCCATTGTATATATGCACCACATCTTCTTAATCCATTCATCGGTTGATGGACACTTAGCGAAGTATTTTAAAGCATATCCCAAACATCACGCAATTTCACAGGATGTACCTCGGTTTGCATCTCCAAAGGAGGACTTTTCATTCTTACACACAACCATGCTATTATCACACCTCACAAAATTAGCATTAATATTTCTTTTTTTTTTTAAAGATTGATTGATTGGTTGATTGCTATGTTGGGTCTTCATTTCTGTGCGAGGGCTTTCTCCAGTTGTGGCAAGCGGGGGCCACTCTTCATCGCGGTGCGCAGGCCTCTCACTATCGCGGCCTCTCTTGTTGCGGAGCACAGGCTCCAGACGCACAGGCTCAGTAGTTGTGGCTCACAGACCTAGTTGCTCCGCGGCATGTGGGATCTTCCCAGACCAGAGCTCGAACCCGTGTCTCCTGCATTAGCAGGCAGATTCTCAACCACTGCGCCACCAGGGAAGCCCTATTATTTCTTAAATACTTCCATATTCAGATTCCAGATTTAAATTCCATGTTCAAATTTCTTTAATGGTCTCGACCATCAACTTAAACAGATTCTTTGTCCGAATTGTCATTTAAACATGACCCAACATTTGGCTGCTTGATTCTTAGATTCTTTTGTTTCCTAGGAAGTGGGCGTGGGTGGTCTGTGTCGACCCTTCTGTCTTGGATCCCATCAGCTCTTGGTTCCGGAATCAGGGGCCCCAGGGCCTGGGTCGGGGGGCGTGTGTCTATGCAGAGGCAGCGATGTAGCACTCCAGTGGCAGGGAAATGGGGCAGGGGAGGTTGGGGCATCCCTCGGTTCAAAAATCAATCATTTCCATCCCAGAGGTGAGAACCCAACCCCCAGGGCGGCTGGTACCCGAGGACGATGGGGCCACTTACCGTCCTGCGGGCGGGTGCTGACGATCTGTTCCATGCTCACTGCACACCTGTGCAAGTAATCCTCGTAGGGCTCGGCGGGCAGGAGGGAGGGGAGGGGGAAGGCGGGCCTGGAGGAGGGGGAGGGGAGCAGAAGGAGGGAGACGGCTCGCCTCTAGCCAGGGCTCACGGTCAGCCCCGAGCCTCCAGTTCTGTGCTCAAAACCAGCAAAGAGCTGGCGTTGGGCCTCCAGCGAGCCTTCTCCCTGAGTACCCGCACACAGGCTTGTGATGGCGCCGCCAGCCACGGGCAGCGGGAGATGAAGGTTCTCTGGCTGACGAACTCTAGCCAGACTGACTGACCCTCTTCTCAACGGGCCCGACCTGTGGGCTTCACATCCAACCTTGTGCACTCAGTTTAGCCAGAATCGCCCAACCCCATATCTGACCACTCTGGATATCTGAGCAAACTCGGCTTCCCCTCCAACCCCAGGAGGCGTCTGATCCCCTGGCCTGCCTGCAGCAAGGATCCTTTTAGGTTCCGTTTAGCAAGAATCACCCTGTTCTCTTAAGAATCTCCCATCACCCCACCCTGCTCCTGGGAGGAAGAATCCCCACTTGGCCTTATATTCGGAGGGGAATCTGATCTTCCTTCCCTTCTGCAAACCCCCCACTGCAGTGGTCCCTCTTGAATAAAGCCTTCCTTATTACCTTTAACCAGTGTCGTGAGTAATTTTTCTTTAACGAGAAAACCCCAGCAGCAGACAACGTGAGGCGGCTCACCTATAATCCATGCTGACGTTGAAATCCGCCTCTCTCAGCTCTTCCAGGGTCATGAGGGTCAGGGTGGTTTTGCCAGTCTCCCATTTGGTCCATTCAAAGATTCCGGGCTCCACTCTTATCTTAATTTTCTTCTCCAGTTTGAGCTCTGGATTCAACAGAATACAAGTGTTTATCATCTTCGGTGTCTATTTTGGATTTCTGTAAATGAGTCTCTTCCTAGGTCTAAATCAAACCTTTGGAAAAAAATCTGACTTTTTTTTTTTTTTTGCTTGCTGAATCTTGTCCTGTGATTAGGCACAGACACACTATTTCTCAGACAAAAGCCACCGGGCAGTTGGAGGGTATGAGAGGAGTGATGACCCTCTGCTCATCAGGAAGGGCCAGAGTCTCTTGGGATCTGGGAGGTGCCACTGGCAGCGACCTCCCTGGTGCTCATCCTGATGACCCGATGCAGCCCCATAGCACGCGGCACCCGGACTCCTCCCTGGGTCAAGAAGGAGCCTGCACCTATGAGGACTTGGCTGGTCCAATGATCTGAGGAAAAGACGAGGGCAATCATGGAGCTTGTTAGCCACACGGAAGCGCCATCCTGGTAAACACTTACCCCAGACTGAGCTGAAGCGGAGGGTGGATGGGAGTCACCTTCTGGAACATTCTATCTCTCACAACTTGCCCTTCCCTAGGATTTTTTTTTTTAATGAGAAAAAAACCTCCACTTTCTATTGTAAATTAAAAAAACTGGAAATGGAAGTCATGAATTCAGTAAAATCTAACTGGTGAAGTTGTTTTGGACAAAACTTCATATAATCATATTTGCATCTAAGTATACATCATCTGTTTTGCCAAAAATAGTACATACGTTTGCTACAGAAAAGCACATTCCATAAACTGACATTTTTTTTTATACCTTCAGTAAGAGACCTGTAAACTAAGGCCACCTCTTTTTGAGTGGGGGAAAAACAAGACCTTAATGTTTTTATTCGAAATGGAGAAAATGACGTTAAACGGAAATGCTGGCAATCAAATCCATTCCCAAAATGTATTTCAGGCCCATGAAATGGGTTCCTTTGCAAAGCACATTTAGAAAAGAGAGTTAAGCCTGGTTGATGGGGCTCCTGGGCTCTCCCGCAGCCTGTGAGGAACTCGTGTCCACCGGGAATAGGTGACACGAAGAAAGAGTTTGGAGAGGGATGGATTGGGAGTTTGAGATTAGCAGATGCAAACTATTATATATAGGCTGGATAAACAAAAAGGTCCTACTGTAGAGCGCAGGGAACTACATTCAATATCCTGTGATAAACCATAATGGAAAAAAATATGAAAAAGAGTATATATATGCATGTAACTGAGTCACTTTGCTGTACAGCAGAAATTAACACAACATTGTAGTTCAACTATACTTCAATATAAAAAATAAATTGATAAAAGAAAAATAATACTCTACAAAATTAAAAAAAAAAAAAAAAAAAAGAGTCTGGAGAGTGTCCCAAATGGCGTTGGGCCCTCTTCCTGTTCTGTGGGTCACACTTTGGGAAATGGTCCATCTGGACATTCACTGACATGGTGGTGAGATAAAGCTTAGCATTCTGGAAAACAGGATGGTCATGTTTGAGGACATATGAAGAAGGCTGAGCATCCTGCTTTTCTTGATTAACACAGGATTTATGAATTTATGTTCTTTAAACTGACTTCGTCCTCCTCCTCCTCTGCATATAGAGTAAAAGTCAATGAGAGATCATGTTAAAGACATTGACATGATCGTTGTCAGAAAACATTTTGGGGAGCTTTTATTTTAAATGCAAGAGACCCACCTAACAGAAGTCAGAGAAATTGGAACAGATATGTTCATAATGAGGAAACATGAATGATAACAAAAAGGGGATAAAGTTACGAAAAATGTTTTTGAAGCTCTCAGTTATATTCGTTTAAGGCCAAAAGAATATTCCTTATCTTTTTTTTTTTCATATGTTGTGACCATGGCTGGGAGGCTGGGTGGGGAAAGGGAGCCTGAGAGCATCACTAGGAAAGGGCCTGGCGACTTGGAGGAAGTCACCGTCAGAGGTATCCACGTGCTGGCCTGGCTGGACACAGGCAATCTGCAGGTGTCACCCCCGCTCACCTGTGGGCTGCCAGCCTCAGATGGAGATTCAAGTGTTTTCTTAGGTTAGTGGAAAAGTATCAGCCTCCCGGATGGGTTAAAACAAAATAAGCTCAATTAAATGGCGGGTTTAAAGGCGGGTGGGGGGCACAGGAGAATCCGGGGTGAGCCTGTCACCTTTTATCCTGTATTTGTGCGTGTTTCTTGCTTTCTTCACATCTGATCGCTATAGTTGTTGGATTAATTACACATATATTGATCCTAAGCTATCCGGGCATAAAATGACTTCATATCTATTTTGCCTTCTTCTGTCCTATTTGTTAAGAGTTATCAAATGGAAATACTTAGAGCAAACACGGTGGGGTCCTGGGCCCCTCCCGGGTTTGCTTAGCAGCTGACATCGTGCTTTAACCTGCCCTTGGCTCCATGGGTCCAGAGCCCAGAGCTGCAGGGAAGCAAAGCAATGAACATGCAAATCTCAACAGCGGGGGAAACCACGGGCATTTCTCGGTCTCAGGGACCCCAGAAACCGTGCAGGGGAGTCCAGGGTCCCCTGTTACGCTCGGATGAGAAATGACAAACGGAGGACGTCTGCAGGGCTGACGATGCACAGAGACGGCCTCCGAGTTTTAAGTGTGTGGAAAGCGGACAGTGATGAAATGGGTTTCTACCCTCACAACTTAGCGAGTGGATCAAGAAACAGCACGTTAATGAGAAGGTAGGAAAGGACTGGATTGGCCACGAGCCCACACGGGTCCTGTGCAAGGATCAGGTCCATCCCTGGGAGGGATTCCCAGCTGCATGGCAGAATCGGGAAGGCACTTTGTCAGAGCTTCTCTGATCTACGTGGAGGAGATACTGGGGTGGTGCTCGGGCTGGCGGACCCGCCATCATTTCAACAGCTGCTCCCGTGAAGGTCTGCTCGCCGTCCTCTTTCTGACACCGCGCCAGGCACGATGCCGTTATCTGCAAGACGGCTTGTCCAGCAGCAGCCTCTTTGCTCTTTGTCCCCCTCCTCCACTGATGTCCTTCCTCCCTGACCTTGATCTGGTAGGTCATTCCCAGCAGCTGCAACCCTCGCTAAGCTCAGTGCCATCCTCTTCTCTATCTCCAGCCAGCCTTCCTTTCTCTGTAGGCTCCTGTCCCTCGTATCTGATTCCAACCCTCCAGCCACCTCCCGGGATTTCACTCCACGGAGCTGACTCTTTGCTTGGTATCGTTCGCCTCCCCCAGCCCCTAACTCCCTACCTTACACAGCTTAAAATCTCCACTCAATCTCCATGGCCCTCCCCCGTGCACCTTCAGCTCCTTGCACCCTTTCTTGCTTCATCATACTTACTTCTCAAACCCGCCCGGGGTTAGCCGCAGTTCCGCCTGCTCCTCCTGGGCCACACCTGGGGGCAGCCCAGCACCGTTGATGGGTCTCCGTGTAAAGCCGTGCCCATGACCTCAAGTGGCCTTTGTGCTGCCCAATGGTCACCTTGTACTTCCCCGTCCCTGTCCTGGCCCCTCTCCCCAATAAGCATGTCACACATTCAGTGCTGCCCTTTCTCATGCTCACCTGGTCACCTGACTTCCTGTGTCTCTGAGAAAGCAGAGGCAAGCCCCCTCCTCCACACGTGCCCACCTGCTGCACCTGTGCCCACACACTCTGCCCTCAGTCCCATCACTATGGAGGACCGGCCGTGCGTGCATGGTGACCTAGGTCTTGTGCCCCCTTCCCCACACTGGGAGAGGCGGAACCAGGACCTCCAGGGCAGGCTGCCCATCTCTGGCAGGAACTTGCTTCTTCCTGTAGGTGGACGCTCGCTCAGAAGGGTCTGCCACTGGCTTCCCATCACACAGCAGCTTTTGATGGTGCTGAACAGCTCCCAGGAGCCGATTCCCTTGCCCAGGGAGTCCTGCATTTTGGACTTAAGAAGGGACCACAGCAGTTCTCAGCTCTCTGGGAACATCCTCACCCCCAGCTTTTTAAAAAACACATGGCAGAAGCAGGCCAAAGGCGAATTACAATCCTGACCTTCCAGAAATGCTAACTGGCTCAGTGCCTCCTAACAGTTCTTGAGGGCTGGTTCACAACTGTCTTGTGACTTTGTGTGGCCATTCATGGCCACCCACCCCAGTCTCACCTCTGCTCACTATCTTCTCCCCCCGGAGAAGAGTCATGAGGTCAAGGCCACATGAGAAGCTAGCTGCAGTTCTCACTGACCTTCCAGGATGTGTTTGGCTGTCTGCACACAGCGGAGGGCTGGGGAGGTGAAGACGGAGATGATCCTGATGCCACTGCCCAGCAGAGCTTCCCCTGGAAGACAGCAGGTGGAGAAGTGCCCTCTTCATAACTGTAGCTGCCCATGGTGGCAACTCCAACAGGTGGCTTACTACCCGTGGCAGGCAGGGTCTTAAGTGGCCCCAAGAATCCCCACCACCACCCCGTATACACACCCTGTATAATCCCCTGGTGTGTGGGTGGAAGCTGTGAATACGGTGAGCTAGCTCCCCTGTGACCAGGTTATGTTATAAGGCAGAAGGGAGATTATCGCAGGTGGGCCAGACCCATTCAGGTGAGCCCATTAAAAGCAGAGATTTCTCCAGCCAGTCACGGAAAAGAAGTCAGATAACATATACACACTACTATGTATAAAATAGACAACCAACAAGGTCCTTCTGCAGAGCACAGGGAACTAGACTCAATATTTTGTAATAACCTATAAGGGAAAATAATCTGATAAAGAACATCTATCTATCTATCTATCTAAAACTGAACCACTTTGCTGTATACCTGAAACTTATTTGATACTGTAAATCAACTATACTTTAATAAAAAATTTTTTAAAAACCAAAGGTAGAGGGATTTGACATGCAATAAATTCTCTACTGTTGGCTTCCAAGATGGAGGGGGCCATGTTGCAAGGAATGTGGGTGGGCTCTAGGAATCCAGCAGCCCCTGTGCTGGCACCAGGCAAGGAAGTGAGGACTTCAGTCCTACAACCACAAGGAAATGAATTCTCCCACCAGCCCAATGAATGTGGAACTGCTTCCAAGAGGCTCCAGGTGGGAAGTCAGCCCAGCCAGCAGCTTGAAATCAGAGTTGAGACCCTGAACAGAGAACCCAGCCATGCTGTGTTTGTGTTTCTGACCCACAGAACTGTGAGCTATCAAGTGGGTGCTGTTTCAAGTTCATGGTCACCTGCAGTAATGGAAACTCAAGCCCCCTGAGGCTCATGGAAGGACAAGCCTGTAAATCACATTTCTTCTTGCAAAATTAGAGGACCTGGTCTTTGGGAAAGAAGGAGCTCTCTTCAGTACAAAATCTGCACGGTACCAACACCAGTGAGGTTTCCGTGGATATTGTGATGGGCTGATTTCTGTTCCCTAAATTCATATGTTGGAGTCCTAACCCCATGCCTCACAGTGTGACCTTCTTTGAATGTAGGGTCTTTATAGAGGTGATCAAGTTAAGATGAGCAATTTATGAGGACTGGTGCCCTTATATAAAGGGGAGATCTGGCCTCAAAGGGCACGTAGCAAGGGCTCAATACACGTGAGTGATAATCACTGCTACAACTATTGTTACTATTCCTACTAGAATGATCCTCAAACATACCTGCCATTCTGGACTGGAAAATTCCACAGGACGATAAAGGTGGATCGTTTTCAAAGTCTTTGATACCGCGGCTCCGTCTGGGCAGACTGCGAGGGAAGTTCAGGTCTGGCCGGTAGTATTTCCCTAAAGCATAAATAAGCACCAGATGCTCAGTTCCACTGAGTTAGTGCATATTTGTCCCACTAAACTCTTAAGATCAAGACCCACATTTGAAGCATGGTAATTATTTACATTGTGGTCAACTGTGTTTTTTCTTGAGCATGCTCTGTGATGTGGATTCAATTCCAGGAGGAAGTCCTACTCTCACCACCCATTCCCTCAAACACAGAAAACGTATGTTTCAGCCATAGGAACCATGAGACCTTCTTTGTCCTCTCAAAACCCCCCCGAAGAGTCATTCATACAATTTTCCTGATTAAGAACCAAGACTGATTTAGCTTAACTTGATAAGAGTCTCAAATTGGTATTAATTAATTAGATGAAACTCAACCCATCCCCATAGCTTGAAGATGTCCCATTGCCTACGGGACAGAATACAGATGGCGGGAGAGGGTCCTGCATTGTGTATTATTAGTCAGCTGCTTGAGGCATGACTGGACATCAGGGGGCTCCACTGGGACTCCCCACCACCACCACCCATTCAGAGGCTCAGAGCACCTTGGTTCACTTTGAGTTTGACCTTGGGCTCGAAGATTGGACGATCTGGTGCAAATCCTGGCACCACCAGTTACTAGTTGTGTGTGTAGAGGCAACTGACTAATCTCCCTTATCAATAAAAATCGGGAAACAACAGAGTTGTCTGAACGAATCAGCAAGATAATGCTTGGAGCCCAGAGCCTGGCTCAGAGGTAGTGGCCAATAGGGGCAGGTTTGATCTCATCCTCAGATTATCCATTTATCCCTGCAGATAAATGGATAATCACGCCACGCCACACCAAGCCCTCTCATCCTCCCAAGCGGTCTCCAAACCTCCTGGCTACAACAGATTCTAGCAGCCAAACTGCCTCTCTTGAGACCTGCCATACGTCACATGGATGGCCTGTCACTTGCACCTGAACATGCCACCCCAGCCTCCCAGCAGTTCACCAAGGGGAGGCAGGCAGCGGCTATTTGCATGCCTTGTGTTTTTAGGTTCCATGCAAGATATTTCTGGAAGCTACCTCCCTGGAATTTCCACTGGCAGAGACTTTGTTTGAACCGTAAGCTTTACAGACCTTTATTAAATGCCAAAGTGTTAGGTGTGTCCGCAGGGAAAGCTGGTATTTGTTTTTCATTCAAAGCGAAGGTCCGTCACTTGTGTCATATTCTCAAGGACATCTGTCATCCCCAAATGTGAAACTACTCCACTGAGGTCTTTTGCCCTCATTGATGTTTTATCTGTGATCACTTTGTGAGGCAGAGGGCAGAGCTCAGAAGAAGCCGAGGACCTGGGGGGTGGTTGGGCTCTGACGGGAGGACAGTCTGAGCAAATAGGGGTGCCCTGGGCCAGCGCCGCTGGGAAGTGAGGGGCCATAGAGGGTGTGGGTCCTTCGTGCAGAAGTGAGCAGAAACCAGGAGGGACGCCGGAATGCAAGGGGGGGCCGGCAGTGTCCCCAAATACCTGTCATTGTAATTGATCAAACACTGCAACTTGCAGAATTCAGACCAAGTAGACTATCACAATGCACTTTACCAGGGCTTCCTTACCTGGTAAAAAGATCCATCAGCAGTTTCCTCTAAGCTGGGAATTTCCAGTGCCTTTAAAATATTTTCCCTTATAGGTGACTTGATCTTTTGTGTAGATGACCACATATTTTCCCTCTTTTTATGAAGTCCAGTCACTCTTTTTGATGTTGGTTGTTTGGTCTGGTTCTCACACCACCACCACCATCATATGCATACTGACATGTGTGCCATTTCAGTCTGTAGTTTCAGTAATTGTTTTACTGCAAGAAGTGTCTTATAATTCTTTGAATGTCAATGCATCTTCAGAGCCACCTATTTCTTCCTTGAGCCTTTGTGCCTCTACTTGGTCTTGTTTTGTAGAGACAAGTGTAGCATTAGTTCTATGGGTTCTTGGAGATAGGTGTAGTCATGATGTCATTTGCGCAGGAATTTTCTTGTGCATTCAGGTCATCTGCCAATGTGTCCCCTATTCACTTCCCCCTTTCTTGGCCTGTTGGGCTCCTGGAGGGATCCCCAAGGGCTCAGCAAGTCCAGCCACTGTGAATGGATTTTATCACTAGGTTCATTCAATACTTTCATTTATATAATTATCCATGGCTTAGAAATAGTGGCACTCTGGGCTTTCCATTAGGGCATGTGTGTGATACAATTGTGGATCAGTACAGAGACTGTGGGTATTTTGTATCTACAAGCCCTGTTCTCAGTTCTTGGCATCCAGAGGGGAGAAGTTGGGGTAAGCACCCAACACGTTAAAAAATATGCCCTTCAGTTGAGTATAGCACGGCCAAACGTTGTAGGGAAGCGACCACCGCAGGGGAGATGACCTCAGAAAGATGCAGCTGTGAGATTGCAAGTTGGGGTATGTGTGAGGGTCAGTGACTGTGGCCAGAGTGACTTGCTCTCAAGGCAGTGCCGCACCCACTAACCAAGTGCCATGTGTGTGCTGCCAGGACACACAGGGCTGTCCATGTGTCACTCCAGCAGACTTGCTTACTATTGAAAACCATTCCTCCATCTTCCCCAAAGCGTTTGAGGTAAGATACTTACAGATGCATACACGCTCACATGCACACATGTAATGCCTGTGGAGAGAGATGGAGCGTGTGTCCATCCCACATAAACAGTCTATGCATGGTCATTCTGAAGAATGGTGCCCCAGGGGCTCTGGCTAAGAAAACTGAGACATGATCTCATCTGTTAGCTCCGTCTAATTCCTGCATCTGGATTCTGCCAGGACTGTACCTACCGTCGGAAGTGGAACATTGCTGCAGCCAGGACTTCCCGAAGATTTGGTCCACTCTCTCCCCATGGCGCACCACCAGGACGCTTTTCCTCATTATGGTGGCCTGGAATGGTGGAAAGAAAGGCACGTGAGAGTTAACACCCACCTTATGAGACTTGTTCCAGCAGCTTCTCCCCCTCATCCAGTGGTGGCCTGGACACCACGTCTCTTCCTTCCTTGCTCAGTAGTTACAGCCCGTTTTACCAGGACCATTATGATGAGAAGGGGCTAGGAATTGCAGGTGATCTCTGTAACTTCTTGCAACTTTTAATTTTCTGGGCACTATAGCACACATAGGAAATGAAAAGAAAGTGGAACGAATGACCCACATCATGGCACATCAACTGTCTACTTTCTGTCTCTTCCAAGTCCTTATCCCTTGTCTTGGTCCCTTCAGGCTGCTGTAATAAAATACCCTGGGTGGCTTATAAACAACAGAAATTTGTGTCTCACGCTTCCAGGGGCTGGAAGTCTCAGGGTGCCAGAGATCAGGCACCAGCACAGTTAGGTGAGGGCCCTTTTTGGGCTAACATCTCACTGTGTCCTCACACGGTGTAGGGTAAGGGAGCTCTCTGGGGTCTTTTCCATAAGGTCACTAACCCCTTTCATGAGAGCTACACCCACATGACCTAAGCCCCACCTCCAAACACCATCACATTGATCAACAAGATTTCAACATAGGAATTTGTTGGGGGAACACAAATATTCACCCCTTCATAGTGACTTCTTAGGAAATGATCTGTATCTATCTAAATATAATAATATATACATTTATTACTTTATAATATGATATGTAATTGTAATTCAATTATATAATATAATTATAATCTTTATAATATACTATATTATAATATAATATCTATCATAATGTACTATATTATAATATACTATTATAATATTATAGATTATATAATATCTATTATATATAATAGATATATATAATAGATGTATGTATATACTATATAGATATGTACAAATCTTCCTCAATGTAGGATGGGGTTACATCCCAATAAACCCATCATAAATTGAAAATATCTTAAGTAAAAAATGCATTTAATATCATTTGATATCTGCCCAATATCAGAGAGAGGATTGGACCACATGTCACTTGTCTGGGAAAATTCAAAATTCAAGTATTCAAAATTCTACTGAATGCATATTGCTTTTGCACCATGGTAAAGTCAAACTGTAAGTCGAACCATTGTAAGTTGGGGACCATCTGTGTGTGTGTATCTATATCTATACCTATATCTATATATCTATATCTATAAAATCTATCTATTATCTACTGTCTATGAATCATCTATCTATCTATTATCTATCTATCATCTATCTATCTATCTATCTATCTATCTATCTATCTATCTATCTAATCTATCATTTAACCATCCGTCCATCCATCCTAGTTTCCTCTGTTGCTGGCACTCGTTTTCCTCCGAGGGGGCCTCCGGGACCACCCCAGTGTTGGCGTGTTAAATGTGGTTCTCTGCTTAAATGTGAATCACCCTGTTCTCCAGGCTGCCAGGGCGTGTGTTCAGCTCTGGGCACCCAGGGGAGAAGCCCTGCATCTATCCCTTCTTTCTCCTTTCTTGCTGGCCCTTCTTTCCCATAGCTGGTGTTTTTCTGTTTGGCTGAGTGCTAGGGGAAAACAGCACTTTAGTTTACTTTATTTTGGGGAGAGAAAGGCATCGACAGGAGGTTATCAGGGTCCAGCCGTGGAAACAGCAGAGCTCTCTAGAGCTCTCCCCCTTTGCTTTGGGCAGGGGCTCAGACGGCCTTTGGGCCTCACAACTGCAGGACTGACGTCCACCTTTGCTCTTGGGGAGGTCAGTGCTTCGGGGAATTAACCCAAGGGCTGCATTCCAGGCCGTGGTGTGGGGTGTCTTTGAGGAGGGGGCTCCTATGTGCGGGGTGGCTGGGGGTTTCCTCAGGGGAGCTGGGGCTGGCCCTTCTCGCTGTGCTGTGTCGGAGGGAGAGGCTGACCTCGAGAGGAAGCCTGAGCACATTTTCTGCATAAAAGGATGGAGAGAATGAGGGAGAGCCGAGATGGCCAGAGAGGTGAGAGTGACCTGCAGAGGCTGAGAGCGGAGCCGAAGTGGAGTCACCAGGACAGCTGTGTGGGGCACAGGCCTCCCCCGGGAGCCCCAGAGATGACAGAGAACCTCTCGAGGGAGGCGCTGAGGCTGGGCTGGGACCCTGAAGGAGCTCGCGTCCCAGCCCCAGGGGCAGGGGCGGTGTTGCCCAGCGCCAGGACTCGACTCTGGAGCAGGATGGGAAATTCCACATCAACACAGGCCTGCTGCCTCTGGGGACTCGTGCCGTCAAGGTCTGGGGGCACGCGTGCCAGATGCTGGGACACAAGGTGTCGTCCAAAGATGCCCCACTTAGGGGACCTCGGATCTCACTGGGGCCTCTGGACCAACATGGAAAGATGAGTCACAGATGGCAGAGGACGAGGGGCAGAGCTGACAGTGCCTGCCGCAGGAGGTGGGCTGGGGGGACTCCAGGGAAGACATGGGACTTGGTCATGCCTGGAGCCAAGGTCACCAGGGATGGACGGGCTAAGATCACTGGGGATGGTCAGGCCAAGGTCATCAGGGACGGTCAGAAGGGGGAGGGCATCTGGACAGGAGACAGCTCCAGCCAGAGGTCTGCTTTGCCCTGACCACTCCTTTTCCTGAGGTGGACCCTTTCTCTCCCTCCCCATCTTTGGCCTCACATCCCTCTGAAGGTGGGCTTCTGGGTGAAAATGAGAGAGCTGATATTTTTGTATCTGCTATTTTTTTCTTTTGGCTGCTCTGCGCAGCTTGTGGGATCTTAGTTCCCCGACCAGAGATCGAACTCTTGTCCCCCTGCATTGGAAGTGTGGAGTCTTAACCACTGGACCGCCAGGGAAGTCCCTGTATCTTTGCTATTGAGTAGGGTGAGGAAGAGGTGACAAGATGTGGCCCTCCTCAGTGTGAACTGCCATCACCAGACCCAGAATCACACTCTGGTTTCCCCCAAATCCTGGAGAGGAGAATGTAGGTATTTTTCACAGGTAAACACCCTGAGAGACACAGCATTCATTTGAAACGTAGCCAGTGCTGTTGACCACACCCTTGGGATTGATTCTGCCGACAGGGGTGGGGCCTCGAGGGTCTGCACCTCTGGCTGCTCCCCCAGCACTTCTTCAAGTTCATCAAGAAGGACGAAGGGGCCCCAGTGGAATCCCCGCATGTTGGAAAGTGGTTGGGAATTGCTGAGAAGGGCAAACACCAGAAAGTAGGGTCTCGGGCAAACTGCACCTGCCTCACAAGCGCTCTTGGGTCCGGCACCATGCGCAGCCCCAGCCAGACCCTCCCAACCCCTCGTGGGGCCCACCCACCCCCGGGGGATGCAGAATCTCCAGCCGCTTGACGCACAGGGCTCTTCTCATTGGACCTGACTACGTTCTGATTGGCGCATGAAATGTGTTTGTGAGCCGATGGGACGGTCAAGGTCTCCATATGTAGCTTCTCAGGGCCTTGGGGCCGAGTCTTCAAAATGGGCACATGGTCAAGGTGAAGTGAATACTGTGGTGGAGGGCGCTGATATTTGGTTCAGGATGCAAACACCGACCTCTGGCAGCTCCAAGGGGAAGGTCGTCTTGCTGTCTTACATTTTTTTTTTTAATTGTGTATTTGGTTGCACTGGGTCTTAGTTGCAGCAGGTGGGCTTCTTAGTTGCGGCACGTGGGCTCCTTAGTTGTGGCATGCATGTGGGATCTAGTTCCCTGACTGAGGATCGAACTCGTGCCCCCTGCATTTGCAGTGCGGAGTCCCAGCCACTGCGCCACCAGGGAAGTCCTGTTGCTGCCTTACATTTTGAAGTATGGCTGTGGGATTGCCTGCACTGACACCAGGACCCCTTTTCTATTCCATTCCCCCTGCCGAGGACGGATCTTCCCAGTAGGTCACAGGACACACACGTGTTCCCAACCTGGATCTGCTCACTGATGGTCTCAAAACACCATCACTGCCTTGGGCTGAGGTTTTGGATCGGGGGCATTTTCTTCCCTGGAAGAGCACGGAGGGGTTGAACTTTGAAATCAGGAATATTTGCATCAGGAATATTATGATAAAGTGAAAGGTCCACGGGGAATGGAATGGACCAACCCCTGGGTCCACACAACGGCAGGGCTGCATCAGATCTTTTTTTTTTTTTTTTAAATTTTATTTATTTATTTATTTTTGGCTGTGTTGGGTCTTCGTTTCTGTGCGAGGGCTTTCTCCAGTTGCGGCAAGCGGGGGCCACTCTTCATCGCGGTGCGCGGGCCTCTCACTATCGCGGCCTCTCTTGTTGCGGAGCACAGGCTCCAGACGCGCAGGCTCAGTAGTTGTGGCTCACGGGCCCAGTTGCTCCGCGGCACGTGGGATCTTCCCAGACCAGGGCTCGAACCCGTGTCCCCTGCATTGGCAGGCGGATTCTCAACCACCGCACCACCAGGGAAGCCCTCAGATCTTTTGACAGAAGGTGCTGGATACCTTTCCTGGGACTGCTGAAACAAAGCACTGACTGCGGGGGCTGAAAACAAACGAAGCTTATTCTCTTCCAGTTCTGAAGGCTGGAAGTCCAAAATCAAGGTGTCGCAGGGCCAGGCCCCCTCAGAGGCTCTAGGGGAGGGTTCCTCCTGCCTCTTCCAGCTCCCGGTGGCCCCAGCATCCTTGACGTGTGGCCGTGTGGCTCCAGTCTCTGCCCCGAGGTCACATGGCTTCTCTCTGTGTGCCTTGTCTCCTCGTCTGTGAGCATCACATCCCCTGTTTCCTGTGATTAGGTTTAGGGCCTGCAGGATAATCCAGGATAATCTCCCCATCAAGACCCTTATCTCAGTCACACATGCAAAGACCATTTTCCTCACAAGAGGTGGCAGGAATTGGGACCTTACCTCTTTGGAGCCGTTCTTCAGCCCACTACGTGACCATAGCAAAACTACGGCCAGTTCTCCTTTCTCACTACCTGGATGGAGTGACCTCAGGCCAGGGGAGGGTTCTGTTATCGGGGGACGGGTGTCAGGTTCTCGTCCATTTCAAGCACCAGCGTTCAGACAGAGGCCGAGCTGGGCTGAGCCTTGCAAGTCAGCTCCTCCCCTCGTTCAATCTGGAAAGCGGGGCTCAGCCTCAGGGAGCCCATGGCCCCAGTCCAGGCCGGCTCCCCTCATTCCCAGAGAGTCTGGGGCGCGGGCCCCATTTTCATCGGTCTGGGGCTGGCAGGCCTCTGGCTCCCAGTCCGAACCTCCTCCACCCGGGCCGTTCACCCCCGAAGGCCCAGCTAAAGAGGTCACCCCTTGTCCTCCCAGGCTCCCGGTGTCCCCTGCCCTGGGCTCAGCTCTTGTCTGAACCGGAGGCAAGCTCTGGGGGCCGGTGGGCTCTTGGGGAAGGAGCCAGCCGGCCGATGGCAGAGTTAGGGTGAGAGTGTGGCCTCCCAGGAGGGCTGGGTCCCTGTCCCTTTCCTGCCCCGTGACCTAGTGCCATGATGACATGGGCCAGGCTCACAGTGTGTGCGTGTGTGCAGGGGTCACCCTCTGCCCGGGGTGGACGGAGCTGGGGGACCTGGGAGCAGAGAGATGGGCCCCTTGCTGGCCCACCCAGGTCTGAGCTCAGGGCAGCAGCGTCTGAGTGAAAGCTGCCCTGGAGGAGTCGAGTCTACCCGGAGTCGGCACAGAGTGGGGCTGTGAGCGGCTCATTTGACATCAGGGCCCCGTCACCTGTAGGGACTGCAGGCTACTGATGCTCCGGGACATGGGCGGAGGCTGAGGGTCCCCGTTCCGTCTGCTGCTGGCTTCACCGTCCTTCCCGGAGCTCAGGTCGGGGGCTACACTGAAGGTGTACGTCCTGTGCGAGAGGAAAGAGGCCAGTGTCATGACGAGCCTGGGAAGCATCCGGTCGTCACGTGATGGAGAGCATGCATGCGACACGGCGGGTGGGTTGGGTCATCGTGAGGATGAAACGAAACAATGGTTCAGAAGGACTCAGTGCCCAGCACATAGCAGCTCCTGAGCCGGTGGTGGTGGTTCATGTTCTCCATCACCACCTGTTACAGACTGAACTGTGTGCCCTCAAATGTATAGTCCTGACCCCCAGCACCTCCGAATGGGACCCTATTTGGAGGTAGGACCTTTAAAGAGATGATAAAGGTAAAATGAGGTCACTAGGGTGGGTGTTAATTCAATCTGACTGGGTTCTTTTGAGAAGAGGAGATCAGGACACAGGGACGACAATGTGGGGACACTGGGAGGACACGGCCACCTACACACCCAGGAGAGAGGCCTCAGGAGGGACCAGCTTGAGCTTGGACTTCCAGCCTCCAGGGCTGCAAGAGAAGGGACACCTGCTGTTTAAGTCACCATGTCTGTGCTATCTCGTTACGAGGCCCGAGCAAACCAGTGCATCACCCTCTAAGAATCGCCTTCTGAAATAACCAAAGGTGTGAAGATGCTCGTGGTTGGGAACAGGGATAAGGGAGCAGAACAGACACATTAAACGCCATGGCAACACACAGGAAAGGCACAGATGCATTAGTGGGCGGGTGGGTGACCACAGTGCCCGAGCAGGTGCAGGCGGAGAGGAAACTGCTGCTCGTCTAGGGGATCAAGAAAGGTGCCCCGGGTGGGCAGCCGTTTGGGAGCTCTGAGGACCACTGAGGGCGAAGGTCATGGCACACCAGAGCTGTGAGAACTCCAGAAGGTGAGCGAGTGCCGGTGCCGAGGTGAGGAACAGGGGAGGGGCCCGAGGAGGAGTGAGAATGCGGAACCAAGAGCCGACGGTCATGGAAATCCTCCAAGAGCAAGAAAGGGCCAGGTTCCCAGGGGAAATTCTTTTTAGAAAGCGAAAGGTCATCTTTGTAAACTCTAGTTAAAAACAATTTACAAGCACCTCTGGTTCCCGTTCCCGTGGGATCTGAGCACCTGTCCTGGTGGTCGTAAGAGGAGGACTAGTTATACTGAAGCTGTCCTCACGAGGCCTGTAATCTGCTTTATAGCATGCGGGCTAGTTTCAAACAAGGCTGAGTGAAAAAGATACATACAATCAGAGGAGAGAAGTGGACAGCAGCTAGAGAGGGAAATGGGAAAAAAAAAGAGAGCTTGTGCTTGATTTTGTTTTTAAGATAACAGCATGTTTGCTTGCTGGTGGGAGCCGTTGGGGAGGGCCTTGGGATGACAGATGATGCTGGCGTGATGCCCTTGGAGGTCATGGGATGCCCAGGAGGGATGGGCTGCAACGCGCCATGAACAGGTGGCCTTGGCTAGGAGTTTGGACCGAGCATCACAGTGTGCTGGGGGGAGAAGGGCACGTGGGCCTAGAGGCCGCAGGCGACTAGAGCTGGTGGACACTCTTCCGACGTTCACCTGTCCCGGCGGATAAGAGTGAGGAATGCAGTGGGCGGCCTCTGGGTTAGATGAAAAAATCAGACACAAATCAGCTGGTGGGCAGAGTGTCCAGGGGTGCCTGGGCCTCCAGTTTACGGGGGAAGAGAAGGAGGCAGACGGTCCGCTCGCGTGAGTGACTGGTAAGGGAACATCATCGTTATTACTATTTCCTGAAAAGCATGTTCTCGTCTTGCTCTTTAGATTGTAGTATTCTTTATGATTTTTAACATACAGAAGGCTTACATTTTAAGCACTTAATAATCAGTATTAAAGACACATCTGTTAAGTCTCACCCTAAGAGCCATTCCACTGCTTCTCTGCTTTCAAAGCTCTCCCCGGTCCAGAAATCAGAAATACAGTCATTTAAACTGCCTTCTATTTTAAAATGATTTTCTGTTTAATTCTTGACTCAGAATTAAATTGATATCAGTGTGCGCTGTGAGGTCATACAGAATACCTTTTATTTTACACCCATTTATTTTCCCATTTCTGATGCATTCATCAGATAGGAACCTCCTAATATACCAGGTCTCCTGCTCTGTTAGCTAGTCTGTTCCACGGATCTATTTTTTCTCTTTCCCTCAAGCCAGTACCATATTATAGATTTATAACATGCTTTTAATACCTGGTGGGGTAAATATCTCCTCTCATCACTTTTATTTTTCAAAGTGTTCTCAGCTCTTCTATTTATTCTCCCAGATAAACTTTTCAATCACTCAGTGAAGTTACAACAAACGATCCCATTGGGATTTTCCCTGGAATTCCATTAAACCTGGAAATGGCTCTGGGAGGATTCATTTTGCTCCATCATGAACGTGGTGTGTTTCTACTTATTCGGCCCATTTGTAAATGTTTGCCTTTCTCTCCCACAGTGGCCCCAAGTCCCCCAATTCTCGTAAAGCTGATGGCTTCCAGGCCTCCATCCTGAGACCCTAACCGGGTCCTGAGCTGGGAGTGGCGTCATTTCTCCTGCATCTCAGGGGCCCACAGGCTCAGGCCACCTGCCTTTCACCATCACAACCGCACGCCCGTGACCCTCAGTGCCCACGCGGTGTTTCGATGTAGTTAACTCACTTCTGAAACTGTCTGCAAGTCGTACCTTCTCTTCCCATCTTGTTGCCTGTCCTGTCTTGAGTGGTAAATCCTACTGGCGGCGAGACAGGCTGGGACCTGGGACCTTTTGCTGGGACCTGGACCCTTTGCTGCAGGGCTGGCACCTGGACACACCTCTCCTCCAGCAACAGAATACAAAGAAACTGTACAGGACTAAAAATAACTGCGTGCCTGCCCAGTTGGGTCAAATTCTGGACCCAAAAGATACAAAGAGACCAAAAAACCCAACTGCCACTTTTGAAGAGCCTGGAGCAAAAGCAGGGCACTGCGTGTGCCCCCTGCACACACCACCACCTAGGGGGTGGGCAGACCACCTAAGTCACCCGTCTGGCCTGACGCCTGGACACACCCCTGCCCTCACCCCATGTAAGGAGCCAGCTCAAGCCCCCTCGGGGAGCGGGCAGGCAAGGGGACCTGTTGTTGGTTCCCACTCCCCCCTGTTGCAGCAGTGGTCCCAACAAAGCCCTGCCTGAATTTCTTGTCTGGCCTCTGATCAATATCTATTGATTAAGGAAGCCAAGGACCCTGGTCAGTAACAGCGGGATCCAGGTCAAATAGATATACACAGCTCATAGTCTCACAGCGTCAGATGTCAGCACATTCGACGTCTCTAACTGGTCATAAATAGACAAGAACATGATCCCCACATTCAGACCATTGACATTTCCCCCTGCAAATGAGCACGCTCTCAGTATTTGCAGTCTCACCATGACACAGGAAATGCTGGTGGGTTTCCCCTTCCTGAGGGCGAGGTGTGGCCCTCCCGCACCCTGCTCCCGGCCCATGGGGCAGATAGTGAAGCCTCGTTATCTATAAATAACATCTGTGAAGTTTACAGTTGGAGAGAAAAATTGAATTTTTTTTTTTTTTTTTTGCTACTCTTTCAAATGAAATACAACCTTGATTACCATGGGGATGTTGGTGATGAGAAGAGAAAGGAAAGAACGTAGCATTTTAATATTTCTGTTTTTCTCTTAAACTTCGGAGACCCACTTACTGCTTAACTTACACCATAGAAATAGATGTATTTAAATTCTCCCTGGCTTTTAAAAGGGGCACTGCTGCCGTCTGTGGGGTTGTGTGGACTGTGTCTGCTAGGGATGCCATAGCGAGGTACCACAGACGGGGCAGCTTAAGTAACAGATACTTGTTCTCATACAGTCTGGGGGCTGAGTCCAAGATCGAGGTATGGGCGGGGTTAGTTCCTCCAGAGGCCTCTCTCCTTGGTGTGTACACGGCCGTCTTCTCCCTGTGTCCTCACATGATCGTCCTTCTGTGTGTGTCTGCCCGGATCTCCTCTTCTTATAAGGACACCAGACAAATAGGATTAGGGCCCACCCTGTGATCTCATTTTACCTTGGTCACCTCTTTAAAGACCCATCTCTAAATACAATCACATTGTGAAGTGCTGGGGCTTCAGACATCAACGTATGAATTTGGGGGACACAATGCAGCCCATGACAATATCTCTATTATGTCTGAGCTACTTGCCAGGAACTTGCTCTGTGGTTTTGGAAAGTTACTGAGCATGTATTGCTCCAGGGTTGGTACTCTCATCTTGGCTCAAAGAGGACAAAGTGTTCTCTAAGCTCTAACATTCACGGCTCTTTGTTCGAGATTATGCTACATACATTCTTGTCTGTGGAGGGTTGAAAACTGCTGTGATTCATGAATACGCTCCATCAATATCACAGTGGTCACCTCTGATCTTTTTCTTCAAAGTAACAGGCAAATATTGTGGGGTCATTTTGTTGCTGAGTAAATCCAGAGACCCTGAACTATTGGCACAAAGGCTGAATTGTCGCATGGGTGATGGGTCACTGATGTAAGGCCAATAATTTTTCCTGCTTGGGTTGCACGTCCCAAGTGTGAATTCTGTGCTGACACTGTCAGAGATATTTATCCACTGTCTATAAACAACGGTTTGTCTGCCCACAGCTAAAGTAGCCTTGGGACAGTATCATCGGACGGCATTTCTGCTCAGCCGATTAGTAACGTGTCCAGACATTCTAGGGCCATTTTCTGAATTTAAAAGTTTGAACGTTTAATAAAGTACACTTTTGGCCATTTTAAAAGACTTAGCCAGGACAGCTGAGTCCGACAACAGTGCTGGTTCTCTGTCCTTCTGACCCATAATCACATGTCACAGTTTGTCTTACTTCTTCCCCAGCACAGCTGGGTTGCTTCCAAAACACGGCCAATCAGACACCCCACAGCCCAGCCCAGTACTTAGTTTTCTCTTCTTTTGCTATAATTCTTGTTAATACTTATGAATTCCTAGGGGAAACTTGTTTCTAGAAGGAATAGTCCCAGAAATGTTCAGCTTAAAACCTGGAACCGTTATTTTGGTGACAGGTGACTAACAGATTAACTGTGAGGTGAAAGATGTAATAGCCATAAACTGATTTTCTCCAGAATCTTAGCTGCATAGTTCTAGAAACATCCAGTTTGCCGACTGCCTGGCGACGGTGATGCTCTCTCATCCTGAGCAAGGATTGGAGGACTTGCTAAAGGACAGGGACCAGATGGGAGCCCACGCCACCTGGACCTCAGATGGTCAGTTGGGGTGGAACCAGAATCTGCTCCCTTGTTACTCCTTAAATGGTTCATGGTTCATTGGACTGGGTGATGGACTGAGCTGGTTCTAAAAGGAACCAAGTGCTTCCTTGATTGCGTGATGTCATCTGGCCCCTCCACCTCCCTGGGCCCAAGTGTTCTCAGCTCTCAGGGATGATGATCTACCTGATTATCTCTGCAGTCCCTCGTGGCACCAATGTCCTGTGACTTTGTTGTGGCCACTGGACACATGGCCATGCCCACACCCATAAAACTGTGCTTCTCTGGGATGACTGGTCTACCCACACCTGGGATGGCTGTGATCTTTTCGTGGAAGCCATATCCCTTTCCACGTTGGGTGTGGGAGAGCTCGGAGCCTGGGGCCCACAGCGTGCATGGTGTGCACAGAGCTTGGCCCTGGGTTTGTCTGACTTCTCTCCCTTTATTCTCTCTTTGACCCAATTTCCTTATATTGTTTTCTTTAAACTTAAAATTGATTAATTTAGATTTTGAATAAGTAATGCATTTCTATGGTTCACAAATTTAAAAATTATGCAGTGGTAGAGGGTGAAAAGTCTCCCTCCCATTCCTATTCCATTCTCCCAACTCCCACCTTCAACCCTGCAGGTAGCCACTGTTAGAAGTTTATAGACATCTTCCCTTCCAGGGAACTTTTACGCATGAACGTGCATATAAATACATATTGTGCATATATAAGTACAGATGATAATGTTTTAATGCATCTGTTCCCCACAGTTAGTACTATCCTATACACGTTGTTCTGCAACTTCTCTTGGATTTTTTTATATCAGTACATAAAATACTTCCTCGTGATCATTTTTAAAAACCTCAAGTATTCTATTGTATGGATGTATCATAATTTATTTCACTGGCTTATCTTTAATTGAATTATCTCTTCTACGGTGCTTGTATGCTTCTATAATTTGTTATGTTCATAATAAGGAAGTGGTATTTTGTAGTCCTTTTGGGATTATGATCTCAGAAAAGTTTTGTAGAGTAATTGATGTTTTCTGAATGTTTTCAGTGGAAAACCACAAATCAACCAAGATATTTACCATATACCTGCAGGGATAATGTTGGCAGTATGGAGAAGGCAATTTTTACCAACCATGGAACTGTCTAGAAGCATACAAGCACCATGGTCACTGTTTCCAAAAAGACGCTCTCAGACACTAAGTCTGAGAGAGGCCTCTGGGCTGCAGGGGCAGAGCGGCACTCACCTGTGCTTCACCCACGTGTCACACTCGCTAGCTCGCTCCGTGTAGTTCTCGGGCAGGAAGCCCCGGCAGCCGGTCTGCTGCGAGATCCCAATCACCCAGCCCTCGCTGGCTTCCTCCTGCTGAGTGGGGTCCACGAAGATGTAGTCTCCGGGACTGAGTGTGAGCTCATCCATGTTCTGGGGTTTGTACTGGAACCGGACCTTCAGGGTCTAGAATGGAGGAAAGTGTCTTCATGTCTCAAGCAAGGATGGGTTCTGTGTCTCCATGACACATCCAAGCCTCTGTCTGATGACAGTAGAATATGACAAAAGGATGTATACACTTGTTCAGATACATTCAGAAATGAATTTTGGTATCTATCTATCATCTGTCTCTCTAGTTATTATCTATTTATCTATCTATTTATCTATCATCTTTCTCTCTAGTTATTATCTATCTATTTATCTATCTATCATCTATCTATTATCTCTCTATCATCTAGCTATACATATCAATCATCTATCTATCATCTATCTACCTATCTGTATCTATCAATCACCTATCTAATCTATTATCTATCTAACTCTTATCTACCTATCAATTTATCTATCTACCTATCTATCATCTGTCTATCTATCTCTATCATCTATCTACCTATTTTATCAATCTACCTATCTACCTACCTATTTATCTCTGTTTACTTATTTCTTATATGAAAATCTCAAAGCATAACCGGATGTTCACATCTGCCCCCCCTTGGAGTGAGGTTATTTACAGCTTCTCCCACACCACAGAACACGGTAGATTCATTCATACTTGTTCCATGGGTCTGAAAGGAGCATAACAAGCTTTCTATCTAAAGCAATCAATCCCATGGGGAGGGAGTCCTGAACTGAGGCTTCGCTCAAATCATTATCTAAACAAATTAGCAAGCAGCACATGTGTTCATAAATCTTTGCAACCGTCCATTTTTGATACCTGAAATGTTTCCACTTTTCCCCCAAATTTCTGTGTCTGTGACTCACATACAAAAGAATGTTAATTCCAAAATGCAGGCCACAGCATGATTTTAGGGAAGGGAGAGAAGTTTGCCCTTCTGCTGAAAAACCTCCATCCGAGGGCTCCTGGGGTCAGGGCTCCGTCAGGAGGGCAGCCGTTCACCTGTTCCCATGGCGGGTCCAGTCTAGCCGTCCGCCTGCGTTCGCTCACCTGGTAGTGTACAAAGCGCATGTCCCGGGAGTACAGTGCGGCCGTCCACTGGCAGGCGTGGCCGGGGTGGACGGCTCTGGCCAGCTGCTCCAGCGTCCTCTGGTGGTGGGGATAGAACTTGTGGGCCAGGGTGAGATGCAGCTGCTTGGTGCAGGGCTTCACGGTGCAGTCTGTGAAATCAGGCAAACGGGGCACCTTGACCCAGACGTCCGCACTGCACGCCCGGGTCTCCGCATCCGGGGTGGCCATGAGCCCGGGTTGGAGGTGCAAACGCCTTTACACACTCACCTCCTGCCTCTACCCATTCCCCTCCCCACACCAGCACTCCCCCGACAAGGCAAGGAGTTGGCCCAGACGGGCCACCACACAGAGGTCACCTGTTTAAGGAGGTAGCTGGGTACTTGAAGATTCTACAAAGAAGCAGGAAAGCAGAGGGTATAGAGACACAGGTTTTGGGGGAGGGGTGTTTGTGGCCCATCAATTTGCAAGTTAATTGCCCCAACAATTGATTCCAATCTCCTTCATCCCCCGGGGTGTGCATGTCATACAGTGGCCTGCACGGGTGGGCTCATGCTGCAGTCAATGGCTTTTTGTTCAGTTGCAGAGTCTCTGGAAGAAAATGCCCTAAGCAATGCGATTCCATCAGACGTCACAGTGCCTCTAATATTCTGCTGACTTTGGTGAAGCAGGAAGCCCTTGGAGCGGCCAAGGCCCTGGTCTTTTTGAGTGATCTCTGCCTTCATGGCCCCAGCCCTCCTGGACCTCATCCCAGGGCCCTCAGGTCAGTGGGCAGCAGCGTCCCCGAAGCAGCCAGGATCCGATTTCAGCCGGGTCACAAAGCAGCTTTGTTCCGGGGAGGCGGCGATTAATGGAACTGCACAGACTCTGGAATCTGATAGACCTGACTTTAGACCCAGCTGCCCCGTTTGGCAGCTGACTTTGGGGACCGTCTTGGTCTGACTCAGCTTCAGTTTCGACACCAACAACTTGAGGATTGGACAGCCTTGTCCTGGGAAACCGGCCTCCCAACTGTAAGGTCCCCGGGAAACTTTCAGTAAATCTTAGTTACCTGCTACCTTTCTCACGGGCAACACTTAGCAACACACAGGATCTGCCTTCCCCCTGAAAAACGTCAAGGGTGATGCACCCACTTCCTGGAGCCCAGACTTGGCAACCCCGTCGATGTCTCCCGTCCTCTATCTGAGCCTTTGGTAGCAAAAGAGAAACCGGCGAGGTCTCCAGGCCCTGAGCTGCGGGGGTGAGGAGCTCGAAGCAAGAGAACATGTGGGTGGCGGGGAAATTCCTTTTCTCGGGTGTTCCAGACGAGGTGGGGGGACGGCCTTGCCGTGGATGAGTCAGCGTGGCCTGGGAAAGGCCCGCTGAGGTCGTCATCAGAGAGATCACCGAGTCACCTGATCTGAACGGGCGCTTGTCTTTTTCTCTGTGTGGCCCATGCCCCTGGGGACTGTGAGCTGGCCAGGAACACGCTTGCTGGCTGAGCTGTGACTGGTCGCTCCCGACCCATCAGGGTCAGGCCCAGGGTGCCGGCCGTGGAGGGCAGGGCGGAGCCTGCTGAGGGGTGGGCGATGGACGTGAGGTCAAAGCCGGTTTCCCAGGGTGCGGAGCGGGTCAGCACGAAGCCCAGGAGGCACGGAGCAGGACATGGCTGGACTCCAGTGCCAGCTCCACCACCCACTGGCTTGGGGACTCTGTTGGTTTCCTGGGCTGTTGTCACAAATGGCCACAACCTGAGTGGCCTAGAACAACAGAAATTTGTTCTCATGTGTCTGGAGGCTGGAAGTCCAAAGCCAAGGTGTCGCAGGGCAGCGCCCCCCGCTGAAGGCTCCCGGGGAGGGTCCCTCCCTGCCTCCTCCAGCTCCTGTGGCCCCAGCATTCCTTTGCTTGTGGCCGCATCCCTTCAATGCCTGCCTCCGTGGTCACATGGCCTCTCCTCTGTGTCTCTGTGTCTTCTCGTCATACAAGGACACCAGTCACTGGACTTAGGGCCTATCCTACTCCAGTGTGACCTCAACTACTTACATCTACAGAGACCCTATTTCCAAATAAGGTCCTTTTCTGAGGTTTTGGTGGACGTGAATTTTAGGGGACACTTTTCAACCCATGACAGTGACCTTGGGCAGGCACTTTTTACCCTGCACAGCCCTCGGTCACTCTATTTTGAAAATGAGTGGTCATTAAGAGCCACTTTTTGGGGGCGTGGGAGTAAGTGAGGTGCTAGGCCTGCTCGGAGGCAAGCGGCTGATACACTGCATCAGGACAAGAGCCACGTCCGTCATCCTTTTAGAGACAAGGAGATTCAAGAGCCATGCCCTGAACTCACGTTTACATAAAGGAGGCAGTCCGCAAGGACATGGGGTAAGGTTATCATTATCTAGCAAATACGATCCCAGACTCGACAAGCGAGCCTCCAAATGGAAATCTGGGACTAAGGAAATTATTCATGTGACTGGCATCTGCATTCATATATGTCTGCAGGGGGCAGGGAGGGGTCCCGCTACCAGGGTGCTGTGGCCTCTTCGAGTTTCAGACTCAGCAAAACACAGCAGTGCGGAGCACCTCTGAGTACCAGGACCACGGGGAAGTTCCCCAAACAGCCCAAACTGTTTAAAGGGCGAGACCCCCAGCCATTTGCAGAGAAAGAAGACGACTCAGGGGTCAGAGGACATGATTCAGGTCACACCACCAACCAGAGATGAGGGAAAATTCACACCTGAGGTCAAGTCTGGAATTCTTCTCACTAAACCCCAGCCGGAGCCTCAGTCTCCAGACCGGGGCTGGTGTCTGAGGAAAGTGAATTTGGCTGATTCTCAAAGTGAGTCTAGATAATTGTCCCCCCAAGAGGCCAAGGAGACAAGACTACGCTCATACCGAAAACATTAAAATGAATCAGCTAGGACTTGTGTTTTACATACAGCACTGGCCTGGTGAGGAGGGATGCCGCTGGTGGGTGTGGGGCTGGGGGAGGTACCCCCGCCTACAACCCCCTGTCATCATGTGGCCACACACCGTCCCTCCTGGGACAGTTTCCCAGCAGCTGGAACACGGCTGAGTGTTTTGAAAAACCACATTGGTGCAGACAAGGCTATTCCCACTTAGAGAAGAGCCCTCTGCTAGTTCTGAGTCTTTCTATTCGCTCACTCTTTTTTGTTTTTAATTATTTTTTATTGGAGTACAATTGATGTACAATGTTGTGTTAGTTTCTGCTGTACAGCAAAGTGAATCAGTTATACGTATACATACACCCACTCTTTTTTAGATTCTATTCCCATACAGGTTATTACAGAGTACTGAGTAGATTTCCCTGTGCTATACAGCAGGTTCTTATTAGTTATCTATTTTGTGTATAGTAGTGTGTCTATGTCAGTCCCAATCTCCCAATTTATCCCTCGCACCCCTTTCCTCCTTGGTAACCGTAAGTTTGTTTTCTACATCCGTGACTCTACTTCTGTTTTGGAAATAGGTTCATCTGTACCATTTTTTTAATTCCACGTATAAGCGATATCATATGGTATTTGTCTTTCTCTGTCTGACTTAGCTCACATTTTTGAAGGACATCCTGGCCCGTTACGGACGTTCTAGCTAATTGTTCAGCCTCAGGTTAAGGCCATGTCATAGTTGCTGGCTGTAAGGGCCAGGTGGGTGTGGAAGTGACCTAGTGGGGGTGCAGACAACCCTGTGCCTGGCCAGCCAGGCCAGCGCGACCACCCCGCAGGACGACCGTCGCTGCATCGGGGAAACAGCCTCACTCTTGCTGCCCTGGGGTCTGCCCGTCGCATCCGAGTGTGGCGAGCTCAGCCCCAGGCACAAAGGGACCACTTTCTATTAACCGGGCCCTGCGTGTGCTTCTGCCTGGGGCTGCCTACCTGCTAAGATGGAAGCTTCCGTGGCGAACATCACAGCAAATTCCTGGATGATATCTGCGGGGCTGTCATTCACGAAGAAGCCCAGGTAGCTGACGGAAGAATGGAGAACCAGAGGCACAGCCGAGGGGAAGGCGCCCAGGGTCCTATCCCCGGCTCTCTTCAGTGCTTCATACAGACACTCCACCTTCTGGTCCTCGCACTGAGGGACAGAGACAGGACAGTCACCTGTTACCTTAACTAATAACAATCAGGCAGCCTCGGGAGCCTCTTTTCTGGTCACGATGCTGTAACATAATTTACCTGGTCCTGGTGTTTGGGGTGATGGATCCGTTCTGTAGCTGGCCCCCAGTTTCTTATAGAATTCAGGTCAAGTTCTTTTTGGAATAGAATAGCCTTTGAATGCCCAGGTCAAAAATCCCTTGTCCCTCTAAATGTGTGCCTCGCCCCACGCTGAGTTGACCCAACCCCGCATCCCATCCTGAACCCCCTCCTCCAGTCCTGTGGCCCACAGCTGGGCTCAGGGCTGCATTATTGGCTTCTGGAGGTTTCCCGTAGATGCCAAGGCGGCCCCGGGGTGCACTGCTCAGAACCTACCCTACTGAGGAGGGTTGTAGCCTACCCCTCGGCTGCTGACCTTCAGACCCGGCAGCAGGCCACACGCTCGGCCGGTGATCGAGCCGTCCTTGCCCCCAGCAGGGTCTCCTCTGACGTGGTCTTGGCTCACAAGCTCCCCCTCAACCCTGCTGTCACCCACTCACCTGCCCTCTGGCCACACAGCTCTTGGCTCCTTGCTCAGTGAGAAAGACTCCATGCACCCGTGTGGGACCCCAGTGGAGGCCTGACAGAGCCACCCCCTTCGGGGAGCCGGCCAAATCCTCCTCTCCCCAGCAGCTGGCTCCCTCTGGGCTTCCCACAGCCCTCTTTATTCTCTGAGTTGTGAACCTTATCATCGTTGCTAATGCGCACCCTCAGCTCCCCTGCTAACCAGGAGCGCCCTAAATTCACCCCGCCTGTGGTATCTTTGCAGTCGTCGTAGGGCCTGGAAAGCACGTGTTGCCTGGAGGGCACCCCCCTCACGTAACCTGGGAGCATGGAGGCACGTTATACACCGACCTGTAGATGACGGCACTAGTTGGTGGCTGAGCGTTCCTATTTTACAGAATCAAAGGCAAAGAGTGAATCCCTATTACACTCTTCTGCTGGAAAGGGGCACGCAGCCACCAGGGCAGGGTGGGACGTGGGGTGGGCGTGAGGGGGCAGCTACCTCGAGAGAAGGGAAATGTGTGTGTGTGTATCTACGTGTATGGTGTGTCTGTGTGTCATGCTGTGTGTGTCTCTGTGTATCTGCGGTGTGTGTGACATGGTGTCTGTGTGTGGTGTGTCTGTGTGTGATGCTGTGTGTGTCTCTGTGTATGTGTGTATGTGTGCGCAAATGGACATGCCTCGACAGGCTGGGAGGAGGAGTTGGAGGCCCCGGTCAGCTCTCTGGCTGTCAGGACCAGGCGTGTCCATTTCTAAGGTCATGTTCGTTGCTGGCTTCACTGCCTCTCCTTTCCCTGATGAGCTCCTAGGACAAGCCAGGAAGGAGCCTGTCACAAATGCCATCAATGTGCAAGTAGGGTGACCAACTCACCCTGGTTTGCCTGGGACTTTCTTGCTTTCAGCACCTGGGAATCCCTCCCCACTGGCCCTGGCAAATGAGGATGATTGTCAAGGGCTTTGGAAGATGCTGCTTCTTCTGGGCATCTTCTGGAAGCCTTCCTGCACAGGTTTGCGTCCCCCTTTCCGTGCAGCGCAAAGGAGCCTGGGACAGAGGGCTCCTTGGGCCCTGGTGGGACCCTTAGAGTTTGCTGGCAGTAGAGCCGGGGCGGGGCCAGGGTGTGCCCTCCGTACTTTTCTCTGGTCGGGAGCCACAGTGGTGTCTGCCCCTCCTTCCCTCATTCTCATGCCTCCCTCTTGTCTTTTGAGCATCCCCGGTCCTTCTCACCTCCCAGGACCCCATCCTGGGAGCTGAAGCTGGCTCTCTGAACATCTTTCGAATCAGGGGGCTGGTCCCCCAGGCAGGGAGAAGTCCTACATCTGTGGCTGGCCAACCCGTTCTTCAATTGATCCATCACACATCTGTGAAGCACCCACTCTGTTTGAGGCATGGTGCTGGTCTCTGGGGGCAATGGTAAGTGAATTATCCTCCTTCACTTGAGCGGTTCAGTCCAGTGAGGGATGCAGAACTGCACCAGACACATGGCCATGCAACAGGGAAATAGTGCCACTAGACTTAGAAACAAGAGGATGGTGGGAGCACAAAGGGCAGCAACCTCTTCTGCCTGGGGAGCTGGGGAAGACTCAAAAAGGGAGGGGATAAATGAGTTGGGTTCTGAAGGATGAATAGAAGTTGACCAGACAAAGATGAGGAGGAAAGTAAAGGATATCTCACACAAAGAATCCAGGTAACACCACCATTGTGGACCACCCTGTGAAAGTAAACCCCTCGATTTTGCCCCATCACCACCTAGTTATGGCAGAAAATGACTCAGCTGCTGTGTTAATGAGCATTAAAAACTCCTTGGACTGACTCACCGTGAAGAAGTCACAGAGCGTTATGTGAGGGAAGACCTCATGGGCTCTGTTCTTTGCGCACTGACGCCTGCTCTCTCTCCAGAACTCTTGAAGTTTGTCCAGCAGGGGTCCCGTGGGACAGAGGAAAAGGGCGTACTCCTGGGGGATGGGGTCGTCGAGAGAAGGGTCATTGCAATGGCAGTGCAGCCTGCAACAGAGAACGGGACACTTTTACCTGGCGTCGTGGCCAAAAGAGTCTTTCCCCATGGAGGACACAGGACAGTGGTGACAGCAACTCAGAACAGCAGGCCGTGCAGAGCAGAGGTGTCCGTGCCCGGGCGGGACTTGCCGACCACGGGGCTGAGTGTGGCCGCAGAGCAGGTCAGCGTCCAGCCAGGTCTCAGATCCTGGCTAGTCTGATTCCCAGGCCAAAGAGCCAGAAAAGGAGAGAAAGGTGCCAGAAACACTCAAAACCTGGTCTTCTAATGGCCTTTGTGGGCCAGGCATCTCCTTAGGGTTGAAAATTTTGTGGAAAAAAACTCACACTTTAATTTCATCTCCAACTTCAAATTAAGTGTAAAAATCAAAGCCGCAAGGAACTAGACAGAACTTAGGTGGCTACTATATTTTCTTTCAATTCAGAAAGTTATTTTAAATACTAAAAAAAGAAATACTAGGAAAAATGACATAGAGCTCCCAATTCAAGTTCATTCTCACCAATAATAAAAAAAAATTGAGACAACCACGAGACGCTTATTTTCTCACTTGTCAAATTAACAGAATGTCTTTGAGAGGGTAAAAGTTATGCTTAATTGTGTCAAAGGTGCATGAGACTTAAGGATGAATTTCTGCAAACTTGACACATAGCAATTTGCTAAGATGTGTCAATAGCCTTAAAATACCCATTCCATTTGAACTAATAATTCCACTTCCAGCAATTTATCCAAAGCAGAAAGCAAAAAGTATAGATAAGACTGCATATAACATATTCATTGTACGGTTATTTATAATAGGAAAGAAGGAAAAAATGAGAAAAAAGATAATAACTTTATCATGCAGTCATTGGAAATTATGGATTTGAATAATTTTTGATGACTCAGAGAAGTGCTTGTGACATAATATTGAATTCAGGAATCAGGGTACAACCACTGGAGAAAACATAAGATATACACAAATACCTTCTCCTTAATAAAAAAAATACCAATAGAGGAAGCTATACCCCTTCCATTGTAGCTCACTTCCCCTTTTCTAGAGGAAACCTCAAGTCTTAATCTGCTCTGTTTTCTTCTAGACATTTAGGTAACAAATCCACAGATAGCACTTGTGTGTGTTTTATATAAATCATAAGCTATTGTTCAAATTATTCTGCAACTTGCATTTTTTACTCAAACCTGTGTTTTTGTAATCTCTCCACATTAATGCACATACATCTGGGGAAGTTTGTCAGAATGAACCTTCTAAGGGCTATATAACAGTGCATCATCTACGTAGGTAATATCTCATCCACCCATGCCACTGATGGACATTTAAATTGTTTTCTTTTCTTAAAATTTCATAGCACTGTGATCAAGATCTTTGTACATGTCTTTTTAGGTCCTCTGTGTTTCTCCAGGGAATGTACTTGGACATGAACTTCTGGGTGGCAGCTACACATTTTCAGTGTGGATATTCACCGCTATTGCAGCTGAGAAAGTGAGAGACCGTCTTCCCCTCATCCTCACCAACACTTGAAGCCACCTTTTGTTGTTAACGGCATCCTAATTTGCAGCCCCCCGCCCCCGATTAGGAGTGAGGTTGGGCCCACTCTCACAGAATCTAGGGGACCCACCACCTCCCTGTTCTTCGGTGGGTCTGCTGGGCTTTCTGGCTGAGTCACCACTAGCACGACCCTCAGGACAGTGGGTCTGGTTTTTAATTCCAATTCTGCAATTGACTTTAGGGTTAGCCTAGCCCAGAGGGTCCCGGGTGCTTCCCTTTGTCCTGTACGGGGCTGGCATTTTTGCCCTTGGCCTAGAGTTTTTGGAGGTGGAAGGGGTTCCCGCTGAGGACACGCTGAGCCCTCAGAGACCTGGTGCCAGCGTCTGCCATCCTGCTCTGGGGAGGGCACCCCAGCCTGGCGGGACCTGGGATTTTTGTTTGATTTTCACTGCAGCTATTCCGGGGCGGAGCATGAGGGGACTTCCCACCAGGGGCAGAATGATGGCATCATGCCACATGCGGTCGGGACTGAGTTTTAGAGAACAGGGTGTCCTCTTTGATTCCCAGGGCAGGAAACCGAGGCCCGTAGCAGCAGGAGGCTGGCAGAGCCGCAGAGCTGAGGGCTGGCTGAGCCTCCTGGAACCCAGAGCTCCCCACAGCCCCCAGGCACCTGGCACCCTGAGGGGCAACGTGCAAGGCCTTGGGGGGCATTCAGCACCACCTGCAAGTTCTCGCCCCATCAGAGGCGGAGAGAGTGGCAAACTCGCCTTCCTATCAGCAAAAATGGCTCTCCCCTATTTACTAAACAAATCACATGGATATTGTTCTTCACTGACAGGCACATTTGGATTAAATCAGACTTTTAAGTGAAGAAAACATTGTTCAAAGTTCTCTCTCTTTTGTTTTCCATTTTAACCGGGGCTTCTTTATTCCTTTCCCTGGGGGCTGGGTGGGCGGCATGGAGCTTCCCCGCCCCCCGGAGTGTCCTGGGCACTTCCCAGCGCCCACCCTGCAGAGACCTCACCGCACCCACCAGTCTGACGCCTCCGCCGCTGTCTTCCTTCCAGTGGCCGCCAACGCCTTGAGCCTGTGGGGAGGGAGAACGCGAGGAGCTCTCAGAACCTGCCTTCTGTTCTTTGGGAAAGGTCAGAGAGACAGGAGTGTCCCTGCAACACATGGGCCCTTAGGGGGTCCCCCCCAGGGGCTGGACGGCCAGACCTCACAGTGGGATGCAGCGCCCAGGTCTCCGCCCTCCGCGTGGCACCACTGCGGTTTTGGAAACGCAGACGCCCTGCATCTCAGCCCATCATTTTCCTTCCCTGGCTCCCACCCCCAGTCCCTGGCACGGAGTCCAAGGGCTCCTGTCCTGAGATCCACCCACACCCGAATCCCGCGTCCCCATCCCTCCCCAACGCACCTGCTCCCAAGACAGGTGGACCCGCTCTTGGACCCTCGAGTCGGCTGTGCAGGGCCATGTCCCAGGCTTGCACACGTGCCTCCCTGCCAAGATTAGGCCTGGTGCCAACATGCCCTGGGGGAAATGGCACTGGGTCTTCCAGGCTCGGCTCAGATGTTCCTCTTCCAGGAAGCCCTCTGCAAACCACCCAAGCAGATGCCCGTGCAGCTCCCCTGCACTTCCCCACCGTACACATGGCCACCTTGCCCCTCATCTCAATGGACTTGAGTCCCTCTCCCTGATCGACTGGACCGCGAGGTCCCTGGGCCTAACCAAGTCTTACTCATCCTTGAATGAATGTACCCTGAATGGAGTTTAACTGCAGGGGACTGAACTGGACAGAATGGAGTTTGGTGAAGGTAATTCATCCAGGAATTCAGCCTGGAAATAGCCGGAGTTGACCAGGCACCCAAGATGGCCAGTGCCCAGCACTGCTGTTTCAGAGGATACTGGCGGGGATGAGGCTGCCTGGAGAGGTTAACAGGAGCCTTACCTGGGTGCTCTCGCCTAAGGGAGACGTTTAAAACACGTTTCTCCACCTCCAACACTGAGCTGTTTAAACTGGAAGGAATTTTGAGCATGTCCCCAATGGTGGCTTCAGTCACGTAATAAAGCGTGAGTGTTACAAGCACCGGGAGTGGGGTTCCAGCCCTGCCCCTCCAGAATCTGCCCTCTCCGGCCTCGGTGTCCCCGTCTGCCCCTGATGGACGGTGCCCGGCCCACGGCAAGCACCCTGCACACGCCTGGTTCTGTTCCCGTCTCACAGAACCCCGGTTCACTATGAGCATAACATGACAACAAAGTCCTGATTTGGACTGGGGAGGAAAGGGGTCCAGCCTCAGTCATTCCACGCAGTTGGGCAAGGGTTTGTCATCTGTTTAAGGGGAGTTTGCCCCCTCCCAAATCCGAGGTTACCTAAGGGGACTTATGATGTATTTCCCACATGAATAAACACGTGAAAAGCACCAGATCTAAGAACACTGTGGAAGCTGCAACCTGATGTCGGTCTCAAGCTCATTGTTTTGAGGGACCCCGTCCTCTCCCGGAGGGTAACCTTCAAGGTGGAGTCGTCTCTGTGTGGCCCTTCTCCTTGGATAAGTAGGATTATGTCCACCCTGCTCGGGGAGTTCCTTAACCATTTCGCTCCATTATCAGACATTCAAGAGAGTCCCCCCTAAGGACAAGGGGTTTCCCTGCATATTTAGAACTACGTTCTTGTGTATTTTAAGAGGTCCCAGCATCAGAGACCCACCCGGCTTTGAGGCTTTCAAATTCGAGTCTAAAAAGCTGTCTCAGATTCCCTGAGCTGCCCACAGAGGGGGTACAGCCAGGCCCCTCCAAACCCTGCTTCCAATTTTCACAAATTTCAATGTCCCTCCATCACCTGCCAGCAGAGTTTGTCTTTAAAAGGCAAAGATCGTGTCATTTATAAAAGCAGAAAAGGCCTCATTTTGAGCCGGTCTCTGGCCCTGCATGGTGCACCCTTTGACAGGAAGTAAGCGCTCTGAGCCACCTGCAGCTTTGTGGCCACAGAGGGGCCAGCTCAGGGTCCAGGGCACACGGCCAGGCAGGGCGGTACTCACGCGGTGTGTGCCGGGAAGCCCATGCTCAGGAGGGGGTCCAGGAGTGAGGTGGTGCTGCGGCCCTTGAGCTTGCTGGAAACCTTGGCATAGATCTGAGTCTCACCCGCTGCCATCGCTTCCTGATGCCGACTGAAGCAAGCAGATAAAGCAGGGAGGGAGAGGCAGGGGAGGCTGGGGCTGAGAAGAGAAACCTCAAGCCCTTTTTGATCTTTCTGACAAAAGCTAATATCCTGTTTGCATGAGCTATTGGTTTTCAGAATTCTCTTTGCAGAGTGTGGTTGTAAGGTCCACCAAGCCCCTTCCACAGTGGGGTTTGGGGTCCACAGGTCCAACCGAGTACCTGCATGGGATCGGCCTTGGCTCTGACTTGGGCTGTATTTGGGAGCGAGTCGGCCTGGGAGGGAGGGGGCAGGGTGTGGGAGGGGAAGCTGGTGTGGGGTTAACCCCGAGCCACTGGATCTTAGCTTCCTTACCTGCAAGACACTGCATCTAGTGTCCCTGCTAGCTCTAAAAGTTTTGGCTCTTTTAGTTATTCACTGACTTTTTTTTTTTTAATTTAAAAAACTTTTAAAGTTTAATATGCATGCAGAAAAGCTGATGAATCCTACATTTACAGCTCAATGCATTTTCATAAAGTGAGCTCACTAACCTAATCCTCCAAGACCAGCAATAAAACAAAGGTCCTCAACCAGGGGAATTTTGGCCCCCATCCCCAGGGACCACTGGCAATGTTTGTGACAATTTTTGGTTGTCACAGGTGGAGGAGGGGGTGTTTGCTACCTGCACCCAGTGGGTTGAGGCCAGGAATGCTGCAGCGTACATGACAGCAAAGAAGGGTCCAGACCAAGATGTCAACAGTGCCAAGGTTGAGAAACCCTGTTCTAGAACATCACCAGAACCTCAGAAACCCCTTGTCCCCCAGCGTCATTCCCCCAGCCTCCTAGTTTTCTCCTCCCTACCCCAAGATGTAGCTGCTGTGCTCACTTGTATAGTAATTTTGCTCATCTTTGAATCTGACATAAACAGAACCGTATAGCATGTACTCTTTCACATCTGATTCCTTTTGCCCAAAGTTATGAGTGTGAAATTTATCCACGTTATTGAGTGTAGCCATGGTTCGCTGTATTGCTGTGAACTATCAGATAAATGCACCATAATTTATTTCTCTAGTTCTCAGTTGATGTACATTTGGGGGGTTTTCAGTTTTGCTGCTGCACACATTCTTGTATATGTGTTTGAGTGTCCCATGTATGCATTTCTGTTAGGTACCCGTCTAGGTGTGGGATAGGGAGGTCATAGGACATGTGCATCCTTCATTAGAAACTGCCAAGCAATTTTATAAAGCAGTTGTACCAACTTGCCCCTCGCCAGCAGTGGATGAAAGTTCCTGCTGCTCTACATACTTGCCCACACTTGATGTTATCAGTCTTTCAGCCAGTCTGGGGGTGTGTCGTTGTATCTCACTGTGGTTCTAACTTGCATTTCCCCAAATGTCAGTGACACTGAGCACCATGAGACAGGCTATTGACCATCTGAACTTCCTCTTTGGGGATGGGCCTCTTCTAGTTGTCTGCCATTTTTAAATTGGATTGTTTGTGCTTGCTTATCAATTTGTGGAAACTCTAGAGATGAGTCTTTTGTTGGATGCCTTTACAGGTAAATTCTTCCAGGCTTTGGTTTGCTTTTTTAATCTCTTAGTAATGTCTCTGGGCGAAACAAAAGTTCTTAATTTGAATAAAAATTAATTTGGCAATCTTTTCTTTTAAGGTTAGAACTTCCTACATCTTATTTAAGAAATCGTTGTTAATCCAACATTGATGAAGATAGTCTCCTATGTTTTCTTCTTGGAGCTTTACCATGTTTGTGGTTCATATTTAGCTCTATGATCCCCTTGAATTAATTCTCTATATGGTGGGAGGTAGGCGTAAAAGTTCATTTATTTCCCTATACCTTTATTCATTGAAAAGACCATCCTCTGCCCAGTGAATTGCAGTAGAATGCTTATTATAAGTCAGTTGACTGAATATGTATTAGTCTGTTTCTGACTCTATTATGTTTTCCTGTTTGATTTGTTCATTTTTGTGTCCACACTACACTATTTTAATTACTATAATGCTAAGGCCTCTGATTTGTGTCTTCTACTTCAAGATTGTCTAGCTCCTCTGGGCCCCTTGATTTTTCATATAAATTTAAAAATCAGGTTGCCATAGTGAGCCATTGGAGAGTGTAGAAAGACCCTCATATGTAGCCAAACTGACTTTCAACAAAGGGATCAATGTAATTCATGGGGGAAGGGGTAATATTTTCAACAAATAGTGCTGGAAAACTGCATATTGATATGGGAAAAGTATGAACCTCAACCCTTTCTCCACACCATGCCCCCAAATTAACCCAAAATGTATGATAAACCTAAATATAAAAGCTAAGACTGTGAAACTTCTAAAAGGAAAAGCCTTTGCTATGTTGGAGTTTTCAAAGCTTTCTTAGTACATAAAAAGCATGAATCATACAAGAAGAAAATTGATAAATTGGACTTCATCAAAATTGAAAACATCTGCTCTTGAAAAGACATCATAAAGAAAATAAAAAGGCCAGGCACAGACCGGGAGAGAATATCATCATATATACACCTGACAAAGGACTTATATCCAGAATATATAGAGAATATAATATAATATACCACAAGTCCCCTACATACGAGCGAGTTCCGTTCCAAGAGCACGTTCGTAAGTACAATTTGTTAGTAAGCCCAGCAAAGTTAGCCTAGATACTCAACTAACACAATCGGCTGTATACCGCTGCTTTTACACTTGCTTCCAGACATCCTGGGCTTGAAATAAAGACACTGTACTGCTGTACTCTATATAGTACTGTACAGTAAAGTACACAAAGCACAACCACTTGTAGAGGATGCACGCACGTGACAATGTACGCTAGACACGTGAACTAACTTACGTGATTGGACATGCGAACGCACGTTTGCATCTTTGACAGTTCGCAACTTGAAGGTTCATATGTAGGGGACTTACTGTAATTGCATATGTATCTATTGTGTGTATTTATATTATTATAATCAATAATAAGAAAACAAACAATCCAGTTTAAAGATAATCATAAGATCTAAATGGACACTTAACAATAGAAGATACATGAATGGCTAATGAGGCTGTGAAAAGATATTCAATATCATTAGTCATCGGGGAAATGTAAATTAAAACCACAACATGATACCACAACACACTTACTAGAAGAGCTAAAATTGAACAGACAGACAATACCAAGTTTTGACAAGACTGTGGAATAACTGGAACTCTCATAACGTTGTTGGTGGGAATACAAAATTGTCCAACTAGTTTGGAAAACATTTTGACAGTTCCTTATAGTTAAACATACATTTGCTATATGACCAATCCATTCTTAGCAATCTGCCACAGAGAAATGAAGATGTATGTCCACAGTAAGACTTGTATATGAATGTCCATGATGGCTTTATTCACAAGAGACCCAAACTATAAAGAGTCCAAATGTCCATCAGCTGGAGAATGGATACACAAATTATGGTATATTCAATCAATGGGATAACATTTATCAATAATAAGGAACACACCGCTGATTCACGCAACAGCATGGATGAATTTAAAAGAACATTTTGTTGGCTCAAAGAAGCCAGACACAAGATCATGCATACTATATGATTTTATTTAAATGAAATCCTAAAAACGGTAAAACTAATCTATAGAAACAGAAAGCAGATAACGTGGTTGACCAAGACTAGTGTATGCAGGGGTTTGGGGGGATAATGGAAATGTCCTATTTCCTGATTTGGTGGTGACTATATGGGTGCATAGATGGTCAAGACTGACTGAACTAACCACTTAGGATAGGTGCATTTTATAGTGTGTAAACTAAACCTCAATAAAATTGATTTTAAAAAAGGAAAGGGAAGGAATCCAGAGGAAAATAAAAGCATTATGCCAGTTTCCACCAATAAAAAGGCCTGCTGGGATTTTGTTGGAGATTTCATTGACTCCATAGATCAATTTCAACAATGTTGAGTCTTTCATTTCATGAGTATGGTATATCTCTCTATTTATTTAATTTCTTGTAGTAATGCTTTGTAGTTTTCAGGGTCTTGTACTTCTGTCATTAAGTTTATTCCTACATGTTGTATGTTTTTGATGCCATGGTTTAAAAATAATTTCAGTTTCCATTTGTTTGCTGCCAGTGTATAGAAATACAATTGATTTTTACGTATTGACATCACATCCAATAATCTGGCTGAGATCACTTATTAGTTCTAATATTTGGTAGATGCTTTTGGATTTTCTATGTACACAATTATGTAATCTTCAAATAATGACACTTTTCCCCTCACTTTCTAATATTTATCAACCTTATTTCCTCTTCTTGCCATATTGTCTGGCAAAGATCTCCAATGCCATGTTGAATAAAAGTGGCTTTTTGGTAGATACTCTTTATCAAATAAAAGAAATTCCTTTTCACTCCTAGTTTACTGAAGTGTTTTAAAATTTCATTAATGGATATTAAATTTTATCTTATGCTTCTTCTGCGTCTATTGAGGCGATCATGTTGTTTTCCTTCTTTATTCAATGAATGAGGTAACTTACACCAATTGACTTTTGAATGTTAAATCGATCTTGTTTTCCAAAGATAAAACCTCCTTGTCTATAATATGTTATCCTTTTTATATACCGCTGGAATCAATTTGTTAATGTTTTGTTTAAAATCTTTGCATCAATATTTGTAAGTTAGCTTGGACTTTTGTTTTCCCTTCTTGTAATTTCCTTGTCAGGTTTTGGTATCAGCAGCGATCAACTCATTCTGACTTACCTGTGACTTTCTTGGTCTTAGCACTGAAAGTTCCCATCCTAGGAAAACCCTCTCAGTCCTAGGAAAATCCTCTCAGTCCCAGGAAAACAAGGACAGTTGGTCACCCTAGCAACAGCCTTATTCTGGCCTCATAGATGTGTTGGGAAGTATTAACTCTTTCTAAATTCTCTGAGTTTTTGTAAGTTTGGTATAATTTTTTTCTTAAAAATTTGAAAAGATTTATCAGTGAAGTCATCTGAGCCTAGAATTTTCTTTTTGGGGAAGTTTTAAACTATGGATTTACTTTATTTAAGAAATATAGGACTATTTTTCTTGTATGTGTTTGATTAAATTGTTTTTCAAGGAATTTGACCATCTTATGTAAGTTGCCAAATTCCGAGGCACTTCCAATTCTGTTACATAGTTTCTGTATCCAGATTGTTATCTTAAAAAATAAAAGTCAGTTATTTTACCAGCAAAAATGGGTTTATTCGAGAATAACAGAGAATTGCAATTCAGGACAAGCAAGTCACAGTAAAACCAACAGGCAAGTCTAATAAACAAAGGAGAGGAACATTATTTTATAGTAAAAAGGAGGAAGCTGGGAGGGCTTATTTTGAACTAAGTCCATTGGATAAAAGTGAGAGTTCAGGGTGATGATGGTTTTTCACTGGCTGAGTTACCGGGGTGGTCAATTTCTTGTAGGAGATGTAATGTGCATCTTTTCCTGTTGGGGCTGCATAGTTGGTGATTCTTTCCTTTTGGTGATCCTTCTGCTGGGGTCTGTAATTGACAATTCTTCCTGTAATTGACAATTCTTCATGTAATTGATGTCTACCTGTGTGTCTGTGAGAACTCCCACTTCTGGCCTTCCAAGTCCATTTTAGTGAGGTTTCCCTCTTAATTTTCACAAGGTTTTACAATATTGGTTTTATTATTCTTAGATATTTGATTATTATTGATGCACTGTAAAGTATATCTTTTAAAAATTTCATGTTCCTACTCTCTGTTGCTGGTAAATCAAAATACTGTTGATTTCACATTATTTTACACTCAACTTATATCCACAAGTCTTACTTGACTTACTTATTAATTCTAAAAGTTTATCTTTAGAATTTTAAAGATATTCTTTGTGCAGAAATAATTTTGTCCATGAATAATACTAGCTTTATTTCTTTTTTTTTTTAACCAGTACATATTCTTTTCTTTTAAAAATTCTCCCTTCCTTCCTTCCCTCCTTCTTCCCTTCCTTCCTTTATTCCTTTCTTTTTCTTTCGTCTTTTTTCTTTTTTTCCTTTTTTTTTTCCTTTCTTTTTCCTCCTCCTCCTCCTCCTTCTTTTTTCAGTTTTATTGCACTGGTTTGGACACCAAATATTGAATACATATGACATATACCTATATAGTGCATCTCCTTATATTTTTGTCCACCTCAGAGGAAAAAGTTTCAATATTTCACCTTTAAATGTGAAAAGTAAAAATTATATTTTAAAGTAATATCTTTTTCCTTTGAGAATTTCAAAAGATGAAATAATTTCAAAATCAAATGAATTATAGATCTTAAATTTGAATGTCTGAAAATAGGCAAAGCTTGTTACCCAAAGGGAAAAAAGTAGATCTGGGGTCTGCAATAGAGCCTCTCCTCAAACATACTTTTCTCTTCTAATAGTTAACCACTTTTTGAACAATGGTGCTTATAACACATTAAAATGTAAATTTCTTTTTTTTTTTTTTTAAATATCTTATCTGTGTAAACCAGGAAGTGCCCTATCTAGCTTAATTCCTTTCTCTTAGACTGAAAAGTTATCTTCAAAGGCCAACAGTGAAAAGACTAAAGCTTCCTGATCAACGATTTCTACTGTGGCTGACCCCCAAAGCCTCCCTTCACTCGCTAAAGGAATCAAGGTGGAAACAGACCACACCTGTAACTCAAGCTGTGTGAAGATGGTCACTAAGGCTTCACAGCTTCTAGAGGAGCCCTCAGGGGAGGATGTCCCTTCTCATGCCTTCAAACCGAGACCTCTGAAGTCATTAGCTTGGTGAATATCCGATGCCAGCCCTACGTATGCTGATTTCTGTCTCCTTAACATTTTATTTTGAGTTTGGTGGAATTGAATTGTAGGTAACCTTTCTGAAAATCTACTTGATGGTGGTAGAAGTCCAGCTACCCACATGGGTTCTTTCCCTAATACCCCCTGGTGAATTGGCTCAATCTTTGACTTCATCTGACACACATGCCAACATGTGGACACATGGTAATATGACCTCGTGGTTGCTTTTGGTTTTCTGCACGTCTACTCGGTATTGTCCGTCCACCTAGGTTTACAATCAGCTCGTATACACGGAGGCCCATCATACACTCACCATTGTGCTGGACACCCAAAGAGTACATTCTAGACTCTGTCCTTCGAGAGCTGTACCACACTTGGGAGCGCCAGCTATGACACTCAGGTAAAAGCAAAGAAAGAACTAACTTCTAAGTTTCCTGTCGCTGTCTTTGAGAGCAAATACTCCTTCAGGGACTGGGGAGGGTAGTTAGGACAGATGTAAAGAAGGGATGCATGGGCTTGAGGGACACCTGGTGTTAAATGCAAAAGACACTGAGAGATATGTGGGCAGGTGCTCGGAGGTGGGAAAACAAGACTGAAGTAAATCACGATTGGCTGCATATAGCTCTTTGCCTACTGTTGCCATTGGCAAATCCCACCAATACGACCTTCAAAATCAATCCCAAACCCTGCCCTTGATCTCCACCTGCACCACCAGCACCCTGGTCGCCGTCGTGGTGGCCCAGGGTTTCAGTAGCCTCCTCCTGGTTCTCTGTACACACAAACCTGCCCCTATACTTGGTGCACACAGGTAGATCCCCACCACACCCGGGGATCTACCACATCAGCTCCTCCGCCCTTTCCCTCACGTGGATGCCAAACCAGAGTCCTTCCAGGAGCCCGGGCTCTCCAAGCTCTTCCCATTGGCCTCTCCAGGCACATAGGCTTTCCTGAGTTTCTCCAACACTCCTAACTCATCCTCTCCACTGGGCCTTTGGCATTGATGGTCCCATGCTTGGAGCAAGCTCCCCTCTTAGCTGGAGACAGGCTGGGACCTGGGACCCTTTGCTGCAGTGCTTGCACCTGGACAAACGTCTCCTAGAGAAACAAAATGCAAAGAAACTATAAAGGACTAAAAATAACTTCGTGCATGCACAGTTAGGGCAAATTCTGGACAACAAGATTCAAAAAATACAAAAAGACCAAAAAAAAAAAAAAACCCCAACTGCCACTTCTGAAGAGCCGGGAGCAAAAGCAGGGCACTGTGCATGCCCCCTGCACTCGACACCACCAAAGGGGTGGGCAGACCACCTAAGTCACCCCTCTGGCCTGACCCCTGGACACACCCCTACCCTCACCCCATATCAGGAACCAGCTCAACCCCCCTTGGGGAGCGATCAGGGGGACCTGTTACTTGCTTTTGCTCCTTCCTCGGCTGCAGGAGCCCCAGTACAGCCTTGCCTGAATTTCTTGTCTGGCCTCTTATCAATTTCTATTGGTTAAGGAGGCCAAGAATCCTGGTTAGTATCAAGCTCACAAGACCCACTTTATCACATCATCAAGGGCTCTACTAAAACATCACTTCCTTCCTGGAGGCCTTCCTCCACCACATTGTCCCATCATTATCTAAACCTCTCCCAGCCTCATCTCTTCCTAGTGTTTGTCATCACCTGAGGCCACAGGTGAGCGCTTTGTCCCCTCTGCCACCTGCTCTGAGTCTAGATGGCTGGCTCATGGCAGATGGCCCATCAATATTTGCTGAATCAATGAATGCACGATTCTCACCTAGCTCACATTCACCCTGGCCTTCCAAAGGGGCCCCTAGTCCCCTGCCCACAGCAGCAGGGCTCTGTGCTTTCCCTGATAACACATCTTTAAGCCGTATTGTATGCAGAAGCCTCTTGGGACGCAGAGGACTCTGCAGAGTGGCACGGGCAAGGTGTCTCTGTAGAGTGCTGGCTGCGGGTCCCCTGTCTTTTGTCTGCAGAGCGCTGCAAGTCTAAACCTGAGCTCAGGCACACGGGGGGCTAGAAAGCCCCACCAAAGCGTTTCCCTGCCCTGCTGGGTGAGCTTGCTCAGCACCGGGCAGGACCTGTCTGTTCTTTTAAATAAAAAGAGTGCCTGTGTCCCAAAGCCTCTCTTATGAGAAGTTTCTGAAAAGGTTTGCTTACCTTACTTAACTAATTAAAGGCGAGCCACATTTTCCCCTCTCTGGTCTCTGCAGTCAACCACCAGTGGCTACTTGATAGTCACTGCCAGGTAGGGTTACCCAGAGGCCCGTGATCAAGCCATTTGCGCGATGATTGAGTCGACAAGGCTGAGTGCCTCGGTGGAAATATTTCCCGGTTGGACTATCCTGTTGGCAGCCTGCTTACCATCACGCTTGCTTTTATAATGAGAAAGGAAATTGTTTCTGCTTTTAATGATGGCGGCTCCAGAAATGGTGAGTGAAGTGGGCGGGGTGGGGGGGGGACGGGGTGGTGGAGGGGAGAGAAGCCGCTTCTAAAAGATGACTTCTCAACATTTCTGGATGTGAAACCTCCCAACCACGACCTGCTGGGAAGGGATTCCCTTACCTAGGTTCCCTGTTTCAGAAAGCATTTTGCTGTTGATTCTTATTCTTGTTCTAAAGCTAGGCTGTGGAATTTGCCACAGGCTGATAGTGAGCAGCAGTTACGAGCAAGAATCAAGGTAAAAAATGCTGAATGTGAATTATTAGTTTCCTAAGCTATTCTTCAAAGCTACTCTTGCAATGGAAATGAAATAAACGTTTTTAGCGCATAACTCTTGCTTAGATTTTCCCATGACCACGTGAAACAGCATGAAGACAGAGATTGTTTTAAGTGGCTTAATAGTTCCCTTTTGAATTTCAAACATTACAAGTAAATGGAGAGAAAATAACAATGGGTGATCTAAGTATCCATGTTTATATGACTGCTGGAATGTCTAGGTTTTAGCGCTTTGCAGAAGCAGCTTCCTGGGGTGCTCATGCCTGATTCCTCGGAGAGTGAGCTGGAATTTAGTTGGGAACATTTGGACTGTTTCCTTGCTCCCTCTGCCACTCTTCTGAGTTATTGGAAATGACTTCCAAAGGCTTCTGACCTGTCCGGCATCGCGATAGGTGGAATTCTCTTGGAGGAAACAGATCCCCCGTGTAGCTTTTGGGTGAGCCTGCAGTCCCCAGCCACTCCTCCCTTTGCGAGGTAAGGGGGGCACTGGGCACCCAGAGGGCGAAGATACTTTCATCCTTAATTAGGTCAAGCTTGTGCGAGCCAGGAAAAGGTTGTGTTTACGGGAAGCTCCAAATACTGTGGGTGAGCGTCCCTTCCTTGGTGCTATCTGCATTTTGGGGGCACGGACATTATGTGAGTATCCAGACTTCTTATAGTATGGGAGGTGTATCACCTGCACAGGCAAAGGGTCAAGTTTAAGTGGGACAAAAGAGAGAAGGAAAGTGTTTGAAAGTAATTTATCTTCTGAAAAATAATGGTAACTAACTTCTAAATGGTAAAAGGGCATATCTCTAGAGACATGCTATTCAATTGATTTGAAAATTGGTTGAACAAATAATGGGAAAGTCATACGTTTGGCAGAATTACATTCGTAGTTTCGCTCACTCTAGACGTTTCTCTGTTATCTGCTGTGGCTCAGAAAAAAAAAAATGCATTCTCCCTGGACAAATAGTTTTGATTTATTGGCACTGAATGCTCTTTATGTGGATTGTCAGATTTCAAAGATTTCACACGACAAAGATTCGTTGGATGCTAAAACTATACATAGGGAAGCAAACGCTCTCTATTCTTTCCTGCGAAGGACGTGGAGGTGGAGCCTGGTCTCCGAGGTCCTGAAATAGTCACCATGGGGGAAAATGACCCACCTGCTGCCGAAGCCCCCTTCTCCTTCAGGTCGCTTTTCGGCCTTGACGATTTGAAAATAAGTCCTGTTGCACCAGGTAGGTGGCACCAGGTATCATTTCTGCCCCACCTCCCCTCCCCCATAGAGATGATCGATGTGGCTGAGTGTTCCCCTGGAGAAATGTCTCCCCAGGAGCCCTCACACCCACAGGCCGCTTCCTCGTGTTTGCAGAATCCTGGAGAGAAGGGGCGTTAGGGGGGCCATCACTTTGTTCAGCCTCTTGCCAACTCCCTGGAGATAGGTGCTGGATGGAGGTTTTCAGAAATCGAGGCTCCAGCTGCCCCTGGGAGTTAGGGGTCAGATCCTGGCCAGGAAATCTCTGAGCCCTCCAGGAATTCCTGACAATCAGTGGTCCCCAGCCCCTCCAGAAAACTTAAAATAAGCTGGTTGCCCTAACGGTATCAGATGCCTAGATTAAAATTCAACAGCAGGTGACTGAGTTGCTCCTAGCAACTAAAGGAAGGAAAGCTGGTTTTGGAAATGGGTCATAAATGCTTGGAGAAATGGCGGACTCCTTCATGCCTGGATAGGATCTTTTTGGCAAAGACCCTATCAGGACTTGTCACAGGAAGCTGTGGCTCCCTGGTCCCGGCTGCAGTCAGGAAGACTGAGCCCAGGGGCTGGGCAGAGGGACATTTGGGGCCCCTGGCTAGGGTTCCAGAAAGCACGGCATGGGGGCCGCACTAACGATTCCTTTTAAACCACCTTGACAACTGATGTGGACCGATGGGAGGTGGGAGAAGAGGTTTCAAGTAAGGGAAAAGATACACAATTTACAAATGCTTTTCAAAAGTTAGCATCAGTGGAAATGAAAGAAAAAACACCCTGCAGTTACCTAACCACCCAAACTTAGCTAGTTTTTACATCTTCTTTATTCTCTCCGTGTCCTTGCCCATAAGTATACACTCACAGGCAGTGCAGATGCAGACAGGTGTTTTTCCATGTGCTTTTTCGTTTTTTAAATGCCCTTTTTTATAGGGTCAGGTAGGTGTGTAATTTACATAGCCATTTTTGTCATCATTTGACGTATAATTATTTCTAATATTTTATAATATAAATCATAACACGAATAGCACTATACATAGTCTTTTCTGCTAATTTTTGATCATTTCATCATCATTAATTCCTAGTCATGGGAAGGAATAAAAACTTCTTTAAACTTTTCTTTTTAAATAAACCAATGCATTGTTTATGATAGAAATTTAGAAAATACAGTTAATCAAAGTTTATTTAAGATGACCCACAATTTTACTCTTACTCAGAGATAAACCTATTAGCACTTTATTATTTATTTCTTGCCTTTTTCCTATCAACATATCTGTATTTCTCTTTGGAAGTGAAATATGAAGGTAGACCCCAGAGATATTTTGGGTTTGGTTCCAGACCACTGCAATAAGCAAATATTGCAATAAAATGATTCACACTAATTTTTTTAGTTTCCCCATACATATAAAAGTCATTTATTCAACAGCATAGTCTATTCAGTGTGCAATAGCCTTATGCCCCAAAACAATGTACATACCCTAATTAAAAAATTAAGTTTTAACTTAGTTAAACAATTAACTTCATTGCTAAAAAATGCTAGCCTTTATCTGACTACACAGTGTTGCTACAAACCTTCAATTTACGAAAACTGCAATATCAGCAAAGCGTGATAAAATGAGGTCTGCCTGTACTATTTGTATGATTTTGAAGCTTTTTTTTTTTAACTTAAAAATATCATGTTCATCTTTCCATGACATTAAATAATTAAATAGCCTTTAAGGGTTGGCAAACTATGGCCCCTGGGCCAAATCTGGCCCACTGTCTCTTTTTATAAATAAAGTTTTATTGGAACACAGACATACCCATTTATTCACATTTTGTCTGGCTGCTTTCAGGCCATAGCTGCAGAGTTGAGAAGTTGTGACAGGGACCACTTACGGCCCATAAAGTTTAAAACATTTACTATCGGGTCCTTCACAGAAAAACGTTGCCGACCCCTCTCCTCTACCATTTTAGATATTTCTATACCATTTGTTATTTCACCATCTCCCTTTTGTTGGTCCCTTAGGCTGTTTCCATATGTCCGTGCATCAATATCATCAAGGTCACTCCTTTAAGTGTCCTTTACATAGAGATTTGTGTACATCTATGATGACTTTTTAGGATAAATTCCTAGAAGTGGAATTAATAGGTCAAAAATTCTATCCATTTTTTAGCTTTTTGGTACATATTTCCAATTTGACTGTCAAAAAGTTTACACAATTTATACTCTTATTGACTGTTAAGTGGAGATCCATTTCCTTTCACTTTGGACTGCAGTGGGAATAGTAGTAGTAGTTGTAATAATAACACATTGCAAAGGTGATATGTAATTATGTCTAATTTGTGGTGTTTTTTTCGTTTCTGGAGGGGTTGAAGGTTTTTTGTGTGTGTGCTTGTTTATCATTTGCATTCCTTCTTTGAAGAGATGCTATACCTTTTGCTTTTTATTCCAAGCAAGCCCTCAAAGACAGGGCAAGGAGGAGGGGGTCCACGGTGGGACCACAGGGCACGCGGCCGAGGAGCCGTAAAGTGGCAAATGTGAGCTGATACAAAGGTGCTAACTGAAGGACAATCTTTGGATCTACAACTGGGGCTCACTTCCTAAATCTCACTCTTAGGATACAGAACAGCTAGAATGATGAGAAGTCATTCTGGCTTTCCTGCTGAGTTTTAAAGTGTGACTGGAGAGCCGGCATCTCAGTAGGGAGAGTGACTGATTGGGGCAGGCTTCCGGAGGCGGGGGAGGTGGAGGGGAGGGGTCCACTTTGCTGACTCTAAATTGGTCATCCTGAAAGGAACTGGTCTCTGGCCTTGAGATAAAACCACGTTCATTATCCCGAAACCATCCATCCATCCATCCATCCATCCATTCCTTCAATCTAATAAAATTTACTGAGGACTGTGGAATGGCCAGTGCTGTTCTAGGTGTTGAGAGCGCAGCCTGGAACAAGCCGCCGGCTCCTCCATCCAAGGCTAAACAAGGACCGTGCGGATGGTCCCTCCGCCCCGCTCCACACTCACGGCACAGAGTCTGATGTGAATCTCCTATCCCCCCATTCTTCCCTTTCTGCTCCTGCTTTTTCCTTCTTTACTCTTTTCTCCTTTTCCTCCCATTTCATCACTTTCTTTTTTTCCATTTTTGTTTTCCAATTCACTTCTGTTTTGGGCAACCGGGAAGGGTACTGACCATTTTATAATCGCAGTCTTTATAGCCAGAGGATGAAGTTGTGGGTTTCCAACGACAGACAGGGAGCCTCTTTTTGGCTCTTCCATGGGAGACTCTCGGCCCAACATCTCCAAGAGCAGGAGAAGAGAGGCCAAGGCAGTCTCCGTCCTGTGTCGTCATGTGAGGCCTGGAAAGCTTCCTCCCCTTCCTACATTCTAACCTTCCTAATTATAATGGAAAACAATTTCAGCATAGATGTATTTTCAGGACTGATGAGATAATTTGCATGAAATGGCCTGTTCTCCTGAGAGTTAACGTTGTCAGTGGAAATCCTCCTGTTGTCCAGAGAGGCTTGCACTTTTGGGTATCTTAAGCTCTTCAGATCTTCTTTTCTACCAAATCAGCCTCGTTCTATAGGCAAGAACTGGGAAGGGTCTGGGGCTTTACCCTACTTGCAAGCTAACAAGTCAGCCTGCCCCAGTCCCACGGATGCTGGCAGAAGACACAGCCCTCCCGTCAGACACGTGTACACACAGCACAGGTGACACGAGCATCCTATTGGAGTAGGTCACGCTCGCCCGCCAAGTCCCTCGGCAGCAATGTGGAGCAGCCCAGGTGCACGCTGTACACACAGTGGGTCTGCATCACAGCTGAGGAACCCTGAGCTGAGGGAATCCACATCTTTTATAATGGGCTTCAAACAGACCCGCACAAGCTTTGTCCTAAAGGAAGAGGTGGTATTTATTAAGCCAGACAGTAAATAATAACCTGTCCCTTGCTCTGGAGAAAGACACTATCTCTGTCTTCTAAGGCTGTTTGCTCTGCCAGCATCCTCCAAGAGATGGTCTGTAATAAAGGCCTTCGGTGTCTATGCCCAGGACTGGTGGAGAATGACCTGAACATCATCTGGTGACCCTCTCAGAGATCCCAGCTCTCTCTCTCCTGAAAGCACCCTATTTGGGTTTTACATGTTGCCTTCCTCTGTAGGAAAACATCCTTGGGAGTTGGGGTTCTACCTCCCCTCCGTATTAGTTTCCTAGGGCCACCAAAACATCACAAACTCGGTGGACTAAAACAGCAGAAATCTATTGTCTCTGGAGACTGGAAGTCTGAGACTAAGTTGATGGCAAGGACTTGCTCCCTCTGACACCTGCAGCGGAATCCTTCCTTGCCTCATCTTAGATGTTGGGGTTTGCTGATAATCATGGGTTCCTTGGCTTATAGATGAATCACCCCAATCTCTGCCTTCATCTTCACATGGTCTTCTGCCCATGTCTCTTCACATCATCTTCCCTCTGTGTGTGTCCGTCTCTGTGTCTGAATTTCCCCTTTTTATAAGGACACCAGTCATTTTAGATTAAGGCCCACATTAATGACCTTGATTTAACTTGATCACCTCTGTAAAGACTCTATTTCCAAATAAGATGATATTTTGAGTTCTGAGGGTTTGAACATAAACATGTCTCTTGGGGGACACAATTCAACCCATCACACCATCCCCTAACCGAGGACGGATGGAGCTGGGCTGGTGTTGGGGAGCTTGGGGCTCAACTTTTAGAGAATGTGCCCCCAGGTAGGCGGCCATTTCTCTAAGTCAACTCTCTTTGGGCTGGAACATTCTCTGCACTGAGGGCAGGGGGGATGAATAGCTAAGTTTTGTCTTATTTCATTCAGATTCGCTGTTCCGTGGCCTTTTGCTCTCCCCGCTTTTTGGTTTCTAGATGCCGACGCGGTAGCTGCCCAGATCCTGTCTCTGCTGCCACTGAAGTTCTTTCCCATCATTGTCATCGGGATAATTGCATTGATATTAGCGCTGGCCATTGGTCTGGGCAGTGAGTACGATCCATTATTTAGTAGGTTCTCAAATACCTGTTCAGGCGTTTAGACTTTCACGGGCTCCCCCCTCACACCAACCTGGGCCCGCCACACAGCCCTAATTACTAAGGCAAACAACCTCTGGGTTTGCTGATTTGAGCTTTATTTGCCTGCAGGATTGTGAAGCCGACCTGGGCCCCAGCGGGGGCCTTTGGCTGTGCTGGAAGTTTTGTCACCAAGGAGCCTGCCCAGTTAAAAGTGGCCAAAGGCAGCTGATGAAACTGAACCCACAGGCAGGAGGGGGTGGGAGCTGGTGGAGGAGACAAGGAGGCCATTCATGCCACGCCAAGCTGGGTTTCAAATAAGGTGCAAGTGGCTTTTGAGAAAGAGAGTCATTTGAATGGTCTCTGATAGGGAACAATTTCGCATTTACTCTTCAAATAGGTGGATCTCAGATCAGTTTAACTCTCCACGTGCTCGGCTTTGGGGTCCACAGTTCCCTCACTTCTCGCCCAGGGTCAGAGAAGACAGGAGGTAGATTGGGGGCCAGGGGTCCTCACTCAGGGCTCCTTGCTCAGCCGGCTTAGCCAGTCGGCCACAGCCATGCACTTTCTCTCTGGACCTTGAGCCACCGGAGTCTAAATTCATCTTGAGTTGTGGCTTGAGGTCACTTAGGGAAACACGGTGGGGTGCAGCTGCCCCACCCACTGGAATCTGGAACAGAAACTGGGCTGAGGGAAACAGGCTGCTGGCAGTGGTGCCGTTTCAACGCAGCTTTCATGACGCTTGGGCAAGCTCAAGGCTGCGTGGCAGGTGTACGGTTGTCAGTGCTGCGCACTGAAGCAGCCCTTCCTCGATCCCCTCCCTCCTTTCCTCAGTCCACTTTGACTGCTCCGGGAAGTACAGGTGTCGTTCGTCTTTTAAGTGTATTGAGCTGACGGCTCGATGCGACGGAGTGTCAGACTGCAAAGACGGGGAAGATGAGTACCGATGTGGTAAGGTCATGCCTTTTCACTGCAGAAGCAGGAGGACGTCAGTACAACCCGACCCTGACCTTCCCCATCTGAGAAATGGGTCCAAGGCTATGCCTTTGTTAAGTCATGGGATCCAACTGGCATTCACCCCAGGAGACCCTGGGCTGGGTATTAAGGGGGGGCCCTTACATGGAGCTAAAATTGGGTTGGGGAGACTCCGTAAGCAAGCAGAAGAGAACTCCAAGAGAGCTCAGGGGTCCAGACGATAAGAACTGTGGCTGCCCTGCGTGGGTGGGGCACTGACCAGGGGCAGGTCAGACTCAGCACAGGAGGGTCTAGGCTGGCTGCAGAGAAACTCTGCCGGGTCTCAGGGTCCCTCAGGCCACTAACGACCTGTCTTCCTGTGCATTGGCCAGTCCGCGTGAGCGGTCAGAACGCCGCGCTCCAGGTGTTCACGGCTGCCACCTGGAGGACCGTGTGCTCTGAGGACTGGAAGAGTCACCACGCTACCGTTGCCTGTGCCCAGCTGGGGTTTCCAAGGTAATTCAAAGAGTGCCCAGCAGTGGGCAGGACATGAGCAGTGATCACGACAAGGGCAGACAGCTGCCGTTTAGCTGGGCACGCACAAGGCACCTCGACATCCCCATGGCAACCCCACGATGCCTGACATCCCAGGTGCGCAAACCAAGGTCCCAACACGCTAAGTGACTTGCTCAAGGTCACATGGGACCTAGAGTGTTTGGGGGTGTCTCAGGCCAGGACCCTAGATGCAAATATTCAATAAAGAGCTTCAGAGCTGAGGACTGAGCCCCCAGTTCCTCAGGCCACAGCTTTTGGGCGGCTTTCCGACACCACCCAGCTTGGTCCCACTTCCCAAGGAGCCCCAGAGAGCCAAGTTCGAAAAGTCAGCAATTTAGTGAATGTTCAGTTATTCAAAACAGTTGATTAGCAACAGGTGGAAGAAAGAAACAGGTGGAAGAAAGAACTATTGCAGTGGAATCTCCACGTTTCAGCGTTCTGTGTTGCCTATGTGACTTTTTGCACTGGGGCGACACATTTTGGCCCTGAAGCGGCCCCTTCCTTCGGGCCCCTGGCAGCTGCCATCTTCCTTGGGTGCCCAGGACTGCACTCCTGCTCCTCTTTGTTCCGGATTCTTGGAATTCAAAACCAGCAAGCTCTGAGTACCCACACTCTCCTCAGGAAGTGGGCATCCCTGTTTGCGCCCAAGGAAACGGGCGTTAAAACCTCCACGCTCTGAGCCCAGGGAGCCCTGACTCGCAAATCTGATGCATCATATTCTCAACTCTTTTCTCCAAAGCCAGTGAAACCCACCCTCCAGCCTGTATCCCTGAGATCTGCCTCCTTCTCACCCGTGACAACCTGGATTCAGAAATCAGCTGCACTTCAAGCCCAATGACAACAGCAAAAGCACCCACACAATTGCCTTCAGGAACTATGTAGACTTGACTCCTCATAGGCAAGGAGGAAGTTTACACACCACACACACACAGACCACATCACACACCACAAGCACACACACACCACAGACACACCACACACCATGCACACACATCACATCACACACACACCAATTACACAGACCCACACGCAAACCCCACCACCACGGCTCACAGCTGAAAGCTTCCCTTGGGCATTTCTCCTCCATAGGAGGTAGTTCCTTGGACTCACTAGGGGGCGTCCCTTCTTCTTCCCGTCTGCCTCCCCTGCTTCTCCCTCCTGGACCACCTCCCCGCCCTGAATCCTTGGCCTCCCCTCTGTCCTGCAGAAGGACCCAGCAGCCCCTCTCTCCTCCCCCAACCCTTCCCGGCAGTACTCAGGCATCGCTGCACCCCAGCCGTCTGCTGAGATGGTCCTTCCTTGCTCCGTTTCAGGGCAAGTCTGGAGGATGCAATTTTCCAGTCTGTCCCCTCAACATTGTCCATTTTCTTCCCTCTAAACTTGCTCTGTTCTTCCCTGTTTCTTCAGTTCTAAGGTTTACTTCTGTATCCTTTCTCGTTTATTCTTCCTATTTGTCTCTTGAAAGCCCTCCTTTGATCCCCTCTGCTCTGCAGCATCCTGTGTCAGAGGTCTGTGATAAAGAAAAAAAGATAGACTGGCAACTCAGATTGCCTGGGTCCAAATCCCAGCACACGTACAGCCCCGTCACATGACCGAGGCCTCAAAAATAAGGCGAATAATAGCACCAGCTTTAAAGGGTCGCTGTGAGGTTCAAGTGATCTTGGGGCTTCGAAGCCAGCCTGGACCACAGGGACGCCCTAGAAGAGTCTGTGGTCCTGGTTGCTGTTACCACTGAGGCTTTGACAACTTATGGGGCTCCAGGTGCAGCCTTCGGGGTCCCTTTGCATCACCCCCACCGCCCCACTGGTAGCCCAACCCACCTGTATCAGGATCTCCGTCTCGGTATCAGCTGGCTCTTTCATCTGGTGCCTGACGTATCAGTAGGTTGAGCAATACCTGGGGAGGCTGGGAGGGTCATTGCTGCTGCCTGGATTACATTTTTCTCAAAAGTCAAACCTGGCTGGACTTTGTATACCACGTAGACTGCCCGCGCCGCCCCCCAGCGTTTACAATCACCTGATGAAATCACGCTTGATAAGCTGGTGAGTTCGCCAGTGAAGCAAGCCAGCGACTGTCTTTTGTTCATTCCACGACCTCCCATCTCATAACTCTTTGAATGCCTGATTTGAAAAATATTTTGCCCTCTTTTCCATCATTCTCCAGACCTGTCTCCTGACCCTTTAAACACTGGCTTGTCCTGGTGCCCCTGAATCTCTCCATCTAGGTGCTCATGTCTCTGTAAAAGGAGCCCTGCCAGCTCTGGGCAGCCTGGGAAAGTCCTTCATCCCCCCCACCCCCAGCCTATCGTACCTGGGGCACTCAGCACCCCCACTTTGGTGCTCACCTGAAAACACTCCACCCAATTCTGTGTTCTGTTCCCTCTGAGGCTTGCTTCAGGCCAAGCAAAGTTCAGTTCAGCTGAATGCATCAAGGAGTGTCCACCCATCTACGTCAGGAAGTGGTTCTCCCTCTCATGTGGCTGGAGCCCACGGTGGGTGGATGGGCTGTGGGGAGAGGGCCGCCCCAGACTATTCCAGGTCTGGAATACCTTGCTAAGTTGGCAGAAGGAAGCCATTGATGGTTTGGGGGCTTAAAATGACTCCCCTCCCAGTATGATACCTGTATCATTGTGACTTGAGCCCAGGTAGATTTGCTGCAGAGTGAATTCCACACATCGGGTCTGCGTTTCCATTGTGTTTGCAGCTATGTGAGTTCGGACACGCTCAGAGTGGATTCACTCGAGGAGCAGTTCCGAGAGGACTTCGTTTCCATCAATCACCTCTTGCCAGATGACAAAGTGACCGCTTTACACCACTCGGTGTACGTGAGGTAAGCGGCCAGGTGGTGCTGTGTCCACTTATGTCCAGTCATCCGCCGGACTTGTGCATGAGGTTGTGTTCTCCAAGGGCAAGGTGCGGGTTTGGCCACTTTGGTTAGATGGGTGGACGCACCAGGCTGGGGTACAAGGACTTAATCCCGAACCAGGCAAATACAGCCCAACAGAGAGAGGGAGGAAGGACGGTAAAGGGGTCCCGTGATGCGTGTGTCGTAAATGCAACATTGCACACTGCACACAGTGGGCGCTGCTGATGTGTTTGGAGAAAGGAAGGGAGGGAGGGAGGAGAAAAAATATTAGAAGGAAAGAAATTAAGAAAGAAACGTATCCTTCTTTACTTACAAAGTACTTTAATGTTCACCATTTGTATTACATGTTTCCCCAAAGAAGTCATAAGGAAGGTAAAACGAGGTACCCTTAAGTGACAGTCAGGTACCTGAAGCTTACAGGGGTCACCTGTCTGGTGCACGGAGGTACGTCAGGCTTTCTGAACCCATGTTCGATATGCTCTTCCTGACTCCTTGGACCAAACCCCAACAGGAGTGCTCTCTCTGCTCCAGGAAACAACTGCCTGTCTGCTTATTGTGTAACTGACAATCGCTCCTAACCCACATGCAATCTGCAGGGACGGCCCCTCTCTTGGGCCCTAAAACCTCAGTCTGGTGACACTAGCTTTTTCTTGCATGATCATGTGACAGGACTGGGGCTCTAAAGGCAGGAAAGTTACAAAGGGATCCCAGGGTGGATTGTACATGAGCACCCACCCACGCAGGGGAGGGTGTGTGTCATTTCCCAGGCAATCACATCTCAGCTCTGGAGGTGGGGGAGAAGTCTTCTTGGACATGTGTGTGTCCCAGGCTGAAAGGACTTTGTGGCAGGAGAGCCTGCCACGCCATCCGATGGACACTGTGTCCAGCAGGGGCCGGTGAAGAACATCGGGGTAAAACTGGCATGCAAATGACACAAGTGTATATTTATATAATATAGCTCATTATGCATCTCTTATCATTAGCTGTACAAAGCCTAGAAATACTCAACACCTGCTCACACACACCATACCTCACTGTAGTCACGTGTTTTATAATGACTTGTGTGACCTCACTCTCGTGGTGTTTTTTCTTTATAAACTAAAATTGTAATCTGTATTCAAGAGCAGGGGAGTAAAGTTTATTTTTCTTTTACCCCAAGATTTAAGTTAAAAAAAAAAAGTGTTCAGTTCACAGGCCTCGGGTATTTATCATTAAGCGCACTCTTTTTCCACTTTAGGGAGGGATGCGCCTCGGGTCACGTGGTTACCTTGAAGTGCTCAGGTGAGAGTTACAGAAGCGCAGAGAGAATTGGAAGGAAGCCCTGGCTCACAGCCTCCTGTCCCCCCTCCCCGCTCCTCGGACCGCTCTGCTGGCAGCCCCTTCCTCCCAGGGGCCAGGTGGGAACTCTGTGACCCCCATCTGCCAGGTGGGTGAAGAGAGCCCTGGGCGACTTCTCAGCAGCAGACAGGACCACGGCGCACGGTGTCCTGTCCTTCCGTGGTGGCTCCAATAGCCTGACTCTCTGTCACCTTCTCTTCCCCGCCCCTCCTGCCAGAAAAGTGTGCCTGGGCTGCTTAGGGCCTGCCCCCAGCCTGGGCAGACACCCAGGCAAGGGGTTGCCATACCTGGCTCTGTGTCCTGACGGGCTTTTCCCACTGCACCCCTACCGCACCCTGCTTGTCCCACGCCGCAGGTGACCTGCCCCCCCATCCCTCACCCTGTGCTCCCACCAAAGCTCCCGCCCCTGACCTTCCCTCTCCCTCTGCAGTCTGCGGTCTGAGGACGGGCTCCAGCCCGCGCATCGTGGGTGGCAACGTGTCCTTGCTGGCGCAGTGGCCCTGGCAGGCCAGCCTGCAGTTCCAGGGCTACCACCTGTGCGGAGGGTCCGTCATCACCCCCGTGTGGGTCGTCACTGCTGCCCACTGTGTTTATGAGTGAGTTCTCCTGACCTCCTTGCGGGGGGTCCTCATCTTCTGCAGACCCCCATCCCAGTCCGGGCCATGTTGGGACAGGGCTAATTTGGGTGGTCTACAGCAGGGCAGGTCCAGAAAGCAGGAAAACAGACCGGATGGTCACAAAGTAATGTCCACGTGGCGGGACACCTTCCTTCTTCGCTGTGGATCCAGCTCCATCAGCTGGGTGACACTGGTGATCCCGGGCTCATTTTAAGGACCTCTGGCCTGCAGCTCTTACAGAAAAGAGAGAAAGAAGAGGGGCTTCCCTGGTGGCACAGTGGTTTACATCCTGCCTGCTAATGCAGGGAACATGGGTTCGAGCCCTGGTCTGGGAGGATCCCACGTGCCGCGGAGCAACTGGGCCCGTGAGCCACAATTGCTGAGCCTGCGCGTCTGGAGCCTGTGCTCCGCAACAAGAGAGGCCACGATAATGAGAGGCCCGTGCACCGCGATGAAGAGGGGCCCCGGCTCGCAGCAACTGGAGTAAGCCCTCGCACAGAAGCGAAGAACCAACACAGCCAAAAATAAATTAATTAATTAAAAAAAAAAAAAAAAAAGAGAGAGAAAGAAGAGGAAGGAAGCTCTCGCAGGAGGGAACCCAGCAATGTAAAGGCCCTAGGCCTCCCCATAGCTCATCACAGTGGACCATGCTGTGGCCGAGAGGGAGAGGGATGGTGCAGGGTAGGCAGGGGTCTCCCCAGAGCCACCCCCCCTTGAGTCTCTCTCAAGGGGTGTGGCGTGGAAGAAAACCACAGAAAATACTTCCAAACACAGTGGCAATTGTCCCCGTTATTTCCACCTCCTTCTATTTCGGTTTCTGGTGGAGAACAGACCCTGATGGACCCTCACAGGGAGCAAAGTTCAGCTCACTTCTCAAATGCCCAGAGGTGCAAAGAGCAAGGCCTGTCTAGGAAATGCATAGGGTGGTCTGTGCTTCTGCAGGGCTTGGTGGGGGGGGACGTCTGCTGGCATCTCCTTGGCACTGGCTCTCGGGACATCTGAGGGGTCTGTGGGTTAACGTGCTTGGGGCTTTCTCATTTTAGTCTCTACCTCCCCAAGTCATGGACCATCCAGGTGGGCCTCGTTTCCCTGCTGGACAGTCCAGCCCCTTCCCATCTGGTGGAAAAAATCATCTACCACAGCAAATACAAGCCAAAGAGGTTGGGCAATGACATCGCCCTCATGAAGCTGGCCAGGCCTGTCACTTTCAACGGTACGTCTGGGTCTCTGTCATTTTGTTGCTATCCTTTGTTTCAAGAGAATTTGAATTGCTTGTTGAAGCATGTTGATGAAGGCTGCCTTACAATCTCTGCCAGATAATTCCAATATGTGATTAATTTCCGTGTTGGCCTCAGTTGACCGTCTCTTTGCATTAAAGTTGTGATTTTCCTGGTTCTTGGTATGATAAGAAATTTTCAATCACATTCTGGACATTTGGGCCATCGTGTTAGGAGACATACATCTTCAATTTTAGCAGACGGTCACCCTGTTCAGGTTCACTATGCAGGTCCTGGCCTGCTTTTGTGGGCTGTGGTTCTGATGATTATTTGATTTCAGAGCCTTTGTGGTTCTACTTTGGTCAACTTGGTTTGGCTGGGGCCACTGGGGCCCTCACTTGTGCTACTTTCTTTCTGCTGGTGCCACCTGGAGATTAAAGGGACTTCCCCAGGCCAGACCACCTGGTGCCTGTGGGTGGTAGAAGGGGGTCTCAGGCCCATGGGAACAAAGAGCTTTTTCTTGTTTCGTGCTTATTGTGGTGAGGTCCCCACCTACCTGCCTGGTGTCTCTACCTTGGCTGAGAAAGAGAGGGCCTCCCAGGCCAGCCAGCTGGTTGTGGTGGAATCTTCCCTGCAGGCCTTTCTTTACAAGTTAGAAGACACTGGGAATCTCCAGCTCCTGGAAATACTCAGAAACGTTCTCTCCCAGCCAGCTGCTGAGTTCAGAGGCTCTGTTTCTCCACAGAAATGTCAAGTCCTGACTCCCGGAGGTTTCAAAAACACCAGAAAAGCCACACAGGACAGAACTTTCCAAGATGTTGCAGATGCAACAAAGCATATGAGCCTACTGCTAAATAAGTAAAAGCCCCCTTCTGCTTCCCAAGGATTAGAGCAGCTCAGAGAGCAGCAGAGTATAATAAACAAGGCCCCTTGTTGGAGCAGAATCCTGGCTCAGGACCAGCAGCAGGTTGGACCTGGCAGAATCAAGAGGGTGTTTATCACACAGCACACAGAATTCTCTACACATCACACCTGGAAACAAATATTTCTAGAGAAACAAAGAGAAATTGTAAAGGTGGTGTTTGTTTGTTAATTATGATTAATGACCCTTGGTTATAAAAAAGGAGGTGCTAACACTTGCACTTGGACAAAAATTAAAATGAGTGCCTTTATCCCTTCTCTACCTTTCCATTATTGTCCTACCCCAAAAGCTTAGCATGTCTCAGAATGCAGTCACGTGAAGGCCCCGTGACAGTCTTTGGTGGAGGGCTTACGTGACACAGCCCACATGGGCAGGCAGGCTCGTCGCCTCCAGATGTGTCAGGAGGGGTGGGAACATTCACGCGGTGTTGATCCATAAAGCAGCGTGCCCATGGTCTAGAACAAGAGCAGGCAGACTATGGCCCATAGGCTGACTCGGACCCTTTGCCTACTTTTGTAAATAAAGTTTTATTGGCCCACGGCCTGGCCCATTTGTTCACCACTGCCCGTGGCTGCTTTCATGCCACTGTGGCAGAGGTGAGGGTTGAAACAGAGACCACGTGGCCTGCCAAGCCTAAAATATAAACTGTTTGGCCTTTTATAGAAAATATGCTGACCCCTGGTCTAGACTCCCTCATGTTGCCACGGTCTAGGGTTGTTTTAAAGTTTCAGGGCTCTGGTGGGCGAGGGGTCCCTGCTCTGAGCAAATAGCTTCCAAACGACCAGGGACCTGGCCTTTCTCTGGGAGCCGGCTTGAGCTGCCGGAGCGGTAGGCATTGAGAAGACGGTTTTCTCAGACCACAGCTGCCACGGGCTTGAAAGCTCTTGTTTCCTCTCCAGACATGATCCAGCCAGTCTGTCTGCCCAACTCCGAAGAGCACTTTCCTGATGGGAAAATATGCTGGACGTCAGGCTGGGGGGCCACAGAGGATGGAGGTCAGTGTTCTGAAATCAAGATTCTGAGTCCAGGGTGCCTAGAACCGAAAGGGCTGTGGGCCTGCTCCCCAGGGTCCCAGTGCAATGTCCCCGCCCACGTGTCCCGGTCGGGGTGTAGCGCAGACCCCCAGCCGGCCACTGAGACATGAGAGGAATGGGAGGCGGGTGTGCCCTGTGGTGAGCCTGTAAGACATGAAGGTCACAGTTTACAAGCAGGTGAAGTTAGAGGGTGTCGATCCGTTCGGGTGGGGGGCGAGGCTGACCCGCCGCAGATGTGTTAGTTTCTTGTCGCTGCTGTAACAAATGACCCCAAATTTAGTGGCTTAAAGCAACGCACGTGTATTACCCTACAGTTACGGGGGTCGGAAGTCATAAATCAGTGTGTCAGCGGGGCTGCCATCCTCCCGGAGGCTCTGGGGGAGGATCCGTTCCCATGTGTTCCAGCCTCCAGGGCCCCTGCATCTCGTGCTTCTGCCCTCACCTCCGCCTTCACGCCAGCAGCACAGCATCTTCCAATCTCTCTCCCCTCTGACCTCTGCTTCTTCTATCATCACATCTCCTTTTCTGACCCTTTGAAGGACCCTTGTGATTACACTTAAGGTCCACCCAGAGAGCCCGACATCGTGTCCCCATCTCAAGGTCTTATCACATCTGCAAAGTCCCTTTTGGGAGGTGACACGGTCCCTGGTTCCAGGGGTTGGGATGTAGATGCCTTTGGGAGTACAAGTTTCTGCTGACCACCCCCAGGTTCCACCCCAAAGCTGTGAGTGGGACCTTCGCGTGCCTCAGTTTCCCTGCTGTCACCTGGGTTATTTTGGGAACTAAACAGACTGGTGTGGGTCAAGTGCTTGGCCCAGGACAGGCTCTGGCGGGGCGGGGGGGGTCCCTGTTGGCTACAGTTGCCCCCCTCCTCCCACATTGGTGACCTTAGGGAAGTGAGTGGCCCTAACATGAAGCAGCGGGGTCCCCCAGCCCAATCCCCAGGGGGCAGAGCTCTAAGGCCGTCCACCTCCAGGCTTCCCCGCCCCCACGCAGGCCCCCTGAGTTCCCGGTGGGGACCCCCCGCACCACACGGTCCACCCCCTGCTCTGACCCAGGCGATGCCTCCCCGGTCCTCAACCATGCGGCTGTGCCTCTGATCTCCAACAAGATCTGCAACCACAGGGACGTGTACGGTGGCATCATCTCCCCCTCCATGCTCTGTGCAGGCTACCTGAAAGGCGGTGTGGACAGCTGCCAGGTAGGGGCCCCCGGTGACCTCTGGGGGCCACGCTGCGGACAAGGCGAGGTTCTGCTGTGGCGACCCAGCCTGCGGGAGAGGCCACCACCAGCACGTCCCTGTGACTGACTGGAAAGCAAATTTACAGGGCGTGGGAAGAAGTTTGCTCAGGATATCAGCGTTTACCCAGCGCTCCCCTCTGCCTGGGTGCTGGGCAGTGGGAGGGGTCTCGGAGTTTGCAAAGGGAACAGAGGGGCAGAGGGCAGGTGGGAACCAGTGCATCCAGTCTGCAAAGCTACAGTGGGCGAGACTCCAGCACCGCCTGGTCCAGCCAAAGCCCCTGGCCGGGCAGACCCTCCCTCTGCTCCCCCAGCTGCCTTGACCTTCGTGGGTTCAGGGTCCCGAGATGTGGCAGGGAGACGGCTGGAGGGGGACCGTCCCCAAAGGATAAGGACCCCACTATTAGGAGTGCACGTCAGTTCCAGAAGGGCTGGGGGGTGAATGCAGAGCCATCTTCGTGCTGTATTTTGTGCTACAGTGAAGGGGGTGATCCTGCCACCAGGACAAGGGACACACCATGGCAGTGCCTGTTGTGTGCTCTTTGCTCTTTCCTTGTCATCTAGGGAGACAGCGGGGGGCCCCTGGTGTGTCAAGAGAGGAGGGTGTGGAAGTTGGTGGGAGCCACGAGCTTTGGCATTGGCTGCGCCGAGGTGAACAAGCCCGGAGTCTACACCCGCATCACCTCCTTCCTGGACTGGATTCACGAGCAGATGGAGGTGGGTGCAGCGCTCCCCCTGCCCTGGAGGCTCGTGCTGGTGCCCGTCAGTCACTCCACCTCTAGCCTCCCTTCCGTGGGACCCCAGTCCTGCTGTCCGGAGCCAGGAAGTGACCGATTAGTTATCGATTTGTCAAGCAGTGACTCTGTGCTCCTGGGTGTCAGGCTGAGCATGGCTAATCCCACAGACAAGGCCCTGGCGGGGTGGGCATGGCGGGTGGGCACACACAGGGCGAGTGTTGCCTGGACGTGAAGGAAACGTGCTTCCACCAACTGGGGAAAGGAGGAGGGGCAGCCGAGGAAGAGCCCTGGGGGATGGGAACCAGTCAGGTGGGCACGTGTGGGTGTGGAGACAGGTGGGGGATGGTCTGGACTGGAGGCCCCCAATGCCCACTGGGGAGTTTGGACCTTGCCAGGAGCCAGGGTGGGATGGAGAGTCTCCAATCAGGAGGGGTCTGGGCGGTTCTGTGCCTTGCGGGGGCCTCCCTGTGGGCGGTCGGGGGTGGTGCTGGAGGAGGGAGAAGGGTCAGTGAGGCTGGCTTGGCAGGACCAGGGTGGGCAGGGGGAGCCCTGGTGATGGCGGGAGGAAGAATGGGACCCCCAGGGACAAGGAATGCCCCAGCCTACTCCAGGCCCCAGCGCAATGGCTTGGAGGACAGGGGGAGACACCCACCTAGGGAGCAGGAGCCTGGACAGCCCGGCCTTCCACCCCATGGGCGCGCAGCAAATGTTTGCGGACCTGATCACGGGCTCTGAGTCCCATGTCAGGCCTTGGACCAATTTCAAAGAACTTTTTTTTTTTTTTGGTGTATTTTGTTGCTGTTGTTTTTGTTGGGTTTTTTTGAGGCAAAATTTACACAGAGTGAAACTGACCATTCTAAAGTGAAAATCTGGGGGCATTTAGCTCATTCACGATGTTGGGCTGCTGCCGTCTCTACCTAGTTTCAGAATATTTTCATTTCCTGGAAATAAGACTTCATTAAGCAGTCACTCCCTGTTCCCTGTCCCCCGGCCTCCAGGGACCAGTAATCTGCTTTCTGTCCTGGTAGATCAAGACCTTTAAAATGCTCCTTTTAATTTAAAGCAATTGGCTAAGAAGGACCAAACTCCTCAAGTGCCTTGGTGTTAATTTCCACTTTTTCCTCCTTGAATATTTGCCTTAAATCAGGAGCTACGAGCAGGGCTGAGGCCCCAAGACTGGCACTGGGCCTGGCTGGAATTCCAGCCCTGCTGTCGTATAGCTGTGTGTCCTCTGCAGGTACAGAGTGCCAGCCCATTGCAGGGCAAGGCTAGGAGATAGGCCTGCCGGGGACTTCTGCTGGGGCCCATTTTGCTGTTAGCTGACCGCCTGGCCCAGCGCTGAGGGCTGTGCAATGCTCTTCAGCACAAAATTCAGCCCAAATCCCTCACCCCCTCAGAAAACAGACGCTTGAAAGAGCAGCCTCCATGCCGCAGTGGCTGCAGACAGCCCGTGAGCAGGACTGAGAGGGGTGAGGGTCATGTGGGCCGGGGTGGGGGGTATCACGTGGGCACAGGGAGTGCAGGACCCTCCGCACTCGCCCAGGGAGCCTCGGAGGTGCAGCTCCACGACGCTGCTCGCAGGGTCAGAGGGTCCATGTGACCAGGCTTGCTGCAGGGGTAGGTTGAAGAAGCCCGGCCCAGTCCTGAGCTGTTGGGCAGGACCAGGTTCCCAAATCAGTCTGGGAGGTTCTGACAGAGGAGTTCTGACATCTCAGCCCATTTCCCCCCAGCACCGCCCTGGCTGTTGGGTCCTAGGACCATCCCCATATCAGAGGTGAGGGGACACACATAAGCCCCCTGCCGAGGCTAATGAAAGCAGAGCGTGAGTCCAACCAGCTCCGTGAGCCCAGCCCCGCACCCTGCAAAGCCCAGTGATGGATCTCCAAGCCGGGGTGCAGACACTCCCCCTGGCTGCTCGCTACCGTTGAGGGTCCAGAGGGTCTGATCGGACGCCCTGGCAATTCCGATGCAGGAGTCTCCAGGGCACACTCTGAGGACGTGGGAGGATTTTAGAAAGGGCTCCTCCTCCTCCCAGAGCTCGAGAAGCAGGCTCTTCTGGATAGGTGGACGGCTCACCTGAGGCCCGGGAGAGCATCTCAGCCACGGCAGCCTCTGGCATCTGAAGGCCTGTGTGAGTCATGCCTCTCTTCAAATGTCTCCAGGACGACCCAGAAGAGGCTTCCTTCCCATGAGAGTTTTCCAGCGGGCCTGCATTTTTAGTTGTTTCTTTTGAACATTGATGTGAGGGCCTTCCAATAGCTCTCACATCTCGAGGGGAATCACCCCATTTTTTAGCTGATGCTAAAGTTTGCTGCATCACCTTCATTTTCATCCAGTAGTTTTCTCTCTCTGCTGGGAGCTTAAAACAAAATTGTTGCAACTCAAAGAGAGACACAGGAACACTGATACTAAGAGCTGGAAACGATGGAAAGGTCTCAGGTTGATGACGGAGATGGGGGTGGGTGTGGCAGGTTGGAGGTGTGGCACAGGGAAGGGGAGTTATTTCACACTTACCTGGGATCCACATGGAGCAGAGGCCAACTTTGTCCCCATCAATCGTGAACTGCTGAAGCTCCACTCAGGGTAAAATCAGGTGCTCACTCCATCTTAATATTGGAGAGATGGCTTGAAGCGCTGAAAAAGATAATGCCTATGTTTCCATTTCTAGAGGGACCTGAAAACTTGAAGAGAAAGAGGCAGGTTACCACCTTGAGTTCCTGCCAGGATGGAGACATCCCTGTCCTTCCATGGATTCTAACAGCAGAGCCAAAAGAAGGAGCATCTTTTCGTTCCTCTACATCTAGAGCAATTTTCTTCTATCACCTCTAACAAGCCAGAGGGGCATTGGACTAAAAGGACCCCAAACCTCCTTTCTGATCTTCACTAAGAACAGAAGCAGGAATGCCTCCGAAGTGCTACATTTTCCTTGTCCATCTGGTTTCCTCCCCTGCAAAGCAATCTACACCTTAGCCCCTCAACAAAGACACGGCAGCCTGGACCTGCAGGAGTGCGGTCAGTGTAGATGCATCTGTCTGCACCTTTCTATCCGGGCACCAGAACCTAACCAATTTTCTACCAGGATCTCCTTTGACATGTGGGAACTTAAGATTATAGTTTGAGGTTTATTTCTAGTATTTTTTGTAGGCTTTGGTGCTTGATGTATCATTGTCCCTTGCTTCCAGAGGACGTACCCTTTCTTAGCGCATTCATCACTCCGAGCTTGTCTGAATGAATCCTGACTGCTCGTATAAGCTTAATTCAAGAGGCTCAATTAATTTGATCTCTTCTATATCCATCGTGGGTTTTGTATTTTCTGTTGGAACAGGTTTCTTGGCAGATCAGAATTATCTGCTATTACATCACAGCACTCAGAAGCAGAGTAAGAAAAGAAAGTACTAAGTCAAGACCACCTAAACCTCACACAATGGTACTGAGGCAGACTAGACAGTCTCAAGTCATCAAGAGGCCAGAGGCTTCCCTACCTCTCCGTATGGGCCCATTAATCTCCCACGTAGCTGCAGGATTAGAGACCCCTCCTGGTACCCACACACCTTCTGCAGTCCGCATAACACACTCATAACAGAGGAAGGTTACTTGGTAAGTAATCACTGTCCAGTGGTGCTTTATCACAAACGACTTCATCAGAATATGAATCCGTTGCTTTGCCTTGAGGTAACAGTGGGAAAGATGGGTGAGTTTCAAAGGGATCAGAGATGGGTCCAGGTACCTGGGGAAGGGCCAGCTCCAGGGAGCCTCCATGTGTGAGAAGGGGATGGGGAAGATAGGGAGGGAGAGCTAAGGGCAAACTTTATTTGGATGCACCTCACTGTATCATAGTCACTGCACAGATCTCTGTACATGTCAGAAAGGGACAAGACCATTTTTATTTTAAGTGTTTCTGCCCAGCTCTCTTTGAAAGCAGTGGTAGCTCACCAAAGCATCTTGAGAAAGAGGAACAAAGCTTGGAGGTATCACTTTCCTGATATCAAACTATCCTACAAAATTTCAGTCATCAAAACAGTATGGTACTGGCACAAAAACAGACACACAGATTAATGGAACAGGATAGGGAGCCCAGAAATAAACCCACACTTATATAGGCAATTAATCTACACCAAAGGAGGCAAGAATATACAATGGAGGAAAAGACAACCTCTTCAGCTACATGCAAAAGAATGAAACTGGCCTACTTTGCTACACCATACACAAAAATAAACTCAACATGGATTAAAGACTTAAATTAAGACCTGAAACCACAAAATTTGTAGAAGAAAACATAGGCAGTAAACTCTTTGACATTGGTATTAGTATTATTTTTCGCATCTGTCTCCTCAGGCAAGGGCAAGAAAAGCAAAAATAAACAAATAGGACTATATCATACTAAAAAACATTTTGCACAGTGAACGAAACCATCAACAAAATGAAAAGTCTGCCTACTGAATGGGAGAAGATATTTGCAAATGATATATCCAATAAGGGGTTAATATCCAAAATATATAAAGAACTCATACAACTCAATAGCCAAAAACCAAACAATCCAATTTTAAAAGTGGGCAGAGGACCTGAATAGACATTTTTTCCAAAGAAGACATAGAGATGGTGGACGACACATGAAAAGATGTTCAACATCAATAATCACCAGGAAAATGCAAATCAAAACCATCATGAGGTATTACCTCACACCTGTCAGAATGGCTATTATCAAAAAGAACACAAATAACAAATGTTGGTGAAGGTGTGGAGAAAAGGGAACCCTTGTGCACTGTTGGTGGGAATGTAAATTGGTGCAGCCACTATGGAAAACAGTGTGGAGGTTCCTCAAAAAATTAAAAATAGAACTACCATTTGATCCAGCAATTCTGCTTCTGGGTATTTACCCAAAGAAAACAAAAACACTAATTGGAAAAATTATATGCACTCCTGTGTTCATTGCAGCATTGTTTACAATAGCCAAGATATGGAAGCAACTTATGTGTCCATCAACAGATGAATGGGTAAAGAAGATGTGTATATATACAATGGAATATTATTCAGCCATAAAAAAGAATGGAATCTTGCCATTTGTGACAACATGGATGGACCTTGAGGATATTATGCTAAGTAAAATAAGTCAGACAGAGAAAGACAAACACAAAAAATGAAAGAAATATTTCACTTATATGTGGAATCTAAAAAACAAAACAAATGAGCAAATATAACAAAACAGAAAAAGACTCATAAATACAGAGAACACATGGGTGGTTGCCAGAGGGGAGGGGGGTGAGGGTTGGGTGAAATGGGTGAAGGAGATTAACGTGTACAAACTTCCAGTTGTAAAATAAATAAGGCATGGGGATGTAACATACAGCACAAATATAGTCAATAATACAGTAATAAGTTTGTATGGGAACAGATGGTAACTAGACCTATCCCAGTGATTGTTTCATAATATATTTAAATGTCGAATCACTCTGTTGTACACCTGAAACTAACATAATATTGTACCTCTGCTATACTTCAATAAAAAAAAAAAATGTTCTGTAGGAAAAAAGAATGAGAAATCATCCAGTTCTTCAGATTTCAGTCTATAATGGTATCATGGCACATAATCATTTGTTAGTTTAAATAAACCTGTATAACTTCACTAAATTTACCCTGTTATACATAAAATAATACTCCAACTTAAAAAAAAAAAGAAAGTAGTTGTAACTCAGGTACTGAAGATCCAAGTTGTGAAAAGTTGAAAGATTTCATATGTGATAATCTCAGTTTTGAAAACTTGACTTTGGGGTCACCGGAAATGCGCTTTAGCCTGTTGTGGTTTCCTTCTGCTATTTTGTTGGGAAAGACTTGCTGTCTTACATCTTTCAAAAGGTCCTGGGTAATGCTAATGGTGGGGAGTTACTCGGTGTGTGCCGGGTCCTGACCCTGTTCTAAACCTGTTCCCTACGCTTACTTGCTTCATCGTTACAGCACCCCTATGACACAGGGTTTACCACTAGTCCCAGTGGCAGATGAGGAAACCGACTTGTGAAAATGACGAGATTTTCCCAAGACCACACATCGGGCCAGTGGGGCACAGCATACCAGCAGGAATTAAAGCAATTAACTAATTGCAAAGCTACATTCTTTCACATTTGAGTCCAAAGGGACTTTGTGCCACCAGTTTGAACCCATTTGAGATGTAGTAGTGATTCAAAGTCGTGATCGACTTTGTCCTCTAGAAATGTTTGGTTCCCATGGAGACGTTTGCTGGCTTAAGGTTCTCGAGTAAAGCGGTTTGCCATCTTGTTCCTTTTCTCCTGTGGGTACAACAACTTGACACCTACCTCACACCTGGCAGCCAAGCCAGAGCAGGAGCCGGGAGAGAAGGCCATGGCTGGAGCACCCCTAACCTGCAGCCCAGCCACAGCCGGAGGAACACACCATAGATGACGTGGGCTGCCTCCCCTGACGGCTCAGACCTGAAGAAGCAGCTGTGGGGCATCCGTGTGCCGAGGTAGTAAATGAGGGAGCCCCACCTGCGCCCAGACGTCCAGGACAGTGTCTGGGAAGTAGCTCCTCTCCCTCTCTCTCTCTTTCTCTGTCTCTTTCTCTCTCCCTCTCCTTCTGGTACTTTAGTATTTGATATGGCTGTATTTAAATATGTTTATAAGAATTGCAGAAGACCTAACAATATTATAGAAAGCTTGGAAACAGAGTATTAAAAATTGGTCCGGGGCTTCCCTGGTGGCGCAGTGGTTAAGAATCCACCTGCCAATGCAGGGGACACAGGTTCGATCCCTGGTCTAGGAAAATCCCACATACCGCGGAGCAACTAAGCCCGTGCACCACAAGTACTGAAGCCCATGCGCCTAGAGCCCGTGCTCCACAACAAGAGAAGCCACCGCAATGAGAAGCCCGCGCACTGCAACAAAGAGTAGCCCACGCTCGCCGCAACTAGAGGAAGCCCACGTGCAGCAGCGAAGACCCAACACAGCCAAAAATAAATAAATAAAATAAATAAATTTATTAAAAAAATAAAAATTGGTCAACAACTTGAATACTGTAATTGGCCACAAAATCTGTCAGTTGCCTCCCTCTTCTAATAGGAGGGCTTCTGGCCGGGAGCTGAGGAATCTGCTGAAGTCTGTCTCCTCCACTTCTCACCTGGAGAGACCACCTGGGCTGTGCAGGAAGATGCCAGGGAGGTCTGGCTGCGGATCCCCTGCCCTGTCACCCTGTCCCACAGCCCAGCCTGGGAGCCACTGCTCGTGGAAGACGTTCCAGGTGTGGGTGCAGCTGTACTGGTCTCAATGTCCAAAGGCTTCTCTGTGAGAATTTCCCAACAGCAACAGTGGGGCTGGGATACTTGTGGAGGAGCCAAGCCCTGATCTAACGAGCAGGTGCATTTTCCGATGGCCTGGCCACCAGCACCGGGGTGGCAAAGGGACGTGCCAGTGGTGACCAAGAAGAATCCAGTTTCTGCTGCAGAATCGTAAACAACACTGGCTTCCAATCAATTAATTTAGACTATTTACTCACTGGGCCACGTTTTCCCCACAGTGTGAAAAAGCCTGGCTGGCTTGTTGAGTCTCAGTGACTTGCGACACAACGTCCTCTGTGTCTGGCCCAGCTCCGCACCAAGAACTGTGGCCTGTCCCACCTGCTTGGGAGCAACTTCTGGAGACTGGCTGCCTTCTGGTTCATGTGCCTCTTCTGGGTTCCTAAATGGTCTGTATGGACCTGTAGAGAAAGGTCATTTGTTGGGCTCCTGTAGCACTTGGGGTATCTGTGTGTGTGTGTGTGTGTGTGTGTGTGTGTGTGTACACAGAGATGGTAGCACACTTATATGGCAACAAACTCACTTGTTTCTGAACCTGTGTCTCATGTAGGCTGAGGCTCCCGAGGATGGGCTGTGTTTTATTCACCTGCACATCCCAACATCCAGCCCAGGACCCAGAAGCTGCTCATGGACACGAGTGGAGTGACCGAATGATGACTATGAAATAAATGCACCACCTCCATGGACTATACCTGAATGCCATTGTTTCATAAACCAGCACATATTATGTATGGAAGTAGGTGGAAATCAACCTAACGATAACATTTATAATTTAAAATTATGACGTATTTTAAAAAAACATCCATATTTCTCCCCTTAAAAGTACAAAATAACTGCCTGATGTGTGAAAACCAAATCCTGCTACATGTCTACACTGTATTCTGGTCTGCCGTAGAGTGATCAAAATTCTGTAAAAAATTATGACTCAGAGTCTAGTTCACAGAAAAATGGTCAAAGTGATATCACTAAGGGGTGAGAAATGGCAAAAGAGAGAATTTATTTTAAGAATGAAAAGAGAACAATAGAGATGGCCTTTAAAATCCATCCACTAAGCACTGATATCATATTTTCAGAGTTGGGGAAATGGACTCTTAAGACATAATTTTTATATCAAGGTTTTTTTTTGCTTTTTTCTTTTACTGTTTTCCCCTTTCTTTCCTTTTCATCTTAGGTACAAACTAGAAGCTTCCACTTCTAGTGGAAGCTTCTTTGCTGGGGTCAGAGCGGCGAGGGAGGTTTGCAGGAAGAGCTGGGGTCTACTGTCTGCCCCACACGTGCCTTGGCCTCTTGCCGACATCCCTCCTCTCCAGGAGCGGCTGGTGTGGGGATGCAGCTGCCACATCTGCACGATTCCCTGTATTCTCTCCTCAGGCCTCGGGGGTGGGGGGGAGGCCCGGCCCCAGGCAGGAGGCTCCCAGGTTGGTACATTAAAATGTGTATAATATCACTGGTTCCCAGCACAGTATTAAAACTCAGTGCTCATTTCCTGCAGACCCCGGAGGACAAGGCAATGAAAGGGAAGGGATGGAGCGGGGGACCGTCCCTGGGTCCAGACAGCTGCTTGTTTATCACACCCGCCCTCAGAGAACTTCAGGGGAAACCTAGGAGCTTCGCAGGCCTGGCCACCAGGGGGGGCTCTGGGGAGGGCATCCACTCCCACCCCTTCCGCCTGGTCACTGGAAAATTCCAGATTCTCTCCCAGGTCCCGGACGGACAGCTGTCTGCTGGGCCTGTGACGTTGGGGCCACAGCTCACCTTCCTCCTGGCTTGTGAGAGGGCTGCCTGCTGCCAGGCCAGAGCCAGAGCTTGCTCCTGTCCCCAGCCCCGGGGTGCCCACTGTGACTCAGTGATGGCCACAGGGCAGGACGGATGCCAGATGGGCGGCAGGGCCCAGGGCGAGATTCCAGAGTCTGTACCCATTTCAACCAGAGCAGGAGTCAGGCCTTCAGCTGTGAAATTGTGAGGACACCCCTGCAGTCCCCAGCTTCCCTGAGGCTGAGGCCAGAGTGCCTCCATGGGCCTTTGTAGGGGGGGTGCTGTTATCTTCTGGGTGCAGTCACGTCCGGGAGGGGCGGGGGGCTGGGGTTTCCGTTTAACCGCTTTCCCATCACCAACCACACAGAGGGCTGCTGAGAAAAGGAACCATGAAAATGATTTTTTAAAGTTATGTTTGGTTTATGGAGCCCAAAGAACTATGATTTCAGGAACATTCTTATCGGGCTAATATATATGTTTTTTAACATCTTTATTGGAGTATAACTGCTTTACAACAGTGTGTTAGTTTCTGCTGTATAACAAAGTGAATCAGCTATACATATACATATATCCCCATATCTCCTCCCTCTTGCGTCTCCCTCCCACCCTTCCTATCCCATCCCTCTAGGTGGTCACAAAGCACCAAGCTGATCTCCCTGTGCTATGCGGCTGCTTCCCACTAGCTATCTATTTTACATTTGGTAGTGTGTATATGTCCATGCCACTCTCTCACTTCATCCCAGCTTACCCTTCCCCTTCCCCGTGTCCTCAAGTCCATTGTCTACATCTGTGTCTTTATTCCTGTCCTGTCCCTAGGTTCTTCAGAACCATTTTTTTTTTTTTAGATTCCATATATATCTGTTAGCATACGGTATTTGTTTTTCTCTTTCTGACTTACTTCACTCTGTATGACAGACTCTAGGTCCATCCACCTCACTACAAATAACTCAATTTCATTTCTTTTTTATGGCTGAGTAATATTCCATTGTATACATGTGCCACATCTTCTTTATCCATTCCTCTGTCAATGGACACTTAGGTTGCTTCCATGTCCTGGCTATTGTATATAGAGCTGCAGTGAACATTTTGGTACATGATTCTTTTTGAATTATGGTTTTCTTGGGGTATATGTCCATTAGTGGGATTGCTGGGTCATATGGTATTTCTATTTTTAGATTTTTAAGGAACCTCCATACTGTTCACCATAGCGGCTGTATCAATTTACATTCCCACCAACAGTGCAAGAGGGTTCCTTTTTCTCCACACACTCTCCAGCATTTACTGTTTGTAGATTTTTTGATGATGGCCATTCTGACTGGTGTGAGGTGATACCTCATTGTAGTTTTGATTTGCATTTCTCTAATGATTAGTGATGTTGAGCATCCTTTCATGTGTTTGTTGGCAACCTGTATATCTTCTTTGGAGAAATGTCTATGTAGGTCTTCTTCCCATTTTTGGATTGAGTTGTTTGTTTTTTTGATATTGAGCTGTATGAGCTGCTTGTAAATTTTGGAGATTAATCCTTTGTCAGTTGCTTCTTTTGCAAATATTTTCTCCCATTGTGAGGGTTGTCTTTTCATCTTGTTTATGGTTTCCTTTGCTGTGCAAAAGCTTTTAAGTTTCATTAGGTCCCACTTGTTTATTTTTGTTTTTATTTCCATTTCTCTAGGAGGTGGGTCAAAAAGGATCTTGCTGTGATTTATGTCATAGAGTGTTCTGCCTATGTTTTCCTCTAAGAGTTTGATAGTGTCTGGCCTTACATTTAGGTCTTTAATCCATTTTGAGTTTATTTTTGTGTATGGTGTTAGGGAGTGTTCTAATATCATTCTTTTACATGTAGCTGTCCAGTTTTCCCAGCACCACTTATTGAAGAGGCTGTCTTTTCTCCATTGTACATTCTTGCCTGCTTTATCAAACCTAAGGTGACCATATGTGCGTGGGTTTATCTCTGGGTTTTCTATCCTGCTCCGTTGGTCTATATTTCTGTTTTTGTGCCAGTACCATACTGTCTTGATTACTGTAGCTTTGTAGTATAGTCTGAAGTCAGGGAGTCTGATTCCTCCAGCTCCATTTTTCTTTCTCAAGATTGTTTTGGCTATTCAGGGTCTTTTGTGTTTCCATACCAGTTGTGAAATTTTTTTGTTCTAGTTCTGTGAAAAATGCCACTAGTAGTTTGATAGGGATTGCATTGAGTCTGTAGATTGCTTTGGGTAGTATAGTCATTTTTGCAATGTTGATTCTTCCAATCCAAGAACATGGTATATCTCTCCATCTGTTGGTATCATCTTTAATTTCTTTCATCAGTGTCTTATAGTTTTCTGCATACAGGTCTTTTGTCTCCCTAGGCAGGTTTATTCCTAGGTATTTTATTCTTTTTGTTGCAATGGTAAATGGGAGTGTTTCCTTAATTTCTCTTCAGATTTTTCATCCTTAGTGTATAGGAATGCAAGAGATTTCTGTGCATTAATTTTGTATCCTGCAACTTTACTAAATTCATTGATTAGCTCTAGGAGTTTCTGGTAGTATCTTTACGATTCTCTATGTAGAGTATATTGTCATCTGCAAACAGTGACAGCTTTACTTCTTCTTTTCCAATTTGGATTCCTTTTATTTCCTTTACTTCTCTGATTGCTGTGGCTAAAACTTCCAAAACTATGTTGAATAACAGTGGTGAGAGTGGACAACCTTGTCTTTTTCCTGATCTTAGAGGAAATGGTTGCAGCTTTTCATCACTGAGAACGATGTTGGCTGTGGGTTTGTCATATATGGCCTTTATTATGTTGAGGTAAGTTCCCTCTATGCCTATTTTCTGGAGGGTTTTTATAATAAATGCGTGTTGAATTTTGTTAAAAGCTTTTTCTGCATCTATTGAGATGATTATATGGTTTTTCTCCTTCAATTTGTTAATATGGTTTATCTTCACATTGATTGATTTACATGTATTGAAAAATCCTTGCATTCCTGGGATAAGCCCCACTTGATCATGGTGTATGATCCTTTTACTGTGCTGTTGGATTCTGTTTGCTAGTATTTTGTTGAGGATTTTTGCATCTATGTTCATCAGTGATATTGGCCTGTAGCTTTCTTTCTTTGTGACATCTTTGTCTGGTTTTGGTATCAGGGTGCTGGTGGCCTCGTAGAATGAGTTTGGGAGTGTTCCTCCCTCTGCTATATTTTGGAAGAGTTTGAGAAGGACGGGTGTTAGCTCTTCTCTAAATGTTTGATAGAATTCACCTGTGAAGCCATCTGGTCCTGGGCTTTTGTTTATTGGAAGATTTTTAATCACAGTCTCAATTTCAGTGCTTGTGATTGGTCTGTTTATATTTTCTATTTCTTCCTGGTTCAGTCTCGGAAGGTTGTGGTTTTCCAAGAATTTGTCCATTTCTTCCAGGTTGTCCATTTTATTGGCATATCATTGTTTGTAGTAATCTCTCATGATCCTTTGTCTTTCTGCAGGGTCAATTGTTACTTCTTCTTTTTCATTTCTAATATTATTGATTTGAGTCTTTTCCCTTTTTTTTCTTGATGAGTCTGGCTAATGGTTTGTCAATTTTGTTTATCTTCTCAAAGAACCAGCTTTTAGTTTTATTGATCTTTGCTATTGTTTTCTTTGTTTCTATTTCATTTATTTCTGCTCAGATCTTTATGATTTCTTTCCTTCTGCTAACTTTGGGTTTTGTTTGTTCTTCTTTCTCTAGTTCCTTTAGGTGTAAGGTTAGATTGTTTATTTGAGATTTTTCTTGTTTCTTGAGGTAGGCTTGTATAGCTATAAACTTCCCCCTTAGAACTGCTTTTGCTGCATCCCATAGGCTTTGGGTCGTCTTGTTTTCATTGTCATTTGTCTCTAGGTATTTTTTGATTTCCTCTTTGATTTCTTCAGTGATATCTTGGTTATTTAGTAGTGTATTGTTTAGCCTCCATGTGTTTGCATTCTTTACCTATTTTTTCCTGTAATTGATATGTAGTCTCATAGCATTGTGGTCAGAAAAGATACTTGATATGATTTCAATTTTCTTAAATTTACCAAAACTTGATTTGTGACCCAAGATATGATCTATCCTGGAGAATGTTCCATGAGCACTTGAGAAGAAAGTGTATTCTGTTGTTTTTGGTTGGAATGTCCTACGAATATCAATTAAGTCCATCTTGTTTAATGTATCATTTAAAGCTTGTGTTTCCTTATTTATTTTCATTTTGGATGATCTGCCCATTGGTGAAAGTGGGGTGTTAAAGTCCCCTACTATGATTGTGTTACTGTCGATTTCCCCTTTTATGGCTGTTAGCATTTTCCATATGTATTGAGGTGCTCCTATGTTGAGTGCGTAGATATTCACAGTTGTTATATATTCTTCTTGGATTGATCACTGGATCATTATATAGTGTCCTTCCTTGTCTCTTATAATAGTCTTTATTCTAAAGTCTATTTTGTCTGAGTATTGTTACTACAGCTTTCTTTTGATTTCTATCTGCATGGAATATCTTTTTCCATCCCCTCACTTTCAGTCTGTATGTGTACCTAGGTCTGAAGTGGGTCTCTTGTAGACAGCATATATACAGGTCTTGTTTTTGTATTCATTCAGCCAGTCTATGTCTTTTGGTGGGAGCATTCGATCTGTTTACATTTAAGGTAATTATCGATGTGTATGTTCCTATTACCATTTTCTTAATTGTTTTGGGTTTGTTATTGTAGGTCTTTTCCTTCTCTTGTGTTTCCTGCCTAGAGAAGTTCCTTTAGCATTTGTTGTAAAGCTGGTTTTGTGGTGCTGAATTCTCTCAGCTTTTGCTTGTTTGTAAAGGCTTTAATGTCTTTGTCAAATCTGAATGAGATCCTTGCTGGATAGAGTAATCTTGGTTGTAGGTTGTTCCCTTTCATCACTTTAAATATGTCCTGCCACTCCCTTCTGGCTTGCAGAGTTTCTGCTGAAAGATCAGCTGTTAACCTTACGGGGATTCCCTTGTATGTTATTTGTTGTTTTTCCCTTGCTGCTTTTAATATTTTTTCTTTGTATTTAATTTTTTTCTTTGCATTTTTTAACATCTTTATTGGAGTATAATTGCTTTACCATGGTGTGTTAGTTTCTGCTGTATAACAAAGTGAATCAGCTATACATATACATATATCCCCGTATCTCCTTCCTCTCACATTTAATTTTTGATAGTTTGATTAATATGTGTCTTGGCATGTTTCTCCTTGGATTTATCCTGTATGGAACTCTCTGCACTTCCTGGACTTGATTGACTATTTCCTTTCCCATATTAGGGAAGTTTTCAAATATAATCTCTTCAAATATCTTCTCAGTCCCTTTCTTTTTCTCTTCGTCTTCTGGGACCCCTATAATTCAAATGTTGGTGCATTTAATGTTGTCCCAGAGGTCTCTGAGATTGTCCTCAATTCTTTTCCTTCTTTTTTCTTTATTCTGCTTTATTTTCTTTTTTTGTAGTATCTTTGTCTGGTTTTGATATCACGGTGACGGTGGCCTCATAGAATGAGTTTGGGAGTGTTCCTTCCTCTGTAATTTTTTGGAAGAGTTTGAGAAGGATGGGTTTAAGTTCTTCTCTAAACGTTTGAGAGAGTTCACCTGTGAAGCCACTTGCTCCTGGACTTTTGCTTGTTGGAAGATTTTCAATCACAGTTTCAATTTCAGTGCTTGTGATTGGTCTGTTCATATTTCCTACTTCTTCCTGGTTCAGTCTTGGAAGGTTATACCTTTCTAGGAATTTGTCCATTTCTTCCAGGTTGTCCATTTTATTGTTATAGAGTTGCTTTTAGTAATCTCTTAGGATGCTTTGTATTTCTGCCGTGTCTGTTGTAACTTCTTCTTTTTCATTTCTACTTTTATTGATTTGAGTCCTCTCCCTCTTTTTCTTGATGAGTCTGGCTAATGGTTTGTCAATTTTGTTTATCTTCTCAAAGAACCAGCTTTTAGTTTTATTGATCTTTGCTATTGTTTTCTTTGTTTCTATTTCATTTATTTCTGCTCAGATCTTTATGATTTCTTTCCTTCTGCTAACTTTGGGTTTTGTTTGTTCTTCTTTCTCTAGTTCCTTTAGGTGTAAGGTTAGATTGTTTATTTGAGATTTTTCTTGTTTCTTGAGGTAGGCTTGTATAGCTATAAACTTCCCCCTTAGAACTGCTTTTGCTGCATCCCATAGGCTTTGGGTCGTCTTGATTTCATTGTCATTTGTCTCTAGGTATTTTTTGATTTCCTCTTTGATTTCTTCAGTGAGCTCTTGGTTATTTAGTAACATATTGTTTAGCGTCCATGTGTTTGTGTTTTTTACGTTTTTTTCCCTGTAATTCATTTCTAACCTCATAGCGTTGTGGTCAGAAAAGATTCTTGATATGATTTCATATTTCTTAAATTTACTGAGGCTTGATTTGTGATGGAAGATGTGATCTATCCTGGAGAATGTTCCATGCACACTTGAGAAGAAAGTGTAATCTGCTGTCTTTGGATGGAATGTCCTATAAATATCAATTAAATCCATCTGGTCTATTGTGCCATGTAAAGCTTCTGTTTCCTTATTTATTTTCATTTTGGCTGATCTGGCCATTGGTGTAAATGAGGTTTTAAAGTTCCCCATTATTATTGTGTTACTGTCGATTTCCTCTTTTATAGCTGTTAGCAGTTGCCTTTTGTATTGAGGTGCCCCTATGTTGGGTGCATATATATTTATAATTGTTATATCTTCTTCTTGGATTCATCCTTTGATCATTATGTAGTGTCCTTTCTTGTCTCTTGTAACATTCTTTATTTTAAAGTTTATTCTGTCTGATATGAGAATTGGTACTCCAGCTTTCTTTTGATTTCCATTTGCATGGAGTATCTTTCTCCATCCCCTCACTTTCAGTCTGTATGTGTCCCTAGGTCTGAAGTGGGTCTCTTGTAGACAGCATATATATGGGTCTTGTTTTTGTATCCATTCAGCAAGCCTGTGTCTTTTGGTTGGAGCATTTAATCCATTCACGTTTAAGTTAATTATCGATATGTATGTTCCTATGACCATTTTCTTAATTGTTTTGGGCTTGTTTTTGTAGGTCCTTTTCTTCTCTTGTGTTTCCCACTTAGAGAAGTTCCTTTCACATTTGCTGTAGAGCTGATCTGGTGGTGCTGAATTCTCTTAGCTTTTGCTTGTCTGTAAAGCTTTTGATTTCTCCATTGAATCTGAATGAGATCCTTGTCGGGTAGAGTAATCTTGGTTGTAGGTTCTTCCCTTTCATCACTTTAAGTATATCATGCCACTCCCTTCTGGCTTGTAGAGTTTCTGCTGAGAAATCAGCTGTTAACCTTATGGGAGTTCCCTGTATGTTATTTTTCATTTTTCCCTTTCTGCTTTAAATAATTTTTCTTTGTCTTTAATTTTTGCCTATTTGATTACTATGTGTCTCGGCATGTTTCTCCTTGGGTTTACCCTCTATGGGACTCACTGCGCTTCCTGGACTTGAGTGGCTATTTCCTTTCCCATGTTAGGGAAGTTTTCGACTATAATGTCTTCAAATATTTTCTCTCTTTTTCTCCTTCTGGGACCCCTATAATGTGAATGTTGTTGCGTTTAATGTTGTCCCAGAGGTCTCTTAGGCTGTCTTCATTTCTTTTCATTCTTTTTTCTTTATTCTGTTCTGCAGCAGTGAATTCCACCATTCTGTCTTCCAGGTCACTTATCCGTTCTTCTGCCTCAGTTATTCTGCTATTGATTCCTTCTAATGTAGTTTTCATTTCAGTTATTGTATCGTTCATCTCTGTTTGTTTGTTCTTTAATTCTTCTAGGTCTTTGTTAAACATTTCTTGCATCTTCTCGATCTTTGCCTCCATTCTTTTTCCGAGGTCCTGGATCATCTTCACTATCATTATTCTGAATTCTTTTTCTGGAAGGTTGCCTATCTCCACTTCATTTAGTTGTTTTTCTGGGGTTTTATCTTGTTCCTTCATCTGGTACGTAGCTCTCTGCCTTTTCATCTCGTCTCTCTTCCTGTGAATGAGTTTTTAGTTCCACAGGCTGCAGGATTGTAGTTCTTCTTGCTTCTGCTGTCTGCCCTCTGGTGGATGAGGCTATCTAAGAGGCTTGTGTAAGTTTCCTGATGGGAGGGACTGGTGGTGGGTAGAGCTGACTGTTGCTCTGGTGAGCAGAACTCAGTAAAACTTTAATCCACTTGACTGTTGATGAGTGGGGCTGGGTTCCCTCCCCCGTTGGTTGTTTGTCCCGAGGCAACCCAACACTGGAGCCCACCTGGGCTCTTTGGTGGGGCTAATGATAGACTCTGGGAAGGCTCACGCCAAGGAGTACTTCCCAGAACTTCTGCTGCCAGTGTCCTTGTCCCCGTGGTGAGCCACAGCCACCCCAACCTCTGTAGGAGACCCTCCAACACTAGCATGTAGGTCTGGTTCAGTCTCCCCCAGGGTCACTGCTCCTTCCCCTGGGTCCCGATGTGCACACTACTTTGTGTGTGCCCTCCAAGAGTGGAGTCTCTGTTTCCCCCAGTCCTGTCGAAATCCTGCTATTAAATCCCACTAGGCTTCAAAGTCTGATTCTCTAGGAATTCTTCCTCCTGTTGCCGGACCTCCAGGTTTGGAAGCCTGACATGGGGCTCAGAACCAAAGTCACTCATTTTAACATTGCTGGTGACACCATAAAGAAGATGCTGAACGGCACAAGCCAGCTCGTATTTTATGTGGTAACGTCTTGGGCACGTGAGCAGCACCTGATCCGTTAGGCTGCTTTGGTGAGATGCCTCTGGTTTTCACCAAGAAGCTAGGCAGTGCCATCCTGGAGGGCGGTGGGTGAGAGGTGGGGTCAGGGCACCTGGTCTAGGTCTTACCCACCACTGAAGAACCACAGGGCTCAGGACATTCTCTTAACCTCACCCCCAGGTCCCCGAGTCGTCCTTTATAACCGGCCTTGGCTAAATGTTAGGGCTGTTAGGAAGAGAAAGCAGGATCCTTGGTACAGGGAAGTCTTTCTGTCATTTGTTTTTGCATAAACTTTTGTAGCAACTCAAATGGTAAAAGTGGTTTCGTCTCCATCAGGGTGAAGTTTGCATCGAAGCTGGAATGCTAATAACTAACTCTGGGAGGTGGCCTATTCCACAGCCCTCTGACCAGTGCCACACCTGCTGTCAGAGCCTCTGCCCTGCAGAAGGTGTTGCACAGCAGGGACAAGAGAACCAGTTTAGGACACAACCAGTGAGATAAGACTTGGCCCAAGAATCATAATCCTTTATACACCATACTCCATCCAGTGGAAGTGCAATCAGATTTGCCTGAATTCTAGGGCCCAGACCTCGGGAACTCTATTTAGAAAAAGTAGAGGGAAGACATGAACAAAAGGTATAAAATTGAAATAAAGTTTAGTGAGGCTCTTCAGAGATGATCAAATCCAGGCCCTTTGTCCAGTAAATGAAACTCTCCCTACTGGTCAATCATGACTGATCACTAAACCACAGGATAATCTGGGGCTTATGAAACAGTATCACAGAAACAGTCTCAGAGCAAAGCAGGGGCTAGTAACTGCCATCCTTGGGCAGCCCCACTTAAGGGTAGTTTACGTGTAATTCTTCTTATTCTTTCCTCTGCTGGAGTGGAGACAGTTCACCACCAGTCCCGGCCAGATGGAAAGTCCTCATGCCTGAAATAACAAATGTACCCACACACCTCTGTCTGGGGTAGACATGGATTGAAATTTGGTCTCATGGTCAGGAGAGGTGCAGCACCAAGGCCCAAGGAGGTAAGACTCCAGCCAGGGACAGCAGGTGGGAGGAAGTGACACAGTTAGTGTCACTGGGAGGGGGCTGGTCCAGTCCTCACCATGGGGACTGAGGTGCAGATCAATGGGAGAATGTACAGTGTCCGCACTTACCCCAGGTTCCTGGAACCTAGGCAAGGAATCAGCAGATGAATTCCAGGCTCACTTGCTGGGCAGAACACCCCTGGCTGGTGCCGAGCTGAGTGTAGGATGTTTAGCTGCAGTTTGGCAGAGTCAGGGAGGCTGGCAGGGATGGCTTGGGGGTGAGGAATCAGGTATTAGGCTCCTTGTCTCTCACTCCTAGTTTTAAATTCCTTGGAGGCCATGGTTAGGACTTGGTGGGTTTTTGGAGCCTTGGTCAGTGGAAGGGATTGCTGGGCTTTGGCATTGCCTCTCTGAACAGAGAAGGGTGGTGAAGGCTATTGCTGTGCTCAGCAGGGAGGAATGTGTGGAGAGACCTGGGTGAGCCTGCACCTCACTGGCATGGCCTCTGTGTGGGTCGAGGACTCAGTGGGCAGGAATGTGTGGCTTTGCTCAGTGAGACTGCTGAAATCTAAGAGATTATGGGCAGCTCACACCAACCCCAGACCTGTGTTTAACTTTAGGGAAGGTTTAGGGAAGGTGTGAGCAAGCAGGTCTTGGGGAAGCAGGTCAGTGGGGTGTGGCCAGTGGGGAACCCCTCCAAGGTCAAATACCTGCTCCAGGACTGACTCACGGACTCACCCATGGAGGGGAGGTGGCAGGGAAACTCCCCTCTTTTTCTCTTTTTGGGGAGAGCAAAGCCATTACCCTTCATTTTTTAAAATACAGTATTTTTCAATTATAAAAGTTTATTATGTGCCTTATAGAAACATTTCAGGGACTTCCCTGGTGGCACAGTGATTAAGAATCCATCTGCCAATGCAGGGGACACGGGTTCAATCCCTGGTCTGGGAGGATCCCACATGCTGCGGAGCAACTAAGCCCGTGAGCCACAATACTGAGCCTACGTGCCACAACTACTGAACCCCGCGCACCTAGAGCCCGTGCTCCACAACAAGAGAAGACATCACAATGGGAAGCCCGCACACCACAATGGGAAGCCCGTGCACCGCAATGAAGAGTAACCCCTGCTCGCCACAACTAGAGAAAAGCCTGCACACAGCAACGAAGACCCAACATAGCCAAAAATACATAGATTAATACATAATTAATAAATTAATAAATAAAATACATAGATTAAAAAAAAAAAAAAAGAAACATTTCAATGACCAGGAAAGCAGAATCCAAGGGAAGGGATGGAACTCACCCTTTCACAGTGACACCCACTGGTGTATCTTCTTTTTTCTCCTTTTTTCTACTGAGTTGTTTGTAAAGCTTTGTTGTCTTGTTCTTTCTGAGTTAACACTGCAGGATGAAAATTCTCCACGTGATTACAAATTGCATAGAAATACACTAGTGATGGTTGCATATTTCACTATGTAGCTGTAACCAAGATGTGTTAGTGATTTCTCTACTACTGGTAATTTGGGTTGCTTATAATTTTTCACTATTACTAAGATTTCCTTTGATGAACATCTTCATGCAAAATGATTTTTCTTGGGGAAAAAAGTGATTTTTCTGTGCTTGGGATTCTTTCGTTAGGACATCTCCAAAGTAGATTTACTGGGTCAGAGAGTGTGCTCTTTCTCAGATTCTTGGTACAAAATACCATGTTGATTTCCACAGAGGTGATGCCGATTTCCACTTACTATGGATGTAGGTGTTCATTTCACCGAGCTTCATTCAACAGCATTGAATCTTCTGATAAAAAAAATCAAAATCTGACGATTTGATCGGTTTGAATATTGTTATCGTTGTTTTAAATTATTTCTTTGATTGCTAATCATTCTTCTCACTTTTCCTGTAATTTTTAAGCATTTGCATATTGTTTTCTAAGAATTTTGTGTTCATGTTCTTTGCTTCTTTAATTATTGGAATTCCAGGGTTTTAAAAATCATTTTGTGTGAGATCTTTACATCTTAAAGTTTTTTAAACCTTTGTCCATTGTATATACTATAAACTTTGCACAGTTAAAAATTTTTTTATATCCAAAGTTCAAGATATTTTACACGGTCAAATTTGCTCTCTACCTACGTATTTATGTACATTTAGATGATTTCTCTCATTTTTACAAGGGTTAGAAATCCCTAAACCTTCCAGAAATTTGTTAAGTATTTACTGTCATTTTCTTTAATTTACATTAAACATAGCTGCAACAGCACCTGCTTTGGTTGTTGGTCAAGAGGTCAAAGTAGGTTGTCATTGCTTCCTTCCCATTTCATGTCTTGTTATCATCTGCAGTCATTCCAGCTGGATGTGGTTATCTCCCTGGTAGGCTGACCCAAATCTTGACATCCGTAGGATATGAGTTCTTAAGTGGTCTTATATTTACTGGGTTGCTTTGGTTTTCCATCGACCAGGACCCCTGAGTGAGAAAGCACTACCAGTGACCCCCTTGGGCTACAAGCATTGTCCTCCTGGTTCCCACGGGGCAGCAGTTACACAGTTTCCTTCGGGAATTAGGACCAATCCTTCTAGTTGATAATTCTCTGCCAGCTTGTTCAGGGGCCTGAAGAGGTCAAGGGTACAATCTCCACTGCCAGTTCAGTGGAACCAAGAGTGTGTTTCTAAGTGGAAGCCAGCCTCTCTTGGGCAACAGCACTCCAACCCACTCAGGCCATGGTCATGGGGATGGGAAGCAAAATTTCTTACATCCTTTAGTCATCAGAAAAGCCACTCCTACTGCTTGGTTTCTGGACAAGCACAGTTGGCTTGAGATGGTCCCATATTTTGCTGCTGTTTGAGGCATATACTGCTGGCTGCCAAGCAGATAGGTCCATCATTCTATGAAGCTAGCTGCTCCTGGGTGGTGGGCATATGGAAAGACCAGCGAATAGCTGGGACATTGTTCTATTTCTTTGACCTAAAATGTGTTGTGATGTATTCTGTGCATTGGATTACACTTGCTGTAAATTCACAAGTGCTGGTGCTGCCAGGGGCTGCAGGCTCAGAGGGAAAGCATGTCCAGACCCAAACTATGTGCCCCTGGCCCTCTGTAATGGAAGGAATCCTATCAAATTAACTTGCTGCCAGATTGCCGGCCGCTGCTCCTGGGTAATGATGCTATATCCAGGTTCACGTGCCAGCCTCTGATGGGAACTCAGTGGTATAACTCAGATCAGCCACAGTGAGCAGAAACTCATGGGATTGATCCTATATGCCACCATTGCCACTTTTTACATGGGCCAGTTGTATACGGGCAGGGAAAAGAAAATTGATGTGTTTGCATTCATGAGCTATGCATTCATCCCTGGATGACACCTACTGCAGCCAGTGAGAGAGCCTGAGCCAGAGGCCCCAGGAAAGCTGTGGTGGCACATGTAACGCTCAGAAACTAGAAGACGGTAAATGTTTGTTGCTTTAACCCACTAAGTCTTGGGGTCATTTGGCACATGGCAACAGAGAAGTAAGACAGATCTGTGCTGTTTCACTTATTAGGACTTCCCAAAGGTACTGTACACTCTATATGTCTGCCATGAATATTTCACAAGCCATAGAAACTTCTGGGCTCAGTGGCAGGGCATCTTGTATTACAGCCTGGACAAGCTGCTGCCGAGCAGTCTATGATTCTTAACTCTACTCAAAATTGCAAACTTACTGGTGGCTTGGTAAATAAGCCAGAACAGTATGTCCAAATGTCGTGTATGTTATCTCAAAATCCCATGAGTATTTTGGGGGTGAGTGGCACAAGCTGCAGAAAGTTATCTTTCTCTTTCAAGAGGATATTTCCAGTGCACTGGGTCTCCTAACACCTCACTCATAGGCCAGGTCCCTGAATTTTTGCAGTTCCAATCTCTGACACATGTGTGTTTTGCTAAGGCATCTTACTTCCTGTTTTCCAAATGCAATCAACATGGCATCCTGTCATCAGTGTAATGGGCCAGCGGGATGTGTAGCATAATGTTCAAGGTCCCTCTGAATGTGTTATATCAGAGAGCAGGGGACTTGGTGTAACCCAATATAACTCACACAGTAGAGGTATATTGCTGCCCTTGCCATGCGAAGGCAAAGTACTTCTGATGATTTTTTCTGAAGGAATGGGGGAAAACCAAACATTTTCTAGGTCAGTAGCTGCATATCAGGTGCCAGGGAATTTGCTCCAGTAATGATATTACATCCAGAACCTCAGCAACAATTGTCATCACCACTTGGTTAAATTTATGATACTCTATATCAAGGACTTGACAAATGTCAGTCTGTGGGCCAAATCTTGCATGTGGCCTGTTTTAATACAACCTTTAAACTAAGAATGGTTTCTACATGTTTTAAGGGTTACAAAAATAAAACAGAGAAGAACATGTAATAGAGGCCAAATGTGTTCCACCAAGCCTAAAATATTTACTACCTGGCCCTTTACAGAGAACGTGTGCTCTGTAGTCATTCTCTGTAACTCACCTGGCCTGAGCACTGGCCAAACATGCGAGCTCAAAGGGCATGCGCAGTGACCACTCCTGAATCTTTCACATCCTTGATAGTGACATGGATTTCTGCAATTCCTTCCTGGACGGTGATCGTGGTTTTTCTTCCCTGTCTTGGTGAGAGAGACTTCCGCTATAATATGCCTCTCCAAAAATCAGAGAAGAAATGTAGCTACTGAGTGTATCTGTTCTGGGCCTTAGGAGGTCCCCAAGGGATGTGTGTGTCACCTCACTGGACCCAAAATGAGACCAAGTCTTGGACCAAGACTTCAACCAGCACCTGAAATCCACAGGCTCCATCTTTGGTGAACCAGAGATTTGGGCTCTGAGGATTAGTGTCAGTTCAGAGCTAATATTTAATGACCTTCAGAAAGCCTAGATATTTTTCTTTCTGCAGTAGTAGTCACCCTGGTTGTATTAGTTTCTAGGACTGTATCATAAAGTACCACAAGCTGAATTTACAACAGAAACTTACTGTGTCTCAGTTCTAGAGACTAGAAGTCTGAGATCAAGGTGTCACCAGGGTTGGTTCTTTCTGAGGGTGACTCTCTCCTAGCTTCTAACAGCCTCAGGCATTCCCTTGGCTATAGATGGTGTTCTCTCTGTGTGTCTTTACATCATATTCCCTCCGTGTATGTCTGTATCTAAATATCCTCTTTTTATAAGGATACAGTCATAATGGAGTAGGGCCCACCCTAATGACCTCATCTCAACTTGAGTATCTGCAAAGATCCTATTTCCAAATAAGGTCACATTTACGGATACCGGGGGTTAGGACTGCAACATCTTTTGGGGAATTCAATTCAACCCTAGCAAACGAGTACTAGTGAATGGCTCAGATCACTCTGGGGAAGGCTTGGGGGAAGGCTCATCACTTGTATCTGTGGCTTTGCTGTAAGGCTCTTCCTCAAGGGGACCTGGCCTCCATTCTTGGTGAAGGACTCTGGGTCCCACATCAACTCCGGGCTACAAAGACTCGAGAAGCCCAGAGGGGATTGTGAAAGATGCTGGTGGCCCCTCACCAGGGCATTTTTGAACATCTGAGTGATGGGAGAACCCAGAAGAGTTGCAGGACTGCATTGGCAGGAGCCTGGGGAGGATGGTTGAGGGTGGAGTCGAGGGATGTTGGACCCTAGGGTAGCCGAGAAAGGTGCACATCATAGGTCCATCCAACACTGAAGCCTCCCTGAGCCCGGGACTCCCTCACCGGCAGCATCACTGAACTTCCCACAGCTAATGTGCCTGTGAAGTACCTGGGAACTTTCTAGAATGCAGATTTGACTTCATGAAGCCTGGGAGGGAGCGTGTCTGCCGAGATCCCAGGGGTGGGTTGCTGCTAACCCAGGGCCACCTTGAGTAGTGAGGTTGCCACGTTTTGGAGGTGGAATGTGGGTCTCCGGCATTTCCACTGCATGAACTCTTGGCCACCTTCAAGCCCAGGGCTTGGTTACCAACTCGCAGGACGGTCATAGCCTCCTGTGCGCTTGGCCAGCACATCCGCCCCGAATCCTGGAGAGTGTGATGATGTCAGTCCTCTGAGCATGGCACCTCATCCTCTGTGGTCTGACACCCCCAAATCTACCCTCAGTCCTCCCCAGAATCCTGCCAATGCAGCTCTGCAACTCTCCTGGGCACAGGCTGTCCACCCTGGCAGGCCAGTGCTTGTGTCTGGGCCATGAGGCGTCTCACCCTCATGCACCTGGAAGCGATGCGGGATGTGGAGATGGCCCCATCCTGCGTCCACATCCTGTGTGAGCCCTTGGGTGGTCAATGGCCAGTGGAAGCATTTATGGAGAGGAGAGATGCTTGGCCTCAGATGGGGGTGGAGGGGTCATCTCTGCTGGGGGAGAAGGGTCAGGGTATTTGCTCAGGATCCCAAATTCTCGGCCTCACCTTTCTGCCCAAACTTCCCAACCCCATGTCTCAGAGTTTAACTCTTTCCTCTCCAAGGCCAAGACCTTGGTGTAAGGAAGTGGGACGTGATGGACATCTAATCGGTGCTGCAAATCCAGCAGCCCGGCCCAGCCTGAGCCCAGCCCTCACTGCCTCGCAACAGTGGGCGCTTAGCTGGGAAAGCCTCTCCATTGTCCCATTCCCAGAGGGACACTCTCACTCCTCCATTCCTTCTTTCCTTCTTGAATGTTGTGTAGCTCTCAGAAGAAGCCAGCTGACCCCCATCTTTATCACGTGACTGTTACCATGGAAACGAGATGCCCCCAGGTACCTTACCTCACACTCATGCTCCCAGGTACCTTACCTCACACGCATGCTCCCAGGTACCTTACCTGACACTTCACTCCACGTCACCTCTGGTAGGTTTCGGACCTTTTTCCACCTCTCCAACCAGGAGACATGCCCTGGGAGCCAACCTTGGGTCTCATTTCCGGGGTCAGTTAACAGGGTCACTGCTGGTAGCAATTTCTGTGTCAATCAGAGGTCCTGCAAGAAGCAGGCCTGTCACTCCAAATCTGGGTAATTCAAGGAAAGTTAGATGGAGAGAGTGTTGACCTTTCTTTGGGGCTAGTGAGCCCCTCAGCCTGAGGCGTGAAGAGAGGGGTGAGATTTGGTGAGCCAGAGAAGACTGCTGTGTGGAGAGGGCTGCCCACGGGGCTGTGGGTGGACATGGAAGCACAGCCTGTCCAGGGCGACACGGCCAGGAGGGACCAGGAGGCAACCTACCCCCACTGGGTTCACTTTCTCCCGAGTACCCATGTCATGCTGGTGCCACCACAGTGGCCAAAAGCCAGGGGATGTGAGGGCTGGAGACACAGCCGAGGCAGCACCACCTCCAGGGTCTCAGAGAGCTGATCAGGATGGGCAGACAGGGGACCCCCACTCACCCCACTCAGACACGCACCCCTGAGCAGAACCAGGGTGACTGTGAGGTGGAGGTCGGCGGGGGGCAGGCAGCGGGAGTGGGCGTGGGGAGGGGGCCTGGAGATGGAAAACTTTAGCCCCAAAGCAGGAAGGTCTGCTGGGCATGCAAAACCAGGGGCACACATTTGGAACCCTAGCACGAGAGGACTGCAAATTAGGTCAGGCTTCAGCTGCCTCAGGGTCCGGCCACATTATTTTCCATCAAGAAAAGTGAAACCCAAGAGGACTTACAATATTTGTACAAGGTGACCCAGCTCGTTAGTGGACCAATACTCAACTCAGTGCATTGTCTTCTTCACCAAATGGTCATTTTTTAAAAACAGGACCATCGTGTGATCTTGTGTTAGTGTTGACCGCCAGGAGTCTTGGAATCACCACTGCAAGTCTGAGAGGCGGTCTGGAGAGTGACGTGGGCCCCCGCCCACCCCTCCCACCCACTCGGAAGGGCAAAGTCCGACACACACAGGGAAGGATGTAACAAACAACCGTGAATCCTGCACGTTGGGCCTCTCCTGAAGACCCTGGCTCAGGATCGGCAGCTGGAGCCAGGGTGGTGGGCTGGGTGTGAGCCTGACTAAGAATGTGGTGGCCCCAGTTCTAACCCTGCTCCCCTCCCAGAGGGGCTGCCAGGACACACTTACCAGGTCACCCAAGAGAAGTTATTCTCCCTCCAAAGCCAGACTCATTTTCCTCCGAACCTAATCTTTCACTGAAGAAAAGAATTTCTCTTACATTCATTCATTCATTCATTCATTCATTCTTCAACAGATATTTGTTGAATAAGGCACTGTCGTAGGTGCTGGGGCCACCTGAACGCACAAAATAGACAAAGCTCCCTGCATTTTGGACCTTCCATTCTACTGGGGGGGCGAGGGTGTCAATAAATAACAAGCACAGAGCGTAAGCAAATCACTGTGTCCCTTAGAAGGTAGTGAGAGCTGCAGAGCAGGGGAGGGACCTGGGACGCTGCGGTTGGAGGTGGCCCTTTAGGTACAGGGTCAGGGAGGCTGCACCCCGAGGACCTGAGAGAGGGACCCCCCCCGATGCAGGGCCCCTGCTAGAGGGAGAGCCCGCTACTTCATCAGTGTCACGTCAGCTCTCATACACACAACCTCACTGTGAAAAGGACTCCACTGGGAAAGGGAAAAGCAAAGCAAAAAAAAAAATTTTAATTAATTAATTTAGGTAAATAAGTAAAAATGCTCCCACAATTCCTTTAAGTGGGATGTTGAACATTTGTGAGTTTTCAATGCCCATGCCAACCGGAAGGGCATGGCTCTCTGGACAGGGCCAGGGTGCTGGAGAACCTCAGGGTGCTTTGCTCGTGTACCAATTTGCCATGGAAAAGTCTGACAAGACAAACGAGTGGAGAAAAGAAGAAGTTTGAAGTCCAGTTCCTGGTATTTCCAGGTCATTTTGCCCAGGCACATGGATCCTTAAAACCATTGGAAATAGTTGCATGCCCAGTTGGAAAGGACCAGGCTGGGCCACTGGGCCCCACTTGCCCCTGTCTGCCTGTCCGTCCCTGAATCGCCATGGGGGACCGGTGAGCCATTGTTGACACGCTGTGCCTGGCATGGGCATCTCGCCTATGACTCACTCTCCAGTGAGTGTACTGTTGACTTAGCAGGAGGGTCTCGGAAAAGCTCAGGCGCTGGACCAGGTCGTGACCGAGGAGACTGCCACAGGATAAGAGAGGGACTTTCTGAATCTCAACTCCCTCAACCAAGACGACCATGCAATATAGCATTTTTCTCTATCAGCAAACTTGTCAGTTTGGCTTGGCTGCGTTTACGAAACACCTTTTAATCAGTGGGGATCACTTGGAATGAAGGGTGTCGGGGCCCTCCTTAGGCAAACGTTATCTGACCCTCTTTAAAAAGCAAACAGAGCCTGTGGTATAAGATCGAGGGCCAGGATGCACTCATCCTTGACCGTGGTCTCCTTTGGACAGAGGAGGAAGTTCACAGCCACCATGGAGCCCAAGGTGACCTGCGTCCTGGTCATGGTCTTTGCTCTGGCCCTCAGCAGCCTGGCTCAGGGCGAGGCCGGTAAGACACCCCCCTTCCTGCTCTGTGGTGGGCACGCGGGGCAGGGGTCCGCCTCTGGGAGTCATGGTTTCACAACGTACTTTTGAGCCAAGCGCTGTTTTGTGCCAGGGGCTGTTCTAGACCCTGGAAAGATTCTGGAAGGCAGAACAGGGGAAGATAGCAGCAGGGTGGAGGGGCCCGTGAAAGCTTTGGGAACTGCGGTGAGAAAGTAGTGGCCTCGGTTGACATCTCTCTTCAGTATTGATGCTAGAATATTCTGGGGCTCTTAAGTATCACATTTCAAAGAGCTATCTTTGATGTTGGGAATAAGAATAGCTCTTCCAAATGCCCAAGCCAAACCCCTGGGGCTGGACCCATTCAAGGTCCACACAGACCTCTAAGAGCCTCTTCTGAGGACGGGCGTCCCCTGGGAACCCCGCTGGCAGGTTCTGTGGGCTCTCCTGGGCCCCCTGTTCCATGGAACCCAGACCACCTGTCCCATTGGTGCATGTGTTCCATCAGTGCCTAGTCCGTGGGTGTCACCAAATGAGAGAATTAAGGGGGGAGGGCACTATCGCTTCCTTTGAACGTGTTTGTGTCTCAAATCCTTTATCTGCAGAACAGGGTCAATCTTCAGCTTTAGAGGGCTGTCAACAAAATCACGTGTGACAATGTTTGGGAAAAGCTACAAAGTGCTAAATAAACGTTGTTTATTATTGGTAGATACACTTTTAAAGGGAGAGGGCTGGAGAAGGATTTTCCAAAGGTTTCAAAATGAGGATTCCAATAGAGGTTTGAAGGGAGGTAAAAGGATGGTTCCCATGTATCTCTGGACATGTTCCAAGGACCTCACATGTCAGGAACAGAGGACCAGGCATGTGAAGAGGGGATGGGGGGAGGAAGGCCCCACAGCCTAAGGCAAGGAGGAGGGAGGGGGCTTGGACCTGAAAGGAGGTATGACCTCCTGTGGGGATGGAGGAGGGTGGTCTGCACCCGGCCGCCCCCCGGTCTGTCTGCATCTTCCCTGCCACCCCAGTCCCCAGCTCTGCCCACTGCACTGTCCGCTTCCGGGAGGCTGGGCAGCCTAGCGCTGGTCCCCACTCTCCACACCAGCTGCTGGCCACCCACTGGCCCCTGCCCTGTGGCCCAAGGCTCAACCTTTCTCTACGGTTCTCACAGGGTCAGCGATCCTGTGACAACAGAAAACTAGGAAACTCCATCCAATTACAAGTGTAGCCCTGGCTGGAAATCATTTCCATTTAGTCCTGTTATGTAACAGAAAACAGTGGGCAAGATGGACTCCTGTTGAGGACAGAACCCTTGGAAATCTTCAGTTCCCTTTTAGGTTGGCAGTTGGGAGGGGGTCAGGTTACCCAGCAAAACAGGCCCCTGCCCCGCCCCCCTGGCTGCTGCATCACACCCTGCAGGGAGAGAAAGGACAAAAGAACTGTGGTCCAAGCTCTGCACACACAGCCTGTCTTGACCTTTCCCACCACCCTGCCCGGTGGAGTGGGCAATGACCACCTTCTCTCTACGTTGGGGAGGCCAGACCCTGGGGGGATTTGATGTCCCCAAGAGGCTGCACCGCCAGTGGGAGATGGACGCACATCTTTTTGCAAAGCCACAGAACCTTTTCTTCAAAGAAAGCTGGAGGCGATCCTCAGATGCCAATACAAAAAAGACCAGCTCGAGTGATGGGCTCCGCTTTAGGATGCTCAGCTGGACTTCACAAGGGACCAAATGCGAGCATCCCGCCTCTCAGTCTAGGAGAGGCCGGGCATCTAGCTGTCTTTGGTTGGACTGCCTTCTTCTGAGAGCGAGATGCTCCAGGTCAAGGCCAGCTCGTGACCACGTGTGCCCTGAACCTCGGTCCTCCTTGTTCTGTTCCAGCTCCTTCCCTCCCTGTCTCTTTACCACCCGCACTCCCAAGGCCTTGCTGCTCGTCCCTTTCCCCCGGGGACACAGTCTGGTCCGGGAGTCGATGCAGCGGCTGCGTGGCCAGGCCTCTCTCCGGAGCCCAGCTGGTGGCGTTCACCCACGAGCACGCCGAGCCCACGTGCGGAGCAGAGCCCTTAACCTTCGAAGCATCCCCCCTCCCCCGCAAGACAGGGTAGGGGTTCCGGATTCCTCTTCTGCTACCTGCCTCAACCCGCCCACCACCCGGTCCGAGCAGTATGCCTTCTCAGAGCCCTACACTCTGGCCCTGAGTTCAGACCCTACAGATCTTGCATCTAGAACACGTGGGAGCCGTTAGCCGCCCGCGAGTGTTCTCCACTTTGGGTCAATGTCGTCACTCCTCTGCTTAAAGCTTCCGAGTGGCTCCCTTTGGTCTTGGGCTGAAGTCGTCCACTCCAGCCCTCAGCCTGGCTTTTCCAAACCACCCCACCCTGACTCCCCATCTTACCTTGAACACACTTTGCTCTCTCTCTCTCCACCACCTTTGAACACGCTACTCCCTCTGCTTGGAACACCCATTGCCTCGTCCTCACCTGGTCAGCCTCCTCCTACAGGAAGCCCTCCTTGCTTTGTTTAGCCTGTTGTCACTCTCCCCTCTTGGGCTTGCCCACGGCTGGTTGCACTGTGCCGTTTTGTACCTTTACTCAGCTTCCGTCTCTGTCAGACTGTTAGCTTCTTAACAACAACGTCTCTATTTTTAATTTCTGGGTCCCTATCATCCTGCACAGGGCCTGGCATGAACTTCATCCCTGAGGGGATAAATAGATCCCTGTTTATTTCTGCTGTGCTGGCTCCGGTTTCTAGCACCCACAAGCGGTGCTCCACAGATATTTATTGATTGAGTGAATAAAGTTTAATAATTGTTGAAATTAATGAGCAAATGAGTAGGTTATCTAGGTAGGTGCAAAGTTTACAAATCCCAGGCACCTTGCATTTTCCCAGAGTTTCAGTGTTTTCGCATCAGGAAATGAGGACAGGGTCTCCTCTTGTATGGGGAGCCCTGGGTCTGCATCAACTGCTCCGCTGGCTGCTGATTTAATTGGGGAAAGGAAGCGAGCTGGAGTGCGGGTAATAACAGGGAGGGATTCAGTCCACGACTTACCTTCACCTCTTGGCCCATATACTTTCAGAGACGTGTCAGATGGGACCCCATCAAAGGGTAAATTGTGGTGAACCCGGTATCACACCTACGGAGTGCAAAGATAAAGGCTGCTGCTTTGATAGCAACATTTTTGGAGTCCCCTGGTGCTTCCATCCTGTGGCCATTGATGAACCTTCAGAAGGTAAGGCCATGACAACACCATGGGGTCTGAAGATGCAGAATTAGTGAGAAAAAAAAACCACATGGGACCACGGGACCCTGCTCTGAATTGCCAGCTGTGTTTTTGCCCAGAGTAATGGCCAAGGGGTGACTAGAAAGAAGTGGTTTTGCCTAAATCAGTCTGAATCCAGGGCTGGGGGATGGAAACACAGGGGCGAAAGACCCATTGGGTGAGGCACCCTATTTTTTTCCTGGCTTTTCTTCACATCTCTAACCACAGATCTGTGAAGAATTGTCCTTGGTAACACTTCATCGCTTGCTTGGGGGTGGGGAGTGGAAAGAATGACAAAATATAAAGACAATCTTTGTTTTCTAAAGAATGTTCCCAGTGATGCTTTTAAGCAAATTATCTGTAATTATTTAAAAGTGAGAGAAAATACTTATTCTTGCTAACGCATCTCATCTTCCCCACCCTTCACCTTTGCAGGGGAGTGTCAGTTTTAGATGCTTTTCCGGTAGGGATGGCATCAGCCCGGCGCCGGGGTCTTAGCTCCATCTCTGGCCGGATGTTTCGGGGTCCTCTGAGTCTGAACTCACTGCCTGGATTGACTGCTCTGATTCCTCGTACTCAAAATTAGCCTGAAAATTAAAAGAGATAAATGTTACTCTGTGCTGGTACTTCTTTTAAAAAATAGAAACGATGTTCCCTTTGAGAGAGAAATGCGATATTTGCACCTCTGGGTTCTCATCGTGGATTACACATTAACTCAGGCTATCTTGGGCCAGATGAGAGCGTGACTTGTAATTGCGTTAGGCTCTCTCGATGGATATCAGCCGTCAGCGTCCGTGCACAAGGCCACTGGGTTGCAAAGTGTCAGAAGCAATTCGGGGCCACATCCTTGTCAAATCATGAAAACAGGCACCAAACTTTACTCACATTCTTTACGTATTCATGGTGGTAATAAAAATTGCCTGGCAACTTCTTCACTTCCCCCGGATGGAAACTGACTTAGGAGATCAAATCCATCGCAAAGCGTCTGCAAGTGTTAATAATAAAAACAATTGCAGAGGACGGCGCGGGTTGACGTCTTGAGGAAACACCCAACCGCCTGGCTCCCCACTTTTGAGCTCCAAACTGGAAAATAGAACAAAATGGGGGGTGGGGTGGGAGATACGGAGGCCACGGTGCACCCTTATCACTGACACAGGCAGGACGGAAGGGAGCCAGTCGGACCTGCCTGGACCTGGGCAGATGCCTCACCCTGGCGGGCAGTGCTGGGCTGAGCAGCCTCAAGGGCCCCCGGGGCAGCCAGCCCTGCTCCAGAGAGCTCAGCTCAGCCAGCCGTGCTCCTGGACGCCTCCTCCCAGGGCCTGTCTCTGGGGTCGCAGGAGCCCCGCCTTCCCGCCCTCCCCAGCCAGCTGGTCCCCAGAAGGAGGTACTGCCCTCTGCGCGACCAGTTTTTTCCCAATTTTCCGGCAGATCCATCACCCACCCGCAACCCTTGGCCGCCAGGACGAGTAAGTACAGAGGCCCCGGGGGCCAGGAGATACACTGCACGTGCGGAAGCGTCAGGATGGGGACCCCAGCACACGCACACAGCAGCATACGTGTGTGTGCAATAGTATATGTGTCATGCGTGTGCCGTGACCTTCACGGGAGAACGTGCAGAGAAATTTTGGGTTCTCTTTTTTTAATCCGAAGCGTATCTGATCTTTCTCACAATCTTCACCTGTTAGTGAGAGGTAAAAATAAACTATGTGTGTTTACTCCGGCCCCTCTGGAAATGCAGTGTGTGACGGTACTTCGTGCAGCTTCTGCAGGTAGTAGTCGCCAGTCTCTGAACCCTCCCTCTCCCACTTTCCTGCCCCTCCTTAGAGCTAGGTGGACAGAGGGGACCAAGCCCCCACGGCTGTGGAGCTAGGGAGTCCTTGGGTCTACGTCATGCCCTTTGGGTTGCCACTGGCCTGTCTGGGGGTCTCGGCTGGAGTTTTTTCTGGAGTCCAGCTTGTCACGTCCCCTGTGCCTTCTCCCCACGTTCCCCAGTGCCAGAGAGGAGGGCTTTCCCCCATGACATAGCAGGTCCGTTTCCCAGTTCCCGACATTCATTCCTTCCCTTCTTTCTTCCCTGACTTCCACTCTATAAAGAATGGAGAAAGTACTCACTTTCCCAACCTCTCTTTCAATTAGAGGTAGGACTCCACTCTGGCCCATGAGGCGGAAGCAGGCATCTACTTGAAGGCTCTGGGGAAAGGCTTTTACTGCTTGGTAAGAGGAGAGCTCCCTCTAGCTGTCCTGGATGGCCCTTGCAGCCTGCCTTTGGATGTTGTGTGGTGTGAGGGTGTGATGTGGTGCTTCAGGCAGCCATTCTGTGATAATGAGGAAAAGCCAGAGAACTAGAGCCTTGATATCCCTCAGCTGCTGATTTTCCCCAGCATCACCCACCTCCAGACTTCATGTTAAGTAAACCCAAATATCCTTATGGGTTAAACCTCTGCTGGTTGAGTTTTCTGTATCTTCCAAGACTTTACCAAGGCCTGTATCTTCCCTGTATCTTAGAGGGGTGAGTCCACATCCCAGCTACCACGGGCAGGGACAAGCTCTCACCCAAAGTAAACGTCCTCAGGGTGAGTCCTCCAGGCTGGGCCCTTCATCTGTTAAAGGACAGTGGGCAATCTGTCCCCTCTACCACACCTAGTGTTTCACTAACTTCTCACAGAGCCATCCACCCAATTCAGGCTCTCAGGAGGAATTTTGGGCTCAGAATCAGGAGTGATCAGGGGCAAAGAGAGGTGCGTGTGGGGAGAATTAAAAGGCAATTCTTTAGGTTTTTGAAACAAACTCCATTACAAATGTTATCTTATCCTTATCTTCATCCCCGTTTGGTAAGCCAAGAAATGTTTAGTAACTCGCCCAATTGAGCAGACACACAGATCAGACCAGACTCTCCTGAACCAGAGAGCCTCTAGAATCAAAGTTTACTAATAATTTCAAGGATGCAATCAAGAGAAAGCCAAGAATGGGATCTGGGACACGAGGGCCATACCCACGCTGCCCCTTTGTGTCACACGTACCCCCTGGCTCTGAGAGGTGAACTTGGTCTCCTGGGGGTTCCTGCAGCAGTGAGCTGAACTGGGCATTCTCCCCCTTTTCCTGGGCAGAGACCATGCAGGCTATGCCACTTTTCATGGAGCTGTGATGCACAGATTGGGGTTTCTTGACCCTAAGTACTCCTGTGGCTGACAGGCATCAGACCATGGGGCGGAGGCCAGGTGACAGGAGGCCAGGTGGGTCCCCTGCCTTCCTTCTGTTTCTCTGGATTCCTGCCCACTGAGGGAGTGAATGGATGGAGGGCCAACGGCTTCAAACCACCCCCCACCACGTTACATGGAAAGAAATCTGTGGTCCACGATGGCTCGGCCACCTCCTCTGGTGTTTACCCGCGTGGATGCGTGATCCCACGGCTCCACCGTCTGGACACCAGGCCTCTCAGGCTCACCCGCACGGCTACGAGAACACGGGGGGCTCCTGCAGGGGCGCCCCGTCCAGCACCCCGCACGGGTGGGAAAGGGATTTGACTTGCTCTCTGCCACACTCTGCTTCCTGAGAATCACAAAATCCCTAGGAATTCCGACAGTGGAGGCGACTGAGGGCAGAGAGGGAGGCGCCCAGGCAGCGTGTGGGGGGACCTGTCAGAACAGACACCGGTGGAAATGCACTGGGAAACCGGGTGGCCTCAGAGGGCAGTCAAGCCCGTGCCCGCCCGTGCTGTCTGGCCTCAGCCGCCCAGGACATCCCAGTGGGTCCCAGCGCTCAGTGAGGCTGTGGAGGGAGAGAGGTGGGAGCTGGGGTGTCGCGTCCTTCCCGTGTTCAGAGCCAGGATGGGAGCGGGTGGGGGACAGAACAGGACTGTTAAGAAATCACCACCACCCACGGGGGCAGACCTGCCCCATGGCCGCCTCCGCATCACCTGCCCCTCCCCGTCACGTGCCCCCATGAAGGCGATTGGTTGGTGACCCCTCCTGGGGAGGGAAATCTGGGCTTCCCAGGAGCCTGGACCACCTCCCCGCCCCGCGCTTCACTACAGCCAGGAGTGCATGGCCAGGGGAGTAGAACAGATGGCAGGGCTTAGGAGCAAAGGGCGCCTTGTCATGGCCAATGCAGAGGCCTTGAAGCATCCAGAAGGTGGTGGGAAAAAGGCAGGCTGTGTGATAAAGTGCCTCAGTAAGAACAGCTCTGCTGATAAGGCACAAGGAGCCTTTAACAGTTCGGGGACCATGTCACACGCATGCACACACGCACACACACACACACGCAGTCACACATACACACAGCTCTTAAAGGGCCCACACCGCTCCCTCCCCCCAACCTTGGAAACCAGGCTGAGGGAGTCTCTTTGGGGGTGAGCTCTCTTGCACCTCAAAACCAGTGGATTTCTGCCAGGAGAGGGCAAGCCACCCTTATACTTTCTACATCTGAATACGTAGCTTGTTAGTGGAAAGTTTTATGTTTTCTATCTTTGTTTTTAGAGACAGGCCTTCAACTTCAGAACGACACAACAGAGGGATGTGTCAGTTTAGAGTTTTCTTGGTTTTCACACATGTGGAGCTACAAGGCTAACTGGCCAGTCAACACGGCTGTCTGACACCCTGCGTACCGCCCTTTCCCTCCAGCCTGGAAACCACCAACACGGGAATTTTTCTAGAACTTTCCATGTCCTTGAAGAGCTTCAGACAAAAGTTCAGGAAGTTTCTCCTGGGAGAGGTTCGTATTTTGGGGGGAAGTCAGGGGTCTTCTGACGGACAACTGGTGTGGAAGGGAGTCACGTCTGTGTCAGCCCTGGAGTGGACACGGAATGGGTAACAAATGCGTAACAGAGGAGCCCAAGTGAGCACAGCTCCCCACGCGGCCTGAGGGACCAGGCAAGGACAGGTGGATGTGCAGAGAGGGGCCCAAGGGAGAGGGAGCGAGTCCCGACCCCGAGGCTGGCAGTGCTGTCACCCTGGTGTCCCAGTGACACCTGAAGCCATGGGACACCCCTTCCCCTTTCTTCATCAGCTTGTGCTGGTATCCTGGTCAGACCGACGGCTTAAACAACAGACATTTATTCTCTCAGTTCTAGAGGCTGGAAGTCCAAGATTGAGGTGTGGGCAGGGCTGATTTCTCCCGAGGCCTCTCTCCTTGGTGTATAGATGGCCGTCTTCTCCGTGTTCTCTGTGTGTGTCTGTGTCCGTGTCCTAATCTCCTCTTCTTAGAAGGACACCAGTCATATTGGAGTAAGGCCCACCCTACTGGCTTCATTTTAACTTAATTACTTTTAGAGACTTCATCTCCAAATAAGGTCACATTATGAGGTCCTGGAGAATAGGACTTCCATATATGAATTTGGAGGAGACATTTTAGCCCATAACAGCTGGTGTCTCTTACTTGCAACCAAGGAACCCTAATAAGTGCAAATTACCAAAGGGCAGGGGTCGCAGCTGTTTGTTGTTGAGACTAGTCACTTCTGCTCTAGGTGGTAAGAAAACAAAAGGAATACATGAGACTGAGAATGTGTCAAATGCAGACAGTGAGCAAACCCGGAGACTATGAGACATAGGGGACATTCATACTGTATGTTAAGGGAAGACAGGGAGTGAGTGGGTCACCTGTAGGACGTGTTAGTGACAAAGAGGATGGAACAGGCAGAATGTTATCTCAGGTGAGACAGGATGGAGGATCCGTAGGAAGCAGACTGCCCATCTCCAGCCTGACCGCTCCGTCATCCTTAATCAGGCCCCCATTGGTGACCCTGGTCATGGCCCAATTCAGGCTCCACATGTCACCCCAGACCCAGGCTAACAGCATGGCTGTCCTGTGGGTCACTGTGAGCTGCAGCTGGGCCAGCGCTGCTTTCCCCGAGTCTCCCCAATAAAGCCTGAGTGTGTGCTCGCACTGCCCATGTCCTGGCCCCTGCTCAAACCCCAGTTCTGGTCCTTGTCACCATGCATTGATGGAAAGGCCGAGAGAGCAACAGGACACATGAGCATCTCATGACCCAGGATCCAGGTGTGTGGTCCTTCCACCCACTTGCACCCCATGCAGAGTGCAAACCTGCCACTTCTGACCCTCACTTTTCACCACGTGTTGGAGATAGATTTACTAAACCCTGTGGCTCAAGCACCTTAATTGGATCTGTGAGCCCTTCCGTGTACTTGGAGATTATTGTTGTTTCTAGATAATTGCCAACACAACAATAGGCTTCTATTCAGAACATGTTGAACTAAGGACCAGACCAGGAACCAACTCTTGAAGCCAAGTTGTGGCTTCAGATCCTATTCGTAGGGTTGTAGGGAAGGGTATTGTTAGCTTAAGAAAACTCTCTTGCGTTTATTTGTGAGTGTGGGCAGAGACAGCTTGTGGAAATATTCAGTGCTCGTGAGCCCGACAGGAAACTTCAGCTAAGCAGAGACACATACCTGGCAAATCCCAGCACAGGAATGTACTGGCAGGTATCAAACAGTCACCCATTTAAAGGTCCGAGCAGACACATTATAGTTAGTTACAGAAAGATAAATAGTATTATTTTAAAGGTATTTCTTAATTGTTCTTCTCAGCTCTTGACATTGCCCTGAGCCGGACATTTTGGGGTTAGCAAACAGATTAAATTAGGCAAAGCCATACGTACTCACATATATATGTGGTACAGTGAGGTTGATTGAACCTAAAAGTAGGGAACATCTATTCTAAAGACAAACATTGTTGGGATTTTTATATTTAATCTTATCTGGTTCATCAGTGTTGAGAACTCAGAAGGGCTGAGAGTTTACCCCACTTGCAAGCGAATAGCTTCATGGCTGCTGGCCAAGGACAGGAGACTCCTGGTTCAGAGATAAAGGACCTTATTACTCATCACATAGCAAGCAGTGTAAACAGCAGCATGCTTGTCTAGGTTCCCTTTGCCCCCAAGTCCTTCAGGGGTGGCACAGGTGAGCTCACATGGATGTCAGCACACACAGCGGGTTGCCTTCCAGGAGAGAAACACTGACCTCTCAAGGGGTTTAAATCTTTCAAGGGGCAGTAAGCTTGCCTGCCCTCTGCCCCCTGCTTATCTACCTTCCATGGTTGTTTGCCACACAAATATCCTGCCATGCAGGGCCACACGGGGGTTGCACTCAGGAACACAGTGAACAACCAGGGGCTGTGGAAGGAGCTGTGTAGTATCAAGAGGGGGTGGTGCTCCCTGGTTCCTGCAGGAGGATGAGATTGGCTTGTTTGAATAGTTCTGCTGGCTGGCAGGGAACTGAAATCCACTCCTTAGGGATAAGCAGGAACTGTGCCCAGGCCCTAGATAAGGAGGTTGTTTGGCTAAAGGGCCTTATCTGTGGGAGCTGAGTAGGGAGGAGAATTCATGGTTAGGCCACTCACGACCTCTCAATTTCACCAGATGTCAAGGAAGCACTTAACATTCAACTGTAATTTTAGGTCCTAAGCTATCGGGACAGTTAGTGTCTCATTCACAAGATGTGCAGGAACGTGAGAGACTCATGGGGAATTGTCTCCTGACAATCAGTATACTAAATATACCATTTCCAAGACCAGATTACAGAAGGGGAAAAGAGCACTGAGGCACATTTCTGTAACATTGCATTTATAAATACACATATTTACCACCTTCTTTTTTAAATTTTGTTTTTAGAGAGTTGTAGGACTAAAATACAGGGATAGGCAGATTTTTTTTTTTTTTTCTTAAAAGGCCAGAGAGTAAATATTTTAGGTTTCCTGGGCCATACAGTCTCTGCCACAGGTAATCAACTCTGCAATCATAGCTAGAAAGTGGCCATAGACAATGTGTGAATGAGTGGGTATGACTGTGTTTTTAATAAAGTTTTATTTAAACACAGGCAACAAGCTCATGGGCCATAGTTTGCCAACTCCTACTATAATATATCATTTTTCCTTGACTTGTGGTAAGTTTTAAGACTGGCCAGCTCCCACTCAGATACAAAAGGGGTACAAAAGAGACATTTTGAAGGAATGTAAATCTTGGTTAAAGTCCCTCAAAGTAGGACAAGGAGGAATTCCATCGCACAATACATTGAAAAATGCTAAGGTTTATGTCCATCCAATTATGCCCCCCGAATATAACCTATCAAGACATCTCTATTTACTCCTTCCTAAACTCTGTACCAAATTCTCATCAGCATTGGCTCATCTGTTTATGTCTCCTCCCAGCTTTGGCCATCTTCTTTATTACGTAGCTAAATTAAGTCCTGGGCTTTAGAAGAGTCTATTATTATTATTATTATTATTATTATTATTATTGGCTGCGTTGGGTCTTTGTTGCTGTGTGCCGGCTTTCTCTAGTTGCGGTGAGCGGGGGCTACTCTTCGTTGCGGTGCGTGTCTTCTCATTGCAGTGGTTTCTCTTGTCGCAGAGCATGGGCTCTAGGCATGTGGGCTTCAGTAGTTGTGGCACACGGGCTCAGTAGTTGTGGCTTGTGGGCTCTAGAGCATAGGCTCAGTAGTTGTGGCACACAGGCTTAGTTGCTCTGTAGCATGTGGGATCTTCCCAGACCAGGGGTCTAACCTGTGTCCCCTGCATTGGCAGGCAGATTCTTAACCACTGTGCCACCAGGGAAGTCCCATAGAAGAGTCTATTATTTACCCATTCTATTGATCAGCACAGCCAAACTCCAGAAACCTGGAATGCTGGGGAGGAAAATTGAATTTGCATGTTTTTCAGCCGCACCTTCTATATTTAGGAGCACCATACATGCAAATGTTAGTAATAAAACTTTACTGTTTCCCCTGATGACAGGGTAAAAATGAAATATTATCCTAGTCAGTGTCCGAGTGAGGGTTCACCAGGCATGTGAGACCTTGGAGATCATTTGATAAACTCTCATTCCAGCTCTCATTTCACAGATGAGGAAATTAATCCAGAGACGAGAAGAGGCTTGCCTTACTTATTTGCATATATCCAGACCTAGGTATTATTTTATGAATTCCATAAGGAAATTTGGGTGATGGGTGACATTAGGAGGCAGACTCCTATTCCTCATCTCCTGGGTGTCTCTTACCCATTTTTCCACCCCACACCACCTCAATAAGTAGGTATAGTTTGTGCAGATGCTGGCTTTGGTTCTAGGGATTCAGAATAAAGGAGGCATAGGTCCGGTTCTGGATGCCACCCTACACTTACTTTCTGTGTTGTTTGGGGAAACGAGTTTTCCATATAGACTGTAAAATGAGGGTGATAAGTTTAGCTCTTCGTTTGGATTGTTGTAAGAATTAAATGAGATATAGCACATGAAATCCTTAGAATATCACCTGGGACAAAGTTGGCCTGCAGATTTAGCTGTTACCTTTGGTACAATTAATAAAGGAACCAGAAATATAAAACTCCACTTAAAATGCAGGTGTGGCTAAGTGTTGTGAATCAGGTGAACAAAGGATGCTTGGGGGAGGGGTGAAGGGCACTGTCTTCTCTCAGGGGAAGTGAAGGAGGCCTTCCTGGAAGCAGTGGCTCCTGAGTCAAGAGCTGAAGGATGGACAGGAGTTAGCAAGGCAAAGATTGGAGGAAGAGCATTGCAGAGAGAGGAGGACATGCAGACAAAGGGTCAGAGGTCAGGGTGTGTCTAGAGGGCAAGATGCTTACGTTATGAAGGAGACCTGGCAATAGAAGAGTGTGGGGCGGCAGTGGGGGGTGGTATGTGGGGTCCAGTTCATAAAAGGTCTTGCTTTTCATGCTCAGGAAACTCATACTCAGGTTTTACCCTTCAGGCTGGGAGGTGTGAGGGAGTGCCAGGGGAGTGACATATACTGATTGTCACTTTATAAAGGTAATCAAGGCACCAGACTTTTGTCTAGATGAGGACAAAACTCTGGCTGAGAGATTAGTTAGGAAACAGTTGTAGCAAACCAAGGGAGAAATCATGAGACTAGACTGGGCTGTAAACACAAATGCTGCCAGAGGCCCAAACGCTGCCATAACTGAATAAATCCAGCCAGGTGGGAAGTGGTGGCAGCAACATGGAGAAATCACACCCTGCATCAAGGGACGACCACAGCTTCAGCCTGAAGAACCACTTTTAGATTCCTTGGAGGACAGGTTGGCAAGTGACAGATTCTTACAGCTGTTGTTTGTCTGAAAAAGTATTTTGAAATCTCTGTACCTCCTGCTCAATTCTGCTGTGAATCTAGAGCTGCTCTAAAAAATAAAATAAGGATATTTTCCGTGAGTATAGAATTCTGACTTGACAGGTTTTCTCCTTTAGCACTTTAATATAGTTGTTCCATTGCCTTCCAGATTGCATGGTTTCAGATGAGAGGTCACTTGTCATTTTTTTTTCCAATACAATATTTTTAATAACTTTTTTATAATATCAATTCTTCTAAAATATACTTTAGGTATGTTTCCATCCAAACCTTGAACTGACATTTTTTTTTCATTTTTAATTTAATTTATTTTTTTGGACAGCAGGTTCTTATTCGTCAACCATTTTATACACAACAGTGTATACATGTCAATCCCGATCTCCCAATTCATCACATCACCACCCCGCCCCCAACGCTTTCCCCCCTTGGTGTCCATACGTTTATTCTCTACATTTGTGTCTCAATTTCTGCCCTGTAAACCAGTTCATCTGTACCATTTTTCTAGGTTCCACATATGTGTTAATATACGATATTTGTTTTTCTCTTTCTGACTTACTTCACTCTGTATGACAGTCTCTAGATCCATCCACGTCTCTACAAATAACTCAATTTCATTTCTTTTTATGGCTGAGTAATATTCCATTGTATATATGTACCACAACTTCTTTATCCATTCGTCTGTCGATGGGCATTTAGGTTGCTTCCATGACCTGGCTATTGTAAATAGTGCTGCAATGAACATTGGGGTGCATATGTCTTTTTGAATTATGGTTTTCTCTGGGTATATGCCCAGTAGTGGGATTGCTGGGTCATATGGTAATTCTATTTTTAGTTTTTTAAGGAACCTCCATACTGTTCTCCATAGTGGCTGCATCAATTTACATTCCCACCAACAGTGCAAGAGGGTTCCCTTTTTTCCACACTCTCACCAACATTTGTTATTTGTGTTCTTTTTGATAATAGCCATTCTGACAAGTGTGAGGTAATACCTCATGATGGTTTTGATTTGCATTTTCCTGGTGATTATTGATGTTGAACATCTTTTCATGTGTCTGTCCACCATCTCTATGTCTTCTTTGGAAAAAATGTCTATTCAGGTCCTCTGTCTACTTTTAAAATTGGATTGTTTGGTTTTTGGCTATTGAGTTGTATGAGTTCTTTATATATTTTGGATATTAACCCCTTATTGGATATATCATTTGCAAATATCTTCTCCCATTCAGTAGGCAGACTTTTACTGTTTGTAGATTTTTTGATGATGCCCATTCTAACTGGTGTGAGGTGATACCTCATTGTAGTTTTGATTTGCATTTCTCTAATAATTAGTGATGTTGAGCAGCTTTTCATGTGCTTCTTCTTGGCCATCTGTATGTCTTCTTTGGAGAAATGTCTATTTAGGTCTTCTGCCCATTTTTGGATTGGGTTGTTTGTTTCTTTAATATTGAGCTGCATGAGCTAATTACATATTTTGGAGATTAATCCTTTGTCCGATGATTCATTTGCAAATATTTTCTTCCATTTTGAGGGTTGTCTTTTCGTCTTGTTTATGGTTTCCTTTGCTGTGCAAAAGTTTTTAAGTTTCATTAGGTCCCATTTGTTTATTTTTGTTTTTATTTCCATTACTCTAGGAGGTGGATCAAAAAAGATATTGCTGTGATTTATGTCAAAGAGTGTTCTTCCAATGTTTTCCTGTAAGAGTTTTATAGTATCCAGTCTTACATTTAGGTCTCGAATCCATTTTGAGTTTATTTTTGTGTATGGTGTTAGGGAGTGTTCTAATTTCATTCTTTTACATGTAGCTGTTCAGTTTTTCCAGCACCACTTACTGAAGAGATTGTCTTTTCTCCATTGTATATCCTTGCCTCCTTTGTCATAGATTAGTTGACCATAGGTGCCTGGGTTTATCTCTGGGCTTTCTATCTTGTTCCATTGATCTATGTTTCTGTTTTTGTGCCAGTACCATATTGTCTTGATTACTGTAGCTTTGTAGTATAGTCTGAAGTCAGGGAGTCTGATTCCTCTAGCTCCATTTTTTTCCCTCAAGACCACTTTTGATATTCGGGGTCTTTTGTGTCTTCATACAAATTTTAAGATTTTTTGCTCTAGTTCTGTAAAAAATGCCATTGGTAATTTGATAGGGATTGCATTGAATCTGTAGATTGCTTTGGGTAGTATAGTCATTTTCACAATATTGATTCTTCCAATCCAAGAACATGGTATATCTCTCCATCTGTTGCTATCATCTTTAATTTCTTTCATCAGTGTCTTATAGTTTTCTGCATACAGGTCTTTTGTCTCCGTAGGTAGGTTTATCTCTAGGTATTTTCTTCTTTTTGTTGCAGTGGTACATGGGAGTGTTTCCTTAATTTCTCTTTCAGATTTTTCATCATTAGTGTATAGGAATGCAAGGGATTTCTGTGCATTAATTTTGTATCCTGCAACTTCACCAAATTCATCTATTAGCTCTAGTAGTTTTCTGGTGGCATCTTTAGGATTCTCTATGTATAGTATCATGTCATCTGCAAACAGTGACAGTTTTACTTCTTCTTTTCCAATTTGTATTCCTTTTATTTCTTTTTCTTCTCTGATTGCCGTGGCTAGGACTTGCAAAACTATGTTGAATAATAGTGGTGAGAGTGGACATCTTTGCCTTATTCCTGATCTTAGAGGAAATGCTTTCAGTTTTTCACCACTGAGGATGATGTTTGCTGGGTTTGTCGTATATGGCCTTTATTATGTTGAGGTAGGTTCCCTCTATGCCCACTTTCTGGAGAGTTTTTATCATAAACGGGTGTTGAATTTTGTCAAAAGCTTTTTCTGCATCTATTGAGATGATCATATTGTTTTTGTTCTTCAATTTGTTAATATGGTGTATCACATTGATTGATTTGCATATACTGAAGAATCCTTGCATCCCTGGGATAAATCCCACTTGATCATGGTGTATGAGCCTTTTATTGTGCTGTTGGATTCTGTTTGCCAGTATTTCATTGAGGATTTTTACATCTATATTCATCAGTGATATTGGTCTGTAATTTTATTTTTTTGTAGTATCTTTGTCTGGTTCTGGTATCAGGGTGATGGTGGTCTCATAGAATGAGTTTGGGAGTGTTCCTTCCTCTGCAAGTTTTTGGAAGAGTTTGAGAAGGATGGGTGTTAGCTCTTCTCTAAATGTTTGATAGAATTCGCCTGTGAAGCCATCTGGTTCTGGACTTTTGTTTGTGGGAAGATTTTTAATCACAGTTTCAATTTCAGTGCTTGTGATTGGTCTGTTCATATTTTCTATTTCTTCCTGGTTCAGTCTTGGAAGGTTATACCTTTCTAAGAATTTGTCCATTTCTTTGTGGTTGTCCATTTTATTGGCATAGAGTTGCTTGCAGTAATCGCTCATGATCCTTTGTATTTCTGCAGTGTCTGTTGTAATTTCTCCTTTTTCATTTCTGATTTTATTGATTTGAGTCCTCTCCCTCTTTTTCTTGATGAGTCTGGCTAATGGTTTATCAATGTTGTTCATCTTGTCAATGAACAGCTTTTAGTTTTATTGATCTTTGCTATTGTTTTCTTTGTTTCTATTTCATTTATTTCTGCTCTGATCTTTATGATTTCTTTCCTTCTGCTAACTTTGGGTTTTGTTTGTTCTTTTTTCTCTAGTTCCTTTAAGTGTAAGGTTAGATTGTTTATTTGAGATTTTTCTTGTTTCTTGAGGTAGGCTTGTATAGCTATAAACTTCCCTCTTAAAACTGTTTTGCCACATCCCATAGGTTTTGGATTGTCTGGTTTTCATTGTCATTTGTCTCTAAGTATTTTTTTATTTCCTCTTTGGTTTCTTCAGTGATCTCTTGTTTATTTAGTAACGTATTATTTATCCTCCATGTGTTTGTGTTTTTTACGTTTTTTTCCCTGTAATTGATTTCTAATCTCATAGCGTTGTGGTCAGAATAGATGCTTGATATGATTTCAATTTTTTTAAATTTACTGGGGCTTGATTTGTGACCCAAGATGTGATCTATCCTGGAGAATGTTCCGTGCACACTTGAGAAGAAAGTGTAATCTGCTGTTTTTGGATGGAATGTCCTATAAATACCAATTAAATCTATCTGGTCTATTGTGTCGTTTAAAGCTTGTGTTTCCTTATTAATTTTCTGTTTGGCTGATATGTCCATTGGTGTAAGTGAGGTGTTAAAGTCCCCCACTATTATTGTGTTACTGTCGATTTCCTCTTTTAGAGCTGTTTGCAGTTGCTAACAGTATATGTATTGAGGTGCTCCTCAGTTGGGTGCATAGATAATTGTTATATCTTCTTCTTGGATTGATCCTTTGATCATTATTTAGTGTCCTTCCTTGTCTCTTGTAACATTCTTTATTTTAAAGTCTATTCTATCTGATATGAGAATTGCTACTCCAGCTATCTTTTGATTTCCATTTGCATGGAATATCTTTTTCCATCCCCTCACTTTCATTCTGTATGTGTCCCTAGGTCTGAAGTGGGTCTCTTGTAGACAGCATATATATGGGTCTTGTTTTTGTATCCATTCAGCAAGCCTGTGTCTTTTGGTTGGAGCATTTAATCCATTCACGTTTAAGGTAATTATTGATATGTATGTTCCTATTACAATTTTCTTAATTGTTTTGGGTTTGTTTTAGTAGGTCCTTTTCTCCTCTTGTGTTTCCCACTTAGAGAAGTTCCTTTAGCATTTGTTGTACAGCTGGTCTGGTGGTGCTGAATTTTCTTAGCTTTTGCTTGTCTGAAAAGCTTTTGATTTCTCCATCGAATCTTAATGAGATCCTTGTCGGGTAGAGTAATCTTGGTTGTAGGTTCTTCCCTTTCATCACTTTAAGTATATCATGCCACTCCCTTCTGGCTTGTAGAGTTTCTGCTGAGAAATCAGCTGTTAACCTTATGGGAGTTCCCTTATATGTTATTTGTCGTTTTTCCCTTTCTGCTTTCAATAATTTTCCTTTGTTTTTAATTTTTGCCAATTTGATTACTATGTGTCTCGGTGTTTTTCTCCTTGGGTTTATCCTGTATGGGACTCTCTGTGCTTCCTGGACTTGGGTGGCTATTTCTTTTTCCATGTTAGGGAAGTTTTCGACTATAATCTCTTCAAATATTTTCTCTGGTCCTTTCTCTCTCTCTTCTCCTTCTGGGACCCCTATAATGCGAATGTTGTTGCATTTAATGTTGTCCCAGAGGTCTCTTAGGCTGTCTTCATTTCTTTTCATTCTTTTTTCTTTATTCTGTTCCGCAGCAGTGAATTCCACCATTCTGTCTTCCAGGTCACTTATCCATCCTTCTGCCTCAGTTATTCTGCTATTGATTCTTTCTAGTGTATTTTTAATTTCAGTTATTGTACTGTTCATCTCTGTTTGTTTGTTTTTTAATTCTTCTAGCTCTTTGTTGAACATTTCTTGCATCTTCTCGATCTTTACCTCCATTCTTTTCCCGAGGTCCTGGATCATCTTCACTATCATTATTCTGAATTCTTTTTCTGGAAGGTTGCCTATCTCCACTTCATTTAGTTGTTTTTCTGGGGTTTTAATCTTGTTCCTTCATCTGGTATGTAGCTCTCTCCCTTTTCATCTTGTCTATCTTTCTGTGAATGTGGTTTTTGTTCCACAGGCTGCAGGATTGTAGTTCTTCTTGCTTCTGCTGTCTGCCCTCTGGTGGATGAGGCTATCTAAGAGGCTTGTGTAAGTTTCCTGATGGGAGGGACTGGTGGTGGGTAGAGCTGACTGTTGCTCTGGTGGGCAGAGATCAGTAAAACTTTAATCTGCTTGTCTGTTGTTGGGTGGGCCTGGGTCCCCTCCCTGTTGGTTGTTTGGCCTGAGGTGACCCAGCACTGGAGTCTACCTGGGCTCTTTGGTGGGGCTAATGGCGGACTCTGGGAGGGCTTACACTAAGGAGTACTTCCCAGAACTTCTGCTGCCAGTGTCCTTGTCCTCACGGGGAGAGAGAGCCACCTCCCGCCTCTGCAGGAGACCCTCCAACACTAGCAGGTAGTTCTGGTTCAGTCTCTATGGGGTTACTCCTCCTTCCCCTGGGTCCCAATGCACACACTACTTTGTGTAGGGCGTCCAAGAGTGGAGTCTCTGTTTCCCTCAGTCCTGTCGATGTCCTGCAATCAAATCCCACTAGCCTTCAAAGTCTGGTTCTCTAGGAATTTCTCCTCCCGTTGCCGGACCCCCAGGTTCAGAAGCCTCATGTGGGGCTCAGAACCTTCACTCCAGTGGGTGGACTTCTGTGGTATAAGTGTTCTTCATTTTGTGAGTCACCCACCCAGCAGTTATGGGATTTGAGTTTATTGTGATTGCACCCCTCCTACTGTCTCATTGTGTCTTCTCCTTTGTCTTTGGATGTGGGGTATCTTTTTTGGTGAGTTCCAGTGTCTTCCTGTCGATGATTGTCCAACAGTTAGTTGTGATTCCAGTGTTCTCACAACAGGGAGTGAGAGCACGTCCTTCTACTCTGCCATCTTGAACCAATCTCTGGCTCACTTGTCATTCTTAATATGCTTCCCTGTAATGCAGTGTGTCTTTCTGCCAGTTGCTGTGAAAACATTTTAAAATTACTGATTTTCAACAATTTGATCATGCTGTGCCTTGATATGGTTTTCTTTATCTTGCTTGGCATTCATTGAGCTTCTAGGATATATGAGTTTATATTTTTCATCAAATTTACAAAAAAATGTGGCCATTATTTTTTCAAATACTTTTTCTTGCCCCAATATTTCTTCTTCTCCTACTGGTACACTAATTACATGTATGTTAGTCTGCTGACACTGTCTCACAGGTCACTGAGGTTCTGTTCCTTTTTATTTCAGCCCTCTTTCTCTCTATGCCCCAGTTTGGAGAGTTTACACTGCACTGACTTCAAATAAATCAGCCATTTCTTCTAAAGTATCTAATCTAATTAGAATTTTTCATTTCAGATATTGTCGTTTTCATGCCTAGAATTTCCACCTGGTTCATTTTTAGTTTCCATTTCTCTATTCAGATTTTAAAATGTGTTCCCTTGTTATATTTCTATATTTCTCTTTAAGTAGTTGAACATTTAAATGCAGTAACTGGTCTGTTTCTATTCTCTGTTATTTCCAGTGGTTACAGGTCCTGCTTCTTCACACATCTAGTAACTTTTGAGTTTGTGTTGAACATTATGAATGCTATGTCATGTGTCTGGATTTTGTTGTCTTCCTTAACAAAATGCTGAGTTTCGTTCTGTTAGGCAGTCAATTTACTTACAGATTAACTTGATCTTTTAGGACTTGTTTTAAAGTTTTGCTAGAAGGGGTATAAAGTGGCTTTACTCTAGAACAAGATCAAGCCTACTCTTATGGCATGTTATGGACTGAATCTTTGTGTCCCCCCCCCCACATTCATATGTGGAAGCCATAACCCCCAATGTGATGCTATTAGGAGGTAGGGACTTTGGGAGGTAATTAGGGTTGGAAGAGGTCATGAGGATGGAGCCCCCATGATGGGGTTAGTGCTCTTATAGAAAGAGACAGCAGAGAACTTATCCTTTCTCCACCAGGTGAGCACACATTGAGAAGGCCACCATCTGCAAGCCAGGAAGAGAGCCCTCACCAGAACCCTACCCTGCAGGCACCCTGATAATGAATTTCCAGCCTCCAGAACTGTGAGAAACCAAGGTTGGTTGTTTAACCCACCCACCTGTGGTATTTCGTTGTGGCCACCCAAGCTGACTAAGACATGGCATGGTTGTTCTATGTCCCTACTCAGTGCTTGGACGGCCAACAAGCCTTTCCCCTGGGGCTGGTCAGGACTCATGTGAATCTGGCTGCTGACAGCCCTGTCTCCTTGGTGTGTGTTCCTTCCTGGGAGCTGTTTCTTCCTGGCCTTGTGTGTGTGGCAGCTTAGCATCTGACTAAACCCCAGGGAGCCCCCAGTCCTGTTTCAAGTGCTCCCTCTCCTCCGGCCCCCACCCTGGAAACCCATCACCCCGTGGCCTCTGATTCCAGCCTCTGTCCCTCAGCCCCATGAGCCTCTGATGCTCTGTGGCCAGAATGTGTTCCTAGACAGAAAACCAGGTGGCCTTGGGCCTCCCCACACTGCGTCCCTTTCCGTCCCACACATCCTGTTGCTCAGCATCTGTAAACGGTTATTCCACATAGGTTTAGAGTTACTTATGGCAGGAGGAAGGGTCTGGTACCAGCACCTCCGTAATAATCAGAAGTAGACTGACATGGGTGACATCTCAGGGACCCCCCCCATTTGGCTTCTGTTTCCTGTGAGAACTGATAGGTAACATCACTACAGAGGAGAATTGCAATCCCACTAGGCGCGGGATGGGTCTGAGACTGGGCACTCCTGTGGCAGCACCAGCTAGCGCAGCAGGTGGGGTGGGAGGGCCTGGAGACGGTCAACGGATGGGTACACCTGGGGGTGATGAGACAGGGGGGTAGCAGGTGGAGTGGGGACCGTGGGAACCAGGCTGGAGAAGGAGGGGAGGGGGAGATGCAGACGGTACGGTGCTCACAGAGGGGAAGCTGAGGGGTTAAGGGACTGGAGAGTTTAGGTGTAACGAGGAAGCAGTAGAAGCTTAGACATCCTCAACAGGAAGGACATTCGCATGTCGTCTTTCAGAGGTGGAGTACGGGTTCTGAGTGTGCTCATGGGAGGGGTGGCAGAGTGGAGGAGGGATGGAAGTTCCCAGAGATGAGGAGGAAATAAAAACCTGAGCTCCTGCGGCTTTGGGTGAGATGTCCCTGGAGTGCTGAAACCGCCCAGGATGTCACACATCTTGGTGTGACAAGGGACACAGCGAGAGCGGTGCTAAACCCTTAACAAGGAGCAGGCTGACGGTCAGCCGATGACGGTGGGGCAGGAGCCTTGAAGGTGGTACAGTCACAGCGGCGACTCTGAGGAGCGTGGTGACACTGGGGCTCAAGGTCAATGTCCAGCCCCCAGCCTGAGCCCACGTGGTGGGAGCACAGCCACCCAGCACAGCTTAGAGCTTGTGCCGTGCATACAGCTCCACGTTCAGGTGGGTGCCACTCATACTGTAGACATCGTATCTATCGTAATGACTTCCCCACACGTGGACGTAACTTGTCTTGAAGAACATGTGCCTTTTTCTAAAAGCACAAAAATACCATGTGGGCGGATGTTGCCCTGGATGGGGGCCTGAGCACCTCCACCTGAGATGCATGCAAGAGGAGCATCTCAGGGAAGATGCAGGCTTCCATTAGGGCCAGAGCAGGTCAGAGACCAAGGGGCTGATAAGCCGTCTCTTTGGCATGGATCAGGCAGTTTCGGTGGGAATCCCGGAAGGGCCAGGAGGGCACAGTGGGAAGTCGGGCCAAGGGGGAGGAAGCAGAGAGGAAAGTGGAGATGAGAATCTGGGGGAAGAGGGAGGACTTGGGGCCCTATGTCTTGGTGATGACTAAGAGTGACAGGGGCGCAGTGGGGAAAGGTGACTTTCTGAAGGTTTGCAAAGACAGAGTCATGGTGGTTACTCAGTGGGGGAATAGTCAGGGGTCTGGAGGGGCTGGAGCTGGATCTGGCAGAAGCCCTGAGCTCTCCAGACCCTGAGGACCCAGGGTTTCAGAGTCCATGCATCTCTGGGCTCCTGGCTGCTCAAGCCGTGCTGGACAGATTGGTGGTTCCTGGAAGTCCCCCAGAGTAGGGAGTTTACGATCCTCTCTTTCCTCCACATCACATCTTTCCTCTTTGTGTGTTGTGTGTCTCATCTCCATTTCTCTTTTCTCTCTTTGGGTCCCATCCACAGAGTCTTTTCCCTGGAGCATCTTATCCTAGGCATAGGCTGGCTTACAGGTGCCATTTTTTAGGAAACACAGACAGTTCCCATGGAAGAAAAAAATGACACACTTCAGGCTTTGCTGAAACGAACTTGTTGCTTCTACACTCATCTGGGACTGTTCCTTACACCCGGACAGCTTCATCTCCACGAAGGACAGCCCCCTCCCCAAAACAGAGACAAGGAGGTACAGACAGGGGCTGAGAGAGGGGTCTGCAGCCCTGAAGGAGGGTCTCCTGCCTTCCTCGGAGACCCTCCCATTCCTGGAGGAGGGGTCTTCTCTCTGTCCGCGGCTGGCCCATTTTCCCCAGTAGCCTTGGGCCCAATATTTAAAAATTCCTGTGGTAGCCAAGTACTTTATCAGGAGAAATCCGTGACCTCTCCCTTCCTGGGTGGGACCCTGTGAGTACCCAGCGCCACACGTGCACGTGGCCCGTCTTCCATGTTGGCATCCTGGCACGACCTGGCTCCCTGCCTGGGTCGGGGGAAGCCTGACTGTGCCCGGGGAGCCCGGAGTCCTGCTCTGTCGCCACTTGGCCCTTCAGCCAAGCTATCTCAGCTCCTTTTCCTAACAAAGGTTCCAAAGTGTCGGTGCCACGGGGAGAGAGGAGGTTATCTTGCTTGCTGAGCAAACAGAGAGAAGCTTATAAAACAACCCCTCGCAGTGGGGAGTGTGAACTCTTCTGGCGGCCCTAGGGTGCAGCTGAGCATGGACATGGGACCCCGCTGTGCCCGGCTCCTGGCTGTGTTCCTCCTGCTGGGGCTGTGTGCCCTGGTGGGGGCCCAGAAACCTGGTAAGCGAGGGCTCAGGCCCTCGAGGGGCCGTGGGGAGCATGCGGACCAGCGAGCCTGGGGAGGCCTCTAGTGCCCCGAGCGCAGGGAGGCCGTGAGAGGTCCGCGTTTTCTGCCCCTCGGGGTGTCTCTGTGCATGTTAGTTTCCCTCAAAGAGAAAAAGCAGGCGATGAGTCAACTTGAGAAGGGAAGCGGCTGGGAAGGTGCCCTAAGGTTTGGGATGCTAGCCACGCAGCCAGCTCCCGTGTGTGTCCACCCGCTTCCCGCCACTCAGGAAGGGCAGCAGGGGGGCGTTGGAGGGGGGTGAGACCGCCCAGGAGGACCCCCTTCAGGATCAGTGGGATGGCCTCAGGCTCGGGTGGGCGGGCTCCAGGAGGGGCTGGCTGGGAGGCCAACTAAGGGCTCCTAGGGGCTCGGCCTTGTTCACTTTCATCCCGACCTTGGCCTGAGTGCAGCTGTCCACCTTCTTGCCAGAAGGTTTTATTTTTAAACTAAGAAAACACTTTCCAGCCAAGCCCTGTCAGTTCCTCCGAAGGACACTGGCTGCTTCAAATACGAGCAAGAGAAGCCGGCCTTTCCCAGGGTGGGAGTGGCACTGATGGGGGCCCCGGATGTGCCCGAGGGCTGGGGGGCGAGCGCGGGCGGTTGGCTGACCCAGGGCCTCTCCGCAGACCCCTGCCAGTGCTCACGCCTGAGCCCCAAGAACAGGGTGAATTGCGGCTTCCCGGGTATCACCAGCGACCAGTGCTTCTCTGCCAGCTGCTGCTTCGACTCCAGCATCCCCGGGGTCCCCTGGTGTTTCAAGCCCCTCCCCAAGCAAGGTAACGTCCAGGAGAGCTGGGACCCCCTCCTGTGCCCCGGCTGGCAGCCCAGGACCTGGTTTCTTAGGGCTCCAACACCACCTGGGCCAGCCCCAGGGAAGGGAAAACGTGCCCTGACCCCCATGTCCACACTGGACCCCAAGGGCCAGCCGCCGTTTGCCCTTTTGGGGAGACTTGTGGGAATCCGTTTGACTGTACTTGAAGAAAAAACAACTCTGAGGCCCCTCTTCGCTGTGGCTCCTGAAGAAGCTTCTAAGGGACGTTAGCATTAAAATCAGGGCATTATTAACATAACTGCAAACAGACCCCAAATGTTAAGAAATTCACTTAAATCTTCTTGAGTTACCTTTTGAGAGTGAGTTTTGTGCCTGTGCCTATTATCAATTTAGAAGGTCTGTGTGAGGAGCTGATCCGTGTGTGTAGAACTGAGGACCCTGGCCTCCCGTCCACACCCCCCCGAGGCTGCCGGTCAGAGGCTCCCGGGCTCTGGGGAAAACAGGCCCGATGGCTGGCTGTTGGTTGGCTGGTTGTAGCCAGGGCTCTCCCGGTAGTGGAAGCATCGCTGGGTTTCAATTCTTTGGTCTAATGCTTTACATCCTTAAAGGGTCCCCACAGGAGGTACAGTGGGCCACCCCACTTTACAGAGCAATGTCAAGTCCAGGGAGGTGAGACGATTTTCCCTCCAGACCTTCTGACTTTAGGCATCAGGAGGAAGCGGTGGCCACCTGCTGGCGCCCACTCTTAGTCCAGGGGTGACAGTCTCAGAAGCCCCTCGTGCTACCCCGAGCCTGTGAGCCCAGCGGTGCTCCCCTGGGAGGATGGGATGGATGTGTCCGGTTAGCTAGCTGGCCTAACTGAGTCCCCGTGTTGTCCCCAAATCCGGTGGCGCACGGCAGAGTCAGAGGAGTGTGTCATGGAGGTCTCGGCCCGCAAGGACTGCGGCTACCCAGGCATCAGCCCCCAGGACTGCGCCTCCAGGAAGTGTTGCTTCTCCAACGCCATCCCCCAAGTGCCCTGGTGCTTCTTCCCGCTCTCCGTGCACGGTAATGTCTGGTTCCTGGACAAGCATGATTCTCGAGGGTGGTGGGAGCTGGGGGTGGGGAGGTCCTAGGCTGGACAGGATGCCTGATGCCATCCCGGCCAGGCCCCTGGACCCGGTGGGTGACCAGTTCAGGAAAAAGTGTACTCGTGTAGGAAGCCACCTTTACTGTGAACCAGCTCAAAAGGCAATTCCAGAATGTTCTCAACAACGACAGCTTCTTTTTAGTACGTTAAGCCCTCCAGCCTTCCCACTGTGTCTTTTGGATGGTTGTAAAAAGCATCCCTTTCTCAGCCGCCCCCTCCCCCCGCCAGGTCCCAGCACAGTCGGGTGGTGTCACTATTTTGGATGCTTTGAATGTCACGTGCTGTGCTGGCATAGTGAGAGGGACCCAGAGTGAAGCAGATGTGTTCTCTTCTCTCGTGGACCCCTCTGTTCTCTCCCGTGACCACGAGTGACAGGTCCTGCCCCAGCGCCAGTCCCAAGAGAGCCCATCTGCCCTCCCCCACCCCTCAGTTACAGTGTGTCCCTGACACTGAGTTTGATAAGAGCAAGGGAAGACCTGGTATTCCAAAAGATGGGAGGAATGCACTGATCCTTCAAGGATGCCTCTTCCCATTTTGAGGAAATCAGTGTGCTCTGAAGAGCATGGCCTCTACTTTCAGAAATTTCCAAGTGATGTTTTGTGTGACCTAAGTGTCTACCTGGAAAATTACCAGTTATCTGGGGAGAATGGACTCCCAGAGGGCATCTGGCCCCAGGGGAGGTGCCCCGCAGGCAGCTCCTTCTCCAGCAGGGACGGCTGGACTAAGGGCTGTAGCCCCGTGAACCCACGGGGCCTCCTAGCGCAGGCTCCCTTGGCTCTCTGACGCCCTCACCAACCATGTCGCGTTTAAATTTCTAGACTGTCATTATTAAGAGGCAGTGGCTTCAGAGAACCCCTCAGGCTCCTTGGATGTCCTGAAACAAAAGAAGAATATGCACCATCTTACGGTTGCAGATTTCATGTTTCCCGAATTCCTGGGTTTTCTTAATCTGCTTTTTATCCTTTTCAATGGCTTCGCATGCAATTTCTTCAAATAAAGAAAACCCTTAAACTCTGCTAAATTTCATTTTGGCTTCATTGACACAGAGGTGGCCATAGCAGTGTGTGTGTGTGTGTGTGTGTGTGTGTGTGTGTGAGAGAGAGAGAGAGAGAGAGAGAGAGGTTGAGAGTACAAGTATGAGTGTGTGTGTAATTTTAATATTCTTTCATTTGCTAGAAGAGCAAGAATTCATCTAATACGTTCAGGCTACTCTGACAGTGAAAAAGTATTGCATGTAAGGAATTTCAGAATCCATGATCCCTTTATAACTCTCATACTAAATCACTGTATAAAAATTCAAATGATTTTACCTCAAAAATCATACTAAAAATTATATGCTGCTCTTGCAGCAACATATAATTTCAGATTGCAATTACAAAACTGCTTTGCTTTTACAAATGCATCACAGACCACTTGCTTTTGAAATTCGTGCCAGGCACCCAAATACCTCTTCCAAAGGTGAGTCGGGGCTTGTGCCAGATTAGCTCCTATGAGTTCTCCCCTAGGCTTGGGAGCACACAGCTGCAGCGTCCATCGTGTTGCAATTTGAAAGCTGTTCCAAAGAGGTAGTTGACAGCTTCCATCAAGGCTTTTCTGAAGCTTGTGGGAAAGTCGTTGCGTGAAAGATATTTCAGGCATCTAGGTGAAGGGGTCCTGGCATTCTTCGGCTCAAGGGTGGAAGTGCAGGTGGGTGACCCCAGGCCAGACTTTCTGTGGCCTGTCCCTCCTCCCTAACCCTCCTACAGCCAGGGGCCTATGGTCACCCTGGAAACCCAGGGCCTCTCCTTCTAGGCGGCACTGGCTTTGCATTGAAAGGAGGGAATTTTAAAAAGTGTTTCTTTCAGGAAGGGACTTGGCCTCACATCCCCTCTCGGGACCCCTACTTTGAGAAGGGAGCCCCATACAGTCTTAGGTCACTGTTGCATCTTTATCTTGCTGATAACACACACATAAGCTCCATGAAACAACGGCTCTTGCTGGAACACGGGGTCTGAAACACTGGAGACAAGTGGCCGGTGGAGACAGGCGCGGCCTTAGTGAATTGATCCCTCACCAGGAGCCGTGTCCTCACGTGTGGTTCGCCTGTTCCGACTCAGCCCCGCCCTCCGCCCCCGCCGAGCCAAGGCCGGCCCTGGTATTGGCACATTGGGGAAAGGGTCTTTGACACATGAATTCTTCGTACCCACACCCCCGGGCTGGGAATTGGGTTGTGCTGCTCCCAGAGCGGCCCCAGCTGTCTTGGATGTGGGGTCTGGTGGAAGCTTTTGGTCTCAGGCCTCCTGTTCCAGGGCTGCAGGTGTGGGAGCCCTGGCTCTTTCTCAGGAGTCCTCGCACACGACCCCGATCCCACCTCCTCTCGTACATTCTCTCTGACGCATTGACGCCCTCATTTCCCAGCCGGCTCCTGATGGCCCTTCCGATAACTGAGCACAGACTTTTAGATTTTGAAGCAATTTCAGTGGCGTTCCCCGGGCGGGGATCCTTAGGCCATTTAAATCTGTTTGACGTTATTTTGATAACTCCTCTTGCCCCAGCGCCATTGATTACAGAGAACGGCGTGGCCGCCCAGAGTGGTTCAGACCATCCCTGTCCCCCTTCTGTAGGTGGCCCATGGGGAGTGTCCTTGTTGCCCCCGGAGCAGCAGCTGGTGACATCCGACCCCCCTCCGTCAGACAACCGACCTTTCTTCCTTCCCCCTCCATCCCCTCCTCTGCTGGGCCTAGGCCCTCCAGGGGCACCCATAGCCCCGCTGGGCTCAGCTGGGACATAGCTGATGGTGGAGAAGGGCAGGCTGGGTGCAGAGGGTCTGGCAGGGGGAGGGGACGGCAGCTCCGCCCCTCACTCCCACTGTCCTGGTCCCCCGGCTCCGGGGCTTCACCCAGGTCCTTGCCCGGCTGCTTCAGGTAATGAAGGTGCTTTGAGAGGCAGTCACAGGAGAGGGGATGGGCCAGGTCTTTGGGGCGGACACAACAGGAGACATCACAGTGCTCGTGTGTGACCTTGGGGAGGTTCTCCACATCTCCTGAGATGTGGTTAGAACAGTGTCGGGCACGTGGCGAGGGCTTCATGACGATTAGTGCCAGTTATTGTTATATTCACACATACTGACCCCGATGGTCCAGGCCCTATTAAGTGGGGGGACAGATGGGATCTCCTTACCTCAGTGCCCGACCATCAGCCTCTCCGAGGTCGCCCCTGCTGATGCAGGAAGGCTAATCCCTGCCAGGTCCCCTCCCCGGGGGTCCTGCTGTGGCCCTGGTCAATGCCATGGTCCTAGTGGACAGCGTACCCACAGCAGGCTGGGCCCCAACTGCTGGCCCTCCTGGGAACACCCTGGGAGTTGGCCTGGCCAGCAGCGTTCCCGTGAAATGAGGAGAAGCTTCATCTTCTCTCTCGCTACACTTGGTGGGGACCCCGGAAGGGATGCTGAGCCTTGGCACCCCACAGCCTTGAGAAAGTGGCTGAAGCATAGTGTCCTCTGCGATCCCCGAGGCCACCGCTTCAGGGTCACACACACAGAGTGCAGCGTGTTTCTGGGGTTTGCACACCTAAGCATCACCTGGGTGGTGAGCAGTGCCCCTTCCCCTGGCTGGTGGCCTGTCCTGCTACAGTGAGGTGACACCGTGCCTCCCAGCCAGGCTGGCTCGGGGTGGCGCCCTCATGGACCACCGCTCTCCCGTGCCCGGTGTCCCAGTGCCCCTCCCCACTGGTCAAGCCCTCCCCTTCAACCTCCTGGGCCCTTCCCTTTCCACAGCCTCTGTCCCTTCCCCAGGGTTTGTCTGCATCTGTGTGAACAGTTGTGGGAGGTTCCAGGACATGCTGGGAGCTTCCTGGGCTTCCCTGCGGCCCAGACGGGTGGGGACAAGAGGAGCCGCCTCACTCCACAGCCCCTGGGGGCCGGACCCCCGCTCCAGCCCAGCCGGGCCTCCGTGGCAGCTCAGACACACGCCCAGGTGTCAGGCACCTGGGCTGATATTGTTCTGGGGCTGAGGGGCAGGGTTTCCAGAAGAACCCGTGGGTGGCAACTTCTGTATTTATTTCCTGGGATCCAAAGAGAGCTCAGCACTTAATGAAGACTTGACCTTAATTTAACACAGTCAGAAACGTGGCTTCAAGGAAGGAAGGCCCGTCCTGTGTCCTGTTCATCTCAGGACACAGGTTTAATGAACGGAAGGTGTTTCCCCATGAAGAACTTTCAGGCCCAGGATGCTCGCAGGGCTGTCTGTCCTCCAGTGCCCTCTGCTGGCCACCCTGGGGACTGACGCACCCGCCTTCACCAGGGGGCAGGGATTTGTCTGACAATAGGTAGCCTCCTATGTCCAGAGATTGGCCTCAATAACTATTGTAAAGGGGTAAGGGGGGAGTGGGAGGAACTGGGAGATGGGGATTGACATATATACACTACTGATACTATATATAAAATAGATAACTAATGAGAACCTGCTGTATAGCACAGGAAACTACTCAGTGCTCTGTGGGGACCTAAATGGGAAGGAAATCCAAAAAAGAGGGGATATATGCATACGTAGAGCTGATTCACTTTGCTGTACAGTAGAAACTAACACAACATTGTAAAGCAACTGTATGCCAATAAAAAATTTTTTTAAAAAAGATTGTAAGTTGCTAAACTTATAAAGTTGGATCAGGCTGAATTTACTGATATGCGTTCACGAAGCAGAAATGCTGCATGTAGTGTTGCAGCCTAGGAACTTGGAAAGGGCTCTCTTGCTGGTTTGAAGACGACCACCTTCTGGCTGTCCTTACAGGGACTTTCCTAGGTGTATATACATGGAGAGAGAGGCAGAGACTGAGATAGAGACAGAGTGGGACAGGGAGAGAAAAAGCTATAAGGCCTAATCCTATCAGGTCAAGACCCTACCCTGATGACCTCATTTAAGCTTAATTACTTCCATAAAGGCTCCATCTCCAAATACAGTCACATTGAGGTTAGGGCTTCAACAGGTGAGTTTGGGGAAACAATTTTGTCATAGCATTGACCTTTCATTCAGCTCACTGTCTTTACACCAGTAATACTGATAATTGTTATACCTTGACATGGTTTGTTTTTTTTTTAATTAGCCTTATTGAGGTATAATTCAAGGCCATAAAATTTGTCTATTTTAACTGAATCAGTGAGTTTTGAAAAATGTTTGCAGTTGTGTAAACACTACCACAAGGAAGATATAGAAGATCTTCATTCCCCCCCTCAATTCCCTCATGCCCGTTTGTAGTCAATGCCCTCCTCCCACTTCCAGCCCCAAGTAACCAATGAATCTGCTTCCTTTCACTATAGTTTTGCCTCTTCTAGAATTTCGTGTAAGTTTAGTCACGTTGTGCATGATCCTTTGCATCTTTCTTTATGAGATTTATCTGGGTTGTCCATGCCTGTTGCTTGCTGAGTAGGATTCTGCAGGGGGGCATTTCACTGTGTGTTTACCAGCCCCCAGTCGATGGGCATTTGGGTTGTTTCCAGGGCTTCACTGTTAGGGACAGACCTGCTGGGGACAAGTGTGTACGAGTCTGGAGTTGGCTGTGTAAATACCTTTTCTCTTAGAAAATATCTTCTAAGTAGGATCGCTGGGTCATATGGCAACTGTTCTGTTGGACTTGATAAGAATCTAACAAATTCTTCTTGCAAAATGGTTGTGCCATTTTGCCTTCCCACCAACAAAGCATGAGAATCCGGAGGTTTCCCACACCCTCTCCAGCACGATGTTGTTAACTTTTACTTTGAGTCGTGCTGCTATGTGATGCGCATCTCATTTCCACTTTAATTTACATTTCCCTAGTAGCTAATGATATAGAGTATCTTTTCATGGGCTTATCCTTTTTTTTTTTTACTTTTTCTCTGGTTAAGCATCCGTTCAAGTCTTTTTATTTTAAATTGATTTTTATTGGGGTAGAGTTGATTTACAATGTTGTGTTCGCTTCTGCTGTACAGCAAAGTGAGTCAGTTATACACATACATATATCTACTCTTTTTTTAGATTCTTTTCCCGTGTAGGTCATTACAGAGTATTGAGTAGAGTTCCCTGTGCTATACAGTAGGTTCTTACTAGTTATCTATTTTATATATGGTAGTGTGTATATGTCAATCCTACGGTTTTCATAAGGCGTTTTGTCTTCTTTATATTGAGTTGTAAGAGCTCTTTATCCATTCTGCATACAAATCCTTTATCAGATTTATGTTGTGCAGATATTTCCTCCAAGTCTGAGACTTGCCTTTTCATTTCCTTAAGTATCTTTCAAAGAACAGATGTTTTTAATTTTGTAGAAGTCCAATGTTTTCAATTTTTCTTTCATGATTCACACTTTATGTGCCCTAGCTGAAAAAATTATTTGCCTAATCCAAGACCACAAAGATTTTCTAGTATGTTTTCTTCTAGGAGTTTTATAGCCTTAGATCCTATATTTTGGGTTTATGACACATTTTGAGGTAATTTTTTCAGTGTGAATTTTGGCATTTTCCTTTGCTTTTTTTTTAATTCTCTGGAACAATATATGTTGCATTGGGACTATTTGGTATTTGCAGCTTTGTTAGAATTTCTCTGTGAGACCATCTGGGCATGGAGAATTTTACAGAACAAATCTGTAAAACTTGATAACGTTCTTTCTTTCCTCTATGGTTGATTTGAGCTTCATGCCTCTACCAGATCACTTTGGGTACAGTGTGATTTTCCTAGGAACTTGTCTATTTCATCTAGATTTTCAAAATTAGCTGCATAAAGTTATTCAGAGCAGCCTCTTATAATTTTTAAAGTTTCCTCTATTGTAATAGGTGTTTCCCAAAGAATTCTTATTTTTATTTGGGTTTTTTTCTCTCTCTCTCTCTTTTTTTTTTTCCATTTTCTTTATTAAGTTGGCTAGTGGTTTGCATGTTTTGTTTATTTTTCAAAAGAACCAAGATTTTGATTTATTACTTTATTCTTTTTCTCTTAGCTACTTCATTAATTTCTTTGTCTTTGTGTTATTTTGGCTTGCATTCCTATTCTTTTCCTAGCTTTCTGAGTTGGGAATTTACTTCCATTATTACTGATATGTGTTTAAAGCTATACATTTTCTTTTGATCACTATTTTAAATACTCTTCATAGATACAGAAATGTCGTGTTTTTATTACCATGATTTTTAAGAAAGTCTGTAATTTTGGTTTGTAGTTAATCTTTTAGCCACAAGTGTTTAGTAGAGATATTTAAATTTCGTTATGCAAGAACCTTCAGAAATGTTGTCATTATTTTCTAGCTTTTTTTACATTTGACCGTAGAGTGATTGTCACATGTCTACCGTATGGAACACAATGCTTTCTTTGCGAACAAACATATGATTAAATTTTGTGAATATTTCACATGCACTTAGGAAGTTGTGTTATGGAACCCACGTTTGGCTGCTCGCTGCTCCTAAGCCAATAATTCGAGAGCCAAGTGCCAGTAGAAAGGAAAGTTGCTTTAATCAGAAAAGCCAGCAATCTGGGGAGAAGTTGGACTCGTGTCCAGAGACCAACTCCAGAGATTCTGCTCAGCCATTGCAGTTTTTAATGGAAAAAAAAAAAAAAAACCCGGGGTGGGGGGAGGGGCAGAATCTCAGTGAATTATGGAGTCAGGAGGTTGGGTTCTGCATCCTTCTCCATTGCGCGCAGACTGGATGACTCTTCAGATGTCATCTTGCCCAAGTGGTCTGCAGGATTGCTGAGGGGCTGTTGGGGCAGAGAGTTGGTCACCCTTTGACTGCTTACTTCTTCATCCTTACTTATTCTTATCTAGGGAAAGAATCAACAGGTCAGACACGGCATGGTGGGCATTGAGGAGAGCACACGTCAGGAGTTAGTTTCAATTGCTTAGTGATCTCATTCCTGTAATTAGGTTCTTTGTAAGGTTAGAGGGGAACAGAAAAGGGGAAACAGGAAAGGGGCAAAAGAGCTGCTTAACAGATCCCCACTTGTCAGATGTCACTCCAGTTCTAAAGGGTTATGGGCAAATGTCTGCCTTCTGTAACTTATGGGCAAAAGTGCATCTTTTGTCACTTCTTCATGCTAACATAGGATGCCATATTCTCAGAGTGGAAGATGTCAACATGGGTCTGTAGCATCTCTTGGCTGACAATTTTAGTTGCCCGCTTACAGACACGGGCAGAGCAAGCTACAATTATTTTGATGCCCACAAAAATATAGATTACTATGAGCAATCAGGTTAATCCCATTCTCTTGAGACCAGTTCTTGGAATTGTGCTAGCCACAGACTCAGCACTGCTCAAGATGGAGCAGCTTATGTCATGGCTACAGTCTGGTCATCATGCAGTTAGCTTTTCCCCTCCAGTGGCAGTTACAGTATCTGTAAAAGCAATTCAGGAATGTGCATCAGACAATGAGTCTGTGACTCTATTGACCTAATTATTAACTACTCGGTTTTGTACTTGGAGGGTGCAGGGGCTTCAGGGTTCTGCTCGGTTCCAGTTGTATTATCAGGCCTTAATTTCGACATATGTATGTCCATAAGATCTACCTTATTGATTATACTGTTTGTCTATCTTTTCTTACTTATATTTTTGTTCACATGACATACCCAGAATGGTGTCCCCATCAACACAGCATGGTGTTCCCAACTCAACATCAGCTGTGTTTTTCTCTCTTTCTGCATCACCTATGCTTTCTGGTTAGTAAAGTAGAATACCTTTGCCCAGCCCCTTATTGGTACAAAGATATTTGTAACTGGTATACCTTCATTGTGAATTGTGACTTATAAAGTGTCCCTCTTCGTCATGTGTAAGTGCTTTGTCCTGAATTCTATTTCAACTGAGGTCAAGACACATCCCCTGCTTAATGTCACATCAGTTAAATCACTTTTGATCCTTAGTGTTTTCAAGTTTACAGTTATTAGCAATATATTGACTAATTTTTAATCATAATGACTACTAGTTAAAAACAAGAAGCAAGAGCATACTGGTCAAGAAATACAAGAAGCTAATGAGGAGAAAAATCATAAAAGTAATAATACTGAAAATTCATCTTCAGATCTTCAGCAGAGAAGTTATCTGATGAATTGATATAAAAATCTTACAGAGAACATCAAATTTTCCAGAAAGTAAAAATGTTAAGAAATAAACTGAATTAAATGAATTCAAAAAATTAAATGAATCAGACTTATTTATCAATAGAAATAAATTTCAAAATTTAACTGTAAAATATAAGATGAAAAGCCTGCATATTATGGTACCATTTCTGATTTTTTTTTTTTTTTTTTTTTGGTCGCGCTGTGCGACATGTGAGATCCTAGTTCCCTGACCAGGGATCCAACCCGTGCTCCCTGCAGTGGAAGCACGGAGTCTTAACCACTGGACTGCCGGGTAAGTCCCTACCATTTCTGATTATTTTTAAAACAACAACAAATACTATAGATTGCTTAGGGATATGATGGGAATAATGTACACTGACTTTAGAATGACAGTTGACTCTGGGGAGGGAGGGGAAAAGGATGGGTTAAGGGGGCACTTTTATTGTTTTATTTCTTTTTATAAAATGAGAGGTATCTAGGCAAATAGAACCAAAGTCCAAGGTGGATAAATCTGGGTAGCACATATATAGATGCCCATAACATTATATACTGTTAATCTGAGGAAAAAGGCTTAAAATATGACAGCTTAAAATTTTCATTAAAAATATCCAAATAAATAGGGTGGTCCGGGAAGCAGGGAGAGGAAGGGCTGAGCGTGAGCAGACCTGGAAGAGGGTCAGAGCCCTGGAGACCCGGTTTGGGAGCCATTTGAACGTCCCATCCTGGATGCCCGGTCAATACCAAAGAGATTTATCTGCCCAAGGATGAGGGAGGGAACCACTGAAATCCCACCCAGCATCCAGCTTAAGGGTAAATAAAAGTCTCAAGTCATTTCAAGTTTTCTTATTTTAATTCCTAGGTCCTTGGGCATCTGCAGTGCAATCCCAACTTTCTCTGTATATTAGTAGATTTGCCAAATTCACCAGGTATGAAGACCCAGCTACATCCCTGGGTGAGGATGGACAACATTTGTGAGAGTGACTTGGCATCCCACCAGGGAAGCATCCAGTAAGTGACCATGTTTTATACGATGAACCCCTGGATCAAATGTGCTCTCAGTGTGACCCTCACACCATGCACCAGCTTATCCTTCACCTCAAAGTACGTCAGAGAAAATAAACTGGAGGTTGTGGTTCTGACTTCTTAGGGATGACCACTAAGTTGTTCAAAAAGCAAGTGGTTCCAGCAGAGGTGAACAAATGGCCCATTCGATTTTTCACTACAGTGCAGGATAAGAATGATCAGAATTGAAGGCACCTTACACCTCATAAACTGCAGCCACATCTCACCTCTGGCTCTTTCCACCACATCCCCAACCATTGTTGGCTCAGCTGCATAGAAAGTAGTTTGTAGGGAATTCAGAAGATGTGGAGAGCAGATCCGTCCTGTGAGAAACGTGTTGCCAAAAGCAAAGCCATACCGGACCATCAAAACTGCAAAGAGAAAGTATCCGCTACCCAGACTGGAATCTCCGACTGATCCCTCGAAGCTGTCTACACAGGGGGAAAGGAGCTTTATCTGCATGGAGAATTCCTCATGGTTGCCACCTCTCCAGGGCTGCTGCTCACAGGGATTCTGGCTGGCCTGTGCTAAGGTGCCACATGGGTTTGAAGCAAGCATATCTCTCAGGTTGACCCTTCATACTCACCATCATTTCAATGTTTCAGAGAATGCATTTCCCCGGCTGTAATATATTCTCCTCATTAAGAATTCAGTCCACCAGGGAATTGAAAGCAAAGTGTGAGACCATCAAGAATGGCAACATCAACAGGCCAGAGCCTACTTCAACCGCCGAAGCCTCCCTACATGTAGCTCTTAGTTATAAAGGGGCTCACATGTTCTCAGGGCTCAGAATAGCCCTGTTTCGCATATTAAATGTAAAGAAGCTAAAACCAAGGCTCATTAATAGATGATTCATATCCGCAGCACTCACATGATAGCTTGTGTTTGACTCTCTTGAGGGGTTTTACCAAAGCGTTCATATTTGTTCAACTCCCATAGGCCGATACATTATTCAGCAAAGAAAAATCAGTCAATATTTACTAAACATCCATCGTGTGCACAGCCTTTGGCCCAGATACCCTGGGAGGTTCCAAAGGGAGAAGATGATGTGGTCACAGTTGATAGGGAAGCTGTGGTCATGAAGGGAGCATCATGAACTCAACTCAAATGCCTCATTACGGATTCCATCCAGCATTCCTTCTGCTGCAGCTACTTCCCTCCAGTGGCTCCAAACGTTAGGAATATTTTGTTTAGATTTTTGGGGGGTATTTTACTAAGTAAATGGTTAACATGACATGAAAGACTCCATTATACTCCAAATAGCTTATATCTTTAAAAGTACACACAATACAACAACTTATTTATTTTTCTATAATCCATATTTCTTTATTTTTACATGGTCGTATGTGTATTGAAATGGTGTAACATTGTCTCAAAGTTTAATTTCACCTTAGAATTCTTTCCTCCTGAAATTAATTGAAAAACTTCTATAGTCAACTTTGTGCTTTGTTTTCTATTATATATATACCTTTTAATTCTATCTGAATAGAGGTGAATAACACATAGCCTTTCATGAATAATTAAATTAATCCGACATCGATTTGCATAAAAGGAAGCCATTATCATTCCCCAAACTTACTCATTTTTTAAAAAATTTATTTTATTGAAGTACAGTTGATTTACTCTGCTGTGTTAATTTCTACTGCACAGCACAGTGATTCAGTTATACACACACACACACACACACACACACATATATACATTCTTTTTCATATTCGTTATATTAGGAAGGATTGAGTGGGTGAATATGCTGATTTCAAAAATAAATTCAAAACACACAGGCAGTCGTGTGGGAGGAAAAGATGTGTGAGCGTTGGGGCCCCGAGGTCTGCACATCACACTTCCTAACAGAGGATATATCAATATGAAAGATACAGGAGACCCTGAATTGGGCTCTGCCAGGCAGGGGGCCATGGAGGTGTGTTGTCCGAAATGTGAGGAAGAGGAAGATGAAGATGTAGCGAGAACACGCCTCTTTCCAGGGCATCAGGGCAGAGTGAGACAGCCCTGACACTGGAGCATACGTGGTGAGAGAGACTCTGGATAGCCCTGGGCAGAAGGGTTCCCAGCACTTGGTGTCCATGTGGCAGCAGCTCCAGGACCAAGCACAGTGGTCGTGACCTGGACCCTCCATGATGTCATCTTTGCTGTCGTGCAGGAACGTTGAGAGAGGATGGTCCTGTGGGATCTAGAGACGGAAAACTGGATTCAAGCTTTCATGGGTGTCCCCCGGGGGGCATGATGGGCAACTAGGACGCCTTCCGAGGTGGGTATGAGGCTGGAGCAGTGATGTCAGGATAATCTAATGGGCGAAGCGTCATTCCCATGCTGGTCGTGGGTGGTATTGCCATCATTACAGGAGTCCTATACAAGGCGACTGCTTTAGTGCAGTTGTGACAATCTGGAGGTGCAAACCCTATAAAACCCTACCCTTTTTTTTAATTTTTATTTTTTTATTTGGCAAGGCTTTTATTTACATCTGTACTCATCTCTGTTTCCTTCTTCCCTAACTCCATCCCTCAAGACTCAGTTCAGCTTGACTTGGCCTCAGGGACTGGGTCCCACTCTAGGTTTCGTGCCCAGAGCAGCTGTCCAGTCCTGGACCAGACCCTTGGCACCCCCGCCCTGCTAGCTCTTCTCCCTGAGCTGGAAGCTGCTGTCTGCTCAATTCCTTGGCACCCCAGCTGCGGGGGATGGGAGTCCTCCCGGTAGGTGAGTGTGGAAGTGGGATGGGTAACGGAGGAGAAGGAAGGAGGTGACCTGGCCTGGAGCTCATGGATGAGGAGCCCTGTAACCGAGGGCTGTACCCTGAGGCCAGCAGTTAGCAGTCCAGCAGATTGCACAGCTCCGGGCGAGTGCCCAAAGGCTATTAAATGATTGGAGAACCATCAGCTGGGCCCTTGCTTATCATCCCACTTTTATAGACTCTAATAAAGTGAACTGAGAGCAGGCAGGCAGGATCTGTGTGCTGGGTTTATCTGCCTTAATGAGGGTCATTTGGACCATAATTCAATACACTCACTGCGCCAAGGTACCTTTTGCAGAATGATGTGGCCTTAAAGCAGAAAAATTCAGAGATTCTGTAGCTAATGAATGACTGGTGGGGTGATTCTGAGGTTCAGAGTGATAAGGAATTGTGGAGGCAGGCACAGGAGCTGGGCTTCCCAGCCCTTTTCACGGCAAAAAATAAAAACCCTCAAACGCTTTTCTAGGAATTACAAAAAAATAAGTCGTAGTAACTTTGTATGGTGTAGGATAAAGTGAATTGACATGAAAATATTTTCTTTTAGCTGTTTCCTTAAAACTGCAGTCATTTCTATTACAGTTTATTCATTTAATTTAATTTAACATAGAGTGCATTCCCCTACTGATAGGCAATTAGGTATATTATTCCCAGTTTCTTCCTTTCGAAACGATATGGATTTGTTCAGTTTCCTAGGTATTGCCCAAATGCTTGCCAGGGTGGATGTGTCAATTATGCCCTACCAACTTTAAGAGTTCCTAATTCTCCACACCCTTATCAACATTTGGTGATATGTCATTCTAATGTTAGTTTATTTTGTAATTATCAATTATGAGTGAGGTGGAGCCTCTTTCCACTTCCTTATTGACTACTTAGGTTTCCCTTACCTTACACTTCCTATTTGTGTATTCTAAAAACCATGTTTGTCCTTTGTGGCCTTAGTTTGTAGGAGCTCTTTGTGTATCCTTGATAGCAATCCTTTGTCAATTATGTGGGCTCCAAATATCTTCTCCGAGTTCAAGACTTGACTCTTTACTCATCTGTCACATACTGATAAATATGTAGTCTTGATTTTAATTGAGTCATATTTATCAACTGTGCCTTCACAATTTGTGCTGTTTTAGAAAATCCTAAGAAACCTTTGAAACAAAAAAGTTATAGGATACAAAGTTAATATAAAAAATCAATTGTGGTTTTGTATATTAGCCACAAGCAGTTGGAAATAAGATTATCTTCTGTGAATAAAGACAATTTTACTTCTTCCTTTGTGATCTCTACTATTTTTTTACCTTGCCTTATTACATTTTCTGGAACCACCATCATAATGTTAAAAGAAGTGGTGAGACTGAGAATTCTTGCTTTGGTCCCAATCTTAGAATGAGAATGTCCACTATTTCACCTCAAGGTACGATGTTAGTTGTGGGGCTTCTTTTGCCGATACCCTTTATCAGCTTAAGAATGTTCCGTTGTATTCCTAGTTGCTGAGAGTTTCTATCATGCATGGGTGTGAATTTTGCTGAACGCTTTTTATGCATTTATTAAAATGATTGCATGTTTTTATTTTCATTTTTCTATTAGTGTGGTAAATTGCATTAATTATCTGATGTTAAACCTACCTTGTTTTCCTTAGATAAATCCACCTAAATCCTGATGTATCATTATTTTTGTATCTTGCTGGATTCAATTTACTAATATTTTGTTAGGTAATTTTGCATCTATATTCACAATGGTCTTTCATAATTCATAATGTATTTGTCAGGTTTGAGTATTAGGCTTCCTGACAACTAAGTTTTGTGACTTTAGGAATCATGGGATCACCTGAGTTTTCATCCCAAAAGGAAAAGAATCGGTCCCCGCTGAATGGGAAATGAAAACAAAGACACTTAATGATGCAATCCCACGGGCCCTGTGTGGTTACTCTGCTCACTGACTACTGATTAGGGCCTGCAATGGCCTGAATGTTTGTGTCCCTCCCCAAACTCCTGTGTTGAAATCCTAATGCTCCATGTGATGGCCTTTGGGAGGTGATGAGGTCATGAGGGTGGAGCCCTCATGAATGGGATCAGTGGCCTTATAAGTGAGGCTCCGGAGATCCCCAGCCCCTCCCGCCATGTGAAGTGCAGATGTCTCTGAGCAAGAAGGCCCATCTATGCACCAGGACAATGGCCCTCCACAGAAGGCCTTGGTGCCATGATCCTGGGCTTCCAGCCTTCAGAGCTGTGAGAAATAAGTGTTGTTTATAAGCCGCTCAGTCTGTGGTGCTGTTACAGCAGCCTGAACACACTAAGACAGGGCTGGATATTCACACTCATACCCACATGCACACTGCCCGCCAGTGCACAGGCATGCAGGTCAGAGCGTGACGGACCATGACGCACTCATGTTTGCACCCCTTGGCTTTGTGTCTGTTTCCAGAGCTTTAGAGAGCGCCTTGCCAGTGCCCCATCAAAGCCACACGCTGTTCAAATCAGACTCAGAAGTGACTGCCACCGGTGAGGGGCTGGTTGAGTGCCCTCTTGGTGGGTGGCCTGGGACCCCACACCTGCTATCCTGGCATAATCGCTAAGAGCACCCCATACTCTCTGAACATGTCCCAGTTTGGACGACTCACGACATGGTCACCTCCCTTTGGGCCTCCCCTGGCGTGGGCTGCTCCCTGCCCTGGCCCTTGAGGCCCTGATTGGGAAGTGAGACCCCTGCACTTCCCTGCTGGTCAGTGTGGTCCAGCCCCCCCAAGACAAGGAAATTGGAATAAAGGACCCGTGGGGATTATTTGGGTGATGTGTGGAAGCATGGGAAGGGATTCAACAAGCACGTGGTGATTGATTACAGCCCGTGATTCATAGGGACCAACAATCACATGCGCACAGCCAGGACAAAGGCAGGGGCCCGAGACGGGGGTGGAGTCACAGCCTGCACAGCAGGAGGGCCAGGGTCCCAGGCGCCGGGGGGCAATGGGCACTGGGCAGAGTTCATCCAGTTCACCAGGGGAGGGTCAGGGTGGGGAAGGAGAGGGCCTCTTTTCAAGACGACTGTCAAGATCTTTAGCTTTGTCTTCCCCTCCCCGCCCCTCATCCAAGAAAGTACAAGTTAAAATAGACCCTCAGAGCCAGGTGTCCCTTGGGGCGACCATAACAAAGTATCACAAACTGGGTGGTTTAAACCACAGAAATCCCTTCTCCCACAGTCTGGAGGCTGGAAGTGTCGGTGGGCTGGGCTCCCTCTGAGGGCTCTCCCCCCTCTCCGGGCTCCTCGGGTCTGCCCGCGTTCCTTGGATCTTAGCGGCATCTCCCGGGCTCCTCGGGTCTGCCCGCGTTCCTTGGATCTTAGCGGCGTCTCCCGGTCTCCTCGGGTCTGCCCGCGTTCCTTGGATCCTAGCGGCATCTCCCGGTCTCGGTCCCCGTAGTCAAGGGCATCTCCTTGCCTGTCCATGTTCACATCGTCTCCTTTCTGTGTGTCTGTCTCTGCATCTCCTCCCCTCTTATAAGGACACCAGTCAGATTGGACCAGGGACCCACCCTACTCCAGCCTGACCTCGTCTTAACTGAAACACTTACATCTGCAACAACTCTGTTCCAGATAAAGCCACGCTCTGAGTTTCCAGGAAGGACGTGAATCTGGGGAGGACACTCTTGCACCCAGCACACCTGCAAGTCAGTCAGTGACAGTGGCTTGATTCACAGGGAAGACGAGCATGGTGGCTTATCCAACTTGGCTGGTGGGAGGATGGGGCTCCCCAGGGTCTCCTGCTGCTGCTGGACTTTTGTCCTGCCCCGCCTGTACCGGGGGCTCTCAGGGACCACCTCTGTCTTCCATGGCTGTCCTCCTGGGACACAGAGCAGGGCCAGGGGCTGGTGTTCGTCAGGCTCAAGTGGAGGCACACCCAGGTGCCACCTCAGTGGCTGCCAGGCCTCAGCTTCCTGCTGGAGCCCGTCCAGCTGCAGAGGAAGGCCGTCTGGGTCCAAAGGCAGGGCTGTCCACGAGGGGCCTGGTGCCTCCCGGCCGGGCACATCCGCTTCTGGCTCTCAGCTCTGTTTATTTCTGACTTATCTCTGTTCCTTTGGGTGCCCTGGTCGTCAGCTGACTTGTTCTTGGGAACCTTTCCTTGGTGTCACAGCACCTGGGGCTGACGCAATAGCTCCAAACCCAAAAGAGCCCTGGACGTAGAGGTCACTGTGGCAGCATCACCGGATATGTACCTTGAGCTGGACGCTGCTTTCCCTGAAACCCGCAGTGGCTGTCACATGCCCCTGTATGTGGTATGATGGGTGCTGGCCCAGGACTGGGGGCAAGAGATCCAGGGTCCATGAGGGGCGTACTCGGGCCCATAACCTCTGTCTCAACTCAGGACCCGCTGTTCTCTACCCCTCCCCCACAGCTGGTGGGCGATACATGTGCACGACTCTAAGCCCCCCGTTTGTCCTCAGTGTAAACCAGGAGCCTCCCTGAATCAGTCCGTGGTTGCGTCCCCAAAGCATCCACACTCAGGTGTGGCTCCCCAGGAAGGGGCCGGCTGGAGGGAACTCTGTACAGAACACAGAGGGCAGGCCCACACCCAAGGCAGCTGCAGAGCGATGCGACAGCTGGTCAGCAGGAAGCTCCCTGGGGAGGTCTGTGGCCCCAGGGCTACCCTAGGTGTGTCGATCAATGTGACTTTGTACCTGCTATCTCTGTGTGGCTCTCTGCCGGCTTGATTAACCAAGAGGGACAATATTAGAAAGCTGAGAGGTGACATGGAGTATATAGCCCTGACTGTAGTTTCTGTGAGGTGGTGAGTTCATAGTGACTACCTGGAACACTCTTCTGACCTTCACCCATCTGTGAACTCCTACTCATCCCTCAAGACCCAGCGCAGATTTCACCCCAGATGAGAAGCCTGCTGGGTAACATTCTGCCAGGTCTTGTGGCATCATACCACAGTTCACACTTCAAGGCTGGTTCGCCCTCACAGGACTGCGGGCTCCGAGGGCAGGACTCTGCCTGGTGTCCTCAGGGCCCAACATTACAGGACAAGTACCAGGCCTGTGATCACGCTCGGTCCGTGCTTGTTGTATACGTGCCAGGGGCCATGCATCCTGCAGGTGGGAGGTTGCAACCCCAGCACTTGGGGCCAGACAGCCTGCTTCTTGGTCCTCGCCTTCCCTGGGCACCAGCGTACAAAGCCCAGGGACGGAGGGACGCAGGGCAGGCTCCCAGGACGGCCCAGGCAGCGCTTCCCCCTGGTCTCTGGGACCACTGGGCGAGCCGTCTGTCAAGGCTGGGCCAACACAGGTGACCCTGGGGCCTGCCGCTCTGGCACTGGTGTTACTTCATTCCCGGAACTTGAACTCCCCCGGGGGAACGCGGATGGCTATGGGCCTGTGCGCTCTGGAGGGCAGGATGGGCTCTCTGCCCCCATCTTCTGCCCCTGGTGGACAGCCCAGGGTCCCCAGAACAGAACAAAGAGAACACACACGGCTGAACTTCCCCCAGCAACATGCGCTCGGTTCTCGAGGCTCCGAGGCCGGCCTCACCCCCTTCCCTCTAAGAAGCCTGTGCTCCATCCCCCCCACCCCGCTTCCCACAGCCGCCGCTTCTATCAAGACCTGGAGTCTGCGAGGCTGGACCCTCTGCCCCTGTAGCTGCTGCACCGCAGCTGGCAAGTGGTCAAGTGTGACCCCAGCACCCGGTTCGGGCTCACCAGCTCAGGCAAACCTGCAGATGAGGCTCTGTGTGACAGGCAGGGAAGCTGGGGCACCGGCGGGAAGTGAAGCATCCAAGGTCACGCAGCCCCAGACTTAGGACCAGGTCTCGCGGCTTCATCATTGTAACGATGACCCCCGTCTCCCTGTGAGGGAGTCTTTCAGGATGGGGATCTGCCCCCTTGTTATTCCTTCCTCAGCCCCAAGCCCCAGGCTCCTGCAGCGAGGGCTCCATCCACATTCACCGAGTGAAACTGAAGCAGAGCATCAGGCGGTGGCTGGCGCTGCTGCCGGGAGAACTCAGCGGTCTCGCAGGCAGGGCCCGGGGGTCCACGCCGGTCCGGCCCTCCAGGCGATTCCAAGGGCAGCCAGGCGGGCTCCCTGCCAGGGCGGCCTTCAAATAACTGTCCCTTCTAAGCCCGTTTCTGGGGGTCTGTGCTTTCCTGAAACCTGGTCCAACCCCAGCCTGGCCTGGCCTGGGGTTACTATGGGGAGTGGGAGGGCGGGGGCTGTGGCAGCAGTCTGGCCAGAAAAGGCTCCCAGGAATTTCCCCTACGATGACATAACAATCATGCCATGTGTTAGCTGGGACGACTCTCTCCCTCTGGGAACAGAGCAAGTGGCGTGAAGACGATGCAGGACCCGCTCTGTCTCCAAGCCTTGGAGCGGGGAGCAAACCAGATGCGGGTGTCACCGCCTGTGGATTCCCCCAGGGCTCACTGGGTAGCAGGGCTGGGCCAGGGGAGTCGCGCGGCGGGACAGGGTTCCCGTTCCCAGTGCGCGCACGGTCTGGCCCTATCGGTCGCTCAGGGGAGGACAGATCTGAGGAGGAACCCCTGGGTGGTTTGGGGACCCCCTCCAACACCGTACCCCCGCCTGGGGATTAAAGTGTGGCCAGCAGGTGGGTCCGCCCTGGGATGGTGTACAAAACCTACCCCACGGTTCCTGGGTCAGAGCTGAACAGAGAGAAGAATAGCCCAGCCAGGAAGGAAGCCTGAAGATCACACGATAACTGGACCCCAGGGGCTCCCTCTCTCCCCAGTCAGCCAGCTGCAGGGCGGGGCGGGCACCCTGAATGGAGAGTGGAGACCGCAGGGTCCCACAGAGGCAGGTCGAATCCCAGCTCCGCCGGGTCCCCTAGGTAACCTTTGACAGCCATCCTGTAACAGAGAAGAACAAACCTGACTCCATGTGGGATCTGTGCCCTCAGCTCTAACCTTTGTGCTCGGTGCTTAACCATGTTGCCTCTTCACCTGGGCACCGGAATGTCACCTATAGCCTGAACTATACATAACAGCCCTTTCTCAAGGCTCTGCCTCCCAGGCTTGACCTTTAAAGGTAAAACCCTTTTCATTCACATAGGGATAAAAAGTTGCACAATAGAGAATAACACTTGTCTTGTTGGAAGTTTACAGGAACGCGGTGACTAGACCTGCGTGGAAAGCTGCAAGAACAAAGGTCTGGGTCTGGTGGCACTAAGAAGTTTGAGGCAAACAACCACACCCCCTCCCCTTTTAGAATAGAAGAAGCCCGAATTCTAACTCGGGTAAGATGCTTCTTTGGGACACGAGTCCACCCTCTCCTGTGTCTGCTGGCTTTCCCAATAAAGCCACTATTCCTGCCCCAACCTGTCTCTCGATTTATTGGTCTGTTGTGTGGTCAGAAGTATGAGCTTGGATTCAGTAACATTTTGAACCTTGGTTTGTTCCTCCAGAAAATGGGTAAAATTATACCTGTCTTATTTAGATATGCTGTCATAAAATAATTTCCAAGATACAGCCTTCACTTAAAAAAAAAAAGCCAGCTGGGCAAGGTGTAAATTCGCCTTTGTGTTAAAAATGTGCTTAAATGTACAGAAAACATTCTGGAAAACACCTAAGAACGTGTTAAACATGGACAGCGCCATACAAAAGGGGGAGAGTCTTCTGTACTGTCTGATTTAAAAAACCTACTGCAGGGACTTCCCTGGCGGTCCAGTGGTTAGGACTTCACCTTCCATTACAGGGGGTGCGGGTTCAATCCCTGGTCAGGGAGCTAAGATCCCACATGGCTCCTGGCCAAGAAACCAAAACATAAAACAGGGGCAATATGGTAACAAATTCAATAAAGACTTAAAAAAAAAAAAAAATGGTCCATGGCAAGAAAATATTAAAAAAAATAAAAACCAGCTGCAGGTATTATATTTTTATGAAAATGTATTGAATAAGTTTATTTAATACATTTGTTAACGTGTAGCTGATGATAAAAACAATTTTTTTGCTGCAGAAAAGCAAAAAAGAAAGAAAAGGAACTTCTACCTTTCAAGAGTTGTGAAATCTGCACACACCACATACCGCACTTGCGCCGTCACCTGTCTTTTCAAGTACCCGAGGCTGGTCTGCGATTAAGCTAAGCTCTTGTCGCTGAGCAGGAACCCTGGTGGCCTGCTGCTGGGCGGGTTGCAGGATTGATGCCCAGGCCTGTTGACCCTGCCCTCCAGCCCCACGCTGAGCCTTTATCCTTTTCTCCCAGCCAGGCTAACACAGGCATTGACATGGCCCTGCCCCCTGACAGAGAGGTATTCACAGGCAACTGGAATCTGCTACCACCGCTGGCTTGCTACCAAAAAAGTGGGGTTGGAAGCAGCCTCTCCCCTTTGGAATGGACGACGCTCTGGGGGTTGTACCATCTTGTGCAGGGGAGAAGCAGGTGGGGCCGGACCTAGAGGGAAGGGCTCCCCAGACAAACAGAATCCGGAGTGCCTGTGTAAACACAGGGGTATAAATGAGTCTTCTCGGCCGACGTGGCATGTTCTCTGAGCCGACAGGTCCCCAGAGCCCGCCCGTGACCATGGAGGCCAGAAAGTTCTGGCTGCTGGTGATGGTCCTGGCCTTGGTGTCCTCCAGCTCTACTGGGCAGTACGTGGGCCTGTGTGAGTACCGCTCTGACCTCCTCCCACTCAGCAGGAAGGAGGAGGGGCCGGGTGGCGGGGTGGGAGCACATGACGAGGGGACGGGACGTGGAAGAGCCAGGCTGGGGGCTTCCTGTGGCTTGAGGAGAGTGACCAGGTCCCTTAATAATTTAATAATTGCCACCTACCAGACACACACATTTTCTCTCAACAGCTCTACAAATTGGGTCTTGCTGTCCCCATTTTACAGACAAGGAAACTGAGGCTCAGAAAGTTTATAACTGACCCTCTCGGGCAGTGTGGAAATCAGGATTGGAACGCAGGTCCACCTGGCTGGCAGCCAACACCGAAGCCCACTATCCCACTGCCTTCCTTGCTGGAGATTTCCGAATTACAATATAGGTCTTTGTGCATTATTCTGGCACATTTGCAAAACAAAAAGAAGAGACAAATGAAAACGATCACTTCCAGAACATTTTCCATACCTACAAACACAGTTTTCATTTAGCCATCGCACCGCAGTTCCAATGGAATGTGGCTGCTCCATTAACCAGGGTGTGAAGAAATCAGGGTGTGGCAGTTATCTACTGAGAGATCTCAAACTCTCACCCATCAGAATCACCTGGAAGATTTTAAAACCCTCAAAGCCCAGGATATGCCAACTATATCAGAGAGTCTCCGGGTGGGAGGAGGTATCAGTGGTTTTTCAAGATCCCCGGCTGATCCCAATGTGAACAAAGTTTGGGAAGCAGTGGAATAAGGAATTATGAATTGGCAGCCATAGGAGAGGATCTGAGATGTCACGTGATTTCTATTTCCCTAAGGAAAAATCCAGTTTAAGAAATGAGGCAAAGTGGACTTTTGCTGAACTTCAGACATAAAGACTTACTTGGAAAATGAATATTAGAGGCCCAAGGATGTACAGGGAAGGTTTGACGGGGGGGTAGGGAGATGCAGAGAAGAAACAGAAAATAACACGCATTGTGATTTCCTCTTTTGAATGCCCGCCGCCTTCTTTTGTTTTAAGGGGGAGATTTTTTTGATAAGACAATGAAGGGGAACATTGCTTCCGGGTTCAGGGGCCCTGGATTCCCATGGGTACCTCCCAGCTGGAAGGAATCCAAGCCCTACTGACTTCCTGACAGGGTGCTAGGAGCACCCAAGTGAGAGGCACCAGGTAGCCAGCCAGATCTCCGACAGAACGTTTCTCTTTAAACATTTAAGGGGAGAGTGTCCTCGACACGCAGACAAGCACAGGTTATGGGAGGGGTGAGATCACAGCCTCTGAACTCAGGAGCTGCGGGAGGGTGCAGACCTGCAAAGTGCAGCCGGTAGACCAACCCCAAGCCAGCAAGTGTTCTGACTGGGCTTTGTTTGGGACAGCGCCGAACCAGTGCAAGGTCCCGGCCAAGGAGAGGGTAGACTGCGGCTACCCCGAGGTCACCCCCGAGCAGTGCAACAACCGGGGCTGCTGCTTCGACTCCAGCATCTCCGGGGTGCCCTGGTGCTTCAAGCCCCTGCAGGAAACAGGTGAGTCAGCCCCACGTGCACGGGGGACCTTTCCGGGCCCCCAGGAAGCCACACACACCTGGGCCCTGGGTGGGACCCCCTGTGCCACGGCTGTCAGTTGGCCGAGGAGTTCTGTGCAAACTCTAATCATTCCAGAAACGTGTTCAAAGTCGAGGCCCTATGGAGAGGGAACTAGTTTAAAAACTACTCTGGAGAGAAATGGACAATACGTAGGTTTGGAAAGCTGGGCGGATTTCAAGGTCATTTTCAGCACACGACCCCTGCAGAGTCTCTGTCCTTTGCGACTGGCGACATGCTCTCGGCTGGGCTGGAGTCCTGGCACCTCTCCCCACCCTGCCATCCCCCACCCCTGCCCCCAGCACGAGGTGCTCACCCCTCCATCGCTGGAGCGGTGGGGTGCAGGACAGCCCCTGGGGAACCGCGTGTCAGGAGCAGGCTGTGCACGGGGGATTTGCTGTCTTGGCGCCATGCCTCACGCATCACACGGGGGGCGCGGAGGTGGCCGTGAGCCATCTGGCAGCCCCGGTGCCAGCTCACCGTCTAAGATGAACGTAGCTACCTAAGGCCCCTTCCTGGAATGAGCACCCGGGGGGGCCACTCTTGCCCTTCGTCCTCGACAAAGGAGGCCGCATCTCAGCCTGATCCCGGCTCCCTAATCAGCACGGGGCCCCCGCCCACTGTCCAGGGGCTCCTCCCCTTCCCAGCAAACCCGGGCAGAGGTCCAGATAAGGCTCTGGGCCCAGGAGGGAGAGTCACCCCTGCGCTGGCCGTCCCCGCTCTGCCGGCTCCTCGGCCTGCGACGACACTTCCTTGAACTCTGGCAGTGGCCCTGCCTGGGCCCGTCTCCAGTGCCATCTGCCCCGACAACCTGGGTCCCCGTGGGGCATGTGGCTATTGTCCCACGAGGGTCGGGGGGAACTCAACCCTTCCCCAGGGACTTGGTGTGGAAAGCAGCAAACGGCGCTGACCTTGGAGCCTGTCTGGAGCTGGAGAAGTGGGGCAGCGGGAGGGCAGGGACGAGACGGCTCAGGGTAACGCATGTCTGTGCTTTGTTTCCAGAATGCACCTTCTGAGGCCATGCTGCTGCCGGACGGGTGGGAGGGGGACTCTCTGCCTGGTGCTGGAGCCGCTCCTGTTCTATCACCTGCTCCCGGCAAGCGCCGCCCCTAACGTGCGAGGCCTGATGCCTTAAAGAATAAAGCTCCCATACTCAGCATGAGGACACGTCTTGCTGAGACTTCCTGCTGTTGTGTTTTATTTCTGCCCAGTCACTCTCTCCCTTCTGAGCATTTCACAGACGGGGGCAGCGGAGGGTGTCTTAGCATCTCCCAGCAGAGGGTCTCCCCCAGGCCTGGGGAGGAGGGAAGGACCCCAAAGTAGCTCCCTAGCTGTGAGGGTGCAGCAAACCTCACATCTAGTGCTGACCTGACGGGGAGGGCAAGCCACCTTCTAAGTGTCACTTGAGAAACATCGTTTCAAATATAAGTTCCAAAAAAAAAAAAAGATTATTAATGTCTTTCTTGGCGAAGAGAAAGCCAATAAAACCACCTTACCAATTGGCACTTTTTGGTATTTCTTTGTAAGTCGAGTTTACCATCTGTGACAGCTTGGGTGGCCTCCTTTTGCTTCTTTCCTCTGAAAATGGATGCAGCTTTGTGGATAAATGAGCAAGTGTCACCACGAACGCTCATGAAGTCTTAGTAACCCCGAGATGGAGAGTTGTCCCCTCCCTCACTCTTGGGGACACGCAGCTCTCCACGGACACCGGGAGGGTTTCCACGGACACCGGGAGGGTCTCCAGGGACACCGGGAGTGTTCTCAGCTGTCCACGCTGAGTGTCCTGCTCTCCTTCTGCTGACAGGACTCTGTTAAGGTTGCACAGACAATTCTACTGATTCTACCACAGGGCTTGTTTAGGCCGCACGGGGGCCAGAAAGCAGCGCAGCCTCCGGAGGGGGGGTTTCTGGGTCTGAGCCATCCTTCCCGCTGGAAAAGAGACACTGGCTCCTTTTCGAAACAAAAGGCTTTGTTTTTAAGCTTGCACTTTGGGCCAGGTCTCTCGAGTGAGATCCTATGAACATCCTTGAAGTGAGATATTACCTTTGTTGTAGGATAAGTAACTCATCTCAAAGCCCCCGCTGAGGGGACACCACCTCAGAGGTCCCAGCATCCCAGGCCCCCTGCACCAGCCCTTCTGGATGGAGCTCGAGGCCCAGGGGAGCTGCTATCTCCCCTCACAGACGCTGCTGCCACCACCCACCCGTCACTCCCGTGGTCAGGTCTGAGCCACTGCTTCTGTGTCAAGGCCACCGACACCATCATGGGAGACGGTCCTCACCCCCCACCCCCAGGCCCCAGACGGCGGCTTCTGTTCCTTTGCTGGCTGTTCAGGGTCCCGTCTTGCGAGTGTGCTTTCCCGGGGACTTGGGAAGACCCCAGGCCAGACTCAGACACTGGAGAGACCTTCATCCCTGCTCAGGAGAATCGTCCACAGGTGGGAGGATGGGGAGGTGGGCCTTAATCTTCCCATCCTGGGGCGCACACCTCTCTCCCCAACCTTCGCTCCGTTGTTCGTGCAGGGGGCAGGGGGCGTCGTCGTGCAAGCTGGGCCCCGTGTGCCCTGGGGTCCCGGTGAACGGGGAATACCAGCCCCTCCCCAAAGCCAGTGCTTCACAAGTGGTTGAAACAATGGACGTGGATGTTAGAATCACCCAAGGAGTTTTCAAAAATCTCAGAGTCTGGTGATTAGGTCAGGGTGTCTAGGGCGGAGCACAGCCCCAGTGATGTCCAGCCGGGCAGAGAAGCCGGGCACGCCCATCTGTGCAGGGCAGACACCTGACAACGGATGTGAAGTGAGGGGCTGTGAGGGGGAAGGACCAGGTCTCCAGAGACTGGCCTGACCAGGCAGACGCTGACCCAGGCTCTGAGACTTGCACTCTCCAGCCTGCGGTAAAAGCGAAATAAACAAGCAAAACCGGTGGCTCACTTGTCCCCTGAGCCATGAAGACCACAGACATGTGGGCACCCCGCCAGGCCACTTTTAAAAAAATTACGTTAAAATATCGTTACTGAGTTATGGGCACCCCCTTCGATCCCAGACCTCGCCCTAGCCACACGGTGTGGGAGGCTGTGGTAGTCTCATAAATGTGCTCACAGACCACCATCAGGCCGGACCACCCTGACCACGATGGAGCCGGACACAAGCAAGCCTACTTCCCCGTCCGACCTGGCCCAAACCTCAGCGACCATCAGCACCCTGTGCTGGCTGACCTGGGTGATGATGGCTTCCTGCAGTCCCAGCGGTAGCCTGGCTTCAAGCCATCCGCCTCCTAGATAAGATTTATTACGATACCCCACCCCCCAGCTACCTTGCCTGCTGACAGCATGCGCAAGGCTGAGCAAAGCTGACCCCCAGTGTCCACCGATTAAGGGAAATCTCCGTCTTTGCAGAGAATTTTGAATTTTTTCTCATTCTCTTTTCTCTCGTGGTTAAGTCTAACCCAAGGCATGGCCCAGTGCCCTTCATTTTCCGCCTCTGGAGATGTCCTCTGGGCCCGGTGGGTGGGGAGAGAGAGAGGCGGGCGTCTCAGGGAAGCGTCCTGTCTCCCCCTAAAAATACTGAAAGAGCCGCTCACCCTCCTTTAGTGCCCACTGCCGCAGCCCTGCGGGGTTTTACACATTTGACTTCCTTTAATTCCCACAGCAAAGTACGGATGATCATCTCCATTTTTGCAAGTGAACAAGCAGAGGCACAGAGAGGTTAGGTCAGGACCCCAGGGTCACACGCAGTGCAGGGAGATCTGGTTCCAGCATCCGAAGACACTCACCCACCCCAGCAGCTCTGAGCTCTCACAGTAGAGGGGGCTCTTTCTCCGTTCCCAGCCTGGACGCCTGACGGGGCAGCCTCCGGGTGGGGGGGAGGGGAAGATGCGTGGGGGTGGTGGGAGACTCCAGTGCCCTCAGGTCAGTGAGGACCCCGGTCTGCTGTGTGTCCTGCCAAAGAGAGCTGGAAGCAGCCCCGCTGAACCCGCAGGTTCCAGAAGGGTCTGGGAGAGTGTCCCATCGGGACCCCACCTCGGTGCACGCCAGCCCGGGGGCGGGGGGCTTGCGGAGGTCCACACAACCCTGCCCAGCATGGAAGCCCGGACCCCAGCAAGCCCCAGCTCGCTCAGCAGGGAACGGGATGGAATTTGCCCCAAAGTGCCTGGGTGGGGATTTTAAGTTCAGCAATAGAGAAAACTCAAGTCACTGACGTGCACATCACAAATGAATTTTGGGGTGAAGCTGAAACACGTGTGTACCACATTTTGTGTGTCTGCCCTAACGGTGTGGTTGCCTCTCGTTTCACCCTTTGGGCAGACACACGAAGGGTCTGCGTGAAGCCCAGCATCTCAGGGTGACATCTGGGGGTGGAAGGAACTTGGGGAGATGCGGTTCCCGGGGTGCTCTGTGTTGGGGGCAGGGTGGTTTCTGCCTTTATCCTTCCCCCAGGTACGGACATCTCACGGTGCAGCCAGCCGGGAGTCCCTGGCGGACACCCAGAGGAATCTGTAAAGATAATCAAAGCTAATGAGATGATCAAGCACTTGGCATGCGTCAGACGCCCATCAGGTGCTTGAGATTTGCTAACTCCTCGAAAGCCCACGCGGTGAGGGGTACCACCATCCCCATTTTCATTTCCGGAAGAGGAAACTCTCCACGGACCCCTACAGTAACTTGGTCAGGGAGTGGCGCCCAGAGGCAGCCTGTGAGGACAGGCCAACAGCAGGACGCAGGGAGGGTTCAGAGCCCTTCTAGAAGGTTGTGGCTGAAGCATAGCCCCTCCCAATGGTCATTCCCATCTAATTCAGTTTGTAAGTCACAATAGATTTGGGATAAGGAAATTAAATAGTTAATATGTTTCCAACCTTGTGTAAAGGTCCATAATAACTGGCTAGGTTTAGAAAGGAAACACTGAAATGCCGATAAACTAGAATAATTATTCTAATTACTGGCTTGCCAGGAGCCAGCAGATGATCCCACTGAGCCCTCTTCTGTCCTTGCGTTCTCTGTGACTCGATGGGGGTCTCTCGGGCGGGGGGTGGTCTCCCTTGGGAATTTTAAACAACCTTCTTGGCTCTGGACAGCGGATGTCAATTAAGTACCCAGAGAGTGCTAACCGATTTTAAAATTCTGGGATAAGAAGTACTACAGTGTGGACCGGAAACTTTTTTTTCTTTTATCCAGAGTGCAGTGAGTAACTTGATATTTACCTTACTTCACCAATGAGGACACTGAGACAAATTCGCTCAAGGACACGGCCTTGCTAAGACTCAAACCCGGGGTGGGCTGGCCGCTTTTGCTGGGCTGCATCTAATATCATCATCATGGGTGGACTTCAGCCCCCCTAAAGGCACTTAGCTGACACTGACTGCCCACGGCCCACGTGGCCTTTACACTGCCCTTAAACCTCCACACCTCCTGGTCAGTGCGCCTCTAAAATTTGAATCCACAAGTGGCTCAGGGTGAATTCAAATTATCAATTGAGTTTCACAGGATCCAGGGATCACTTTGATATCAAGTACCTTCCTCACTGACTAATGGTGCATATTTGTAGAACCTTCCAGAAACCATGGAATGAGAGCTTTGACTTGCCAAGGAGAAGCCAGAAGCCCAGTGCTGTTGGTGGAAAAGGAAGATAACACCAGGCTTCCCCCCCACCAGCCCCCAGCACACAGCGCGGCCACTAAACCTACTGATAACTTCTTGTGGTGTTTATATGCTTCTCCCTCCTCTTGTGTCAGTACGGTTGGTCTGTAAGAGCGTCGCTTCAGCATTTCTTATTTGGCAATGGTTCCCTCTGCACTGTTCCAGAATATGTCGAAAATTCACTGGAATTTATCATGCTATTCCAAGAATTGTTGAACATTCAGTGGCATGGAGAGGAGGGATTTAGCTTCAAACTCAGATACCCGCACAGGGTCAGATAGTCAGCAGACTCATGGTGGGGGGACCCTGTGAGGGAGGAGAGCGGGTGCAGCAGGAGGTCTCAGATCTCACTGCGGATCTGACACCACTGAATGGGGCGGGGAAGGAAGAACTGGGTAGGCAGGGTCTCAGGCCACAGCCAACTTAGACAAGGTCTCCAACAGGTGGATGGACGGTCCCTAAACCAAGGTGCCCCGTAGGGGAATCCCGTTTGGGGCAGGAATGGCCTGGTTGGGAGAGGCCAGGGGGAAGCGTCCTGGTGTAGGTGACATGGGACCAGAGGCAGCATGTGGGTGCTGGATGGGGCTGCCTTGAAAGCACTGTGAGAGTGGGGGGCACCCGTGGGGTCTGCAGTTCCACCTCCAGTGGGAGACCTTCTCTGCGTGCCTGTTTCGCATTTTGGATTTCCTTCCGCTTGAGTTTCCAGAAAAGCTTCTGTGGTTTAAATGGTAGGTTGTAAGGATATAAGTATAAGGATGTTTTCCAAATTTTCAGACTTACTGAAGCATGGTTGTTATGGTAGAAACAACCACAGCAGGGCTCAGAAGGGACATGGCTCTACGGATTCTGGAACATTCTGACGAAGGCGTGAGTGCTGTATCTTCTGGCCCAGGGCGCTGTTGGCAATCTGGGGTGAGGGGCGGGAAGCGTGGCGTGAAGAATGTCTTTCTGGGTGGGATGAGGGGCTGGGTGAGAACCTGCCGTCTGGTCGTCAGCTCTGGTTACCTCGAGGGGGTGGGCTTGGGGAAGGATGGTTTGGGGCTGAGATTACTAACTTTTGCATTATTTGTTCAAAGAAGTGTGCAGAACATTTGTAAATTAAAATTTCTAATAAAGATCATTTGGGAAGGAGTGGGGAAGGAGTGGGGATTTTGGTGGGGAAGGTGGCAGGTGGTTCGGGAGCACACGACAGCATCCAGGGACAGAGAAGCCTGGGCAGGGAGAAGGAACGGGGGCGCCAGGTCCTCAGTGTGGTTTCTCTGTCCTGTCCCTGCACGCACACCTTCCTCCACAGCTGCAAAGGTAACCTAGTCCAACCCCATTACGGCCACACCGGGTGATTAATGCCAGAGTGATGGTTGAACCCCAGTGCTGACCCGTATGGGGCCCTGACGGCACAAAGGCCCCCAAAGCTGACTCCTGGGGGTGTTCGCCCATCACCCTGCCCTAAGCAAAGCGCCTGGGAGAAATTTCCCCTGGGTGTGGGGCACGGACTCCCCCAGGCCACTTCCCGTGACCCGGTGGATTCTTCGCTGTCAGTTCTTCAGTGTCTTCTTCCAAACGAGAGAATGCGAAGCAGGGGTCGGAGCGCCGGTTCCCCGGCTACTGTCACCGTCTGGATTCTGCCTCCATCACTTGCCTCGGGCCACTTGTCTAATCTCTCTGAGCCTCAGTTCCCTGGCCTGTGAAATGGGCTGGCAGTGACACGCTGGCCCCAAGGATGGCAGTGAAATGAGACCACATATAAAAGGCACCTGGGGGCTTCCCTGGTGGCACAGTGGTTGGGAATCTGCCTGCCAATGCAGGGGACACGGGTTCGTGCCCCGGTCCGGGAAGATCCCACATGCCGCGGAGCGGCTAGGCCTGTGAGCCACAACTACTGAGCCTGCGCGTCTGGAGCCTGTGCTCCGCAACAAGAGAGGCTGCAATAGTGAGAGGCACGCGCACCGCGATGAAGAGTGGCCCCCGCTCGCCGCAACTGGAGAGAGCCCTCGCACAGAAACAAAGACCCAACACAGCCAAAGATAAATAAATAAATAAATAAATAAATTTATTTAAAAAAAAAGGCACCTGACCCTGTGCTACCACATCACCTAACAAGCGGGGCTTGCACATCGCCACCATCACTCTTATTTTTCTTTCCAATTTCATCCAAAGCCATTGTAACACCTACCAGAGGAAGTTTTTCATTAAAAGAGAGGGCAGAGCAGGAAGGAGAAAATTCCCCACAGGCTCCGCCAGACCCCAGGCCCAGTTCTCCTGGCTGGTCTGCAGGCTGCTGTTGTTAAAAGCAAAATGGAGAGAGAAACAGAAATCTGAAAAGAACGATGCTTTATTTTGATTTATGTCACATTTTCATAAATGGCATCTAACTTCAGAAAACAAAGTTCAAGTCTGCAAAAAATGCACATACAAATTTTCTAAGGAGATCTCTGCAGAAATATACAAAGCAGGACCACGGTCTGTAGAGTCAGAAAGCTCACATCTTAGGGTCTGCTTGGGTCTATGTTCCAATAGACCCAAGGGAAACAGCCAAGGAGACAAGTACCCAATGGAGCCGCTGTTATTTTATATATATATATATACACACACACACACACACATATATGCACGTATGTATAGATGTCATTCTCATCTGGGACAGTGCACACCTCTCCCAGCGTGCAAGCACAGTATTTCCTAAAGTCATGTGGCTAAATCAATGTAAGGTTATACACACAGCATTATAAAAACCAGACATTACATAATTACATATTAGATATACAGATATATGCACATCTTTACACGACGATTAAAAATGTTATTTGCATTGACTCTTGCTTTGGAAGGAAGAACAAAGGAAAAATGTTAAATAGCTAACCATTAAGTAAAAGGCAGCGATTCAGATTCAGCTATGAGCAGGTATTAAGCCACTATGTCTGCAAAGGAAAAACAAACCCGGGTAAGGGGGTCAGCTACACATGCTAACTTTTTAAACATACACATTCTATGAGAAACTCATTTCTGGTGACCCCCTTCCCCAGGGAGCATTTGACTAGAGAAACAGAAAACTCCTTGTGTGGGGTGGGTGGTCCATTTTGTTAGCAGTTTGGATGATAGGACCTTCGGCTACCATTTTTCACTGGCCGAGGACTTGAAATGAGACATTTATGATGAAGCTTGGACAACCCGTGTCCCAAAGGTTGTGGAAAAGAGACCCCCAAGGTACATGATGACAGAATTGTGAAAACATGTAAAGATATAAAAACAAAATATCTACCATGGCCACTGACATATTCTCAAAGAAACCAACCGTGGTACCTTTCAGATCAGGTTGCACCCAGGATGTCCAGGAACCCATGAATATAGGGACCTTAACCTTGACCCAGGTACCCATGACTTTCAGCCTTTCCCTTCAAGGCCTGATCCATTCCACCCAGCACAAGAGAGCACATGCTGGGGCCCCAAGAGCGGAGGTCGGTTTGGTAACTTCTCCCCCAGAAATGGATGAACCTGCTGTTTCCTCTGCTTCAGCAAAGCCCTGTTGGGTAAACACCGTTTTCTAGAAAGCTCCACCGTGCCGATCCAGGGCTGTGATGGAAGGAAGGGGCTGACGCTGGACAATCACCTCACGGCAGGGGAGATGAAAGAACACTCCACGCCCAGTGCTGGCAGCAAGGGCTCCCTGAGCCCTCCTTCCAGGAGATGCCCTGGGGGACTTGAGAACCGGCCCCCAAGCAGGCGGCAGGGAGGGTCACACCTCATCACTCCGACGCTTGCCGGCCAAGCCTCAGCATCTCCGTCCCAGCTCAGGTGCCCGCTACAGGTGAGGGATGACGCCCGTCCTGCAGAGGTACCAGCAGGTGGCTTACAAGTTCCCCAGAATCAGGCGTCCGAACATCAGTGAACGTAGGAGATACCATTTAACTGTACACAGCATCAGGGCCACGGTTAGATTCACGTGCAAAGTACAGGCCAAAGGCGCCCACAGGTGATCAACAGGGCTCTCTTTCATGCTTATTCAGACACACCAAGCAGAGGGTGGGGCGACGCCACTGAGAGAACACTTCAGCTGAATGTAATCATTTCCAGCTTTGCTATTTTTCGCTTGTGTGGCTTGGGCTCATGCCGTTCCCAACATCTGGGTCAAACCACGAACCCCAGGGAGAAACACATGTGCCTGTGGCCACGTCCCTGGCTTGGGGTGTCTCCCTGGGAACCGGTGGGCCGGGCCCTCCAGCTGTGTACGCACAACCCACCACCCTCCTTCCCAAAGCAGGGCTCAGACCCGGCCTGTGACAACACAAGGGCACTTTTGTGCTCCTGTCCCTTTCTCTTCAGCTTTACAATGGTCATTATATTGTGGAAAAGCCCCAAAGCCATGCCTCCACCAGTGATGACCCCTTGGCTGGACAGAACGTGACGGCCAGTGTGCCTGGGGTACTTTCTCCTTTTTGACACCAAGGGACTATTTTGAGAACAGGGAGGTGGTCAAGGGCTCTGAGCCTGACCTATGCTCACTTTAGTCATTTGTAGAAACCTGGCTTCCTTGGCTGGCCTCAGGGCCCGCTCGACCAGACCACAGAATGTCAGTTTGAGGAATGATTCCAAGTGGACTGTTCAGAGGTAACATAAAAAATTAAGCTAATGCTAAACCCTCGTTTCCTTAAAGATGGGGAGAAGAAGGGAAGGATACGCGATAGTTAACAGAAAACCTAGGCTAGGCCCGCAGAAGGACGGGCGTGAGTGCATCACCTTCACGCCGACTTCCTGCCCAGGAGGCTGGCTTTTCAGCACAGGCTGAGCGGAGCCTGCAGGTGTGAAAATTGGACTGTGCAATGGGGGTGCGGGGCTCCCCGACTTCTTCCTGCTTCTGGTCCCAGGGAGGCGCCAACAGGGACGTCAGGAACATCTGGCTTTGGCAGAGGATGACTGTCTCCGGGGAATCTCCCTGAGTCAGGAGGCCAAGCGCAGGGACCTGAAGGACCACGACCTTAATGGAAGCCGCACAGAAGAAGGGCGGGGTCCGCAGGGCAGGAGGGGTGCAGAGCGGAGGCCAAGGGAGCCTCGTGAGCTTGCCCCACCCCAGGGTGCTCTCTGATGCTCCCCGCACCCTCTCTCCCTGTCACTTGGCGGGACTGCAGGGGCCGTCCACTCTGGGACTTGGCCCAGCACCGCGTCCTGCCCTGTGTCCCTGGGGAGGAAGGCAAGCCGGGGTGACAGCCTGGCCCTAAGCACGCTGCTCTCGGAAGCGCGGCTCAGTGTACTTTACCCACCGAAGTTGGGGAGCTGAGCTAAGACAACACCCTACACCCGGCTCCTAGGTCCTCCCGCCCAGCGCCCGTGTCCCTGGGGACCATCGCAAGGGAGGCACACGTGGGGCCCGTGCATCTGGGCTCTGGGCATTTCTTAAAGCCCCGGCCGACATTAACAAGAGGGAAGACATAGGTGAGGAGGCTGGAAAATGGAGGAAAAACACAAAACTTTAAGACAGTTCAACCTAAAACATGAAAGTTACCAAGAGAGAAAGGTGACTATTGACAATGGGGTGTTAGACCAGAACACTGAGGAATGAACCAGAACCCACGCTAGACGTACAATGAAGATATTCCAAATACAACCTAAAAATCCCCTTTACCTGGTACAGTTCAAGCCAGTTATTTTGAATTTGAAGCATTTAACTCTGAACACAAGTAAAAAGTTTTATATAAAATATTTTATTAGCAGTCTTATTTCTTCAGAGCATCTAACTTTATAGCCATACACGCTGCACCACCCTCCGCCATGCTGGGTTGTTTTGTTTTGGTTTTTGACGCATTCTAGTTGAGCTGGCATTTGCTGAAAGACTTACTGGGTTCTGACTACACTTTATCTGCTCGGCAGGCATGAAGTGAGGGAATTTTCTCTTTCTTTCTTGCAGTAAAGGACGATGGAGGATTTAGAAACACCACAGATAATACTATGAGATACATACCCGGATCGAGCTGACACGTGCCCTTGTGTGTGTGCACACGTGTGTGCATGCACACGCTCATAGGCACGCACGCATGCACACACACACACACACACACACACCAGCCCCTCTCGGGCCCCGGCCAGCCCACAGGTACACTGAGTTAAGAAGCCAAGGCTGAGCAAGGGCAGAGGAAGGCACCTCTCCACTGAGACACGGGGGTAAGAAGCTAGACCCCCAGGCCAGCTCGGGACACCCCTACGCCAGGCAATTGAGGAAAGGGGCGCAGGCTACCCCCCATCTCAGCTGTCCATTTGGTGACAGCAAGTCCAGAGCTAACCTAGTATTGCACTTCAGACCTTGCAAAGCGTTTTCACGTACATTTGCACACTATGAACAGGAGGCAATACGGCAAAACAAAAACCAGAGAATTTGGGGTCAGACTTGGGCCCTTTCCCGGCCCTGGACCCGGCGTCTCACGGACCCTCTCCAGCCTCGGCGCCCTGCGTCTGCAGAACAAGATCCCCTACGGCCTGCCAGCACTGCAGGGTGAGCCCGGTCTGAGCTCCAAGCTCCTGTGCCTGGGCCACACCAAGCACGCAGGGATGTGTCAACACACGTCTGCTGAGTGAGTAATTGAACAGAGGCGTTGGTAAGGCACCCAGCCAGCTCCCGGCCACCCGGCAAGGAAGGGTGCTCGGGGCACTGAGGCCCAAGCTGCTCCCTCCTCAGTGAACCCACCGGAGGGCTTTCTACCCCATGGATCCAGCCCGCCCCTGACCTCCTGGCAGTGCCTTTCTCAGGTGGGAAAATGACCTTTTTGTGGGTCTCCAGGATGAGTTTTTACCTAAAAGCTTAAGTCCTACTTCTTGGTTCTGAAGGCCCCTCCCCACAAGGTGATTGATGCTGATGATTCCAGCATCTTCTATGTAAAATGTTTACCTGATTTCTTTCCTTCCCATGTCACCCACACAGGAGCCTTTGAAGCATTTAATTCTTGAGCTGATACCCAGCAAGGGTAAAAGAAACGGAGGCACAAAATGCTATGAACGTGGACAGAGGTGCACGGCCCCCGAGACTGGGGCTGGTCAGCAGACCCAGGCCCTGACGCCTCCGCGGAGCGGGCACTAGAACCCAGCGGAGGCCCTTCCTCTCCCCAGTTCCATTAACAGTGATCGTCTTTGGACTTCCACTTTCATCTCTACTAACAACTGGAAAGGCTGCACGTTGTTCATCCAATGTTTCCTCCTTCCTTCTAAACGAAGAAGCGCAATCAGAGACGAAAGGAAGATCCGAGTCATTACATTCAGAAATTACTTAAAAGGAGTAGATTTGGGAAGTCGGCCTGGTTTAAATTCCAGTGTATGAAAGACGGCACGTCACCCCCGCCCCACTTCTTAACGACACCTACTTAGAAAAATAAAATCAACAAGGTACTTGCATGTTTTCTTGGGCCAGTGCAATAAGGTGTTGTATCAATCTTCCCTACGGCAAAAAGCAGAGGGGAAGCATCTGGAGATCCAAACTGCAGCGTCTGGGTCTATGCTGCCGAGGGTTTAGGATGAGAAAGCTGGAGCGAGGGGCGAGGGGCATTGCTGACACTTGAAGAGTGATGAAGGCAGCTTCCTAGGTCGACATCCTCACTGGACCCGGCCTCAGGTCCTCCTAATCAGGTTGTCCTGCGGTGGTGACCTCAGTGTACTCGCTGCACTCCAGGTGGCATCCTTTAAAAAATACCCGTGTGCATGTCCTTCCTGGGCTCACAGACCCACGACCGGAAGGACTCACCTGGAGGGAAAAATCTTTCAACACTGGCCTCAGCTGATGTAATTCTGAGGCATGGTCCAGGACCTTTCCTCTTCCCAACTCTCTATTTCACCAGGCTGTTCCCATGTGTGTCTTCCTGCGTGTGACATTCGTACAGGCAAGTCTATCTTGAAACTGAATAAAGACTTTTTATAAAGGCTAAGTTTGACCCTGGTTAAGTAACTTAATCTGGAAGGCAACGCCACATTGGTGTAAAACAGGCAAACGTAAAATTACATTTAAAATACCTCAATTGTGTTTACTAAAAGGGATCTAAGGGTGACAAAGAGGCCCCTAAGCACTTGCAAATCAAATCCACGCGTGAGTAAAATTTGCACCTTTCTCATTCTCTTAAATAGGAAATAAAATTTCTGGAACACAACCTAGGAATCTCAGAACCTTTCAGAGCTGAACATGACCTTGAGGACGATCTCGTGCTGTTCTTTACAGGTGGGGAGACTGAGGCTCGGGGAGATGAATGAATCTGTCCACAAAAAATACAGTCTTTCATTAGGAGACCCTGATTCCAGGTTCACGGCATTCGAGAAGGGGAAAGCGATTCCATTTTCCTTCCGAGGACCTTCTTTGGCCAGAGTCCCCTTCCACCCTGGGGTCATACTGCCGCCAGCAAGCACACGGGTGCCCGCCATGAATTCAAAGGCCGTTTACCCTGCAGATATGCCCACTGCTCCTAGTCACATAAGTAAAATCCCACTGTGCTAGAGGGATTTTACTTATGTGACTGCATCACTGGAAAGCAGTTTCTGGTGTGGAAAGACTATGCTAGCCCGGCGCTGAGAAGGTGAAGGTGCCACTGAGATGCCATGGAAACAAGATGTGGGAGACGGAATCTCCCACGGCTCTCAGTGCATGATCTGATGGAGCTCCAGACGCCTCGGCCACACTAAGTCTTCGCCAGTTTCTGGCAAAGGCCTTGGATTCTCAGGAAATCTCACCATCTTCCCTCCTGTGAAGTTAGCGCATCTTTTGCGGGCTACACCTGCAGATACCACAACGTTCACACCTGGAGTTTCTCTAAGCCCAGCTTCCCCAGGTTCAGTGGAGGTAGTTGATGTGATATGTCAGGGAAGAGAAATGTTTGTAAAAAATCAACAGGATTGATTTTCCAGAATTTTTTTTTTTAGGCAAAATTAAGGTGCTTGGAAAGTTACGAAGAAAAAAAAAACCAATATATTTTGCTTAAAGTAAGAAGCATGGGGAAAATAAAAGACTTTGAAAGAGATGGCCAATTTCACCTTACAACTTTCTGTGTAACTTTAAAAGATTTCCACACGGCTTAGTGCATACGGTTCCAAGGTCATCCTTCAACCTGGAGCCGGCATCTGCGTCTTTCCCAAGTTCTGTCTGTAAATGAGACCAGCTCAGCGATCAAGTCAAACCCCTCTCATCTCTAAACAAAGTGTATTTACCCTGAATAATTTTCTTCACCAAGTACTAAAAAGGTACAGTTTCTGGAAATGAATGAAATTTATCGACTTTTGGCTTGGAAAATGACCTCACTGGAAAAAGAGACAAACCGTAGAAAGGTGAAACTACGAAAACACCAGTCACAGAATGGAATCGGCTCCTGGCTTCGCCTTTCTGCCCCTGGACGTCTGACTGCACAGGGATCCCCAGGAAGCTGCCTGAATCCCCCGTCCAGGACCAGAGCTCCCTGGTCAGAAGGAAGAATTTTGCCGAGGAACCCCCTCGTCACCAGCTTTGTTGCAGTTTTAAATTCTGCCTGAGGGGTGGTATTCTAAAATCCTGCACGTAGGAAAAAAAACCTTTCTACATCTTCTTCTTAGTTACAGCTAGAAAGGGTAATGGAGAGAAGGCCCAACCCAGCGGGGCGGCGATGTCCAGCACTGGACGCCCAACAACCAAACGTGGTCCCAGGGGTTGGGTCCCAGGAGTGTCTGTGTCCTCGGGCCCGGGCTTGCCACAGGTTCTGCAAGTGGCCCTTGGCCACTGTGTCCAATTTTCCTCTCTCTGGCTTTCCAGTGCTTTACCTCTCTGCCCGGATTTTGTATCTCAGCACAAAGTAGGCAATGAGACGCAGGGAGATGAAGAAAATCCCCAGGACGATGAAGTCCAGGTAGAGCTTGGCGTTCTCCACGTCCAGCTCTCTGAGAATGGCCTCCGACTTCTGGAAGTGGCACGTATCATCGATGTCACAGTGTAGGTCTTCCCGGTCGAGGCCATAGATGGAGAGGATGACCCCTTCAAACCCATACCTGAGGAGGGAAGTGCCAGCGTGAGGAGGGCTCAGGTACCCTCACCCCGGCCTCTGCCCACGTCTGCGGAGGGTAAGGTACCACCACCATCCCCCCATCCTCAGCCTGACTCCCCTCCCTCCCCGGAGATCTTTCTCCCTGGAACACTTCCTAACCGCTCCACACCTTCCTAAGATAAATCCATCCAACGGCTTGACGACGTGTTTTCCAATTTTGTTTCCTCCAAAGTCTCCACAAAAAAAAAACCACAAAAAAACACCAAAAAAACAAATTGAACCAAGAGTAGGTATTGTTCAAGGGTTTTACGAATGGAAAAGCGCTTTGATTACTTCTGATATCATACTTTTTTTTTTAACAGTTAAATATAATAAAGGGTCCGACAGCTTTCCAAGGACTGGGGAGCATTTAAATAAAACATTTCTGCATCACCTTTCATTCTGTTCCAGCCCTGCATCATCAGAACAAAAACGCTAATTCTGAGAAGAAAGACACGGGTTTCTGATTTCTTGGTCTTGGAAAGTGCACCGATGGCTGAAACTCTGTACAAGTGCTTTGTTTTGATTTTGTTCTCCGGGACAATATACCTGGGTCTGAATTGACATTCTAGAAAAGACAAGCTTGTTCACAACTGGGGACCCTGGCTGTCACGTGGAATGGCTGCGGCTGGGGAAAAAAGCTCTAACGACCGGCCCCGCCTGCCGAGGGCCAACGTGCTGAAGCACCTCTGAGCCGAGAGTGTGAAATCTGATCGTCTAAGTGCTGAGGCACCAGAACCGTCTTGTTCAAGAATATTAGGACGCTTGAAATGTGACCTGTTTTCCCCTGGATTGCTTTTTAAGGTTTTACGAGTTCAGGACCTTGTTATAAGCAGTGTTTATCCCAGAGAGGAATGAAGTTCCTAAAAGGTGGAAATACGCAAGGCAGCTCTCCAAAGCGTGCAGGACACGGAGCCACGAGTGTGTGTGTGTGTGTGAGGCACACGCACAACTAGGAAAAAACCAAAAGGCACCGATACTCTTTGGGTTCATGATCCAAGAAACATGCCGTCATCTAGCTGACAGCTAACAAGGGGCTTTTGTGAGCCTCTGCACGTCCCCCAGTCCCTTCTCTCTGTCGCCCTAAAGTCCCTGAGTCGTAAGGGGCCCCCGCACGTTACCTGACGTAGGAAATGTAGGACATCCACTGCAGGTAGGTGGGGATTGTGTCGAAGCTGACGAAGAATCCTGAGAAGAGGAGGACGGGGATGGCTGTGACGGGGCCCACGAAGGTTGCCACCTGAGAGGGGACACAAAGGGGACTTACTCCCATCCTCCACCTCCTCCTCAGGTGGCCCAGAGGCCACAGCCCATGTTTCTGGACAGTCGTCAGCAGCTGGGAAAGGGCCAGAGATTTCAGGATGGGTCACACCAGGGCCAGGACGGTGCAGAGAAGCACCCTGTTTGGGGAGCGAGCTGGCTGGTCTCTGGCACAAGGAGGGGCTGGGGTTTGTGCCCAGAGGCCCAGCTGGGCCCAGCAGAGGGGACAGAAGGTAAAAAAGAGTAGAAACCCCACAGAGCAGGGGTAGCATGACGCTGGACATGGTTGTGAGGGAGGCACAGCATCCCAGGACCTGACGTCAGTGTGTTCCAGGGAGGAAGGGTCGGGAGCGCGATTCCCTGGGTGCTGACTGCAGCTGGCATGGGCCGAGCACTTTCTACGGCTGTCGGCTGTGGGGTGGATGCCATCGCTATTCCCATCCACAGATGAGGGTACCGCCCAGAGGCTCTGAACACAGGAAGGAGTCCATCACACGCCGGGGAGGGGGGCGTCAGAAGGCCACGGTGGTGCTGACTCCCCAGGGTTCTGGCTTTGTTTTCTAAGGTTCGGACTGGCCTGAGCACCAGGAAGCCCCAGAGGTGCAGAAACTGCAAACGCAGCGGGTTTGGCAGGTTGCGGGTGGGTGGTACCAGGCATCCAGAAGGGACACCTGGAGGGGCTCAGGAGGGTGGGAGCATGGGGTGCAAAGGGGAGCGTCTAGGGGACAGCTGAGTGGATCCCGCAGAGGCAACAAAACGTAGGCATTGAGAGCTTGGCCTCTGAGCCGGCTGTGCGACTCTGACAAAATCACGTTGCCCCTCTGGGCCTCAGTCTCCCCATCTGTGAAATGGGGAGCATTGCACGTAGCTCACGGGTGTGCTTGGACTCGATGAGCTGACGTTCAGAAAGCACTGGGACCAGCACCGGGTGTGCCCCAGGCTCCACACAAGGGCACCTGCTGCTGTCAATCTGCCCATCCTGAGCAGCCAGGACCACTCGATCCCTTCCCTGGGGGGTCAATCGACCTACTGAAGCCAGTCTAGGAACTTAGGGCAGAATCAGGAGGAGGGTCACAGGAGCGGGTGCTGAGCCCCACCAGAGCCACAGCCCTGGTCGCACGGGCCAGGGTGGAGAAGCGAGGCCTGTCCTGGGGTGCGTCCTCGGCTGGTACCTGCAGGGACGTGGAGGCGGCTCCAATCAGCAGGCCCAGAGACTGCGCCACCAGCGAGGTCATGGTGCCCAGGGCCGCGAAGAGGACGAAGCGCACGGCGTCGGACGGCTGGGACGTCATCCAGTACACGATGCTGCAGTAGGCCACGGGGAACATGATCTGGAAACACAGGGCCTGTCACCCTCTCCTGCAAGCCGTACCTCCCTCTCCCCCACGGGGGGTACTGGAGAACCCCCGCCCCTCTTCACATCCTGCCACTGCCACTCGCATACCTGGAAGGGCACGTCGGCCATGGTCTTGGCCAGGTAGTAGGCCTTCAGGCTGTACCAGTAATTCAGGTGTTCTCGAAGAAACACTCCCATCTCCAGGGGAACTAGGGGGCGGGAAAACGGAGAGGGTCAGGCAGACATGGCAGTGTGATCACCACCTCAAACAGGTGGTCTCCTGCCGAGCCCTCTGTAGCCCCAACCTGTCCTACACCTCCCTGTGGACCATGCAGTACTAAAAGCACCTGAAGTTTGAATGCAAAGGTGTGAAATGATTTACCCGTCTGGAAAAACTGCCCATCGTTTCTAGAACGGAAGCGTCATGAAGGGGAGAATCCAAGTGGGGAGCATTGCTGTAGTGATGGGTGCAAATATCTACGGTTTTGCCCTTATTTTCACTGAGCAACTGTAACCATGTGATTCCCTTCCTGGACAAGACCTCGCAAGCTGCTCTTGGAAATTCAGGGCAATTTAAGGAGGAGGCATTGCCGGGAGCGGGTGTTTAGGCTGGAGAGCTGGTGAAGCAACAGCTTTCTACACTGTCTCCCTGAATTGGCCAAGGGCAGCCAACTTTGCAAACAGTCTAGAATTGCATGGAAATCCACCTAGAATAGCTTTACCCATTCACAAACTTGGCCGCACCAGGGCTGTCTTAACTGAACGAGGTAATGCTCACGCAGTAGTGTTTAAGGGGATCCTGATTAGAAAACCTTTTAGAAATATCTCATCAGCCTTCCACCACGCTTACAAGTCTTCCTAGTGGTTCATTTCTTTGGCTTAAACATGGCATGTATTTTCTTGTCTAACAGAAAATACAATAATACCTACACCTGTCAACAAAGAAAACGGTAGTTAAAAACATAAGATGCTATGTGTTCGTGGCCAAGCAAGCCATGGCCTCCGTGGCAGATAAGGAGGGAGAGGTGGGCGTGGGGTCCGCCAGGCACTCACACGTGAGGACTGTGGGCATGAGGGCTGCGAACATGAGGAAGAGCATGGAGAAGAAAAGGAAGCCGGAGTTGCTCAGGACCTTCTTGGCCTCGTTCCCGATCCCCAAGTAGAGCAGCCCAATGAGGAGGCCGATGCCAATGTGGGAGGTGATCCGCAGGTGCGTCAGGACCTGGGGGCAGATGCGGTTCACACTCAGGTGCGGTGCGTGGAAGCTCGAAGGTGGGCGGTGAAAGAACAAGGCGGCCAATGCCCCCCAAGGCGGTGGTCAAGGCGGATCACAAGCTCTGTCTTGCCCCTTCCCCCCACGAAACAAGCCCCCGACCCTAAACCAGCTCGCGTGCACACACACACACACACACGCATAGCAGCATTTTACTGCTGTTAAAACAGAAGGAATTGCCATCCTTTGTGAAATCCCCTTCAAAAGTGGCAAACCAGGGAGGGCAGTGTACCTTCAGAGGGGAGGGCAAAGGACAACGATGGTGGTGAAGGGGGCAAAGAATGGATACATGACAGGCCCGCCCTTGCAGAGCTCCGCCTGGTGGCCACCAGCCCCTACGTCTTTCGAACTGGGTTCCAGAGGGCCCTGGGCACTCAGCCCCCTATACAGGTTGTCATATCATCCACTCGAAAGGGTGGATATCGTCATGGTTCCCAGTCCTTCACCAACTCCTTCCTGTAAGTGTCTGCACAACCCGCCATGCCCTGTGTCGGGCGGAGCTTTCTGGAGGGAGGAACACACTTTCCGATGTCAGCCTTGGCCAACGGCATGTGAGCACCAGTGACAGTTTCCCTCCAGGAGCCAGAGCTGTAAGGGCTGCAATTTGGTTTCTCCTGCACTTTCCCTCTGCCATGTTCCAGAAAGGAGCCGGTCCTCCATTCTGGGTCCCAGGAAGAGAAGACTCGTGGGGCAAGGCCATGACCCACAACACGTTACACGAACCAGACATAAGTATTTACTGTCCCAGCCACTGGCATCTGGGGAGTGTTTGAAAATGACCCTACAGCTTCCTTTGCCACGGAGAGTACTGCAGACCGCCTTACCGAATCCCTCATGATGCTGAGAAAAGTCCTTTTGAAGAGGATGCAGAACTGGGTGAGGCAGCTGGCAGAGAAGCTGTGACAGCCTTCCATGGAAGTGGAGTCCTGAGGACACACCAAGGAGGGAGGAGGGGTGAGACCCCAGCCCTGGGACGCCTCCCCTCTCGGCTAAGAAAAGTTCTCACGCAGCGGGCGCACGAGGGGGCGTGCAGTGCTGCTGGGGGCTGGGGCTTTGCATTACCTTTCTCCACCCCTTCAATCGTTTTGCCTGCTTTACCTCTTCAGAGGGCCGGTGCCAAAGAAAAGGGTTCACCTCGCCATCACCTCCGGGCTCTCTCCTGTACTCAGAGTCACACATGCCCTCCCGGACGGCTCTCACCAGGCGGCCGTTCTGATCGCCATATTCACCGGATGCGACTTCCATGACTGCACCATGAGACACAGACAAGGTCACCCTAGGCATCGTTCATGTGAACGGCGGGCCTCTTTGCTTTGCAGCAAAATCATTCATCTAGCAGGAATATTTTTAACTGATTATGTAGATGCTGTGTGATGATGCTAATGATATGATAAAAACCATTTAGTGACCAATGTTCTTTTGGCTCTAAACGCCCAGCAAGGCCATTTATCACGTCAGGAGACTGAAAATGCAAATCTGGATTGTGATGTCGGAGAGCCCGGGAAGTCATGAGCTCCTGCATCTGTTAACTTATTCATCTGTCCAATACGTACTGAGTGCCGGCCACGGGCATTCAAGCACCAGGGTTGGAGCTAGGAGGAGAGCAGAAGGGAGCAGGATTCCTGCTGGGAAGGCAGTTCCCAGGGCGGGGGTGAGTGATGGGCACCGTGGCAGCTCTCTGGGACCAAGGAGAAGTGCCGGGGGTCCTGAGGGAGGTGCGCTCGGCATCCTGGGGACATAGAGATCACGGACCACTGGCCCCACCTCTCAGATCCCCAGGGACCATCTCCTCCGCCTTCCCTCCTTGGCCCCGGTGTCACACCTCTGCACCCCAAACTGTCCAAGGCCCCACGCTGCTCCTTCTCTCCTGGCTCCACACGCCCCCTGGCGACCGCTGCTCCTGCTGTCCTCCCACCTGCCCTCTCCTCTCCCCCATCCTGTCCCTCCTGGTGTGGGTCCCAGCCCCTCACCTGAATAAGACTCTTGCTAATGCAAAGCCCCCAGGGACGCCCCCTCTGGCAAAACCAGCCATCTGTTTCCTGAGCCGGGGTAATGGCTAAGCCGTCCTCCATCTGGTCACACACCAGGAGAGGCTGTCCTCACCAGAACGTCACGATCGATGACACCAAACGAGCCAGCACTGACCACTCTGCTGGCCACTCACACCCACCACCCTCCAAAGGGCCACTCTCTCCTCATCTCTCCCCCTCTCCTCAGGTGTGATAACTGAGGAGCTAGAAGCCACCAGAAGGGCACACCTTCCCCTTCTCGGGCCCCCCTTGCAGTCCCACGTGCCCTGTTCCTTCTCCCGTCATCCTTCTCTCCAGGCTCTCACCTCTTCACAGGCCACGGACCTCACTGCCCTTCCCTGTTCAGCGGCACCTGTCCCCGACCGTCCTCGCTCCTGAACGACTGTGCAGCTACCAACCTGATCCATCCCCGCCTTTAAAGATGCTCAAGCCTCCTCCCCCTCTCCCCGGGCCTCATGTCCTTCCAGCTCCCGGCACTCTGGTTCTGCTTCGTCAGAGCCCCCTTCTTTTAAGAGAGAAGCATTTCCCAGCAACAGTGTCCCGTGGAACACAATTTGGGAGATGACATGTAGAGAATGCGGGGTCTGGATGCTTGAGCGTAAAACGACTGAGTGAGAAAGGCTGGGGACCAGGAGACCAAGGAGGAGAATTGTGGTGGGTTGAAGGGTGTTCCCCCAAAATTCATGTCCACCTGGAACCTCAGAACGTGGCCTTATTTGGAGAAGGTTCTTTGCAGATATAATTTTATGGTTATGGATCTTGAGATGAAATTATCCTGGATTTAGGATGGGCCCTGAATCCAAAGACTGGTGCCCTTATAATAAGAGGAGAGGACACACAGAAAAAGAGCCGTGGGAAGACAAGGGGCAGAGACTGGAGGGGTGCAGCCACAAGCCAAGGAATGCTGGAGCCTCCAGAAGCTGGAAGAGGCAAGAAAGGACTCTCCCCCGGAGCCTTAGGAGGGAGTCTCGCCCTGTAGACACCTTGACTTCTGACCTCCAGAGCCATGATCAAATGAATTTCTCTTGTTTTAGGCCACCCAGTTCGTGGTGCTTTGTTATAGCAGTGCCAGGAAAGCAGGATGCGATGGCCAGGAAGGGACCCCGGATACAGTGGCAAAGGGAGAGAACAAGACTGGGTCGGGGTGTTTGAGCACTTGGTGGTCTAGTAAATATGAGCTCGAGAGAAAGAGAAGGCAAGGGGGGTGCAAAGTCTCCCGCTTGGAGGGCAGGGTGAGGAAGGGCAGATCTGACAGGAGGAAGACGGAGGTATGGGACTTGAAAAGGCTGTCATTTGCAGGTAAACGTGTGTGCCGCACAATGGGCAGATCTGGTGGGAAAGTGACTTCAGACGTCGGTGTCAGTGCTCTGGAGGGCCTGGGCCAAGAGGAGAGGCCAGAGCAGGAGCTCCGGGGGAACCGGAGGTGGAGCCCATAAATCACAAGCTGCAAAGCACGGAAGCGCCAGCCTCAGGACCTCCGAGTCAGGAGGAGTAACTCGGACCATTAGCCTGGTCTCTGGACTCCCAGGGCCACATTTTTTGTTGGGTTTGGTCAAAATTTAAATCAGCATTTTAACGTCTCCGTTAATCAATGCAAAAGGGTTTTTTTCTAAGGTTATTTCTTTTCAGAAATAACTTCCTTTAGACTAGAAACATCACAGAGTAAAGTATGAGGAAATATTTCTCCTAACAATAGATCCCTTGTTGTAGTTCCCAGGTTATTTTATCTGGAGGAAACAAAACCTCTTTTGACTTGGTCCTAAAAGTTCTACCTCAGTATGGCACTTGAGCTATCTGTGGAATATTCAAGTAATTCTTGATTTGGAGGCTTCAGGTAAAAGCAGAAACCCACCAAGAATAAAAAAGACCCCCTTTCTTTTCTTTCCGGCTGGTCAAGGCTCTACTTACCAAAATCGGCCGGGTTGTGGTAGGTTGGGCAATTCAGACCTAAATCCCTCAAATACGGTACAAGATTTGAGACTTTTCCCCGGTACACACACTGTCCTTGACTGAGGACATAAAGCTGGAAAAGAGTAAGGAGAAGGGAAACATCAACTCCGCCTTCCTCTGTAAAGCAAGAGAAACTCTCAATCCATCCATCCATCCATCCATCCACCCAACCACCCATACATTCATCCAGCCATTCATTCACCCATCCATCAATCCATCAATTTCTCTCTCAGGAGAGCGTTATGTTACCTCCCAAGGTCTCAAAGTTCAAAGGGAAATCCATGATAAGTCAGGGAAGACAGAAGATATCATATGACCAGGAATTATTATTATGTTGCTTTTTTCCCTTCATGCTAACCACCTGCTTAGGAAAGATTTTGGAGCTATACACATTTCATTCCTTGGGACATTTCTTTTGCTCATGATAATATCAAAACCTAAGATTTATAAAAGAGATGATATTGTCCACATATCACAACCTGCTATCTAATTCTGTATGGCAAGTACTCCCCCACTGTCACCAGGGGGTGGGGAAGGAAGCCACAGTAATGTCAGTGACTCGCCCAAGATCCCGTAGCCGGACACCAACCCCAGAGAGGATACTGGCCAACTCTTCCTACCCCCTCTGGTCCTGCCACCTGAGCTGCTTATGGAGCCAAAATCTTAAGAAACATAACACTTAAAGCCACTCAGAAATGAAGACACTGCAATGAACTAAGGGGAAGCCATGAGTACCCGGATTTGGCTTCACCTGGGCTGATCACAGCAAGGCCTACGTACCTGGTCGAACAGCTCAAAGAGCTTGGCGCTGGGCTGGTGGATGGTGCAGATGATGGACCGCCCGCCCTGGGCCAGCCCCTTCATCAGGGAGACCACCTGGAAGCAGGAGGTGCTGTCCAGGCCGCTGCAAGGCAAGGGGCACCGTGAGACGCCTGCGGTCCCCAACCAGACCCCGCGTTTAGAGTGTCCCGGCTGGGTCTGCGCAGGGAGGGGAGGGGATTCAGGAGGTATCCCCTCCTGCCGGCAGGGAGGGCAGGGGTCCTGCCTCCATGGCTCCTGCTTACCTGGTGGGCTCATCGAAGAACATGACCGGAGGGTTGTTCACCAGCTCCAGCGCGATGGCCAGGCGCTTCCTCTGGCCGCCCGAGAGGCTGCCGGTCCGCGTGTTGGTGCAAGACAGCAGGCCCAGGGCCGTCAGGATCTCCTTGACCTGGGGGACAGTGGAGCCAGAGTGGCGTCAGGGATCACCTGCCCCCCTAGCCGCCTACAGGGCCCACGTGGAAGCCCCAGCTGCCTCCCCAAGCCCACTCGCACGCCTGCCCTTGGCCAAGGCGGCAGACGCTCGGCAAGCGTGAGCCCAGGAGGCTGAGAGGCAGTGCTGGGGCCAGCCCGTCCCGGGCTGGAGTCCTGGTCCTGCCCCCTGCCGGTCACCTGTCAAGTCCCTTCACTTGTAAGCCTTGCTCAGGGCCCGGGTCAGGGAAGATGTTGGATAAACACTGCAGAAAGTGTGGATCAGTGAACACATAGGTGGACGAGTGACCAGGTGTCTGACCAGCACAAAGGGGAGGGCCTCCCTGATGGTTTGATGTAATACAGTAAGTCCCCTACATATGAACCTTCAAGTTGCGAACTTTCAAAGATGCGAACGTGCCCCTGTGTGCCAGCTGTTATACTGTACTACGGTACTTTTCAAGGTACTGTACTGTGATATTTAAAATGTTTTCTTTATTTTTTGTGTGTGTTTGTTTTTTATGTATTATTTCTGTGAAAAGTATTATAAACCTATTACAGTACAGTACCATAGAGCCTATCATGTTAGTTGGGTCCCTAGGCTAACTTTGTCGGACTTATGAACAGATTGGACTTACGAACATGCTCTCGGAACAGAACTCGTTTGTAAGTAGGGGACTCAGCGCAGCGGATAAGATGCTTGGCACACAGTAAGCATTTACTTGAAGGCAGCTATTAGTGACACTGTTACTAGTGTACACAGCTCCTGTAGGCACAATCACGCAGGCCGGGCCTCTCGGAAAGAAGGGGTGAAGCCCCTTTCACACTTGTAAACAGGCAAAGAAGGTCTCTGATTCAGCAGCAAGCCGAGGAAACTGCTTAAAGCTGCCCCCACCTCCCTCAGCGGCCCTGCTGATGCCACCCTGGAAGCAGCCTGGGCACCAAGATATAAACAGCCCGCTGCGCACTGAGCCCTCCCCGGCTGCTCCCGGTCATTGATGCGGTATCGACGCGGGGAGCAGGAAGGTCAGTGGACTTCGGTGCAGGCTGGGGCGTGGGTTTCCACCACAGTGTTCAGCATTCAGGGTCCATCCCGGCATCTCCCCGGGGCAGCAGCCCTCCCTGCCTCCAACTCCAGGTTCACCTCTCAGGGGACAGCCTGCCACGGAGGCCCTGCCAGCATTCACTGGGCCATCGTCCCAGCTCCTGGCAGCAGCGGGGGGACCCCAGTCCGACGGCTTCTCTGGGGAGATGAGGTCATCCAAAAGGAGAAGAAACTCACAAGGAAGAAAATTTCCACCCCAGCTCCTGAATTACTTGCATGGTCAGGACAAAATGTGGCTTTGGTGACGGGAAGAGTCAGGGGATAGCGGTTCCACGGGCTGGGAAGCAGGCGGGTCAGACAGATCTGGGTTTGAATCCTGCTTGGCCTCTCCCTAACCCAGCTCCACTGCCTCTTCCCCGGAAGGCAGGTCAGCGCGGTCGCCCAGAAAAGGCCATCTTTCAGGCACACTTTCCCTCGCGTGGACCGTCTGCTGGCCTTCCCAGGACAACACGGCTCCAGCGGTCCCCGGGAACCCAGGCGGAAGGTGCAGAACGAAGACCACACCCCCACCTGCCCTCAGCCCCACCGGAAGGATGCTGGAGGTGGAGGTCAAGGTAAGCTCTTCCCGTTTCCGCCCTGTGCCGGCCTCTGGTCCCGGGTTCTCAAGAGTGACGCCCTGAAGGCTGGTTTTGTTTTAAAATTAATCAGAAAGAACAATGTTCCGGCCTTGGGAGAACTGAGGAAGGCTCCTCGCTGGGGGTTCTCGAGGGTTGAGGCTGCTTTTCTGGGAAATGAGGGAGGTGCGCAACATTCTACCACCTGCTGGAACATTCCATTCTACTGTGTTTCCTCGAGAAGTAAACAACCAGGACCTAGGCACACACAGGGGCTGGAGGGAAATGAGTCAGGGCAAGCCCTCAGCAGCAGACCTCTGCTTAGACAGTCACACAGTCCCGCTGATGGGCTCTGGGGGGGGGGCAGGCCCCGCTGAGGACCGGGAGGAGGGGTCAGCCCAGCCGAGCTGGGAGCTTCCCCGGTGGGAAGCGTGCGCAGGTGCCCTGCGGGATGCTCCCGGCCTCGTTCAGTCCAGCGGCAGAGCCCTCTGCAGAGAAGTACAGGGTTAGGGTTGAGTTGAGTTTCCCTTAGACGACGCGTAAACGTGAAAGGATGTGTAAATATAAACCAGGCCTCCCCACTAAGTCGGGGCTTCCGGCGCTCCCTGCGGGGTCCGCTTACCCAACACCCTCGTGCTCCCTGGGGTTTTAGGGAAGCAGAAACAAGCAATGAAAAGGATTAGGAGATCTCCATCATCCCAGAAACTTGTCTGTTATTTTTAAAAGGCTGGTTAATAACACGTAAGAACACAGTTTCTTCTTGCAAATGTGTCGGGGTGGACTCTGGTTATTTTTAAATGAATGATTAAGCATCTTCATTGTTGGTGTTGTATAAAAAAAAAAACCAAAAAAACAATGGAGCATCACGTGTATTAAACACTGAAAGGGCAGAGCGCTGGGTCTAACCCTGAGGCTGGGTCCTCAGGCCGGTGTCCTGCACATCCTCACTGCGTCCGTGTGTCTGTGTCTGAGAGCCTCTGGCGGCGTGGTCACTCCGGGTGTGTGCCAGCCCAGGCGCACACCGCGATGCCACCATCACCCACACGAGGACAGCCGGGGCCAAGCCACAAACTCAACCAGCCCCCAAAGGCCCCTCCACGCGTGTGCGCTGAGTGGATTTCATGCAATTCTGGACCACCTGTGGCCTAAGCAAACACACTTACCATCTCCCTTCTGCCTTTGTCCTTCTCCTGGAGTTTCAGATGTGCAGACACCTGCAGGGGATGAAGGCAACAGTGTGGAATCAGAACAGGTGGCCGGCAACAGGACAAACTCACTCAGCGACCACAGGCCCAGTGCCCCAGGGGCTGAGCCGCCAGATGACGGAGGAAATCCTCTGAGGCCTGGGCTTCCAAGCTTCCTTGGTTAACTCAGGTAGGTCCAGGAGAGCAGTGAAGCCTGGGGTGCACCCTGTAACCTCAGGGGAGTCTCTGCTGTGCCCCGAGGGAAGCTAGATGTGGGCAATTGAGAGATGAGGAATCCCCAGGCATCGAGGGCTTGAAGCCGACTGGTGCATATTCAGGAATTTCACAAGCCACCTGCTAAACCACTGATAGCTTATAATTATCCATAGCGGAGTACTTATGCCACAGAAATTGGCAAGTGGTACATATAAGAACTCCAGTTTTGTTGTTGCTGTTGTTTTGTTTTGTGTTGTCTTGTTTTGTTTGAGATCCTGCCTGCTAGCACACCATGGGGCCCCTGGCCCTGCTTGGTGAAACCCTGAGTAACCATCACCGTGCCCAGCATCAGCCTTGGTTCTTCTCTGCCAACGCCTGTGACCTTGGGAAGCAAGGACCCTGGCTTCCTCATCAGCACAGTGGTGAGGTTAGAACCTGCCCACCCGGTGAGCTAGTGAGGTTGTCCCGAGGCTCCGTGAGAGACTAAGATGCAGGGGCGAGGGGCCAAAGGGCCATGGTCCCAGAGTCAGACAGGGCCAGCCGCCGGCCATGTGACACCAAGTGTCACATCTTGGCTTGCCTGGTGGTGGCGGGTCAGAAGCAGCACATGGAAATGTACCCCCAATGGCTGGTGGCCAATATCATCCCTACACGTGGCACAGGACCTTGCAGAGCGAAAGGTACCCTTTTTCTCATTAACTCAGGTTAACTGTATTTATCAAAGGAATCGTGAAATTCTCAAAATCAAAATCTAATTGATTTTAACTCTGAAAAATAAATGGATTTCACGGCAGAGCCTGGTGACAGGTTGGGGGAGGATGGAGGTGACAGCAGGAGTCACCAATCTTGTTTGCAAAAGAAAGCAGTGATTGAGCTGGAAATCAAAGTGAAGTTTCTCAAACAAGTAACCAAGGACTTCATGCAGTAACTCTGACAAGCCAAACTCTGGTCACCCCAGATGAAGGTGAAGCAGCGATTAAGGAATCCACAGGGTCGGTAGAAACCTTGTATTTCCTAACTTTACCACCCTATTTTCAAATGCCTCCTGAGCTCCCTGTGCCCCCATCAGTATGCCCACTTGGAGGCCAGAGAAGCTACGTGGTCGGGGTGCCCGGCGCTCATGGCTGCTGGGGGAGCCCGTTAGAGGGCAGATCACGTACCCGACACCTTCCCTGCTTCTCTTTGCTCAGCTAAGGATCTCCTGGAATTGCCCTTCGGACAAGATGCGACCCCACAGAGAGGAAGCCTTGCCCCATCCGAGTCAAGAGCGCAGGGCAACACTTCGCCCGTAGTAGCCCAAGAGGAATGCCCATCTACTGCCCAAGTACAAGGCAGACCAGCTGGGAAGGTCCCAAACGTGCCAGGAGAGGCCCGGAGGTCAGGCAGCACCTCGTGCCGTGGACGAGGCAGCAGGACAGCAGGCAGCCCCGGGCGCACACGCTCCGTGACGGACAAGGGCGGCCCCCTGACCTTCCCATCTCCTCTGGCTGCGAGGCTCTCTAGTGGCTCCCTGGCCCACGGTGGGTCAGCGTGGCCCCTGTCCACCTGGCACTTGGCTGGGTCATGGTCTGTCCAAAGAGCACAGCTGGGCCAGGCCATCCTGGACCACACTGTACAGGACGCCCGGGCTAACTGCTAAACTCTCGGAGGCGCCCTTCCTCGTGTGCTTTTGCAGGATTACATGTCTGATGACTGTGCCGGGCTGTGATGGTGAAGGCCTGGGACCCAACCGGTGTGCAGCAAACTCTGGTTTCACCCCCACCTGGCGGGCAGGTGAGTCAGAGGATGAGACCCTCGGGGCCCTAACCCAGGCACCAGACTGCCTGGAACTTGGGCCGAAAGCCACAGAACACTGATGAGAAGGGAAGAGCCTCAGCTGGGGCACGGGACTGTGGTCACCTTGCAAGCGGTCCCTCACATCAGCCAGGTTAATAACCTTCTCAGAAACCTGACCTCGATTTTGTCACCAAGGGTCTACAAAACCCAGGGCCTTGAGGGGTTGCCTTGGGCAAAGCTGTCCAAATAGCACACCCGGTGCCAGGACTCCGTGTGAGGGAGGGGTGCTGGGCGCTGCGCTGTCTCATGCGAGGAGAGAGGGGGGCAGCCAGGTGAGGGACTGCAGGCCCCAGGACGCTCACCATCATGGCCTCCTGCACGGTCAGGTGTGGCAGCAGCATGTCGTCCTGCATGATGTAACAGGACACCTTCCGGAAGCAGCGTAGGTCCCGCGGGAGGCCGTTGATGAGGACCTCGCCCTTCATGCCAGTCTCCCTGCAAGGCCAGCAAGAGGACGCATCAGCCCGATCCTTCCTGCACCTCTTCCTCCTCCTCTTCCAGGGCCTGGGGAGGGGAGAGAGGACGGCCCCTCCCAGCATCTTCTGACTGGACCAGTAGGGACACCAAGCCAGGCAGGGACAGGAGGCCCAGAACAGCACCAGAACTCAGAGGAGGGAACTGCACGAAGAAAACACTCAGCGTGGAAAGGGAGAGGCAAGCGTGGGGCCTCTCTGGGTTAGCACATTCGTAACAGGCGCCTGTGGACCAAACCAATGGAGATACACATGGACACTCCTACACGCAGCCACGAGGTCTCACGCACACCTCTGGCTTTGCAGGGTTTTATAAGGTGGGTGTATGAACAATCCTGTGTGTAGCCGAGGCTACACCAACCGCCCCAAAGGCCCCAGAGGCCAAGAATCTTCAGTCTGGGGTGTGGCCACTACATCAGAACCAGTTCCTGGGGGTTGCACGACTATGATGTTGACTGGGAGGACCACTGCAGGCCCCGTGGGCTCAGGCGGCTCAAAGAGGAGGGGGTCTGTGCCCTGAGCCTCCTCGGCCAAGCGATGGGAAGTGGTTCTCTCTGACCACAGTGGAGGCGGGGCATCCTATGTGTACTGTGGAGACGGAAGGGCACGGCCCCGCCAGCCACGCTCACTCCCTCATCCACAGACCCACCGGGCATTTCTGTGGCCCGATGCTCTTCTGGGTCCATCATCTCAGCCCCGGGACACAGTGGGAGCCATGGGCATCCTACTAAGGATCCCCTTTCTCCAGCCCTGCCTCCTCCATGCCATGAAGAACAGAAACACAGAGGGTCTGTGGAGACCAGTGCAGTTATATCTGGTCTCCAACTTCCTCCAGCCCACTGCTGTGACCGTGGGCCCTGTGATGGGTCCCTTCTTTCCTCCAGGGAATGGGTGGGATCAACTGACGTTCCAGGGAACCAGGCTGGGAGCTCAGTTGTCTCCAGGTTGCCCTCTGTGGCTCCAGGATGGCCACGTGCCGCGCAGGCTGGACAGCAGCTGAGGGTGTGCGATGAGCTGAGAAACGGCTGCTCCCACCAAACAGAAGCTACTCTCCCCTCCCGTGTCCCCAGCATGACGCTGGGTGTTGGAAGTTTGGCTCTCACCTTTAGAAGTGAATACAACAGACAGGAATCTGCCATAAGTGAGACTTTTAAAAATCCTAATTTTCATCTTTAAAGAGTAATTCGTAAGTCCTAAGGAAAGGGGGGGGGGTGGATTTTATCTTTCTTTGCCAGCAAATGAAGTTATTTTTAAAATGTATTTGCTGAAGTAGCAAATGGAAGCCATGAGATCTGAAGAGAACTGGCTTTAAGAGAGCGTTTTGTTAACACTTCTAAAGATTCAGTTTTCAAATCATTCTTACATGAATGTCACCGGACAGGATGTCGAGAGCTGTGGTTACCAAACGTCGGAGCAGCTAACGTGGCCACAAGCAAGAGTCGCGTGAGCTCTGGGCCCCAGCCTGACGCTGCTGCTTTTCTTCTGAAAATGGCTCATCTTACCTTTGACCTTCATTCGTACTTGTCTCAGCGTTCTCCTGCCGTCCCCCTCCCCAGCCTGGACCTCTCCATTACTTCCTGTCCCGTAAGGCCCGGCCCTTCTGCCCCAGGACCTCCCTCTCCTGAGCACAGTATCCACCAGGTGACAACCAGCAGGTGCTGCCTTCTGACGCCCCCAAGGCCGGAGCTCTGTTCCCTTCACAGATTCCAAAGCCTCTTAATGTGGGACACCCCTCAGGCTTCCCGGGGGCCTGCCCAGAGCCTTAAGAAGTGACGGGATGGACCATTCATACTGCTGGCCCCTGGCTGACCGCTGGGCGAGGGTCTGCTCACCTGTATCCGGCCAGGATGTTCATGAACGTGGACTTCCCAGCCCCGGAAGGGCCCATGATGGCCACCAGCTCTCCACTGTTGAACTTCCCAGAAATTCCTTTCAGAAGGGTCTTGTATCCTGTGAAAAGCAGATCACATTCATTTTCAAACCAGGACTCACTGGTTTTGCCCCCAGTACCGCAGAGGCAAACACGCAGTACACTTGGCTGCAGAACCAAGGCCAAAGGCAAGGTTTTTCACACCATAGTACAGCGTTCCCCAACCTTTTTGGCACCAGGGACTGGTTTCGTGGGAGACAATTTTTCCACGGATGGTGGGGGGGATGGTTTCGGGATGATTCAAGCGCATTCCATTTATTGTGCACTTTATTTCTATTACTATTACAGTGTAATATATAGCGAAATAATTATACAACTCACCACAATGCAGAATCAGTGGGAGGCCTGAGCTTGTTTTCCTGCAACTAGAGGGTCCCATCTGGGGGTGATGGGAGACAGTGACACCCGAAGTGTGTTGCTATGTTCAGTCTACTCCATAAGACGCAGCTTGATTGTCACTTGCCACTCACTGATAGGCTTTTGATATGAGTGTGCAAGCAACTGATTTATTATGGTCTCTGTGCAGTCAGACCTCTCTGCTGATGATGATCTGTATTTGCTGCTGCTCCCCAGAACTAATATCACTGCCTCGGCTCCACCTCAGATCATCAGGCATTAGATTCTCGTAAGGAGCGCACATCCTAGATCCCTCACATGCGCAGTTCACAGTAAGGTTCGCACTCCTATGAGAATCTAACGCCACAGCTGGTCTGACAGGAGGCGGAGCTCAGGCGGTAACGCGAGCCATGGGGAGCGGCTGTAAATACAGGTGAAGCTTCGCTCGCTCCCCCGCTGCTCACCTCCTGCTGTGCGGCCTGGTTGTGGGGGGGGGGCAGGGGGGGCGGGGGGGGTTGGGGCCCCCTGCCTTAGTATTTATGAAAATGCTGAGTTCTGGGCAAGAAAATGGACCTCAGGTCTTTTGGATGCCTCTGCCTACTTCCTCGATTGCATGTCATTGGTGTATCAGTGATAAGTACCAGTGCACGTACAACGCTTTAGAGTTTACAAAGCCCTTTCGTGGACATCATCTAGGGTACGAGGACTCCACCATTCTCATTTCGGATTGAGGAACTGGATGTCCAGTGGGCCCGGGTGACTTGTCCAGGACCCCAGAGCCAGTGTGAACAGATCCTAACCCAGGGCTGCACCACCCACCACAATGGTCAACTCATGCCTTTATCAATTAAGTGATTAATTTATTATTTCATGTATGAATGTTCTATTTCTCATCTCTACCGGTATAAATTATTTGTATAGAATTTATTCACAAATCATTACTTTATAATTAAATGATTCATATATTAATAATTCATTAATAATTCAAAGTTTATCATTTTGCAGTTGCATCACATTGCTTTGGACTTTCTGCCAAATCTCCATCCGAGAGATTTGTGAAAGGAAAAAAAAACTACACATGCCAGATGGAGTCACATTACTTTTTCTCAAGCAGACTGCTCAAATGAGCTACAAAGAATCAAATAGAAGCAACTGGATTCATCTAAAGACTCCTAATTCAGAAACATTTTTCAGGGACTTCCCTGGCGGTCCAGTGGTTAAGACTCTGCACTTCCACTGCAGGGGGCACAGGTTCGATGCCTGGTTGGGGAACTAAGATCCCGCATGCTGTGCGGCGCAGTCAATAAAATAAAATAAAAATTAAATTAAAAAAAGAAGAAACACTTCTCAGTCCCTGAGAAACATTCCAAGGACATACCCTTAAATGATCAGAATCGGGCGAAAGCGGTACTTTGGCTTCCCACACAGAGCTGAAAGGCGCCTGATGAGGAAAGGGCCTGTGGAGCCCTTGACTGAGCCCTGGTCTTGGGCTCTGCCCCTAGTCGCTCCCTGGACCCCCAAACCTGTGTGTCTACTCGAGTCCCAGCCTGGGTCTGGGGAGTCTCCTCCCAGCCGCCTCTCGTCTTTCACAGATGGGACAACCTAAACACCCAGCCTGTCACCAGCTGCCTACTTGATCTGGATGGCAAGTCCCTGAGGACCTTTCAATCAGGCAGAGAGAAGCGGAAGCAAAAGGCAGGAAGCACGCGGCCCTGCGACCTGACTCGTTACGGGGGGAGCGGCAGTCACCCCCGGCTGGGGGGGAAGGGGCCGCGGAGCAGACGGACGGGGGCAGGGGGGCCTGGGGGAGCAGCTCAGGATCACACGTGAGTCAGACTCCTACCCCTGGGACGTGGGTGATGGCAGGTGGGCAAACACACGGCAGGGGAGCCAAAGGAGACCAGGGTTGGGGGTCGGGGACCCTGAAAGATCATGTCTGCCACGTGGTGGACAGATGGAGGGAAGAGCTGGGGGACAGCAGGGCCCCCTCCTCTGCAGGGCCAAGCCCCAGCGTGGGCTCCTCATGGGATGGAGCTCTGCGGAGGGGGGCCAGGTGCTCCGGGCCCCGGGCCCAGGGGACCTGTGTGACATTGCCGAGGGAGCAGTAATGCCGGGCATCTGCTCATTACTGGCCTCCTGGGGGTTCAGGCGGCATCGGGGTTACTCCGGAGCAAACCTTCCTTTAGGCTGTTCTTCCCCTAGCTCAGAGCCGATCCCCGGCTGGTCCCCTGGCAACCGGGAGCCGCCCAGTTAGGGAAACGGATGGCTGAGGTGACCACTGGCCACTTAGAGGCCACGTGCAGCCTGCCCCTGGGTCATGACGCCTGAGGACAGCCTCACCTTGGGGATCTGAGGGGTCCCTTCCCTCCAGCGGGGCCCATGGCTGCTGCTCTCACGGTGACCCGTGGCGTTGGCGTCCACATGGGGGCACCGGTAATAACACTGCCAGGGAGCTCCCACAGGCTGTGACACCCACGGCCAGGACGCCAGGAACAGACATGGGTCTGGGAGTTGGGGGAGCGTCAGGCCTTTCAGGGGACAAGGCAGGCAGACCGGGGTTATAGACCACGGTTTTGTCATTTACAGCCAGCAAACTGGAGTCGGGGGTCTGGCTGTGGATCCCAGAGCCAAAGTGATACACGTGGAGCCAAGCGAGTTACCGGCCCCCCAGCTCTTGCTCTGGAGGGGCGTGGGCTCCCAGGGGGACGCGGAGCGAGGGGCAGGGAGTATGTGTGACGTGATGCAAGGCCGGCCAGCTGAGAAGCGTCCTCACGTGCAGCCCCCCCTCTCGGGCGGTGTCTCTCTAATATCACAAACCTGTTTTTCTTTTAGAACGACAGACTTGCATTTGGGATTGAAGAATCTCTAAAGTGGCACTGGACTCAGAAGTCCAGAAGGTGTCCGTCCACCTGTGTCCTCCCGGACCCACAGAGATGGGACGAGGAGACAGTGCGCGCTCTGAACCGGGCTGAGGGCCCGGGAGCTGGTCAGGGGCTCTCTCGTTGGAGCTGAGCTTGTGAACACGGGGGCATCCCTGTGTTCATGCAAGGAGATCGTCCTTCACTGCAGAGCCTCGCGGCTTGTCCCCTCATAGAAATAGGAAATGGAGATGCTCCGCCCCCCCAGCCCTACTTTCCCGCCATAAGCTCTGCTCAGCCCAGTTCTTGGCATAATGGATAAGCCGCCTCCTCTGTGTGCTGTGGGCGCTTGTTTACACGGGTGCTGGTCCTGGGCTGCTCTCCTGGTCGGGACAGTGAGCCCTTGGGATCTAAAGCACGGAAACCTCCTGAGAGGCAGGGCCACGAATGCCCATCAGTCAGTTTGTCTCACAGCCCCCGCTGCTTTACATCTAGGGGATGTTGAGAGGGGTCTTCCTGGGGAAGAGGACAAAAGTAAAGTGTGACGTTTGGGTCTGGCTGAAAGACCAGTCGCACCCGGACATCTGGAGGAAATACTATTGTTGGAAGGATGGCTAGAGCAGGTACCCAGCACACGGGAGGACCATGCGTCTGAGGGCGAAGAGAGGCCCGATGCAGAGGAGCAGACGTGCCTGAGAATCCTCGCAGCCCCACTGGCCCTAAGGGCAGCCCAAGGACCACCTCGCCTGGTTCGTCTTTGGTGTTCAAGAATAGTCTGTGAGAAGCAAGATTCGCTTTCCAGGGTTCTGCTTTACAAATGCCCTTGCTACGCACGGTGTGTTTTGTAAGGGGAGCGACAGACATGCCACAGCATTTCAAACTATCCCACGGATCCACTAAACTCGGAGCTGGTGGAAGGGCCGGCCCTGTGCCTTGCCCAGTGGGCATCAGGAAGGGAAACCACGATGGTAAAACCGGTAAAGGCTTTCTCCATAAACCCCGCTAGTGACACGAAAATGAAGCCAACTGGAAGTGACTTGTCCATGATCTAATCCTTTTCAAGGGGAGTTGTGACATGTACAGAAAATCCACACGTCCATTCAGCACCCACCTGGTGGGGCTGTAATTGTCTATTAAGACATGGAGATAAAGATGTTTATTAACAGCTAGCGTTAAGTGAAACTGAAGGGCTTTCTTAGTTATGCCTGCAGTGACTTACTTTTAGAATGTTACCAGTTCGGCAAAAACCTGTCCAGACATCCTGAGTTTCGAGAATGAAGGAGACATCTGAGCAGGCTACTTCTTCTAAAGGCGACGCCCGCCTGCTAGCGCCAAACCGAGTGCCCCACAGGAGCCCAGCGCCTGATACCTGCCCCCCACGCACACCTCCTTTTGCGCCCCGGCCCTAGCATTGCCCCTAGAGGCTGTGAACACCAGCTCCACGAAGACATGACCAGAACAGCCTTCTGAAGCACCGTGTCCTGTGTGTGGAGCGGTGCTTGGCACGTAGTGGTCACTGAGAAAGCGTCTATGACGTTAATAATGAGAAGGTGAACTCTTTGCACAAGTGAATTCAGAGTGACAGCCACTGCCTCGGGCATTGCCGTTTGGTTGCCACTTCTTTCCAAAACACCCCCAACAGGACCAGACCCCTCTGGCGAATGCTGGGCCAGCAGGAAGCGGCCAGGAGCTCCCAGAGGACCAGCTGTCTGGATGGTCTCTGAGATCAACTCACAGGGCGGGCACTGCCTTATGGAGGGGCCGTGGTGTCCCTGTGTCTCACATCCTGTAAGTATAAACCCACGCCCAGTCGCCAGTAAACTCTTACGTAACAGCAATCAAAATGTGCACATTCCATCATTTCTGAGTAATCACTTTTGATGCAAATTTTATTGAAGTATAGAATACACAGAGAAAAGTGCACACGTCTTAAGTGTACACACGGCTCAATATACGCCCCCAGACAGAACCACCCACGGAACCAGCCCCCAGATCAAGAAGCAGGAGGCACAGAGCCTCTGGAGGCCCCTCAGGTCCCATTCGTTCAGTGCGTAACTGCTTTTGAATCTTAAATAGAACCCCTAGGGCGTTGATTTTTTATCACAGGAACACATCTTTCCCAAACAGAGAAAAAAAAAAGATAATTTTCTCCCTTGGAAATGAAGACACCCCTCCTTTGCTACGGACGAGCCAAGGATAACCCCTCAGATGGGAAACCACTTCCCAGTGTCCGGCGGTGAGTGCCTGTTTGCGGGCGTGTGGCCCCTGCCCTCCTCCGGCCAGACAGCAGTTCCTGGGATGAGCTGATTCTTGCCCAGAACGTACGTCAGGAAACCAGGGAGAAACAGAGAGAGCGACTGTCACATTTCCTACGTCAGCTAACGGCGCTTTAAAGAAAAACGGTCCTTGTCAACACCTCCGAGGTTCTGTAAGGTTGGTCGGGTAGGGGGACGGATCTCACTGTAGACACGCGTCCTTGAAGGAGGGGCCGGGGGGCAGCCCCACCCTCGGGAAGCGCCAGCCCTGGGCGCCCTCACTCAAGGTCAGCACAGGCCAGCTTTGAGACGTCTTCCCCTCCACGCCCCACAGCAGGCTGAGTCCCAGGTGCCTCTCCATATTGCGCAGAGGAGAAACAAGGGCTCAGAGAGGGTTCGTGACCTGCCTGAGGCCACACAGCGGCTCAGCAGAGGAGCCAACATTCCAACCACTTCTGCCCGACTCCAGAACGGCCAGGAGCCTCTGCCAGCCCGGGGAGCACAGCCGGGGGGGTCCAGGCAGCCTCACCCGTCCCTCCTTCCACGTGCGGGCCTGCTCCCAGTGAATCCCGAAGGTCAGCTCAATTCGGGAATGCGCATTTAGTCTGCTGTTGCATGAAATATTTAACAGAGGATGGGAAGAAACCACACACCTTCCTTCCCCAAAACATGAGATGCCCTTGGTCACCGAAGGCCGTGGTTGCCACCTGGGTGCCAGCAGCCTCTCCCAGTGGCAAGATGTTCTGAAAGCCAAGCTCCCCAGATCCCTCTGTGCGTCCAAAGGGCTCCTGACTCGTCCAATCGTCCCTCATCTTTCAATTTCTTTTTCATTTTTATGAAATGTCCTCAAGTTTAAAAAAAAAAAAAAAAGGAAAGAAAGAAAACCAAACGCTTCTTGCCAGGGTGTGGGAAGCTTCTTTTGCCGGAGCGGGGGACTCAAGCCCCGCTTCTATTAAGGACCCTCACTGCATGTCCAGTCTCCAGCCCACGTGGACGCTCCCTGTGGTTGCTTCTCATGAACCCCTCTCGCCTTCACGGTCAGGAGCGGGGTTGGCGGGGGCCACATACAGATTCGTGAAGAAGGGGCAGAGCAGCAGTGTCGCCGGCAACCTGGGGCCTGTTGCCTGAACCCCTCGGGAACCGTTAGGCCCCCGACCCCATTACCTGCAGAAAATAATAAGCGGCTGGTCCCTCAGATTCCAGCCAGTGGCCTGCTCACTCAGGTTTCATTTTAACAAGCCGCGGTCTTTGTAACAAGGGGCAGCTCTTCTAGGGAGATGCCAGGGTCGGTCAGTCTGTTTCCGAGCCGCACTGCACAGAGGCCAGTGGTCTGACCGCGCAGCGGGGCCGGGCCGGCCCGCGGGCACCCTCCCAGGCAGGCTATCTGAAGGTCCAGTGCCACAGCGGCAGCTCTGCCCTTGGGACCCTCGGCGGCGTCGGGGGGATAAGTGTGCCACAAAAATATTGGACGTAAACCACAGGGACCACAGCCAGCGTGTGTACAGCTCACAGAGGTGACTGGGCCACACAGAACCTTCCTCCTCTGAGCCTCGTGGCAAAGAGGTGAGTTTCATCACAGAGGAGGGTCCCCAGTGGGCGGAGAAGCCGGCCTGCAGGGGAGAGGGGGAGGGGGCCTCCCAGATTCCCCTCCCATCCCCCACCTGGTCCCCTCTCATCCACCCCCAGGGTCTCCACACCCATCAGCCAGGCTCCGAGACAGAGTTCCAGATCCCGCTGGTTCGTACCCTCACTGGGAGACCCCCTCTCACACAGGAGAGGCTAAAGCACACACCGAACCGCCCCCTCTAAGCCCACCCCCATCTCTGCACATCCAGGAGGTCAGTTTTCCAAGTAAAAAAACAGATCACTGTCAGCACTGACCAGCTGACCACCGGGGACACCCGAAACCCCTACGGATGCCTCCTAGTCGAGACCCCCTGCAGCTACAAGGAGGCGCCTAAGCTACCGGGGCGGGCTGGGGGTGCCCCGCGCCGTCTGAAGACGGTGCTCGGGGACTCCGTGTTGGAAGGGGAGGAGGCAGGAGGACACTGGTGAGGGGCCAGCAGCCCACGTCGAATCGAGGGACGCCGGCCTCTGGGTGCTTTCCCCGTTCCCGGGACGTCTTTCCGTTGTTTCTTCCTGCTGATGGATATTTTCCTGCCATCAGCTCCTTGGCTCACTGGCAGAAGCGGGGCTGGGGAGGAGGAGGGGTGGGCACAGGAGACCCCCGTCCTGCCTTCTGCTGCCACCTCTGGTGTCGCCCGTCAGCTGGGTGGGCGGGTTCAGATCCAGGTCTCTAATTGTCCAGGATTCCACGCACGCGTATCCACACTCCCGCCTCCTTGCAAATAGCGAGCTTTTAGATATTTGAGCAAGCAAGCTCTTTTTAAATGTCTCAACTCTGAAAGGACCACAGCAAAATCATTCAGAGGGAACAGGGGGAGGGGAGAATATGCGACTTTCAGTCACCTCCCGGTTTCAGCACAGTTCATGTGTCATCCAGGGACAAGACCCTGGCTGGTCAAGTGCTGACAACTCACATCTCAGGCCCTTCGGGAGGAGTCTGGTCCCAGCTCGGCCACCATCGAGCTGTGGGACTCGGGCCAGTTCCCAGAAATAATCGCTGCCCCATCTCCAGATCTCACCTCAGGGTAGAGGTAAGCGTCCGCTCTAAACATGCGGCCCGTGTCACCGGCTTTACCCGACAGGTGGCACACGGTCCTCACCTTCCTCCACGGGTTGGTCCAGGAAACCGCAATCCTTTGCCCTTCCTGCCCTGTGAGCCCTGGCATGACTGGTGTTGACAGAACAACACGTCCGGGATACAGTGACCCTCACTGTAGGGGGACTGACAGCGTGGAAGCAGTGCCTCCAGAGGCCATGACCTTGCGCAGTAAATGCACACAGAGGGACTTCCCTGGTGGCGCAGTGGTTAAGAATCCGCCTGCCAATGCAGGGGACACGGGTTCGAGCCCTGGTCCGGGAAGATCCCACATGCCACGGAGCAACTAAACCCGTGCACCACAGCTATTGAGCTCGCGTGCCACAACTACTGAGCCCATGCACTGCAACTACTGAAGCCTGCGTGCTAGGGCATGCGAGCCGCAACTCCTGAGCCCCAGTGCTGCAACTACTGAAGCCCACGCACCTAGAGCCCGTGCTCCGCAACATGAGAAGCCACCGCAATGAGAAGCCTGTGCACCGTAACGAAGAGTAGCCCCCCCTCGCTGCAACTAGAGAAAGCCCGCACACAGCAACAAAGACCCAACGCAGCCAAAAATAAAGAAATAAAATAAATAAGTAAATAAACGCACGTACAACTGCCTGACAAGCGCAAAGACGTGCTTCCAGCAATCCAGCCAATTTCACAAGATGAGTGACAGTTAGGTAAGCCAGACAATGGCCAGCTCCTCAAAACCACACTGGCTCCGGTCACCTCCATAGTCCCCAGGCCAGCACGGCGCCCCTACCAGGGAGGCCTCCAGGAAGCGCTCCTTGAATGACCGGTCAGGTGGCAGCAATGACAAGGTTCAAACCCTGCAGACCAGGCGTTGGTGACGCTTTCCTGTAGGGGGCTGGATCATCAATATTTCAGGCTCTGCAGGATGCACAGCCTGTCAGAACCACTCAACTCTGTGGTTTTGCCACAAAAGCAGCCAGATGTAACGAACAGACGTTAACTATATTCCCATAAAATTTTACTTAGAGAACCAAGCGGTGGGTCAGTTTGGTCCCCAGGTCATTGTTTGCCGGCCCTGCCCTAGGACCCTGGCGTGGGGTGAGGTCCAGCACCAGCTACAGCCACTTCCTATCACGTTATCCCTCCAGTTAAGGAGGGGGCACCAGTGCTCGGGGCAGAACAGGAGGGCTGAGGCGGGTCTGAGAGCAAGCTGCCCACTTTACACCCAGAAACAAGGACGAGCAGTCACCTAGGCCTCAAGGAGCTCTGGACGGCACGTTCTCCAGCATTCTGGAATGAATGACGCCAGCTCGGCCAGCACGAGAGAGAGGGGACGGCCTGCGGGCGTACAAGCCGCTAGGAACGCTTTGGGCTGGCTGCTCTCCCATCCCTCCCAGACTCCCCACTGTGTCGCCCCAGTTGGGACACGAAGCCACTGCCAGGGGCACCACCGGAGCCACGGCCTCGAGGGCCACCTGCGGGGCAGCCCTCATCAGACGTCCTGAGAGCAGGTGCTGCAGCTGTCCTGCTCCAGTGGCCCCTCCTCTGATAGAATGTTCTAGACCGTGTCTCCAAAGCTCACCAGGAACAGCAGTGTCACCTACAAATTGTCACTTGCCATCTACCTCTACAAGGATTAAATTATGAGCCACTGCAGCCACTGACCTTCAACACCACCTGAAAGGAGTTCAGGGTGGAGAACGGGAATGAGGCACTCTGTGCTCTGGGAAAAACTGGCAGAACAGGCCTTCAGATAGTTAGATATTTTCGGGAGAAGATTTTATGAGCCCAATTCTGGCATCTCCTCGTTATCTAGAAAAGCACTAAAATCCTTCATGCTGACATCTGCTCCTCGTGCCTAGCAGTAACCTTCACAAGACTAGTAGAACCTTCTGCAAAAAATATGCTCTTGATGGCATGGACTCCCCCTTCACCAAAACCACATATGTACTGACCTTCCCCCTACCTCTTTGGAGCAGCTTCTCAGAGCTATCTGAGATGCTGTCCTCATTTTGCCCCAAATAAAACTTAACTCACAATTCTTACATTGCACTTTTTTTTTTTCCCGTCAACAGCAGGAACACGTTCAGAGCAATCTCCAACTGCAACCCCCAGGGTTGTTTACAGGCCCAGATTGTTGGAGACTCAGGGTGAGGAGAATTCTGGGTGGAGGGAGGAGGGAGGGAAGGATGGATGGGTGGGTGGATGGACAGAGGGAGGGGGGGTGGGATTCATGCTCTGCCTCACTGGGGGTGGGGCAGAATAATAGTCCCCAAGGATGGCCACATCCTAACCCTTGGCATCTGTGAATACGTTGTCTTACATGGCAAAAGAGACTTTGCAGATGGGATTAAATGAAGAATCTTGAGATGGAGAGATTATTCTGCATTATCCTGGGGGTTCCAAAATCATCACAAGGGTCTTTACAAGGGAAAGAAGTAGCAGGAGAATCAGAGGCAGCAGTAAGGAGATATGACGATAGATGCAGAGAACAAGAGAGAGAAATTGGAAGATGCAACTCTGTTAGCTTTGAAGGTGGAGGAGGAGGCCACTGGACCAGGAATGCAGGTGCCTCCAGAGGGAGAAGAGGAAGGGAAGGGATTCTTCCCCCAAGCCTGCAGAGGAACACAGCCCTGCTAACACTTTGATTTTAGATTTCTGAACTTCGAAACTTTCAGGTAGTAAACTTGTGTGTGTTTTTAAGCCACCTAGTTTTCAGCAATTTGTTATAGCAGCCACACGAAACGAACACGCCCAGCCTCCCACTGCCCACACCAGCCACGCCCCCGCCAGGCCTCCTGGGTCCTCCCTGGGGGACCACTTCCCTCTGAAGATAACTTCCTGCTTCCTACATGAACATTATGTAAAAGTTGCACTTTTTAGCCAGCAAGCCTTCACAAGGGGCAGTGTCCTGAGAAGGAATGTTCTAGAGGCAATGAGAGCTGCCATCTTGCAGCGTTTCCAGGGGTCCTTCTCCAATCCAGGGTCATTCTCAGACTTTCCTGTGCAGCCCACATGGGCGCGAAGCCAGTGCAGGCTTTTCATAATGAGGTTAAAGGAGCCGATTAAGCTCTGTCCAATTAAATGTGAAAGGAAAGATGATCGACCTTGGAGTTTCCAGTGGGGACCTCGGGAGAGGGGGGAGCACGGGGGTGGGTGGCAGCCCGGGCCTCATTCCCAGCCGTGCTCATGGCTGGACAGTGGCCACGCACAGGCCGTCCACCATCCTGGCCTCAGTTTCCCCTGATGAAAGAAGAGGTCTACCCTCCAAAGACCCAGAATTCACCAGGTGTGCGTCACGTGGGGCTTTCTTCCCTGGACAACCAAATGTCAGCTAAGGTTCAGGTGTGGGCTTTTATTGAAACGGCCAAGAGTCCCAACCTAAGGGCCGGAGACACGGAATTCCATCTGCAGACTCAACGCTCACGGCAAACGTTGCTATTGAGGCTGAACCCAAGTTTACCGGCGTGCAGAGCCTGGCCCAGAACCTTTCCTCAATATGAAGCAGGTCTTTCATTTCACAGAGATGTTTTTCAGTTGGTTCTAAACAATGACAACTAAAAAGAAACAAGGGAGCCCAAGCAAATTACAAAGAGCCAGGCAATAAACCCAGATCACTGACTATTTTCAAATGGATGTGTGTCTTTAATTTTTTTTTTTAAATGGTAAATTTTTGCACAGCAGACTCACAGGATTCTAGAGTGAGACATTTCCTAGTTGTGCCAAAGAACACTTGCCCAACCCCAATGCACTGCCCTCATACCACACACATCACTGGCTCTCCACTACCCGGAACTGTGCTCATTGACTGTGTATTTTCTCTGCTGAGAGGTAGAAATGAGGCAGACATTCCTACCCGGCTGATGAAAATTAACGTCGATGTCATGGGATGCGAAAATTACGGCAATCAAAGGATTGTCTGATGTGGTGAGCACGAATCACTCCGGATCCTTCTCAATGTTTGGAAACCAGGAAGGGAACATCGGCTGAATGCTGGGAGAGGGAAGTGGGACTGCGGGACACAGAAGAGGCTGCCTCGGCGGCTCAAGAGAGAACAAGTCGTGTTCTGGTTGTCCAGTCGCCTCTGGGAGGAAGTGTAAATGTCTCCTGTGCTCGCCAGTGTTGTCCATTGTACCCAACTGGCATGGAGCAATTCAGCCCATATGCACATGCTCCATCCTCATGAAGCGTCATTTTCGAGAACTCCTTTGCTGGTGTGATAGCTGGTTTCACTCTCGCCATGCAGGGAAGCACCTCTGGACTGCAGGCGTTTCGGTGGCCAGTTCCATCACATTCTAATGTGTGTGAAATTCTTCTTGACCACGAATTTAAACACATTCCAATTTCTGGAGTGTTGTATCCACTGTGGGGGGATGAGCACAGCGGGTGGGTGGCCTGAGGGAGGGGTCGGCCAGAGTCTGGATGTCCCAGCATCATGCCTTCCCGCGGTCGGTGTCTATGCCCTCACACTGACCCAGCAACAAGCTTTGGGATGAGGCTGCTTAGAGGAGGGGGGACGGACAGTGGGTCTCAGCTCATCTATCCCCAGCACCAAGCAAACTCCAGCATGTGTCCTCTTGAAGCTGCGTCTCTCTTCACCAGCCCTGTGCCTCCTTAATAATAACTCCGTAAACAACGAGGGATAATCCAGACGAGACACTGAATGGGAAATAATTCTGCAGAGCCGCCAGCCCCGTGGTCCCCAATATCGCCTGCATGTGGAGTCTTCCTGGAGCTTTGGAAACAATTCTGATGGAGTCGGTCTGGCCCCAGGGGCCCCTCCATCGCCCTACAGCTGTGCCTCTAGTTTGCTGTGTGACTGGGGCCAGTTTCTTCGGCTTCCTAGACTCACCTTCCTCACCTGGTGATGGGCAGGAAAGAGTACTTGACCTTAAGGGTGTTTGTGAAGATAGAACGAGATCACGTGTTTGAAGAATGTCACAAGGAGCTGCAGGTAGATGATGTAATAAGCAGTGGTCGCTAGAGATGCAACTGGGACCAAACGCATCCCGGGAACCGCAAGCCATGTGACATCAGTGTCTCTTCACCTGAGGAGGAACAGCTGGACCACCATCCTCATTCACGTGGACTGAGGATGCCACATGTGTCCTGCCGCATCTGCAGGGAAGGGGCGCCCACCTCAGGGTTAACATCCTGGATTTGGCTGCTCAGGCTTGTGATCATTTTCAATGAGCCAGAGCCCATTTCTGGAAGGCTCCAGAATGCCTCCAAATGCTGCTGGGTGCAAAGAGGCTGGTCAGCCTCTGTGAGGAGGGACAGGGCTGCCTGGGAACCTTGACCCCAGCCTCCCCAGGAGAGGACCTGCATCTGTTTACACCATGAGAACCGCTGTCTCTCAGTGGCTCAGGGTCCCAGAGAACACTGATGGGACATTGCTGGGAAATCATTTCCTGTCACCCAGGCTACACAGGTCACCTGGAATCACAGCCCCCTCAAGCCATCACTGCTGGGTTGGGTGCTCAGAGCAGCTCTGATGCTAATGCCAAGACAACATGCTGTGCACCGCTACGTGCACACACACACCATGTACACACATACCGTGTACACACACATACCATGTACACGCACTACATACACTGTGTACACACATACACACCATGCACACACACATACCGTGTACACACACACACTGTGTACATACACACACCTTGTCCACACACTGTGTACACACACATAATGTGTATACACACACCATGTACACACACACCGTGTACACACATACCATGTACACACACATACCATGTACACACACTACATACACTGTGTACACACATACACACCATGCACACACACATACTGCATACATACATACACTGTGTACATATGCACACCTTGTACACACACTGTGTACACACATACTGTGTACACACACACCACGTACCCATACATACCATGTACATACACACACATACCGTGTACATACACACACTGTACATACACACACCTTGTACACACACTGTATATACACACACACACACCATGTACACATACACACCATGTACATACACTGTGTACACACACACACCATGTACACACACACCCATGCCCCACAGGCAGCTAGTTCATCAGCACACTGGCAGTGGAGCCCCTGCCCCAGTGCAGATACTAAAATATAGACGGGAGTTATTCACATCTGCTTGTCAGGCATGAAGCAGTTTTGTATCACTGCAGTATTTTTATCCTTCTAAAAGAAGAACTGGTCTTTTTCACAAGTTTCTAAACCTGCTAGAACGATGAAGAAAAAAACATCCTTCTGATTACTTAAATTATGCCAAAAGCACCAATAAGGTTGCCAAATAATCTCCTAGTATCACGTCAACTTCAATCTGAAATCAACACAGCAGGTCCATTTCTGCACCCAAAGTCGTGCTTTTCCTCTAGATGCCAACATTGACCAGATAAGCCCAGCTGCACTCCACACCCCTACCCGCTCCCCCTTCCCCCTCCCCATCAGTCTCCCCTTGGAGCTGAAAGGGGCTCTTGGTGAGAACAGACAGCCTTATTCTCCAGAGCCCTCTTCCTCCCTCTCCAAGAGAAAGCTCAAGGCAAAAAGGACAAAGGTCCATACTCCAAACACCGGTGACATTTCCTTCTCCCCCGCCTGCTTCTTCCCCCTAATGCCCAAGGGGCGGCTCATCAATGCCTCACTTCTCCTTATTAAGGGGCAAAGCCACACCCACAGCTCAGACCTCTTCTTGTTTTTCGCACCTTCTGAAATTGAAAGGGGGCTTTTTCGCTGACAATAACAACAAGAACCAGGTCTGGGAAGCTGGGCTTAAAAATATCAACATGGACCCGACCATAACATGTGGAGGCTTCTGAGTCACGGGGAGGGAACACCACTCGTGAAATGAGGACACCTTCATTTGTCCCCAAACCGCGCAGAGAGCACGTCACCCGCTGCCAACCCCCGGGGGATGTTACAGCAGGAAGTCCACTCTGCCTTCAGAACAGCTGCTCAATCTGTCGGGCTGTGAACACGGACCCCTGGATTTTTAGCAGGCGCTCACGCTCTGGAAGTCGACAGGGCAACAGACACGGCGGCAAGCTTTCTGGACGGTTCTCCCGAGGCGCGACTTTAATGGACGTAAAATGGTCCCCTGGGGACTTCCCTGGCGGTCCAGCGGTTAAGACCCCGCGCCCCCAGTGCAGGGGGCCTGGGTTCAATCCCTGGTCAGGGAACTAGATCCCGAATGCCGCAACTAAGACCTGGCACAGACTAAATAAATAAATATTTTTTAAAAACACACAAAACCTCCAGGGACACCCAATCACAGTGGGTCCCCACGCTTTTAAAAAAAAGATGGTCCCCTGACCATAGCTCAGGGATGCTTTCCCTCCTTTTTTCCCGAGAGCCTCTCCCCGCTTCACCACCCCAATCTCCCTCACGTTTCGGGGTCCCTGTCAGTCTGTCTGCCTGCCCCCGCCCCCCACAAACCCAGTGCCCCGCCAGGTTCCACTTCTGCCCCGACCCCGAGGAGAAACAGCCTCTCATCCTTCTGCTGAGGGGGTCTAAGTACTCTGAATTTCGCTGGCCATTATCACGTCAGTAGGTATCGTGCACAATGATGCTGTGCCCACAGCACCGCCAAGGGGGCGCACACGACCTCCTCTCGCCTCTCATCCCACAACACTGCTGGGAAACCCACCACCTTAAAATGCACCCCTGCAACACAGAGCTGCTTGCCTGTCCTTCAAAGCCCACTACTCTGCAGACCTGGAGGACAGTGGCACGTCAGGGGCCACTCGGCAGAGTCGCTAAAATGCAATTTCCCTTTCGTGTTCCCCAGAAAAAAGTCATAGCACCGAGGGTGGAGCCCAGCTCCTCCCAGGCGGGCTCCTGGCCTGGGGACAGTGGGATGCTGGCTGCAACTGCCCGACGGGTCCCATCAGATGGGGGCCTCCCTCCCTACCAGGATCCAAGGGGCTCTGCGAGCAAACGATGCAGTGGGCTGCATCCCAGGCCTTGCTGAGCTGAGCCCGGCACGGTTCTGGCCCACTCCCCACCCGCCGAGGGGGCACCTGCGCTCCCCTGGTCTGATCCTGCGACCTGCTCTGGGCACCTGCCTGACAGGTGCTGTGGTCTCTGCCCCTCGCCTGTGCTCCCGGCTGACATGCCCACGCCGACCCTGGCGTCTCCCGCTGGAGCAGTGACCAGCCCTCGATTCAGGGCAGAGCAGGTGTACTCCCTGGGGACCAGCTGCCCCCAGGCTGGGATCTGGATTTAGATGTCTCGTCTGCTGCTTCCTGAAGCTCTGGCCACACCCGTCCCCACGTGTCGCTGTCACATGCGGGCATGCGGGGACTCTGGAAGGCAGAGCACACAGGTGGCAGCCCCAGCACAAAAGTCCCTTCCACTGCTGCGCCCAAGCAGCAGCTGCCCCTGAACCTCGCTCACTGCCGCCACCACCTGGCCTGGGACGACATCGAGAGGTGGCCTTCCCTCCAATGACTTCCCAAACCCCATCCCCAAAGCGGGTTAAAATCCAAGCGGTGAACCTTGAAATCCAAGGTTGCCGGGAGGAGGGAGGAAAGGTCACCTCCAACCTGCAGTCACCCAGCCGGGGAGATGCTCCAGGTCCCCAAGCAACTCATCTGTGAATAAAGCTTTCTCTTGGGACACATTTCAAAGCTGAATGACATCGGAGCCACCTTCTATTAAAGGAAGATCACAGTGCAACCCCAACCAGAAGCCACAGACTCTCAAGAAAGGCACAGGTAAGACTCTCGAACAGGACAGCCCAGAAGGTGAGCCAAAATGCCCCGCACCCAACAGCCACCCAGGCTCTGTGCCTCTGAGCTCGGCTTCCCAGCCCCGCTGGCCGATTCGCAGTAGGGGGTCTCTATTTCACGAGAGCCGGGATCACTGCTCTGATACAGCCAATGGCTGTACTCCTGGCCCCAAATTCATACTGTGAAAGAGAAAGAGAAAACAAAGCAAAAATCAGCACGCACACAAAGGCAGGTGCAGAGCACGTTGGAAGCAGGGCTTGGCTGACCACCACTGGGCTTTGGCGCTTCCCCGAATGTTTACGTTAATGACATTTTTCAGAGACCGGCAGCCCCCAGCTGATGCACCTCCAAGTAGCCAGGCAGAGCTGGAGATGCTCGGCTCAGCCACTGGCTGCTGTGTGAGAGCATTTTGGGGGCAGTTTTAGAAGCAGCAGCTCAGAGAGCTGCTGTATTTCCACAATGGGGATTTTCAAGAGCTCAGTGACCTGGCCGAGGCGGCTGCCACCTGCGTCGTGAACTTGCCCTGTGTCCTGGGGAGAGAACGCTGCACACAGAGCTGGCTGTGTGTCCGTTATGTGTCCTCGACGGGCTCCGGGGACACGTCCTGGACCAGTGGGGCTCCCGGGTGGGATGCTGGGCCTCTCAAGGCTCCCCCTGGATGGGGCCCCCCACCTCCCTCCAGGACCGACTCTACGTGCCCCAGCCTGGGGTTCACGGCCTTCCTTCCACAGTACAGGTGAGCCCTTCTAGGCCCATCTCCCTTTACCCCCCTTTACCCACTGCCTCAATTTCCCTGCACGCCGGGCTGGTCTGCTTGGGGTCTCCGCAACCCGCCCGTGCTGGTGCACTTCCTCCACTGAGAATATGCACACCGTCCTCTCTCAACCTTGCCTACCTGTTCTTCAAACCAGTTTCCTGGCCCCCGAGGAAGAGAATGACCTTTATAGGGTGACAACAGCTCAAATCTTAAACCCACCCCTCGCGTATCACAGGACTTGGGGCAACTTGATGTAGCTCTGTGAGCCTCTGTTTTCTCATCCATAAATTGGGGATACACATACCTCCTACCACTGGGTGCTGCTGGAAGATGAAATGACATGAGGACTGGGAAGCATTCCATCCGTGGTTGGGTCTCAAAGACCGCCCCCCACAAACCTAAAGCAATGGCTTCTTCCTCCAAGCAACTGGGCCATTTTCATCCATTTGTTCAATTTGCCAATTCATCATTTCACCACCTTGAGAGTCAAAATGGGAGGCCTGGAGGCAAGCCAGCTGATCCCATGCCCGCCTCCCTCCTGGGCCAGTGACAGAGTCCCCTGGGCCCCAGGCTCCTCGCCTTCAAGGGGAGGGCGGTACAGCTCCATCCGGGCTGTAGGTGGGTAAATAAGGCTGCAGGTGTCAGGCGGGGACAGAGCCTGGCACCGAGTGGGTGCTCATCACGCTAGTTAACTATTATCGACCTTGTGTTGCGATCACATCTATCGCTGGCAGCAGTGTACTTATTAGCTCTGCCGTGGTTCCCCTTCCCAGGTGGCTGGCGGGTCTCCCCCTGGAAGCCCAATCCTCCCAGGTACCGGGAGCAGGCCTTCCACACACCGCTGTCTGTTCCCTGGTCTGACTCCTGAACAAATCCCCAAGCCAGCAATCAGGCATGATAGGAGGAAAGGTACAATTGCAAGAGAGACAAAAAAGCTTGTGTTACCCTCAGTTCGGTGAACACGAGGCATAGAACCAGCCTGGGTTCACAGTACCGTGTGAGAGACCCTGATGCAGACAAGCGTGCCTTCTGCTGACACCATGAGTGACCCCAGAGGACCAAGAACAGCCACGGGGGAACCCACGAGCAGGCCAGGAGGAGGCGTTTCTCCCGAATGGCCTTGACTCATTCCCACGGACGCCCCAGTGCCCATCTTCAGGCGCCCCTTCCAAGGAGCGAGCTTGCGTGTGGCTTCTCAACGTCTGAGCGCCACTGCAGGCAGCTGCCTGTCCCTGGGGAGCCCGGAGCCACCCTCCCGGTGCAGGACATCCACAGGAGCCCCCGAGGAGACCAGAGGACGGTGCAGCGCCCAGCAGCACGGGGAGGGCGAACTGGGTTTCAAGCTGCCTTCTGTCCATTTAAATGCTTTCAAAATGTGACCAGAAGGGCCAAACCCCTGCAAGTCCCAGCTCAGCTCCAGCCCCTGCTTTCCCCTGGGAACATGCCTTCAACAGGGCCCCTACAGCACCGGCCAGCAGAGTGGCGGGATTCGCCCCAGGAGAACGCCCACCACCCAAATAGGATCACCAGCTCCTGCCAGGTCTCACCCCTCTGTCTTCATTTTGTGTCACTGCCTCCTGTGGTTCCTGGTCACCCAGGCTGACAGGATCCCCACCGCCCCGTCCCCGTGTGCACTCACCTCATTTCTGCACAGTCCCATCCCTTCCTTTTTTAAATTTCAGTGTACTTTACATTTACAAGATGACGATGATGATGTGATGACAACTACGATAGCCGAGGCATATCCAGACGCACTATATATACCCTGCACTCTTCTGAGCTCTCACGCGTATTAACTTTGACTCTCACCACAGCCCTATGTGGTACAGACCTTAATATCCCCATTTTATAGGTGAGAAAATTGAGGCACAGAGAGCTAAAATAACTTTCTTAAGGTACCATGGCTAACAGGTGGAGGGCCAGAACTTAACACCAAGCAGTCAGGCTCTAAGCCCATACTTGACACTATACTAATTCTCTAACGCAGATTGCATGTTTGGGAGGTTTAAAGAAGAAAAATAAATGAAGACACACGCTGTGCCCCTCCTGACCTCAGTCCCCTGCCTCACTCCAAATGTCACCATTGTCTTGAATTGTATTATTCCCTTTTGTCTCTATTGTATCACATTTGTATTTATCCTTAAATAATGTTGGTAAGTTTTGCATGTTTGGGGGACTTATATAAATTGTATCATAATGTGTGTCTTCCAAGAATTGCTTTTTTCTCCTCTCCACTTTATTTTGTCCGTAAGATTCATTCTTGTTGATGGTATGACTGTGCTCATTTTCTTTCACACTTCTACAATGTTCCACCGTGGAGTTAACCACCGTTTGTTACCCACTCTTCCTTCGATGAGCGTTTGGGCTGTCTCCAGTTTTTCTGCTATTACGAAAAACATATCTGCATTGCACACACCTAGGAGGGAAAGTGCTGGGTCAACAAGCGTATGCGTCTTCGACTTGGCTTCATAGAGCCAGATATGTTCCCCGGGGCTGCACCGCTCCACGCCCCCGGAAGAGAGGGGCCGGTCTGGAAGAGCATGCTCCTTCTACATCCTCACCAACGCTCCGCAGTAAGGTTCTTTGTCAAAATGTTGATCCCTTCTTTTCTTTTGTAGTCGTTTCCTGGAGCTGCCTCAATAAGTTACCCCAAAGTTTGCTGCTTAAAACAACAGAAATGTATTCTCTCACAGTCTGGAGGCCAGAAGTCTGAAATCAAGCTGTGAGCAGGGCCGCGCTCCCTCCAAAGGCTCGAGGGGAGGGTCCTTCCTGCCTCTTCCAGCTCCGGTGGCTCCATGCCCCCCTGGCTGGTGGCCGCATCTTCAATTTCTGCCTCTGTCTTCACCTGCCTTCTGCCCTGTGTCCCTGTGTCTTTGAGCTCAGAGTGTCCCTTTCTCTCCTAAGACCTTGTCTTTGGATTTCAAGTCCACCCTAATCCAGAATGATCTCACCTCCAGATCCTTAACTTAATAAATCTGCCAACACCCTTATTCCCAGTAAGGTCCCATTTACAGGGTCCAGGGTTAGAACATAGAGTCATCAATTTTCAGGGTCACCATTCAACCCACTACCCCATTGTCACTGTGGATGAAGAATGTCACCTGCCACATGAGTAAACAAAGGATGTTGCGGCCATGAAGCCAGCAGCCCCTGCGGGCGACCCCAACCTTGCATCCTGAGGGGACTCAGGATGGGAAAGAACAGGATGCTGGCCCCAGATAGCTAAGGTGCCTATGCAAGGAACGATTTCCATGAGCCCAGACTCTAGCATCTTCCCATACATAGAAAAGCACTAAATGCATTAACTTGAGATATCTGGTTTTCTTTAATTATCAGTAATCTTTTGATGGTCCAACTACCCGGTTTTGTTGCAAAAACTCCTCTATATCCTGGCTCCCCCCTGACCTCTTCGGATCCATCTGGGAGGCTGCCTCCTAGGCGGGCATGAGTCCTCAGAAAGTTCACCAAATAATCAGCTCTCATCCTTTAGGTCGTGCATTTTTTTTCAATCAACGTCACACTCGAGTCCAAGATCTTCACCCGAATTGTGGTGAAACACCTTTAATGGGCCTCCAGCCTCTCTCCTCCCAGGCACCCTGCACCCTGATCAGGCAGCCTCCGGAAAGCCCATTTCCATCACCAGGTACCACTGACCTCTCCCAGCACCAAATCTCAACTCCACAGCCAAGCCCTCAGCAGGGTCTTTCCATGTGGCTCCCACCCGCCTTCTGTTCTAAAGAGGCTGCTGGCCTCTGCTCCCCCTGGACATTCGGTCCCCAGCCCCCTCTTCCTCACCAACTGCATCTGTGCGCTGTCTTCCCAGGTCATCCAAGTCCCCCCTCCCAATGCCCAGAGACCTTCTCCGTGCCAAAGAGAAACTCATTGAGGGCCATGGTTCATCCACTTTTTCCTCCCCAACACTTAGCAAAACTACTTTGCTTATAACAGATAATTAAAATAAAAACGTGTTGAATGACAAACAGATGCTTTATCCCACAGAATGAAAATGGAAAAAAAATTCAAATATTTTCTACCTTGAAAATTACTCAGATTGAGAAAGAAGCAAACTCAACAAGAGGTAGGAAAAGGCTCAGCTAGAAATTGCTTCTTGAGAGTTTATAATCCCTCACTTTCTTACCTTAGACGTTCATGACTAATCTGAAGTACAAGGTTTCCCCAGTGTCATTGTAAAATCAGGGTCAAGGCTACAGTTTTGTGGCTCTGTTGTAATTGTAGGTGTTTGATTTTTTTTGACTTATCCTAATCTGGTTACATGAGGCTTTAGTACTGACAGAAGAATCATCAATATTTCACTTTCTCACTCAGAACAAAATAAATACATGTATATGACACAAATTTAGATGTGGCAGAAATAGGACTTGATCTCAAAAGCTGGTTTATCTTAAACCAAAAATCTCTCAACCTGCGACTTGGTTTTCTAATCTATAAAATGAGAAGACCGAACTACAGGAATCTTTAACGGCTTTTCCTAACTTAAAAAAATACTCATATATAAATATAATCACACATGAATGTATTTATAAATACAAGCACAAATATATGCACATGCTCTTGTATCCTGAAGTTACATTTCTTCCTTTCTGCAAGGCAAATTTATGAAAAAGAAACTAAAAAGCTCATGGAGTTGTATTTCATTCCTTTATGTCAGTGAGGAAAAGCCGTGCCTGATGACTTTTCTCTTTGCCAAAGCAGCTCTGTTTACTCTTTTTGCACTGGACTGAGCTTCAGTTATGAAAATATTCATTCACAGGCAAATTATTAGAACAGCTTTATTGTCTTTGCCAGTATCTTAGGTGAAAAATGTCTCGATAGTAATAATTCCTTTTAAAAGCTATCTTACATCCCTTGATGACTATGTTCCCCCTCGAGCAACAGCCTCTAAAAATCCCCATATTAATTCCTCGGAAGCGCTTGGATGGCAAATTCAGTCCCTGCCACCTCCCAAGTCTGGAAGCTGACAGATGAGCCAGTGAGCTGCCCAGAGGTGGGAGCTACTTGGTGAGACAGCGACCTCCTGCCCCCTGGCCATCGGCTCCTGTCCCCCCTCCCAGAGCTGCTACCTCCTCCGGTGACAGGTGTCCCACTGCCCTGGCCTCTCTGGGATGCTCCTGCCCAGGGATCCTGTCCCTGATCTTATTCCGGGACATTTTGTGGAACAGACGCAGGCAAGGTGTCTCATGCTGCCCCGCTAGCACTTTCCCCGCCTTGAGCCCCGTCTGCCAGTCGTCAGAGCTCCAACAAGACGCTCAGATGTGGAGGTGCCTTCGAGAAAGGGGGTGCTCAGAAACAGATGGGAAATGCTGGATCGCCTGGCTTCCCCCAGAGTTTGGCCAGTGAGCTTAGTTCCCACCCAACGGGGAACCACTGAGCCACTCTCGTCCCTGCCCTGACGGGACGTCCGCCCGCCTGTCCAGCCCACTCCCTCTCCCCGGATCTCTCCATGCCTCCCTCCCACGAGGGGACTCGGCTTGTTTTTGCTTCTGCTTTGCCATCTGTCCTGTTCCCTGGCTGGCCATCTCATCTGTGCCGGATTGCAGGATGTGTGGCCCAGCTTACAAATGAGGGGACCCCAGTGTTCACGAGAGCGCCTCGTCCAGGCAATGTCACTGTCGTGAAGCAAATCAGGATGAAGGTGTCCTGCTTCCCTCATTGGGTAATCCCTTTATCTGGCCCGAATGCCTAAAGTCAACTGGAGAAAAATGCAATTTCCGGTGTCTTTATAATTTTTATGACTACAAAAACCCCAGACCAACGTTTCCCTTATGAATCAGGCTTATACACAAACCAACGGAAAGGCTCAAGCTTTTACATAAACCCCTTTTTCTTTGGTTCTTCCATCTATGGACTTTCAAAAGTCTTCTGACCCTGGGGCTTCCCTGGTGGCACAGTGGTTAAGAATCCGTCTGCCAAGTCAGGGGACACAGGTTCGAGCCCTGACCTGGGAAGATCCCACATGCCGCAGAGCAACTAAGCCCGTGCGCCACAACTACTAGGCCTGCGTTCTAGAGCCCTCGAGCCACAACTACTGAGCCCATGTGCCACAACTACTGAAGCCCGCACGCCTAGAGCCTGTGCTATGCCACAAGAGAAGCCACCGCAATGAGAAACACATGCACCGCAACGAAGAGTAGCCCCCGCTCGCTGCAACTACAGAAAGCCCACGCACAGCAACGAAGACCCAATGCAGCCAGGAAAAAAAAAAGTCTTCTGATCCTAAAGTCGGCTTCATCCTACACCCTCCGGTACAAAGCACAGGGTGTCTAGAATTTACTGGAGGAGGCCCAGAGGCAGCCCCAGGGGACACACTCCAGAAAGTCAGCTCCTAGGATGGGGCTGAATTTCAGGAGGCACCTGAAGGGCAGAGCCGGGCCGGTGACTGGGGGATTCAGGACCTGCCAGGCACGGGGTAGTCTTCCTTGGAGGTCACCCTCCACAAGTGAGTTGGGAAATGATGGCGCCCACATTTCTGGTTTCTCCTCCCCCTCCCGGAATGACTCTCTCTGAACCTGAAGCTCCTCCATCAAGTTTGGCGTTTTCTCTGCCTAAGGTCACCGCCCCCCCAAAGGGAAGGTGCTTCCCCAGGGGTGCAGGTCACAGTCAGCTCTCAGCAGGTGTTTTCCAAGCCTTTTGTAGAGTCAATTATTTTTGTGTTGGGGGAACGGACTTCCTGGAAACAGGCCCTCCCTTCAGCACAGAGGCAAGAAGGCTTCCAATCACCCAGCTCATGCTCTAACCACTAGGACACCTCTGTGCTCCAAGTAGAATTTTTAAAATTCATGAATTACTATCCCTGCAATTCAGAATCTGCCATCTGGGAGACGAGGAAGAGGCTCCAGTTCTTTGCCAGAAAGAGAGTGGGGATCACAAAGTAAGACAATGCTGTCCGTTAGACTGTGGGTACCCGGTGCGCAAGAGGACAGACTTTTGAGGCCTCTCGGATGTGCCGATTGATTGGCAAATCAGTGACAGCATCAGCTGCCCGTGTTTCCTATCTGGTCCCTGGAGCTGCTGCAAAGGACTGTGGACATGCCGACCTCATTCTGCAGTGACCGGTATCACTATATACAAGATACCGAGAGAAGGGCTCAGACAGGCTCATGTCAGAACACAGCACCAGGAGGGGACGGAGAGGCTCAGGTCCAGTGCCCCATCCTAATCACCCACGAGCCCCGCAGTTGCTCCTGCCGTGCTCTCCCCACCCCAGACTGACCGCAGGCTCCAGCCTCTGCAAATGATTTTGCTACTTGCTGTGCGGTTTTAGCCAGAAGAGGACAATTCTTCTTTCAGTCAAAGATAAGGAGGTTTACAGACAAGGAGAGAGGACAGCCAGGGTAGGAGTGCGCGCGTCTGGCTCCCGCCGACCATGTTCCCACCGTCCGTCTGGGCAGTGCTGCGAAGTCCTTCCCACCAGCCCTCTCCCCAGATTTCACAGAGGAACTGGCCAGGGGATAAGTCAGACAGTGACAGAGATCAAAACAGCTTTACTTGGGGGCTTGACCAGGTTTTGCAAGTAAGCAGAAGGAAACTTTATCTTCTTTATCCCGCACAGATGATACTGCAAACCAGGGAGCATGAATAAACACACACACACACACACACACACACACAGGGATGGGTACCTAGAACACGGTTCTCTGGATCAGATGAAGATAAAAATACAATCTGTGCTCTCTTAAATAATGGTATAAATTGCTAAATCCTGGGAATTCCTTGGTGGTCCAGTGGTTAGGACTCTGCGCTTTCACTGCCGAGGTCCCGGGTTCAATCCCTGGTCAGGGAACTAAGATCCCACAAGCCGCACGGCGTGGCCAAAAATGAATAAATAAATAAATTGCTGAATCCAGGCATTCCTGCCCTGTTATCCAGCGTCTGGAAGCACAGAGACGCCCTGAGGGACAGTGAACTTCTACAGGTCGCTGTGGAGGGGAGGGGCCTGCAGGCTCCCCGAGTCCACAGAGTGGGGGACTCAGAAGCTATGCCTGGCCCTGCATCTCCCACGAAGTAAGGTCTGCCTCCTTGTCCCACCACCCTCATCCCCAGGGAAGCCGACTGTGTGGGCAGGGCCGTTTCCGGCTCCGGCTTTTAAAAGGTCAAGTGTGGTTCTCAAGTGGCCGCCAGCTTCTCTGCTCTACCCCAGCGGCTCTCAGAGCAGGGTCCCCGGGCCGGCATCAGTGTCACTCGGCACTTGCAGGACACACCGAGGCTTGCCAGCCTCAGACCCCCAAAGAAGAGCCTCGGGGCAGGGCAGGGGGCCGGTCACCCTCCGGGCCACTTTGGTGCTCACTCGGTTTGGGACCGCTGCTCACTGTGATGGACTCCTGCCACGTCAGCTTCTGGGGGCATGAAACAGCCAAAGTGCCACCTCCTGGGCCGTCGCACCCTCACCAGCTCTGAGAGCAGCTGTGGACGTGTGAGGTGTGAAACAGCCCCCCGAGAGGTCGGCCTTCTCCCAGCAGCAAACTCACCCCTAACCTCTCGGCACTTCTCTCCATCCCCAGATTGACCACCCAGTTCTGGGTACCAGGCACTGCTGCCCGTAACTGCTCCAGCACCCTCCTCCCCTCTCACAGCACAGTTTTTGAAAAGCCACTAATCCCTCATGGGAACGCAGAAGGTCCAAATATAGTAGTAAGAATAGCACATGCTTTGATAATTTTGCACAAAATAAAATGAAACCTCACTGCCCCACGTTCCTTAGGGAGGTATCTGGCTCCGCTGTACTGTCCATGGCAGGCACGTTTGTAAAACAAGTGACCACAGCACCCTGGGGCCTTCTCCACACAACGGAATCATTTACCAAACAGTATAACATTATCAAACCCTACGGATTTTCAAACTCCCCCCAGAAACACAGCTCTGATGTGTCCCCCTTCAGTCTACAGCAAGCTCACTGACGTCATGTGAACCAAGAAGGCCCACTTTGCACAGGTTTTCATGAAACCTGGTGGCCCAGCCGGGTCGTCCGGCTCACATTCCGCGTCCAGTCACTTCTGGAAGTGGGCAGGGCTCTCAGAGCAAGTCCTTGAGCGTCAAAGTCACGAAACTCCCAGAGATCCACGTGCCCCTTCCTGGCCATTGCAGGCCCCCGGGCCCCCGATTCCCGCTGGGAAGTCTGCCCACGTGGCCACCCCACCCCCGCGATGCTGACAAAGTCCCAGAGCAGCGGATTCACCCCGCACTGCCCTGCGTGCGCGAGTGTGGTGTCCACTTGTCACGGCCGTCTGCTGTCCCCAGAGACGCAGAGCAGGCTTAATCTGGGCCGGATGTGAGCCCTGGTTGCAGGATCCCCACACCACAGCCTCCAAGCTCATCAGATTTCTCTCTGATGACACTACCTCGTTCTCGATGAAGACAACGCAGCAGGGCACATGCGTGAAAGAAGGAAATATTTTAACGTTTCAAGTTCATTCAAAATGCCCGTGGACCTGGGAGGTCAAAGGATCTTTTGACAGGATGCAGGACAGAGAGGAGGAGCCTGGGGTCCTAGTGGCCCTCGTAGGAACTCTGAATGTGTCGTTCACGCTTCTCCAGCAGCGGTTCCCTCGTCAATGACAAGGCGGTGGGGATGCCACAAGGCTGGTCACACCACTGCCATCCTCCTCTGCCCACTGGGGGGCCTCGCAGCCCAAGGCAGGTACACAGGGCTGGACCCTCCCTCTAACACAAGACTTACAGCCCTGTGACCTCGGGAGGTCCCGAACACCTCCCCCTCCTCCCTCGCGCCCAGGAAGCGCTCATCTAAGTCAACATTCACCATAACTGTGCAGCAGCTTCACTCCTTTTATTTCTAAAGCCTCAGATTTTACCCCCAACTTACTTTTAGAATGATAACATCCTGTTGACTCTAGGCTATTATTATTTTATTATATCCCATATAATACCATTCATAAGGACTGTAGCTACTATTTATTAAATGTTACATGTTGGGCACAGAGCTTCACCTGTATCAAGATATTTGGTCCAATAAGATGGGTATTATTATTATTAATAATAACCTCCCTTTCTACAGGGAGGTTACGTGACTCAGTCAGTTGCCCAGCTAGTAAGCAGTAGAGCCGGGTTTTGAACCCTGACTCTTTTAGTCTGGAGGCCACGTTTCCAGCCCCACCCCCTTCTCTGCTGAGTGCATGTTGCTAAAAGGCGCTAGACCGGGAATCATTTTATTAAAATAAACAGAGAGAGAAAGAAGGAAAATGTTAACTAATCCCCACATACAATTCAATTCATCTTAGTCTCCTTCTTGGTACACATTAATTCAGAATTACTGTAAAGGAAGGAAAATACATTTTCTACAAAACTACAGCCAGTGGGATTTCACGTTAAATATCTGCAGATCCAAGAACAGCCTTCACGTGCTGGCCATGCCGCTGCCACGCTGAGACCTCGCTCACCACCGACACCCCCGCGGCTGCCAGTTGGAGCAGTGGGTACAACATCCTTAATGTTCAGTCGTCAAAGTCTAGCCACCAGACTAAAATGCACGGCACCTAATAAAATCTCACATCCTCCTAAGGTAACCTACACAAACCTCACTCCTGAGGCCAAGCTCTAAAGTGTAAGGTTGTGGGGAGCTTCGTTGTGGGGAGCTTCGTTCCAACGGTGGAAATTTCCATCCAGTAACGACAAGTGTAGATGCTTCCATGTAAATGTCTGGACCATGCAACCCTCCTCGGGTGGTAACCTAAAGCTCTTGGAAGACCTCCCGGATAGAATAAACTCTACCTAGCTGGTCCACGAAGGCACATGCATCTTAACAAGAGGCATTTGTTCACATCTCTGAAACGCTCAGTTGATTTAGTCCTAGTTGTTGCCATGAGCAGGAAACCCAGGGGCACGGTAGAGAAGGAACAGTATAGAAATTCTCTCGGAGAACAACTCTGGGGAAGCTTGTCAGCTGTCTCCCTCTGGGAGGGCAGGAAGCTCCAGGCATTTGGATGAGAGATCCCGGAGGCTGTGCAAGAGATGGCACTTCTGTGCTGCTGGGCAAGTGCGTAAGGGACTTAACTGCTCTGAACCACAGGGCAAGGGTAAGCAAACCTTCCCACGGGGTTGCTGGGAAGACGGGGTAAGTTACTGCGCATGAGCTGTGTTATTATTATTATTTTTTTTTATTATACCAAATCTTTAATGAAGCCAAGAACCCAACCCTTCAGAGACCTTTGACCCACACACTAAAAAGCATTGAGCCCCACTGTGTGCACGTGGGTCACAGTCACTCCCCACTCCGACCCTCTGAGACTGGCACTCTTATCAGCCCCATTCTGCAGATGAGAAACCGAGGCCCCCAAACCATGTGGAGCCAGGCTTCAACAGCAGGCTGCCTGACCCAGAATCCAGGCTCTCCGCACTGCCCAGCACCCCGCCTGCCCACCCACGATGCTGTAGCTGAGGCCAGCAGTTGAGCTGCCCCAAGGAAGCAGCACCTAGAAACCACTTCCTACATGGCTAGTCAGAGATGGCTCACGGGCTTGACACAGCAAGGGAAGATCAAAACACTCCATCTCCTCGGGGCTCTTGCTTTTCCTCCCCACTTCTCCTAAGACCTCTTCTGGGGTAAAAGCATATGCTCTTCTACTGTGATTCAGATTTTTGTTATTTCATTCATTCATTTGGCAGACACCTAGAGGGTGCCGACTCTGAGTGAAGCCTGGGGTAGGTGGCAGAGATGAGGGGTGACTGACACAGCCCCTGCTTGGAAGCTCAGAAGAAACACATAAAATCATGCACTGAGTTCTATGATCGTAGGGCAGAGGAGTAGGGAGGTGCCCAGGAAGGACCCTGGCCCCGGAGGTAAGGATGGATGAAGGCAGGCTTTCCGCCAGCTTGGGGAGGCAGGGAGGGTTCCTGGCAGAGGGTGTGGCCCAGGCAGAGAACACACAGATACTGGGTAAGCAGACCCTTCCGCAGCAGGCGGTCCAGCTGGCTGGCACATGCAGAGTGGCTGCGGAGAAAAGAGACAAGCAGGAAAGGGCCCACAGAGAGACTTTCGGCCAGGCTAAGCACTTTGAGACTTATAGAGACTTATCCAATCCTGAAACTAAGAACACGAAACTTATCCAATCCTGAAACTAAGAACACTCTTAAGAAGAGACAAAGTGACAAGATGACAGTTGTCATCCTCCTCTCTAAGCCAGACAAAAATCAGAGATGAGGAAAGGGTGTGGGGTTTGGACCATGGCATGCAGCACATTTGTGACAACTTACAGGGTAGACCAGAAGCCCATGATTAGACAGCGCCCTCTCATACCATTTAGGACATAGCCATTTTCTGGACAGGCCGACATGCAGGTCTTAGAAACAGGAAACCCACAAGCTTCCTTTCCAAGTCTCAATGGGGACTCTCATGAAATGTGAAACTAAATGTAAGGGTTCCCCACTTTTCAACCAGCTTTTGGATATAGTCTGTTCTTGTGTTGGCAATAAGCACTGCTATTGTTTATAGCAATGGAACGTCTCAGCTTCATAAATGTGCACTTCCTTCTTTATTCCAAAGGTTTTTCACCCACCTCACCGGCAGCACCTCAGGAAAACACAAGAGGGAATTTATGTGTAAAAGTTACCCACCACCATCTCTGATTCCTGTATCCTACCTTCAGGTCAGTGAGTCTCAGAGATTTGAGAACCATACTTTCTAGGTAGGTTTATAAAAATGTCAACTGTACAATCACAAAATCAAATAAGCAACCAAGTAAAACCCAAGACTATTCTCATAAGAACAATCATTAGCTCCCGGTCTTCTTGTGTTTGGTCAGGAGCCATATGAATGATGGCATTGAACGTTTCATAACTCACCTAAACTCAGCCCATAGGAACCAGACCGGCTGGGTGTCTAGGGAAGACCCTGGTTCCCAGGGAGAGGCAAAGCATGGCACCTCCAGTCCCATCAAGGCATCCCAGGCCTTTGAGGCGCTGGAACGGAGCCCAACTTGTAGAAATCACGTTTATATTCATGATCGCATGTATGGATTCTCACACACACACACACACACACACACACGATGTGTACTGGATGCTACGGGAAGCACACCTAAAGTTCAGCTGCTATTTCTTTAAACTTCGCTAACACGCCCAGGATGGAAGTGAGTCAGCAGGGATCAGGGAAGCGGCAGCCTTGCAGCGTGACACTCTGGATTCCAGCCCACTTACTGGACCTGCCACTCAGATTCCTAAGGGAATTCCAGGATTCCAAAATCCACCCTGGTCATTTGTAAACGCTGACTGCTTCATCTGCTTGGCCCAAACCAGAAGGCCCTGCCTCTCATTACTTCACCCACGGGGAGAACCTAAAACAAAGCAAAACAAGAATATTTCATGAGGATTCAGGTATCGGTTGTCTCACAGGAAACGCATGCACCTGACCTAATGGCCCCACTTGCCACTTTAAATAGAAGTCTGGAAAATTCCTGAGGCCTCCCCATTCTGATGAAAGCGATAAGGACTGAGACACTCACTGTACAGGACGCCAGCCACTTTCCTGAGGACAGCCTTTCTAAATATCTATGTGCTATTTCTATTCCAGTGAAGTTTCCCAATTATGCTTAAAGACATCAAAATAACAATCACTGGGTACGAAATATCTCCATTCCTCAGATGCATTTTAGTGATGCCTCCAGAGCAAAATTAGGCTACTGGAAATGTTCTCCCACTTTCCGGGCCCAGGTGTTCGTCGGATCTGGGCTGGAGCAGTGGGGAGTGCATGCCCGGGGGTCCGCTGTGCACAGGGCAGCCCCAGTCGGGGGTAGGCGGAGACCCCGGCCGGCTCGGAGGGGCCACAGCATCCGGATCTAGGAGCTCGGCATCCTCTGCTCGCGCTTAGCAACAGCGCCCGGCACGCAGCCAATCGCGCGGCGCCGCCGAGGTTACCCGCGAGCGTTGACCGGTAGTAACCCCGGCGCGGGCGGCGGCGGCGGTGGCTGCGCCGGCGGCCACTGCGCACGCGCAGCGGGGCGCACCTGCCCGGCCCGCAGCTAGGCCGGCCGTGCTCTTCTCTTTCAACCATTGAAAATTTAGGATTCCCGAGGAGAACGAAAACCTCCAGGGAGCCTCTGCCGGACCCTCAGCCAGATCTATATCTGAAAGCAGGTGTGTCCCTGCCGCTTGGCTGGGACAGCGCAAACGTCGCCCTGGGCCCCATGCCTGCAGAGTCAGCGTCCGCCCCGGCCAAGAAAAGAGATGGGTTTTTACTCCATTTTTAAAGCCGGCGGAAGAGCCCTCTCGGCGGGCGGGGGGGGGCGGGGGTGGGGGGTGGGGACTGGCCAGAATGAATTCGCTCCTTCGAGACAAGCCGGTCAGGTCGCCCTTGGAAGGAACGTAGGGGTGGACGACAGGGGGCCCGATAACCCCGTCCTGGAGAGGCAGGGCGAGCAGAGGCGCCCCGCACAGACCCCAGCCAGCTGGACGGAGTTCTGATTCACGATGGAAGCCAAAACTGCCCCCAGCCCAGCTCATGAAGGAAATCTGGGGGTCCCCTTCCCCAGCAGATGAGGGCTTTTGTGGCACCCCAGCTGCCGCCGGGGTCTGGGGTTGTGTCTGTCATCCGCAAAGAAAAGGTGAGAAAAACATTTCATCTTACGTGGACCTGCGAAATGACAAAAGGGAGAAGGGTTCTCAGCAGAGCTTGTTGAGACGCAGGTCGTTAGGACTCGCGGTCTAAGCCTGAACCTGAGATCTGTCTCCTTCTAAGCCTCCTTTCCTCCTGGGTAATGTCCACACTGATAATGCCCCGTGGCTTTCCGGGGAACACTTAATGAGACAATGTGCTAAAGCAAACAGCATTTGCTTAGTAAACAGTTATTTTTAATTAAGAAATAAATAGACACTTCTCCCGCCAAAAAAGTGGGAGGGAAGAAATAAAAACTGAGAAATCCCATAAAATTCCTGCTAAAAGGTTCGCTTTCAAGATAGGCAGTGGAGCTATCAAGGCGAGGGACTTTTTTGTCGGGGCCCATCAGCTCACCTTATGACAGTAAAAGAAACAGAAAGAGTCACTCAGGTTCTGTTTTTCCGTTGATCTCCACCCTTACCAGTTCACAAGCAAGACCAAGAACATTCCAGCAGGGGCCCCTGCTCACTGCCCTGCCCCCAGGGATGCCACTGTGGTACCTACTCCCAAAGCAGGACTCCAGCCTCATCTCCTCCACGAACCACAGGCTTCTTATTTCCTCCTTTCCAGGTAGCCCTGGATCTTGATGTACCTGTTTTGTACATGGTTAGGCTTTTCTCCTCCCAATTCGTGAGCTCATTTCAAGACCAAGATTGTACGCGTTCTGCAGAATTCCAAAAAGCAGAACTTGGATCAACAAATGAACATGACTCGAATTGAGATTTCAGCTCAACAGACAGAATTCTAAGAATGAGAGTTGTGCAAACATGGACCTGGCCACGCAGGGAGATGTCAGGCTCTGGCTGCTGCCCAGACAGAGGCTGGCCGCCCGTTGTCGTGGGGCGAGAGGGACTGCTCCACGGGTAAGAGGCCAGATGAGGGAGCTCCCAGGCCCCTTTGGGCTCCAAGATTCAGGCTCTAAATATAGGTCTCAGCTGGACATAATCACAGTCTTGAAATCACTCTGGCATGTCTTAATTTTGACACCGAACGCCATTTACCCCACAAGCACAAAGGTGACTAATGACAACACAGCTGACAAAGTGCAAAGTAAAACTAAGGGCTGTGGGTCAGGCCGGGTCCCTGCAGGTTCATCAGCCTCCATCCTTCACTCTGAAAACTCCTCTTGATGCCTCTTCTCAAATTAGGGGCAAAAACACTCAGTATCAGAGATATTTTACTTGAACGTAAGCTTTCCTATAGAGGTTTTGGAACTCCATCAGCAAGGGTTTTATAGAGCATGTACCTCCATTCTACAAACCCCTGGTTTGTACGGTTCAGTCTTTCCAAATGTTTTTTAATCTGACCCACGTGGTTACCTGTGTTCCTTAAATAAGCAAATCTGTTGACTCTAGAACTAAACTCAAATAGAGCAGGTGTATGGTTACTAAACATTTTCTTCTGCCAATTGATAGACAAAAGAAATGGTTTCGTGTTCAGCAGAATGTCACCCTGTGTTATTTCTTGGCCTTGATGGATTCGGTTCTGGTTTATAAGAGAGGACGTTAGTTCCGGCATGTGAAGTTTTCAAGATGTCAGCATATTTGGGGTGTTAAAGGAAGGCAGGAGGGCACCCCCCCCCCAGCAGGTGAAAATGAGTGTCCGAGAATGTCCTTGAAAAGTGATACAGTGACACCAACCCCCCACTGAGCAGAACACAGTCCTGCAAAGTCACACTGAAGAGACCAGATGTCTCCAGACCAGGCACACTCTCTGGAAAAACAGCAACGTGTTACTGTGCCTTGCCAATCGGAAGGCGACGGGGGTGGCCTGACAGTGAAGCAAAGGAGGAGAGCGAGTGTCGGCAGGGCCACTTGTGCCGTGTCTACGGGGGCTGTTGAGCCTGATGGAGCCACACTTGAATCACGCACCCCGATTCCAGGTCCCAGCTGGTGACGGTCTGGCTTCCATGCAGCGTGCTCCAAGGGCGAGAGGGGGGCCTGGCCGGAGAAGGGGCGCCTAGACCCCTTGGATGTTCAAGTTCTGCCTGTAAACTAGCAAACCCTTGTGGTTTTGTAGATGGTCACACTACATCCATCTGTCCTGAGAGCCCATCCTCCACAGTTTTTCAAAGCCTCTTTCGGAGCATATAAGACGGAGGTACAGAACTATTCCAGAAGACCTCATCACCAAATGGGCCTGAGAGGAAGCCACTGAGAGCCTGAGAGCTGGCCCCGGAGGGGATGGGAGGAGCTCTCCAGCCATCTGCGTTCACCAAGGTGACCTGGGGTCATTGGGCTCTGTAAATCCCCAGCCTCAAGCAGAGAGCCCTGGCAAGCAAGGTTTAGGTTTGCCACACTGCACTATAAGACCAGTCACAGCCTCAAATAGAGACAAAGGCACAGTATCAAAAGCCATTTCTTTTGCACCCCAAAGAAAGCCCACCCTAGCATGATGGTTTCCAAGAAGTACAAAAGTAATTCATTCATGCTAGGGGAGCATAAAGCCACCTTTGCACTTGAGCAGCCCACCCTCTGGAGTCCCCTCTCTGCTCTGGGATTTCTAGAGTCCCCCTTTCTCTGGCCTTCCCTCTCCACCCCTGTCCCAGCCGCTTGGATCAAGTCACCCAGCGCTGGGTTGGAATCCAGTCTTCCCTTAATGGAATCACTGCAAGGGATTTTAATGGCACATTCTACTCACTTTCGCCAGGCTGTCAGTGCAGGCCTTGTGAAATTGCCATGGAAATTAAGGGAAAGCAAACTTCAATTTGAGAAGGGTGTTCCAATGCATTTTTATAGCTCAAAGCAAACCAATACAGATAATCTGATGTGGGGCTGCCCAGAATATTTAACTCCATCCTGGCATTTGGCAAGGATGAGGCTGGAGGGTCCGGTTTCAAAGTAGGAGGTACTGTCCCATTCCATCGGAGTGTTACTGTGTTGAGGCCCCAGCCGGGCTGGGGAAGAGTAAAGAAAACTCTCCAAACCCTCAGATATGATTACTTTTTTTCTCAACCCACAAGGTAATCTTGGGAGGTGTTATTTCATTTCTAAGAATCATGTCACCTGTTTGTGCAAAGCATGCCATACGTGCCAGCCTCACCTCCCTGGGGAGGAGACAGGACAGCCAAGCGTCTCCATGGGATTAGGAAACCTCTTTATGGGTCCTTGTGAAAGGCAGAGGTGACTGACATCCAAGCAGGCCGATTAAAGGGGAAATGAGTCAGAGGTAACAGTCAAGGCCACCCCCAGTGGTTTTGTAAAATGGGGTAAGGCACATCCGTGCCATCATGGTCCCGTTGTGTGCCCACGTCAGGGCCGGATGTTTACTAGGTGTCTTGTCAGGTCCTAGCCTCAAGCCCCCCAGACCTGCCTTCACGTCCCACCTCCCCTGCTCCTGTGACCCGGGATATATCTCTGAGCCTCGTGTACTCCACACATTGGAAGGACAGAATTGGCCCCTGAGCCAACTGGACCAAAGGACTGCTTGAATTGTATAAATGGAAATGGCTCCAGTCTCCTTGGGGGACAGAGTACCCCCTTAACTCCACTGTGTGGGCGAGCTCTGAAAGACAGAGAGTGCTGTCTGAGTGTAGAATTTTCTCCGCTCCACCTCAGCATTTCACAACGTGGATTCTCTTCTTCACAAGGGGTCCTAAATGTTACCAACACCAACGCAGTGTCTACCATCCAGGCAGCAACAGCTGCTTTCAAAAATAAGTCACACTGGGGTGAGTGAGGACAATCAAACCAGATTGTTCCCCTACGTCCCTCGACACAATAGTTTGTGTAACGGCACCAGACTCCACATTGTTCCAAATCATCTGTCCCATCAACTTAGGCTACGTGAGTGAATTCCTTGAGGGAAAGTCATTACTGTATCAGAAGCCAGGGAAATCATCCTTGGGGTGTACTTTTTTTCTCCTGAGAACAGTTCCTTTCACAATTATGTTGTCTACTAGGAATCTATTATACGATCCAGTTTTTCCTCTCAAGACATCATTAATCATATGGTGAAAATGGAGCTACAATTGAAAATACAAGATGTTTTCTGAGACGCTGAAGTCACTGCCTGGCAATTGTCAAGCTCGAGAATTATAAAGCATCAGTGCCTGACACTGCCTTCTTAAAAACACCGCTATGGAGTCACTTATGACCTTTCTACTGAGGATTATGAAGCTCTCTTTCTCCGTCTTCTTTCTTTAAAATAATTGTGTAGGAGTTTTTAATATTATTCTAATCCCAGTGCCAGGCTTTGCTACAGCATTCTGTGTTGAGTTTGTGTTGTAGCACCATGTTCTGGGAGAAAAAAGGCTTTCCTAGAGTTTACTGGAGTGGCCCAGTGTCTTCGTGATGGAAAGACGCCTGGACTAGGAATCCGACGGCTGGGTGGCGGACCTTGCTGGCTCCGACCTTGAGCGAATCCCTCCAGCCCTCAGGCTCCTTTGTCCTTCACTACACACTTCACTGTGGTCATTACAATGAGCTCAGCACATAAGGTTGAATTAAAAAAAAACAAAAAAAAACGCTAATGACTTGATACAGACAGAAAAACAGAATATGGTCAGAGAAGTAAGAACAAAAGCTCCTGCCCCGAAGTTTGGTCACACTTGGCATCACGCTGGGCATCACACAGAGGCGACACGAAATACAAAACTGCCAAGAGAAAAGGGAAATGCTTGCCAGCTCGGCAAGCATTTGTGGGCACCAAGCCTGGAGAAGGAGCACAGCTTCCCCATGGCCGTGGGGACCCTGGCACCCTGAGGCCCTGCACCAGGCGCTGCCCGGGGGCCCAAGCTGGACCACAGAGTCGGAAACCACCACCCAGCCCCTGGCCGACCCCCCAGCTCAGGCTCGGGGCAAGCCCTTCACAGTGGCTTCCTTTCTATTCAGTGCAAAGGTGGACGAGTATCCCACACCCTCAAGGTATGCGGGAGTGATAAACCATCTAAATTCTGAACTGCGAGGGTACCAAGAACAAAGGAAACGATGGGCGGCACGGGAGGAGGGGCACAAAGAGGGAAGTGGACACAGGCGCTGGGGCTGAGAAAGAGGCCAGGAGGAAGCCAGACAGAGAAGTCAGGGCCCCGTTGGTTGAGAAACCAAAAACCTGGACACACCAGACTGATGGTGCCTGACTTCCTCTCCAGCCGTAGCCATCTCTGACTCACAGGCAGGTCCCTGGGGCCCACTTTCTACGCCTCCCTGCTTGAGCCCACAGAGGTTACTGCAGGGCAAGTGTCTATCCGGCAGCCATCTGAGCGGGGCTTCCTAGGAGGCGACCGGCCATGGACAGTAGTGGCCCCTCCCTCATTAATTAAGAGGCCTTCGCCGTTGACAATCAGTGTGACCAGTTCTAACATGTAGAGAACATAGGGTGGGCAAGCCGCACACCTGACCAGGAAATGATATTCTTCACCTGCCAGCCCCAGGTGAACACCTGCTGGGTTGGATTTCAAACCAAGATTCTGCCATGGTTTTCAAATATGTGCATTTCTGCATTTCAAGCCTTCACCTGAGAGGATACCCATCCAAGCGTTTTCAGCATCAGGACCACGTTTCTAAGGCCACACGTAACACGTGGACAGAAACCTGCCCACGTGGCCCACATGTCTGCCTCAGTTTATCTACAGAGACATATCAGGCCAAAACCTCACAACACCCTCCTGGTCGCTCAGTGCATTTTTTTCGGTAAGATCTTTGTTCAAGTGGAGAAGGAAAAGGCTGGAATCTTATGTTGAAATTTCAAGAGGCTCAAACAAATGGGCCCAACCCTGAGCCTCTCACAGAATTTCTTTGTTAACAAAACAGGCCGGCACACTCTGAAAATGTTGAGTCTCAGATAACAATGCTATAGTATCAGCCGCTGAGAAGGTTTGGGATCTGTTCCCATTTGTGCAAACAGACACAAAATCATCCCACAACCAGCTTGGCTCGAAGGTCCCAGGGACCAGTCAATCAAGGTTCTAAAATCATGGCTCCAAGGAATTCCAGGGTGCCCACGCCAACCGTCTCAACTGCTTCACGTCAAGAGAGTAGGAAGCAAAATGAAGGCAATAAGGGGCAGAAAGATGAAAAGTAAACAAGTGAGTCTTGGTGGATCTTCTTCAAAAAGGAAGAAGAACTGAATCTAGATTTAAGTTGAGAGCTCTAAACCCCAATATTCCAGGATATTCCGGGGGTACCTGAGTCACTTTGTTCCAAATTCCTCATAGATTTTCAAGTTGTTTTAAATGATTCATTAGAAACTGAGGACCACTGTTTCTGGGTGATGTGTAACACGTCCTCTCCCAGTCACCCCCCCTCAAAGATGGACAGATGGAGGGTGCACGGAGCAGGGGGGGATGAAGGTTGAGTTCCACGGGAAGAAGTCGGTCAGGCTCGAGAAAGAAATACCAACCCAGGGAGGCATTAACTCTACACACGTTGAAAATCTAGAGCTGGCAAAGGAGCATCCACGTTGCTAAGAAAACTCAAAATACCATCAGTCATCAATTCCCATTAACATGCAACAGGCCGGCGGCAAACTCCTGTGTGTGCGGCTCTCCCGAGACCTCCGAGTCCCACCTGCTCCATCATCTCTTCTGTTTTTATGGACAGCCCACCAACGCCCCCCATGAGACAGTCCTTTCAAGATCTGTAAACATACGTGACTGGTTTCCAGAGAGGTTACTATAGGTCACTGGTTACTTTTCAACACTTCAAGCTTGGGAGGAAACACCTGGCTTCCACTTTGCTCTGAAACATTAAAAAAAGAGTCCTATCTCGAAAGACTAACATTAACAGCATCCAGTAAAGAGGACCCTCCGAGTGCAGACAGGAAACCAGCACACATGGACCCTGGTCAAAGTCTGTGATCATATCAGAGTTTAAGAACCAGTGTGTGACTCACAGACATAGAAAACAATCTTATGGTTACCAAAGGGGAAACGGGGGGGGGATAAATTAGGAGTTTGGGGTTAACAGATACACGCTACTATATATAAAATGGATAAACAACAAGGACCTACTGTATAGCACAGGGAACTATATTCAATATCTTGTAATAACCTATAATGGAAAAGAATCTGGAAAAGTGCATATATATATACGTATAACTGGTCACTTTTCTATACACCTGAAACTAACACAACATTGTAAATCAACTATACTTCAGTCAAAAAAAAACAAACGCTGTGAATCTTGAGTCATCTAATCTGATCTGTTCGTATCATAAGTGAGGAAAAATCGGGCATAAAGCAGTTACATACATTGGCCACAGCAGAGCCAGAGTCTGGAAAGAGAAATCAGCCCCCCAGCTTCCAGACCCAGATCTTCCCAAACAACCTGTTCCTTCCTCCGAGGTGCCTGCGCCTCTGGATGCACACAGCAGCCCCCGCCCTACCTTTCTTCCTCCACCAGGGGCCTTCTGGGACCGAGTAGGAAAGGTCCTTGAATTCGATGTTCACAGCCGCCCTCCGCGGCAGGGAGGAGAGGCGCTGGGCCTCTGTGAGATTGTTGTCCTCTTTCTTCAGATGTCCGTTCAGCAGCTCCGTCTCCGTGACCTCCCTGTTGCTGGAGACCACCTCGTCCACAGAGACGCACACTGACTTGGGCTCTGTCATTGCTGCAGAGTAACTGGTGCCATTCTAGAAAGATGGGGAGGAAGCACCAAGGGCAGGTATAAGTTGCATCACGGGAAGGACCACAGGTACTCACCATTAGGCTCAGGGCCATCGATCAGTCAGCGTCATCGATCAATGCTTCTCACCCTCCACGGTGCCCTCAGCATCACAGGAAGAATGCTCACCTAGAGGAATTCCTCCTCCCCAGCCCTCACTTATTCTTCTACTAAAAACGTGCTAAAGATAAACTATGATCTACCGTCTTATTTAGGAATCATAACATCTGATCATAAAACTGATAAACACATCACCTGTCTCAAAGAATGAAACACCAGCCACCCTAAAAATGATCTACCTACAGTCCACTCATTAAAAAAATCCCATGAAAATGCATGAGGCTGCTAAGAAATGCACAACTGAAAAAGCTTTACAATGAGCTCTTTTAGTCCCTTCCTGGCGTAATCTCATAAACATTTCTCAAGAGCAATGATACCACTTGGACCGATGGGGCTTGTAGGAGATGGCCTTTGTGTTCTCCTTGTAAATTTTCCAAATCCCTTACAGCTCTCCTCTCTCACTGTATCTTCATAATAGCACTGAAGTGTTGGAAAGGTTAATTTGTTTTTCTCTGGGATACAGACAAGGAAACTGAGGCACAGACTACTTTAAGGAACTTGCTCTGAGCTCTACGATCAAGTGAGGGGCAGAAGTGATCCCAGGGTATGAGTCACTTAAAAAACAGGTGCCTCGGGCTTCCCTGGTGGCGCAGTGGTTGAGAATCTGCCTGCTAATGCAGGGGACACGGGTTCGAGCCCTGGCCTGGGAAGATCCCACATGCCACGGAGCAGCTGGGCCCGTGAGCCACAACTACTGAGCCTGCGCATCTGGAGCCTGTGCCCCGCAACGGGAGGGGCCGCGATAGTGAAAGGCCCGCGCACCGCGATGAAGAGCGGTCCCCGCACCGCGATAAAGAGTGGCCCCCGCTTGCCGAAACTAGAGAAAGCCCTCGCACGAACCGAAGACCCAACACAGCCAAAAATAAATAATAAATAAATAAATAAAGTTGCTATAAAAAAATTAAAAAAAAACAAAAACAAAACAGGTGCCTCTTCCACTGCATCACCTGGATACCTAATACGTAGCTACATTGGCTTTTCAAGCTTCCATGGGAGCCCACTGAACTGTTACAGATAAGCCAAGAACCAAAGGTATTTAAGCAAAGAAAGGAATATCCTTTCTAATGGCTTGGCAACGCTGGACAAGTCAATATGCTTCAGGCACCTCCAAAACACAGAAGAACCCTGGGGTGGATGAATAATGTGCTGTGCTTTTTCCAGCTGCCTCTTGAATCAAGACAGAACATTCCACAGTGCCAAAAGCGTGGGCCTCTGGCGACACTCCTCCATACTGTTGAAGGCAGTCAGCCTGATCCAGAGAGCCCGTGCACAACCACCTCTGATAATTCAGGCCCTTCTGATGGCCGTAGGACTGGGGAGACACTGCCATACTGCTATTTGTTCTAAATAACATCATACTGTTATTTTTCCACAGCTTGTGAGGTACTTCTTTAAAGTTGATGGCTTTTTGATCATTATTGTTCCCAACAAAAAGCTAAAACAAAACCAGAGACTGGATCATCCATGTTTATAAACATCCTTATAAACTCCAGCAACTCTAGTGACCTGAACAAGCCCTCCCCCGCGTTAGAGTGGCCTCTTGAGGGTACGTGACTGCATCCTTGAAGAGGATTTCCATTATTATTATTCCACATTATTTCCATCGTGGAAACCTTGGACGATTTGGAGGTTTTGAATCTTTAAAACACAAATGGGATGGGGAGCTGTGGGCACAGGGGTTTCCGGTTCTTGTGCTGTTTGAAAATGTTGCTTTTTGCTGTTTAAGAAAAAGACACACACCTCCCAGGCATCTCCTACCTCTGGAAAGCTTCACCGCATCAAGTCTTAGCTCACTGACTCTAACATTCTGTGGCTAAAAATTAAAGTGCGGAGTAAAATTCTGACAAAATTAGTCTTGGTTTGCCGCTGGCACGGAGCATGAGAAATGCTTCAAACACAAGCAGGAGTAGGTTCGTGCACCCTCCGCATAATTGGGGAGGTTTGTCTTAGCCTGACAACGGGCCTCCTCAGAGCCTGGGCTGAGAACGAGCCTCTCCTGCTCCCGGGAGGGCGCTGCAGGGCGCGGCCTCTGCATCCGGGCTCGTCTGGTGCCTTCTGCGTCAGGGCCCCTTGAAGGAGCAACCGGAGACCCTGCCCCAGCTCAGCACGCTCTTGGCTTTGACCTGCGGGTAAGAACGTGCACCTGCAGCTCCAGCACCCAGAGCAGCACCAAATGCCATCCCTGGGCCCACCTGTCTTGCTCTTGGGGAACACGAGCTGCTGTCCCAGGGTTATAACCCCGTTTGACTCCACAAGGGCCCCCGGAAGCACCAAATCCTGGCTTTGCTGGGGGCGGGGTGGGTAGTGGACAGAGCAATGGGTGAGACAGTTAGCTCCAGGCCTGGTCCCCAAAGTCCATCCTCACCCCCACCTGGAAAGGTGAGACGTCTGCTTCCGGACCCACGTCCTGCCGGGGCACTGGCTCTAACGCCGGGAGAGCCAATTGCTCTGTGTTCAGTTGGGGGCGGGAGCTTCCAGCAGCCCCTCCCCAGGGCGTGGCCCCCTCCACCTCCAACCACCTTGGACCATCCACACCCTCCCCCAGCACCCACCACTCGCATCACCCCGAGGAAGCCCAGGGACAGGTCGGGTCTTCCCTCTTTAATGAAACCTACACGAATACAGGGACGAACAGCCATGACTCCACCCACCTGCCAGCTGGAGCAGATGCCAGACCTGGATTATGAAGAGGGTCTGACTTGCCCGTCTAGACTCCAAGCCTATCTATCCTCTCACTCACTCACTCACAGCCCAGATAAAGCCCTGGGGATCAGTAGTCAGCCAGACAGACCTGGCCTGTGGCCTCAGCAAGCTCAAGTCCAAGACTGGGCCGCAAGCAATTTCAATACCAAGGGGCAAGAGCTAGAACAAGACGATGCAGGGACCCACGAGGGTCACGCAATGCAGTGGGGGCCCTGGGTGGGGATACACGGTGTTTCTGCGGAAATAAACTGTAAGCTGAGCTTAGCGAGGTGGGGTGGGGAAGGGGTGCTCGTTCACGACCGTCATTCCCTGCGAGGGAACAGCATGTGCAAAGGCTTGGCAGCAAGAGAGCAGAACAGCTGGAGATCTGAAATTCAGGGGCTGGAGCTCCGATTTGGGGCGGGGGGGAGGGGCTTTTGGAACAAGGTGGGACTAGCGAGGCACACGGGGTCCGCACGGTGGAGGGCTTGCAAAGCTTGTTAGGGGATGTGCACTTTATCCCGAGGTCTCTGCGGGGCCGAGGAGGCATCTCATGGCGGAAGTAGCAGACCAGCCGGCCGGTGAGAACCGTCTCCTGCAGCAGCCTGCAGTGGGGAGGGTGCGTGGCCTTCACCAGCGGGGGGCAGTGGGGAGGGAGACAAGTGGACGGGCCAGTGGGACAAAGCTGGGGGAGTAAACTGATTTAGGAGCGAGAGAGTGAAGCCAGAGGCCCGTACTTATAATTACAGTTTTGCATTATAATACCTCCCGCGTAGTAGGTAAGCAATTATGAACAGTAGCGACTATTCATTCAGCAACGCACAATTACAATGCGCTCCTTAAACTACAGACTGCACAGGTTACTCCTCCTCTGTCTCCACAGCTCTCCGTGGGCGGGGGCCGGGTGGGGTATGACCCTCTTCCGCTCCATTTCACAAGGAGACCACCTCGCCTGCCTGAGACCGCACCGTTAAGGAGTAGCCAAGCTGGGGTCCAGCTCTGTGCGGCTTCCCTGCCGGCACGGGTCCTCCCAAACAGTCCCCAGCAGTGCCGGGACGTTGCTTGGCTTTCTGTAGGCAAGCTGTAGTGGACCCTGGGTCACCCCAGCCCCCAGCCCTTACAGGGAAATCCACAAGAGAATGGGGAAACCACACAACCCTATACCCGCAAAGCAACCGACACCAAAGCGGTGCATGCCATCACCCACCTTTCCGCCATGGGTGTCCAATTAATAAAATCCTGAAATCCTGTCTGATGGGTGGCAGTGGCTGTCACCCCAAAATAGACCAGCTCTCTGGAAACACATCCTCAGATGAGAGCCGCTGGCGATGCAGGTTACAGCTAGCTTGTCCTCAGCCTCCTGAGCTCATTAAAGATGAAACAAATACACCCTCCCTCCCCATTCGTTCCCTTTCTTTGTTTGCTTCCCTATCTTGCTGAAGCATTCTCTTTGACCTCCCCTTCCACACACAATTTGTGCTGCATAATAAGTGGTAAATACTAGTGAGTCCATTCATAGGTGTTGAATGCAGAGGAGACCCTATTTGGACTGTTTCTGCCTGCTGTTGGTAAGAATATTTTCTTGGGCACTGACTTCAATTTGAATGCTAATATATTGAGATGCTTGTTTAGCTGGGGAGGGTCTCTAATGGTCAGAGAGCCCCTGAGCCATTGTGAGGCTGCTTCACTCTCCTTTACCCAGGGAAGTCCAGTTGGAGATAGAAACTTTCCCCACAGCATCTTGGGGAAGGGAGGAAAGCCAAGGGGAACTCACAGGCTCCAGGCATTCACTCTCTCTCACTTCTCTCACTGCTGCCAGCTATGGTGCCCACCTAGACCAGCGGACCCTGCAGTTGAAGGGCAGATCCCTCCCTGGGACCCTGGGCACATAAGAGGAAAACGTGCTGGTCCAGAATCCTCAAGGCCACCGCCTAAGGGAAAAGAACCCAAACGTCACACCCTCAACTAAGCAAAGGGTAGGTGTCACTGGCATGGTCACTCAGAATGCCAACCTCATTGTCTCCAAAATCTGGCTTCTAACAGCCCCAAATACCAGTCCCATTGGGAGCCCTTGCCTGCCCTGCCCGGCCCAGCTCAGGGATTCTGAAACACCATGTGGGTGCTTCTTCCATCCTCCAAGGCACCTTCTCCAGACTCACACCTGGCAGTCAGCCCCGGGCTGGACCGCAGAGCAAAGTTTAGGATCCTGGGTATCTCCCAAGGGCTCTGTTTATGACTTGGGTAGAATTTTTTAAATTAAAAACAAAAAAGCAGGGCTTCCCTGGTGGCGCAGTGGTTGAGAATCTGCCTGCTAATGCAGGGGACACGGGTTCGAGCCCTGGTCTGGGAAGATCCCACGTGCCGCGGAGCAGCTAGGCCCGTGAGCCACAATTACTCAGCCTGCGCGTCTGGAGCCTGTGCCCTGCAACAAGAGAGGCCACGATAGTGAGAGGCCCGCGCACCACGATGAAGAGTGGCCCCCGCTTGCCGCAACTAGAGAAAGCCCCTCGCACAGAAACGAAGACCCAACACAGCCAAAAATAAATAAATTAATTAATTAAAAAAAAAAATAAGGCTTTCTGTTTAAAAAAAAAAAAAAAGCACAAGGTTTTCAGGGAGAATGGTTTTCACACAAAACAACATTCTCTGAAAAAATGAGCTCAGCCATTAGCACCTCCACACGAACGAAACACCTGAGTTCTGGGACTGTCTCAAACCATAACGTAACATCCAAAATATCTTGACATAGAAACACCTGTACCTTAAAACATTCTGCTTCATTATTGTCCCACATCTATGAGCTACTTTTGCAGCTTTGAAAGGGCTTCAAGAGTTAGTTACCCAGTACCTCCAAGACCTGAAACTTTCTTTACCCACAACTAACAATACTAACCTCCTTCATTTTCCATTACCACCATCATTTAGGAATCCCAAAGAAATGAACACGGGTAAAATGAAGAATGGCCAAGTGTTACCCAAACATGAAACCAGATAAAAGCAAATGTCATGAGGAGGGGACTGCCTCTTTTATTTTTTGATCCCTCTTATATGGAAGAAGCTAAGTCATAAAGGCAGTACATGCCCAGAGATGGGACCCGGCCTGTGGGTCCCCCTGCCCCTGGCTTTTTCCTGCTCTACCAACCTCCTTAATGTGTCCGAGGCCCCATTCTATTGGTTTACACAAAATCATTATATAATGAGCTGCCGAGGCTCGGTATGTTCTACAGTAACCTGTTTGGAATCATAGGATGCAGTTGTCAGAGCAGAGCATGCGCAGAAACCCGGCTACTTTTTTTTTTTCTTGAGCTCAAGGCAAGAGGTAACTGTCGGTCAAATCCTGCTGAGCCCTGCTGACTTCAAATACAGGATGCTAAAAATGAAATAAAGGCGAGGGGTGGAGGTGAAAACCTGATGTGCATGGTGGGGTTACAGCTCATGGGAAGTGACTAGCAGGATAGTAAATACATAGACAAAGGATAGAAGGGGGATGGATAGGGAGGGCGAGAGGGCTTGGAATACGGAATGCTTTCTATTTGTACTTTAGATGACCTGAAATCGGTCCAGAGGTGCCTAACTGCACTGTCGGCGTGCTAGGCATAGAAAGGCCCTAGGATGGGTGAGAAGATGGTTAGTTTTTTTTTTTCCCCCTAATGTGACTTTATGGAGCTATTTTAAAGGGGCAAGAGGAGACTCTTGACCACTCAGAGGAATAGCACTTACTGTAAGAGTGTCTAGCAAAGAATGCGCCTGCAGCCGGTGGGCCCCCTACGGAGCTGGCACCCTTGGGAGAAGTGAGATGCGTGCCTCTGTCCCCACCCTATTCTCTCTACAGGGTGCAGAAATGTGGCCAGAGGTACCCAGGCTCGCCCCTCATGTGCCTCCCCATGACTCCGCCGCCCCCTCCTGAGCAGGTCCGGGAGAGGCTGTCCCCGAGGGCGACGGGGCAGCGCGGGCTCCGGCTCTCCACCGCCTCTCTCTTTTGTTCCCCCAGACAGTGCCGGCGCTCCGGAGAGTAGCGCGAGAGGCGCCCGCTCCCCAGGCTCTGGCCGCTCGCGCCGGCAGAGGGATGGGGCCCCCTTTCCCTCTGGCCCAGGCTGCCGCCCCGCGCCTGTACACTCCGGGTCCCCAGGCCCCTCACCCGGAGGCAGACGAGGTCAAGGCCATCAGTACACTTGTGAGGCTGCTGGCCTCCTTCCTCCCTGCCTCTCCTGGCCCCTCCGCCTTCCCCGCATCCTCGGCTGCAAGGGGCATCCCGAGGAGCCAGGTAGCCAGGGCGGGGGGCGATGGGAGTCGGGCGCCTCTCCCGGGTCTCGGGGGACAGGTGTCAGGGTGCGGGTGCAGGTCTTTGTGCGTTTCTTATTCTTCTAGAGAACAGAACCAAGCCCCGAGGCCGAAGGATGCGCTCACTCACCATGGCGGTGCCGACCGAGAAAGCGGCCGTCAGACAGGCCATGCCCCGGGGGCGGCGGCGGCGGGGACGAGGCTGCGGGCGGCGGGGACGGGCAGCGGGCAAAAGGCTGCGCTCGCCCCAGGCTCGGCGGCTGCGCCCGACGCGGGCTCCGGCTCCGGCTCCAGCACCGGCCGCAGCTGGGGCCCCGGCCCCGCCCACGACCCGCCCGCGTCGGACCCGCCCACGACCCGCGATTGGCCGGCGCGCAGGGGCGGGGCGGAGCCGGCAGGTGCGCGTGCTCTTGTTTTGCTCCTGTGCGGCGCGGCTGCCCCAGTTCCAGGCAGTCCAGCTCCTCCCGCTGCCCGCGCCCCTGGCCTGGCAGGTGCCGAGGGTCCGCCCCGGCCCCGGAGGCGCCGAGCTCGGAAACTCGCGGGGCCTGGGCCAGCGACCCCGGGCCCCCTGCGGTCAGTCAGTGGGGGTCCCCCTCCAGAACTGCCACCTCAAAGCCTGCAGTGCTGGGCCAGGGGGGGCCAGGGGAGGCGTCTGGCGGGGGAGGGTGGAGGGGCACATTTTTCCTTGTTGGGCATCTCTCTGCCACGTAGGAGCGTGAGAACTAAAGGAGAGATGGCCGCTCCAACGCCCCCTCCCCCGCCACTGCAGCTCCATATCTGGGGTGGTACCCCCATACTGAGGCAGCACACTCACTCATTAATGCAGCATTGCTGTGTGCCAGACGCAGAGCCAAGTGCTGGGTAGCAAAGGGGTGACTAGGTGAAGATGCCCAGGCCTCTGTCCTCCCCTGGCTCCCACCCCCCGACCCCAACAAAAAGAGAAAAGCCTTTTTTTTTTTTTTCCAGACACGATGTTCCCAGTACGTGGCCCAGCACCTGGCCCAGAGATGTGTTCATGTAACTTCATAAGGAGTGACACTTCAGGCACCCTGTCATTTGGCCCCAGATGGGAGCATCAGATGGCCTGGCCTCTGCTAAAGCCCTTATTATATATAAGTGGGACCATTTCCCGGTAACCATGGTGATAAGACATTCCTTACTCCCAATCTCAGAGGCTAATGCTTTTATTCAGTGGTTTGCATGTGGGGACCGCAGGTAGGAATGCATCTCTTCTCCCCTCCAGCACACCTGGATCGCCCCTCCCCACTACCCCTCAGGTGAGCAAAGCCCCTGTCCTTCTCCTCACCTAGAAAGAGAGCACGGCTTTTCATGCCAGGCAGGAGGACTTCACACCACAGCCTGATGACCACAGGCAAATTCTCCCCTCAAATCAAAGGAGGGCAAGGAAGTATAATGAATGACTTCAAGGGGGAGAGGGCCCTGCTTTTGTCTGCATAGTTCACTTGAAGAGTCCACGCATTACCTCTATTCTATTGTTAGGAAATCTGACTGCTGCATTTCCAGGTGCCACCCTCTACATGCTGGGCCCACGGGGCTGTGTGGTGCCTTAAACATGCTGAACAGGGAGGCCAACAAACTCTGAGTGTTCTGGAAAGAGGATTCAAATCCACAAACCTCCCTGGGAGAGTTTAGGCCAAAAGGCAGAGACAGAGGTGCCTCATCTCTGGGACCCAGGATTGGTGGCCGGCACTGAAGCCCACCACTTGCTCCAGGGGCAGATGGGACATAAAGCAGGGGAGAAAGACACAGAACGCGGCCGGGGAGAGATTCTCTATGAGAACCCGGCTGGTCACTGCCCAGCTGTGTGGCTGGGACAAGTGACAGTGTGGTCCTGTTGCACTGGCATCTATTCTCTGCCCAATATCCATTCTCCATGCTGCTAGGAATGTGTTCAGAATTTCCTTCTGGAACTCCCCTTGCCCCCAGTTCTACACCATGTGATCTGTTCAGTGGTTGGTCAGGAACCAGAAGTGTAAGGCGATGCTTGCCGGGCTCCTGGGAATAGCCAGGGGGACAATACGTAGAGCCTAGGATGAAGCCAGAGAGGGCAGACAGTGATAAAGTGGGTCCTTATTGCCGTGGCTTGAGCTGCTGGCTTTCCACTTACAGGCATGGAAAGAGTCCCACTTATACATCTATACGTTGGGGTAATAATCATCTCAGCCACATGGGAAATAGTGCCTGTCAAGTGCTCTGCGCTGTGCATGGCACATAGCTAGCACTCCAGTTCCAATCCTTACCAATGTTATCCCCCTTGTGCCAAAGCTGAGAATAAGCAAATGGTAAAGTAGGTCGGATCTGTGACATTGCTATTGGAACTTTTGGTTGTAAGTGACCAAAACTCTGCTCCAAATGGCTAAAGGGAAGGCTCAGGGTGCACTGGTTTCAGGCCTGCCAGGACCAAGCACCCATTCTGGGTTTTCATCCCTTGATCTCTAGCTCTCTCCATGGCTCTGCCTTCCATCTGCTGGCTTTCTGCTCCGTGAGGCTGTCACCATGGCCCTCCTGGCAGCTCCAAGCCTGCATCCCATCAGTATTACCAAACCAAATTCGGGTCCACTCGCCTGCCACACAGCAAAGCCAATCTACTGACACTGGGTTGTGGTGAAGGAAAGTACAGCATTAATTGCAGGGCATCAAGCGAGGGAAGGGGAGAAAAGCCTCAGAGCCACTCCCACCTGGTCTTTGGGTTGGGGGATGTGTTTAAGGGGAAGAACAAAGAAACTGGGGTGAATCCTCTTCTTGTGACATTTCTGAATCATGGTTTTGGGAGTCAGGGTGTCCCAGGTGGTCCCCAGCTCAGACCCCAGGGGTCTGTGAGCTCACCTTGCCCTGGAGAAACAACCTGAGTTTGTACATTAATGACGAATCTATAATAGCAATTTAAGTACGTTAACGATGTTATGGGCAACAGTAACCTTAAGCATCTGACTCTGGTGACCAGTGTTGTTAGCCCAGGCTTGAGGTCAGAGGGGACAGAAAGGAGATAAAGTTTTGGATAGAGAGATGAATCCTAAACTTGGTAAAGGAACTTGGTTTTAGGGAACTGGGTTTCATCAGCTGGCAACCAACCACGATGCCCAGTGAGGGGGAACCAAACACTGACTGGCCCGGCTTGAATCCCAGGGAACCAAACAGGCCAAAGGGAATGCCGGCCCTAATGGAAACATGCAGAAAGATTGGGACATGGGTGCTTCCTCAAGACCATTTTGGGGAACTCAGAGCCCAATGTGGGTGCCAAGCAGGCAAACATAAGAGGGCCTCATCACAGGACTGCCCAGTCCAGACCCCAACCCCAACAGGAATTTCGACAGGACATCACAGGCAGGTGGACCAGGCTGGGCTTGAGAATGTCCAGTGGGAAAGCACTTTCTGCCTCAAAGGGCAGCCCGTACCAGTTTGAAGTAGTTGTCATTGCCGGGAGCGGTCCCTGTGCCTAATGGGACTCCCTGTCGCCCCGAGGGCTCTGTGTTCCACCGTGTCAGTGAGCCCTGCCTCCACACAACAGGCCTTGAGCTCTTCAATCATGGCGCCATATTTCTCTCCAGGCCTTAGCTTCCCTGGACAGATCGTGCCTGGTCCCTCCGACATTGTTCTGTAGAAGACGCCCCTTCTTCCTGTTCACCTTTCTCTCTGTGAGTTCGTTTTCTCAGTGTCCCCTGTGAAACTTGGGGTCCACAACCAAGCACCTACTCCAGGTAACTCCTCCCCTCGCTAATGAGCATTTGCTCCCTCAAATTGTTGGTAAGGACCTGCTTCCATGCTGCAGAACCAACTGCCTGATGTCCTGGGAGCAAGCAGGTCAGTGGACTCAATCAGCAGCCAACTCAATTCACTTTCCTTGTAATTGTGTAGTTTCAGTTGCCTGGTTTGCACTTTATCCCCCAAATCCCATGTTAAGGAGTGTCCAATTTATCTATGCCAGACATACAGCCCCCGAGGCTGGGAAATGGAGGGGACACCCTGAGGACTTCGTCTCTGGTGCAAGGATTCTGCTCTTGGTGCCTGGGGAGGGGGGGCGGGTTCAGGTAAATCAGATGTCCAGGTGGCCTTGCGGCAGGTCTGTGGATTGACCCAGGTGTACTTCTGCAGGGAGCTGGCCACAGGGGGTGAGCATGGCTTGGCATCTTGGATGGCCCCAGCACTGGAGGTCCAGAACAAAAGGTCTCTGATCCCTCCAGAGGAACCTTTGGGCACATCCCATGGCTTCCCGGCCTCCCCGCTCCCAGCTGGCTAGGAAGAAATCTAATGAACACAGTCTTCTTCACATCTGGGTGATCTGGCTTTCGATAATTTGACCTTGAGCCTTATTTGATTACAGGGTGGCCAGCTCTGAATTAACCTAAGTGATTAACCTAAGTGGACCCTGCTCGGCTGACTTTCTTCTGTTCGACTGTAGAGCTCCACCAACCTGAGCTTTGTTTTCCTTCCAAGACCTACGATTTCAGCCATGCCTTTCAGCAGACAGAAATACCTGCTTCACTGGCATCTGGCCTCAACGCTGGGAACCCAGGGTGGACGAGATGGGGGAAACCAGGCCTCAGGTGTGGTCAGACAGTAACGGGGAGAGATTGGAAAGCTGACATTCTTATCTAAATTGGGTATGTTTTTAACTTGTTCCATGAGCTCAACGTATTTTGTAAATCGTTAGAGGAACTCTCGCTGTGTAGTTTAAGGGAGACCCTGCCAGAGGTAAACTGGTGCCACAGGGGCCTCTTGGTTTACCGCGGTCCAGCCCTTTTGGAGTCAGCCTTTCAGGTGTCCCACCCTAGAGACTTGATATCTGCAGTTGCATCCCCCCAAACTGCCTCATCCCCAATGCTATGCCCCCTTGTAATCTAGGCATCACATATCACATAATTAATTTACTATTGATTGTGCTTACTGCCCACCATACCCCTTGAGAATGTAAGCTCCACACCGGCAGGAATGTCCATCCACTGATGGATCTCCAGCCCCAAGAACGGTGCCTGGTAAGGGATTTTGTCCTGGCTCATCAGCTATTTGGTTGATACCTCCCACCCCCATCCCTCTGGGTCCCCCAGCCTGGCTGTTTCCAGTGTGCATGAAGCCCCCAGTGTGGAAAGTGCCTGCCCTGCAATGTTCCATCAGGGGAACTTCTCTGGTACCCCACCATTTCCCAGAGGAAAATAAAAACCCACAGAAGCCTGGTCCCCCTGCCCCATCCCCAGCTCCTCTCACCACGTCGACCCCAACCCAAAGCTCTGACTCTGAAAGTAAATGTTTTCAGTCAAATGAAAGCAAAATCTGGTGCCGCCACAGCCAGCAATAAAGAGGGGCTAGTCCCTTCCCCAGGCTGGCAGTGGTGGGAGACATGGTGGGGACTCCTGGGAGGTGTGGGGGTGGGGAGGAACCCTGCCCTATTATATCCCCAGGCTCACGACAACACAACAGGTACCAGAGGCTTCGCTGGGGGACACTTGCCCTTGTCTGGGCTGGAGACCTGCCTTCGGGTCATGGCCCCTGCCTTCTCGGCTTCTCTGATACTTCTACTTGTGTTAGCAGAGAATTAGTGGCCATCAGGCCCTTTCTAGCTCTGTTCACAAAGAAGCCATTGCCTCCACTTTTAAAAAGGAAGAGAGAGAGAGAATGAGAAAGACAGAGAGAGGAGGTGGGAGGGAGGGAGGGAGGGAGGGAGGAACACAGGAAAGAAGGAAGAGAGGGGAGGGAGAGAAAAAAGACCCTTAAGTGGTAAGAATAGGTGCCTTAGCCCTTGACGGGGAAAGGGTAGAAAGCGGAGCAGCTGAGCAGACAGACGCAGAGACAGTCTGTCAGGGAGGGTGACAGCCTGAGGTCAAGTCACACACTAAATGGGGACTCTGTAAATTGGCGTATTTTAAAGCAACGTTATTTCCCTCTCTGTGGTTTGCTTGATCCCTAGTTTGCTGGCCCTCCTGACTCCTCCAGCTTCTGTCTCCACCCAGTTGCTTCCATCACGTGTGGGCGCCGGCCCAGCTCCAGAGAGGGGCCCCTCCATCCCCAGCCTGCCCGGAGGTGGGGGCAGAGGAGGGGCCATCGGCTGAGAGTGCAGCGCAGAGTGGAAGGAGAGAGAGGGAAGAGCCCAGAAGGTAAGAAGGAAGGTTGAGATGAATGAGGGAGAGGACAAGGCAAGTAAGTATTTCATAAGCTAGGTTAGCAAGAGGCAAGTTCACCATTGCAAACAGATTATTTCTGCTTTCTTCTGTTAGCATGAAACACAGAGTGGTGGGAAAGATGCAGGAGACAAATGAAGAGGGAATAGCATCTGGCAATGAGATGACCTTCAAAGCTGAAGATTAGGAGAGAAGTCTCAGAGGTGGACCCTGGAAAATTACCAGAGGCCTCCCATCCCCCACAAAAGGTCCCAGCTGGGACATAGCTGGAACCCCCAGGCCACTGGGCACCCACTTGTCCTCTGGGAAGCTGCCCGCTCAGACTCCATGTGCTCAATCCTACAAAGCAACACTTACCCAGATCCATTGGATGATGCCATCTAATGGTTTGAAAAACGCTGTAACATGCATTACCCCTGCGGGATCGGAGGGCAGATGCCATCACCGGAACACGTGTGAATTTGATTCCCAAGCCACAGATGCAGCACAGGCCATGCCCCCTGGGACCCAAAGAGACTCTCCACGCCTCCAAAGACCACAGCTCAAGTCCAGTGTGCTCAGCATCCTGGCCACGGGCAGAAGCCCTCTTGCCTCCACAAGACAACTGAGCTCTCCTGGCGTCTGCCCACCCACCTCTCCCCTCTCCAGGCCTGGAAAATGCTTCCTCTACCTCCTGCCTCTCCCCTCCAGAGCCCCAGCTCCATCCCATCCACTCCCCTCCAGGAAGACCTGGCGGTCACTTTGCTGAGCCCTGGCTTTTGAAAGCAAAAGTCTGGTTAGGGAGATTATCTTCTGCATGCTTGGAAACTTCTGGGCAGAGCCCTGCAACTCAAAAGTCCCCAGGGTGAGAGAGAATCAATTTAATTTAAAAAAAAAAAGTCTTGGCTACTTTTTAAGGGAGGGGAAGGGAAAATAGCTTGAGCAGGGAAATCAGTGTCAGAGATTATTTCAGCAAATTATTTCCTGCCACAGAAAATAAGGAGATGGAGCATAAGGTTTGAAACCTGCCCAGGGCCATGATGCCCAGGCAAGGACCCAGCTCTCCCAACTCCGGCTGAGCACATTTTCCACTTTTTTACGGCTGCCAAACGTTTGTTGAGAATAACCCAAACCTATTTCAAATAGGGAGACAGCTACAAGAAGTCCAAGTTCAATCTTTTAAAAGTCACAGGCAAGCTAGTAGGGAGATGGAGTAGACACGCTTTTCTCTCTTCTTCCCCCCAACACAACTAAAAACTCTGGACATTATGCCAAACAAACCCAAGGAGACTCTGAAAGGTGGAGAGGAGAAGACAGGGTGGTCAGGACCCTGGGACCCAAGGAAGCACACGATGGTGAGGTCCCGGGTTTTCTTTTTGCCACATAGATAGTCTTCAGAATTTCCGCTGAAGAAAGCAATAACCTGGAAGTGCCAATGGACACGAACAACAAAAGCCCCCACAAAAGACTGTCCTCTCTCACCATGGGAATAGAAAAGGAGCAGCCTAGCACTATAGAAAATTGGTAGCCAATTACTGCTCTATTCCAGCCAAATACCATGCAATAAACTCCCCGCACCACCCACACCAGCAAAGATGAAGGGGGAGTCTAGATGTCCACCCTCCTCAAGCTGTAATGAGGCACCAAAACCTGCCCCATCTCCATTTAAAGTGGTGTCAGAGCAGGCCAAACAGGGAGTCTGGACCACACCCCTACTGGCAGGAATGAGGAGCCCCTCCCCTTCTCACGGGGGTGGTGGCTGAGGAGACCCAGCAGAATCAGGACTCTCACCACCGTTCAGTGGTAACAAGAACACAATACTACCCCCCAAGCCGTGATGCCAGTGGATAGCATGTGGGGAGCAGTAATGAGGTTCACCTCTCGCAGCCAGGGGGGTGTGGGTGGTGACCAGGTGGAGAGCCAGGACTCCAGCCCTTCCCAGCAGTAACGAGGAGTCCCTCCCTTGGATGTCAAAAAAGGCTGAACAGGGAGCCTGGACTTCTATCCTCACCTGTCAGTAATGAGGCAGTGCTCCTTCTCCCTCCCCTGCCCTAGTGACGTCAGAAGAAGCCAGCTAAAACAGAAGGCTTAAATAAGATCTAGCGTCTTGTAACATAACACCAAAAATATCTAGGTTTCCATCAAAAATCATTCATCATCTAAAACCCAAGGGAATCACAATTTAGATAACAGAGGTTTATAATTGGAGCATGACTCTTTGAATTTTTGCTCATTTTAATTCTAAAATTAACTGCTATATCAATATCAAAAAAACAAACAACCCAATCCAAAAATGGGCAGAAGACCTAAATAGACATTTCTCCAAAGAAGATATACAGATGGCCAACAAACACATGAAAGGATGCTCAACATCACTAATCATTAGAGAAATGCAAATCAAAACTACAATGAGGTATCACCTCACACCAGTCAAAATGGTCATCATCAAAAAATCTACAAACAATAAATGCTGGAGAGGGTGTGGAGAAAAGGGGACCCTCTTGCACTGTTGGTGGGAATGTAAATTGACACAGCCACTATGGAGAACAGTGTGGAGGTTCCTTAAAAAACTAAAAATAGAACTACCATACAACCCAGCAGTCCCACTACTGGGCATATACCCTGAGAAAACCATAATTCAAAAAGAGTCATATACCACAATGTTCATTGCAGCTCTATTTACAATAGCCAAAGCGTGGAAGCAACCTAAGTGTCCATTGACAGATGAATGGATAAAGAAGATGTGGCACATGTATACAATGGAATATTACTCAGCCATAAAAAGAAATGAAATTGACTTATTTGTAGTGAGGTGGATGGACCTAGAGTCTGTCACACAGAGTGAAGTAAGTCAGAAAGAGAAATGCAAATACCGTATGCTAACACATATATATGGAATCTAAAAAAACAAAAAAAAAATGGTTCTGTAGAACCTCGGGGCAGGACAGGTATAAAGACAGATGTAGAAAATGGACTTGAGGACACAGGGAGGAGGATGGGTAAGCTGGGACGAAGTGAGAGAGTGGCATGGACATACATACACTACCAAATGTAAAATAGATAGCTAGTGGGAAGCAGCTGCATAGCACAGGGAGATCAGCTCGGTGCTTTGTGACCACCTAGAGGGATGGGATTTGGAGGATGGGAGGGAGATGCAAGAGGGAGGAGATATGGGGATACATGTATATGTATAGCTGATTCACTTTGTTGTAAAGCAGAAACTAACACACCATTGTAAAGCAATTATACTCCAATAAAGATGCTAAAAAAAAATTAACTGCTATAAAGAGCCCTGTTGGAATAAAGATCTTTTCAGAAACATTAAAAAAAAAAGAGAGAGAGAGAATCACAATTTAAATGAAAAAAAAATAAAAGCCGATCAATAGACACCAACACCAAGATGAAAAAATGTCACAATTACCCAACAAAGATTTAAAAGCAGCCATCATAAAAATGCTTTAGTGAGCAATTGGGAACACACTTGAAACAAATGAAAAAACAGAAAGTCTCAGCAGAGAAATAGAAGATGTAAAGAAGAATAAAATGGAAATTTTAGAACTGAAAAATACAATAACCAAAATGAAAAACTCAGTGGATGGGCTCAACAGCAGAATGGAGGGGAGAAAGGAAAGAATCGATGAATTGGAAAGTAGAACAATATAAATTACCCAGTCTGAACAACATAGGGAAAATAGGCTGTACAAAAATTGGGCAGAGTCTGAGGGACCTGTGGGACCATAACAGAAGATCTAACAGAAGATCTGACAGTCCCAGAAGGGGGTTGGGAGGCTGAAAATGTACTCAAAGAAATAATGGCAAAAAACTTCCTAAATTTGGCAGAAGACAGAAACCTACAGATTCAAGAAGTTGGGTGAACTCCAAACATGATAACCTAAAGCAATCTACAACAAGACACACTATAGTCAAACTTCTGAGAACTAAAGACAAAGAAGTAGTCTTGAAGGCAGTGAGAGAGACATGGTATCTTACCCGGAGGGGAAAAGCCACTCCAATGACAGCAGATTTCTCATTAAAAATAATAGAGGTCAGAAGGAATTAGCGCAACACTTTTCACCTGTTGAAAGAAAAAAACCTGCCAGCTCAGATTCCTATATCCAGGAAAAATATCCAGGAATGAAGGGGAAATCAAGACATTCTCAGATGAAGGAAAACTAAGAGAATTTGTCACCAGTAGACATACCATAAAAGAAAAGTTAAAGGAAGTTCTTTAAACATAAATAAAATGGTAAAATAAGGAAACTTTGCACATCAAGGAGGAAGAGAGAACACTATAAATGAAAATGAGTAAGTAAGGTGGATTTTCCTTCTGCTATTGAATTTTCCAAATTTTGTTTGCTGGTTAAAGCAAAAATGGTAATACTCTCCGATGTGCTTCTAAATGTGTGTAAATAGTTAAGACAATTATATTATAAACAAAGGAGAGTAAATACATATAAAGGGAGGTAAGATTTCTACACAGCACTCAAACTTATAAAACTATAACACCAGTAGACTGATAAGTCATGTATATGTAATAAAATACCAAGAAACCAGTAAAAGAGCTATACAAAGAGGTACACTCAAAAACACTATAGATAAATCAAAATGGAATTTTTAAAAATGTTCAAGTCCCAAGAAGGAGTTATATAGATAACAATAAACATGAGAGCAGAAAAAAGAAAGCAGGGCATTGAAAAAGGGAGAACACAGAGAAAACAAAAATTTAAATGCATACCTAAGCGTACCGTGTTAGTACTTACATTAAATGTAAATAGACTACACCAATCAAAAAAACAGAATGGGGCTTCCCTGGTGGCGCAGTGGTTGAGAATCTGCCTGCCAATGCAGGGGACACGGGTTCGAGCCCTGGTCTGGGAAGATCCCACATGCCGCGGAGCAACTAGGCCCGTGAGCCACAACTATTGAGCCTGCGCGTCTGGAGCCTGTGCTCCACAACGGGAGAGGCCGCGATAGTGAAAGGCCCGCGCACCGCGATGAAGAGTGGCCCCCGCTTGCCACAGCTAGAGAAAGCCCTCGCACAGAAACGAAGACCCAACACAGCCAAAAATAAATAAATAAATAAAAAAGAACCACTATGTCCATCAAAAAAAAAAAAATTGTTCCCTTTATGTAAACCAACTATACTTAATAAAAAAAAAATTTGCTTGCTTTAAAAAGAAAAAAAAAAAGAATGATTGGCAGAGTGGGTTAAAAACATGTCCCAACTACATACTATCTATAAGAAATTCACTTCAAATATAATGTTATAAGCAGTTTGAAAGTAAAAAGATGGAAATGGTGTATCGTGCAAATATTAATCAAAAGAAATCAGGGATGGCTATATTAATACCATATAAAGTAGACTTCAGGCAAAGAAAATTACCAGAGATAGAAAGGGACATTATATAATTATAAAATGACCAATCCACCATGAAAATATAGCAATTCTAAATATGCATGAACCAAACAACTATAAAATATGTGAAGCAAAAACTGATAGAACTGAAAAGAGAAATAGATAAACCGACAATTACAGTTGGACATTTCAACACCTCTCTCTCAATAATTGCTAGAACAACTAGACAGAAAATCAGCAAGTATAGAGAAGTACTCAACAACACCACTGGACAAGAGGATCCAATAACATTTATAGAACACTCCACTCAACAGCAGGAGAATACACATTCTTTTCAAATGTTCCTAGAACGTATAGCAAGACAGACTCTATCCTGGGCCATAAGACAAACCTCAACAAACATAAAAGAACTGAAATTATACAGAGTGTGTTCTCTGATCCAAACGAAACTTTTTCAAATCAATAATCTAAAAGTTTCAAATCAATAATCTAAAAGTTTCAAATCAATAATCTAAACTCCCACTTCAGGAATGCAGAAAAAAAAAAGGGCTAAATAAGCCAAAAGAAAATAATAAAGATAAGAGCAGAAAACAATCAAATTAAAAATAGAAGAACATTAAAGAAAGTCAATGAAACACAAAGCTGGTTCTTAGAAGTGATCAATATAATTGACAAAACTTTATCAAGACTGACAAAAAAAAAGAGAGAGAGAGAGAGGACACAAATTACCAATATTAAAGATGGAACAGGGGATATCATTACATATCCCACAGGCATCCAAAGGGTAATAAGGGAAGAGTACCAATAACTCTACACACATAGTTTTGACAACTTAGATGAAATGAACCAATTCCTCTAAAAACTACAATTCACTGAACATAAAATAGGTTATTTGAATAGCCCTATAACTATTAAGGAAATTAAATTAATAATTTTAAAACACCAAATAAAGAACTCTCCAGGCCCAGATGGCTTAGGAAGGAATATTTCCCAATTCATTTAATTTGGCTAGTATTACTCTGGCACCAGACAATGATAGTATGAAAAAAAGAAAACTACAGACCAATATCCCTTATAAATATAGATGCAAAAATCCTTAACAAAATATTAGAAAGTAGAATTCAACAATATATTTTAAAACTTAAGAATATGCTCAAGTGGGGTTTATTCTGGGCTTACCAGGCTGCTTCAATGTTTGAAAGTCACTTAATGTAGTACATTGTATTAACAGAGTAAAGAAGAAAAATCACACGATCTTGCCATTTGATGCAGAAAACCCACTTGGCAGAATTCAAGACCCATTTATTATGTTTTTAAAAAGGCTATCAGGAAAAGAGGAGTAGAGGGCAATTTCCTTAACTTGATAAAGGACATCTATAAGAAACCTACAGCTAACATTCTAATGAATGGTGAAAGACTGAATGCTTTCCCCTTAAGATCAAGAATAATGCAATCACCACTCTTATGCAACATAGCACTGGAAGTTCTAGCCACTGTGGTAAGGAAAAAAGAAGTAAAAGGCATACAGATTGGAAAGGAGAATATAAAACTGTCTCCATCTGCAAATGACATCCTTGTCTTCATAGGAAATTCCAAGGAATCAACAAAAACACCCCTAGAACAATAAGTGAGACCAGCAAGCTTGCAGTATATAAGATAAATGTACAAAAATAAATTTTATTTCTATATCTTAACAATTAACATATGGACACTGATATTAACAATAGTGTGTGATTTACAATTGTTCAAACAAAAGTAAATACTTAGGAATAAACTTAATGAAAACATGTAGAGGGCTTGTGTACTAAAAACTACAAAATGGTAATGGAAGAAATCAAAGAAAATATTTTAAAATGGAGAGACAGATCATGTTCATGGGTTGGAAGACTTAACATAGTAAAGATGTCAATTATTCCCAGATTGATATATAGGTTTGATACAATTCTTATCAAAATCCCGACATTTTTTTTGTAGACATAAACATGAGTAGTCTAAAATTTTTGGAAAAGACTTTGCCTTAGAATTAGAATAGTTAAAACATTTTTTATGGAAGAAGAATAAAGTAGGGGAAATTGTTCTACCTGATTTCAAAACTAATTATAGCTACAGGAATCAAGACTGTTTGGTATTGGCAAAGGGAGAGACACAAAGATAAATGGAGCAGAATAGGAAATCTGGAACTGTACCCACACAGACATGCCCAGCTGATTTTGACATAGGTTCAAAGCACTTCAGTGGAAGAAGGACAGCTTTTTCAATAAATAGTGCTGAAGCAACTGGACATCCATAGGCAGGAAGAAAAAGAAACTGGGTCTAAGTCTCATGCCTTATGTAAAAATTAACTCAAAATGGATCACAGATTTAAATATAAAACAATAAACCTTTTCAGAAAAAAGTAGGAGAAAATCTGGGATCTAGGGCAAGGCAAGGAGGTTTTAAATATCAAAAGCATGATCCATGGAATAAAATATTAGTAAATTGAACTACATCAATATGAAAAACCTTGATTTGGACAAAGACCCTGTTAGAAAGATGAAAAGACAAGCTACAGCCTGGGAGAAAATAGGTCTAAACCTCATATCCAACAAAGAACTAGTATCTAGAATGTATAAAGCACTCTCAACACTCAACAGTGAAAAAACCCAAACAATCCAATTAGAAAATGGGCAAAAGACATGAATAGACTTTTCACCCAAAAAGATATACATACAGCAAATACGCACATGAACAGAAGTTCAGCATCATTAACCATTAAAGAAATGCAAGTTAAAATCACAATTAGATGACACTACATGCCTATAGGAATGGCTAGGATAAAAAATGGTGCAACACCACCAAATTGGAGTATGTAGATAAGCTGGATCACCAGTACCTTACGGTGGTGGGAACGTAAAATATACAGCCACTCTGGAAAGCAGTCTGGTAGTTTCTTCAAAAACTGAGCATTCAACTACCATTCGACCCAGCCATTGCACTACTGGACATTTATCCCAGAGACACAAAAACTTACATTCACACAAAAATCTGTACACAGATGTTTACAGCAGTTTTATGTGTAATAACCAAAACCTGCCAACGACCCAGATGTCCTTCAACAGGTGAATGGTTAAACCAAGTGTGGTCCATCCACACCATGGAACATTACTCAGCCATAAAAAGGAATCAACTATTGATACATGCAACCACCTGGATGGATGACCAGAGAATTCTCATGGAAAAGCCAATCCCAAGAGGTTATACATTGTGTGGTTCCACTGATGTAAGATTCTTGAAATGACAAAATTATACAAATGGGGAAGAAGTTAGTGACTGTCAGAGGTTAAGGAGGGGCTGGAGTGGAAGCACAGATGATGTGACTATAAGGGGACCATAGGAGGCATCTCTGTGGGCGTGGAATGTTCTGTATCTGGGCTGCATCAAGGTCAGCATCCCAGTTGTGATAAAACTGTGCTACAGTGTTACAAGTGTTACCACTGGGGGAAACAAGGTAAAGGCTACCTGGGATCTCTCTGTGTTCTTTCTTACAACTACAACTGTCTCAAAGTACAAACATTAATTTTTTCAAGTCGCAGGACAGTCCTGAGTGAGGCCACTCTGGCAGTGGGGGGACTTACATGGAGTGTGAGGAGGAAGAAAGTGCGTGGAGGAGCTTTGGAGACGAACAGGGAGAGGACCCAGAATGAGAGGGCTTCAGCTCACCCAGAACCAGACAACTGGTCTGCAGGGCAAGGGCCTGTTTGTGATCTTTGTCAACTGTCAGCTTGAGAAGGTGAAGACCAGGGATGATGCTCTTCCCCCTCCCTAGAACTCTGAGTGTGTGTGTGTGTGTGTGTGTGCACGCGCACACGCGCACCCACGCCCAGGCATCTGCAGGCAGACAGCGGTGGGTGGGATGGCAGCCCCATCACTGGCTGTCTGTGGTGCTGAGCTGGTACCTAACCTCTCAAAGCCTTCATCTTCATCGGTAAAATGGGAATAAAAAGGGTACCACTGTGGTGGTTGAATAAGATAGGGTAGTTAAGGGGGTCTCCCCGGCGGTACAGTGGTTAAGACTCCGCACTTCCACTGCAGGGGGAACGGGTTCGATCCCTGGTCGGGGAACTAAGATCCCATATGCCACACAGTGTGGCCAAAAAATTAAAAAGCAATAATAAAAATAAGATAGGGTAGTTAAGGTGCCTGGGAGCCAAGAAGAGAGGGTGTTTTGTATGCATCTAACATTTTCCACATCTTGAGACCCTGACCCTCCATCTCCCCCTCTCCTCCTTCCTCCATTGCTTTCACTGCTCACCATCTGGCCAAGTGGCTTTATTCTTCTTTGCCTCCTATGATGAACTGCTGTGTGGGATATCCTGCAAAGAAAAAATATGTGGATAAATGTACAAAGGAACATTGTCACCAACCTCAGAATGACACATTTCAGTATTAAATATGAAGACATCAATATGGTGGACAAAGGTAAAAACTTCCAGTTGTAAGATAAATAAGTCCTGGGGATCTAATGTACAGCATGGTGGCTAGAGTTAATAATACTGTATTGTATATTTGAAAATTGATAAGAGAATAAATCTTAAAAGGTCTCATCACAAGAAAAAGCATCTGTAACTATGTGAGGTGACTGACGTTAACTAAACTTATTGTGGTGATCATATTGCAGTCTATACCTATATCAAAGCATTATCTTGTTCACCTTAAACTAATATAATGTTATATATCAATGATTTCTCAATACACCTGGAAAAAAATATTTTTGCTGACTCTTAACTCATCTGAATTTACACATTTGTTCTGTCCCCCACTGGTCTCTGGATCTAGAGGATGGAGTCACTCTGACTGTTTCTCACTGGTCCCCAACATCTAGCAGGTACCTGCCTCCTAGGAGGCTCTCCAATATTTGTTGACTGGCTGACTTAAGTCTCAGACACTTTACATCAAAGTTTAAATTCCAAATTCCTGTTGGCTGCGTGTACTAGGAGACATGACATATTTTCCCTGATACACATCTAGTTAGTTACATTTACTCCATGAATTTATATTAAACATTTTTTCATAAAATGCATTTTGTCAGTGACTTACCCACAGCTTAGATATAAACACTTCCCAAGGAGCCCTTCTGCTGCAAAACAGACCCCTCTGAGATGAAGTATATTTATCTTGCAACTAATAAAGGGAAGAAGTCCCTGCCTTATGTAGGGCAGGTTTGAGCTGTCACCACTGTAGACATGTGAAAAACCCCAAACCCCAAACCATGATTCAGTTTCTGTTTCATACTACAAGGAGAATTATTATACAATAGGCATGATGCAATTATATGTGTAATAATATTGCCCAGTGTAATTGTTACTGTAGAAAACAGGAAGCGAGTGAGGTTACTAAAGGGCAGTTTTGCTCCCTCCCAGGTTACTGGCATAAAAAAGCACCCACTACCTGTCTGTCTACAGATTGACCAAGTGTAAAATCTAGGTATTTCCCACGTTTAGTCAGATGATAGATTTTGCATTTGTGAACATGGTGGAATTTTTCATAATACACATTGAACACAATTACAGCAAAAACTGTAATTCATCAAGGTCTACAGGATAATAATAAAAGTAAACAGAGTAAAGAAACCTGGAGTAGCAATTCTCATACCAGACAAAATAGACTTTAAAATAGAGACTATTACAAGAGACAAAGAAGGACACTACATAGTGATCAAGGGATCAATCCAAGAAGATATAACAATTGTAAATATTTATGCACCCAACATAGGAGCACCTCAATACATAAGGCAAATGCTAACAGCCATAAAAGGGGAAATTGACAGGAACACAATCATAGTAGGGGACTTTAACACCCCACTTTCACCAATGGACAGATCGCCCAAAATGAAAATAAGTAAGGAAAAACAAGCTTTAAATGACACATTAAACAAGATGGACTTAATTGATATTTATAGGATGTTCCATTCAAAAACAACAGAATACACTTTCTTCTCAAGTGCTCATGGAACATTCTCCAAGATAGATCATATCTGGGGTCACAAATCAAGCCTTGGTAAATTTAAGAAAATTGAAATCATATCAAGTATCTTTTCCGACCACAACGCTATGAGACTACATATCAATTACAGGGGAAAAAATCTGTAAAAAATACAAACTGTCTATCGACAGATGAATGGATAAAGAAGATGTGGCACATGAATACAATGGAATATTACTCAGCCATAAAAAGAAATGAAATTGAGTTATTTGTAGTGAGGTGGATGGACCTAGAGTCTGTCATACAGAGTGAAGTAAGTCAGAAAGAGAAAAGCAAGTACCATATGCTAACACATATATATGGAATCTAAAAAAAAAAAGTGGTTCTGATGAACCTAGGGGCAGGACAGGAGTAAAGACACAGACGTACAGAACAGACTTGAGGACACGGGGAAGGGGAAGGGTAAGCTGGGATGAAGTGAGAGAGTGGCATGGACATATATACACTACCAAATGTGAGATAGATAGCTAGTGGGAAGCAGCCGCATAGCACAGGGAGATCAGCTCGGTGCTTTGTGACCACCTAGAGGGATGGGATAGGAAGGGTGGGAGGGAGACGCAAGAGGGAGGAGATATGGGGATATATGTATATGTATAGCGGATTCACTTTGTTATAAAGCAGAAACTAACACACCATTGTAAAGCAATTATACTCCAATAAAGATGTTAAAAAAAAAAAAGTAAACGAAGTATTTCCTAGTAGAAGTTCTAGAATAACTTATATAGTATCATATCATGGTAGTTCTAGCCAATGATTATCTCTGCAAAGTGGAGAAAAAGTGAGCTGGGGAAGTATCTGAGACCTATGAGCTTGAAAAGAGCTTAGCCGTCACCTGGTAACAAGGACTACCAGCCTTGGAGGCCGTACTAGGTGCCTAGCACCGTGCTTTGAAATTTAGAGCCATTAATTCACTTAATCCTCATCACAACTCCATAAGCCAGACACTATTTTTATTCACAATGGGGAAATAAGGCACAGAGAGCGTATGTAACTTGCCTGGGGTCATACAGCAAAAAAGTACCAATCTCAGATCCAAAATAGTCAGGTCTGGTTCCAGAAATTGCAAATTTTTTTTTCCTATGAGAAGGATTTTTTTTCTTTTCTTTTTTAAAGTAAAGGACACAAATTTCAATGTAAACCTTGGTGAATTTTACATATCTATTCACTTGTATTCACATATCTATACACCTGTATACTTACCAACCACGAAATAGAACATTTCCAACCTATGAAAATGTTTCTTGTGCCCTTTCTCAATCAATTCCTGTCTTTGGAGGTAAACAGTATTCTGGCTTCGATCACCATAGATTAGTTTTGTTTATTCTTGATCTTCGTATAATTGGAATATAGTACGTGCTACTAGGTGTACCCCTTCTTTCACTCAACATTATGTTTTTGAAACTCACCTATGTTGTACGTATACATAGTTCATTCCTTTATGCCACAGTTTACTTTTCCATATTCCTATTGATGGACACTTGTGTTGTTTCCAGTTTGGGGCTATTATAAATAAAGATGCTATCAACATTTTTGTAAATGTACCTTGGTGGACATAAATATTCATTTCTCTGGAGAGTATACGTAGCAGTGAAATTGATAGGTTAGGGGACAAGAACACGGTTAACCTGCGTAGATATTACCAACCCGTTTTCCAAATTTATACCAATTTCTATTCCCACCAGCAATGTGAGAGCTCCAGCTGGTCCACATCCTTGCCTTCACTTTGCATTTTCAGGTTTTTTTAAAAATGTGGCTATTCTCATGGGTGTTTTTTTCCTCTCTGTGATTCATTTTGTATATTTTCTCTTGATCTGTGTTCAAACATACTAATCTTGTGTCCAACTGTATTCAGTCTGCTGTCAAAGCCATCTGAAATACCTTCATTTCTGATATTTATTTGCACTTCCAAAAAGTCCATTTGATGATTTTTGTAGATTCTAATTCTCCAATGAAACGCTCACTTTTTGCATCCAACCTTGTCTATGTTTTACTCTATTTTTTAACATATTTGTCAGAGTTATTTTGAAGTCCTTGACTGCTAACTCTCTTCTCTGGTCATTCTGTGAAGTTTGGCCTCTAAACATACCAGCCGTTTCCACAGACAAGAAATGAAACACGTCTCCTGACTTCTGTGCACTGGCTGTTGCGTTCGTCACCTTTCACCTACCAGTTTGGATGTCTGGGTTGGTTTGCCGTAGAGTCTATGACCGCATCCCCAGGAACCAGGCCAGGAGGTGCATGTTGTAGTAACAACACCAATGCAATAACCCAAATCGTTTTGAGTCACCAGACATCAGGAGGCATTTTTCCCTCCCTGAAACTATTGGGGAAGCTGTCTTGGGCAACACAGGGTCTAGAGATTAAAACCATTTTCACCATTTTCCTTGAACTGGCCCATCCATATTGAGGATTGTCAATGCACCCCGTTACAACCCACCATTTGAGTAAAATGTTCTTTATTTTTCAAAAAGTCCTAAAATTGACGCTCATGGCAATTTAGTTAAAATAGCACGCTGTGCACATTACAAACCCTGTTCTCTTAAAAACAAAGTTACCTCATGGTTCCCATAACTGGTTCACTGGGATTTGGTCTGCTTCTGTTGATGGAGGATTTTGAGGGATTCTGTATAGGTTTGTGATTAGTTAGAGACAAGCACCCACGTGGGCACCGAGATTTGTGTGATAAATATCTCATGTGGAAAACTTGAGGGTGTTTCGGTTTTTATGCCTCAGTTGCTGCACAGTTTAGAGTTTGACACAATGCAGATACTTTATTATTTCAGTTGTACCAAGTTTTCAACTCTTAACCACACAAGAGTTTAGAAGCGCTATTTGGGCTGTCAGCCAGCAGTGCTTGGTAGGGAGTAAAGGGGGAAACCATGCCAGGCAAGGATTCAGACCTGGAACGGAGGCCATGAGCGCTGTGCTGAGGGCCCCGTGGACCCGGGGACTGCCTGCGGTTTGCTCTGTGATATCCACTGTCCCTGGGGCCTTTCTGGCCCCATCTTACTCAGTCAACCTCATCCCCACCAGGCTGGCCCCCTCCTGGCCAGGCACCAGCATCCCATCATCCTCACGCTGCCCTTCACGTCTCCAGCCTGAACACCTGTCTCTCACCCGATATGGGCTCCAGATGTGCTTGGGTTCCGAGGACTCTGGTAAGAAGCTGTGCCCACATCGCGCTCCCTGCGAATATAGCGTCGTCGTGAATTCTGCCCTGGAGGTGAGCTTGCCGACTCCTTTTCCTGTTGTGTCGTTGGTACGTAAACCCCCAGCCTCCCCACTACTCATACCCAGAATGACCAGGCCTCCTGTCCCTTGCCCTGGTGACCACACACAATGTAGTGAGTCTTGCCCAAAACAGGCTGCCCAGAAGAATCTCCTGGAGGAGGGGCTGCTGAAAAACAGTAATGCCTCCAGGTCGCCCCAGACTCATGAATCAGGACCTCTGGCTGGGATCCAGGAAAGGGAACTCTGATGGCCACACCTCAGGGCCCGTCCTGAGCCATGCGAGCAGCCCAGGCAGACGGAGGGCTGGAGGCCCCCTGACACCCCATCTTTCTCACAGCCCTTCGCCAGTTCCCCACTCACACCCCTGGTAGCTTTGCACCCCTGCTGGAGGTGGCTCTCCTCCTTCCCTAACCTGGCCTGTTGGCCTAAGTCTGTCCAGCTGCCTGTCCCACGTGGCCGTGTGGTCTGAGGTCACTCACTCCAGGGCAGGATTGTGGCGTATGGGCTCAGGCCCATGAGGACATGAGGATGAGGGTGGTTTTTTTCCTGATGAACCACAGGGTAAGAAATGAGAAGTAAAGCATGAGCCCCAGTCAACTGCCTTATTTGCAATTCCAAAAAAAATGTCCGTAGTATGTTCTCTATGTGCCAAAGGTGAAATGGCTTAAGAACTCCTGGCACCACAGCAAGAAGACAAAGAAAGCTGGGGGCAGGGCCTTTTACTCCCAACCTGGAAGGAGGGATCCTAAGGTGCTCCCAGGGGCGAGCAGCAGGTTCTTGTAGCCGCCTCTATCCACGGAATCGCTCTGAACGTGGAAACTGGAAAACCACGTAAGAATATCTCACACAGTTGGGATTGAAAAATAGATAGATGATAGATAGCCAGATACGTACAAACATACATACATACATACACACATGCATGCACAGGTTGAGGGCTGTGAGTTGATATAAATCACAAGCATGTTGGTCAAACCTCAAATCCGCTCACCAGGACAGCCTGGGTCCTGCCCACTTGGCCGGGACAATCCCAGTGGCCCTGGGGAAGGCTGTCTGTGACCCTGGAGCCAAGAGGAAAGACAAAAGCAAAGCTAGCAAGTACCTCCCCCGGGCCAGAGGACTTTGAGGGCAGGAAGGTCGGGTGGCTGGGGTCTGCGCAGGTGCTCTTCACCTAATGTGCTGCAAATCCCCACGCGGTCACCATCAAATGTGGGTGGGGTTTGCCACAGTCAGGTCTCTGGGCGATGACGATGGGGTCTGGGTATGGACAGCTGGGCCGGGTGAAGCAGGGTGTGCAAGGTGACCTAGAGCACGGGACAACTTGTGCACAGGGCCACAGAAGCATCGTGCAATGTCTGGAACCCGTGAGAACCGGCCTTGATTACTGAACAGATGAGAAAATTCTATCAAGCAGCAAGCAGTCCTCTTCCAATAGAGCTGAAAGGGCAGCCACGGGGTAACAGTGTGATTCAATATCAGCCTTCCTGTGCCCCGGGCGTGCTCTTTCCGTCACCCTGGACCCAGAAGGAAAATGTGCCCTCCTTATCAGGACATCAACTTCCAAAGGCTTTTTGACTTTTGGAATCATAGGAATCCCCACTTAAAGATTTTGAATCTTACACTCTCTTTACAAAGTCCTGCTGCAGCCCTGGAGAAAGGGTTTCTAAGCCCAGATCCCTCCCTCAGGTCGTCAGCTCTGAGCTCCGGTCCACGGGGGACACGCTGCATCCGGAGTGTTGGCAGCCCCAGGCAGGGCGTGCCAGGGCTTTCTCCGGCTTATTGTTGAGCATTGCAAATGCATTTTCCCATAGACGCGGGGGTTAGGTTCCCAGGCCCGTCCATAAAAGCCCGTTTTTGTTTCATTTGTATATCAGTTGCATTACTGCAATTCTTCACGGTACTGAAATGTGGAACTCTCAGTATAGAGAGCTCTACAACACTGCGTTTGTCAGAAAATGTCCCCAATTCAGCCTCGGCCTCCAGGAGGTGTGGTTCGGTGATGCAGGTCCTGGGGCACCCACCTGGTCCAGGTGGGGGTCAGTGCATGGGCACTGTGACCAGCATTACCCAGAAGGTGGTCCAAGGCTATGGCGTCAACCCCAGGGCCAGGGAGGAGAACTGGGGAAGGAAAAGATGGGAAGAGCTGAGCCCCAGACTGAGGCAACCTTTCCTACGTTAAGGATATCAGCTGGTCCAGCAATTTCTGCAGGGGGAGCCTTACATGTCCTGCTAAATTTTCTGATACCCCACACAAGCGAGGACGGATGAAGTGAATCCAGCCAGACCTCCCCATCAGGACAAAGGGTTTAACCTGGAGAAGGGCAGTTAGGGCTTATGTCACAGGCTGAGTTGGATCAATCAGTAAAATTGTCATTACCTTAATCCGTGTCATACCATGTCCAGGTTCAGCAAGCCTGGTGCCTTGATCGATTAGTGATGTCTGCCAAGGCAAGGGGCAGGGACAGTCTGCCGCGAGGGCTACCCTCACCCTGGGAAAGTCAGTACCTGCCATATTTCTAGAACTCCCCCTGGAAAGATTTGCTCTTACATACAAGCAGACCCTTGGATCTTTTTCAGAAGTCCATAATAGAAGCATTACTTGGGCACAGAAATCTAAAAATGTTCTACACCAAATGATGTCTATGCAACGTAAGGAAAGTGGTCACGTTCTGGGGGAAAGGTGTTGTTTTGGGTACACAAAATTAAGTGTAACCTGGATAACTGATATCCGTACTGTTGAAAATTGTATGTGTCTTTCTTCAGTATCCAGAAAAACTTAGTTACGTAGTGCATTTGTGGCCACTGTGTATTGTACCTGAATTTTTACTGTAATTTTATTTCACATACTTTATGCTCCTTCAAATGTGTATATTAATATATTGGGGGAAGTAAAATACTATTTTATTGATTGTTCTGCAACATAATGTAAATGATGCTTTATCTCTAAAATGCTAAAATTCTATTATTGTGGCTTTATAATGGTTTTCACCTGCAATCACCCCTCATACGGTAGGTTTCCGTGTAGGCTCAGGACCTTCTCCCGATGTAGTGTTTACACTATGTAGGTGATGACAGGCCTCAAGGGGAGCATGGCATCAATCCTGGGATAGCAGAGGCTCCTTGGGAGATTTCAACGTTCATGATGCTCCCTGAGAGAGTTTGCTCCAGCACAGCCCAGGGACTGTTGACCTATGGGCAATCATATGGCCCATGACCAGGCCCTCCAGCAGAGTTGCGCGTGCTGGGCCCAGAGCTTCCGGTGGGAAGCGCTGGCTAGCTCCCTGACCCTTGCAGAGGTCAGCTCTCCACTGAAATCCACTGCAAATCTTTCATGCTTTTTAAATTAAAAAGATACCTTTTTACTAATGTAAGTGAGTGCAACCCATATGAAGCAACCACATTCAGGACACCTTTCTGAATGAATGAATGAAAGATAGGTAGATAGATATAGATATGGATCGATGATAAAGGCAGAGATTATAGATAGATAGATAGATACTTAGTTGCACAGAGGTAAATATGATAGTTGGAAGGTAAGACAAATTTTTAAATGAGTAAACACAGAGCTCAGTCCCTTTTGATAAACTTTATTTGACTTCTGCTCTGAGGTCTGAATTCTGGGCTGAAGACAAAGCTCTTCCTGGTCACAGATCTGTTCTGCATATTCTGGAGCCAACTGATTAAGGACCGGCTGCCCTGCTCCTCCTCGCTGCCTGGTTGTTAGGGCCTCAGCTGAGAGGGTTGATCACAGTAAATACCCTGGTTTCTCTTTTCGGCCTTGTTGCTAAGGCTCCTGCAGCGCCTCTCTACCTGGGGGAGAAGGATGCGGGCAGTCAGGCCCCCGAGCCCTCCAGCAGCCTGGTGGTGTCAGACTGCAGACGACTGGGCAGGTTGCCCTCCTGGAGTACTGTCACCGCTGCATCGATCCCCGTTACAGCTGCTGCGTGTAAAACAGACTTGGCGGTACTCACCCCGGAGGCGGGGGAGGAGTGTGCCCTGGTCGCCGGCTTGACACTGGCCCGCAGAGTGAAGTAAAATATAAACATATAAACATGCACTTCTGATCATCTGGCTTGTTTATAATCCCTAATCTGTTTGGTACACTAGATTTTAATATTTCACACTTTCTCTCAAGTAGAAGATGTTTGCAGTTTCCATTATTACGAAAATAATAATTTCTTTTTACCAAGTGTCTGACACATGCCTGGCATTTCCTGGGCTGGTTCCATTTTTCCTGCACTTCACTCTTTAGGACAACCTAGAGGTGGGGTATTATTCAGGGTGAGCAGCTGTCAGGTTTTTGCAGGACTGGGGGAGGACGGGAGAGGAGTTCCTGGGACGTGGGACTTTCAGTGCTAAAACCAGCATGAATTGATCACCCTATATTAGCCCCATTTTATGGATGGGGCAACTGAGGCTCAGAGGAGTCCATGGCTTGTCCAGGGCACACAGCGTGTGGGGCAGCGGGATCCTCATCCTGTTGGTGCCAAGGCCACAGCCTGTGCTCCTGGCCACCCACCACAGGCATGTTCTTATTTACACAGAACCATCAAAACATCTTTCCTAAGGATTCAGACTCAGAGTGGGCTGAGAATGTCTGTTTCCAAGCCTTAAATTAATCCTGAAGACACAGGAGCAGAAAGTGGGATGGACCTGCATGGACCGAAGCTGCACGTGCAGCCTCCCACCCCGAGGACACTCCTACACCTTGCTCTGGCCCCCACGCCCCACCCCATGCCTCCCATCCCGGGGAATGGCCCTTGTCCTGCTCAGGCCCCAGCCCCTCCTTCTGAACCCTGGCACTGTCCCCACTCCAAGGGACCTGCCCTGCTCAGCCCACTGGAGGACTTTAGGGCAGAATTTTTCAGGAGGGGAAAGGAAGAGGAAGACCCGCTTTTAAAACTAAGACAAAGTATACATACTTATTATAACAAAATAGAGATAGATGAACAAATACTTATCCCCTCTTTACCTCCATCACACACACGACACACCAGTGTAAAAAGGTTGGTGTATATCAGCTATAGGCTGAATTGTGTCCCCCCAACATTCATATGTTGAAGCCCTAACCTCCATGTGATGGTTTTGGAGGTGAGGCTTTGGGAGGGAATTAGGTCATGGGGGCGGGGTGCTCATAGTGACATTAGTGCCCTTCTAAGAAAATACTCCAGAGAGCTTTCTCCTTTCTCTCTGCCTCTCAGTCTCTCTGTCTCTCTCCCTCTCCCTTGGGCGGACACAGTGAGAAGATGCCATCTGCAAACCAGAAGAGGGCTGTCCTCAGAACCCGACCATGCCAGCACCCTGGTCCTGGGCTTCCAGCCTCTAGAACTGTGAGAAAGAAATTTCTGTTCTTTATAAGCCACTCAGTCTATGGTATTTTGTTACAGCAGCCTGAGCAGACCAAGACAATATCCTTCCATAACTTTCTCTTTAGTCATAAAATAAGCAATTGTCTGTGTGCACCTGTGTATATGATTTATGTAAAGTATTTGTTTGCTTTTAAATAGATATGGAACTATACTAGACACATTACATTTTTCCTCACATGAAAGTATTCCATGGCAATATATAGATATCTCCTCAAAGCTTATGTTAGAAAAAAAGGAGAGGCTAAAATAATAATAAAATGTTTCCAACATAAGAGATTAGAAAAAGAACAAGCAAATAAACCCAAGGAACACAGAAGGAAGGAACTAATAAATGCAGAGCAGACATTAATAAATCATTAGACAAATTGCATCAGATGCCTTATGCACAGCTCAGTTCAGCCTGGACGCCGTCTGATGCCAGCTGTGGCCTCAGCTTCCGGTTGACGGCCCTCACCTCATCCCTTCCCAGACCTACACCTCTTGTGTCTTCTCTGATGCCATCAGGATCCCACTCAGCACTCATCTTGGAAGTACAGGAGGCTACCGCCCTGTGGAGTAATTTCCCCTGTGGGAAGCAGGAGTCCCAGTCCTTCATTTCTTGGGCAGAATATGATGGCACTGAAAACAAGTAACAGGTTCCCTCGCCCGCTCCATCCCTAAGGGGAGGTGAGCTGGGTTGAGGGTAGGGGTGTGTCCAGGGGTCGGCCGGAGGGGTGGCTTAGGTGATTTACCCACCCCTTTGGTGGTGTTGAGTGCAGGGGCCACGCCCAGTACCCTGTTTTTGCTTCCGGATCTTCAGAAGTGGCAGCTGGGGTTTTTTGGTCTTTTTGTATCTTTTGGGGTTCTTTGGTCTTTTTGTATCTTTTATCCAGAATTTGCCCCCAACTGCACATCACACAGTTATTTTTAGTCCCATAATATTTCTTTGTATTTTGTTGCTGGAGGAGACATTTGTCCAGGTACAAGCATTGCAGCAAAGAGTCCCGGGTCCCAGCCTGTCTCAAAAAGTCTGGGAGAATTCTACACCCATCTCAATAGGTCCCAGATGGGCCAAGCCCCAGTTGCCCATAGCAGTGGCCCCAGAAAATGTTCATTCCTTCAAGTGCACATGGAACTAGGTTAATTAACAATAAGTGAAATGTTTTTTTTTTTAAGTTTCAACAGGTTTTTAAAGTTGCCATCATCCAGAGCACATTCTTAGACCTCAATGCAATTAAATTACAAATCAACAATACAAACACTTCAAAAATGTTTAGAAAATTTCAGTGTTCTTCTAAATGACTCTTGAGTTAGGAAATTATAATAGAAATTGTAAGACGCTGGCTCCACCGGAATGGACGGCTAGCAAGAACACAAGATTTCATCACGTTATCCAGTCCAAGCTCATACTGCTAACCAATAAATCTAGACACGAGGTGTTGGGGCAGGAATAGTGACTTTATTTGCAAAGCCAGCAGACGGAGAAGACGGTGGACTTGCGTCCCAAAGAGCCACCTTACCAGAGTGGAGTTAGAATTCAGGCCTCTTTTATACTAAAATAGGAGGGCGTGTGGTTAATTGTTGCAGACTTCTTGGCGTCAGAATCCTCTGTTCTTGTAGTTGTTCAGGTAGGTCTGGTTGTGATGTTTCTATAAACCTCTAAGGAGACAAATGTTAATTCTCTGCTCTGCAACTTTTTATCTCTATGTGAATAGAAAAGTGTTATACTCTTAAAGGTCAGATCCTTTAGAATGGTCTACCCTGTATATTTCAGGCTCTAGGCAACATTCTTAACTTGTAGCAAAAGCAATAGAATACAAAGGTTAAAGTAAAAGAAACAGATCCAGTATGGAGTCAGATTTGTTCTTCCCTATTACAATAACAGTCAAATAACCCTAGAAGCAACAACAACAAATCAACAAACTTAAAAGTGAGTTCTTTGTAAAAACTAAGAAAACAGAGAAACCTATAGCCCGAATGCTATAGAAGAGGAGGTGAGGGAGGGAGGGGGGAGGAGGGAGAGAAGGGGGAGGAGAACCAATTATGAGTCATAAGAATTAAAAGTGGGATTTAATTGCAGTGCAAATTAAAAACACATTTAAGATACTATGAATAATTTTATCCAATGAATCTGAAAAGAGCAATAAAATGGATAATCTTTAGAAAAGCAAAAATCACCAAAACTGAATCAAGAAAACAAAAGCCTGAATAAACCTATAAACCCTTACATAGATTGAGGCAGTAGTTAAATTTTCCCACCTTCCCAGGTGTCCCAGACAGATTTTCAGGTGAATTTTATCAAATATTCAAGAACTAGATCATCTTCACCTTATACAAATTGTTTCAAACAATAGAAAAAGAGGGAGTGCTATACAGTTCATTTTAAGATGCTGATACAAGTTTGATAAAATCAGACTAGGAAAATACATAGGTGCAACTCAACCACAAAGAGTACGTGGACTAGATAAAGAAATCCTACAAACTAATAGCAAAAAAAAAAAATCCCAACAATCTAACATTTAAAATGTGCAAAGTAGATGAACAAGAAATTCACAGAAGAAACTCAAGCATCAGATAAACATACGAAAAGATGCTCAAATTTGTCAGCCGACATGGAACTAGAAAGTAAAACAGTGAAATACCATTTCACACTCGTCAGATTGACAAATGTTTTAAGCCTTTAGGTAACACGTGTCCCTAAGCATGTGGAGAAACAGGATTTCTAGCACATTTTCATAGGGGTATAAAATGGTACGACCACTTTGCAGGGCGAATTGGCAGCATTTGGTGAATTTGAAGACGCCTGTCCTCTACAACATGGCTCTTTTAAAGCTAAAGGTCCAGGTACATGGTCAGCTCAGGGCAGGTCCAGGCTCTGTCCATCAGACCATCTGCCTCTCAAATCAAGGGGTTCATCCTGTGTGGTGATCAGTGTCTAATGGCACTTGGACATTTTAATAAGGTAAGGTTTTTGCTCACTCTAACCATGTCTCATAACTTAAAAAGAAAACAAACAAACAAACAAAAAACACTTCCAAAGTGTTTAATCCAAATAGAAGATCTAACCATCGTATTGACATAGTGTGTCAATATAAAAGATGTCAAAATTGCAACTGGAGAAAAAACAGTGGGTGTAGTTTTAGCTTTAATGCTGACAGGAAGCATCCAGTGCAATCATGTGAAAATGTTTCCAAGAATATTTTAACCTCTTAAAAAAATGGCCTGTTTTCTAAAAGGAAACCAAGGCTGTTTTGCTGGAGGAGATCCATGTTTCTAAGAAGCCGAATTGGATTTGGGTGAAGGGCGTCACCTAAGGGACGCCTTTTAGGAGTTATCTTCCCAGATCCTGCACCCATAGACTGTGCTCGTGAGAGTCAGGCTTTTTAGCTGGAAGGAACGTGGGGAGCCTCTGGCCCGGGCTCTTTATCTTACAGATAAGGAACATCACTGAGGTATTTCTCCTGCTTCACCGTGAGTTCCGGGGGAGATTTTGGATAGTCTCCCCAGCTACCTGGTCATCTTTCTCTACTTTGGGGGAGCATAGTGTCCCTGGGAGGAAAGGCACCACTAACCCTGAGCTCTTCCAGAGCATGGATACCTCACTGCCCTTGGGTTTTGTACGTTCAGATGTTGGACCTTAAAGCCGGCGCCACATCAAGGTTCTAGAAAGAATCACGAAAGCAGTTCCATCGTTGCCCCTCTGTGTCTGTGCGGCTCTGGGGGCTGAGAGGGCACTAGAGCAGCCTGACGGACGGGGAATGTGGGCTCTGATCTGTCATGGGGACGTGCAGAGCGGGCAAACAGAACACGGGAAGGAAAAGACGCATTAGTAAATGCTGAAATAGGTCTTGAGTTCATTTAAAAGCACTTCTCAAGCACCGGCTCTGATGTAAGCTGTCTTCCAAGGCCGACACCGTGAGGATATCGAGCTGGGGGATGCTTGGTCCCCAGCCTGGAGTTTTACAAGCTCACTGTCTCCAAACACGTGACAGATACGAAAACACATGCACACGTGCCCACATGCATCCAAAACATAACAAATCTTTAACCCGCCTTTGCTCAAGCATCAATGTTTTGTAGAGGCCCAAAGAAGAAAGTACTTGCTGTGAGGTGGAGCTGCAGGATGGCTTCCAGAAAGAAGTGGGAGTGTGTCAGGCGTGTATCGGAGTTCAATTTGCAGGAGTTAGACAACCATTGTGTGCAGGGAAGCAGGCTCTGGGCGGAGTCACCAAACTACACAGGGTAGGGTCCCTGGCTTTGAGGATCTAGAGTAGCTCACCCCTGCTTTACAAAGCCAACTTCACAACTGCCACTGAGCTATGCGGCTGCTTCCCACTAGCCATCTATTTTACGCACAGCACAGAGAGATCAGCTCGGTGCTTTGTGACCACCTAGAGGGGTGGCATAGGGAGGGTGGGAGGGAGGGAGAGCAAGAGGGAGGAGATATGGGGATATATGTACATGTATAGCTGATTCACTTTGTTACACAGCAGAAACTAACACACCATTGTAAAGCAATTATACTCCAATAAAGATGTTAAAAAAAAAAAACTGCCACTGAGGTCACTGCTTATAAAAACACATCAGATTAAAATATCTAAATGGCAGCTAAGAGAAGGCACAAGGAGCTAAGAAGCTCTGAGAAGTTGTGATGGGGAGGTGATCACAAGGTCTCTGCAGCATGCAGATGGCCCAGGATGAAGGGGTGCACGCAAGGGCTTGACAGCTTCGAGAAAAACATAGACTTTTTCAGAACATTGCCAGTGATGAAATAACATTTATATTTTAAAGCAGGACGAGAAAAATTAAACATACAATTCTCTCTCTGTGTTTGTTTGGGCGTCCTCCCTCCCTCCCTAATGTGTAGGATTCCTCTGCATTACACATTGACCGACCTCCTCAAGGAAGGTCTGCTCAACTGTAAAGATCCACTTTTTTTCCTTTCTTCTGACACCAGCAATGTAACTTCTTGAAAGAATAGAGTTCTTTCTCAACTCCATAGGGGGTCATGGTGACCTGCTTTTTTCTTGGTACGAGTTTACCTGGGCTATGTATCCATGGTAAACTTGATGTAAAATATCAATATGTCATTTTGATGGACGATCCTTTGACTCGAAAATGTTTATGACTGTGCCTTGACTTCTAGGAGACAGAACAGTCCTCAGAGATTATACTTATAATCCTCAGTCTGGCTCGAATAAAATTCCCTTTTTTTTCTTCTTAACTTGTTAGCTAATTGAAATTTCATCAACACCGGGAAGAGCAGGAATACCCATGTAGCTTCTCCTTCAGAAGGCCTTCCTGGCAGGATGAAGGTTGGTGTGTCAGGGAATTCAGGTAGCCAAGGGTAGCAGGGGGAAATGTATAAGTTGCAAAGACATTCCAGCGCTAAAGCTCCCTCCTTGGAGGTTTTGCTACATCTCCCTGAATTCTCGAAATCAAGGTTGAGAGTGTGTGGCCAGAACAAGCGGGCTCTACCTGCAACCAGACTGAAAGCGAAATAGGATTAAAGCACCAGCAGCAAAGACAGCAGGCAACAAGGTTCCTACCGGAAACACAATGTATATTTACACACATGTGTATGGGTACCCAGACTTGCTCCAGAAAGTGAACGGTGCGATTTGTGGGCCTCTTAAGGTAATTTCAGAGACAAACCAGGGGCTGACAACCAGGCTCTAACTCTGGCGGACTTTGTGTGTCCAGCACCCTTCCTGCCTCCCTTCAGGTTACCAGCCCCTGTCCTGAAAGGAGTCCCTCCATCTGACTTCTTGCAAGCGTGTGGTCCAGCTCTGAGCAATCAGAGCCCCTACCTCTCGGCCACGGTGATTGGTTGGAACGTGCTCATGTGACTCAGCCCAGCCAATCAGAGTCCCTCCTGGGCCTCTGCCCCTGGAGCCAGTGGGAAAGCTGTCTGTGTGTGCCCTGATGATGAGCCCGGGCTCTGCCAGCCTTCGCCCCATCCTGGCCTTGAGAGAGGACATCTTTAGAGCCCTCCCGGGCCCTGCGTGCACCTGGACTTGCCACTTACGGGAGCCAGGAAGCGCCCTGTTTTGCCTAGGCTAGTGTGAGGTGGTCGCAGCTCAGAGAGAGCCCTGAGTAATACAGCCTTTTATGATCATGGCTTTTAAAATGGCATTTTAAGGAAATTACAGCTAATAATGGCCCAAAATAGAATCAGAACTGGCTGTTAATTCAGGCCATAGAGAGAGGAATGTTCTACATTTTAGACGTACAAATAAACCTTTGCGCTCTACATTATTTCCCCAAACACTCTCTCCTTCTCTCTCTCTCTTTCTCTCTCTCTCTCGCTCACACTTAGAGAGTGTTATGAGATGAAATCAATCTTCCCAGGTGCTAGGATGTCATTAAGTACTAGCGAGTAGTAATTTACTAAATGGTACCGTCTCACTTTGGAAGAGTTGATGGAACTTCTAGAACAACACCTGGCTCACTTTCTCGGAGCAGGCGGAAAGCTCTGAGAACAAGGCAAGAGTGGCGCAGGAGTCACCAGACCCCACATCCAGACCAGCTCTGCCACAGGGGGCTGTGCAGCCTTGGACAAGTCACTGAGCCTCTCTGGGCCACAACTTCCCCATGGCGAAGTGGAGGAATTGGACTAGGTCAGCGCTTTTCAAACAGTCACTGCCCAAGGCTGGGCCCGGGTGACCGGGCTGGAGGGCAGGGGGCAGAGCCGCAAGTCTCCTCCCCCCTCTGCGGCCAGGCGGCTCCTCTTCCACCAGAATCGCTGGACAGTGGGCTCCTGGGCTAAAAGCAGTTTGCAATCCCTCACAGTACATTATTCTCAAAGGCCTTTCCAGGCTGTGATGCAGCGAGTGGGGAAACTGACGGCTTAACCGTCAGTGCACCGGAAGACAGAATCAATCCAGAGAGAGTCGGTGATCAGCCTGTCTTTGGGCCTGAAACACGACCGCCTGATTCCACAGTAATGTCATCACCCCATCCATGAGTGCTTCGTACATATGTGCTAAATAAAATACGAAACAGGAAGCCTGTTTTTTCTGTTTTGTTTTGTTTTAGGAAGCTTGTTGAACTTAATTTCACATTTGAAAGAGAATTCTTTAGCTTTATAAAAAATTTCATGTATGCATTAAAAATCCCTCTTGGAGATAAGTTTTTTTCCTAGAAGGTTAAAACTAGCTGGAAGGGGGAAATATTATTTCAGGGGTTTTATTTATTTATGTGGAAATTTTTTTAAGCACATTGTTAACATTTGTATAATTCTCCCAACATTTTAAGAATTAGAAAATTACAGAAAGGTCAGCAAACAGGGTAAAATCCATAATGCTCTGATTGTTCGAAATTCAAAATGTGAGCAGAGAAATATTTCCACACCCTCATTTTTGGAAGAACTCCCTGTGAGCCAGCTTTGTCCGTTCCTGGGTCACCCAGCCGCTTCGGCAAGCGCTCAGGATACAACCTCAAATCTGCAGGCATGATTCCACATCCCAGACGACTGGACGATCCGCACTGTTAAGCAGCCTCTGCTCTAGCTCAGCTGCGGAGAACTCTCTGCATTGATGTAGCTGCTCTGGGCCTCAGTTTCCCCAATGAAGTTGGGAGCATTCAGGACCACAGAGACTTGAGCAGCAGGCATTTCCTCCAGGCCACTTCCCAGGCTGACTAGAGCTCATCGCAAAGTGACCCGCTCTCCCTTCCCATACCCACCCACAGGCACCTTTGCTCACAACACAAACACATCTGAGGCCTCCAGACACAATGACGTATCCAAGGGGGTCCTGGAAGGTAGCCAAAGCCTGATTCCACCCTGAGCCCTGACCTGAGACCTGTTAAGGTCATGTCTCTTTGTTTTTTGTCGTTTTTGATTTTTGTTTTTTTTAACCAAGCCCAAATGGTTTTATTGGTGAATTCTACAAAATATTTAAGGAAGAAAGAATGCTGACTCTTCATAATCTCTTCCAAACAGTAAAAGTGGAGGGAACACTTGCTTTGTCGTTTTATTTGTTTTTCCAGTTATACATATACATGTATCTATTCTTTTTCAAATTATTTTCCCATTTAGGTTATTACAGAATATTGAGCCGCGTTCCCTGTGCTGTACAGTAGGTCCTTGCTGGTTATCTATTTTAAATATAGCAGTGTGTACATGTCAATCACAAACTCCTAGATTGGGAGTTTGGGAGGTCATGTCTTTTTGAAGCGAGCTTCGGAAATCCATGTTTTCCTCTTCCCGCCTGTCAAATTTTGAATGGGAGGCTGATGGTGAGAGTGAGGATAGAGGGGAGAAGGTATCTGTATAAGTAGTTAGAAGGTGGTGTACACACCTGTCTGCTTGCTAAAGTGTGCTCCATCTCTGTTCAGTATCTGTATGTCAGCCGTCTTGTCGTTCCTTCATCCAGCAAGTCAGCTGGGAAATTAGCCAGTGGTAGAACATTTGTTGAAGTCCTCCGAGCCTCAGGCACTGTGCTAAGGTTACCAGATGAATAGATACTGTTTCGGCTCTCAAGGACTTTATTGCCTAAGGTGGGAGAAGGACAAATAAATAATAACAGTGTAAAAACACTGCAATCACAGCACAAACTGTACATCCTGGAAGCAAGAAAAGAAGCAATGCACTTGTGTTATTTTGACATTTTGCACGAATGATATTTTTATTTGAAATGTATTTTCTTCTTTAAATTGTGATTTTAAAAGATCTGCTTTAAAAAATGATGACCACTTATTGTGGGATTCCTAATATGTATACAAGTTAAAGGTATGAAAACCGTATTATTACAGAGGAAGGGACATGGAAAGGAAAACACACAGTTGTAGGTTCTCACACTCTGGGCAAAGTGGTGTAATGTTATCTGAAGGTTAGACAGTGACAGATTAGAGATACAAGAGAGTGTAACACTAAAAACAGTAGCGTGAACAAACAGGGGGACACAACTAAAAAGCCAGTAGTGGAGAGCAAATGGAATTCTAAATAGTACTCAATTTAAAATGTTATGTATAATTTACCACAATTTTTAAAAAATACCCAATGCTCAGCTGATCAAATAAGGTAGGAAAAAAAACAGAAAGAAAAAGGAAAAAGATGATAGATTTAAACCCAACCATATCCTAAATTATCTCAGCTATAAGTGGGCAAAACATTCCCACTTAAAAAGGCAGATATTGTCAAAGTGAACCAAAAAGCAGAACCTGAATATACGTTTCTACAAGAAACCCGTTTTAAATATAACAACATAGATAGATGAAATGTAAAGGAATAGAAAAAGATATACCATGCATATGCTATACATGAGATTAGCTGAACTAGCCATATTCATATAAACAAACTAGACTTCAGAACAAAGACTATCACCAGACATGAAGGGTAAATTTCAGAACGATAATGGAATAAGTTCATCATGAGGATATAACAATTCTAAATGTGTACATACCTCATTACAGAGCTTCAAAAATACATAAAGGAAAAGCTGACAGACCTAAAAGGAAACACAGACAAACCAACAATTATAGTTGGACATTTAAATGTTTCTCTCTCAATAACTGATAGAACAAGTAGAGAGAAAATTCGCAACAATATCACCTTTGCTCCAGAACACAGTAACAATGCACTTCCCTAATTTACAGTTTCAGACACTCCACCCAACAACTGCAATATGCATTCTTTTCAAGTACGCATGGAACATTTACCCAGAGAGATCATGTGCCAGGCCATAAGTCATAATAAATGTAGTAGTTCAAATTAGGTAATGTCCATTCTTTGACCGTAAAGGAATTAAACTAGAAATCGATAACAGAAAACTATGTAGAAACTCTCCTAATAAAAAAAGAAACTCTCCTAGACATTTGGAAAATAATAATGCATTCCTAAACAGCCCATGGGCCAAAGAAAACCTCACAGAGAAAATTAGAAAATATTTTAAATAGAAGGAAAATAAAATTATAGCATATCAAAATTTGTAGGATGCAGCCTAATTAGTGCCTAAAAGGAAGTTTATAGTTTTCAAGGCTTTTATAAGAAAAGAATAAAGTCCTCAAATAATTGATCTAAGTTTGCAAGTCAAGACACTAGAAAGACAACAGTGAATTAAACCCAAATTAAGAAGAAAGGAAATAATAGGTGGAAATCAATGAAACACAAATAGAAAAAGAATAGAAAATTCAATGAGAGCAAAAGTAAGTTTTTTGAAGACATCAGTATAATTGATAAATCTCTAGCCAGAAAAATCAGAAATAAAAAAGGAGAAAAGACATAAATCACCAATATGAGGAATTATAAAGAGAACATCAGTATAAATACTACAAACACTAAAACAATAATATAGGAATGTTATGAACAACTTATGCCAACACAACTGATAAGTTACTTCAACAGATTTCTTGAAAAATACAAATTATCAAAGTAAATAAATAACCTGAATGGTCTCATATCTATTAAAGAACTTGAATTTGTAGTGAAAAAACTTTCCTTAAAGAAAACTCTAATCCCAGATGGCTTCATTAGTGAAATCTACTAAACATTTTAGGAAGAAATAATATTAATTCTGTATAAACTCTTTCAAAAATTCCTAGCAGTCTTTTTTGAAGAAATTGGCAAGCTGATTATAAAATGTCATAAGGAAATGCAAAGCACCTAGAACAGCCAAAAAAAAAATTTTTTTTAATGAATGAAAGCAGAGGACTTAGACTACTTGATTGTAAGACTCACTAAAAAGCCACTGTGACCAGGACACTGTAGTTGTGTTGATATGAGGACAGGCATAGACTCACGGAGCAGAATGCAGAGCCTATAATGTACCCTCACATATTCAGTCGATTAGTTTTCAACAAAGATGCCAAGGAAATTCAATGGGGGATGGGATAGTCTTTCCAGCAAGTGATGATGGGACAATAGGATGTCTGTATGAGGGAAAAAAATGAACCTCAAACCTTACCTTGAATCATGTTTATCAGGTGTACTGTTGGCTGTGTAAATTATACCTCAGTAAAGTTAAGTGTTTAAAGAGCTGTTTATTTGTAACTGATTGTGTCAGGATTAAAAAATATCCACCCTACTGAATCCTTAGTCTTACGGACTAAACAAATAAATGTTGATACACAAAAATTTACCTGGCAAAAAAAAATCCATCTTATTTTTTTAGTTGATATAGGAAGATATATGAAGGTCTAAAATGCACATGAAAAAATGTCATTAGTCATTAGCATGAGTCATTGGGAAAATCCAAATAAATCACAAGAGATCACTGCACGCCCACCAGAACGGCTAAAATTTAAAAGGATGGCAACACCAATTGTCGGTAAAGATGTGGGACCACTGGAGCTCTCATACATTGGGAGGTGAATCAGTATAACCACTTTGGGAAGATGCCCAACAGTGTCTTATAAAATTAAATGTACATCCACCCCATGAGCCAAACTCCCACTCTTAGATATTTACCCATAAGAAGCAAAGGCATCAAAAGGATTATATAAGAAACAGTGGGTTTGTCCTAATGCTGGAATCAGCTTGGGAGCCCATCATCAGGCCCATGCACAAACAAATGGTGGTACCTTCATACAATGGAATAATGCTCTTCAGGAAAAAGGTCTGCATCACTAGTACATACAACAGAGTGGCTCTCAGAATATGATGTAGGAGGAAAGAACCCTTACACACAAGAGCACACACCATGCGGTTCTGTTTACATGACGGTCTAGAACTGGCAAAACTACCTATAGTGGAAAAAATCAGAACTGGGTTGCCTCAGTTGGGGGGATGGGCCTGGGAAAGACCATGAGGAAACGCTCTCTATTTTCTACATGTAGGGATTTTTTATAATTTTATCTTATTCAAGTATAGTTGATTTACAATGTTGTGTTAATTTCTACTATAGAGCAAAGTGATTCAGTTATACCTCTATATACATTCTTTTTCATATTCTTTTCCATTATGGTTTATCACAGGATATTGAACAGAGTTCCCTGTGCTGTACAGTAGGACCTGGCCGTTTATCCATCCTATACGTAATAGTTTACATCTATTAACCCCAAACTCCCAGCCCATCCCTTCCCCACCCCCCTCCCCATTGGCAACCACAAGACTGGAACTTTATTTTGATAGAGGTTTGGATTAGGCTTAAATTTGATACATTTTGCTGTTTATAAATTTTATCTTAAAAAACCCATAAACTAATAATGAACTCTAATTAATGATATGCATGCTGAAGCACTTAACGAGTGAAATGTACTGATATCTACCACTTTAAAATGATCCCCAAACAGTCTGGATTAATAGATGGATAGAGGGATGGACAGATGTGTGATAAAGCAATTATAGAAAAATGTTAATTTTAGAATCTAGGGCAAGGGTCGGTAAACTTTTCTGTAAAGGGCCAGATAGTAAATATTTTAGACTTTATGGGCCATACAGTATCTGATCCATCCACTCAACTCGTTCATTGGTGCAAGAAACCCGCCATAGACTATACGTAAATGAATGCATGAGCTTGTGTTTCCATACAATTTTATTGAGATGCTGAAACTTGAATTTCACATAATTTTCATGGGTCACAGGATAATCGATATTTTTCTTCTTTTGATTGCTTTTCAGGTTTTTAAAAACATAAAGCTATTCTTAGCTTGCAGGTCCCACAAAAACAGGCAGTGGTGAGGTTGGGCCCCCAGGCGGTAGGTGGCTGACCCCTGATCTAAGGGGTAGGTATATGAGCATTCACTCTACAATTCTTTCAACTTTTCTGTATATTTGGAACTTTTCCATAGTAAAATGTTGAGGAAAATACAAAAAAAAAAAAGGTAAAAAATAAACCACAACGTGTATTTTCTTAAGAGTGTTAGCACGGAGATCCTGTATATATGTCACCGTATCTCCTGTAATTCTTACTCTGTACATGTTGAAACCTGTCATATGTTTTCTTGCCTGGGACATGTTGGTTGTGAATTGCATTCTTTATTATTCTAGAGCCCTTCTTGGTCTTACCTAATGCTTTTCTACCTAAACTCAGCCTGGCCTGGCGTAAACTACCTTTCCCTTCACACCCATCCTCTGGGTTTAGGAGAGTCTCCTGGATAAGGCACAGAATTGGGTTCTTAATGGTTAAGTTTATTCCGTTTATATTTAATGACCCGACATGCGTTCGCTCCTAGTTCTCTCGTGTTTGTGGAGGTTATGCTTTCTACGTAACCTACACACGGGGACAGACATTCCTCACAGTGTGGGTTGCCGGGTAATTCCTCACTCAGCCCCACTCGCTCTGCTTCTCGGAACCCAAGCGGGTTTGGGGAAGCTCCCCCGCCAGCACGTGGACCTCCTTTCCCTGCCCCTGCGAGAGGCCTTGCCTCTGCCACGTGGGCTTCCCCAGCCTTTTCGAAGACTTGCAGCTACTGGAGCCTCTCTTGTTTCTCCTGCACCATTGCTTTCAACATCCCTTCCACCCGTCATGGCCTGAGGCCTCGTGTGCAGCCTCGTCTCCTTAGAGATGGAGTTTGTACTTTTGCCCTCTCTTCTCTTGTCCTTTGTGGCTCTCCCTGGACAGCAAGGCGGGGCGTGGGGGGTTGCTGACTTGGGCCACCTTTTTTTTTTTTTTGTAAATTTATTTATTTATTTATTTTTGGCTGCTTTGGGTCTTCGTTGCTGTGCGCGGTCTCTCTCTAGATGCGGCGAGTGGGGCTACTCTTGGTTGCCGTGCGCGGCCTTCTCATTGTGGTGGCTTCTCTTGCTCCAGAGCACGGGGTCTAGGCATGCTGGCTTCGGTAGTTGCAGCGCGCGGACTCAGTAGTTGTGGCCTGCGGGCTCAGTAGTTGCAGCACGTGGACTCAGTAGTTGTGGCGTGTGGGCTCAGTAGTTGCAGCACACAGGCTCTAGAGCTCAGGCTCAGTAGTTGCAGTGCACGGGCATAGTTGCTCCACGGCATGTGAGATCTTCCCGGACCAGGGCTCGAACCTGTGTCCCCTGCATTGGCAGGCGGATTCTTAACCACTGCGCCACCAGGGAAGTCCCTCGGGCCACCTTTTTTAAGCCAGAAGTCTGGCGGTGCATTTCGAAAGTATATGAGCTCTAATCACCTTTTACATTTTCACTGCATTTAAAAATTTTTTTTAGCTAAGAAGAAAGACAGTGTTTCCTTATTCTGAGAACATCTAAAACCACTTTTGCGTATTGCTGCTTGGGTTATTAAAACAGGATGGTCTGTAGGTTAAATGTGATAAGGTTAGTGAGTCAATCCAATTTTTGATAATGAACAAAATATGAGTAAATATAATTTCTCAGCACGAATAAGTAAAACAAACATCATAGTCTCCCAGTTAAGAGTGAGATAAAATAAACCATTGTAGTTTAAATAGCATTTCACAAGGAAGCTTCTTGCTCATAGTGACTCAGTTTTACGACAGCAAGACACAGACTAAAAGTAGGTTTAGTTTTAAGTACGACCTCAGAGAGCTACAGTTCTTTTTGTTCACAATTTGTACATGTTTCCTGCTTGTCTACCCAACACCAGATGGTGTCCATCCAGGACATTCTCGAAAACACATATGTCCACCACCTCTTCTCCCAAGGTTCTCATCAGTGTTGTGACCTGTGGCCTCTGGTTTCACCTGTAGTTCTGCCCACACTAAACCAAGGTCTGGGGAGTCAAACTAGTCAGTTTCTTTCCCCTTCCTCTGGCCACAGCTCCTTGACTTTGGAGGGATGCCCTTGACCACTGACCGCTGTGGGCAGGAATAAAGGGCCATCCATCAAAGAGCGCTGGCCCCTGGCCAGGGTGGGGCTTGGACACAAGCTGGCCAGTGGAACTCTCAAGCCTGGGACCCTGACCAGGGTGATGGAGGGGTGGGCAAAATTCCTCCCAGGGGCAGTGGCCTGGACCCCTGGGGCCGCCTGGAAACTGCCCTTTCTAAACTTTATTCTTTGGCTGTTCCACCAGTTCTGTGAGTCTCTGTAACCTGACCAGCCTGGCTGATCACTAGCTCCGTTCTTGTTCCCAGAGGCCCACAACAAACACCAGGGCCGGCCATTAGGTGTCCTCCTGGGCGAGTCTGCAGATGGTGGCTGGGTTTCCTATTGGGTTAAAGATGGCTTAGACGCCACGGACAGGAGGGTGGGGCGAGAAGGGGACTGGCAGAGAGTACCAGATGCTAGCCTTAGGGGAAATGGGTGGGCACGGGTGAGATCTTTCTGAGTTACTTCTCATAACTGCAAGTGCAGCTACAGTTATGTCAAACGAAAAATATTTCAAATGACAGAAGGTCATCGCCCTCCATCACTAACTGCCCACCATGCTGCCCAACCCCGCTCTGAGCTGTGGCCTCACCTCTACTGCGCTGGGCAGGGGGCCGGGGGCTCGGGCTGCAAGCCCAGCTTCCGGCCACACTTCCCTGAAGCCACACGTCTCTCTCCGCCGCCCCTTCCTCCCTCCCCCCTCCCCGCCCCCCTTCTCAGTTCAGAAGCTGGCAGTGCCCCCTTGTTCTGGCCACTGCCCAGGAGTTGCCCCCGTCACCCCCTCAGCGCCCCTCCCCTCTCCCCCCTTCTGGCCGGCAAACCTGCTCCTTGCCCCACAGGCTGAAACAAAACCTTCCTTTAAACTAGGAACATCTCTAGCAGCTGGTTTTTCCTTTGTCTTTCAAGGCCAGACTCCCTAACCCTCGATCTAACCCAGCCACCTGAACCCGCCCCCTCAGCTCAAGGCCGCTTGCAGAATCCCAGCTGCTCCTCTGTCCCACCGGCAGGGCAGCCTCCCCACTCTCTCCCTCCCCTCCTTCCCCTCCCCTCCCTCCCCTCCTTCCCCTCCCCTCCTCCCCTCCCTCCTCTCCCTTCCTCCCCTCCCTCCCCTCCCCCTCCCCCTCCCCTCCCCTCCCTCCCCTCCCTCCTCTCCCTTCCTCCCCTCCCCTCCCCCTCCTCTCTGAGCCCCTCCCTGCCCCTCCCTCCATCTCTTCTTCCTACCCTGTCCCCTCCTCTCAGGGGTGTCCTGAGTCTTTATTTTTTCATATGAAAAACAAATGGGAATAATAGAGGCTTCCTCCAGAGACCGTTGGAGTGAGGAGATTATAACCGCAAGTATTTTGAAAACTCAAAGGGCTTATGTTTGGTAGCGTTTATGCAAATCGGAGCAGGCTTGTGAGCAGGGTGGCAGTTCACCCGTCATGGCCACTGGGGGCGGCGTGTGTGCCTGTGTGTGTCTGCGTGTGTGAGAGGTACCCTGCTGAATAAATGAACAACCCGGGTAACCTCTGCCCGTGAGTTGGTGCTACCTCAAGCCCATCACGTCTCTGATGGGAAGCAATTCGAATTACATTTGCAGTCATGGAAAAATCTGGCGCTGTTCCCAGCCAGAGCTGCTCCAAGAATACCTCTTGCCCCTACTCACCGCCCTGAATTTATTTGGATTGTAAGAGAAAGTAGCTCTTGTGGCCACAGGAATCTGGTCACACCCCGGAGCCGCGTGAGGGCGTCTGGGAGAATCCTGCAGCCACGCAGAGCGCTGGTGCTGAGGCTGCAGGCCTGTCCCTCTGCTGTCTCCCCATCTGTGTTTCTCCCCATCTCTCCTTCCTGACTCCCCCGGCTCAGCAAGGTTTCCTGGCCTAAGGAGAACGGCTTTCCCGCCGCTTCCCAGGTCCAGGAAGAAGCCGAGGGACCTGCTCCTCGTCAGTTACCTAAATTACCACCTGCCTCGCTGCTGGGCTGGCATTTCATGGGTCTGTCCTGATGGGAGGATGGACAGACGGCAGGGAGGCCCACAGCTGGGAAGTGGGTCCTCAGGGACCCAGTGGTCCTGCCCCCCGCCCCGCCCTTTCCAGGTGGGTGCCTCCGCCTGGGGGTCGGGCAGGGACAGTAGAGGAGCCCCCAGTGAACAACAAGGACAGAGGAGGTTACAGGCATCCCTTGGGAGCTCTGCAGCCTCAAGCCAGGCCAGTAACTTGCAAACGGCACCATGGTCAGGAAGTATTTTGCGGTGGTCTCAGAGGCTGGGTCTACGAGGCTGTCCTGGTGCTGACATTCACCAGAGACAAACCTCAGGCTCCCATCTGTAACATGAGTGATCCTGAGGGTTGCCCACGCAGGCTTGTGTACAAGGAAGGGGCCCGGCCCAGCGCCTGGCATGGCAGGGTGCCAGCCACTGCAGCCGAGTCACCGCCACCTGACGACTTGGCGTCTCTCCTGGGATCCCATCTGGTCCCTCCTTCACCTCCACTCATCACCCCGCCCACCAGGAACTACACAACCTCGTGAAGCAGGTGAGGCCCTGCTGCTCTCATCAGCGCTTCCCACCAGCTGCCCCGGTTGGGGAGGGGAGGGGAGGGGTTGTGGGGAGGGGAGGGGAGGTGGGGAGGGGAGGGGTTGTGGGGAGGGGAGGGGAGGGAGGGGAGGGGAGGTGGGGAGGGGAGGTGGGGAGGGGAAAGGGCCCACCTGGACAGATGGCCTCCCCGTCTGCGCTGGGGGCTCCCAGGAGCTGTCTCCCCATTAACTGCCTCCCTTTGCTCCTGAGCACACCTGGCCCAGGATCTCAGCTCCCAGGATCCCCTGGGGGGGCCACTCATCTGCCCTAAGCCCCGGGACCCCCAACCCCTGTGGATTCGCATAAGGAAGCCCTTTCTCGGGGGTGGCAGGCACGGAAGCAGAAGGTGAGGCTCCTTCCAGACACAAGGGGACGGACGGGGTGGGGCTCCGTCCTCTCATCCCCCCGTGTGCCCAGGAGACCCCATCCCCTAGGGACCGGCTCCCTCCACAACTGTGTCTACATCAGGGCTTCCTCCTGTGTCCCGGGAGAAGCTCAAAGGCCTTACCACGCCAAGAACAGCCCCAGCTCCTTCCATGGAACTCTGTGGAGCATCTACTACATAGGGATGGTGCTGGGCTCTGCACAGCCAGGGCCAGTGGCAGAGACAGAGAAGCGAGCCCGGTTCTGGGTGGGGGATTGGCGGGGGTGATATGAGCCCACAGGATGGGCACTCCACCCAGCCCAGGGCCCGGACAGCCTCCTGGGCAAGGTGGCTCCTGCATGGTGCCTGAAGGGCCAGCAGGATCAGCCGGGCGATGGGGCGGGTGGAGTGGGCAGGGGTCATGCCACCCTGTGCAAACAGCATGTGTACAGCAGGGAGGATTCTGGAAAATGTAAGCGGTTCAGAGGGCAAGGGCACAGAGCACAGGGGGCTGGCAGGTGGGGCTCGGGGAGGGAGGGGTAGGTGGTGATGTGCTGATAAGTGATGAATAACCAGCTGCCTGCAAAGAGAGGCATGAGCACACCTACGTGTATCAGTTTATTCTCCATTTTATTGAGATAAAGGAAGTACAGTATGCAGTTTACGGATAATAATAAAACAGACAGTACTTTTTATTGTGAAGTCCCCATGGCCAACTGATTCACACGGAATGCTTTGGTTGATCTTTGCCAAACTCTTGCATTTGTAGCCAACCTATAGTTGCATTTCAATCCTGATGGGACAATTTTTTGTGCTATGCACGACGTAACAGTTACAAACACCACACACTTTTAGGTCAGTCTGCATTACTGATATTTTCTCCACCACTTTCTAAAGACTAAACCATCAACAAAAATATCTCAAGCTCTGATTTGTAGCATTTCCTGAATCCCGTGGTGTAAACGGCTGATTTCAAGCTGCTGCCACGCAAAGTTGGGAAGAATTGTGTAGTGGAGGTGTTGGCTAGGATTTCCGCCCCTCAGATGCAATAGAGGCAAATAACTGAAAAAGCAGAGATGATAGTAACATACAGTAATAGAATTAGGAAGTGATGAGTTTTGAGCATTTGTTACCTCTGTTTTAATGTATTTCATTGCACGTTTATCTACATTATTAATAACAACTGTTTAACACTCAGTTCTCAAAAGCCAGTATAAGCCAGCCCAGCACCCCCTGCAGGTAGAGACTGGACCTTGGAGGGACGGCCAGTCCAAGCAACGGGATGGAAGGTGGCCGTGGAGGGCACAGATCTGAATGTGCCACCCTCCCTCTGAAGCCTCTCCAGGTCCTGATCCTGGAACCCGTAAATGTATTATCTTACATGGCAAAAGGGATTAAAGGTAGCAGATGGAAATGAAGTCGGTAATCAGCTGGCCTTAAAATAAGGAGATTATTCTGGATTATCGGGGTGGGCCCAGAGTAATCACCAGCATCCTTAAACGTAGCAGAGGAAGGTAGCAGAGGGGCTCAGAGTGATGCGATGTGAGGAAGACGTGACCTGCCCTTCTGCCCTCGCAGACAGAGTAAGAGCCACGCCGAGACAAGAACCGACGGCGCCCCTCCAGCTGGAATAGGCAGGAGACGGGGTCCCCCCCTGGAGCCTGCAGGAGGGACCAGCCCTGCCGACACCTTGATTTGAGCCCAGTGAGACTTGTGTCAGACTTTCAATGCCCAGACATGTAAGATGATCGATTTGTGTAGTTTTAAACTGCTAAGTTTGTGCTGATTTGTTACAGCCACAGGAGACTAGCGCACAACCTTCCGTATTTCTAGCTCCTGTTCCGTGACCTCTGTGAACGGCCTGGTGGGGCAACAGGTGGGGGTCTGGGCTGACCCACCAGGGCCTTGGGTGGGACTTAGCTTCTGAAAGAGGACTAAGGACAGCAGTCTTGATCTGGTTGGGTTGTTATGAGGATTAACGAAGTTCACGAATGCAGAGGGCTTAGTGCCGGGTGAAGTTCCGAGGGCCTGTGGTCCTTGATTATCTTCACGGCTGCAGAAACCGGAGGCAGGAAGGGGCCAGTCTTTATGAAGCCAGCCCCTCTGGGCAAACTGTTTCTCTTTTTCCAGAAACAGCAGCAGTTGAAAGCCAGTCCTCCGGCTGTTCATTGTTTCCCAGCAGATGTGACTGCAGAATCTGCCTAATTCTGACGGCCGCTTGGCCCCAGGCCAGCAAGGCCAGTGAAGTGTTTGTTTGCCTTAGTCCTTTAATGACTTGGGAGAAAGCCCATCTTCGGGCAACCCGTCCTTCAAACAGATCAACAGGGCAGAAAACGCTCCTTTTCTCGGCCACAGCTGGGTGGAGCAGGGGTGGGGTGGCGGGCATCAGGCCTTCCCCGCAGCCTCCGGGCCCACATCTTGGGTGCTCAGTGCTCACGTGGAGGTGCCCACCTCCAGCCCTGTGTGTGGCCTCACCTGAGAGCAGCTGGGGGAGGCAGGGCAGGTGTAAGGCTGGGACGTGGGTGAGCAGGTCGTCATGGTCACCAGAGCACCTGCTGAGAGAACGACGGATAAAGATCAGACACCAGGACGACTGTCTCACGTTTCCGAGGTTCCCCCTACACCACGCCTCAACCGACTCTAGTCCCGGCCAAGTCAGAGCCCCTCCGGGTTCAAAGATACAGGCCAAGGGGGAAGAGGGGGAGAGGGAGGGATGGAGTGGGAGTTTGGGGTTGGTAGATGCAAACTATTAGATAGAGGATGGATAAGCAACGAGGTCCTACTGTAGAGCACAGGGAACTATATCCAGTCTCCTGGGATAAACCCTAATGGGAAAGGGTATTGACAAAAGAATGGATATATGTGTGTAACGGAGCCACTTGGCAGTACGGCAGAGACTGGCACACCATTGTAAATCGACTACGCTTCAATTAAAAAAAAAAAAGATACAGGCCTCCGAGTCTGGAAAAATCCACAGACTGGACCTGCTGCTGCAGGGCCAACTTAGGGCAAAGTAGGGAGCTGGGGGGCAGGGCTCTGGGGCGCGAGGCTCCCCCTCCCGCCTGCTCGGGGGTCTCCATCCGCTGCCCCTCCCTCTCCAGGCTGAGAAGCATCGCGACGGATGGGGGAGGGGAGGCAAGACCCTCGACCCTGAGCGTGGGGGGCTGGGGCCTGGGCTGCCTCTGCCCCCTCAGCCCCCAGGACCGCTTCCCTCTGGGGACGCTTGCGCCTCGGGAGAAGACGAGGCTCCGCTTGGCAAGGCATCGGGACGGTCCCTGTGCTGAGGTCAGATGCTGGCAGCCCAGGGATGGGCAGCGCCGCCAGGGTTTCGGGACTGTCTGACACTTGGACAGGGTCTGAGGTGTGCTCAGGGACCCCAGGCCCAGTGTCCGTGTCACCCGGAACCACAGGGACCCCCTTGGCCTCCCATTTCTTCAGCCCTGCCGAGGGCGAGATGCTGGCTGCCAGCAAGAGGCGAGACCCGTGCCAGCCCTCGGCCCTGAGGAAGGCGGCCGCGCTGCCCTGGACCCTAGTCACAGGGCAGCGCGGGGAGGGCCCTCCTGCCCAGTTCTCACGGGGCCCTGCGTGCACGTGGGGGCCCAGGGAGAGAGACGGTCCAGAGGCTCGCAGGACCTCAGGTCAGACTCGGGCAGGCGGGGCCGGGGGCCGGGACATCGGCTCCCGCTGGCTTAGGGGACGGGGCCTCGGCTGGGCAGGGAGTCCCCCCGCCCCGCCCGCAGGGCCACCCGCCCTCTCTGCCCCCAGCCCCGCCCCTGGCAGTTTTCTGCTTCTGACCTGAGTTCTGGCTCTTCTTGCTCAGTGAGAAGACCTCAGGGGCGGGCCTGGGTCTCGGCGGTCTTTCCCGCCCCAAACGTCTGTCTTCGCTTCGGCATAGTAGGGGCTCAGCCAGGACTCACTTGATCAGCGGTTCCACGGCTGACCCTACAGGGCCCTATAAAGTCTGCCTGAGGCTCAGGGCCTTGGGGAGGGGAAGGATTCGGCAGCATCTCCAGCGCCGCCTCCCCCGAGCCCCCTGGAGCAATGAGGATCCGCCTGGGGCTCGGAAATCTGCAGATTCCAGCTGTGCTTGGAGCACCTTGCAGGGAAGCGCGGAAGCTTCCGAGAAACCAGGATACAGATGTGGCCTCCTCCCGCTTATCGAACCAGAAACCCTGCGGGTGGGGACCCGGGAACCTGTAATACAATCCCCGCCCCGGGGAGGGGCTGGTTCCAGTGCCGGTGAAAGTTCGGGAAGACCCTTCCCAGATCCACTCGCTCGCAGAGCGCTCCCGCGTCACGGCGCGTCCCAGCCCGTTTACAGGTGAAGCCTGGCCAGACCCCTCCGCGCGAGGAGCCCCGCTCGGGTGCTGCCTGCATGCCGCCACCCCCAGGAAAGGCTCCCTCCACCGAGGGCTGCCCGCCCTCACCTCCAGCCCAGCCAGGCTCCCCGCCCTGCGCTCTGGTTCAAGTTCACACTCTCCCCAGTGCCTGTGAGAGGGCTTCACGGCGGGAGGGGCTGCCAGTGCCCCCTTGGGCCCCAGGGACCACCAAGGGTCGCTGATGGCGAGCACCCAGCAGGTTGGCCCTCCCTCAGCTTGGCCTCCGTGGCTGTGGCCTCCTGACGCCCAGCCTCTTGCTCATCTGAGGCCACAGAACTTTCTAGACTGCATTGGAAGGAGAGGGCAGAGCCACAGGAAGGAGACTGTGGGCCTTGCTGTCTGCATTTTCTAAAGATTCTGAGATAGTTTTCACAAAACATTTCTTCTAAGGCTGCCAGCCCCAGGTAAGCTCACACCAACAGTGCGTGCGTGCCGGGCCCTGAACCCTCAGACCAGCCTCTGGCTGTGCCCTGGCCCCTCTCTCCTCCCTCCCCGGCCTCTGTCCTGTTCCCTGTCCCCTGGCTTCTCTGCCCCACCGCTGTTTAAGGCTCTCCTGCATCTGTCTCTCATTACAGGGTGCAGAGGACACACTATTGCATCTCAATACAGACACGGTGTCCAAACTCAGGGTCACACTGCAGGGGTATCCTCTCTCTTACCTCAACTGGCGTGAATATGATGAGCTGAGAGCTAGTTAGAACTTTTACAGACCGGTGTAATCAGAGCTCCACAATTTGTGGAGATGCATGTTGTCGATGATCTGGGGGTCATTTACCATTGAAAATTCTGCATGCTAACTATATTTTTCTCTCCCTCTTGGTTCCTTGGGGTTTTGTTGTTGTTGTTCCTTCTCTCATTCTCTCTTTTTTCTTTAATCACAAAATCCACAGAGAGAATACTGGAGTGAGCTGGTCAACTTTGCAATACTCGGGCTTCCCGGCAACAACTTTGTGAAACAGAAGCGCAAACAGATCATCGGTTCGGGCCACAGGGAAGGAAGCCTCGCTGTGCTGCGGGCAGGACTCTGGCCCCAGGTGGGCAAAGCTGGTGCCCGGAGAGCCGGGTGTGGCCTCGGGGGACCAGCCTGGGGCTTCAGAGGTTGTGAAACGGGACAGACACCCTGCAGGAAGATGAGAAATAAGGTGAACGTTTCAATCTGATCGATTCCACCCGGAATCAAACCCCAGGATAAACATATTAAATCCTGGGTCCGCCTGAGGTGGTTTTTACGCTGCGCTGAAACACGCAAGTCCCCATGGTTACCCGCATGTTTATTTTGCTGAGCTGACGGCGATTTCTGCTACGCTCAAAAGCGTATTTGTAAACACTTTGTGAGATGTGTAAACTACGATGCAGCCCCAAACGACGGAGAGAACGTCTTCCCCTGCACACTCTCGTTGCCTTCACTGGTCGGTGCTGGTTGTTACACATGGCCGGGGTCAGGCGCCTCTGACCCGAGGCCCTGCCCCCCTTAGCCCAGAGCTGCCTGGGTCCTGCGGTGATTTCCCTGCTCTGTAAGGAAATCAGAGGGGGAAGCAGGGAGGGGCCGGCCTCCCAGTAGCCTGGGCACCTCTTTAGGAGGACTCAGCCCTCAGAGGGGCCCTCGGGTGCCCTCAGACATCTACTCCCCTTGGCACCCCTGGTCCCTGTGCAGTAGAGGGTTAGCTCAGCGGGGGTGGGTGTTAAACCCTGCACCTTCCCAAAAAGGGCCCCTTTCTGCTGGGTCCTGGGAATGTCCAACCTGCTAAGAGGGTGTCTGTGCACCTGGGGCCTGGGACTCTGCCTGGTATTTGTGCTAACGGTGCGATTGATGGGGGGGGCGTGGGCTGAGCACATCAGTTTTTTCTTTTTTTAAATAAATTTATTTATTTATTTATTTTTCGCTGTGTTGGGTCTCCTTGCTCCTTGGCTTTCTCTAGTTGCGGCGAGCGGGGGCTACTCTTCATTGTGGTGCACGGGCTTGCTCATTGTGGTGGCTTCTCTTGTTGTGGAGCACGGGCTCTAGGTGCACGGACTCAGTAGTTGTGGCTCACGGGCTCTAGAGCGCAGGCTCAGTAGTTGTGGCGCACGGGCTTAGTTGCTCCGCGGCATGTGGGATCTTCCCAGACCAGGGCTCAAACCCGTGTCCCCTGAATTGGCAGGCGGATTCTTAACCACGGCGCCACCAGGGAAGCCCCTGAGCACATAAGTTTGACCTGGTGGGGGTAGGAGGCTGCGGTCTGAGTAGTTCAAGTCGCCCACGTGGGTGCCTCACACCTACGCAACTGACCTCCAGTAAAACCCTGGACAACAAGGCCCACGAGCCTCCCTGGTTGGCAGTGCCCCACACAGGTTGTGACACGCCGTTGCTAGAGAATTAGCAGCGTCTGCAAGACTCCACTGGGAGAGACAGGGCGAGCTCAGCCTGGTGTCTCCTGGTCTCCTCCCCGTGCTCCTCCCCCTTGTTGATTCTCATCTGCATCCTTTCACTAGAATAAACTGTAACCTCTGTGTCCTGTGAGTCTTTCTAGAGGGTCATCAAACTTACAGGTGGTCTTGGGGACCCCGGCACATCCTTATCCCCAGAAATGTCCGCCACTGGAACCTCCATCAGAGCAAGATTAAGATGATTCCTGCCCTTTATGGGAGAAAGGGACCTTCTAATATTCTCATAACAGGAGGATGGGTGGATAGCTGTGAAGGGGAGGAAAATGACATCGCCTCCTTTTGCTGCCACTAAGACTTGAGGTCCCAGCAGATCCGGCCCAGCCCTAGCCCCAGCGTGAATCCTAAGGGAGGGTGTTAGGCCTCTTGTCCCGGGTTCTAGGACGGTCAGAGCAGTGTGGTGCCCATCCTGTCAACAGCCTTGGCCTTGCTCTCAAGCCTGGTTCCTACACTGAAGCCGCCCGTGGTGGTCGGCCGCTCGGAAGCCTGATATGACCACCACCCATGGGCCTCGTGCGAGGTCCTTCCTCTCTCCGGGCTCAGTTTCTCCACCTGAAGAATGAGGAGCAGGGCTCCTCCCTCAGACGGTAGATGAAACTATACGATCTATGCGAAGCACACGGCTCAGTGCCCGGCACGTCAGTGTCAGCACTGGAAATGGTGTCGGGGTGCAGTCTCAGCCCTGAACCCCAATCAGCAAGGCTGGCAGCTGTCACAGCCTCCCAGGTTACTCAGCTTCCACCGGCTTCTGTGCCACCTGTGAGACGGGGACGGTAACAGTTTCTGCACAGCGCTGCTGTTGGGGGCCATGAACCCCGACACACACCTGAGACGAAGTGCATCTCCAATGAAAGCCAGCTGTCGTTATCCGAGTTCTAGGGGGCACTAGTCAAGTGACTTTGATCAGCCCCCTACTGTGTCTTAGCGTCAAGTTCCTCACCTAGGAAACCAGGAACACGCCCACTACTCACTTGGTCTGTGTGGGGCTGGGCGAAGCTTAACCCACGCCTGCCCGGCTCCAGGACCCTCCTCCCCAGGGTGGGCCTGGGGGAGGGGTCGCCACCTGGGATGAAGCTCCAGGGGTGGAGGCCCCCCGACAACAATCCCAGGTCTCTCTCTGAGTGGGCCACTGGAAGCCATCCCGCTGGGACTTCGTCCAGGACGGTGAAGGTCAAGGTTACAGCTTGGCCAGGCCTGGGTTGGAGGCCCAGTCTACCATGCGGTCAAGCAGCGGAGACGTCCCATCGTAAAACCATCCGTGTGGCCTTGCTGAGCCAGCCGTTCTCACATTTGTTTGAACACAAACCCTCTTCTCCGCGTGGTCCACACTTTGGGAAGTGGAGTAATGGCCAGGCCGAGGACAGCCCTGGGCTGACGTCCAGCTCCTGCACTTACTGCTTAATCAGGGGAACTTAGAATGTCTCAGGGCCTCTGCTTTCTTCCTATGGTCTGACGCTTGCCTCCCAAGACCTCAGGGCTCGTGGTGAGCGTTCTGGAAGCATCGTCACCGCCAGACACACTCAGAGGTTGAGTACCAGGGCCCTGACTCTAGAGGGTAAGTGGTTTCTCGGCATCTCCCTCAGCTGCCACAGGCAGACTCAAAAGAGAACTCACTCAGGCCCACCCAGGCTCTCCCAGGGCCCCTGGGCGCAGACCCCTCACCACTGTCAGGGCCCCCGCCTTCCTCCTGGGGAGGGAGTCTAAGTGGGAACTATCCAATCAGAAGCCATTACTCACCCACAAAGAACATTCTGGAAGAACGATTTGACAAGGCTGGGTTATTCTTCCTCGGCTCCCAGAAAACATCCTGCGAGATGGAGCCCATGGAACCCAAGGGAGAGAGGCAGACGTCCACACAAACTGATCTGAACCATCTCCAGTCCTCTCCTCTTCACTGGCGCCAGGCCTGGGCTGCGTGAATCAGGAATGTGTGTGTTGATTTCCTGTGGCCTCGGACTGGCTGAAACCGACCAGCATGGTGTCACCCCTCCACCTCCCATGGAAATGGCTCCAAGGCCCAGGCCTCAGCGGTCAGCACAGGACATCCTTCTGGCCGGAGCGATTGGCTCAGGGTTGGGACAGGACACAGGATGTTTCAATCAAGAGATAATCCCAGCCCCCTTGGTCAATAGTTGAGGAGACACTGTCTTTCTTTCGCTGGACACAAATGAGAATTTCGTGCTGGTTACTGCTTACAGGTATTTGGGAACTAAGAGGGAACTTCTGGTTGAAGCTGGAGCCGTGGAAGAAGAGCGAAAGGAGGAACAAAGCCTGGTCCTTGATTGCTGCAGGAGAGAACCACACTTGGAGTCCACCCTGCCCTGGACTTCGCACTTGCAAGAGGTCGTAAATTATCGTTATCATTAAAGCCCCTTAGAGGCGATGCTTCTATTACTTGTAGCCCCAAACTCCCTGATTAATGCTAGTACCATCCCCATTTCACAGGTGAGAAAACTGAGGCTCAGAGAGATCAGGTGACAGGCCCTGCAAGGCAGAGCAGGTGCCTTCAGCCTCAACAGCACCCTGACTCCCACAGTCCCCGCTACCTTGTGAGGTGCAAACTCTATTGCCTGGGCTGAGGAACCCCAAGCTAAGTCCTTACTGTCCATTTCTTTCCACCAGAATCACTTTCATGTCCGGGATCTCGACAAGCAAGAACCCACAGTCCCTGATGACGAAATGACCTTTCCCTGCCCACAAGGGTGCAATGTCCAGGCCAGAAGCACTTCCACTGGTGACACAAATGCTTTCCTCCTCACGCTGGCTGGATCCCCAGCTTTGCTGGCAGCCCCAGAACCTGCGTTCCCCACCACACCCCAGCCCTGGTCCAGGGAAGCTCACTCACTCACCCCCGGTTCCACATCACAGAGACACTGTTTCCTGCTGTGGCTGCCCTTTTCCTCCCAGAGACAAAGATGGGTGAGAGAGAAGGTGTTCCCTCCCTCGGGAAGTCCAGGCAGGAAAGCAGAGTCCACGCGGGCTCGGCCCCTACAGTTGCCCAGACTGGCACCTCTAGTGCCCCTGTTCTGAAGGCACCGGGTCTGTCCACCCTGAAAGACCAGTGATGAAATAAAAAATTCCCCTTTTAAGGCAAGACAAGAAAACTTTAAATATAAACCTTTTTCTCTGCTGTTTGGCCTGTTCCCTCCCTTCCCGCCAATGTGTATGGTGTGTTAACCAGACCTCCCCAGAGCAGAAATACCTGCTCAACCATAAAGACCAATTTTTCTTCTCCTGAAACCAGCCATGTAACTCCTTAGAAGACAGTGTTCCTTTCTTAATCCTTTAAGGGGTCACGATGACCCACCACTCACTTTGTACACGCAGACATCTTCGGTGACCTTTATGTAAAATGCCAATATATCATTTCCCTTAAAGATAGCAATTAGAATAGACTGCTCAGACGACCTGGGGAGATACTGGGCCGCACTTCTTGGAAGTTCCGAGCTTAAATACTTACTCATGACCTTATTAATGTTACTAGCCGTATTACTTGTATTCTGTCTATTTTACAAGATTATTGTTTCTTGTATCACCAAATGTGTGACTGAGCCTCAGATAAAATTAATGATGACAAGGTGACCTAAAATGATTGACCAAATATATAGTCCTATAAGATCAATGATTGTTAATAGTGTAGCTCTAGATGTGGGGAGAAGCAACAAAGGGGACCATTTCCTGGACCAAAACAGACCAGTAAGACAGGTGGTCCAGAGGCTTTCGGCCCCTGTTAACAGGGCGTAGTTCAGGGAGAGCACATTGGGGGGCCGATCAACGAAGTCCTCTCCTGACCTGGGAATGAGCGTTCCTAGCGCTGTAGGGTAAATTGGTCCTGAAATGCCTCCCAAACTTTGGCTGAAATTAAGACCGAAAGGGAGGGGATTGTAAAATAAAGAACGTTGCCCACCCTCCAGTTCTACAAGAATCAAGCCCTCAGCCACTGCAGTCGCGGACCTACAAGGAATTCGGAGTGAAGATCGGGATGAGGCCCTCTGTGCTCTGGGAAAACTGGCAGAACCCGCCTTCAGATAGATATTTCAGGAGAAATTTTGTATGATCCTGGATTCTTGCCTCTTTCCATACTTAGAAAAGCACCCAAACCATTAACTGAGTTGTCTGTTCCTGGTGGCCAGCAGCAGCCTTCTACCGACATGTGTGCTTGGTTGCACGTACCCTTCCCCCAAATCACACATATGCTGACCCCCCTGCCACCTCCTCGGAACAGATCTCAGAGCTCCTGAAAGGCTGTCTCCTGGGTTATAATCCTCAGGTTGGCTGGAATAAAAGTTTTCATTTATTTCTTAGAATGACTGTTGATTACTTTTTCTCGTTACCACCAGCGTGGTTATCTGAGACTTACCCCGGCATACACGTGCGCTGGGAAGCTCTGTGGAATGATTTCGGATTCCCTTCGTTTGCAGGCAAGAGGCTCAAATTGGGCGAAAAAGAACAAACCGGAGAAGCAGCGCTCTGGTTGCTGTGGAACCAACAGGACTCCCGCCCTGGTCTGGGGCGCCATCTCGTGGTACCCCCGCGGTAGTGCAGCCTGGGCCGGAGAGTGCGAGGCGGGCGCCGGTGGGTCTCCATCGACCTTCCGTTTCTATCAGACCCTCCGCCACAGAGCAGATCACAGGGCTTTACAAGCAGGCAGGCCTGGTTTCAATTCCAGCTCCTCCACTTATTAGCTCTTTGACTTTGGGAAAGTTGCGTCCCTATTTCCTCCATTTTAAAGTGAGAAGGCGCGTAATTAATATCTGCAAGGTAAGGGCACAGCGCGCACACAATCCCCGCCCCTCACTGGCGGGAGGGCCCACTCAGTCCGTGAAGGAGTCTTCTGGAGGGTCTCCAAGGCTCCCAAGTCTGGCCTCACAGGTTGTGCCTTGCACAGCCCTGGAGGTGACCTCTGCATTGGAGAGCAGTGAACAACCTCTACAGACGTCCAGGGCCACCCTGGATCCCTCCCTTCCTTCTTCTGTTTCAACATGCTTTCAATCTAACTCCAGAGCCATGCCAGCAGAAAGAGTCTGGGATCAGAGGCATTAAACTACAAGCAAGATGCAGACTGAGTCTAACCCTACACAGCAGCATCCCAGAGCCCTCCCGTAGAAGTGTGTCTCCCTCCCTCCCTTCTTGGCCTCCCTGACTTTACTGCGTGTAGTATTCACAGGGGCTTTTCTTTAGCTGGATTTTGAGTTCCCCAGGGCAAGCACCCTACCTCATTCTTTTTGTCTTCCTAATGTCAGCCTAAGAACTGGAACTCAACAACATTCCTTGGTTGGATGGATGGATGGAAGGAAGGACAGATGGATGGATGGGTGGATGGATGGATGGATGGATGGAAGGACAGATGAGTGGATGGATGGATGGATGGATGGGTGGGTGGATGGGTAGATGGATGGATGATGGATGGTTGGGTGGATGGATGGATGGATGGAAGGACAGATGAGTGGATGGATGGATGGATGGATGAGTGGATGGATGGATGGACAGATGAGTAGTTGGATGGATGGGCAGATGGGTGGATGGGTAGAGAGGAGAATGGTGGATGCTTAGATGAGTGGAGGGGTGGACCAGGTCAGGGTACCTCACAGCACACATGCACTTGTCCCTCTCAGCACATGACCCCCATCACCTGTTGATCTGAGTAGCTCTCTCTCCCCCACAAGACCACGTGCTCTGTGAGGGCAGAACCAAGCCTGCCTCTCTCACAGTCATCCATAGCACTGAGCCCAGGGCCTGGTGCATGGTGTGTGATCAGGAAATATTTGTTGAAAAAGTGACTGGGGCAGTGGAGGGAAAAGGGGGTGGGAGGGAGACCAAATTTTCATAATTACAGAAAACACAAATGAATGGACACAGTAGTTACTGAGATTACATGAACACTGTAGATGGAGTTTTTAAATGCACATCAACTACTTTACCTGAGATCCAAAGAGCCACACGGTGATGGGGCTCAAGCCTGGGTTTACTAAATACTTATTGTCTCTTCCTCAAGAAAGGTAAGTTAGAGGTACCAAGCTGATGTCAGAACAAGTGGACGCAGCTCAGGAAGAGCCAGAGATGGGCTCTTGGTCTCCCTGAAACGCACAGCACAGCGTCCGCCCTCTTGGATGCTGGGTGAGCATGTGATGTGGATGCAGCCAGACAGAGCAGTCAGCACGGTCACTTTTCAGTGTCACAGCAATTTATTCCACTTGTTCAGAATTGGTATCCACGGTATTACATATGGTAATTCTGTACTGACTATGAGACTATCCAATAAATCAAAATAGTCACATTTCCCAAATGTTCTGTGTTAATGGCAGTTAATTACATTTGACAAAATTAATCTCATCAATTAAAAACTAAGACCAGGTGGAGGCCGAGTCTAGAAGGCAGTGAGGAAACACGCGGAGTTGGCGTCTCCCCACAACTAGGGCGCCTGCCGGCTGCTGGTGCGGGACTCTGATGCCCAAGGAGACGGGAGGAACCCCCAAGTGAACTGGTAGGACGGGGGGGGACAGAGTGGGGAGAAGTGGAGGCCAGACAGGATCGGCGCCCCTGAGGCCAGGGAGATCAGGAGAGGCAGGCGGGAGGGACCATCCAGGAGGAGCAGGACAGGAGCGGAGGGAGATTGCCCCGCCCACTCGGGCACGGGGAGCCTCCTGAGCTCCCAGGCTGGTCCCCCATCCTCCAAGCCCCCCCACAGCCACATTGGTCCTGGAGACATAGGAGGGAGGCTGGGGAGATCAGGAGAGGCAGGTGGGAGGGGCCCTCCCAGACCAGAGGAGCAGGAGAGGAGAGGAGGGCATTTGCCCCACCCACTCGAGCCCAGGAAGCCTGCTGGGCTCCCAGGTGAGGTCCCCGCCCTCTGAGACCAGGGGTGGGGGGCACGCCTGGGCCCCGTCTGTTCCCTGAGCCTAAACCCCACCCCCCCAAGCCCCAGTGCCTTTCCCAGCCCTGTGGTTCCTGAGCATTGGCCCCGCCCACCACCCAAACCTTGCCCTCGCTTAGGCCCCGCCCTCCAGAGCCAAGACCTTTACCCCCCTTTTTTTTCTTTTCACTCCTTCTCTTTTTTACTATTGTGGTACTGATGTACCTTCTGGTTGTTGATTCATCTATATTTTTACTTTCATATTCTTACTAACATAGCTGTTCGTTTCCTAGTCTAATTTTATTTTTTACTTTGTTATTGTTTTTTTTTTTTTTTGGCCACCCACGTGGCTTGCGGGAACTTGGTTCACAAGCCAGGGGTTGGGTCAAATCTCCTGTGGTGGGAACTCCAAGTCTGAACCACTGGACTAACAGAGAACCTCAGACCCCAGGGAATATTCATCAGAGTGAGTTCTCATGGAGCTCCTCATCTCAGCACCAAGACCCAGCTCTACCCAATAGCCTACAAGCTCCAGTGTTGGAAGCCTCAGGCCAAACAACCAGTAAGACAGGAACACAATCCCACTCATAAAAAAAAAAAAAAAATGAGACTGCAAAAAAATATGTCACAGATGAAGGAGCAAGGTAAAAACCTACAAGACCAAATAAATGAAGAGGAAATAGGCAATCTATCTGAAAAAGAATTCAGAGGAATGATAGTAAAGATGATCCAGAATCTCAGAAATAGAATGGAGGCACAGATTGAGAAAATACAAGAAATGTTTAACAAAGATCTAGAAGAACTAAAGAACAAACAAACAGAGATGAACAACACAATAACTGAAATGAAAAATAAACTAGAAGAAATCAATAACAGAATAACTGAGGCAGACGAACAAATAAGTGAGCTGGAAGACAAAATGGTGGAAATAACTGCTGAGGAGCAGAATAAAGAAAAAAGAATGAAAAAAATTGAAGGCAATCTCAGAGACCTCTGCAACAACACTAAATTCACCAACCATCGAATTATAGGGGTCCCAGAAGAAGAAGGGAAAAAGAAAGGGTCTGAGAAAATATTTGAAGAGATTATAGTCGAAAACTTCCCTAACATGGAAAAGGAAATAGTCACCCAAGTCCAGGAAGCACAGAGAGTCCCATACAGGATAAACCCTAGGAAAAACACACCAAGACACATATTAATCAAACTAACAAAAATTAAATTCAAAGAAAAAATATTAAAAGCAGCAAGGGAAAAGCAAAAAATAACATACAAAGGAATCCCTATAAGGTTATCAGCTGACTTTTCCACAGAAACTCTGCAGGCCAGAAGGGAGTGGCAGGATATGCTTAAAGTGATGAAGGAGAAAAACCTACAACCAAGATTACTCTACCCAACAAGGATCTCATTCAGATTTGATGGAGAAGTCAAAAGCTTTTCAGACAAACAAAAGCTAAGAGAATTTAGCACCACCAAACCAGCTTTACAACAAATGCTAAAGAAACTTCTCTTGGCAGGAAACACAAGAGAAGAAAAAGACCCACAAAAAGAAAACCAAAAACAATTAAGAAAATGGTAATAGGAACATACCTATCAATAATAACCTTGAATGTAAATGGATTAAATGCCCCAACTGAAAGACACAGGCAGGCTGAATGGATACAAAAACAAGACCCATATATATGCTGTCTACAAGAGACCCACTTCAGACCTAGGGACACATACAGACTGAAAGTGAGGGGATGGAAAAATATATTCCATGCAGATGGAAATCAAAAGAAAGCTGGAGTAGCAATACTCATATCAGGTAAAATAGACTTTAAAATAAAGACTGTTACAAGAGATAAGGAGGGACACTACATAATGATCAAAGGATCAATCCAAGAAGAAGATATAACAATTATAAATGTTTATGCACCCAACATAGGAGCACCTCAATACATAAGGTAAATGCTAACAACCATGAAAGGAGAAATCGACAGTAACACAGTAATAGTAGGGGACTTTAACACCCCACTTACACCAATGGACAGATCATCCAAACAGAAAATAAAAAAGGAAACACAAGCTTTAAATGACACAGTAGACCAGAAAGATTTAATTGATATTTATAGAGCATTCCACTCAAAAGTGGCAGAATACACTTTCTTCTCAAGTGCACATGGAACATTCTCCAGGATAGATCACATCTTGGGTCACAAATCAAGCCTTGGAAAATTTAAGAAAATTGAAATCATATCAAGCATCTTTTCTGACCACAACGTTATGAGATTGGAAATCAGTTACAGGAACAAAACTGTAAAACACAAATACATGGAGGCTAAACAGTGTGCTACTAAATAACCAAGAGATCACTGAAGAAATCAAAGAAGAAATTAAAAAAATACATAGAAACAAATGACAATGAAAACATGATGACCCAAAATCTATGGGATGCAGCAAAAGCAGTTCTAAGAGGGAAGTTTATAGCAATCCAATCTCACATCAAGAAACAAGAAAAATCTCAAATAAACAATCTAACCCTACACTTAAAACAACTAGAGAAAGAAGAATAAAGAAAACCCAAAGTCAGTAGAAGGAAAGAAATCATAAAGATCAGAGCAGAAATAAATGAAATAGAAATGAAGAAAACAGTAGCAAGGATCAATAAAACTAAAAGCTGGTTCTTTGAGAAGATAAACAAAATTGACAAACCCTTAGCCAAACTCATCAAGAAAGAAAAGGAGAGGACACAAATCAATAAAATTAGAAATGAGAAAGGAGAAATCACAACCGATCCTGCAGAAATACAAAGGATTATAAGAGACTACTACAAACAACTATATGCCAATAAAATGGACAACCATGAAGAAATGGACAAATTCTTGGAAAGGTACAATTCTCCAAGACTGAACCAGGAAGAATTAGAAAATATAAACAGACCTGTCACAAGTAATGAAACTGAAAGTGTAATTAAAAATCTTCCAACAGACAAAAGTCCAGGACCAGATGGCTTCACAGGCGAATTCCATCAAACATTTAGAGAAGAGCTAACACTGATCCTTCTCAAAGTCTTCCAAAATATTGCAGAGGGAGATATACTCCCAAATTCATTCTATGAAGCCAAAATCACCCTGATACCAAAACCAGAAAAAGATATCACAAAAAAAGAAAATTATAGACCAATATCACTGATGAACATAGATGCAAAAATCCTGAACAAAATACTAGCAAACAGAATCCAACAGCACATTAAAAGGATCATACACCATGATCAAGTGGGATTTATCCCAGGGATTCAAGGGTTCTTCAATATATGCAAATCAATCAACGTGATACACCACATTAACAAATTAAGGAATAAAAGCCATATGATCATCTCAATAGATGCAGAAAAAGCTTTTGACAAAATTCAACACCCATTTATGATAAAAACTCTCCAGAAAGTGAGCATAGAGGGAACCTACCTCAACATAATAAAGGCCATATATGACAAACCCACAACAAGCATCATACTCAATAGTGAAAAACTGAAAGCATTTCCACTAAGATCAGGAACAGGACAAGGATATCTACTCTTGCCACTCTTATTGAACATAGTTTTGGAAGTTCTAGCCACAGCAATCAGAGAAGAAAAAGAAATAAAAGGAATACAAATTGGAAAAGAAGAATTAAAACTGTCACTGTTTGCCAGTGACATGATATTATACGTAGAAAATCCTAAAGATGCCACCAGAAAACTACTAGAACTAATTAATGAATTTGGTAAGGTTGCAGGATACAAAATTAATGCACAGAAATCTCTGGCATTTCTATACACCAACAACAAAAAATCAGAAAGAGAAATTAAGGAAACACTCCCATTTACCATTGCAATAAAAAGAATAATATACCTAGGAATAAACCTGCCTAAGGAGGTGAAAGACCTGTACTCAGAAAACTATAAAACACTGATGAAAGAAATCAAAGATGACATAAACAGATGGAGAAATATACCATGTTCTTGGATTGGAAGAATCAATATTGTGAAAATCACTATACTACCCAAAGCAATCTACTGATTCACTGCAATCCCTATCAAACTACCAATGGCATTTTTCACAGAACTAGAACAAAAAAATTCACAATTTGTATGGAAACACAAAAGACCCCGAATAGCCAAAGCAATCTTGAGAAAGGAAAACAGAGTTGGAAGAATCAGGCTCCCCAACTTCAAACTATACCACAAAGCTACAGTAATCAAGACAGTATGGTACTGGCACAAAAACAGAAATATACATCAATGGTACAGGATAGAAAGCCCAGAGATAAACCCATGCACATATGGGCACCTAATTTATGACAAAGGAGGCAAGAACATACAACGGAGAAAAGACAGCCTCTTCAATAAGTGGTGCTAGGAAAACTGGACAGCTACATGTAAAAGAATGAAATTAGAACACTACCTAACACCATACACAAAAATAAACTCCAAATGGATTAAAGACTTAAATGTAAGACCAGACACTATAAAACTCTTAGAGGAAAACATAGGAAAAACACTCTTTGACATAAACCACAGCAAGATCTTTTTTGACCCACCTCCTAGAGTAACAGAAATAAAAACAAAAATAAATAAATGGGACTTAATTAAACTTAAAAGCTTTTGCACAGCAAAGGAAACCATAAAGAAGACAAAAAGACAACCCTCAGAATGGGAGAAAATATTTGCAAATGAAACAACGGACAAAGAATTAATCTCCAAAATATGCAAACAGCTTATGCAGCTCAATATCAATAAAACAACCAATCCAGTTAAAAAATGGGCAGAAGACCTAAATAGACATTTCACCAAGGAAGACATACAGATGGCCAAGAGGCACATGAAAAGATGCTCAACATCACAAATTATTAGAGAAATGCAAATCAAAACTACAATGAGGTATCACCTCACACTGGTCAGAATGGCCATTATCAAAAAATCTAGAAACAGTAAATGCTGGAAAGAGTGTGGTGAAAAGGGAACCCTCCTGCACTGTTGGTGGGAATGTAAATTGATACAACCACTATGGAAAACAGTATGGAGGGTCCTTAAGAAAACTAGACATAGAACTACCATATGACCTAGCAATCGCACTACTGGGCATATACCCTGAGAAAACCATAATTCAGGAAGAGACATGTACCACAATGTTCATTGCAGCACTATTTACAATAGCCAGGACATGCAACCAACCTAAATGTCCATCAATAGATGAATGGATAAAGAAGATGTGGCACATGTATACAATGGAATATTACTCAGCCATAAAAAGAAACAAAACTGAGTTATTTGTAGTGAGGTGGATGAACCTAGAGTCTGTCATACAGAGTGAAGTAAGTCAGAAAGAGAAAAACAAATACCGTATGCTAACACATATATATGGAATTAAAAAAAAAAAGTTCTGATGAACCTAGTTGCAGGGCAGGAATAAAGAGATAGACATAGAGAATGGACTTGAGGACATTGGATTGGAGGGGGAAGCTGGGGCGAAGTGAGAGTAGCATCAACATATATACAGTACCGAATTTAAAATAGCTAGTGGGAAGCAGCCACATAGCACAGGGAGATCAGCTCGGTGCTTTGCGACCACCTAGAGGGGTGGGATAGGGAGGATGGGAGGGAGGCGCAAGAGGGAGGGGATATGGGGACATGTGTATGCATATGGCTGATTCTCTTTGTTGTGCAACAGAAACTAACACGGCATTGTGAAGCAATTATACTCCAACAAAGATCTATTAAAAAAATTCTTTTTAATAAAATAAAAGCTTAGAAATGAAAAAAAACTAAAACCCTGTTATATATAATTCTGTCTAAGTTCTTCACGGAAAAACACTATCCTCTCAGGTGTTAGGTATCAAATACAATTCCATTTGCTTTAAATAAAGTGAAAAGCATTATCAGTTAGCATGGTGTAATGAAGAAAATTCTAGACTAAAATGCCTAGATTCTAGACCTATTTCCTCATGAACTCATTTTGTAAACTTATGTAAATAACTCACCCATTCCTTCTCCGGTTTCCCATTGTGCAGTGGGTAAATAGTGCCTCACCCCTGGTAAAATTATTTATTTTAATATCTGTGAAAGTGCTTGGAACAATATAAAATAAGGATACATATAATGTTATTTCTACTTGCTATAAAAATTTTCGTATTAATAGATGCCTTTTGAGTCACTGCTGTGTAAATAAAAATAATATCCTAGTAATGCAGGACAAAAGTTAAAGAGTATATATGTCTACTAAAAATCACATTGGCAGTATTTTTATGACTCACCTATTTTTATTTTTTTATTTAATTGTATTTTTTTATACAACAGGTTCTTATTAGTTATCTATTTTATACATATTAGTGTATATGTGTCAATCCCAATCTCCCAACTCATCCCACCACCACCCGCCCACCCCCGCTTTCCCCCCTTGGTGTCCATATGTTTATTCTCTACATCTGTGTCTCTATTTCTGCCTTGCAAACTGGTTCATCTGTACCATTTTTCTAGATTCCACATATATGTGTTAATTTACAACATTTGTTTTTCTCTTTCTGACTTACTCTGTATGACAGTCTCTAGGTCCATCCACGTCTCTACAAATGACCCAATTTCAATGACTCACCTATTTTTAAAAGAACTTCAACTGCACTGTCAAATAGTTTTGAAAATGTGAAATGTTATGTATTTGACAGAGGATCAAATACAGGGATGGATGGGTGGGTGGGTGTGTGGTAGGTGATAGATGTCAATGGTGAGCAAAGCCAGGAAGGGCCGCCTGGACCACTTAGGGTGGTAAGGGGCCTGGGAGCTCTGTGTGGTGGAGGCGATTGCGTGACGGCAGAGCTGCGTTCGAGCTTGGTTCGAAGATCCCTGTGTCTGAGGCTCTGGGCATTCAGCTCCTGGCCTGCTTCTCCACCAGCTCCGCTCACCCACTTGGTGCTGCCTTTTCTGGGACCCAGGCAGAGGACGGGCCTCCTGGGGGCAGGCAGAGGCTGTGTTTTCACCACTTCTGGAGCTCACCCAGGCTCTGGATGCGGGACAGAGCAGACTGCCATCAACGCTTGAGTGAAGACTGGAGCTTGATTCACGGCTACCTGTGCGGGGAAGGAGATCACCTGCGTCAGTCTGCAGCAGGAAAGGTGGGGTTGATGCTGGAAAGCCCAGAGTGGGTCGCAGAGGTTACCACTAACCCCCAGGACACGACATCTGTGCTTGCCGAATAGTGAGAGATTGAGCCCAAATAAAAGGGCAGCGAATCCCAGGAGGCACAGGAACCCCGGTCTCCGGTGAGTGCAGCTCCCGCAGGTCAGCAGTCAGGTGAGACAGGTACACACACCTGAGCCGGACGGCCACACCCTCGGGGCTTTGTGCCTTTGTACTGTGGACCACCCACCTGGACTCGGGGCTCATCACCGAGTGGGGCTGTACCAACTGCCAACCTTGGGGATGTTTATTTGTTTGAGATTTTCAAAAAGCAGATTTTTTCAGGAACTTGAGAACCAGTTATAGATGTTTTTTACTCTGGAAGACAGAAGTCCCAGGAGAATAAGAAAAGAAAAGGGGACAATTTTCCCTCTAGTGTTTTAATTTCGAGGAGGGGGCCATCCAGCACGGCTGAGGCACCAACACACAAGATTTCCTTAGAAATTCCCCAGGACAAGTGTTGGCCTCCTTGTTGGAATTCATTTCCTAAATATTAAGTAAAAGTTGCTGAAATTCCCTTGCGATTCTATGCGGGGAGGTGATTGGCCCTGGTCCAACCCTTCCCATCCAGGCTGTAAGGGCTCCGAGGCCCTGGAATCACGTGAGCTCTTGGGTCCTCGGAGCAAAGGGGGCTGAGACAGGGTGAAGACATCACGTTTCCAGTGTCTGCAGGACCAGCCCCTGGAGGAGGTGACATTTTCTCTGACGACGCTGAAGTCACCCAGAAAGGGACGTTGCCTTGAGGGGAAGTGCGCTGTAACCCCGCCTCTGCTGTGTGATGAGGGTGATTCACTTGAGCTCTCTGAGCCCCCTTTCCTCATTTAAGGGATGAGGCCAGGAACTGCCACAGTTTGAGGAGTTGTATCAAAGGTCCATTATCTCGAGAGAATCAAGAGCTGAACGTGGGGAAGGTGGCCCAGCTGGGGACGCTGCTGACCCAGGCAGGAAACTGGGACCTGGGCCGGCCACTGCGGGGCATGTCCACGTGACAGGACCCCCGACGGGGGCAGGATGGAATAGGATGGGGAAGTGGAAGGGTCTTCGTGACCAAACCTTGCGGGCCCCCAACCAGACTGGAAGGCACCCCGCCAAGGCAGCTGTTATCTTTATTATTAGAGGAAGGTTGAACTGAAGTTACCGCTGTTCGTCCCCTATCTGGAGCCTCAGCAGAGCACATCTAGCCCTCTAATCACGCGGCAGTCTCTCTCCCAGCAACCGGCCCCCATCCTAAGGCACAGGCCAAAGGTCACCTCACTAACATAACAAAAACACCTTTACCGCCGTCAGCACTTAGGAAATTCCAAGGGTTTCAGGACCTCTGTGCCAGGAGCAGTGGATGAAGACCAAATATATATTTCTGATTATAAATCACAGTATCACAGGCACGAGATGCCGAAACCCACAAATCTACCCTTTGCCAAACCCCGCGGGACGCGCTGTGCAGGCACCCTCGGTGGCAAAGGCAGGACTGGTGCATCACACGAGACGGGCCTCGCTCCTCACCCACCTGCGGGCAGCCGGGCGCCTTATTCGTGGAACACCTGGTAGCTGAAGTTGTCGGACTGGGTTTTGAAGTTGTATTTTCCGGTCATTCTCTGGTAGCGCATGATGAGAAGGGCAGCTGAACCCGCCACCAAGGCAACGGCGGCCACCAGGATGAGGACCAGGTAACCGGCTCCCAGGCCTGCCTTTGCAGCTGGAGGTTCTCCTGCAGGGATGAAACAGGCACAGGTGGCAGGTCTGCCCAAAGCAGCTCGGCCTGGTCCCAGCGGGGCCCCCGCATGGCCCCTGGATGGAGGGCTCGGGACGGGACGAACCTGCGATGGAGCAAGTTCTCACGCGTCAGACGTCCAGCGTGCCCGTGTACCCGTCCCAAGCCCAGGAGAGCACAGCAGCCAGGACGGGTCTGCCTGCCCACGTTCTGGATAATCACTGGCCCAGAGGAGGAGGCCGCGTGGGAGCCACAGGCCCTCCAGGTCGGGGCAGAGCGCTCAGTGTGCCCCGCACAGAGACACACTGTGCCCACACACTGCACAGCGCCAGGAAGCCGGCCTTCCCCGGACTCGGGGGCAAGAAAGCACAGGAGAGCCTGGACCCCAAATTGCTGAAAACAGGGACTCAATAAATACTCATACACGCGGCCTCATAGCGGCATATCCAGAACAGCCGAAAGGGGGAAACAGCCCCCAAATCCATCAGAGGATGAATGAATAAACAACATGTGGTCCATCCACCCAGTGGAATAATATTCGACCATGAAAGGAATGAGATTCGGCCACAGGTTACGACATGGATGAGGCTTGAAAACAGCCATTGTGCTGAGTGACAGGCAACAGTCTCCAAGGACCACACGTCGTCGTGTGAGCCTGTTTCTAGGGAAACCAGAGACAGGAAGCCAACCTAGGTAGTTTCAGGGGCAGGGGAAGGGCTGGGGAGTCACTCCCTCCTGTGGGCACGGAGCTGCTTTGGGTGATGAAAATGTTTTGAAACTAGAGGAGGGTGGTGAATGTGCTAAATTCCGCCCAATTATTTATTTTAAAACAGTTAACTTTATATTAGGTGAATTTTATCTCAATTTTACCACAGGAGCTTATCAGAAAGCTCTGGGTAGGAAAGCATTCCTGGACGATAAGGGACACTCGAGATCCCATTTTCCATTTCTGGAGCTGTTTCCGGAAGTGGTCGCAGCTCTGGGTCTCCCAGTCATGGCTCAGACGAGTGCAGACACCAAAGTGATCCAACAATGGCCTAGAAGAGGCTCCCACCCAACTGCCTGGATGGTGGGCCAGCTGGAACCGGGCAAACCCCTCCTCCAGAGGGAGGACCACACTGGGATAGGGATACTGGGGACAGTTGCTGGAGCGGCTGCAACCTCCCAAGGAACCTGAGGCCTCCAGACTCTGGGGCACCAGCTTCCTGACAACTCCTTCATGGCTGGATCTTAAATCCATCCTCCAGTGGGTGCTACAGTGGACCCTTCCCCCTCCTCCTGTGCCTCATGTAGGGGACCAACTTGTGAGCACAAGGGGGGCTGTCTGCCCTGAGGATGCTGGAGCAGAAAGGCAGAAGAGTCCCCCTTGTTGGTCCCGTGGAGCCCAGCCCCAGACCCAGACTGGCAGCTACAGAGATGACCGAACCTGTTCGGTCGCTGCCTCTCCAGCTGGGTTTCTGTTCCCTGCAGCTGAGCACTCTTAACTGGCCACTGGCTCAGAGCTGCTCCGAGTGGGGTCCACAGGCCGGTGTCGTCCACTGGTTACCATCGTCCAGGAATGGTTACTGGTCCAGGAGAGATGTTTACAAATAGAGAGGGAGCCTGTGTCGCAACGTGACCTGCGCTATCAGTGGGGGTATTTCCTTAAACATAGTATCCACCTGTCAGTCCATGATGGACGAGATGCTTAAATAAAAGACACTGGTCCTCCCGCAGGATAGCAAGAGCAGCCGGCACCATGCACAGGGCTGTTGTGATATCACGGCGGTGATGCACATGATCAATCTTTTTGCAAAGACACTAAAACCTATCGCTGCTCTTGTGAAGGGGACACATCTCGGTGAGGGAAAGTGATGGAGGACCTCCCGGCACGCAAATAACCCAGGAGCAGGGTACATATAACCCAGGCCCCTTCCAGAGGGTCCAGGTCCTTCCAGAGGTCTGAGGTCCAGCTCAGTTGTCCTCTGGGGACACCCAGGCTCCTCACTTCTGAGCTGCCTCAATAATTGTTCCAGACCCTTCCCACTGGGACATTTCAGGATCCCACGGACATTAATCTCAAACATTCTCTACCTCTTCACACAAAAAACTCTAGTGAGAGAGAAATAATGTTCTCTAAAAAGCAAATGGCCATGGATGATTTCCAAAAATTAAGTGCAAAAATTACAGTGCCGATATATGATTTGTTGGTAGCACAGATTCAGCAACGATTACCAGTGGGATGCTGCCTTAGAATTGCCAACACACAGTGTTACGTGTTGAAGTGTATCCCTCCAAAACAGGTATGTTGAGTCCTAACCCCCAGTGCCTGAGAATGTGACCTTATTTGGAAATAGGGTCATTGCAGACATCTTTAGTTAAGTTATACTGAAGCAGAAGAGGCCCCCAATTCAATGACTGGTGTCCTTGTCAGAAGACGGAGACCTTCAGGAGAAGCCATGTGATACAGAGGCAGAGGCTGGAGGGATGCAACCACAAGCCAAGGATGCCAGAGCAGAACCACCAGAAGCTGGGAGAGAGGCCTAGAATGGATTCTCCCTCAGGGACTTTGGAAGGAACCAGCCCTGCCCACCCCATGATCTTGGACTTGGGTCTCCAGACTGTGAGAGAGTATTTTCTGTTATTTTAAGCCACCCAGTTTGTGGTTCTTAGTTTCCTGTGTCACTAGCCCCAGAAAACTAACACCCGTGGTGTGAAGGCTGGGGTGGACTGATCCCTGGAAAGGAAGCCAGGGCAGCCCCTGGAGACCAAGGGTGGGTGGGTTAGGAAAAGCCTGGAACTGCTGGGAGAGGCCCAGCTTGTCCAGGTGACAGCTGTGTGAGCTTGGACATGTTCCCTGAGATCTCCCAGTGTTCTCATTCTTCCCCAGAGTAGAAGTGATGTGATAGCAGGGGACAGGTCATGGGTGCCCAGTGGGAGGGGCCGGGCTGCAGGTGCCCAGTGGGAGGGGCAGGGATAAAATCCTGGAGGTACTTGTCTGCCAGCCTCTTTTCACTCTGTGTCTCCAGCAGTATTTCTGTTACTACACACTATTAAAATGTAATCACCTGCCTACCAGCTGGGAGATTCCATGTTTCTAAGTGATGTTTCTGTATATTTGTATGACACAGTGATGAAGCAAAAAAGCTAATAATACAATGAGAAAGAATGATGAACAAAATGAGTAATTATAATCCTTGTTATTGAGCTTGACCGTCTATACCCTTACTGTGTTTGGTGTTCTCTGCAATGGTTGTGTTAGTAAAGTGCACTACCAGTTAGGAAGGACAACAAATAACACTTACCAGTAACTTCTATGGACAAGACACAGTATGAACTAGGAATTACCGTCATCATCATTGTTGTCCCCATTTTACAGATGAGGGAAATGAGGCAAATGCAGCATGCCCAAAGTCAGACCCAAGTTTTGTCTCCAGGCAACCTAGCTCCAGCATCACAAATTTTAGCCTCACAGAGGATTTTTATTTACTGTAATCTTATTGGCCAGGTATGTAGGACTGTTGCAATAACTCCTATGATGGAGAGAAAAAGCACAGTGCCTGACATACAGTAGTTAGAGGAGATAATGAATAAGTGGGTAGATGAGTGGATGGATGGAGGAATGATGGATGGATGGATGGGACTCAGAAGACTCAGGAATGTTCCTAAGAGAAGTGTGAGAGCCTATATTTAAACAAAAGCCTCCTGACTCCAAACCCAGTGTTTTTTTCCACTCTGGTTTTGACATTATCTGTAATATCTACGAATAAATAGAAGTTCTGTTTCTATAAATAAGAATGCAATTCACATACATTCTCTTTCATATTAGATCAATCAGTTCTCAGCCATTTAAGACAATGAAGAGGGTAGGAAAAGCATATTGTCCCAGGACCCAGGCCAGCGATGGCCCGAGGACCAGTGCAAACACCAGGGCCTGGAATTCAGCTCCAGAGACGTTGAGTTGGTTGGCCTGGGGCATGGCCTGGGACCTGTGATGTTTTTTTAATTTCCAAAATCCTTTGGATGAGAACCAGCAGTTGAATATCACTGGCCAAGAAGACCTCCCTTCCCAAGCCCTGGTTAGCACACCCATGCCAGTTTACACCCTGCATCCAAAACCCAGAAGTTCTTGTATGGGAAAATAGAGAGGCAAGGAGGGCCATCCAAATCAGGAAGAAAAACAATAAAAAAGGAAAGTCAACTAGGATTAGGTTTAGCTGTAAGGAAGAGAAAAACCCGAAATAGCAAGGACAAAGAAAATGGAAGCTTATTTCTTTCTGGCATAAAAATTGGAGGTCAGAGCCCAGGCCTGGCCCTGCAGCTTTGCTCTGTGGTGCCCTGGGGCACCCGGCTCCTGCCCCCATGGTGCTCATGGCCCCAGATGGCGGCTGGCTGCAGCCGCCTCCCCTGAATGTCAGGCAGCCGGGTGGGTACCAGATGTTTATAAGGCAGGCACCCTTAAAAAGTTGTCACTCGACACTCTCTTTTGCATCTCATTAGCCAGAGCTCACTCATATGGCCACTCTTGCTGTGAGGTCGGTTGGGAATTATAGTTTTTATTCCTGGCAGCCCCCTGTCCCCTAAAAACTGGGGTTTCTATTACCATGGAAGGAGAAGAGAACAGATATTTGGGGACAGCTAGCAGTTTCTGAATCAATACCCGAGTTTAGTTGTCTAAACCAAGTCACCAACTCACCTTCGGACCGAATCAGGGGTCCCCAGGACATCTGGTGCGTTGCAGAGGGCTCACCATTTCTCAGCGACCGAAAGTCATCGCAGTTCTGTAATTTTAAAAGGAGAAGAAGTACAAATTAGTTGAACAATGTTTATGAGAAATGTACCCACTATCAGGGTTGATACTCTGATTCGTACATGTTCCTTCCTGCTGGAAACGTCAAGTCACAATGGATGAGTTCAGTCAGGGGAGAAGGAGGAGGGGGGAGGCTGGACCACCTGGGCCTCGGGGTTGTGCAGGTGGGGTGCCCAACTGGATGGGGGAGGGCTGGGCAGCAGGAGGGTTGGAGGAAGCAAGATGTAGCCCCCTGTGCTGTCTCCAGTTTCTAGCTCTGGCCCCTTGGCCCCTGGGGGCATCGTCTCAGAGTCACCCTTTGTTCTCCACAGCCTGCGGCAGACACCTGCTCCTTTTAACACCTTTGCCTGATGAAAAGTTTCAATGACATGATAGAATCTGTCTACCATATACCTGCCATGGGGTGCAATGTGTCCCCCAAAAGATGTTGCAGTCCTAACCTCAGTACTTGTGGACGTGACCTTATTTGGAAATAGGGTCTTTGCAGATGATCAAGTTAAGATGAGGTCATTAGGGTGGGTTCTAATCCAATATGACTGCGTTCTTGCAAAAAGAGGACATTTGAACACAGACACAGATATGCACAGAGGGAAGACATGTGAAGACACAGGGAGAAGGTGGCATCGATCAGTCAGGGAGCTGGACCTGGAACAGATTCTCCCCCAGCCTCACAAGGAATGGCCCAGCCGACGACACCTTGATCTCGGACTCCCAGCCTCCAGACTGTGCGAGGGTAGATTTATGTTATTTAAGCTGCCCAGCCTGCGGTACTTCGTTACAGCAGCCCCAGGAAACCAATAAAACACCCATCCTAGAGGAGCTTGGAAAGAAATACGTGAAGCTCATAGTGTAGAGAATTTGAGAACCGGAAACTCCTTGTCAAAGCTGTCGTGGTCATTAACACCCTAGGGTTTCTAAGGGGCTGATACAGGCTCGGAGCCCCTCAGCGGGCAGGCACCAGGAGTCTGTGTTCCTTTCCTGCTGTTGTTCCAGAAGACCTACTGTTTGAGAAAAAGTGACAGCAAAATCAGGGCTCACTGGATTTCTTCTGCTGTGCATTTTGAATGATGTTTGGCCCTGATCACCCAGGAAAACCGCCCAAGTTTCGTAAGGAGCACAGGAACAAACGCGTCCCCAAAGGAGAGAGAAATATGCAGTTGCTGAACCAAAGGCCAGCAGAGCCCTCCGTGCCTTCCCCAGCCACAGGTGACACATGACAGTCACTTCACATACTTGTCTGTGGATGAAGAATAACTCTCCAACCCAGAAGTGCAAAGCACATTTCAAATTCAAAGTTCTGAGGAAATGAGAATGTAAAGTTATTCATAATCCCAGCATAAATGCTGAACGGGAAAGAACAAAAACCTGATTAAATAACCTAGTGGCTAGGATTCAGCAGTGTGCCATCGACTTGCTAAAAATAATTTCAAATTAAAATAACATTTTTACACCGAAATATGCATTCAGTCACCTGGAGGAGAAGAATTACAGCACCATGACAAGCAAGGTCTGATGTGATGGCCAGTGGAATGGTATGGTCTAAGGAAGGACTCAAGTTAGCCGCCCAGCGACACTGGTTCTCCACCCAGGACTGTCCACCATTGAAACCTCATTTCATGTCTTTTAAGGGCCAAGTCTGCAGGGCCCAGCACCTCCTCCCTGAAGTCTGGCCCCAGAAATGCCCAGGCCCTGGGCTTCTGATCACAGAGCAACCCTCCTCATAACAAAGAGGATGAGTCCAGAGGTTTAGAACAGCAAAACACCTACTATTTTGCACGTCGTTCCAGAGGATTCCATGCAGATGCGGAGTTTGCAGTGCAGATAGACTATGGAGTTGTTGATGAAGGAAAAGATTTTCAGCTTAAACTGGGCCTTGTTGGAGTTCCCGTTCTCAATCACATTCGTGTGTGTATTGGGGATAGGGCAGCTGGGAAGAGAGAAAGTGACTCATTAGTTCTAAACTGGCCCTCCTGTCCTTGTTCCCAGGTGAGTTTCCTTACCGTGCACCTGAGTGCACACAGGGCATCCCCACTAGGCTCCAAGAAGGCAAGGATGGCTAGGTCTCCAGTTCCCAAGAGGAGGGTCTCCTGAGGGCACCACCTAAAACCCGGGTCTGCATCCATGCATGTCTGGAAATTCAGAGGGTCCAAAGAAGGCTACACAGAGGGAGTGGGTGCCCAGTGCCCCCTGAGCCCCTACCTGTTGTTAATGAAGCCAAACATGACCGGGTCCCTGGCATTGCTGGATGGCGTTGCCCAGCACTTGGTCAGGACCACCTTGAGGTTGCTTTTCTGTTTATAGAGCCCTACTTCGATCTTGACGTCATCACTGGCAGACACGGTATAATTTTGAGGAATAGGAGAGTCTCCAATAAATAACTGCATTTCAGTGACAAAACTTCCAGCACCATGGAGGTCCTCGATGATCGTGTAAACCCTGCAAGAGGGAGCGTTTGCAGGGGGGGCTCTGCTTCTGTGACCCTCCTGTTCCCATTTCTCCCCAAAATACAACTCCAAAGAAAGATGGAATTAAAACAAGACCACCCAAATGAGAACAAGCAAAGAAAGGCTATTTTTTTTTGAGCTGGCTAGAGCTGGGGTCAGCCCCAGTCACTAGAGTTTGGTGGAGACTCAAAGGCAGGCAGAGGAGGGGTGAGCTTCACAGGGGAAAGGGGGAGACAGGCGTGCCCTGATGGGGGCGTCCTATGTGACTGGCTAGGGGAACAGATCTGGCTTTCCCTGGTTGGTTCTAAACCGGAAATGGGGACAAATCTAGGGAAGCTGGCAGTTATTAATCAAGTCTTGGCCACTGCCTTTTGTATGTTCAGTCTCTCAGAAGGGTCCTCAAGTGATTAAAACCGAAAGAAACCCCCAAGTGATGGTGCTGGGAGGAACGTGAGCTGCAGGGAATTGGGGAGAGATCTCTGCACTCACCCCCACTCCGGGGTGTAGCCCGATGACGTCAGGAGGTCATTCTGGAAGGCACAGTGGATGGGGCTCAGGATCTTCAGGTGATGGATGATGCCCTCTGGGGACAGGTCGTTCCTCAGCGTGGTCCTCACCACCGTATTCGTCATGTTCTGAACACAGACGGGAAATGAGTGAGCTCCCGGGCCCCAGCAGGCCCCCGACATGGCTACGGACCACAGTTCTGGGTGCAGGGGTTGTTTAAAGCTTATCCCCCCAAATATGAAAACCTTGACAACTTTTTCCCAGTGTAAATTGCAAAAGAGAACATAACGTCGTGACATCTGGTTTAGCCTATTTCCTGTACCGGCTTTCTTCATTAAAAGAGAACCAGAGACAGACTAGATCAGATGATACCCCAAACAATAGATTAGATTCTTCCCCAAATAATCCCCAAGTACACTTCTGAAAATTAGAGAGCAAGCCCTCACCAAAGGAATCGAGTTAAAATAAACTGGTTAAAGTCTGCAACTAAGAAGTACTAGGGATGTCATGTACAACATGATAAATATCATTAGCACCTGCTGCACTTTATATATGAAAGTGGTGAAGAGGGTAAACCCTCGGAGTTCTTACTCCAAGGAAAAAAGTTTTTTCTATTTCTTTAATTTTGTATCTATATGAGACGACAGATGTTCATTTAAACTGTAATAATCATTTCATGATGTACGTAAGTCAAATCATCATGCTGTACATCTGAAACTTATACAGGCTGTATGTCAATTACATCTCAATAAAACTGGAATAAAGACTTTTTTAAAAAGAATCTTTAGCTGTTGGATATTATTAGTCTCTCTAAGTTTTTATACAGATGCTGAAATTAGAATGATTGAAAGTCATAATAATTTTTAGAATTCATTTTCCTTGGTAGAGATTCCTGATGCATTAGCTTCTGGGAACAAAGGTGGATAGGTTCTTAACTGAACGATCCAAAATGGAAACATTTAAACACAAACTCTTCTTTGTTTGCTTTTTAAAATAAAGTGCTTGTGTTCGTATCTCATATTTTTAATTATCTGCATGATGTTTACAGGTCCTGTGGTTTCTTCAGCTCAGAAGCAGACCCTCATTCAGCACATTTAGTTTTACAATAGCCATGAAGCCACATCTCGGATTGGGCTGTATTAGAGGCACCAAGTTTAGAACATGTGTCCTCACAGTGGTGGACATTATGTGCCTTGACTCACTTTGAAAAATGCCTCAGAAAACCTGGACAGTCCCCTGCTATCTTCACAAGAATTTTACACGTATTTATGAAGATGATTCTGTACTTCGTGAATCTCTGGGGCACGGGCTAATTTCTCTCTTCTTAGTCATACTCTGAACCATCTGAATATGGTATATCAAACTGAGAGGTGAGACCTTAAATTTAACGGAAACATAGATAGTATGAAACATAGTTTGATGTATATAGTACATTAAACTGAGAGATGAGACCTTAAATTTAACTTTTTTTAAAAACTAGGAGGTCAATAAAATTTAACCCCCTTCCCCGCAAAAAAGAGGAAGAACCTGCTAACCGTACCTAATCTGTTGTATTTGTATAACTAAGTCTCCAGGGGGACACTTAGTTTTTGACAAATTTCAAAACACAGAAGAGCTCTTGTGGTTTCCAGGGCCTGGATGACTCATAAGAGATGAATTTCCCTCTGCTCTGAAAGCACCCTGAATTTCACTGAATTTAATTGCTAAACCAGGTGTTTGTCTACCACGGAAAAACAAGCAAGTGGGAGAGCCGACGCCTGCAGCCTTGTGTCTGTGCCTCCGTGTAGGCGGTGCTAGCTCCCCCGAGGGCAGCCCGGCCAGCCCATCGCACCTGAGCACTGCGGGCAGGACTGTCTTATTTTCTAGCATCTGTCACTTGAGGTCTGCAGGTCCTGCACCAACGTGGACCTGAGAACCACAGCGGCAGCTCTGCCCACACCCGCGCCCGCCCCCCGCCAGCGTGTGTGCAGACTCTGGCTCAGAACTGAAGTCGCCCAGAAGCTGCGGCCCCCCGCACTCCGCACCTCCCACCATGGCTGCTCGCTCCCTCTCCGAGCCCCCACCTCCAGGTGAGAGTCTTAGGAATCTTTAAGAAAGAGAAGCCAAACCCTGGTTATTTTTCAGTTGTGCTGGCTGGAGGGGTTGGAGGGGGACTGATGAAGGCTGTGGTCACTGGAAACGTCCCAGCTGGTCCGTCAACCCAGCGGCCCTGTGTGTGGGTCTGAGGACCACCCCACCCCCGTCAAGGGGAAGGTGGAATCACGCCTGAGGGCGGCCAGCCGGACCCGCAGGTGCGCGTGGTCCTCCAGCTGCCTGGGCAGCCCTCGCCCAGGGTCTGGCCTCCAGGCAGGCTGGTACCTTGGAGCTGCCGTTGTCCCCGTGCCCTGTGTCCCCTGCCTGCCCTCCCCGGGTCTCTTCTGCGAGAAGTCTCCCACTGTGTCTCCCCTGCCTCCCCTCCCCAGGGCCCTTCCTACTGAAGCCCACGCCAACTCTGAGCCCTTCAGCCCGCGATGTCGCCTCCCTGTGCCCTTGACCTGGGGTCATCAGCAAGCCTAGCCCATCCAGAACCTGGGCTCACCTGCCCCACGAGGGAGCTCACCCAGGGCTCCAACCAGAGCCTCTGAGGGTGCGGGTCCCTTGCCCACCCCGTGCCATTGAGGCCCCTGGAGAGGCAGAGTCGCAGAGGCCGCAGGGCTGGTCCTCGGAGGCCAGGAGACCTTGACCTTGACCACCGTCCCCATAGACCTTGATGAGCCTCCAGGTCCCACTGGTTAAACGTGGATGACAACACCTGGCCTGGGGGTGATGAGGGGGCTAGACACCCAGCCAGCAGGTCCTTGGGGTCCTCAAGACCCGGTTCCCTCTCCACCCCTGTGCTAGGAAGCAAAGCCGGAGACCCTCAGCCCCACCCCCGCCCAGCCCAGCAGCTCAGCATCCCTGAGGACCACCTTCCCCCAGTGCCATGGCCGGGCCCCTGCTGAGACCGTCCCCCAGCCCACCTCCCACAGGAGGCCCTTCCCCTTCGGGCCGCCGTCCCACCCAGGGCCCAGCCATCCCACTGGCCAGAGCTACTCGAACACCCTCCACCTTGTAAATCCTGCCCCATTTCTGGCCTCCCTCATCCGGCTATCTGCACTTGCCCCCTGGGGTCGTGGTCCACCCCCCATACACCCCTTGGGACCACTTCAGCCTCCTTCCAGAAGGCCCCTCCCCACCCCGGGCCCAGGAAGCCCAGCCCCACCCTGCTCTACTGGGTGATGGCACCTCCCGTGCCAGGACCTCACATCTCTCCAGGGACAACACCACCCAATGCTGTTTCCGCTCCCCCCGTGCCCGGCGCTGGCTGGACCCATGGAAGGTGCTGCCCGTCGGCCTGGCGTGGCCTTGAAAGCAGTGGCCAAGCGTTTGGAGCGGGAAGGATGGGGGGTGAGGGGTGCAGGAGCGTCACTGTGGCCTAGAGGCAGCATTTGAAGACGCAGGACCTGGAGCCATCAGCCCACCACGTGATGGACGCTGCAAACCAGAGGTGCTGACATGGGCCCAGGACCCCCGGCCCAGAGTCACCCCAGCACTCGGGGAGGCATGGGAGCCCCTCTCTGCACGTGAGATGCGAATGCCTCCCGGCCAGGACAAGCCCACTCCCCACACTGCGCCATAGAGGAAAGGCCCTCAAGTAAGGAGATTTTGGATGGGCCACGGCTCTCCAGCCACCCCGCATCCCCACCAATGCACGGGCACACACAACCGTTCACACATTCTTCACAAACACACTCCCACATGCACACACATGCTCGCCAACACACATGCACACGGACACATTCTTATACACGTGCATGCACGCGCACACACACGCTCGCCTACGCACATGCACACACGCACACTCACCTACGCACGTGCACACGAACATGTTTTCATACACGTGCACACATGTACACAGGCACACACATTCACACACAGGCTCCCGGCTTTCCTGCCCTTTCTCCTCCCCCACTGGCTCTCCATCCCGCCTGTGCATCAAAATCACTGGGAGGCTGTTGTAAACCCTGACTTTCCACCAGAATCCCTGCACCAGGGTGCAGCCTGGTCCCCGGTGAGAGCTCGGTCCTATTCTAACCCTTGGTTGGGTCCTCCTGCACTTAGAGTTGGAGGCCTCGGGGTGCAGGGTCTTCCCGGCCCCCCAGGCCACACGCGGACCCTCCCCGGATCGAGATCCAGACTCCCAGAGCCCCCTCCCCGCGCCCCATGGTGGGTCTGAGCCCGGCCTCACACTCTGCACGACGGTTCCGCACTCGCCCCACGCGGTCACCAGGATCACGTGTGTGCTGTTGTGGTCGCTGACATTGCAGGACGGGTGTCCCAGGTACAGGGAGGATTCAGGGATGGACTCCTGCTGCAGGAAGCGCTTCTGGATGGCGATGGCCACCTTCTCGATCTCACAGAGCACCCTGACGGCCCCGGTCAGGTTCAGCCGCGGGGACAGGCCCTGGGGGGCTGGGCGGGCACCCTGCACAGAGGCAGCCCCAGGTCCTGCTGGGGTAGGGGGCTGCTCTGGGCCGGGGGTCTGGGATGTGTTGCCAGGAGAGTCGCCTGCAAGGCACGAGGAGACAAAGGCATAGCGTGGGTCTGTGCTTTGGGACAGCCATGTGAGCCTGGCCAGCGAGGTGGCACAGGGCGGGGGCAGGGCAGGGGGCAGACAGCAGGTGGACCACCCTGCACCCTGCAGCAGCGCACACCAGGGTCGCACGTGCCAGCAGAGCCACACACATGCGTGTTGCATGTTCCTGCCAGCCCAAGCAGCTGGGCCTGCCCTGGTTCACCGTGGCCCCCGTGGCTGGGGGACTGAGGGGTCCCCTGCCCTCCCAGACTCTCCCAGGCCGACACTGGGCGTGTGCTGAACCCTTGGGCTTGGGATCAGCCATCACCCCTGGGGGCCCCTGAGTCTTATCTCTAAACTGGGCTAATGAAGTTTACTTTCTGGATCCTTGCGTCCCTTGCTCCTACTCCAGCTTCCTGCTTCCCTAAAGCACGCTGGGTTTCGACCTCTAGAAGAACACGAGGCTCTGTAAGAGCATCCACCGTCCTCGGAGGGCAGACCTAGGACAGGCCTCAGCCCTCCCGGAGCCTCCTCTACGGCCCGGCTCTGCCGCCTGCCACCCCGGCATCTGCCCTCTCATCTCAAGATGCTGCTCACCTGGCTTCCCGGCCCCAAGATGCAGTCCAAACCCCTGCTCGTGGCGTTCACAGCCTTCTCAACTGGCCTCACCCGGCCTCGCTGGGCGGGGTGCTCCCCCTCTCTCCCACCCATCTCCTGTAGGCACCACACGGCAGCCAGACCACGCTGCGTGCCTGGACCATGCCCGCCTTCAACAGCTCTGTTCTTACTGTTGTACCCACTCACCACACCCTGCCCCACCACAGCCCCCTCTGCTGGTGCCGTCTGAGCCATCCTTTAAGACTAGCTCGAAGACACCTCTTCCAGGAAGCCTTCCCTGACCACACTCATGGGACTGAAACAACTTAGTCTCCTCAGGGCCTCCTGCTTCTGCCTCAAGTAGAGCATATTCCATATTCCTTGAGACACTGTGTTCACTCCTATAAGCATCTGTCTCCTCTACTTGACCGCAGATCCCTGGATGGCAGGGGCCATCTCAGGGTCAACAGTGAATCCACGAAGGCCCCATGTAATGGGAAAAGTGCTGTGTGGACAGTGGGGCTGAGTAGAAACGCTTCCATGTCATGTGTCATTTGTCACACAGGCTGTATGTTTTGCAAGATCATCTTTTAGCATCTGAGAGGACACACCTGAGTTGATGTGTGTATTTTCTCATCAAGGGCATCAGAAGAAACACTCGGAGATGAGGCACCGCCCAGAAGGCTGGAGGGATGTGGAAGGATGGGGCGGCACAGGCATGTGCACACACACACACACACACGTGGTGCACACATGTGCACACACATGCACGGTACACACGTGTGTACACACATGCATTGTGCACATATGCATTGCACATGTGTGCACACATGCACGTGTGCAATATGCATTTTGCACGTGTGTACACAATGCATTGTGCACATATGCATTGTGCACACTGCACACATGTGTACACACATGCACGTGTGCACGTATGCATGCTTGCACATGTGCACACACACGGAAACTTGCCCAAGACATAAAAACATGCCAATCTCGTTTAGAAAAGACGCACTTTGGGGATGAATGTCCTTCAAAGAACAGGCTATCTGAGCGTATTCCGGACAAGGGATCCTGAGACTATTACCTTCGCAGGGTCTTCCAGAATATTCCACGGGGAGGTCGGGGATGCCTCCCTCGCAGCTGCAGGTGAAGGACCCCAGGCTGTTGCGGCAGGAGGAGCCCGGGGCGCAGTCGTCCTCCCCGCTGTCACACTCATCGTAATCTGCGGCGTTTAGGAAACAAGACAGGAAACCCTCACAGGAGGCTTGAGCATCGCGGCTCTGCCCACTGTTACAGGCAGCCTGCATCTCGGGAACCAAGGTTAAAATTATCAAATGATAGCAAAGATGGCCAGTTCTGCAGGGTTCGGGAGACAGGGCGGTACCCCGATTTTCTGCCGGGGATGGGGGTGGGAGGCGGGTGGCAGGAAGTCTGCAGGGGCTGTTCTGGAAGGAGGATGATGGGGGCGGATGCGGGGGGGGAGGGTGCAGGCAGCTCAGCATCCCCTCAGCTCCCTGGAGACCAGGAGACCAAGGGGCCCCACCTGGACCCTGGTATCAGGCAGAGGGACCCCGGCACACACTTGCTTTCATCTCTAAGCTCAATTACTTACCTTATGAACCATAATGTGCCTTTATTGCAGAAAATGGATAAAAACCAGGACAGCTTAGCAAAGAACATAAAATCCCCCCGTGAGGCCACCTCCCAGGTGTAAGCGTTTGCATGTTGGTGTATTCCCTTCCAGCCTTTTGAAAGGCAGACTGCAATGCAGCTAAGATCACGTTTTATACACAAATGTGAGTCCTGCTTCCATCCCATTTCCTTGGGTCAGGAATATTTTCTATCTCAGCAAACCTCATTTTTAATAATTGCCTGACAGTCCATGGCATGGATTACCAAAATTGACTTACTACCTTCCCTATTACGGGACTGTGGGTTATTTCCAATCTTCTGCTTTTAAAGTAACACTGAGAAGAATGTCTTTGCATGTAAACTATAGTCCACATGAGTTCTGTTTCCTTAGGATGGAGTCCTATAAGTGCTATGATCGTGTGCTACATGCAATAAGCCGGATAAAACATTAAGGAAGAAAGACAAATATCATATGATATAGCTTATCCGTGGAATCTAAAAAATTGGTACAAGTGAACTTATTTACACAACAGAAATAGAATCACAGATGTAAAAAACAAACTTATGGTTCCCCAGGGGGTGAGGAAGGGATACATTGGGAGATTGGGATTGACATATACACACTACTAGATATAAAATAGGTAATTAATAAGGACCTACTGTATAGCACAGGGAATTCTATTCAATACTCTGTAATGACCTACATGGGAAAAGAATCTAAAAAAGAGTGGATAGGTATATATGTATAACTGATTCACTTTGCTGTACAGCAGAAACTAATGCAACATTGTACATCAACTGTACTCCACTAAAAATTAAAAAAACAAAAACAAAAAAGCAAAGTAAAAAAAACCAAAAAACCAAAAAAACAAAGTGGATGAAACATTTTTAAAGCTCTTGACAAATACCAGGAAGTGTGAGCAAATCCTATTCTCCCAGCGCTGTGTGCAGGGGCTGCTTCGCTATCAGGATTATCTTTAAAAAAAAAAAAATTCCTTGTAGATGGGCAAAAAGAGTAACTCATTTTAATGGGAATGCCTTTGATTCTTCCATCTTTGTTAGTCACGTGGGAGTCATCTTTCACATATGGTCTATTTGGGTCGTTTGTGCCTGTGTCTATTGGGTTCTTAGTATTTTATTACCAATGTGTGTGATCGCTCTTTATTTAGGATATAATACTTCATCAGATTGTTGAAATTACTTTTTGGTTCACTGCTTGCTTTACAATGGTGACTGTTTTGTTTGACATGAGAGTTTTAACTTTTTATAGAGTCAAAGAGTCCAGGCTTTTCCTCTGCAGGCTTAACCCTTCTCATTCCAAAGATCAGAAAAATATTCATCTATATTGCCTTTGATTTTATCCACACATATAACTATAAGCCTTTTATCATTTATTCTCAGGCATGCTATGTGCTAGGGTCTGAACTGTGTGTCCTCAAAATCTGTGTGTTGAGGCCTTGACCCCCAGTGTGACTGCATTTGCAGGTGGGTCCTTTAGGAGATAATTAAGGTTAACTGGGGTCTTTAGGGAGGGGCCCTGATCTGATAGGACTGATGTCCTTATAAAAAGAGACAGCAGAGCGCTCCCCCTCTGCACACACAGAGGAAAGGCCATGTGAGGACACAGCAGGAGGGCGGCCGCCTACACGTCAGGAGCGGGCCCTCACCAAAATCAGCCGGCACCTTGAACTTGGACTCCCAGCCTCTAGAACTGTGAGAAAATAAATGTCTGTTGTTTCCATCCGTGGTATTTTGTTACAACTCCAGCTGACTAATACAATATGAGAAGAGACTCTAAATTGCCTTTTCTCCCTGCTTTTCTTTTCAATTATTTTTCCTAGGATCTCCTTGGAAACTATGCTTGGGAGGAAGTCTGACAGCAGAGAGGGACCTGTCTGCCCTCAGCCCATGCAAGAGCAGCAAAGGAGGGAGGGGCAGGACGCAGCCTGCAGAAAGGTTGCAGCATCCCCGGGAATCTTTGCAGGTTCACCCGAAGATTTTTCAACACTTAAACCTTTTATTTAAAAAAAAAAACCATAGGAGCAATAAGAGAGATGAGGGTCCTATCTGTTTCACATTCTCATCTAATGCAGGGAAGCCCTCAAGAGGAGGCGCGTCTTTCAGAAACAAAGCCAGTGGCTAGGATTTCACTGCCTCTCCTTTGCAGCGTGAGCCGCCATCGGGGTCCAGCCTCTGCCTACCCGCTATGAAGGGGTCACCTCCGACCACCTCCAGCAGAGGGGCATTCTGAAAGGCGGCCAGGAACGTGGCAGACACCTCCCGGACATCCACGTCTGCGATGACCAGCAAGTTGAACTCCACCACGACGCTGCCCCTGGAGATGCGGGTCACTTCCACCTGCACCCCACCTGTGTCCAGGTGCTGAAGCATGGAGGCTGGCAAGGAATTCCGCACCTTTAGAGAAACAGGTCTGGTGAGAAGAACCGCGTGCCGAGAGAGGAAAACGGGGTCCTCGTCCTAAGGTGGCTCCTCTGGGGATTGCAGCCAGCAGCAGCGCTGGCCTTGGGAAAGATGTCAAGGCCACAGGTCAGTGCTGCCGAGTCCCCAGGCCCGGCACGAATGCCGGTGGGGTCTGAGACACGGAGCCCTGTCCCCCAACCAGAGCCAGCCGGTCAACGTGGGGCTAAGTGCCAAAGCCCCCCCGCTACGGGGCTTGTAACTTGGTAGGGGGCTCACAGCGGCATTTAGGATCTGCTGCTCTTAGCTCAGAGCCCCGGAGGGCAGGGCTGAGCAAGTGGTCCTAGGGAGGGACACCACCTCCCCGACTCCATTTTTTCCAGGACAGTCCTTGTGACCCGCATACTGCAGAACACTTCCCCTTCCTTTCTTCCTGCTGCCTTTCCGAAAACTGCTTCCCCGTGAGCACCCTACTGAGACAGATAGTTCCTGCCTCTAAAAGCCTTGTTCATTATTCCATCAATTTGGACAGAATCCTACATCACACACCATATTATTCCATTCTAGCCCATCATGGCCAAAATGCCCAGAAAGGTACCCAATCTTGTAATGAGCTTTAAGTTGTGCATATAATGCAAATGTGCTATGGAAGAGCCCACTTCCACGGTTTGCCGTCAGAGAGAAAACCTGGTCTGCATCTGAACTGCATGAGGTTCAAGGCACAGGCTCGTGGATTCCCAGCCTTGGGACAGCCAGTGTGAACAAGTCTGTTGTCACCCATCAGAGGGTGCAGATGCCCAGGAGACCCCAGAGCCTCCTGCAGTCACATGGCTGCCACCTTTATCATTGGAAGAGTTGGTCTTCTCTCTCTCTCTGTCTCTCTTTCTCTCTGGGATTTCCAGAGAGGGATCTGCCAGAGTGCTGGATTAATATCACTTTTATCTGCATTTCGAGCCAGTCTCAAAGCGAACTGAGCGAACTGTTCAGCGAACTGTTCCTGTCAGTTGCTAGGAACTGACAAAGAACAAAGTGACACATTAACCCACAACCTCCCAAAATGTGTCCTAATGTCCTATGTAGGTGTTAAGTTGCATAATTATTTGCTATCCTGAAACTCTAGACAGACAAAAACTGTCCCCCTAAATAGGCAAAAGATGAAAAGTTTTAAAAAGGAGAGATTAATCAAGGAACTTAGGGTAGCACTGAAGCTGCCTCATGTGACCACCAGAGCTATGTGAACTGATTTCAGTGATTGTTGTTTAATGTGACGTGTAACTATCATTTAACCTAAGGAAGATTTGATATTGTTGTTTAATGTGATGTGTAACTATCATTTAACCTAAGGAAGATTTGATATACATATGAATCAAACCATCAGCAGCTCTTGAATCCACACACTGGGCCAGAAGCTGGGGACCTCAGAATAAGTAAAGCAGGATCCCAGATCCTCAGAACAAATAAAGCAGGATTCCAGATCCAGAGGAGTCCCAGTGGGGCAGTTCCTGGAGGCAGCATGACTGTTTTATCAGGAACGCTGATGGGATTGAACGGAATCACCAAACAGCGCGGCCACCAGCGTTGCTAAGGCTAAGGCGCCACCGTGTTATGACTCCACCAACAGGTGGCGCTGCCGAGCTCTCTCTAGTCTGCGTCTTAAACCCCCAGAACAAGGAAAAGCTAAAATGTATGAGACGTCCTCTATGCAAACAAGATCATGGCAAGTGCATTCTCTATTCATCAAAGGGTAATCTAACCACCAGCAAAAAGAATATTGAGATTGCTCCTCTAACTAAATTGTAACAATATACCATCGCAAAGAATGCCAGTGGGTTGGCGGAGGGCACTGCAAGGAAGAGTAGGAAAAAGAATTTTTTTAAGGTCGGATCATAGTGGCATTATTCACAATAGCCAAAAAGTGGAAGTAACCCAAATGTTCATCAGTGGATCATGGATAAAGAGAATGTGGTCTGTCCATACAACGGAATACTATCCAGCCATAAAAAGGAATGAAGTTCTGATGTTGGTACAGCATGGATGAATCTTGAAGACATTATACTCAGTGAAATAATCCAGACACAAAAGTCACATATTGTATGATTCCATTTCTATGAAATACCCAGAACAGGCAAATCCATAGAGACAGAAAACACATATCTGGTTCCAGGGGCAGAGGGAAGGACAGATGATGAGCTAATGGGTTTCTTTCTGAGAGGATGAAAACTTTCTGGAATTAGCTGGTGGTGATGGTTGCGCAATTCTGCAAATACAGTCTAAACCACTGAATCACGCACTTTAAAAGCATGAGTTTTATGGTATGTGAAATAGATCTCAATTTTTAAATTTTTTTCTTTTTAAGGCCGGTGGAGGCTTTCTGCTCTACGGGATCCCACATCAATAAAGAAGTTTCACTGACCAGGAAATGATGTGAAGTAAGGATGCAGCAGAGGAAAAGGTGTGTCTCCCACCTGCTGATGTGTCTGTCTAATGGCAGATCCAGGACACAAAGGCACCACACCAGGGCTGGAAGTCCCAGCTTCCTTCGGAAACGAGAAGTCTATAGCACCTTCAGGTCTGGGTCCCATTTGGCTGCCACTAGGATGCTACCACCTCCCTCCTTCACATCCCAAGAGAAAATAAGGACCGATTCCACCAACTTACCATCCTAAAGAATAGCTCTAGGAAGGCCTGGTACTCCTTGCTGCTTGCGTTGCGGAAGGATTCTGAATAATTGACGTTTGCTATTCTGACTTTTCCACTGAGCTTCTGGGCCGCTGCAGGATGGAGAATAAACACGTTTGCAATGGTATCAGGTAGCAGATTACCATCTCTATCTTTTTTTTTTTTTTTTTTTTTTTTAATTATTTATTTATTTAATTATTTATTTTTTGGGCTGTGTTGGGTCTTCGTTTCTGTGCGAGGGCTTCCTCTAGCTGTGGCAAGTGGGGACCACTCTTCATCGCGGTGCGCGGACCTCTCACTGTCGCGGCCTCTCTTGTTGCGGAGCACAGGCTCCAGACGCGCAGGCTCAGTAGTTGTGGCTCACGGGCCTAGTTGCTCCGTGGCATGTGGGATCTTCCCAGACCAGGGCTCGAACCCGTGTCCCCTGCATTAGCAGGCAGATTCTCAACCACTGCGCCACCAGGGAAGCCCCCATCTCTATCTTAATAACAGTATTTTTACGTTGGCCAGGAAGAACATCAAACTGAGGCTGATTTGCACTCTGTAAAGAAGGAACAGCACCTGGTACGCACAGACACAGCCCCCAGCTCCGGAGGACGACGGGACAGAGGCTGGGCGCAGAGGGAGACCCTTCCGGAGGCCGCGGAACCAGCTCAACCCCTGCGTCTCTCTCCTGCCTGCCTGGAGAGAGTGTGGCAACAACTGGAGAGTGTGACCTGACCTAAAAGCCATCAGGAGCAGGAAGGTGCACCGGTGAGAGCAGAGGTGGACCCATCTCAGGCCGGGGTCACACACGCGCGGGCCGCTCCTCCCCGTTACCTGTGCACGAAGTGGCCACGTAATTCACCAGCAACCCGGGATAACTCTGAGAGTGAAAGGAGGCACGATCCGGTAATGATGCCGAGGCTCAGCTGTACGCCAGCTGTGCAGGCAAACCAGGATATAGATAGTGTCGCCTTGCCACGCGTCTGCTTGGATCCCACAGCTCAGGACAGAGCGCCCAGAGGTCCTACTCTTCCCTCCGCCATCCCCACAGCCCTGCCTCTCCCTGCTTCGCACTGGTCTGTTCCATCTGAATCTTCTCCCTCCGAGTAGGGCTTCTAGGAGTACGTGGTCCAGGAGCATCGCCCCGCTGCATGCTGGGTCCCGAGTAGCAGCCGTCTCAGTTCTTGTTCAGTGATTCATCAGGTATCTGTGAAGCCCCTGCTATGTGTGGGGTATTCTGGGCAGTGAAGGAGGAAGGCTACGTTGTCCTGTTGGGTCTGAGTGTCCCTCCCCCAGGAGCGTGTTGCCCAGACGTGTGACAGACCACAAAGCTGTCCCACTATGTGTTCCTGGATGAACCCCAAACCCCATATCCTCGGGATCATGGCTGTCACTGTGCCTGAGGGCCACCGGTCCAGACTCACAACAACTGGAGAGTGTGACCTGACCTAAAAGCCATCAGGAGCAGGAAGGTGCACAGGTGAGAGCAGATGTGGACCCATCTCAGGCTGGGGTCACACAGAAGCGCGGGCCACTCCTCCCTCCAAGCACGGGTGAGACCTTCAGATGGCAGATGTACCCGAAAGCCCAGCACCAGCTCTCCCCCGGGGCTGCCCTGCCTGACCCTCCGGCCAGCAGCGACCTCCACTTCTCCAGCTTGCCATGAACTTGCACTTGCCTTCATCACCCACATCTCCTCTCTAATTTCCCAGTTCACAGCTAATTCGTATTTTCAAGCATATAAAAAGAAGTTCTAAACGTTTATGACTTAAGCATCCCCCAATGGGTCATCTTAGGCATCTCCCAAGGGATGTGCACCCCATCTCGAAGACCAGTGTTATCAACTCTTAGACAGTTGCCCAAGATTTGAGGACTAATCTGCAATATCAGGTCTGCCCTTGGCTGTTCAGGTAAGCTGGACATTCAAGAAGGTACGTGGATGGCAAATGCTAATGAGGAGAAAAGAGGAATTTTATCTGAATATATAACTATCGACAAGGATCAGCTCCACCTTATCAGAGGCTACGTTTGACTTGCTCAGTTCTACTCCCCTCCTTTTTACTCTGCAGCCCCAGGCTCAGTGGGCGGGGAGGGGGGCACTCACAGATCTGTCCATCATCATCCTTCCTGAAAGCCAAGTCCAGGTCTGTTAGGAGTGAGGATGGTCACGGGAAATGGATAGACCAGCACTGCACCCATTTCCCTGCCACGTACCCATGAGGACACAGATGAGCGAGCGTCTGCAACCTCTGCAGAGTCGGGAGCGCTTTGCAAAGCAGCCTCTTCGTCCACCACCTGTCCCTGAAATAAGCCCCCTCCTGTGTGGCCTTTGGACACCAGCTGAGTATGAAGTGAGCCAGACATTCCTACACTGAGAGGAAAATGGAATCCCAACATCCACAAGTTCATGCAGCTATTTTAAACCTTAACCCACCAAAAATCTTTTTCATGCCTTTTCTCCTCCCTTTAAGAACCAATGGCAAAAGCATTTCTGAAGCCCGTTACCTGTCCTCACTTTCAGGTGGGCTCTGGCACTTTCTTTTCCACATGCTTTGACCACGATCTCCACCAGGTACAAAACGCCAGGCTCTAGGCCAGACAGTGTCAGGCTTGCGTTCCGGGTCTCCAGGTGCACAGTGGGGGTCCGCGCAGAAATCAGGGTGAGCTGGAAAGTGGGGCGCAGGGTGAGATCCGCCAGCCATGCCACGTGAAAGCCCGTGCTGGTCACATTGGAGACGATGACCCTTCTGATGGGCATGGGAGCTGAGAAGTGGAATATAAATGCCCTGATTAAAATCAGTCCAACGTTCCCAGGAGACAGGAAGGAGAACCAAACCCCCTCCTCGGGGACATGAGAGTCCTCAGGGGAGGCCAGCCCAGGAGAGTCAAGTCCCCCAGCTGCCAGCTGCACACGTGGATGCAGAGTCCCTGGACAGCCCCTGAGCCCTGGGCTCCCAGGGACGGCACCCCTGCCCCTTAGGTTTGCTCTGTGTCCACCCCTGAGGTCCCGGGACCTCTGGAAACAAAGTTTTCTTGAGCAGGTTCTGGGCGGCTCCTCCAGAGCGGCTGCCCCCCTCAACCCCTGGGCAGACTTCCCAAGGAATCAGCATGGTGGGCTTTGCTGGCTACAGACCATTGCTATGGGGGACTTGTGTGATTTACATGGGCTTAAGAGCTTAGTTTTGGATCTAGCACTGTGCAGCAGAGGAAATGCATCCACGGAGCTGCATTTAACAGTTGGATGCAATCCAGGGCCAGGCTAGCTCAGTGAGCTCACACAGGGATGCCAAGGCCACCTCCCTCCGTGGGAGTCGCAGGGCCAGACCCGTTCCCTGCACAGAGCGGCTGCCTGTCTCCTGGGGTATCACCCAGGGGTCTTGGTGATGGCTCAAGCCTCTACAAGTAATGGGTAATGTGGAACTGCCGGGGGTCAGTACGGCTGGGAGGGTACAGAGCTGCTGGGGGAGCTGCAGCAGGCTGAGGGGGGGGCAGAACTTCCGGGGAGGTACAGAAAGGTTGGGGGCCCAACCCTGCTGGGGGGATGTGCCCCGAGCTCAGTGCACTTAATGCAACACATGCCCAGCTTCCTGCTCCAGCTGTTGGCAACCGGGAGGCTTAGGAAGGGGGAGGGCCGGGCTGGAGAGAAAGTGGGGAGACCAAGTTCTCACCCTTACTGACCGCCAGGGGACAGAGCTGCACTGCGCTGGGTTTGCCCTACCCAGTGTTGCTGGACTGCCCTGGACTGGACGACTGCGTGAGCCTTTGCCCAAGGGAGCTCACACACCAGCAGCTCCACGTGGCCCCTGGGACGCACCCTTCTTGCCACTCACCGCAGGCTGGGGTCTTCAGAGATGCAGGCGTGTTGGCCGAGGGCAGGTCTGGGGAGCCGGAGGGTCCAGGGTCTGAGTTTTTTGGCCACGTGGGGTCCAGAGGTACTGGCGGTGTGTCCCTTGTGGGGAGGCTGGCGTGCCACTCAACGTGGTCCATGGGGCCCTGGGTAGGAGCGGGCCGGAAGGGCGGCTCCGTGGTGGAGTTCGGGGGCAACCATCCAGGGGAGTCTGGTAGGCTGTCCATGGCCCCAGGAGGGGAGCTGTGGGTTGGCCCAGGAGCCCGGGAGGAGAAGGTGGTGCCAGCCACCCTGCTGGCCGTCCACCGGCTGGTCCCCAGGCCCGGGGCCACGCTGGCCTCCTCCTCCACGGCTTGCCCAGTGCTGTTCCTGCCATGACCGAGCATGCCGCTGACCCCTCTCCTGGGTGGGAGCCCTGCGGTCCAGGCCTGGCCTGCTGCAGTGGTGCCCCACGGGTATCCAGGGCTGGGGGACAGGGCGGGGGTCTCCAGGCCGAGGGCTGTTGTTTCTGTGCTGGGACCTGGGGCTGTTTCGCCTGTCACCGGAGATGGCGCACCACCCGTGGGGCTCACCGCATCACCTGCCGAGACACATCCTCTCTCAGACGGGGCATCTGGTCTACTCTGGTCAAGAGCCCCCCCCAGGTGACCTTAAGAGGGGGCACAGGCTATCCCCACGGGTGGTTAAGAATGTTTGACACGGCCCATGCTCGTGGTCTCCCAAGAGCTCTCTTGGAAGGCCTGGAGCCTCTCCATTGATCAGTGAGGATGCCGTGACCCCGAGATTAGGGGGTCCACCTGGGAGGCTGCAGAACCAGGACATAAACACAAGACTTGGTTCTTGCAGGCCTCAGATGGAACATGGATCCACGGGCCTTTGGGAAATTGGGATAATTTCCCCCAAATGTGTGCCCAGTGTGGGGCTAGGCTCTGGTCACTCTTATCAGCTTGCTGGCCGACAGAGGTATAAGAAAAAGGGTGGGAGAAGAGAAGCTGTGTGGGTCTTAGGAAGCAGGACAATATACACAGTAGTTAAGGACTAGAGGCTTTCTGCCAGGGAACCATTCTCTGCTGCTTCTTCCAGCCAGAAAGCCTTTGCAGGGATGGCAAACAGGTAGCTGAGCACCTCTGCTGCCCACCCTGTGTCCAGAGCAGACATTGCTAGTCGATCACAGCGTTTTACGTCTGTATATGACCTCCTCCTGCTTCACGCCAGGTAGCCCCAACAAGCTGATCAGACCTGGCCCCCAGAACATTGGGGCAGAGACATGCCAAGAATGGGGCTCAGAGGCCCCACATGAAGGCCTTCTCCACGCTCACCGGGCTCCTACACCATCTTGGGCTCCTGTCCACCCAGGGAGGGACCCCTGCCCACCCAGGGAGGGACCCCTGCCCCCAGGGGTTTCATCATGACTTTCTCTGACCCTTTCATTCATAAAAATAATTTAAAATCATACTTTCAAACGGCATTGGTATAAAGACTAGATTCATAATTGATATTTACTGTTATTAGATTATTTTTTTCTTTTGATTTTAAAAGCAATTAAATCATTCTCATGGGCCCCTAACAGTATGGTGGGCCCTGGGCGCTGTGCCCACGCTGCTTGAGGGAAGCCGACGCTGGTCCACCCCAGGTCCTCAGGGAGGGGGCTCAGCCCAGAGCTGGGGGCTTGGGGGCGGGGCGCACCGTCACAGGCCCGGCCCGGTCTGGAGGGGTGGGCGTCCCTGGCCGTCCGGCACCGGCAGGTGTACGAGCCCTCGAGGTTGATGCACTGGGCTGCCGGCGAGCAGTCGTGCTCCAGGCTGTCTGCGCACTCGTCCCAGTCTGTGGGCAGGAAAGAGACAGGACGGGAGCGGGTGAGAGAACCACCGGAGGCTGCTCAAGCAGAGCTAGATGGTGGCAACTTCTTGCTGACCGTCTTTGCAGCGAACGACCAGAAGGATGGAGCAGGGCGTCAGTGAAGCCCTTGGCATCCAGCACCGGGGCTGGCGGTGGGGTTCCCTGTGCAGAGCCCTCCCTGAAGCTCCTACTTGGGCCAAGGCGACGAACCGAAAGCCCGCCCTTGCCCACCTCCACCGCTGGCTGATCTGGGGGCAGAGGTTAGGGAACGTTGGGATTCCTGTGGAGGTATCAGCACCCACGGGTGTGAATATATTCCCCTCTTGTTTATTCTTTGTTCATAAGGTGCTTTCTCTTCCCTCTGATGTGCCAACATCCTCTCATATTTAGTGTCTCAAGAAAGAAACAGAAAAGTAACTGAGCCAGGAGGTATCCAGTTAGTATAACATGAACTTTCCAAGACACAGATAGGACGACTGTAAATACAGCCTCCCCGAGTCTGGGAAATGACTGTGAGAGACCCCAAAGCCCCGTGCCCCTGGGAAGCCCTGACCCTTCTGACCTGGGCAAGGAAGGCTCAGAGAGCCCCCCAGCCCTATAAATCCCCCCAAACCCTCCCCTACTACCATCCTTTCTCGGCCTCTGAACTTGAACTTATTTACAAAACAGAAATAGAGTCACAGATGTAGAAAACAATCTTATGGTTACTGGGGGGAAAGAGGGGAGGGATAAATTGGGAGATTGGGATTGATATATACACACTACTATGTATAAAATAGATAACTAATGAGGACCTACTGTACAGCACAGGGAACTCTATTCAATTCTCTGCAATGACCTGTATGGGAAAAGAATCTAATAAAAGAGTGGATATACATATATGTACAACTGATTCACTTTGTTGTACACCTGAAACTAACATAACATTGTACATCAACTCTACTCCAATAAAAAATAAATAAATAAAAATAAACCCTTAAGGAATCAATACTCAACCTGTATTTCAGGCTGGGAGGAGCCGGGGGTCGGGGGGCAGTCTTCCCACGGCTCTAGAAATCCATCCTTCAGCCCAGGTCCGGCTCTACGGGTCACTGCCTGTCCCATCCCCGCCCAGGAGAGCAGGTGGCTGTTAACAGAGTTGCATCTGCCAGCTGGGGAGGCTGGGTGCCTCGACGGGGTGAGGTTACCCTTGGGGAGTGGCTACCAGGCTTCCCGAGAGCTGCAGGCGGGGTCCCCGAGCCAGGCTCAGGGCGCCAGCGAAGCCCGGACTTGGCTGGACTTCAAGTCAAGATAAGACATGAGTCCAGTTTCGTGCAGAGAAAACTCTGCCACTCGGTGCTCAGAGGCCCGTCTTGTGGTTTTCAGTTTTGCTTCATGTGATCTTCACAGAAGCAGCCCCCACCGAGCCCAGCAGACTCATCAGCTGATGCAGCAGTTACACCCCGACCCAGATCGCCCTGGAGCGCAGCCTGACCTCCAGGTGGCTCGAAAGTGCTGGGGCGTTAAGGCCGGGGCTGGAGCCAGACCGGCCGGGCAGCAGGGCCACGAGGAGAGCGGAAGTCCCCGTGGAGACCTGAGCTCAAACCGCAGAGCACTGGAAGTTATCTTGGGGAGGTGACTCCCCACCTGCTTCGCTCCGCCAGCACGTGGCTCAGGGGTAAGTCTGAGTAAGATGCAGACAGCTCTGCTTTGTCGTGTACAAAAGCCCGAGGCCTGGCAGTTCTTGGGTTCAGAGCGGGAGGCGGGTCTGCGAGCTGTGAGAGCGGCCAGGCGGCCTTTGCGCCTCCTGGGCTGCCAGACGAGGATGTGGACCAGCTCCTGGTGCAGGACCTGCCCTCTGCTCCTGCCGGGCCTGAAGCTGGGATGAGGATGCAGCTCACTTCCCGGAGGAGGGGGCAGCTGTGACAGAGCCAGGACTCCTGGCACAAGTAAGCCCCCAGGAATGAGGCAGGGAGGCCCAAGGATAAGCCGCCCCATCCCTGAAAAGGCAGGCTCTGCGGGAGGCCCCAAACTGTCTTTGGGGCCCAGGTGGCCTTCGGAAGTGAAGCCTGGCCGGAGCCCTCAGCCCTTCCTGGGGGCCAGAGTCAGATTCTCACTCAAGGAGGAAGGTGGTCACAGAGAACTGGGTTCTAACGGCGGCAGGAACAGAGGCTGGACCAAAGGCAGTGCCACCGAGTCTGGAGAAAGCAAGCCCAGCCCAGCAGGCCAGGCGGACGGTGACCGTCCTGGGGCCAGGCTCCCTGCTCATGCACCGTCTCCCACCGCCCACAGAGGCGACAGGAGGGTCCACTGCGTCTAGGATGCTGTCAGGGGTGCGTGGCCGACTGGAAGCTTCGGGGAGCATGGCCAGGCCAGTCCTGAGGTCACAAGAGAGGGCGCGGCCCCCCAGTACTGTGATGACCCCAGGGGAACCCCTCACACAGAACAGTGCCGCCATCAGGCCTCGTTTGGCTGGCGTCTGCACAGAGCATGAAGGCACGAAGGGGCCACGTAGATGCACGTGGAGGCCCAGTGGGTTGTCTGCGCTTGGAGCAAATGAGCAGGACGGCCCTTCCGGAGCAGATTTTAAGGAAGGGGAGGGGCGAGGGTGGGAGATCCAAGGGGAGTGAAGGGAAGGCAGGAGGGACGGAAGGTGAGGGCTCGGGGACACTGCAGGACCTTCCGGGCCTGAGAACTCCCCCGAGATACGAAAGGGCATCCTAGAGAAGAGTTAAAGCGAAGTGTCGGCGGTGCTGTCAGACGTGTGCCGGGCACCCCGCTAACCCCACACCTGCAGGATCCCTTTATTTACCCTCCAGGGGGAATGGGTCAATCTTCCTGTCTCTCAGCTGAGCACACTGAGGCCCAGGAGGCGACACGCCTTGTACAGGGACCCACAGCGAGGGGGTGTCAGAGCTGGGATGCCAGCCTGGCCCGTGAGGCCCCCGCCCGCCGGGCAGTGTGAGCAGGAACGGACACCAGGCTGCTGCTGAGCTCTGGGCCTCCCCGCACGGGGCACGGCCCCCCCGGAGGACGACCAGGACACGTGGCCACCCAGTGAGCCGGGCGGGGTGGTATGGGCCTCGGGGAGAAGATGAGGTCGTGACAACATGACCGCCACGCTGCTGGGACACGTCGATTCACAGACGCGAGAGCTCCCAGATAACCCGGGAAAGCTCAGCAGTGCCAACACCACCATTTCTGTGGGCGTCGCTGAGGACAGGAGCTTTCTGTGCTGCGGTTTGTTGAATTTTTGCAGAATAACAATGAATGTGCTTCTCCAGTTCCCCGGCTGTGACTGCGGGGCTGGGGGCTCTGGGCCGGTGGGGAAGGCGGGGGACTTGGGTTCGGGCCTCCCCGGGTGAGGGCTGCGGCCCGGGGGCTGCCCCTGGGGCTCTGGATCAGGGAACTCTGTGCAGGGCAGAGCCGCCTCGTCCGCCAGTAACAGCCGAGGCCCCTCATGGCCCTGGGCGACCCTCCCACCACGGCCCTCAGCTCCGAAATGTTAAGCAAACAGCCTACTGTTTTTCAGGGATGCTGCAAGGTGAGGGCCTGCTGGGGGCTCCCAACATCCAAGGATACTTCCAGAACTTCTTGGGGGGGGGGGGGGCTTCAGAATGATGAACCCTGGGATATTAGCAATGCAGGGCACCTCTTCTTCCTTTGCATGAGTTTGCTGAGGCTGCCATCACAAACTGTCACAAGCTTTCAAGCTGGCTTAAAACAGAATTCATTCTCTCACAGTTCTAGACGCCAAAGTCCAAAATCAAGGTGTTGGCAGGGCTGGGCACCCTCTGGGGCTTTCAGGGAGGGTCCTTCCTGCCTCTTCCGGCTTCTGGTGGCCCTTTGGGCTCCTCGGCCTGTGGCTGCATCACTCCCGCCTCTGCCTGCATCTTCACGTGGTCTCCTCCACGGTCCCTGGGTCATCTCCTTTTCTGTCTCTTCTAAGGGCACTGTCACTGGACTTTGGGCCCACCCTGATCCAGGATGATTTCAGATCCTTAATTTCATCTGCAAAGACCCTTCCTCCAAATACGGTCACGTCTGAAGTCAGGTGTGTGCTTATCTTTTGGGGCCACCATTCAACCCACAGCATCACTTGACAAAGCTCTGGAATAACCTAAGCCCTGGGGCCAGGGGATGAGGCTGGGAAGCACCTCGAGGTTAGGGCTGGATCTCCAGACGACGGCTCAGATCTGTCTCAGGTGGGCCCTGGGGGTGCAGGCCGAGGAGCCACCCACAGGCTGCCCGGCGTCTGCCCGGCACTTATCCCCTGAACCCAGGCAGGCAGGCCCACCAGGTGCAGAGGGCCGCCGTCATCTCCATCCCCGAGGGGGTGATTGACAGAGGGACCCCAGGCTCAGCAGGCAGGTGTTTCCCAGGTGTGACTTCAGGTGTGACACTCCCGCGGCCCCTTCCCTGCATTCGTGGGTTGGGGGAGCTTGGGACAGCAAGCTGGCAGGCGACGGAGCTCAAAGGAGTTGACAGCGCTCACTCTGGGACCTGCTCCACTGGGGGGTCGCGCACTGCATAGATTGAGCCCCAGACAGGCTCTTTGATGTAGAGACTGTGGTGCCCTCACCGCACGAGGGAACTTCATCCCTGCTTTGACAGCAAAACCTTGCTGACGTGCCAGCTTTCTGTCTCTGTCTCTCTCTGTCTGTCTCTCTCTGTCTCTCACTGCCCCCTCGGCATCCCCTGCGTCTCTCCCTCTCTCTGTCTCTTGATGTCTCTGTCTCTGTCTTATCTCTGACTCTGTCTCTGCCTCTCTCCCCATCTCTCTCTCTCTCTCTCTCACTGCCCCCCTGCCCCCAACCCCCTCTCCCCGCCTCTCTCTGTTTCTCCATCTCTCCCCCCTCTTCCCTAATCTGTGACTTCCTGTATCACCAAGTAAAATTGCAAGCCTTTGGGCTAATGAAATAGATCTCCATGTTAACAAGGCGCACCGCAGCTAGGCTGTGCTGGGCCCCGATGCAGACACAGTAAGCTCCCGTCCTCGTGCCCCTCGTGGACCCTCCAGCCCGGTTCCACCCTGGGTTCTGGTGGCAGCTGAGAAACACCATCCAAGGGAATAAGCGTCCCTGAGCTCTGAGGGGTGCTTCTCCCATCAGGAATAGGAGGTGTGGGACACAGGTGGGCTCACAGTTTCGGGGCGGCAGCCCTAGGCCCCAGTTCCCATGGAAGAACACAGAATAAGGACTCAGATTTCATTTGCTTTATCTTTTGGAACAAAGTGAATGTTGATCAGAACTAACGCAGCCTGGGCTTTGGAGGGCATCGGGGCGGGACACCCTGGGCACGGGGAGGAGGACCCACCTTGCACAAGCGTCTCCCACGGGTCCACCTGGAACACGGTGTTCGCCCACAGAGGCGGGAGCATGGGGGACAGCGTGGACACGCCCACCGGGAACTCGGGGTCCTGCACCGTCAGTCTGAGCCTCACCACCACGCTTCCGGCCCGGAGAGACACGACCTGCATCCTCAGCTTCCCTCTTCGGTACAAGTCAGAAAGCGCCGGCGGAAAGGAGGTTGCAACCTGGCCCGGAAGAGGCAACAGATGCTCAGATGTAGCAGACTTTTCCATCAAAGTCTTCAAAACCGGTCAGCGGGGCCCCGGGTGTGACACATGGATGGTGCACAGAATCCACGTGTCCTCTTCATGACCTAGAGGAGGCGCCCAGCCACCCCCCTCTGGGGACAGCAGAGTAACCCCCCCGCTCACTGCAGCCCTGGGACAGTGGGCCGGGCCTGGTCGGTCTTGGTAAGGACTCAGAGACCATGACAGGCGGCTCTCCGTCCTGCAGCCCTAGATGCACGGCCCACTCTGGGTGCCCTGGAAACCGGTGCGAAGATAATGTGTGTGTGAGAGAGACGGTTGGATTGACTGATGGATTGGCTGAGGGACCGAGAGGAGCAATCCCGTGGCTCTTCGGAGCTGCCCCCCCTCCCACTGGGCTGTATCCCCAGGAAGCATAGGCACAGCCAGGTGATCAGGGCCACCTGTGCCCGAGCAAGGAGACCCAAGCCTCGCCCACATTCCTCCTACACCATTCCTGCACCCACAGGCGAATTACTGCTAGAAACAAGGGAGAATTCTCCAGGAAAGTTCAAAAACCAACCCCTCTCTGCAAGTGAACATTGAGAAGCAGCCCTCCTTCGGTCCCTCCCATGTCCACACATCCTGCAAGTAGAAGCCTGAACTGCCCTCTTGTTCCAGAATATCTTTCCAAGACGTTTGTATGATGAACAGCCTTGGGAGAGAGAGAGGATGGCCCCGTCCAGAGCACAGAGCAGATCTGTTCACCGTCTGATGTGGTAAAGATAACGTCTCTTTCTGGAGCAAGGTTTAGGCAGGTTTGCATGGGGGTCCTCAGCTGTGATGCAGATGCACTACACGTGCGTCACCCACCGGGTTCCCTCTGCATCACCCCCGTGGGACTTGGGGGCCAGCAGGGGACCTGGCACCAACGGGCCGCTCGTGTCGCCTGCTGTGCTGTGAGTGAGGGCATCCTTTGTCTCTGACCCAGGCATCTCGTGTCCTCTGCCAGCATCCATGCAACAGGCTAACTTACTAGCTTGCAGGAAGGGCCAAATCCTAGACCTTTCCCAGTTACTGACAGTTTGGCAAGTCGCTTTTTTCTCCAACTCAGCACCCCGGGATAGATGATAGCTGCTACTGGCCTGGTTCTCCCAAGCCTCATGCTGGTGCCTGCCTTCAGCCCCAGGGAGGAACGGATGCTTTGATCACTGGTAAATGCTTACTCAATGAAGCTGCCCCAGAGAAGGAGGACAGAGGCCCCAGGTCCCCCAAACAGAAGGTTCTACAGAAAACCCAGCCGAGCCATCAAGTGGTCCAGCCCATTTGAATCAAAGTTGGTTTGGCCCCAAACCTATTTTAAGTCATGCATAAAAGGGGGCATTTTAAGCAATGACCATGGGATTTGAGTCTGGCCCCTCCCTAGCCCTGGTGAGGGGCACTTGTCTCACACCCGCGCAGGGCGGGTTTCTGGCTCCGACTCTCTCTGAAAACTCCTCTGCCGGGCTTTACCTCGTGCAGCAGCTGCTGGGAGAAGTTCTGGAACTCGGGGCTCCCACGGTCCAGCAGCCCCTCTGTCACGTTGTGGTTTAGGATCCTGACTTTGACTTCGAACACCCGGGCCTCTGAGACAGACGGCAACACAAATTAGCTGAAATCCGGTGAGCACGAATCACATGCTTTTCCGTCAGTGTTTTCCAGTTTCCCCTACTCTTTGGAGGGGAATTTTTTAGAAAACAGATTGAGGCATGAGTCTTAGGTTTTAGTAGCCAAATTGGGGGAAATCAGCATGAGGAATATATGCCTCTGCGCTGGAGTGAAGGAAACTCAGACATAAACACACGCTTTTAGAGCCAAAGCAGGGAAACAAGGTACACATGCCACATGGCTCACCCCAGCGGGAACTGGGGTTCAACCAGCCATGTAGGGTACGAAGGCCCCTCCAGCAATTCCTCACCCAGTGTGGCCGCTGCTTTCCTTGGCCTCAATCACAAGCACACGCCCCAGCCAGGCCCCTGACACTCAGGTGACAAGTTCATCCTGATTTCTCTGGGACTTTCCAATTTTCCCACCAAAAGTCCCACCTCTCAAGAGCCTACTCTGTCCCGGACAAAATGATAGGGTTGGTCAACCTGTAAGGGAAGTGTCCTTTTCTTTGGACCTAAGTGAAGCTGGAAAAGATTCAAGATGGGACATGGGAGCATGTCTCTTTCGTTACCAAGAATGATACCCACATCCACAGCAGATCCTGCAGCAATGATCTAAATTCTAATGATCTAAAGGCACTCGCAGTTTGTCCCACCCTGGTTCTCCACCAGCCAGCGAGCTTCGGGCCGGTGGGGCAGAGTTTATCACCGCTGCATGCACACAGCCCCAGAAATGACACCAACGTTGTATAGCGTACATTTCTAGATGGGAGCCCCTCTGAACCTTTTCCCACCTTAGCAAGAGGAACGGGTATCCCTTAGGGCCCGGGATTCCCAGGCTCTGGTCCTGCCTACATCATAGAGCCTCTCGGGAGGTCAGTATCCACCAGTGCTTTGGGAATCCGGACTTACCGTGAGGCCCTGGGTCTCCACTGCTACGATAATCTCTATGGCCTCCAACATAGCAAGCATTTAATAATGTCAAATTAATTAGCTAAGACCTTTAAAGTGAATCGAGCTTCTTAAAAAAAAAAAAAATAGGGCTCTGCAAACATAAGGCATTTTTACAATACAGAGAAGGAATGAGAATCCAGCTGGGGAAGGAATAAGCTGGTAATCAGGAGTCTTATGGAATCTTCCATATTATCTACTCTGCATTGGAATGTAGGTATTTTTTCCCAAGGGCACAGAGTCCATGGGGTTGGGGCGGAGCTGCATGTTCCTACTGCACGTCCCAGCTGAGATGAATTTGCGCTGGGACGTTGGTCCCATCAATTTTCACACCTGAGATGAGTTGGGAGGGGACAGAGGGTGGAAGTGACCTGTGGGGATGGGGCCCCTCACGGTCCCAGTTTCCTCAAAGGGAAAAGAGTGTTCCCCCCATTTTCTCCGTGGAGCAACTTGAAAATAAAACAAGAAGGTGAGACGGCACCAGTTTGGAAATTAGAGGCTTGTGCAAAGTCAGGGGCTCGAGTTTTTGCATGGCTGGGGTTCTGGGGGCGCTCTGGGGGCCCGTTCCGTGTGTTTGCAGTTTAGCATGGGTCAGCCCCCACTCAGTGCATAAAGGGTGTAGCCCTGCCCCTCCCATCCCTCACTCATTCACTGCCACCATCACTGTCACTGGCGTTATCCCTACCCGTGAGACAGGCCCCCCAGAGGGTCCTGTTTTTTTAATTTTTATTTTATATTGGAGTATAGTTGATTAACAATGTTGTGTTAGTTTCAGGTGTACAGCAAAGTGATTCAGTTATACATATACATATATCTATTCTTTTTCAGATTCTTTTCCCATTTAGGTTATTACAGAGTATTGAGCAGAGTTCCCTATGCTGTACAGCAGGTCCTTGTTGGTTATCTATCTGAAATATAATAGTGTGTTTATGTCAATCCCAGACTCCCAATCTATCCCTCCCCCCAACCCTTCCCCCCCCCCCACCATAGCATCTTTCATACAGCGATTTCTGCCCTCTGCCTGCTCTGAACCCCCAGGCTGGGTCTCCCCCGCTGCTCTGGTCCCCAGACCAGAATGTCTCAGAGCCACACCGTCCCTATGCACACTTCCACGTCCCGCTGCCAGAGGCCAGCCTAGGAGGGAACTCCCCGGGCCGAACCTGACAGAGTTCTACACCACCAGGGTAGCACCACGACCAGGCAGAGGGGAGGTGGCATCATGGGGCAGGGCCAGTGTCGGCCACCTGACAGAGCCATGTGGGTCACGCCAGCTGCCTCCTGGACACTGGAATCCCCAATTCATGCCTACGCTGTGTTTGTTTGGGGCAAAAATTTTTTCAGGGCTCTGATGCAGTGGGCATTGTGTTAGCTTTGCAAGTGCACGGCGTGGGAAATGAGGCAGACTTCGTGAAGATCTTACAGATGCTCAGCTCTTGGGCTTGGGGCAGTTATACAGACTCAGCCGCGTGGAATTAAGTGTGGCAAAAGGTCCTTCGATGCACGCGAATCGCTACCCTCTTCTGCTTTACTATACTTTGGGCTTCACTCTATCTGACTGCGTTATGCGTCCTTCAAACCACAGCAAGGTGGGATCTTCACAGAGCCCTCATCACCGCGGGTGTCAGAAGGGCCCCCAGTCAGGATGAGACGCAGGGGAGCGAGGGGAGCATCGCGGCACCACTCCGGGACACAGAGCGCGCTCACTGCCCCCCAGGAGAGCTGGGGCCAGGCCAGTGACGGCCCCTGCCCTGCTCGTAGGAAGCACATGATTGGAATCACCGGGGCCAGCAGACTAGGCTAGAGAGGCAGACTCACAGGTAATGTGGATTTCAGACACGTGGCCTTACCGGTCCTGACAGTGACCGTGGTGGTGACATTGGCCCAGCACGCCCGGTAGCTGGTCCTCACCCCATACAGCACTCCGGCCTCCAGCCCGGCCACCTCCAGGCTCGTCCCCCGGGTGCTGGCGTTCCTGAGCGTCTCCTCACCCTGGTAAACCTGCACCTGGAAAGTGCAGTTCTGGGTGGAATGTAAGCTCCAAGACACTTGAAAGCTGCTGCTGGTGACGTTGAGGATCACGAGGTCTCTGACGGGAGGGCAGTCTACAAAAGGACAGGATGAGGAAGACGCAGAAAACGTCAGAGAGAAGCAACAGAGGCAAAAGTCAACAAGTGGGCCGACCTCAAAGTGAAAAGCTTCTGTCCAGCTTGAAACCATCCACAAAGTGAAAAGGCAACCTACAAACCGGGAGAAAAATCTGCAAATCATATATCTGATAAGGGGTTAATATCCAAAATATATGAAAATCATACAACTCATTAGCAAAAATAATAACAATAATCATAATCCCATTTAAAAATGGGCAATGGATCTGAACAGACATTTTTCCAGAGAAGACGTACAGATGGCCAACAGGCACGTGAAAAGATGCTCAACATCATTAACCATCTGGGAAATGCAAATCAAAACCACAACGAGATATCATCTCACACCTGCTAGAATGGCTATTATCAGAAAGACAAGAGGTGAGAAATGCTGGAGAGGGTGTGGAGAAAAGGGAACCCTTGCACGGCTGGTGGGAAAGTAAATTGCTGCAGCCACTATGGAGAACAGTATGGAGGTTCCTCAAGAAATGAAAAATAAAACTACCATATGATCCAGCAATTCCTTTCCTAGTTATTTATATGAAGGAAACAAAATCACTAACTCAAAGAGATACCTGCACCCCATGTTCATTACAGCATTATTTACAGTAGCCAAGCCATGAAAACAACCAAGCTGTTTTTGTAGCTGTGGTCATTATGGTGTGTGATGGGCTGAACTGTGTTCCCCTAAAACTCGTGTGTGGGGTCCTAACCCCCAATGCCTCAAACTGTGGCTGTATTTGGAGACAAAGTCATTAGAGAATTTGCTAAGTTAAAGTGAGGTCATCAGGGTGGGGCCCTAATCAAAGTCATTCGAGAGCTTGTTAAGTTAAAGTGAGGTCATCAGTGTGGCCCTAATCCAACCTGACTCGTGTCCTTATAAGAAGAGGAGATGAGGACACAGCCAGGCAGAGGGATGACCACGTGAGGACATGGGGAGGAGACGGCCGTCTGCATGCCAAGAGGCCTCTGAAGGCACCAGCCTGCCAACACCTTGCTCTTGGACTTCCAGCCTCTGGACTGTGAGAGAGTAACTGCCTGTTGTTTAAGCCCCCAGTCTGTAGTGTGTGTTATGGCAGCCTGAGCAGATTAACGCATGGTGTGATGTTTCTGGGCTACTTCTATAAATACTATCTCAACACAGATTCAAAGGGCCTGCTCTCCTGAGCCACAAGTACTTGATCATTTGCCCGAGGTCTTCTGCTCGGCTAATTCATCACCAAAACAATGGCCATGGGGAAGCAGGACTCTGGAGTCAGGCTGAGGTGTCCTGTGTTTTCATATCGACATTCATGCTTTAGGGAGTAATACTCAAATATAACAACCAATATGTATTTTAATGCTCAGATGGAATTAAATCTCTTTTTTTGGGAGAAAAATTCTGGCTTCACAGCAGGCACCTGGCCAATATGAATTATACAAAGCGTAGGGTGGCCCTCAGTCTAGACACCATCATTTTTACAGCAGAATTTGATTTCTATAAGAAACAAGCAATGAGGAGATTTTAAAAAAATCTTTTGCAAAACCATAGTAAAGAAAAAAGAATTAAAATATATGTGAAGTTTCCAAAGCCCTTCCTGTAAGGATTCATAGGATATATGCTCTCTAATATTACGAAAAAATTGTCTTTCTGACAAGTGTGTACGCTTCCTTTCAGTAAAAATTAAAATTGGCACAATTCAACCCATTTCCCTTTTTGCCTTGGCTGCCAAGAGGCTCAGGATCAAGATTGGTGACCCACCCTCATCCTGCAACTCAGCCCTGCTGGGTCCTTCCCGAGCTGCCCTTTAGAAATGGCAGTGCTCTGTGGCTGTGCTCCCCTACCGTGAGCCCCTGCAGGTCCCCGCAAAGCACGGGTATAAACTGGTGGATGCTGGAGAGACAGGTGAGCCCAACCCTCCCTCCATCTAAACTCTTGCAGCTTCCTGAAAACTCTCCTTGCATGCAGAGGTAGCGTGTACTTTGAAGAAGACATGTCTGTCCTTTTCACTGAATTGTCCTGTATTTTTCTGTGCCTTTGTCTCACAAGTGGTTTTCATTCTTTACGACACTGTCCTTTGTTTCAGCTGAGGACTGGCCAGCAGCTCAGGCCCTGAGACTGTGGGTCTCATCCCCACCTCCCGGCCACTGGGACCATGAAATCAAGACGATCACCTTCTGGGGGTCTAATAACCACATCACTTTTCGGTCTGTCCCCAGGAACGTGTCACTGAGAAAGTAAGGAAAAGCTACAACTTTTCTAAAAATCTGCTAAAAGCACTGAATGTTCTGATTCACGCAAAACACACAACACCCAACATTCTTTCAATCCCGCAGGTGACCACACGATGCCTGGCAAGTAGGACAGTGGGGCTGAGAACGAGGCCTGAGGCCTGGGCAGCAGCCTCCAGCTCGCAACGGGGCTGCAACCCCACGTCCTGGTTGCCATTCAGGCATCGCTCGATGTGGAACGGCAGACGAATCCGTATCATGGGCCTGTGTGTGGCCCTTTACAAGCACGTGCTATAGCGAGTGCCTCCGGGCTGAGGGGAATTAAAATAGAAAGGGTCCCCTAGGTGTTGGAAAGAACCCCGGGACTGGCGTTTAGGAAGTCTGAGAGGGTATCAGGCTGGCTGCAGACATATCCACTGTTTAAATTAAGACGCCAGAGGGTCCCTAGATCACTGGGCTAAGGAGCCACCAACAGGGTCGTTTCAATGGCTATGACACCCTCAGAAGCATCTGCAGAAGCTGCCATCCGCCCATGGTTCCTGCAGCTAAGGCGCTGTGGGCATGTGGCCCTCTCATCCGTAGAAATAAATCCTCCCTGCAGAGAATGCTACAGCCAAACATTTGTGTAGCTCTTTCTCCAATCTATTACCTTGAGACGTTTACAATTGTCCGGATTCAACCGTGTTTGACCAGCCACAGTGGCAATTTCATATGGTTTGACATTTATTGAGCACCTACTGTGTATCCAGCACAGTGATGGAAACAAGGATGGATTAAGGTCCACAGTGATGCCAGACACACACACGGGACGTCCAAGCCAGCGTGGCCAGTGTCGTAGCAGCAGTGGGGACACGGGGCTGTGGGGACACCCACGACGCTATGGGCACCCCCTCCCACTACATGCATCACACTGCCAGCCAGGCTATCAGTGACACACTTAGAGCTGCCGTTGGCTGAGTGCTGTGGCAGCGGGCATGTCATTCCACACAGCCCTTCTAACAATACCAGGTAATAGGTTCTACTGTACTATGATCCCATTTTACAGAGGACGAAACTGAGGCCTAGAAAGGTCAAGTAGAGAGTAAATGGCAAAGCCGTCCAATATCTAATGACAAAGTTCCCATGCTGTACTCCTAAACTATCCCACCGCCGGCAATAGACTGGGTAATGACCTCCAAAGATAGCAGCTCCTAATCCCTGGAACCTGTAAATATGACCTTATTTGGAAAAAGGGTCTTTGCAGGTGTGAGGAAGTTAAGGATCTCAAGAAGAGATTGTCCTGGATTATCCAGGTGGGCCCTAAATGCGATCACAAGAGAGAGTCAGGAGAGTGGACACACACATACACAGAAGAGAAGGCCACGTGAAGAGGGAGAAGAGAGAGGATTGAAGATGCTGGCCTTGAAGATGGGAGGGATGTGGCCACAAGCCAAGGGGTTCGTGCAGCCCTCAGAAGAAGGGCGAGGCAAAGAAGGGGTCTCCCCTAGAGCCTCTGCAGGGAACCTGGCGCTGCCGACACCTGGACTTGAACCCAGTGATAACGATGGTGGGCTTCTGCCCTCCAGAACTGTGAGAGAATAAACTTCTGTTGTTTTAAACCCCCAAGTTTGTGCTGTTTTGTTACACAGGCCCAGGAAATGAATCCACCTACCCACGCTTCTTTAAGTAGTTTTCAAGGCAGCTGTTGGTGAGACAGTACAACTTGTTGGAAAGTTCTTTGTGTTGCTGCAAAATCAGCCAACTTCTGACATACTAAGTCTAAGCGCTCTTCTGGAGGACAGACCTTGAGATACTTTAAACTGGAAATAATCCTTCTTTCCTGACCCTTCCTTCTTCCCTCTGACTTGGATTTCAGTTCATTGGCCAGGACACTTTCTGTCACTGCCTTTTGGCTTTGCAACGTCCCTCCCTCTGAAAATGTGGCCCCAGAAGATAAACCCAATTCTTGACTGTGTGTGATCCCAGGGTACCACTGCCCTGTGGCCCTCCCCGGGCTACGGTTGTGAACCTGAATTCAGGAGTCGAGAGTGATCTGAGTGAAGCACATCAGATTCTCTGTGTCCACGGGTCTGGGTCTTTGTTCCTTCCAGGCTGCCCTGACCTGTGTCTGGTGGGGCAGGAAGGGCGCTGCTGGGGCAGTGGCCTTGCCCGTGATCTCCCATGTCAGTCTCTGCTCCTCTTTAACCCCTGGGCCTGTCAGCTGGACACCTGAACCTTGTAAAGGTAGAAACACTGGGCATTTGAGCCAAGATGCTGAGCATTCAGTTGTTGAAAACCTGATTATAGATCAGGTTTGGGAACTTGAGCAGCAATCCGTGGCAGCCTAGTGGACTCTCCGGCGGCAGCCCTGCCCTCACCAAGCAGCCACCTCAGAAGACGGTTCTTTATGGAGCTGAATAGCTATCAGGCTCCAGCTGGGTAGGGGACCATGTCGGAGGGAGTGAGGATGACCCTTGAATACAGTTCCACTCCATCCTAAAAGCAGAACGTGTTGCTGGAACATGAAGTGCAAACCGGGCAATATTTCTTATGGGTTTTTTTGTGCAAGAATCCAGCTGCCCTGTGTGTCATTAACTGGGTGACTAATTTCACAAGAAAAGCATCTGAAATTTGCGCTGTATTTTCCACGGGTCTGTACCTCTAACCCGTTCCAGCAGATAGCTCATTTATTATATTAGCTTCTAAATTTAAAACATGTGCTCTTTCCCTTAGCCATATGCGATTGGAATTCACTCTAAATTTCTGATCGGGAGACACTGGCTTTGTCTTTTCTGCCCTATTGGAAATGAGGTCGGGGTGGTGCGCTTTCCCTGTTTATGTTCAGCTGTCGGCGTGGCAGTTTGGCAACGTTCCTCCCTGTGAACAGAGTCTGATGTTTTCTCAGATAACTGAGCAGAGTATTGTCAATAACTGTATTCCAAACTTCTGTTCACATTGGGGGTCAGGATGCCCCCCCCTGAGGCCACAGCGCAGGAGATCTAGGATGGTCTGCTAGGATTCTGTGCAAAGCTTTGTGGGCACATCGTGCACAGAGGAGATGCACAGTTCTAATCGGACAAAGCCCGCAAGGCACAGGAGAGGGGAGTCTGGTTGCAGAGGTGGGGCTGGTAGGTGCATTTTTAAAAATCCAGAGACCTTAGGAATAGCTACCACTCGATCACCCCTCTCCCCTTAAAGGGAAAAGAACATGAGGATTAAATCACTAATTTACTCAAACTCAGTTATAACAATATCCTCCCCAACCACTTCACAATGCTAGTGAAAGTTGCAGTTTTCAGAGAGGAATGTTGGAGGTGACATAAAAGTCCCCCACGAGGGAAATAGCTAAGAGCATTGTATCACTGCTATAGCATACCACTGTTACGCAAGCATTGAAAATCGTAATTATGAAGACAAGGTTGCTTCCTGGAAACCTTTACATGACATAATGGGAAGTGAAGAAAGCAAAATACAAAATTGCATATGTGGCAGGATTTAAATAAGGTTAAAAAAAAAAAAAACTGGAAGGAAACAGGAGAAAATGAAAACAATTTGCCAGGGTGCTGAGGCTGGGGGCGACTTATCCTTGCACTCCTGTAACAATGTTGTTAAAGCCATAAATCAGGTTTCAGAAAGAAGAGAGAATTCTAGCAGCCAAAGGGGATAAGGTGTGTCTGCATCTCAACTGAGGCTTCCTTAAGGCTTTCCTTCCCCACCTGGAGATCCCGGTGGCTCACCTTCACAGGTGCCATCCAGCTTCTGGGGGGATGAGGTGGGCGACTCCGGGTGGCCGAGGCACTGGTACGAGCCCTCCATGTTTAGACACTGTCCCCTCCCAGGGCAGGCGTTGAGTTCGTCATAGGAACATTCATCTACGTCTGTGGGAAAGGAGGACGGGTGAGAATGCTCATCAGGGCCATCGGTCCTTCCCATTAACCTCCAAACGTGTATCACACGAGCTGAGGAAGTGGTTTGGGCCGCGGTCCCCTGGGGCCTCTTGATGCCCTGCCTTAGAGGCCCCATCGATCACAGCCCTCTTCACCGGCACAGCTGGACCACGGCTCAAGGCACAGCTCCAGGTGCTTGGGTGGGCGCTGTGGCCCGAGCAGGTCACTTTGGGGCTGTGTTGAGTCTGAAATCATGAGGTCCAGACATCCTCCCCAAGCATCTATCCTGTGGACGGCAGTGTATGGATGGAGAAATAGGGCAGAGCAGCCCCTGACCTGCAGAAGGGGCCTGGCCCTCTCCTGTCGGGCGGGAGCACCTGCCCAGAACAGGCAGCCAGACTTCTCCACCACGAGGACAGAGCGAGACAAGGCAAGGCCATATCACCATTTTACCTAAGCCAGACGGAAAAAAAAAGGCTGCCGTCACCCACTAAGTACCAACCCCTCTCTTGGCCGCAATGAGGGGCTATTCATTCTTTACTAATCCTAGCTCATCTTCATGCTGGCTACCCTCCCTGTAGATGAGGTTGATTGAAATGCCCAATCACAGAACTGCCTCTGCGTTCTGACAGCACCCAACCTAGAACAAGCCCCACTTCCTTACCCCTCCCTCTCCTAAGCCACCCAACCAGAGCTGCACCCCATAACGGATTCTCTCTGACACCCTCCTGCGGACATGCCCGCGGTCCCTGCCACGCCTTCTCTCTCGCTGCCTTGTGAGATAACCCCTCCTTGTTCACCTGCTGGGGAGTTCCTAGGGTCTCCAGACGGAAACCTGTCAGAACAGACGAGACAAGCACTTGGCTTATGGGCGCTGCTTGGTTTGGATTTCAGGAACATTTGTAGAGTTGAAGGGAATTAAATGCCATCCTTAGAGCTTTTCCTGGGCTCCAGACCCTGGCATCTTTACGTGTGACCTTCAGCGTCATAGAAGGAGCTGCCTCACAAGAGTGGCCATCCTCCTAAGGGTGCAGCAAACTTCAGCTGCCTTCTGTAGCGGGAAGGACAGTGCTATTGGAGCCCAGCTGTCTGCTCACAGACTGTCCACGGTTACTTTCATGCCACTTGGCAAAGCTGAGCTTTTGAAACAGGCCATGTGGCCCACAGCCCAAAATATTTACTATCTGGCCTTTTTCAGAAAGTTTGCCGAACCCTGACATGGACAGAAAAAAAAAAAAAAAAAAACAGGTAATTTCTTCCAGAAACACATCTATCTGCTGTACCAAACTCAGATTTGTGCAAACTCTGCTTTAAGAGCCTTCGAGATATAAGGATGCCCTTAGCGAGGGTGGGAAAGAGGCCAGAGGGAAATTTGGGAACCCAAGAACTGAGGAAATGGGTTATTTGTGTGCTGTTCTGGGACTTGTTCTCCAGCCCCACCTGGATGGAAGGAGCAGCTGGGCGTGAGAGGCTTAGGAGGAGGCCGGGAGGAGGGAAGGGAAAGGGGTTGCTAGCACAGAACGAGTTCTCAAAATCTCGGCTTCGGAACTTGGAGTTTAAACTCCGGGCTGGGATGAGCTAAAGGTGGGTCTGACCGCCCCTCACCCGCTGGATGATTCTCCCATTCCCGCGGCCCCCGCCCCCAAGGGGACCACAAAGGGAAGCCGCACCTTGCACCCGGATGCCAATCACTTCATAGACGCGTTTCACCACACCGTCCAGCGCCGCGGAGATGCGGGCCACAGGCTCCGGCTGCGGCAAACCCAGCAGCAGCTGGGACACCGTGATCGAGGTGTCCCCCCCGGCCGAGTGCAAGTGGTGGACAGTGGCGTCCAGTGGCTGCAGGGCACTGGTGACCTGTGAAACCAGAGTCAGAGCATCAGGCGGTGGAAGGACACGCCCATCGGACAGACAGAGAGACGGAGGCCTAGGGACGTTAAAATTAACTGCACACACACACACACACCACACACACACACACCATTCTCCTGTGCAGCAAAAAACTCTCTCCAGTATTTTTATTTCTGTTGCCATTCCAATAAACGTCCCGCAAACCAGATTATAAATACTTTGGGGTTGAATTGCGTCTCCCCCCACCAAAAAAAATCCCCATGTTGGAGTCCTAATCCCCCAGAACCTCAGAATGTGACCTTATTTGGAGATAGGGCCGTTGCAGATGTAGTTAGTTAAGATGAGCTCATTAGGGTGGGCCTTGGTCCAAGATGACTGGTGTCCTTCCACAAAGAAGACGTTTGGACACAGACAGACACTGGCAGAGGAAACAACGTGAGGGCATAGGGAGAAGCTGAGGAGAGGCCTGGAGCGGACCTCTGCCGTGTGGTCTGCTACCGCAGCCCCAGGAAGAGACACCGGTCAACCACGGTCCCCCCACCGGTCCCTGCCCTTGCAGCTGACAACAGAGAATCAGGTCTGGAATTAGGGAACTGGACGTCAAACCACATCTGATATTTTCTGAAGTTTGATGATCCCTTTTCTCATTTCATATGAATTCCTTTTGTTCCAGTCTAATATCCCGAAATCTCAAGATAGCATTGATATTTGCCTTGGGAAGCCAGGCAAACAGCGTGACTACCAGGCCGAAGGGCATCACCGAAGCAGGCTTTGCCAACAAACCCACAAGTCTCCCCTGGGAACCGGAAAGGTGTTTTGGGGGCTCTGGAGCCCGTGCCCTCCTCAGCAGACTTGAAACCCTTCACAGGGGGAGGCAGGTCAGGAAGTCAACACTGGCCTCGTGCAAACCCCTCAGTTAGGGCGCCCAGCACCTGCTGCAGTCGGGAGCCCATGTGGACAGGCCCTCCTGAGGGGAGGAACAAAACCTACACACATGAAGAGGCAAAGGGTGACAGGGAACAATAACATTCAAAAACCAACAATCACAGCAGCTCCGAACCTACATGGATCAGTATGGTTCTAAGCTTTTTAATGTACTGTCTAAACCTCACAGCCACTGTCTCAGGTAGGATTATGATTATTCCTGTTTAACGCAGTAGGTATCTAAGGCACAGAGAGGTTAAGTAACTTGTGCAAGGTCACACAGCTGATGAGTGACAGTGTTGGGATTTGAATCCATGCAGTCTGGCTCCAGAGCCATGTTCTTACTGGCCAACTGGGCATCCCCAACCCCCCAACAAGCTAAGAAAAGACAAAAATCTCTTCTAGCTGCGGCAGTTAACGAGGCTTCTGGGTCAAGGTGACATTTGGGAGTACCTCTCAAGCCGTTTTACTGGACAGCCCAGAGCAAGGTGAGGATGGGTGCCATCTGTTTTGGGCTCACCCCGGCCAACTCTGGATCTGATATCATGACCCAGGGGCCGCATCTACAGGACCTGACGGTCAGGAAGGACCAGCCACACAGTGTGAGGGGTCCAGTGCGGAGGGAAAATGTGCAGCCCCTTGTTCAAAAATTATTAAGCATTTCAAGAGGCAACAGCCGAGCATTATACAAATGCAGGGCCCTTCCCAGCGTGGGGTGACTGCAGGTCACTCACCTGGGAAACGGGTCCTGAGGTCAGACCACCACCCTGGGCAGGCACCGTCAGGTGGTGGTGAGCAGTACCTGCCCCCAGCTGGGCTCCCAGGACCTGGGCGGGGTGGGGCGACTCCCAGTGCGTGAAGACGTCCTGCTGGTTGGAAGGCGCTGCTGAGGCGTCAGCAAGCGTGAGCTGTGTCTAGGCTGGGGCTCCCCCCCGGGGGTGGGGTGCGGGCGTTGCCCCTCGGGGGGCCTGTGGCCACATCTAGAGACAGTTTTGGTTGTCACAGCTGGGCACGTTTCTGGCCTCTTTTGTGTAGAGCCAGGCCTGCTGCGAAATCCTGTGGGGACAGGCAGCCCCATGACAGAGCCATCCAGCCCCAAACATCGACAGTGCCGAGGCGGAGGAGCCCAGTCTAGAGGTCCCCATCTCAGCACCTTCCAGAACTCCTGGGACTTCCCTGAAGCAGGAGCCAGAACTCGGGGATCCGTGAGGGAGGTGCTCAAGGGCACAGCTCTGGGGCCTGGGAAGGCTGCACCCGGGCCTTAAGCAACAGACCCTGAAAAGAGGAGGAGTTGCCTGCTTCACGTCGTGATGGGGTAGGGCTTGCACGCCATGTACCTCAAAACACACCAAACTGCACCCTTCCAAGAGTGCATTTTATTGCACAAAAAGCATATCTCTTTCAAGCTGTTTTTAAGTAAGAATCCACATTTGGTTCAGAGCCAGTCAGTTGGGGTCTCTTGTGGAATCCCTCCTGACACCCCGTCACCTACCATGGAGTGCAGGAGCCTCATGTGATCCAGGAGCCTGGGGTCGACTTGCTGGAGCTCCGTGAAGTCCATCTTCACCAGGACGGTCACATTGTACCAGAAACTCGCCAGCTTCCTCTCTGGAGCTGCCCGAGGGCACAGGGATGAGCCACAGGCCCAAGACAGGCTGGGGCCACAGGAGGCCCCTGGGGAATGGGGTGGCACGCTCCCGACCCCCTGCCCCCGCTTCTCTTATATTATATATGATCCTATTTATACCGTATATTATTGTACACAAGGTATACTAGATAACACGATGTATATTACTTATAACATATATACTATAATGTATACAGTATAATAGTATCTTTATATATTATATGTAACATAATATTTACATTATGTATACTATTACTTTATACTATGCTAATAAGATATATATTATACTAATATATCATGTTTTATAATATATTGTATATGGCACATTATATATATATATACAATTTATGTATGTTTCCCTGGCTCTGAACCTTGACCACCCCTTCTCCTGGGGGCCTGCACTGACTTGCCAGACGGGGGCCTGGGAAGGATTTCGGGTCCCCGTGGGGCTGCACAACCAGACAGCCCTCAACCTCCCGGCTCTGACACAGCTCAGCTCCCAGCAAGCTCACCGGGAGCTCTGAGGGCCTCCCCAGGCAAACTTGGGAAACTGGGGCCCCTTCTCTTCCAGGAACGCCTAACCCCGTCAGGGCAACTGGGAGCACACTTCTCCCCCGAGGCCTCAGTGGCCAGATTTTGATGAGTGAAATGGGCCCGTGCACAGGCTGCAGGCTCCCCATAAAACCCGGGCTGCTGCTACCAGAAACCCACTCCTCCCCGCACCTTCTCCCAGATCAGGCTTCAGCCCTACCTCGGGGAGCGGGGGCCGAGCAGCGGGGGCCCCCCGATGAAGGGCAGCACTTCTGAAGACCAGGACAGTCTGCATCCAGGGTGCATGGCGAGGTAGACGCTTCTGGCCTCACCACCGGGCAGATCCCGGGTCTGGATGCGAACTCCTCAGACCGATTCAGGGCTGGGGGACAAGTGAGCAGCGATTAGTGGTGTTGGCTGTAGAATCCCTGATGGCCTGCGTGGCGCTGTGTCTGGATGCCGCCTGACACTGGACTCTGTCTGCGGTTCCGAGGCGCGCAGAGCAGCCCACTCAAGGGCCACCTCCAGGCCTGGGCAGGGCCTCGTCCTGTCCTGCAGAGCCGCCATCGAGGCCGTTTGCTCTGACTCTAACGTAGCCTGACCGTCTTTCCTGGGAGGAGGGCAGCTTCTCCCAGGAAGCTGGGGGCCCGGGTGACCTGTTCCTCTAGGCCTCAGGAGTCCATGTACAGGGCTCTCTTCCACCTCCGTAGAGGCCCCCTTGCTGCTCTGTGTCCTGACAGCTCACTCACTCACTCATTCAATATTTACTGAGCACCTACTATGTGCCAGACACAAAGCAAGGTGCCTGGGACCCAGCAGTGGGCCAGAGGCAAAGTCCCTGCCTCAGGACACTTAGATTCCGGTGAACAGAGACCAATATGCCAATAGGCCTGCAAAAGCTCCGATGCACTAGAGCTGCAGGGAAGAAGGCAGGGCCCAGGGGCAGGTAGGCAGGGAAGGCCACCCTGAACAGGGGTCTCTGCAGGGGCCGGGGCACTGGTGGGACAGCCTGTAGCCTGATGCCCGGGAAGTGGGAATGTGCCGGGCCCCCCAAAGGTGAGAAGGAGGCCCCCAGGGCTGGTGAGGGCGTAGTGGGTGAGCAGGTGGGCTGGGCCACGGAAAGACCCCGGCGATGTTGAGGTGGGTGCCCTGGGGGTTTGGGGCAGGTCCGTGGTGAAGGGGACACTGTGGTGCCCTGCCCAGACTCTCACACTGCTCTGCCAAGCTCTGTGTCCCCATCTCCTAGGATCCTCAGGTGGCCCTTGGGGGCTGGAGCTGCCGCACCCCGTATGCAAAGCCCCAGGTACCTGGGGTTTTACGAACCACCTTCCGACCCCATGGCCAAGGCCGTGAAATCGCCCCCTTCCTCTGCTCCTTGCCTTCCCTGTCCTGCGTCCACAGCTGCCCTGAGGGCGGCCTGACTTGCTCATCCCTGCTGCGCTCTGGCAGCTGGGGTAGACAGCCGCCTGTCGAGAGCCTATTGTGATGGTCCAGGCGAGAGCTGGTGGAGGCTGGACCAGGGTGATGGGTGGAAACAGCGGGAAGCCTCCGATCCTGAGTGTCTGTAGCTGGCAATGCCCGCAGGACGTGCTGACAGACAGGACAGGGTGCAAAAGAAAGAGAAGCTTCAAGACGGTTCCAAGGCTTCAGGCCTGGGCATCCACTTGGCACCATTTCCAGGAGAAGCTGCAGGAAGAACGGCCTCGGGTGGAGCCAGGGTTTGGCCGTGCAGATGTGAAGTTTGCCACGCTTTCTGGAGGTGCACACGGAGATGGGGGGCAGCGAGGCCCTGTCCCCTCCCCTGGTCAACTCCCGGGAGGTCCGCTGAGGTCAGTCAGTGGGGCTGTGGGCTTCACACCTCCAGGGCCAGCCCTCACAACGTGCTCGGTGGGACGCAGCTCCGGGCAGACGATGCAGACGTGCAGACAGGAGCCTGCAGGAGGCAAAGACGACGGGGGATGTGCAGCCAGATGTGGTGAGGGCTGGCGAAGGTGTGGGCTTCTAAAGCAAAGAGCTTTCAGAGATCTGAGAAAGGCAGGAACTATCTGAGAATCCGGGGGCTCCTAGGGGGACTAGCCGGGAGCCAGGGTGCTGATATTCAGGGGAGGGGAAAGCACAGAGGAGGGAGAGAAGACCGGGAACCCGGGGGAAGCGGGTGTGCTGCTCTCGGCAGGGAGGTGGCCAGGGTGCCAGCTGATGCTGCCGGACACTCACTCAGTGGCTGGGCATCGGGGGTGGCAGGGCTGACCCCCCCTGCCGGGTCTGTGCAGGCCCAGCGGTGGATGGAGCTCAGGGCAGCATGGGATACAGGAAGCTGGGCAGCCGTGAGCGTCCAGGGGCTGAGGGCAGCAGGGAGGGAGCACAAGGAAGGCAAGACCCCAACATCAGCATCTGAGGAAGGGCCTGTGTGAGCTCTGGCCACCCACCGGGGGATGAGGGCTCCAGGCCTGATTGGGGGTCACTCAAACCCATCTGCCTCCTGCCCAGATCCATGTAAAGCTCTGTGTCCCACGTGACATTTAGAAGTGCCACTCTGGGCTCCTCAGACTCCAGGAAAGTCAGAGAAGGCGTGACAGCCATGCTCTGGAAACACACCCTCAGAGCTGGGGAGGGCCAGCCCAAGATGCGTGGGGTCACCAGGTGGAAAGGAAGAGCCGAGGGGCCGGGGTCCTAAGGGTGGTCCTCTGGGGCTCCCCAGAGTCTCTGCAGGATGCTTCACAGCCAGAAAGAAGGTGGTGGCCCCTCCTGCTGGGAACACATCACCAAGGCAGCTGCATCGGCCAAGGAGGAGAAGAGAAAAGGCAAAGCTGCTGAAATGCACGCAGGGTCCCCGTCAGCTCTCTCCTCGCGGAAGCTGAGCCCGGGCTCGGCGGTCACTGTCAAGAGCGTTCTCCTCTCCATGCTGTCCTTGGCCCCCGCCTCACTTCCTAGCTGTCCCGGTGGCTATTCCGATGTCTGACGCCCTGGAGAGGCGGCCATGCAGGGACAGCTTTGGGGGCAGGAAGAGCAGGCACGTGGTGCAGCCCGAGAGAGGCTGTGCTGGGATGGAAATGCTGAGACCCCTGGAGGGCCACCAGCCAAGGATTGGAAGTACATTGCTTTCTCTCCCATTAAAAACCAACCACCTCAGTGCTTAAGAAACCTGAGACTAAATGTATCATGGGCTCCTGGGACTGAGACATGACATTAGGCGAAAAAAAGGGAAATCCAAATAAAGTGTGGAGTAGAATTGAACAGTAATGCACCCACGTTGGTCCTTATTGGGGAAAATGCTCCCTGGTAATGTAAGAGCTAACATTAGGGACCCTGGGAGAGGGGTGAAGGGGGACTCTCTCTACTGCCTTTGCAAATCTCTGTCTGGAAATCGAAAACTATTCTAAACCAAGAGGTTTATCTAAATGAAAGGAAAATACCCACCAGGAAAAACGGGCTTGCAAAAACAGTGACCTGATCACAACAGAAGTGCTTTCGAGTTAAAGTTCGTGTTAATAGGGAGGCTGCTGGGAGTTCCCCCTCCATCCCCCAGGGCTGGCCGGCTTACGGAGAGCCAGAGAGAACAGTAAACAGCTCCAACTTGGTAGAAAGTCAAAAATCCTCTTCTCCTTCCCTAACTCGACACAAACAATGACCCAGGACTGCCCAGCGCCTGGCAACCCCAGGTGAGTCACGGTTCAATGAGATAAGGCGGAGATTTCTGTCTGAGCCACAGCCCTGAGCACTCTCTAGGGCTGGGGAATCGGATCCGCTCTGGAATAATCAGATAATAATCCTTCCTCGGAATTCTCTTTCCTCAAAGGGGCCCTGGCCATCGGCCTGGGAGAAGGGAAGTTTGGGGTAGGCTCCGGGCGCAGCGGGGTCCTGGGCTTGCCGCGCAGGTGAGCGTGCGGAGGAGACGGGCCGTGCGGGAACCGGGGCGTCGCTGCAGGTGGTGGGCGTCCACTGAGATGCTCGGTTCTGCGCTGCGGAATCCGTCCGGACTAAGTATTCCAACTTTTGTGCCGCAGTGTTTGCACCATATGATACTCATCGCAGCGTTATTTATAAGAACCAAAAACTGGAAACCACTAGATGTTAAGTGGTAGGAGATCGCTCAGTGCTGATCCAGCCCTGTGAAGTAGTGCCTTGTGGGCATTAAATCACGCTGGAGAACGCGATTTATTGACTCGGAAGATGTTCCAGATAAATTGCCGAGGGGTACAAGTGTGCTACAAAACATCTCCCACAGGGTGACCACCCTTCTGTAAAAGGTCTGCCCTGAATGAAACTGGAAGAAAATGTTAACAGTGGTTATTGTTGCGGGAGGGGGGTTGTTGGGGGGGGGGCGGGGGGAGGGCAGACTTATGGGCAATTTCCCTTTTCTTTGTTTCCAAATTTTCTACGTTGCTTGTGTATTCTTTTCTGTATTTTAAAAATACACTTAAAGAAAATCATGTATGACTTATCATGGCCTTCCAAATGTGGGACTTAAAAAAATTGAAAAAGTCATCGAGGCTGAAAAAAAAAAAATCACGTGTTCTCGTAATGCTCTTCCCTTTTTTGGGTTCTTGACTGTTGAGTGGGAGGAGAGAGAAGAAAGGAAAGCTGAGGTTTCACTGCTGCCGGGGATGAGACCGCTGAGCTGAGGTCGCTGAGACGTAAGAAATCCCACCCCCAGGCGACCCGGAGGTGAGTGCCTTCTTCCCGCCTCGCCTCCCCAGGTGCCCAGGCTGCCACATCCAGGCTGTGGCCCCAGGCTTCTCTGTGCCAATCAACCAGTGGGTCTCAGCGCATCACTTACAGGGACCTCTCACTTCTGGGTCCAAAGAGCCAGGCCGTCATGAGGCACTTCTGAACCAGCTTTGATCCGAGGAGCCAGGAAGGTGTGGAGAAAGCTGAGCTTCCCGTGCCTGTGGTGTAAATACTTCCGACCAGGCACTTTCCAGCTGCCCACGTGGTGTCCCTGAGCTCGGAGGTGGGGGGAGACAGAGGCTCACTGGGGGCCTCCCAAGCCGCAGGAACAAGCGCTGCAGCCCCCATGCCCTCCCCGGCGGTCACAGGGCAGCCCTGCAGCAGCTGCAATGCCAAGCGGGGCCCAGGCAGCAAGCCGGGACCCACCGAGCAGGTGTCTGGTGGGCTCTGTGCCTCGATATTCCTCCTCCCTGTCACCTCCCACGCGCGCCGGAGCCCCTTCCTCAAACGTCACCAACTGAATCCGACGGGGGTCCAGGTCTGTGCCATCCTGGTCAAGTCACCCGCCTCCCCAGGTCTGTGTCCCCGTCTGCTCCCCTCTGGTAGCGACCAGTAATCTCCTGCTGGCCTTTACAGGCCCCTTTTCCTCTCTCCTCTCCTTCCTTCTGGGCTCCTGCCTGCGTCCCCTCCACGCTGCTTCCAGAGTGACCCTTCCAAGGCCTGGTGGGGGACTGTGGACCCCACCCCACCCCACCCCAATTCAGCCCCCTCTGCCGGGCCTGGGGGCCTTCAGGGTGAGTCCTCCTCCCCTCGCCCCCAGCGCCTCCCACCCCGTCCCCCCGCCCAGCACCGGCCGCCCCATGACCTGCGCTTCCACAGAGCAGATCTGCCCACGAGACTCTAGCTAGAATGTTCTGGGCCTCTCCTGCCTGGCGAGCTCCTATTTAAAGGCGCTAACACTTTAAAAGTGGGGCTGAGTGCCACGGGAGGCTGGTTCGCTGGGAGCAAGACGAGTTTGCTTTCCTGCTTCCCTGCTTCCCAGAAGGCAGGTGCCTCCCGCCTTCTCTCCTGGGGGGAGGGCAGCAGGCCGCACAGAAAGGTGACCGCTCGGGCTGGGCGGGGCTGGGGGGCTCAGCCTCTCCTGGGGGCCCCTCCGGCCCTCCGGACCTGTGACCTCACCAGCCCCATGACAGACCGACAGCAGGTGGGGAGAGTGTGGCCTCTGCGGGGGAAGGCGGGAGGGCTAGGGCGGCCCCCTCCTTCTACCAGGATATGATGCTCCAAACCAAGTGCCGTGCGCCCCGCCTGAGGCCTCCCCGACCCGGGACCCCCAGCCCCAGAAGAGCGTGCTCCCAGGGCAGGGGCAGCTCCCGCTGTGCATGGGGCCCTTGGAGACGGGGGCGGCAGACAGGGGGCCGTGGTCACCAGGGGAAGGGACTCCTCAGACCCAGCGCCGCCCCTGCAAGTGTCCCTTCAGGGCACCAGCGGGAATACACAACAGGCACCCAGCCGCGGACCTGAGGCCAGCTGGCCCTTCCTGGTTTTTATTGGTGGTGGCGGCATTGGTGGCCGTGGTGTCGTTTTAACACTCCCAGAAGAGGTGTATTCCTGTGACCTGCTCAACCCTGAGCTGTCCGGTCATCTCTGGGCCTGGCCCTCTGGGCTGGATGAGTGCACACGTCAGCCATCCCGTCCTCCGCGGGCTTTGGAGGCTGAGCGAGGATGCGCTCAGGATAACTGCAGGCCCAGCCCGTCTGCAGGGTCTGAGGGACCCAAGACTCTACATCTGACAGCCCCTGGGGCTGGGGGGCTGGCACCCCTCGTGTGCGGCGTCCACGCCCTAGCCTGCGGCTGTCCTGCTGCCCGGGACCTCGGGGATGGACGGGTCACGGGAGCCGTTCCCACACCCCGCGAGCTGGTGCTTTCTGCATTTCGGAGGCGGCAGCCTCATGTCTCAGGGCGCCCTATTGCCACCCCTCCCACTTCCCCTCCACCACAGGGTGGGTGTAGGCGGGCCTCCTGCCTGTTCAGAAACTCATCTCAGCTCTGAAACTGATTCAAACGATCACCACCCACCCCCCCACGCATTCACACATGCACATGCCTGCACTCTTGCCCCCGGAAGAGGCCTTCTGGAAAGTTCCCTCCGTGTCGAGAGGCTGAGCCCTGAACCCCACACAGCCCCATCCGCCCGGCCTCAGACGCAGCCTAGGACAGCCTCAGCAGTGCTGGTCGCCGCCCCAAGCGTCTTTTGAACCACACGGAGGGAGTAAGAGGCCTTGGGGACCTCTGGACAGTTAGGGGGGCCCCTAGGGGACCCTTTCCATCTCTTTCACAGGTTGGGGTTCAGACTAGGGTTTCACAGCCTTTAGAATGAAAAGGCTGGCTGCCAATACAGAAGAGATCGCTGTGCCGGTTCTCAAACTCAGCTGCCTGTTAGAATTGCTAGGGGAGCTTTAAGAAATATCCCCGGGCCCAAGCTATGCCCCGGACTGAATCCATCAGAGTGCCTGAAGGGGGACCCAGGCATCATCGTTTTTAAAGCTGCCCCGGGGACTTCGGTGTGCAGCCGGGTCTGAGAGCCACCGCCCAAAACAGAGGTTCCCAGAGCGGGGCTCGGGCCGGTAGCACCACCGTCACCTGGGAACTTGTGCTTTACCCCTGCCCCGCTGGACCTGAAATCTGAGGTGAGGCCAGTGACCGGTGCTTAGACTGGCCCTCTGGATGACCCTGCTGCACACTTGAGGCTGAGAACCAGTGTTCCAGAAGGATCTAGTCAGCTCAGGGGCCGTGAAGAGTGACTATCCCGAGACCGGGCAGGACTCACGCGGGACGCAGTAGAGGCCCAGCTGCTCGTAGCCCTCGCAGCAGTCGGTCACGTTCCTCCACTTAGGAACCTCCACCACCACGTACTGGGTCCGGGAGACGGTCTTGGGGCAGCGCCGCCAGGGGACCCACCAGCCGCAGGGAACGTAGGTCAGGCGGGACGTGTGCACTGCCTCCACGCTCTGGAAGTTCTGGCTCACGCTGTAGTTGCACAGCTGGTAGCTCAGCAGGGAGAGGCCTTTTTCTACGAGGGAGGGAGGAGGATGGAGAAACGAGAGGGGAAAATGCCAGAATCAAACCAATCTGAGGGGTTCTCTGCAAGTCCTCTGCTTCTGCAAGAGCAGGTGAAACAAGACGCCCACACACGGCGGACCCCTTGGGATCTGCCCACCGGCCCGTATCCGAGAAGGCGATACAGTAGCAGAGACTCAAGGGATGCAGCATGACACCTGCTTGCTGAGAAATCCTCCTCCACAGAGCAGGAGATGCCACCCCAGCCCGACCCCTGCTCCCCGCACCCAGGGGTCTGACGGTACGCTGAAGGGGACACAGAGAAACCAAGCTTCTGGGGCTCGTGTCCTGGGCTCTGCTGCGTGTTCTCTGACTCTGCGGGCTGGAGAGCCCTGCGCACACCTCGTACCTCCACAATAAGGGCTGTCACGTGTGACGTGAAAACACAGCGGTTCCCTCAGTGAATACATAGTGAAGGCCCACTAAGCGCTGGGCACGTTGGCAGTGACACCCTTTTTTGGAATGAGATGAAAGATAAACACACAAGTCAAATACATGTGAGAGGTTCATAGATGGTAAAGTTCAGTCCGACCGTTGCTGTGGTCGGCGGGAGATGAGGGCACAGTGCCCGAGGTGGGACATCCAGCTGGCCTTTTCAGGCCCTAGGTGTCTCTCACCTGGAGCCTGGTTCCTGGGCACAGGTGTCCATGGCCTTTATCAGCTTTATCACTTGGTTCTCGAGACCCCATATCACCTACTACCTTCATCATCCTCAGACCCCTATGTCGTGGACCACCTGCCACGGGGTCCTGGGGTGTCCCATCTGCCCGGGGAGCCTCTATTGCCTCATAGAGCAGGGACCGTTTGAGGGCTGAAATATGTCCCACCCCAAATTCATAAGTTGAAGTTCTAACCCCCAGTACCGCAGAATGTGACTGTACTTGGAAAAAGGGTTTTTGCAGACATAATTGGTTAAGATGAGGTGATATTGGTGTAGGGTGGCCCCTGATCCAGTATGACTGGCATCCCTTATAAGAGGGAAAATTTGGACACAGAGACAGGAATGCACACAGGGAGATGCAATAGGAGACAAAGGCAGAGATCAAGGTGATGCATCTACAAGCCAGGGGTCACTAAAATCATCAGCAACCCAAACCACCAGAAGCTGGGGAGAGATGTGTCTGGGACAGATTCTCCCTCCCAGCCTCAGGAGGAACCAACCCTGCCAACACCTTGACCTTGAACCTCTGGCCTCCAGACTGTGAAGAAATAAATCTCTACCACTAAGCCCCCCAGTCTGTGGGGCTTTGCCGAGGCAGCCCCAGGGAACTGACAGGAGGGCCGTGGGGTGCCTCCCACATCTGCGGCCAGCGTGGGACTTGCTGCGTTCCTGGGCTGTCAGTGAAGGATGAATGAATGCTTTGAATGTAATTCACGTTTTCCGATACTCAAGCTCTGAGCTCTAAGCCTTACGAGCCTGTACAGCCGCTGGGTAGGGCGTCCATGTTGTAGTGTAAACCCTTCAGTGAGAAGGTGGATTTCTGGGGCGAAACTCAGAGGGCGCAGGAGAAATCATCTTCATCGCCGCCCCCAGGACAGCACTCCTGAAGATTTCCACCTTTGGCCTCAGGGTCCCCCACAAGCATGCAGAAAGCGAGACTTGGGGGCTGGTGACCCCCAGGAAGAAATGGGGCCAAGCCAGCCCTCACGCCCAGGCTGCTGGGAGAGCCTGCAGCCTTACTCTGGGCAGAATTGGGTGCTGAAGCCCACCGCCCCAGAGCGAGCCCACTCCCAAGCCATGTAGTGGCCTCCCCTGGGGTGGCAGGGCCTGTGGGAGTAGACCCGGCCTGTATTCACCAAAGGGCGGGTCCCAGGAAGCTTTGGGAGGGAACAAGAGGCCCTTGGCTGGGCGGGGTAGGGCAGGAGAAGGCGGCTTCCGAGGCCAGAGCTTAGAGGTGACTGGGATGAGGGGCTGGAGAAGACGCCACAGTGAAACGTGGTCACTAGTTGAGCGATGGCGCCATGCATGTGTTCGAGAGAACATGCACACGTGTGCATACGCATGCGCACACGCTCCTTCTTCCAAGTGAAACTGCACTTGGATCTCCATGTTCTGTTTTTCACATTCTATGAGAGGCCACCAAGTCCTCCCCAGGCCTGGCTTCTTGGCAGATCTCGCAGTAGAAACCTCTTAGCAGACCCTGCTGTTCAACAAATCCTTTCAGGAGCACAGGAGGCAGGGGTCCTGGGTTCTAATCCCAGAGGTAGAAAATCTTAATGCTCTGGTGGGTTCTAGGGTCAGAACTGCATTCACACTAGCTTCACTAATACCAGCCGTGTGATTCTGAGCATGTTTCATGCCCTCTCGGTGCCCCAGCCTTGTCATTTGTAAAATCATAGCTGTGCCTGAGGTTGTAGGAGAATTAAATGAAATCACGCCTGTACCGGAGCATGTGGTACCTGGGAGCAAACAGATGTGCAGCCCTGACGGACCACCTAGCGCTCCTGCGGGGTCCTCCCGCACATGAAATGCCTCCTAAGACCTCCTCTGGCTTCCAGACATTCCCATTCGTCTGCCACTGAGCTGTAGGGTTTGCATAGTACTCATTCCAAAGGAAATATCAAGTTGTTTTTTTTTTAATCACAATTCATTAAAAAAAAAAAATCACAGAATCCTGCCCATGGGTGAAAAATGTTTAAATTAGTACAAAACTGAAGCCGATGGTAGAAACAGAGTGGCTCTGTTTGAATTCCCAACAGAATAAGATGGATTTCTAGAGGAAAATGATGTAAAAGGTTTGCAATCTCAATTCTCTGAAATCTGGGGCTTCAGAAATCCAACGTGTTTTTAGCAGCTGACATGTGTCTCTCAAAGGCCTTGGACATGTGCTTGGTCCCTCAGGTCCCCCATGGGCCACTCGCATCCTCACTTGCTGAGGAAACGGGGCTGGCAGAGCCCAAGGTGAGCGGGAAGCCCCACTTCATGATACCCCCCTCTCTGGTGGGCAAAGGAGGTCTGAGCCAGGGTCAAAGGCAGGGATAGCCCTGGTGGAAGTCTTGCCCTCTGCCGGCTGTGTGGCCCTGGCCACTCTGGGTCTCCCTCTCCTTATCTGTAAGTTGAAGACTAATGGGCCATGGTTCCAGAGGGTTCGATTCTGACTCTCCAAGAATGTGTTACTCTCAGCGTGGCCAGCGGGCCTGTAACATCTGTACCCCCGGCAGAAATGCAGAGTTCCGGGCCCCTCCCAGACCCACTGACTCAGAATCCACACTTGAACCCCACCAAGCCCCAGGTGATTCAGAAGCGTTCCCGCCACCTCTTTTGTGGTTATGAAAAAGTATGGCCAAGAAGGGACAGACCCTGCCTCTCAAAGCAGGTGCATCTTTGCCTGCCCAGCTCTCGGCAGGGCTGCCGTCTTCAAGGGACCCACTCCCAGCCCATCGCCCCTCCGGCATCCCCGCACAGAGCCCGGACCCCTCACCTGTGAAGCCACTGGCCTGGCTCGGGCCCACGGCGGTGACCAGAACCAGCAGCGCCCGCACAAGGGTCCTGAACATGGTCGGGCGGTGGCAGTGGCTCTGGCCTGTCCCGAGCGGCAGCACAAAGGGGCCTGGGCCACCTGGACCCAGAGAAAGGGCCCTTCCCTTCCCTGCGCCGCCGACAGTGGCAGTGGCTTCAGAGGGTGCACTCGCCAGGAGCGTTCCCTTATGCCTGCTCGTAAACACCCGCCACTGCCGCAGCCGTGTCCCTCGGGGCACCTGCGTGTCACAGCCCATTCTCCCTCCAGGCAGATGGCATCTTTCAGGAAAGGTGAGTACCCAACTGCCAGGCTGCATCTCTGGGTCCCATCTCGTTGTTACGCAGAAAACACATTTCAGACCCGAATCTGACTCCCTCCATCAAGTCCAAAGTATTCTCTTACCTTATCGTCCCAAACTGGCAGGAGAAAACAGCAGCAAATCAAAGTGGTACATCAGATTCAGAAAAGCATCCTTCACACAATTGGACAGAACAGATCAAAGCCATAAAAATGTTCCTATGACCCAGTGATCCCTTCCCGAGGCTTGGTCTGAGGGCCATGAAGCTGCAGTCTCAGAGAGATTCATTACTTGCCGGAATTTAAACCGGCAAAGCGTGGAAGTGAGCCTTCGGGGGAGGAGGGGAGAGTAAGTTGTTATAGAGCATCTGGATGTAGCATCACCCAGATGTGCTCCCCATGAAGACGTTTAGCGGCGTGGAAACGGCACCTCACCACGTGAAATCAAAACAGCACCTCTTACAGCTCTGTCCCCAAAAAGACAACAACTCTACGATTCTATAAAATTGGGCCCAACCCAGAAAGGACCAGAGGACTAAAACACGGTGAGGGATGACAGAATGATAGCTGATTTATGTTTTATTTCCATAACCATCGTGTGTTGTGTGAACTGGATTTTTACATTTCGTATCAAATACTTCCTAGTTGATGACACGTCCTTATTCCTCTGTTGGGCTGTCTTTCATTGTTTGGTACAATTTTTATCATTAGACTAGGCACAATTATTAACATTAGATGAAGGTCTCATTAGTTGTACTGAGAAAACTTTCAAGTAGGGTAACAAAGATCCATCTTGGCTACATGTTTCAGAGGGATAATTCCCTTGTGTTCAAAATACAAAACAGTTCTGCCAGAAGGGCCCTTCTAGCCTAACTCCCAAAGGACATCAGTACATCTTTTATTCTCGGGAGATTAATTTCTGAGATGATTAACTGCTGCATTTGCCTTGTTAATGACTAGATCACAGATGCCAGGACAAGAAGACAAAAAAAGGGAGCTGGAAATAATCACGCAGCTAAGGGGCTTAGTGCAAGTCTCCTGGGAGACAGTACCCTTTATAGAAAAACAGTACTACAGGATTGACTCATAAACTCTGCTGCTGTAAAGGAGGTTAAAAAAAAAAAGTGTCAATAAGAAAAGAAAACATGTTAAAGCTATAGTATAATATTCAAAAAAATAAAATTTAACTAGCTCTAACAGAATAAATTGGAAAAGTATTATAATTAAGGGAAATATGAACATTTAAAATGTGAGATGAATCTGTATTACAGTATGCTATCATCTCTTAGAGCTTTTGCTACTATAACATATGAGCACTTCTATAAAATATGAAGGTGGAATCAAAGATAATGTTATATTTTAAAACTCAAAATTGGCCCTGTGCACGCACCATTTTTTCTCATCTTCAGAAACACCCTACGAAGTAAGTCCCTTATCCCCATTGTGCAGATAAAGAAACGGAGGGTCTGAGGGGCCACACAGCCAATGAGTGGGATTCAGCCCCGAAGCCCACGTTCTTCACACTCCACTCCACTCCCTGTCTGGCCACAGCTCCAAGAGAGGGGAGCAAAGTCAAGACATTTTACCAGCTGGGCGCTTCCTGCTATTTGGAAAGTGTCCATAAAATGTTGTCACATCATGCTTTCTCTTTATATCGAAACTCATATGATTTAAAAAAATAAACCCTCGAAATTGGCAGCCTATTCCTAGCTCTGTCCTCTCTCACCCTCCCGTTCATATCCTACGGGTATAGAAAGGGTAAGTGTGCGGGTTGTTTCTAGTTCATCCACAGCGAGGTGTTTCCCTGCAGCGTATTTTTTCTGCATGACGGCCACAGGGATTTTCCACATTTGACTTTTCCATGCAAGTGCTTTGAGGAGAAATAACCGTCCACTCTAACCAGCGGGGAGAAGGTTGTCCCTTCAGGACGTCATTTCTGGGTGTGTCTGGTCACGGGTCCATCCAGCAAAGAGCCCCCGGGTCCCTCTTTTGGGACAGAAAATCCAGCATCTTGCTTACACCGTGTCCAAGAACTGGGGAACTGGGGGAAGCCAGCAGGGTGCCGGGCTAGACCTAAAGATACACACACACTCATTCACACTCACAAACTCACACTGATGTGTGCAGACACATTCACACTCACACTTATATGTATACACACATACAGGCACATTCACACACTCACACAAGGCTGCAGTCATATGTGCACACTCACACACTCACTCACCTATGCACAATCGCTCACACACATCCACACTCACACGCACATGTGCATGTGTCCGTGAACTCACACGTGTGTGTAGACAGACTCACAACACTTGCAGGCTTGCACAGTCAGATGCTCACATGTGCATGTGTACGTACAGACACACACCTCTGCACGCTCACACACACGCACAAACACGCAGGATGAGGTTGAGCTCCCCGACCCTGGAACTGGTGTCTCCGCGGACCCGACCTATGCTCTCTGCCGTTGGTGACAGAGTCTGGGCCAATCTCTGCCCACTTCCTCCTCTGGAAGAAGACGAGATTGAACTAGGTGGCCTCCCAAGGGCCTTTCTCATCGCTGGTTCTGAGTTCTGTGGCCCTATGAACAGTGGGTCCACAGACCCCTCTACAAAATCACATCTGTCGTTACCCTGCAGGCCAGGATGTATACGTGCCCAGCGCCATCCTGGGATGTGGCATTGTGTCCCAGGGGACAGACGTGCAGGGCCATTGCGGGGCTCCAGGTATTGTCTGGGCCAGGGATGGCACGAGCAGCCTTGCTCACAGCCTGCTGCCCGGAATCCTGCTCCATGGGCAGCCCTGGCGACTGCCATCCAAGAGGGGCGGGTGGGAGGGGCCGTGCGGGGCCTGCCTTACCTGGCCCGGCGGGGGGCGGGGGCAGGGGAGGATGGAAGAAGAGGCTTGGGTTGCAGAGGTGTGGGGATGGAGGTGAGAACTGCCGTGGGGCACAGGGGAACTGGGGGGCTCTGGACGGGGACAGCGTGGGGTCTGGAGACTGCTCTGCTCGTTGCCAGTTGGTGAGGCCATGCTGGAGGTGGGGAGGCACCCCCGTCTCTAAGGGGTTCTTTCCAGGGACACTAGCCATGATGGACGGCCATGATGAAGTTGTAAAAATGTTGTATTTGGAAGACACCCTAAGCAATCTGGCCCAGCTTCTGACCCAGTCCAGGCTGCCCTCTGTCACCCCGATTACCTAAAGCCACGTTTCCCGGGGGGCAGTGAGGACCACCCACATCCGAATCCTGCAGACGGGCTTAAGGGAAGTGCAGGCGCCTCCTAGCCTCGCCCCAAACTTCTCAGGCTGTTCGGGGTGGGTCCCCAGGGGCTCAGGTCCCTCAGGGGCACACAAAAGCTTGAGCACCCCCACCAAATCTCTCTAAACCTCTGAGGACGCAGTCCTGTGTGGATCAGCCCCTCCCTTGCAGCTAAATGCCTCCCAACGGGGCACACGCACACAGACATACACAGACACACAGACATGCACACAGAGAGGCGCACACACAGACACACACACAGTGACAGACACACAGAAGAGGCGCCCGAAACTCTAGGAGGTGAGGAGGTATAGGGAGAGAGGCCGCCCAGGGACCAGGTCACCCGTGCCCAGAGCACGTTCTGCTCCCGCCGGCTGCCTCTAAATGGACATCCAGCTTCAACTGCAGCGCCTGGAGGCAGGTGTGCTACACCCTCTGCTTTGGGCAAAGCCACCACCGAGGCAGAGGGAAGGAGCAAGCAAGTGGCAGGTGGGGTGACGTCCCCAGTGGCTGCCTCACTGCCCCTCCTCAGAGGGGTCAATTCCGGTGGCTTTCACCCCTGCCTGCCCTAGGGATGGAGTAACCCACCATCCTGGTTTGCCGGGGTTGAGGTACTTCTCAGGATGTGGGACTTTCACTGCGAACCCCAGGGAAGTCCCGTGAAAACCAGGATGAGTTTGTCGACTACTGGGAATCTCATTAAGAAATACCAGTCGCCACCCTAGCTGAGGAAAGAGCTTAGGACCTCTGCGGGAGGGGCAGGACCCTCTTTCTTTAAGGCACCTGGTGCGGGGGTGGCGTTCAAGGGGCAGCAAGGTGGACAACCTCTTGTCCAGTCCAGACCCAGTGTGGTTTGCCAATGAGGAAACGGAAGTGAGATGCCCTTGGACAAGGTGACCACGTGTAATGGGCTGAATCGTATGTCAAAAGATACGTCCAAGTCTTAAACCCCGGTCCCTGTGAATCTGACTTTATTTGGAAATAGAGTCTTTGCAGATGTAACCAAGACAGAGACTGGAGTGATGCGTCCACAAGCTGAGGGACGCCAAGCGTTGGCGGCCGCACCAGAAACTGGAAGAGACAGGGAAGGAGTCTCCGTCTGAGCCTCCAGAAGGAACCACGCAGCTGACACCTTGGTTTCAGACTGCTGGCCTCCAGGACTGTGAGAAAATAATGTTCAGTTGTTTTAGGGAGCCCCAGTCCCCCCAGGACACACATGCCAGAGACGGAGCCTCACCCACCTTTCCTTTGAACCCCCAGCTGGCACTCTTCCCTCCACCCCCTGCCCTCTGCCCACCTCCCCTCTTGTTCACCCCCACGAGCCCCACCCCTCTTCCAGCAGAGTTTATTTGGGGTGAATAATGAGAGACATTTGATACACGTGGGGTCTGTGAGCGACAGGTACGCTCATTCTTTCAGGAAGTGTAGGCATCAACCTAAAGTAACACAGTCAGGTTCTGTGCCTTCCAGGCATGGGGGCTTTCTGCAGCTTCGGGAAATGTCTCCAGAGGTGACTGATAAGTCTCATCCCTGGGCATTTCCCGCTGACAGCCCAGCCCACAGTCTTGCTCTGCCAGCCGTGATCAAATGGGTCTATAACGCCTTCATCCCACTAGGAAAGCACCTTTTCCATCCTCTGGTGCACGGGCTTGGGCTGTATTGTCTCAGCCACATCTGGGTGATTCCCCTGCAGGGACGACTCACCAGCGGCCCACACTTTGTTGTCCGCACTCGGCACTGGCCCTGCCTGGCTTCTTTGCAAACCTTCCCTCACTTTCACTTGGAAATTCTCTCGCATCGTCTGTTTCTTGTACTGCCTACAGTGAGTGGTTTCCAGAGAGTGCTGTTTTCGTCCTGAGGCCTTTATCCTGATGGACAGTCCTGGGGTTCAGCACTGGGGCCTTAGCAGAGCCGCGTCAGAACACCCAGCACCCAGCATCAGGGCATCCAGGGCCCCAGCCCAGACCTAGCCCCCTCTGCCTCTCTGCCTGTCACGGCCTCAGCCAGCAGTACACAACAGCATTTCCCTTTGTGCTTCACAAGGAAAAGGGAGATTCGTCCTGAAAAAACTGGTGTGCATGTTGTGGACTGAATGTTTTTCTCCTCAAAATTCACAGGTTGAAGCCCACTGTGGCTCTATCTGAAGGAAGGAAGTATATAATTAAGGTTAAATGAGGTCGAAAGGATGGGGCCCTGATCTGATAGGGTTAGTGCCGTTATCAGAGGAGACCCCAGAGCCCTCTCCCTCTCTCTCTTTCTGCCACGCGAGGACACAGCGAGAAGGGAGCAGTCTCCAAGCTAAGAAGAGCCCTCACCAGACACCTACCCTGCTGGACCCTGATGGTGGACTTCTGGCCTCCAGAACTGTGAGAAAGTAAATGTCTGTTGTTTAAGTCATGCAGTCTGTGGTCCTAGCTGACTAAGTGCATCAAGAAGCTAGCAACAATGTTGATGACGGTAGCCACCCAGCACTGTGGGTCTTGCTGGTTTTCTGAGATGAGGTCAGAGATGAGCTCAGAGCCTCTTGGGGGAAGAGAAAGCCCCCAAGACCACAGCCTGAGGGGCCTCGCGAGGAGCCCTGGGTGGGATTTTGCCTGCAGACAAGGGGAAACAAGAGGACACGAGAAGGGGTTGCCTGGCCTCCAAGGGAGCAAGGCGGGTCCACATCACAACCAAGAGCCAGCCGTTTCCAAGGTGACACAGGAAGCTGCTGGGGACAAGTGCGGAGCCAGAGCCCAGGAGAAAGCGCCATTGCTGCTCTTGCTTCCGTGGGCATGTCCAGCCCTGACGGTCTGATTCTGAAACAGCTCCAAGGAGGGACAGGAAACAGGAAGTGAGAAAGGAGGAGGGGAGGCTTTGACACTGAGAATTCACATTTGAGAAGAATCAAACATACAAGAAAGGAGAGGAAGAGAGAGAGAGCTTGCCTGCACAAATCAGACTCCTCTGGGATGTCTGTCCTTTTCATCCGCAAGCTGTTTGCAATCAGCTCTCTGTCTGTCCGTCCATTCATTCCACACACATCCCCGTGGTGCCTTCCAGGGCCACCTGGGGACTCAGCAGTGGACAGGGCTGACCCGGACCCAGAAAGCCTTCAAGTCTGCTGTGGGTTAAATCGTGTCCCCAAAAAAGATATGTTCAAGCCCTACCCCCAGTACGTGGGAAAAGAGGTCTTTGCAGTTGTAATTTAGTTATGATGAGGTTATCCTGGCTTAGGGTGGACCCTAAATCCAATATGCTCGGTGTCTTCTGAGGAGGGAAATTTGGATACAGACTCACAGAGGCCATGTGATGATGGAGACCGAGGTTGGGGACAGCTGCAGGTCAAGGGACACTGGGAACCGCCGGCCACCGCAGAAGGGGACACAGCCCTGCCGACTCCTAGATCTGGACTTCTGGCTCCTGGGCCGTGAGAGAACAAATTTCTGTTGCTTTAAGCCCCCCAGTTTGTGGTGCTTTGTTGCGGTGGCCCTAGAAATCACACAAAATACAATGGAGAAGTCTGACATTAAATATAATTTCACAACTAATTATATCCTGACAACGGGGCCCCTGGAGAAAGCTGAGACCTGGAGGTTGAGGCACTACCTGCAGAGGCTCTGGGGTCGGGAGCTCGGTTCCTCCAAGGAACTGGTGGAGGGGAGGGCCCCGGGGCTCAGAAAGGCCAGATGCGGCCCCAGCCCGTCACATCATGCCATCTTTCAGGCCACAGCCCAGGACAGCGTGGCATCCAAGGACCGTGCCTCTCTTGAAGTGGGTATTGAGGCAGAGTGCCAGGGAAAGCATCCCGGTGTCACCTCCACCTGGGAGCAAGGTGCCGACCTCCACGGGGTATGCGATGACAGGGCCTCGGTGTCACTCAGGGCCAGGTCACAGGAGGTCGACGTCAGTTTCAGCAGGAGGTATGTGGGTCAGATAATGAGGGCTGTTAAGCCCTGGAATGCCGAATCTAGAGCACTGTGACAAGGAGACGCTGGCGCTGGTGAACCTGCAGAGGCAGCTGGGGCTCCAGCACCTCACCCCATCCACCCCACCAGGGTCACACCCAGGAGCACCACCTCCACGCTTACAGCCGCAGGGCAAGGCTCCCTTCCCGAGGGGGTGGCTTCAACTGGGGGTGAACAGGCACTCAGCTCTGGGGAGCATGATACGGAGCGAGAGGGACCCACTGGCCGCCAGGGAGGAAGAGGAGGAAGAGCTTGCCCTGGGCTTTCAGGCCCCACGGATCCGGCTCCATCCCTCCGTCACCACTTTCTGAGCAGCCTTGGAAGGCACAGGGACAATGCACCTCCTCACGGGTGGCCCTATGAGCTAGAGACCCTAGCATGTGACCAATGTTTCATCAAGGCTCTTGTGCCTGCTAGCCCCTCGTGAAGGTGGAGACCAAGAGTGACCTTGAGATGACCTTGGGCAGGAAAGGGCAGTGCAATGCCAGCGGCAGTCACGTCCATGCGTGAGACCCACTGGACACATGGACTCCTTGCCACTGGTGGTCTGGGGACAGACAGGCAGACAGTGAAGGCCTGGCCTGGAGGTGGACCCGCTGGGAGCTGGCTGTGCTGGGGAAGCTGTCCCCACTAGTGGTGCAGGTGTGGGTGCTCAGCCCGGCCGCGTCAGTAGTCGGTCAGGGTTAGGGCAAGCAGGTGGCACTGTGGCAGCCAGGACAGCATGGATCATGGGCACACGGATGCCACAGACAGGGAGCCAGGGCAGGGGTCAGCTGGCCGGCCTCAGGGAGGTCCACCAGTGGTGGCAGGGCTGGCCCTGGGCCACAAACTCCTGATCCCCAAAGGACAATGCCCAGGGCCATCTTGGGATGGGGAGGGACCCTGAACAGACCACAGGACCAAGGCACAAACAGAGGCTGAGCTGAGCAGCAGGAACTGGGTCCAGGGTCCAAGCCAGCCTGGGGCTGGAGGTCAAGGTCAGGCATCACAACTGGGGCCCGGCCTGAGGGGCTGATGCTCGGGAAGGACACCAGGGCCATCAGGTCAGGGTTGGACCAACAAGGGAACAAATATTGGTCCAATCAGCACCAGCTCAAATACTAATTCCTCCTTGTAACCTCCTGGCCTCCCCTTCTCCCATCTCTCTTCCTTCTGAAGTTTTTGGCCCCTTTGTCCCTTATATCCATGTGAATAAAGGTCTCCTCTCCTGATGGACGGTGGGCAGACCAACGGGAGGGATCATGGCTAAGACCACCTCCTCCTGGTACCCAGCCCAGTGCCTGGCATACAGTAGGTGCTCAATAAGTTCTAATTAAGTGAATGGCCTTGGGTTAGCCCACATGCACATTAGCGGGTCACCAAGACAAGCACAAGGAACAGAGGTCCCCATGGCCAGCTTCCCCCACCCTCTGCCTTGAGGGCACCTTATTTTCGGGTCAACAGACTCTAACAGAGCCACAGCCTTGCCCCCCAGAGTAATCCAGACCACTCCGGTGTTCAGACCTTCAAGAAAATGCTGCATTCTGGCAATCGGGCTCGGGCTGGTAGGGTCCCCTTTCCCACGGAGATTACAAATTGGGGAAAGATCATTTCTGGCAGCTTTCTTCACTTATTTCCTGGAGAAGGAGTCCAAGAGTGAGAGGAGGACCTTCCCAGATGAGAAACTGATGCCCAATCGTGCGTGTGGTCTTAGAAATATATCTAAATTTAATATTATTACGTGTTTAAAATTCTCATAGGGGGGAGGCTCCCTTTAAATCAGACCACTTCACAAATCACTGACCAAGAAAAGACTCTGAGTATTGCACCACAGGACAAAGAAGACCCTCTGGAAGATCTTGGCCGGTATTTGAACCTGGAAGAGACGCACAGCATAACGCAGAAACCTCTGCTGGGCACTCAGCCCTGAGGCTGGATGATGCCTTCCTAAGGGCTGGACAGCCAGGCCAGCACAATCACCCTGAGGGTTTGGTAATGGGTTCTTAAACTGGAACCCATTACCAAACTGGAACTGGAATGGAAGTTCTGGAACTTCCTTCCAGATGAGTAACTTCTTTTCTATTTTCCGAAAGTTGGGAGGTTTTCTTGTTGTTGTTGTTAAGAGATACACTGGAAGTGATGTTAAGAAAAACATACCCTTTCTGAAAACCTCAAAGTACGTGAAGAAAGTCCACCAGTGTGCCAGCGCTTTGCTGAGGCTTTTCTGGGGGAGGGAGGGCCTGGAATTCCGCGCCCAGCATTTGCAGAGTAAATGAATGAGTGTTTGCCCCACAGCGTTCGGTGGTTTGGGGCTTGTATAAATAAGAGACAGACAGATGAGAAAGCCCAAACGGAAAGACTGGCCTGGAATGTCTCGCTGACTGGTGGGGCCATGGAGAGCAGTTTTCCATCCCAGAAGGAAACAGACAACGCAGCGTTTCCAGCACGACACCCAGGGAGTCTGCTGAACAAATTAGGGAGAAATGATACGTGCAATGTTTGGGGGGCAACCGTCTCTTGGATCTCAACAGTGTTGGAAGGGAAAAGAGCAAGTGGGGGGCACCTGAGAAGGGAAAGATGACAAGCAAGGGTGGTAGATGTAGTGGGTAGACCAGTGTCCCCCCCAAAAAAATTCCTGTCCACTCAGAACCTCAGAATGTGACTCTTCTGGAAATAGGGTCTTTGCAGATGGAATTAAGGTAAAGACAGAGAACGAGGTCATGCTGGATCAAGGTGGGCCCTGAATCCAATGAGCCTGTCCTTCTAAGAGACAGAAGAGGACACCCAAAGGAGACAGAGATTGGAGTGATACATCTCCAGGCCCAGGAACACCAAGGACGGTAGCAACGCAGGAACTGGAAGAGGCAGGTGAATTCTCTCCGCGAGCCTGCAGAGGGAGCGCAGCCCTGCTGACACCTTGATTTCCGGCTTTTGGCCTCCACGCTGCAAGACAATGCATTTCTGTTGTTTTAAGCCACAAACTTTGTGCTAAGTTGTTGCAGCAGCCCAGGACGCTATTACAAATGAAAGGGATTAAAGGCTCCCACAGGACTCAGGCAGGTCCCACCCAGCGTCTTTGCTTGCTGGTGTGTTAGTTTCTGCTGTATAACAAAGTGAATCAGCTATACGTATACATATAACCCCATATCTCCTTCCTCTTGCATCTCCCTCCCACCCTCCCTATCCCACCCCTCTAGGTGGTCACAAAGCATCGAGCTGATCTCCCTGTGCTGTGCGGCTGCTTCCCACTAGCTATTGGTTTTACATTTGGTAGTGTATATATGTCCATGTAGATGCCTGTTTTCATGCTTGCTCAGAGGCAAACCACGAGGAAGGGAATGATTTTCCTGCTGAGATACCTTTGCTCACAATAGATGATGCCTCTGGACACAGAACTGGTGCAGAATTTTTAAGTGGTTTGCCCTCAAGGTTTCACAAACGATTCTGAGAAAATTAGACAAAGAAACCGTTGGTCAGGCAGTGATGGGAGCAGAGGATGGAGGGAAGGATTCCGAAATCAAGCTCTGACTCTGCTTCCAGGCTGAGGTATCTCCTCTCCCCTGGCCTACGAGCCAGGAGAAGAACGGCATTGTGTCACTAAGCGCCCGAGAGAGGCAGAGTGGCCAGGTAGGGGGTGCAGGACCCACCGGGATAGGCCTGGCCGTGCACAGGCAAAGGGGTTTAAACCAGACCGACATCCATGAAGGACCCTCACATCCATCTGTCTACTGAGGGGCCCTGCCATACCCCCCGGGCCCTGCAGAGCTGAAACCCACCAATGCACAATAATTTCGAATTCTCCTTTTCCCAATTTTTATAAAATAGAAATAAAATGGCCTTTTGATCATCCGATTTATCCTCTTGGAAATACTCTTTTTTAGAAGAATGGAAGGACAGAAGGAAGAGTGGAAGGGAGGGAAGGAGGGAGGGAGGAGGGAGAAAAGTCCCAGCGAGACAGCTGCGGCGTCGGGGTGAGGGCCACCTTCCTTCACGCTCGCTCTGTTCCCCGCGTTGCCGCCCCTACTGCCCTGGGTTAGTGAGTCCAGCCCTGGCCTTGGACTTGCACTCATGCGCTTGGAGCTCCAGCAGGGACACCTGTGACTTTGCCCTTGGGCCTTATCTCTGTCGGTGGGGAGGAACCCGAGTGAGACCCACCCACAGTCCAGTGACCCGAAACCCCAGAGGCTAAGGAGAGGCGGTGGTGTGGTTAGAGGCCCCTTCCACGGGGTGTCAGCCCCCTCGGCCCTGCTCCCTGCGTTCCCCAGACAGAAGGTCCCAAGCAGGGAGACGTCTTGCCCCAGCTGCATTCTGAGTTGTTCCATCCTGTTCCAGGATGGCTCTGGGATGCCCAGGGCAGGGCTGTGAGGCAGGCACTAAAGTCTCACTCTACCCTTTCTTGGGCGTCCTCCCCCCATTCTGAGCTCTCAGGCATCCTCCTGCCGGCCCAGGCTCACAACGCCTGCCCCCCAGCAATCATTCCACCCACGTGGTGCGGGGCAAGGGCACGGCCAGGCCGGGCCCACTTCACCCTGGATCCCCAGTCCCGGCCTGTCTCCCCTCTAGCCAACACCAGCTGGAATCCAGATCTTCCTGTATGCATAGGGCCCACCACTAATTAACTGACATCTCTGCAGGAGAAGAAAAGACGGATGGAATATGGACTCGCTAGGGAGGGGGTCAGGTGTGGGCAGAACAGGTGTGGTGCCCACATGTGGAAATAGTTCCCCCAGTAAAGACCGAAGGCAGGCATGATGGCTAATGTCAAACGTTTGGACATCTGTCATGGAGAAGCAGCACGTATTTGTTTGGTAGAAAGCCAAATATTAAGACAAGGGACAATGGCTGGAGGTTATCCCCAGGTGGGTTTCGGCTCAGTTCAGGCAGAGATTTCTCCTGGTTAGAGCTGGGCAGATGGCTTCCTGGAAGGGAATGAGCTCCCCGACACTGGGAGCATTCAAGCGGACTGCAGGCCATGTAAGGTCCCCCGAGCTGGAGCATTGCAGGCAGGCCCCATGCTGCTGGGATGTGCTGAGCCCTTGCCCGGGGCAGCAGTGTTAGACACTGATCCACAGGAAAGTCCCTGAAAGGAGAAGTGGGTTTGTCACCGAGTAGGAGGGAGCTTTGGGGAGAGAGAAGAGCAACAGAATGACAATCTGAACTCGGGTCACCTAAGAGCATCCAGAGACCAAAGACATGCTGTGGGGCCACTCTGGCTTTCGGGAAGGAGAGCTCCACCCTGGGCCTGGGAAAGGGACCATACCTGTCGGGCATCACGCCTGCACTGCTGCCTGGGTGGGCCCTGTGGGCTGAGATGTTCCCAGACTCTGTCCCCATAGCGCCATCGCATTCACGCCAGAGCCACAGAGAATGCAACAAGGGCCCCAGGGCCAGCTGGGGCCAAAGTCAACACAGAAAGTGTTCTTCCCCTGAACCCAAGTCACCAACCCACACACCAGCCATGGGGGTCTTCTGCCTGGACTTCGCTCACCAAGGTCAAGAGTAGCCCTGGGCACCTCTCCCACATCTTCTGCAGGTTGTTACCACCCTGCCTGGAGGAGTGTTGAGGGCTGAGTGATAGTGGGAGGTGGAGTTCTCTGTAAAGACCCCAACCCAGGGGACCTCAAGGCCAGAGGACGTACAAGAAGAGCTGGTGGAGGCCACACGGTCCTGCGGGAGAAGCCGGGATCTGAGATCAGCTAAGCTGGAGCCTTTGTGGGGCTGGCCAGCAGCTCTGCCACCTGGGCCTCAGTTTCCTTCTGTGTCAAACGGAGAATTAACAAAGATCTGCCCAAAGCACTGGCCGCTCTCCTCCTGAGAGAGGTAAGCCCATGACAAACTCATTCATGTGGCGATGTGACCCCCTGGGCCCTGCCCCCTTCCTGGGCACTGTGGGAGAGGTGACAAGCCCAATTCCCTGTGCCCAGCAGCAGAGCAGGGCCAGCCGGGGGTCTCGGAGGCAGAAAAGACAAATTTTAGGCTCTACACAGTTTTGGAGAGCCGGCTCCGGATCTAATGATCTGGATAAAATTGAACAGGCCTTCAAAGATGGATGGAAACAAAATAGAATATGATGTTGGGGGCTTTGAAAGGTCACTGAAGTTGCCCTCCAGAGTGGCTAAACGTTTAAAAACACAACACAAAACGCTGACAAGGCTGTGGAGTGACCGGGCCTCACAAGCCTGGTTGGTAGAAGCCCCAAATGGTGAGACCACTTAAGAAAAGGTCTGGAAGTTTCCTATAAAACTAAACACCCTTACCCTAGACCCAGCAATTTCACACTAAACATTTACCCAAGATACATGAAAAACCAAGATATCCACACAGAGATGTGTTCTCGCATGTTCCTAGCAGCTGAATTCATAATAGCCAAAATAGCCAACCCAAGCGTCCATTAACAAGAAGGTGGATAGTGTATTTGTATAACGGGACACTACTCAGTAATAAAAAGAAATGAAATTTAAAAAAAAATTTTTTTGATGTGGACCATTTTTAAAGTCTTTATTGAATTTGTTATAATATTGCTTCTGTATTATGTTTTGTTTTTTTGGCCGTGAGGCACGTGGGATCTTAGCTCCTTGACTAGGGATTGAACCTGCAACCCCTGTGTTGGAAGGCGAAGTCTTAACCACTGGACTGCCAGGGAAGTCCCCAGAAGTGAACTTTTGAAGTATCGCAAACAACATGGAAGCATCACAAACAAACCTGATGCTGAATGGAAGGGGCCAGAAACAACTGAGCACACACCGTGTGATTCCATTTATGTGAAGCTCTAGACCAGGCTAAACAAAGCTCTGGTGGAAAATGTCAGAACAGTGGTTGCTTCTGAAGGGTGAGCATGGGGACCACTTGGGAAGGAGTGTTAGGGAACTTTCTGGAGTTCTGGTAATGTTCTGTACCTTGATGACGTTCTATACCTTGATGGAGGTTTATACCTTCATCAAAATTCAGTGGATGTACATGTAACATTTGTACATATCAATTTATCTAAATTTTATTTCAAAAAAAATACACACTACTATATATAAAATAGATAACTAATAAGAACCCACTGTATAGCACAGGGAACTCTACTCAGTACTCTGTAATGACCTCTATGGGAAAAGAATCTCAAAAAAAAAAAGAGTGGCTATATGTATATGTATAACTGATTCACTTTGCTGTACACCTGAAACTAACACAACATTGTAAATCAACTCTACTCCAAAAAATAAAAAAAGAACAAATATAGATACTTAAAAAATAAGTAAAATACTTTAACAAAACAAAACAGAAAAGCAGTAAACAAATGTTGGACTCTAACGTTACCCATAGTGAAGTATTTAGGGTGAAAGGTCTGGATGTCTGCAAATCACTTTGTGTCAAAAACAAGACAGCACAGGCTTGGGGGTGAATAGATGGTAGAGATGTGAGAAGGTGAGTGTAGCCAATGTTAACTGTAGAATCGAGGGTGTTCACCGTCAGTTTGTTCCAACTTTTCTGTATGCCTGAAAATTTTCATAATAAAATGTTTAGGATAAAAAAGCCGGCTCCCAGGAAGCCCTTGCCCCCCCGATCCCTGACAAGGTGCATAGACAGCGCTTGCAAAAGCCTGGCCAGGTCTCTTCTGTGTATTTGATCGTGTTCTTAGGATCCTGGCAACGATATTGCTGCTTTTGTGTGCAGGACCTCGTGGCGCGAGCGGAGAGGAAACGTGTTCATGTACTCGTTTCCAGACAGAAAATGAGGATTCAAACTCAGATCATCTGATTCCACCCCGCTTTCCTGCTTCAACAGGGAATCGGGTGCTTTTGACAGAAAAGTAGGCGGAAGGGAGTGTTGTTCTGGAATCTGTCCGCTGTTCATCATCAAAGGGACCCGAGTAGGACACGCCTGGAAGATCCGGGTGGAGGCGGTGCTGACCCGGTGCAGAAGGCTGTGCCCCGCTCCCCGCTGCCCGAGAGCACCTGCCGGGAGACTGGCTCCTGGCTCAGGCAGCGTGCCCGCAGACTCCGGAACCAGGTCGTACAGTGGTCACCTCCGAGCTGGTGACCTCTGGGATGTTGATCTCTGAGCTGGTGACCTCTGAGCTGGGAACCTCAAAAGTGGTGACCTCAAAGGTAATAACCTCTGAGGCATCGACCTCTGAACTGGTGACCTCCGAAAATTTCAGCCTCTGAAACAGCCTGGCTCTGCTCCTCACAGGCTGGGTCAGCTCGGACGAACTTCCTGCACACTGTGAGCTCCATCCTCCTCACCTGCAAAGGAGGACAGGTGTCGTAGAAATGTTTGTTTTATTACCACCATCAAAGCACATTTGGGAAGATGGGACCACCTCAACACGCCACATGAAAATCCAACGTGTGACCCAAGCCAGTTTTAGTTTCCTTCTGAGTATCTTCTCTTCACCCATAAAGCATCCTGGACATTTTGCTGTTAGGGAAAGCATTTAATAAACGTTAAAAAGATTTTTTTTTAGATAAAAGGCAGGCTAAAAACATATCTTCATGTTGTGGATGGTCCTTCACAGTCTCACCTGCTGGAGGCTGGGATGCAGGAGGTCCCAGCACGAGGTTGGTCAGAGGCTCTGGTCTAGATCCCGCCCTGGCTCGGGGCCTGAAGAGTGCGGCCACCATCGCCACCTTTGTCCTTTATGTGCACCACACAGGCCCTCGGAGATAATGCCACCCCACAAAAGGGCTTTGAGGTTGGAGTGACCGACATCACTCTGGACAAAGAATTATTATTCAGTTATGGGAAGACGGGCTGATCCAGTCGAAACCTGGTGACTCGCGGCTTTAATTTAGCTAGGAGACTTTCATTCCTTCAGTGCTAGGGGAAAATTTGTAATCAAATTCATGATCAAACAGCGTGGTCAGAAATCTGCCTTTTAACACAAGAGCAGTGGCTAAAACCAGATCCAAGAGCAGAGAAACAGACACTGCCGTCTAAATAAGAGACTCAGGACAGGCCGGGGTCAGGATGGTGGTGCTTCATAAACTGAAACCTGAAACCAGGCTCTGGTACCCCCTGCTCCCCGATGTCTGTCACGTGAGGTTTGCCCATGTCGATGTCTTTTGGATTTTGTTTGCCAATTGATGGAAAGGGTTTGTGGATTCCAAGTCTTTAAATAAAAGCAATGTTTATGCCACTGGCTCTAGTTCTATACTTCACTAAAGAAAGAGAAAGTAATACTTTCCTTCAATATCATTATGATCATGACAACTAAATATAGTGTGCAATTCTGGAAAGGGTTCTTGACCCCAAAAAAAAAGTAGTCACACAGGGCAAATGTATTTTATTTTTTAAATTAATTTTTATTGGAGTACAGTTGATTTACAATGTTGTGTTAGTTTCTGCTGTACAGCAAAGTGAATCACTTATACATATACATATATCCACTCTTTTTTAGATTCTTTTCCCATACAGGTCATTACAGAGTATTGAGTAGAGTTTCCTGTGCTCTACAGTAAGTCCTTATTAGTTATCTACTTTATATATAGTAGTGTGTATATGTCAATCCCAATCTCCCAATTTATCCCTCCCCCCTTACCCCTTGGTAACCATAAGTTTGTTTTCTATGTCTGTGACTCTATGTCTGTGACTCTATGTCTGTTTTGTAATTTTGTATTTCATAAACTAGAAAAAGGTTTAGCTCATTTGCCGGACTTCTTTATTTTTACTCATCATCAGTGGCAACATCTCCCCCCCAAAAAGTATCCCTCTGTTCCCCAAAGGAGGTAATCTCTGGACAAGTAGTTATTTGAAAGTTTTTCAAGCCCTCTAGACCTTTTCAGTGGAATAGAAACGGGCAAAGAGAGCCTCCCTTATTCGTCCTGGGGAAGGAAATTGTGAGGACGATGATAATGGGCCAACCAACCAGCAGCTTTGACCCCCCGGGAAGAGGTCACAACAAAGCTGTTCCACTTCACATCGTCCTGCTCACGGGAACAATCCACCATCATTTTAATTTGCCCTAATGTACTGCTGGTAGCAGTGGTAACTGAACAGTATCAGATATTCATGCTATTCACCAGATCTACATTTTTTTTTAACATAAAAAGGGCATTATATTTGAATATGGATGATGGATTAGAGACCTGGGTGTAGCGTTGTTAAGTCTCTTGATTTTAATAAATGTACTGTGATGATGTAAGAGGGTGTATTACACACACACACATATGAAAACATAGATAAGAGACAGAGATATTATATGTATATATGAAAAGACATATACATAGAGATTATAACATATATGAAAAGTATGAAAAGATATATGTATAGACAGAGTGTCTTAGTCCATTCAGGTTGCTACGAAAGAATATCATAGACCGGGTGCGTGGCTTATAAACCATAGAGATTTGTTTCTCACAGTTCTGGAAGCTGGGAAGTCCAGATCAAGACTCTGGCAGATTCAGTGTCTGATGAGGAACTACTTTCTGGTATGTAAAGGGCCATCCTCTCACTGTGTCCTCACATGGTGGAGGGTGAGGAAGCTCTGTGGGGCCTCTTTTATGAGGGCACTGATCCCATCCATGAGGGCTCCATCCTCATGACCTCATCACCTCCCAAAGGCCCCACCTCCTAATACCATCACATTAGTGATTAAATTTCAACAGATGAATTTTGGGAGGACAAAAAACATTCAGACTATAGCACAGAGGTTATAATATATATATCAATACACATATATGCATATATATATAAAAAGATAGACAGGCTATAATATATATATATGAAAAGTATATACATAAACAGACTATTCTGTATGTATCAATATATATAAAAGGAACTATATAGAGACAGATTATACTATAAATATCTAAGAAAAGATATCTAGGCATAGACGGACATTATACAATACATATGAAAAGGTATAGAGAGATTATACTATATATATACAAGAAAAGATATATACATAGAGATTAAACTAGAGAGAATGGAGCAGAATTCTACCAACTGGTGAATCAGTTGAAAGTACAGGAATGTCTTGTCCTATTCTTGCAACTTTTTTCTAAGGCTGAAATTATATATCACAATGAGAAGTTTATAAATCATTATGATGGCAACGCACTGCCTTGATCCCTTAGGGTTGACCTGGGAAAGCAGAAAGGCGGTCCTCGCCAGGCAGGGCCTGTCTGAGCCATCTGTCCTCAGGACTCTTCCAAGCCAAGGCAGCTGCCCGGCCTCCGCGGGCGTGAGGGGGTTCAAAGGGCACTTACAGTCAAAAGTCTAGAATGAGGCTTCATGGACTGCTGTCAGCTGGGCTTTGCAGGGACCTTGGTGACCATGATGAGCGGGGATGTGCAGGCCACGCACCTAGAGAGTGGAGGGAGGGTCGAAGGGACGGGGGCCCAACACGAGTTCCTCCTCCAGGGGGAGGAACTGGCCTTGCTCCCAGCCCCATGCACTTCCACCAGAGCAGACCACCCCGCTCTGTGATGGGGACACCCAGCCCCCAAGTCAACAAAGGCTCCGGAAGGGGCAGTGTCCTGGACCATCCAAGTGGCAGCTCTGACCCAAGTATGCGGAGAGGGAAGCCCAGCTGGGCCGCTGCCTTGTTCAGAGCCCAGTACAGTCCGAGCCCCCAGAGCCGTGGCAGGTCCCCGGGATCCCGCAGCTGAGAACCCCCAAGGGCTGCATCAAGCCCCTGATTTCTCCTCCGGAGATGCAGACCCTGAGTGCGCATCTTCTCCCGGCCAGTCCTACAGTGACCCTGCTTGGGGACAGAGCGCCAGCAGGAGGAAAACGAGTCATGAGCCACCCGCTCGCCCCCCAGATGGTCTGAGCTAGCTTCCTGAGCTGATGCAACCCGCTCTTTTCACAGTCCTGCCCCGTTTCCACTCCATTCGTTCAAGATGCGTTGACTGAGAACCTGCCGCGTGCCACCAGCCTGTCCCAGGCCCTGGGTCCCGTGGTGACAGTTCCAACTGAGGCTCCTCGGGGCTCTGAGGAAGCAGGGTCGTCTCTGCCTGGTTCCCGAGGGCCCAGCCTTGAGTTCAGCCTGAATCCATCACCAGGCTGCACTTGGTGTGCCAACAGGTGAGTCCCTGGCCGCCGACTCACAGGGCCCCCCAGGTCTCTTTGCAGGCGTCCAGGCCCCACTCGGCTCCCCTACGCAGTCCTTTTCGAGATGGACCCTGCTGTCTTCCACCCTCCGTGCAAGAGCTCCTCTGCCTTCTGAGTCTCAGGCCCCCCAAGGCTTTCTCTTCTCCCGACCTCAGGGTCTCCCATCCATGCCCTCCTAGCTGATGGATAAGTCCATCTTTCCCTTGCTTCTCGCCAATAGGAAGTCTCTGTCCACCCATGTTCACGTCTTGAGCCGGGCCAGGGGGGTTATGTCTATATGCTGACCTGTCAGACCTGTCAGGATCGTGGAGAAGTACCCGTGGGCTCCCAGCACCCGAAATGCTATAGAGGCAACCATATCAGGAGCAGGTCTAGAAATCTCCTGAGGTCCAAGGAGATTTCGGGCTGGGCTACTCAAAGCTTGGTCCCCCAACCAGTGGCAGTGGCATCACAGGGGGCTTGTTAGTCACGCTGACCCAGGCTGACCCAGAACAGCTACATCAGAATCTGCAGTTTTAGAAGCCCTCCAGGTGACTCGTGTGTGCGTGAATATTTGAGAAGCAACTGGTTTAGAGGATGCTTGCTATGGGGAAAAAAGGAAAGAAAAAAAGGTGACGGAGTTTTAATCAAGGGCGTCTGCCCAGGAGCAATGAACTCAGCTGCAGGTGTGAAGGCCGAGGTTCCGGCACGAACTCCCACGGCTTCCCACTGACCTGTCCCTGGCATCGGACAAGCAGCTAACGGGCAGTTACAGACGAGGTCAGTGGGATGCCCTCAAGCGGGTTGCCAGTGCAACCTGACCCCAGCCCCCTTGTTACCGTGGAGGGAAGAAAACGATCGGGTGGTTTTCCTGAGCTCCCACAGGCCGGGAGCAGCCACTACTGCCCTGTGTGCTTGTACAGCTCCGTCCCCTGGGCCTCACCTCCTCACAGCCCAGGGTCTCATGTGCCAGAGAGTATCGGCTGGAATCAATAAGAGCAGTAAAGCATCGGGGATGGAGGGTCCTCCACTCAGTGGCCCGCAGCTGGTCTATAAATCCGCAGCAGCAAGCCAGTGAGCTCACACCTGGCTTCCCTCTGGGCACGGTGGTGATGACCTAACGCTGAAGCAAGGCGACTTCGTCTCCAAGACAGGGCACGTTACTCAGAAAATAAAGTGCCGAGGTGATGACCTCAGAATCTTAAATTCCTTTCGGCTGCAATAAAATTCTGAAGGTCTAGAATTTACAGCTTGCTATTGCTTTACTTACACCTCCTGACTTCTGACATGCACAGTGGGTACCTTCCCTTATAGATAAGAAAGGGCGAGCATTTCTCTCCCAGTGCACAGCCCATCCTGCTGCAAGGTCACGCTGGATTCAGCACAATGAGGTCATCAGGTTCCCCAACAGACGTGGAAACCAACGGCTACCCAGATGTTTGGACTAGAGACGCTGAAACCCAATTTTGGTTTCCCGAAATTCCTCCCCCCACTTCCCCCCAGCACAGCCTAAACCAGACTTTTTTTTTCCCACTGAGACAGGTTTTGAATAAATACTGCCATCAAAGATTCCATCCCACTTCAAGGAAACATGGAATAGTCAGTTACCGATTTCTAAATCCTGCCTTATTGTTTTAAACACAAATTTCAAAAGCCATGATCCCCCGCCCTGTCCTGCACCAGAGTCTGCTGAAATGGCCTGACTTTTTCTGTTGCACTTTGGGGCACAGAGAGAGGACGAGTCACAGATGATGATCTTTGTCCTAAAATGAGGCTGAATCGAGGAAGCAGAGGTTTCTCCCTGAGTCACACGTCCCATCTCCGGAGGGCAGATGGGGCAGATGCTGAGCAGAGGCCAGCCTTGGTTCAGGGAGGTCAGCAGGAAACTCCTAAGGCTCCCAGCCCTGCTGGGTGGCCGGCCTCTGCACCGTTTAGGCAAAGGTGGACGTGGAGACCGTCGTGGTCGTGTAGGAATAAAACAGTCTGTTCACCTACTAAAGTCACCTGACAGGTCTGGCAACCGCGATAACAGAACCACCTCTGAACCCTCTGGGAAGCTAGGGCAGGGATGGGCAACATTACCTAAATACAATCAAGTTCTACATAGAAAGCAAACACTTCCAATTCTACTTGATGTTTTCCGGCTTCTTTATCCATTATCTTCCCTCCCCCACTTGTGGAAAGCTTCTGATCCTCATGGAAACCAGTGGTTCCTGTATCCATTCACTCACAGCTGCTGGAGGTGACTCTCGCCCACCTGCTTACTCCGCCCTGCGTGTCCATGGCCACATGTTGAGCAGACAACCTCCCCCATGCGTGCCTCCCTTTGGGGGTGTTCCAGGAGAGATAGGAGCTATGTTAGCCCAGGTCACATGCAGAAATGCAGAACCACAGGGGGAAAGTCTGCATTCAAACAAATCGTTGTTTTTTTTACTTGTGCTACCATCTCTGCCAGGGATTCCAGTAATAAAAGGAATTGTCTGTATTTGAATCCCATTTTCAGCACCAACAAAGCAGATTTGAATTCTCCGTCCTTCCACCTGTTCGGGTCTGTGCTCCTAAGAGGCACCCAAGGTTCATCCTGCACCCTGACAGACACCGGCACTCGTCAGTGGACTCCAGGGACCACGGGGGCTTGGTTGTCCTGAAACAAACGGGCAGGGAAAGGGAATTTACCAAGGTAGGAGTGGGGGGCGGGCGAGGTTTGGGGAGGGGAAGGGTGGTGAAAACAAGGACACTTGGGATCCATGGGTCTTGAAAGTCTTAAGGTGGGAAAATTCATAGCAATGCCACACACTCACACACACACCCAGACACACATCATTTAGGTGTTACTCTCCCTCATGAGATTTAGCTACAGGGTCTAAGTGCATTGGCATGTGACTGATTGGCCAGTCCCAGGGCCTAGAGGACTGAGGGGTCAAGGCTGAATTTCTGCCTCCGGGGCATTTCCTTCCCTCCGTCCACAGCCCCCTCCCACTGCCCCTGCCCACCCAGCCCCCAGGGGGGCCTGTGCACCCACCCCACAAGCCATGAAACAGGCACGGCCAAGACCTCAGAGGGCCCAGGGAAGCTTGGAGACTGCCCTATGTGGAAAGGAGAGGGGTCTGCGCCCTCCTACCCCGTGGTCACTGGCTGATGAGACAGAGACCAGGACTGAACAGAACCAGAGGTGCCAGGTGGGGCTGGGGCCGGGGACGATGGCTCACGAGGGCAATGAATGCCAGCGGCTGAGCCAGAGAAAGGCTGGGCTCAGATGTGTTTACACAAATTCCAGGCCTCGTAACCAAGAGGAGCCCCGTAGAGTCAGAAAGAGGGAAATAAGAAAATATCACCATTTTATGCAATAGATTGTCAACTTGTGAAATCAGCTTCTTTCCTCTTCTTCCCACTAAGAAGGGGCCCAGGTTGCAAATATAAATAGGTACCGTCTTAGTCAGCTCAGGCTACTAAAACAAAACACCGGAGACCGGGCAGCTAATAAAAAACGGACATTCACTTCTCACAGTTCTGGAGGCTGGAAGTCCAAGATCAAGGCACCAGCAGACTCGGTGTCTGGTGAGGGCTCTCTTCCTGGTTCGTAGATGCTGGCTTCTTACTGGGGCCTCACATGGTAGAAGGAGCAGGGAGCTCTCCGGGGTCCCTTTTATAAGGGCACCAATCCCATTCATGAGGGCTCCACCCTCATGACCTAATCAACTCGCAAAGGCCCCACCTCCTAACACCATCACATCAGGCATTAAGATGTTGACACATGAATTTGGGGGGCGGGGACACAAACAGTCAGACCACAGCAGGTACCCAGAATCCGTGTGATGATGGAATTTGGGAGGTCCACCTTCTTCATGGACACCTCCAATGCAGGGGACTGTCAGATCTTGGAAAAGCCTCTTCTGGGGATCAAAGCCACAGCACAGGGGTTATCTGAGGTGAGCCGAGGCTGGAATCAGACGCCCAGAAGAACCGCCCCCCAAGCTGAGGCAGGCTGGGTGGGGAGGGCAGGGGAACAGGATATGAAAGATGGGCCGGAGTACCTGCCTAGAGGAATGAGTTAAATGGGTCTTATATGTCTGAGCTTTTAACCAAATGGCAGTGGAGTCCCAAAGCTACACGTGGCCTTTGTCAGCCATCTGACAAATGATGCCCATCGTTCTTAGGAACAGGACAAGAGCTCATGGGTGGAACTACGGGGCCAGCCAGGGCACCTACCCTCCCGTGCACGCACAACTGTCCCAAGAAGAGCCATTGTCACAAAAAGAGCCTGAGCCAGGCCTTAAGGCTCAAAGGTCTGACGGGGCCCAGCTTCATTGTTTACCACCCGGTTGGCTACAGCTAACTATTCTGAGTCTCTGCATCCTCGTGGGTAAAATGAGGATGAGACTAATGCCTGGCCCCCAAGTCCTTGTCAGGATCAAGAGAGTACGTCCCTAACAAAAGGGTAAACAGATGTTCTGAAATATTACATCGCTTTTTAGAACCTGTCGTCCCCTGGCCCTACTGCCACCCCACGCAGCCCACCTGGGACTCCTCGTTGGGGGAGCTCCTGCCTCATCCTCAGGCAACACAGATGGCTGTGAGGGGCTGGCAGGGACCCACCTGCCACTGCCAGGGCCGGCCGGGCGAGGCTGCACCAGTGAACAACTACAGCAGCAGAAATATATTGAACTAGGGCACATCCAGCTGCTACACTTCATTCTGCTTTTGGCTGCAATTGCCTTACAGCCGGGAGTGTTAGAAGGAAGACTGACTGGCACTAGAGTCTCTGCCCATCCTTGGCTCTGGTTTGGGTCACAGCAAAGCATCTACCTTCTTGCTTCACCGCTGCTGTCAATTAAAAAATCTCTGAGGCCCGTCACGTATGGATTCCCAGCCGCGGGCTCAAGAGTACAGGATGCTTTCCGACACCTGCCACCTGACATTCGAAGCTCCCGCCGTGTTTTTATCTGCTTCAGATCTCACCGTGCAGGAGAGACCAGCTGGGTGTAATTGAGGGAAGAGCTGTGTTCGCGGCGGGAAGATCAGAGCTGACTTCCGGTTCAGGCCCAGCGGACCCGATGGTTCCTCCATGGTGTGATTCCAGACTGGTTAGGAAGGTCACCTCGCCCCAAATACACCCTGCTGGGCTGAACCCCTCCTTCCCCTCATGCTGAATCAGAGTAGGATGGCAGTTGGCAGCTATGCATCGATTTTGTAGGACAAATTAATTTAGAAGCAAGTTTCTAAATGTCAGAAAAACCTAGCTCCAGATGTTTTGTTATTATCCAAAGATCACGATGAATAAATTGGACTCGTTACAACGGAATGAAATGTGTCACAGAGCACTACTCCTAGAATAATATTTTCTCTTTCTAAAACATAATTGTGCCCTTATTTGTTTTTCAATTAAACGGACATAACACACCCTTATCAATTTTCCAAGTAAATGAACATAATTGACCATAGTACGTAAGAACTTTCATTAGTGCCTGAATTTCGCTTCCCTCGTCACAAACCCCAGGATGAGGATCTGCGTGCAAATAGTTGGTTTGGGTGGTGGTAGGAAGCACAGCGGGTGAGGGAGGTCGGGGACCTGAAGGAGAGAGCTGGTCCGTCCGGGGCTGCGCGGGGAGACCAGGCAGAACACACGGCAGAGCTGTCCCAGTGAGGGAAGCGAGAGCCGAGGCTTTTCTCCAGTTTCCATCCCTGTTGCCTGGGACTCCCGGACCTCGCCTCCCCGTCCTTCACCCCGTCCCACGAGCAGGACAGACTCACGCCTGAGGCCAGAGAACGTCACGGATGCTGTTCCCACGGGGCAGCTGGGTCTTTCTGGGGGAGGGGACCCTGCAAAGTGGCTGGGCTGCCGACAGCTTCCAGCTGGAGGGACAGTACTTGGCTGTGTCCTCTGCAAACTGTAGCACTCTCGTTTGTGTGGGAGCTTGAAGAATCTGGGCGCTTCCTCCTGCCGTCCGTCCACCGCATCCCCCTCTTCCCACCCTCATCCCGGCTCTGCTGGCTGCACCTGGGTCCACGGCGGAGCCCCGGTCCCAGCCCCACAGCTCGTCTCTGCTCTGCACCTGTTTCCTCCTTAAAGGATCCCACACCCCACCGGTTGTTCAGGCCGGAGATGGGGTCACCGTGACCCTCCCCCAGCCCTCATCCCCCACTCCCCATCAGCCTCTGGTCCAGGGAAAATGGACCTCCTGAATCCTCTTCTCCTCCGGCTCTGCTCCCCCTGTCGCCACTCTGACCCAAACTACTACCTTCCCTCCACTCCGGATGTGAGTGGCCACTTCCAACGCCCACTGCCCTGTGGTCCACTCCGCACACGGCCGCTCCGGGCACCAAACCCTCTGTCCTCCAGCCTGGGGTCCAGGTGCTCCAGAGTAAGTCCCCAAGTGAAGAAGCGAGTGAGTAAAGGACTGCTGTTCCTTTCAAACATGTTTGGAATCCACCACCTGCCCCCCTCACACACCCACACACACACTGCCCTTCGCTGCCTCACAAGTTTCAATCCTTGGCCTAAATGTCACTTACAGATGCTTTGTCTGGCTCTGAGGCCAGAGGAGCTCCAGTTATAACAAGCTGGACTTTCTCATCATACCCCTTATCACAACGGAATTCAAGATTTGTAGAATTTCAGGGAATTCCCGGCAGTCCAGTGGTTAGGACTCCAGCTTTCACTGCCGAGGGCCGGTGTTCCATCCCTGGTCGGGGAACTAAGATCCCGCAAGCTGAGCGGCATGACCAAAAAAAAAAAAAAAAAAAAAAAATGTAGCATTTCACATTTGGTAATCATCTGTCTTCTCCCCAAGACTGTAAACTCCCTGGAGGCCAGAATAACGGCAGACTCCCCAGCCCTAGTGCCAAGGAGATAGTCAACGCGATATCTGGCGAATGGTACAAGAGTGTCCAACTGGATTTGAGGAGGTAGATGTGGCTAGTCCTCTGAGCCAGGGAGAGCGGAGGCTGCGTCCAGCGCTCATGAGACTGGGGTGTTCAAATCAGCTGAGAACTCAGAGCCTCCATCAGGTGGAAACAAGAACTAAGATTGTCATCTCTGAAGCAAGCAGGGACAGAAGTTCGCTGGGGGGTGCGGGGGCTAGAGGGAGCTCTGAGGCAGCTGGACCCGAAAGCTTGGCTTCCACTCTGTCACCCACGGGCCAGGGAGGGAGGCTTTGCCAAGACATCAGCTTGGGACAGAGATGGCAAAGCTGAGCCTTAGCTGAGGAAATGGCCTCCTTAACCAGCCAATGAGCACACCTCCAGCCAGAAACACAGGTAACAAATTCCAGAGGGCCAGGCGAGTCCCCAGAGACTAGAGCCGTGATGTCCCAGGAAGGCGTGGGGGAACCCAGAGTCTCAGGATGGGGCCCGGAGCGTCATGCTCAGGACAGGTGAGGGCAAGTCTGAGAATCCCCTCCGAAGAGATGGTGTGGCCACCCCAATCCAAGCTGGACAGGGGTCAAGTTTAGGTCCCCTGGCCCAAGCTCCAATCTGGCCAGGGTTGGGCAAGAGTGACCCCCCTGCAAGAATTGGGAAACTCCTGGATGAGCTTTAACAGGAGAGTCAGAGAAGAAGCCATGGAGAAACGGACCTGGGCCCATTCCTACTGGGGAAGGCCTGCGTCCACCACAACCAGTAACTTTTAGGGTCTCTGACAACTCCCTTTTTCGTTCAGCTTGCCTGTTTCCCTGCCTCGGCCAGTAGTAAACCTTGTGTATCAGCTTCCTGTGGCTGCTATAACAACTACCACAAACGGTGTTTAGAATGGCACAAATGTATGACCTTCAAGATCTGGAGGTCAGAAGTTTAAAACCAAGGTATTGGTGGGGTTGCATTCCTTCCAGAACTGGAGGAGAAACTTCATGTCCTTGCCTTTTCCAGCTCCTGGGGTCCACGTGCATCTTTGGCTTGACCCCTCCTTCCATCTGTGCCAGCGGCACAGCATGTTCTCTCCTCCCTGATCTCTGCTCGGTCACGTCTTCTCTGACCCCCCTGCCTCCCTCTGTCCCTTGTTAAGGCCCTTGTGATCACACGTAGGACCCACCTGGATGATCCAGAATACTCTTCCCCTCTGAAGATTCTTAACTGAATCACACATGCCAAGTCCCCTTTGCCGTGTAAGGAAATATATTCAGGGGTTCTGAGGATTGGGATGCGGGCCCCTGCGTCCTTGTCCTCAAGAGAGCAGGAGAGAGAAAGCAGCGGGAAGCTTGCATCCAGCTCCCATATTGGAGAATGAGAGGAGGCGTGGCGGGCGAACCCAAGGGGAAACGAGTCATCACAGCCAGCGCAGAGCCTCCAGGATGGGGAAGCCCAGACCCAAGCGAAGGAAGGGGAGGGTAGGAGGGAACCGTGCAGAACAGAAACGGCTCTATGGGTTAGCCAGCAGGCAGCCTGGGTTTTCCACCTTGGATAGAGGCAGGACTCTGGAGACACACTGTTCAAGGTCATCTCATCCCACTGGCCATCATCTCTCCAAATGTCGCTGTGAAAGGAGTAGTATCTCATTTGAGGAGGACTTAGAATAGAATAGAATAGAATAGAATCCCATCAGCTTGTCGAGCTATCACGCCCGTTTCCATCCTCTGAGATCCAGACCCCGTGGCTCCAGATGGAAAGAATGAGACCCATGCCAAGAATTGCAGCGATTGACAAAGCTTCACGTCAGCTCAAGACGAAACTTGTTGGCATGTAGATTCGTGCTCCTGACCAACCTTGATGCCGAAATGTTGCATCTGCTTATACGCCTGTCACTCATTTATTCATTCGGTTGTGCAATACCCAAGTCCCTGACAGCAGCTCTGCTCACAGACCTTTGATCTGCTCCCGGTGAGTCGGGCCTCTTTTCCCACCACTTCCACTAGGAAGAGCTGCTGTAATCGGGCGTCGTGGCTGACTCTCTGGAGACCAGATGACAGCACGAGAATTTAACAGGTAAGGTCAACGTACTGTTTTCTAAAATAGAACAGGGCCGTGGTGGCAAATCCAAGAAGCAGGAGGGCTCCAGGTCAGCCTTGGTGACACCTGGATAGTCCACAGTTGCTGACCCACTTTTGTGTCTTTTTTTCCTTTCTCTTGTAACAGCTTGATTGCGATACAATTCATATGTCCTACAATTCACCCATTTAGAGTGTAAAATTCAATCATTTTTAGTATACGCACAGGGTTGTGCAATCATCACCACAATCCTTTTTAGAATACTGTTCATCACCCTAAGAAGAAACCCATTAGCTGTCACCTCCCCAATCCTCCCAGCCCCCCAACTCCCCCTCCAGCCCTAGGCAACCACTCATCTAATTTCTGTGCCTGTGGATTTGCCTATTCTGGACATTTCATATAAACAGGATAATACAAAATGTGGCCTCTTGTGCCTGGCTTTTTTTACTTAACAGAATGTTTTCAAGTTTCAGCCATGCTGTTGCAGGTATTGGTTCTTTGTCCTTTTTTATGGCTGAATAATACTCCACTGTATGGATAGAGCACCCTTGTTTCCCGAGTCGTCTGTTGATGGGCATGTGGGTTGTTTCCACCTCTGGCTGTTGTGAAGGACGCTGCAGCCCCCGCTTGTTGAGTTCTACTTGCTTATGGAAGAATTGTGTTTGTTTGCAGCAGCAAGGGCATCTTTGTCCCACCAGCTCTAGGCTGGTGCCTTTGGGGCCCCTTCTCTGTCTCCCTAGGCAGGAGCCATGAGGACCCCCCCCAGTTCCCTGTGAAGCACCCCAAGGCTTCCAATCGTCTCTTGGAATTTATGGCCAGCACTGCCTTGCTTGCTGTATGGCCTGAGGATGTGCAGACCCCACTTCCTGCTGCTGATGGTCTGTACATCGGGTCAAACCCTGTGTAAGGATTTTCAGCAGGTCCCCTCTTCCTGGGGGACCTAACCGTGAACCCTGGGGCCCCTGGGGTGAGACCATTCGGCCCACTCGCTGCCACCTCCAGCCCAGCGGCCCACAGGAAGCTCGGGAGAGGACGGTGACCTCCACAGGGCCATGGCCGTCTCGCCTAAACCACAATCGTTAGGCTCCGGTCGCCTCGTGCCCCGGACTTTGGCTATTCATGAGCGCTAGCAACTATAAATCAAGAATCGGTTTTCATAACCTTGATCAAAACATCATGACGTATGTTGCTGTCCACACCCAAACACTATCATTATAATATTCTTGGAGCAAAACCTCTCCCTGCAGAGTAATGTAAACCGCTCACTGTGCTTTCTTCACCTGGATCGGATCCCACCGAAATCGACGTATTACTTCCTCCGTTCTTGCTGGGAAATTGGTGGGAATCTTACCGAAAGCTGTGCCATACTTGGCCCACTGGGAATAAAACACTGGCAGACGAAAGGGGAGAAGCGGCTCACTGTGTGCAAATTACCGACACACCCCCATGCATTCATGCATGCACGTGCACACACGCGCACACACACGTGTGGTGTTGGCTTGTCTGTCTGGGCCCTCAAAGGTTCCCTCAGGTTATGAAGAAAGGAAGGGACAGTGGGCAGTGGGTCCTGAGGACCATTCACTGAACTGACCCGACCAGGGCACGGCTACGCAGAAGGTGTTTCAGCCCCACAGACAGAGCCGTGCGGGGAGAACACCAAAGTCAGAGTAGCCAGAGGTTTGGAACTGGGGGAAGAGAGGTTCTGGTGACCATAGAACACCCTGGAAGGAAAGAGTGGAAAAAACAGGGGTAATTGAAAAGAACCAACGACTTCACCTAAACAGGAGGATAGACTAGGGGGAAGGCCCTGAAAGTTCAGGAAATGTGAAATGCCCGTGGGGAAAAAAGGCCGAGGAAGGAGAAAGCTGAAGACACCTGCTACAGCATCCCCAGTGGGTGAGTGGCCGGTGGGGAAATTAACGTGAAATGAACAGTGACCCGGAGAGAGAAAATACGGAGAATCCTTAGAAGAAAAAATTAAGTGCTGCGAGGAGCCTGGAGAATCTATGAAAACACTGAGACCAGCGGAGGAGTAGGAGGCGGGCTGGGACCTTCACTCTCCAGGGCCGTCTGCTTTCCACCCAGAAGCGGCATCTATGCTGCACTCCACATGGCCACCCAGCTGATCTCACACTTGGTCTTCACAGTAAACCTGCAGAGGGGGACTCCTGACATCCCCAGGTGCAGGTGAGGACCAGGACTTGCCCAAGCTTGCACGCAGGACCCAGATCAGCCCAGGTCTCCTGGCTGCAGACCCCGGTCCACAGACGGGGCCCTGGAGGGGAGGGCTTGGTGAGCTGACAGCAGGGAAGCTGCCCCAGTGCCCACCTGCCCGGGGCTGTGCCCTGTAGCACCACCCAGCCGGGTCCGCAGCCCGCAGTGAGGATGGGTCTGGGGTGCAGCCTAGCATCAGGCTTTCGGAAAGCTCCCCGGGCGAGTCTGATCACTGCCGACATGAGGCTGGGCACCGCTGCTGGGGCGAGGGAGGTTCCATCCGCCTTCTAAAGGCGGCCCGGCAGGCCCGTCACCAGCTGTGCACAACTGTAAAAATGTTTAAAGTCTGCAAACCGTGCCATCTGGTCATTCGTGGGACTCTACGTTTTAAAATGAGCTTCAAGCCAAAGGCCAAGCAGGGAGGGTCAGCAGCCAGGAGCAAGGATGGGGCTGGGTGAGGGTGGTTCCCCTCAAGCCACCCTCCTGGAGGGGCAGGTTCAAGGTGAGCCACTCCCATGAAGGCACAGCACCTGCCTATCAGGTTAGGCCAGTCCTGGGAACCCCAGGCAGCCAGAGACCAACTCGCCTGGATCAGCTTGCACATGCTGTGGGAGCTAACTTGTCATGGGGTGGATGGGACAGCCGGAGACCGAGCCAGACCCCCAGGGCTGAGCCTCAACTGGGCAGGGACCCCGGAAAGAAAGCCTGAGGCCAAGGACTACCTCCTAGGCCCTCGCCTTTTAAATCCTTGCCCCTGGGGCGTGGCTAGATGAGAGCAGCCTCTGGATTAAGTCAGCCTCGAGGCCCTCACAGCATCTGGAAGAAATCTAACCCCTTAGACACGGGGAAGGAGAGCATCTTCGACTATGAAAAGCCCAGCTGCGCCTGGTCTGGTTGCTATTTTGAAATTAGTCATCCAATTCAACCACAGATACCTTCCATCAATCAGCAGCAGTTACTGAGTGCCCACTGGGCTCCGGCCCTGCCCTTATTTGTGGCCTAGTAGCCACTCTACTCACAGCTGGGCCAGAGTCCCGCTGTTGCCCGGGGTGAGCCCCTGCACCTTGGCCACAGGGAACTTGGCCCCCTGTGCTGACCTTCTGGGATGCCTCTGGGGTCTCTTCCACACCCCCAACTACCACCCCAGCTTTCACCTGCCTGGGGGACAGGCAGTGGGCACTGAGGGCCCTGGAGCTGGGCCACTCCCAGGACTAGTCTGACCCAGGTCTCACCCTTCCTTCCCCCAACTTATTTTGCCAAATTGCAAAGCTCCAACCGACTTCCAAAGTCACTCATTTTACAGAGAAAACACATGGAAATGCTAACATGGATTCAGATCGAGTGAAAGCCATGAAAAGAAAACAAAGGAAAGGAAAAAGCTCTTCACGGCTTCACCAGCAGCAGCTCTGCGTACTCCCTGCTTCATGGCGCATCTGCCCAGGTTCCAAAGGGCTTCCTCTGGGAGGCGAGCGGGGCTTCAGAGTTGCTGATGCACCAGTTTCCTGGGGCTTCCATTTCCATTGTGGACCGGAAAAAAAGTGGTAAATGTGGGAACCAGGAGGACACCCCATTTTCCTGAGTTTACCAGCCCCGTTTAACTCAACGATTCTCAGGCCCCACGGGGCAGCAGAAAGGAAGGTGGAATTTCTAGTCACCAAATGTATGCTCATGTACTTTTTTAATGTCTTTGTACCCAGGAGTCTTCATTTGATCTTGGTCCATGGAAAATGTTAGGATTCAGTTCAGTTGAATATAGCAAAGACCTGACAACAGTGTCTTAAATGCGCAAAGGTTTAATACTCTTCCGTAAAAGATGTCTGAAAGCAAACATTCCAGGGCAGATACGGCAGCTTCATGAAGTCAACAGACCCCTGTGCTGCTTCTATTTTTCTGTCCTGCCACACATGGCTTCCCTTGCCAGAGTCACCTCATGGAACAAGATGGCTGCTGGACCTCCAGCCGTGGCATCCACATTCCAGGGAGTGGAAAGAAAGAAGCAGGGGGTTGTGAGAGAAGTGTCTATTCTCTTTGGAGGAGACTTACCAGAATTCCCACATTTCTATGGACATCTCTTTGGCAGAATATCACATGAGGGCCAAGAGGCTGGAAAAGGCAGTCCTTTAGCTAAGCACATTGCCACCTCAAATAAAATTACTTAGAAGGAAGGGGAGGGAGGGTAGACGTGGGGGTGGGTACCAGCAATCTCTCACAGATGCTTATTACCCTGTTGAAAAGATGTAAAGGTGATGGTCACTGCCGGTCTCTCCTTTACATCCATAGTAAACATGTGAAGAGGATCAAAGTTGCAGCTGATGCTGGCATAGTTTTCCTAGGTGTATAAGGAGGTTGATAAAAGCTAGAGCAGATGGAGAGAGGCGTGGCAAGATTTAACCTATCTTTTTTTTTTTTTTTTTACATTGATGGAGTTTCTGCATCCATGGTCCCATCTGTTGACTAATCAGTAGTGACCAGGTGTTTATCAGCAATTAGTTTGTGCAGGTGACCCTGGGCTTGGAGCTTGCAGCATTGGTGGGAGTGTTAACTGAAGTCAGACACTGTTTCTGACTGTCCTCCCCACCCCATCCGTCAGCTGTGGCCGCAGCAAAATACTGCAGACTGGACGACTTCAACAGGAGGGTTTATTCTCTCGTGCTTCTGGAGGTTGGAAATCCCAGATCAAGGTACCAGCAGGGCTGGTTCCTCTGAGGCCTCTCTCCTCGGCTTGTAGATGCTCATCATCTCCCCGTGTCCTCACACAGTCGTCCCTCTCTGTACGTGTCTGTGTCCTTATCTCCTCTTCTTATAAGGACACCAGTCAGATTGGATTAGGGCCCACCCTGATGACCTCATTTCAACTTGATCACCTCTTTAAATACCTTACTTCCAATAAGGTCACATTCTGAGATACTGGGGGTAAAGTAAAGACTTTCAACATATGAATTTTCAGGGGACGCAATTCAGCCCATAACACCCCTCAAACCAGGACTCCGGTCACCATTCTCTATTTAAGACACTGCTAATAATTTAGTGGAACTACACTTCAGTATTTCCTCAGACTATTTCTCCTACTCATCTGTGTTTCACCAGAGCAGAGAGACATTAGTATCTCTTACAGATGCTTGGTTCCTGGAAGCTCTAATGAGCAGAGCTTCAACGCCTCAAAAGGTGATTGTGTTGCACAACCAGGCTTTTGGCGTTTCTGGAAAAACAAATGGACTAATTTTAGGGACTCTGTCGTTTTCCTAGGTAAGTGCAGGAGCTCTCATTTTGGACCATTTATCCTGAAATAAGTACTAATCTTCAGTTTCTTGAGGCCTCTTAAGCCTCTCAGATCAGCCAGAGCCCTGGGTCTGCTGCACTTTGACCGCATCTTGACTGTTTGTTTGTTTGTTTGTTTGCTTGTTTGCTTTTAATGCAAAGCCAGTCCCCTAGGTGGACTCCAAGTTTACAGGGATAGGAACACAGCTCACCTGTGCAGGCCCAGGAGACCTGAAATCGAAGGTGGGCAACAGAATCACGCTACTGTTCTATGCATTGCGAATGCTGGGAAGGAAATGGTTGGCAGCCGGATTGCAGGGTAAGGGAGAACGTCCCACACTCCACGACTTTGGGGCCAGGTGGCACCACCACCAGTGTCTGCAAAGACAACCAGAGCTGGGAAAGGGAAAGCCAAGTGCAGGACCAGGTCGGCCCAGTCCTGGACCCCCAGCACTGTGGCCTCCTCCATCAAGTTCACCTTCCCATGAGAGGCCCAGCTTTAACCTGACACTGATGTTGCATCGCGGGATGGAAGAGGACTTTTCCCAGCAGGATGGAGACAGGCAGTGGCTCTCTGCAACCTTTCCTACCCTTGGAGAAAGAGCCCTAGAGTCAAAGGTCTGAGTTCTGGTTCTGACGCTGCCCCCCGGCTGGACTGCTTGACTCCCACCTAAAAGGTGAGCAGGTGGACCTAGAGACCCCCAGGCCCCTGTCCATCTCCGGAGTCCTACGACTTTTTCTTGGGAACCAAGAGGAACTGATTTGCGAACCATCCTCGCGGGTGCAACTGTGCCTTTCTAATCCAGGAGTCCAAAGTTGCCATGTTCCCCAGGGCCCTGTCCCTGCCCTGCCCAGAGGGAAGGCCGAGACACGCTCTCTACATAGGTTCAGCCAGACTCAGCTTACCTTCCGTCTTCCTCAGCCACCTGCAAACCGCTCTTTATTAAGTGTGAGCTATGATGGAAGCACAGCTGGCCCTCTGCCTCTGCAGATGCGGAACCCACGGATTCCGAGGGCCGACTGTAAGGGACTTGAGCATCCTCGGATTTGGGTATCAAAGGAAAGTCCTGGAACGAATCCCCTGAGGATACCCAGGGATGCCTGTATTAGAAGCAAACTCATTTCTTTCCTCTTCTTAAAATAGATATACATTGATATATGCTTTTTAAAAAAAATCTTCCTTTGTCTCAGTTAGAAAGAGACAAAGTCATACGTGTGTCCTGCACTTTCTGGTTGATTAAAGAACAGCTTGACCCGATAAATGGACATTTTAAGGCGCTTACAGGGCCTGGAAAGAAACGCAGAAGCCAATTTGAGCACAGAATAAAAATACCATCTGGGTTCTGGTGACAATGAGTAACACTCTTGGCTCTTCTGAGCTCAGACAATTATTATATGAAAAAGAAATTTTTTAAGCCTGCACAGTTAAAATGGTAAAAGATGTTTCACGGTGAAAAAAAGAGACAAAATTAATGCCCGTAGTCGTGCATCGCGCACCCTGGTACCCAGGGCGTTCATCACGTCTGGAAGCATGTGGAGGATGGAGAATGTCATTAGGGACATCTTCAGCCTCGATGAGTATGAGATGATGTCACCGTGTGTTTGGAGTTTATGGTCGCCCCGTACACCCAGGAACTGATGAGACGAGGGTGGGGTGGAGACGGGGAGGAAGTTGATGAGCTAGGATTATGGGGGCACTTTCTCAAAATACTTGGACTCTTGACCGAAACCCACATGAGTCAATGGGGGATGGCCTCTTCTCCTAGTCTTGCCAGGAGACTCTGTTCTGTCCCTGAATCAGGACTAGACATCACTCCCCCATTCGGCATCTCAGCCTGCCTGTCAGACACTCACCTGCCTCTGGTTCTGGGACTTTGGCCTTCCCTAGTCCTAGCCCAGCCATGGGGAGGACAAAGATTTCTCTCTTCAAGGCTAAAAGCCATATCCATGGCTGTGGGCGAGGGGGAGATGTCCATCCCGCTGTTAGGGAGCAGAGATGGGTGTTGAAGGAGGAAAGCTCAGGGCTCCGAGTTCCCCGATACAACGAGGAAGCCGCAAACGTTTCTGCCAGTGCGGTTACAGCAATCCCAGCTCACACTGATTGAACCTTTCTACGTGCCAAGCACAGTCCTAAGTGCTTTCTCGTGTATTGTTTCATTTAAAAATAATCACCCAGCAATTAGACTCTTTCCCATATGTAAAACCACAGAACCCTTGACCTTCACATGCTGTCTGGACACCATGCTGCTTTCTCTGTTCCCCAGCCCCGCTCAACACACACACACACACACACACACACACACTCTTGCTGTCCTAATTCCTTGCCTTGCATTCTTGAACCACCTTTAATCAGGCTGTCACCTCTACCACTCCCCCCCAAGCAAATCTCAAGGTCACCAGTGACGGCACTGTCGCTCAATGCAGAGCTCAATCCTCGATCGGCCTCTTTCATTTTTCTTTAATTAAAAAAATTTTATATACAATTTTTAAAGGTTACTTTCCACTTAGAGTTACTACAAAACATTGGCTCTATTCCACATGTTGTACACTACATCCTTGAGCCTGTCTTACACTCCAGATTTGTCCCTCCCACCCCCCACCCCCTATATTGCTCCTCCCCCTCCTCCCCACTGGTAACCACGTGTTTGTTCTCTACATCTGTTAAGTCTGCTTCTTTTTTGTTATATTCACCAGTTTGTTGAATTTTTAGATTCCACATGTAAGTGATAAAATACAGTATTTGTCTTTCTCTGTCTGACTTATTTCACTTACCATAACGCCCTCCAAGTCTATCCATGTTGCTGCAAATGGCAAATTTTCATCCTTTTTTATGGCTGAGTAGTATTCCATCTTCTTTATCCACTCATCTGTCAGTGGACATTTAGGTTGCTTCCATATCTTGGCAATTATAAATAATGCTATGAACGTCAAGGTGCATGTATTTTTCAAATCAGTGTTTTGGGTTTGTTTGTTTGTTTGTTTTTGGATATATACCCAGGAGTGGAATTGCTGGGTCATATGATAGTTCTATTTTCAGTGTTTTTCAGAAACCTCCATACTGTTTTCCAGTTGTCCTCTTTCTTGACTCTGCAAGCAGCATTGGACACTGTGGATCACTCCCACCTTCTAGAACACTTTTGTTTACCTACCTCTCCCGGCCTATATGATGCCTTTGTGTGGATTTTAAAAAGCCACTGCTCAGGGCAGATGCAACTCTATGGGCATCCAGCCCATGAGCAGAGTGAAGGTGGCCCCCTTCACCTGGAGCCTTTATGCAGTACACAGACTGCACAACTGTACAGGGCAGTTCTGCAGGGCTACGGGCTGAGGATGGGCCATCTGATAGTAAGACGTCAGAGGCACAGAACAGGGAACTCGAGCAGACCCCAGGAAAGGTAGATGGAGGTAGGACAAGGTTTCTGGAAGAAAGACAGAATGGAGAAGGAGAGGGCGTATCTTCCAGTGGGATAAGAGCTTCCCAGTGACCTCTCACCGAGCATCTGACCCGGTGCTTACGTGAGGGCATATTCTGATTATTCTGGAGTAAGGCTCGTGATGCATGTAACTTACTCTCACATGATTCGGCTCCATATCTATGTATGTATGTAAAGGGGGAGAGCAAAGGCTCAAGCAAACGGGGTCAAAGGTAGATGGACATTCTTTGTATTCTTCCCATACTTGCAATTTTCTGTAAATTTCAAGTGATTTCCATCTGAGGTGCTCTTTTAAAAAGGAAGAAAAAGGCAAAACTCTGGAGCCAGGAAGAAGATCAGAAGTTGCCAGGGGCTGGGGAGGAGAGAGGGACGAACAGGTGGAGGACAGAGATTTGCAGGGTGGTGAAGGTACTCAGTACGGTACTGTTAGGGCGGATACATGTCATCACACATGTGTCCTCACCCAGGGAACGCGCAACACTGAGGGGCCCCTAACGTAAACCATGGACTTCGGGTGATAATGATGTGGCAATACAGGCTCAGCAGTGGTGACAAATGTACCATCTGGTAGAGGGTGGCAGTAATGGAGGAGGCTGGGCCTGTGTGGGGAAAGGGGGTATATGGGGAATCTCTCAATATCGCTGTGAGCTTAAAACCGTTCCAGAAAAATCTCTTAGTTATTTATTTATTTTTAATTAATTTATTTATTTTTGGCCATGCCACGTGGCTCGTGGGACCTTAGTTCCCTGACCAGGGATTGAACCCGAGCCCCCATCAATGAAAGCGCGGAGTCCTAACCACTGGATGGCCAGGGAATTCCCCAAATGTCTTTAACATTTTTTTAAAAAGTAGCAGCGGCTGAACGCGTAGGACACCCGGTTGACAACCTGGAAAGCCCACCTTCATGCAACCCCGGGTGGAGCGTAGCCCAGGACCGTGTGCTCTCAAGGGCCTGCAGCAGCAGATCAGCTTCTCAGAGGCCCAGGTCTCCCCTGCAAACCCTCCATCTCAGGCCTCCCCCAGCGTGGGGCCCTCGGGGCGAGGCCGTGGGCTGTGGAGGGGCCGTGTGGACAGGAACCGAGGAACGCCCACGTGGGCGGGAGCTGTGCGCAAGGAACGATGGCCAGATGCCGCGTATCACTGCACCCGCATCCAGGAAAGGAGCCACTGGCTCGGGTCCCCACGTGCAGGCATCTGGAGAAAGCTGGTCCAGAGGCCACAGCTGAGGTCTGGAGGCCGGGCTGAGACCTGCCACTTCTGCCCGGACTCGACTTGCTCAAGCCCTCAGAGAGAGGGGGACGACCAGCCCCAGGACAGCATCTCCTGACCTGACCCAGGAGGACAGCCCGGCTGAACCTCCCAAGGAAAAATCCCAAAGGTGGCAGGAGCGGGGTCTGGGCCAGTACAGGGGGGCAGGCCCACAACCTGAGGACAGGTCCGAGGCTCCCAGGCTGACCTTCAGGGCCCGCTGCTTGGCCCGCTCGTAAGCCGTGCCGGGAACCAAGGGATGGGCAGCTCTTCCCGTGTGCGGCCAGCCTGGGGCAGACAGAAGCGAGGGGACAAAGGCTGGGCAGAGGAAGGCAGAGCCCCGCCCAGCACAATCACCACCATCTCGCTTTCCCCATTCTCAGGTTCAGGGTTGAACGTGGGCTCCCAACAGATGCAGTTTTCCAGCTAATGTTTTCCTTCAAGGTATATAAACATCATAGCAATGGTTTTGACTCTTCAGTTCAAAAATATTCGCCAAAACGAGTGATCTCACCACTCACATTTCTGTGTATAGAAATATCCAAAGAGGACAAGTCTCCTGAAGCAATGCTTGCCAAAAATATCCTTTCCTAACATCCTTGTTTATGGAAAAATTAAGTGTCTGTACTGAAGGTTCAGCAAAGAGTCGGAGGAAGAATCCTTGCGTGACGGACGCCAGCACAGTCCCAGAAAACCTTCCTATGTCTTATGTTTATAACAGATCAGGGGGCTCATGCCCCAAACCTAAAACCCAGAAACGAAAAGATTTAGGAGGGATTGTTCTGAAACTCTGTCTTCCTCTAGGCTTCTCAGGGGAGTATAGTACAGGGCAAGAAAGTTTTCCCTTCTGCCCTTCTAGGTTCTTTGGCTGATCTGATCATTAAATCCATATAAGAGAGATTCACAGGAGAAACAAAGAAAGAAAATGACTTACGTATGGGAGCCCCAGAAAGATATGAAGACTCAAAAGGCAGCCAGGTAACTGAAGCTTGTATAACATCTTGAGCTAAGGAAAGTGGTGGGGTCTGGGGACACCAAGGGGAGGAGGGCCCTTCACAGGAAGGCAGAGGAGATGTTTGGAAAACAAAGGTTGCCCTATTATGCAGGTAAGTTTCTCAGGTAAAAAGGCATCACTGGTGAGAACTCTCTTCCTGGTATATTCCCCCTCTGCAATGTAAGTAGGCAGAGGGGAAGGTACAGAAATTTTCCTGAATCTGCTGGGGGTTTGATTGCATTTAGCCCAAAATAATCACGAGAAAGTGGCATATTTTGGGGTGGCAAAACCTGCCCCCACCTCAACGGCACGATTTCAAAAGACTTCAGGACCGTGTGAACTTGAGTCTTCACACTTTTCGAAGGAGAGCCTGTTTTGCATTCTTTATGTTTTTCTCTTTAAGATGGATTTATCGAGGTAAAATGTACATATGATAAAATTTACTCATTTAGTGATATATACCTATATCAAATCATTAGGTTGTACACCTGAAACTAATACGATGTTATATATCAATTATATCTCAATAAAAGCATTCATCATTTTCAGGTGTACAGCTCTTATCCGTCGAGATATAGAGCTTTCCCATCACCCCAGAAAGTTCCCTCTTGTCCCTTCCCTGTCAATCACCTCCCCCCCTCAGCACTCCTGATTTACGTTCCTATATTTTTGCCTTTTCCAGAATGTCACATAAATAGAAGCATACAGTACGTAGCTTTTAGTGTCTGGCTTCTTTCATGTAGCATGATGCTTCTGAGGTCGTCACGTTCCTGTCTTGGTAACTGTTTACTGCTGAGGAGTGTTCCATTGTATGGATGTGCCACTACTTCTTTATCCAAGTGCCAGCTGATGGCCATGTGGGTTGTTTCCAGTTTGGGTAATAAAGCTGCTAGATGTTTTCTCCTCTCGTGGGTAAACCCCTGGGCGTGACACTGAGGGCTCACTGAGGAAAGCATATGTTTAACTGCAGAAGAAACTGCCGAACTGTCTTCCAAAGGGGCTGTAACATTTCACGTTCCCACCCGCTGTGTGTGAGCCCCAGTCTCTCCACATCCTTGCTGACACCTGATATTGTCGGCATTTAAAATGTTAGCCATTCCGATAGGTGTGTAAGGTATCTCATTATGATGTTAATGTTCGTTTCCCTAATGACTAATGATGTTGAGCATCTTTTCACGTGTTCATTTGGGGTCTGTATCTCTTGTCTGGAGTCTGCTCAGTCCATTTTTAGAAATGGAAGCTGCATTTTCTTATTCCGGCTGCTAATGAGTGGCGGGGTGGGAGGCATCTCAACCTGTCAGTTCTAATCATTTTCCTTCATGTCACCTTTAGGACGCCCTGAGCATCCCTGAGGTTCTGTAGGACACATGCAGCCAATCTGGGAAGGCTCCTCGGGGTAAAGATCCCAGCAGTACCTGGGCACGTGGATCATTTGTGAGTACATGAAGTCCTCTCGTGGACGCTGTAGGTGCCTCTCCAATCCTGTGTTCACATGCTCTCCTGAGTGGGGAAGAAAGTGTGGACCGTGCAGCTGTTGCATTTAGAACCCCCTGAACCTGAAGCTTGCCTGGTGCTGGACCCTCAGGGGTGGCCCATTTCAGCTGGTCTGAACCAAGTTCTTCCGGCAGTGAAGGCCACAGGAGCCCTGTAGCAAGGCCACCTTAAGGCTCTAGAGGGGAAGGGTGTGGCTGGACCCAGAATGGACTTCCCCAGACCTCTGGAACCGCATACAGGATCCCAGCATGAAAGCGTCAAGCCCTGCAGCTCCTGGGCTCCTGTCCCCCACCAAGGTCATTGTCCTCTCTGTGCACAGTCTGTGCGGCCTCTTAGCTTCAGCCTGCAGTGACCCACCCCCCCACGCTCCTCCCACCCCGTACACAGCCTGGCTCCTGCTGCCCACGCCTGATGCTCTGGGGCCCCCTCCAGCCGGAGGACATTGGGCAACTTCTGGAGATGCTTTCGGTTGTCAAAACTAAGAGGGTTGCTACTGACATCTCATGGGTGCGGGGCCAGGGATACTGCTCAACCTTCTACAAGTCCCAGGATGGCTCCCGCGCCCAGGAATGATTCAACAGCCCCCAGCACTTCCTGATTCACATCCGTCAGGCATCCAGCCAGCCTGTGACACATGTGTCCAGTGCACCTGCCCGCCATTGACACTTGCGGTACTCTAGGCCATTGCGATGCTTATGAATTGCCATGTTATCACTAACTATCATTCATTCCATTGTATTTTCATCCTCATCAGGGAAAAAAGCAATAACGGAAAACGCAAAGGTAAGTGAAGAGGGCGTGTGTGGCGTATATGCCTGATCATTTGTACATAGGTGGGAATGAAGCCGGAGTGTCTGTTGATGACGCACGGTTACGGCCGCGCATCCGTCCTGCACAGACGTTGCGTCCAAGGTCTGAGAAACCCACGTGTCATTCTCTTCAATGGTGAGGCTTCTCTATTCTCATTCTCGCATTGTTCATTTTAACTGGGAGGTTTACAAAAACTTAACTCATTTTCAAAAATAAAACTAAATTAAAAACTAGATTAGTTATATGTGATGGTTAATTTTATGTGTCAACTTGGCTAGACTGTAGTACCCAGATTTTGGTCAAACATGATTTTAGATGTTTCTGTGAAGGTAATTTTTTGGGTGAGATTAATATTGAATCGGTAGACTTTGACTAAAACAGGTTGCCCTCTGTATTGGAGGGGGTGGTCTCATCCAATCAGCTGAAGACAAAACAGACCAATGTCCCCCAAAGAAGAAGGAATTCTGCCAAAAACGGACTTTGGGCTCAAACTGCAACTCTTCCCTGAGTCCCCAGTCTGCCCGCCCACACTACAGATTTTGGATTTACCTGCCCCATAATTGTGTAAAATAATTCCTTAAAATAAATATTTCCCTCTAGGGCTTCCCTCGTGGTGCAGTGGTTGAGAATCTGCCTGCCAATGCAGGGGACACGGGTTCGAGCCCTGGTCTGGGAAGATCCCACATGCCGCGGAGCAACCAGGCCCGTGAGCCACAACTACTGAGCCTGCGCGTCTGGAGCCTGTGCTCCGCAACAAGAGAGGCCGCGACAGTGAGAGGACCGCGCACCGTGATGGAAGAGTGGCCCCCACTTGCCTCACCTAGAGAAAGCCCTCGCACAGAAACGAAGACCCAACACAGCCATAAATAAATAAATAAATAAATAAATAAAATTTTTTTTAAAAAGTCAATATTTAAAAAAAAAAATTTCCCTCTCTCTCAATATACAATAGATATATAGATACACAGACACACACACAGACACACACACACACACTGTTACCCTACTGATTATTGGTTATGCTTCTGTGGAGAACCCTAACACACTACATTTATTATTTTTCTTGTAAAACGGCACTTGTTTGAGATTTTTAAATGGCTGACACTTCATTATTCACATGACGTTGGCTATTCTTCCCTTCACAAAGATTTTTTTTTCTTTTTTTCAGGATATTGAATGTATTTCCCTGTGCTATATAGTAGGTCCTTGTTGTTTATCTGTTTTTTATATAGTAGTTTATGTCTGCTAATCCCAAACTCCTAATTTATCCTTCCTCCTACCCTTCCCCTTTGGCAACCATAACTTTGTTTTCTATGTCTGTCTGCTTCTGTTTCATAGGTAAGTTCATTTGTGTCATATTTTAGATTCCATGTATAAGTGGTATCATATGATACCTGTCTCTCTCTGACTTACTTGTATGACAATCTCTATGTCCATCCATGTTGCTGCAAATGGCATTATTTCATTCTTTTTTATGGCATTATTTCATTCTTTTTTATGAAATCATTGTGTGTGTGTGTGTGTATATATATATATATATATATATATATATATATATACACACACACATATATATATACCACATCTTCTTTATCCATTCATCTGTCAATGGACATTTAGGTTGCTTCCATGTCTTGGCTACTGTAAATAGAGCTGCTATGAACACTGGGGTGCATGTATCTTTTCAAATTAGAGTTTTCTGTGGATATATGCCCAGGAGTGGGATTGCTGGATCATATGGTAACTCTATTTTTAGTTTTTTAAGGAACCTCCGTACTGTTTTCCACAGTGACTACACCAATTTACATTCCCACCAATGGTACACAAGGGTTCCCTTTTCTCCACGCCCTCTCTGGCATTTATTACTTGTAGACTTTTTGATGATGGCCTTTCTGACCGGTGTGAGGTGATACCTCATTGTGGTTTTGATTTGCATTTCTCTAACAATTAGTGATGCTGAGCAGCTTTTCATGTGCCTCTTGGCCATCTGTATGACTCCTTTGGAGAAATGTCTATTTAGGTCTTCTGCCCATTTTTCGATTGGGGTTTTTTTTTTTTTTTTTAATTATTGAGTTGTATGAGCTGTTTGTATATTTTGGAAATTAAGCCCTTGATGGTCGCATCGTTTGCAAATATTTTCTCCCAGTCTGTAGGTTGTCGTTTCATTTTGTTTATCATTTCCTTTGCTGTGCAAAACTTATAAGTTTCCCTTCACGAAGATTCTGAATTCCACCAATACCTGGGTCACCGTGTGCATGTGTAGCTTGTATAATCACAGTGGTGAGTACGTCTGAAGAACAATGCTGAAAGTGGCTGTCCTGTCCACCCACGGCAGGGATCCATGGGCACAGAGGCTCCGCCAGATCCAGCTGCAAGCAAGACACTAACAGAAGCTCAGATCACGTGTGTCTCCCTCCTGGGTACAGGGAGAGGGTTGTGGGAAACCAGCTCAATTCGGAATGGAAAATGGGACGTTTAGAGGAGAAAGAAGCTCAGGACAAGTTGAAGCCGGAAAAAGCTGGCCCAGAGTTAGAGGAACTGTGCAGTGAGACACAGGGGAAAGGGCTCCCCACTGCTTGAAGCTGACCAGCAATTCCCAGGAGATGATGGTGGTGAGGACCAGGGCCTCATATCCCATTTTACCTTTCATAGACACTAGAATGCAAAGGAATGCAATAAATATTCATTGAATGAACAAATGAATGAGTAAATCCCATAAAGTCAAACTATAAGAAGTTTCTGTGCACACACACGTGGGTTAATTCCTGCACTCTCCCCAACTATTGATGAAACCTCACATAGGAGCAGCCACCACCTGCTCTAACACATACTTCAGTGGTTGCCCAGTGCTCGTTTGTGAAATCCATTTTTAAAAATCTGCTATTTCAAGTGTCTGGAGTGAAAATAGTGTCCCCACCATTTTTAGAAGTTTTCACAAGAGGCAGTGTGGTGGGGTGAATCGTGTCCCCCAAAAGACATGCTGAAGTCCAATATCAGCGTTATTGGTGACTGTGACCCCAATATCCGTGACTGTGACCTTCTTTGGAAACAGGGTCTTTGCAGATGTCATCAAGTTAAAATGTGGTCATTGTGGATGAGCTGGTCTCTATCTAATGACTGGGGTCGTAAGGAGAGAGACATGAAGACACAGAGGACACACAGGGAGGCCGTGTGACCACGGGGCAGAGATTGGAGTGCTGTGTCTACAAGCCAAGGAGGGCCGTGGAGTGCAGCACCCACGGAAGCTGGGAGAGGCGGGAAGGACCCTCCCGTAGAATCCGCAGAGGAAGCATGGCCCTGCCAGCTCCTTGATTTGGGACTTATGGCCCCCAGAACTGTGAAAGCACAAAGTTCTCTTGTTTAAGCCACCCGGTCTGTGGTGTATAGAATGAGTACACGTAAAATGGCACAGAACAAGGCTATGCCCTGAGAGCCAGTACTAGCAGTGAGCTGAACAGGAAACAAATTCTGAAACAAGTAACTCATACTCTTAGAGGTTTACATCATGCTGGGCACCTGTCCACTGTCTAACACTAGAGACTCGCTAACTCAACCCTTCAACAACCTAGGGGGAGACCAAGGCACAGAGAGGTTAAGTAACTCACTCAAGGTCACACAGCTCATCCCTGGCAGGGTGGGGATGTGACTCAGTTTGGACCCAGAGCCTCCTTCTTCAGCACTAAGTGGTCCAGCATGTATTCTTGTCCTGGGGCTGCTGCCACAAAGTATCACAAGCTTGGTGGCTTAAAACAACAGGAATTTATTTTCTCACAGTTCAAGAGGCCAGAAGTCCAAGATCCAGGTGTCGTCAGGTCTGTGCTCTCTCTCTGAAGACTCTAGGGAAGAATCCCTCCGTCCCTCTGCCAGCTTCTGGGGGCTGCCAGCAATCCTCTGCTTTCTTTGGCTTGTGGCTACCTCACTCTAATCTCTGCCTGTGTCTTCACACGGGCTTCTCCCTGGGCACCTGAGTGTCTCCACATCGCTCTCTCCTGGTAAAGACACCGGTCATCGGATCCAGGGCCCACCCACTCCAGGATGACCTCGTCTTAACTAGATTACATCTGCAAAGACCCCATTTCCCAATAAGGTCACGGTCACAAGTTCGGGGCTGAGGAAGTGGACGTATTTGGGGACACGGCTACACCCAATACCTGCTCAAACCTGCCCCGGGGATGCAGCGTCCTCAGGGGTGCTAAGACGGAGTGGAGGAGGAGGGAAGCAGGCCAGGGCCCCAGGGCTCCCCCAGGGCCAAGACTCCTGCTCTCCGGGGACCTGAGAAAACCGCCTGAATGCACATGCGACCGTAGGTCTCAGGGAGCAGGGCACTCGCCTCTGCACTGCCCTGGACGGGCCTCTTCTGTCGCCACAGCTGAGCCTCTGGATCTGGAAGCACCCTCTCTGCAGCACCGTGGTCTCCGTACGAAGCTCCAGGGTTATTCCCAATGAGACACCTTGCGGGCAGCACAACACCTAGACTTGAAAGTGAGTCAGCCGTGTCTGGAGAGACGTGAGTGCCTTCACTGGACAACTATTCAGTGAGCAGCTACTATGTGCCGTCACCACCAGAACCATCAAGAACTCTGGGTCAGACCTGACCACACACGTTCAGCCCTTCCCCTCCGCCTCGCGCCCCAGCACCGCCCTCCCACCTTCAACTCTGCCTCCACCCAACAGCTTCCTACTCCATTCCATCCCTGCTCCAGGCCTCCGGCTCTCAGCTACCTTGTACATGTGACCAGGCCCCACCCCTACATCTCTGACCGTGCGACCCAGCCCGACCTGGCCCTGCCCACCGCCATCAGAGCTTATGACTATCTCCCAACTTCCATCTGCTCCCCACACGTCAATCCAATTGTGTCACCCCCAACCCCCGGCCCCATCGTCCTTTCCACCCTCATCTCCCACTACTCCTCCTTGATCTTCATCCCTCATCTGGTCTCCAAGAGCATGAAGCTCCTCTACGTGCCAGGCAGGATGCTAAACCCTGGGGCTGCAAGCAGGAAGAAAAGGTGCGGGGACAGGTGAGAAGGTACCTGCGATTGCCTCCAAGTGATAAGTGCCGGGCCCCGAATGCAACTGAGTCCCAGTGGAACAGCGAGGAAAAACTACTTAGCTCTGTGCAGAGGTCAAGGAGGGCTCCCCAGAGGAGGTGACACCAGGTAGAGGCTGGGAGGATGACAAGGAGCTGGCTAGGCGTTAGGTGGGAGGACATTCCAGGGAGGAGGAGGGAGGAGAGAGAAGCTGTGTGAGCTCCCTGAGCGGAAGTTAGCTCTACCTGGTGGCATCTTGGCCCGCCTGCAGGCTTCAGAGGGCTGGAGAGACAGGCTGAGCTGCATCAGCCCAGCCTCGCGTGCCTTGCTAAGGTCCAGAGATGGTAGGATATCCCTAACTGCCACTGTTGAGTTCCACCCCACTCTAGGTTCTATTCATACATAGGCTGCTTGTTCCTGTTTCTCTTTCCAGATGCTTCCTCACCTCCTCTGGACCCAGAGAGCCAAAGAGCTTGGGGCCGCTCTGCTGGGGGCAGTCTCTCAAAGTTCTTGTGTGGTCACTGCAAGTGGGACAGTGATCTTAGGCCCGCTGTGGCAGTCCCACGCAGTGCTGGGCATGTGTCAATGCGTGGGACCCAGCTTGGGGATGGGGAGGCGGAGGACACAGGGACCCGTTGCCTGGCAACAACACCCCGCCCTTCCCCAACCCAGCCAGACCTGGTGGTACCTATTGTGACATAACGTTCCTCCGACCACCTGCAGGGCGACTGCGCTTTGTCATTGGAATCCGTCCTATGTATGATGCTGGTGTGGAGGCTTCACCCTGCCCTGTCCCTGGAGCCCCTTCCCCGCAATGGCTGATGACCCTGGAGGGACTTCTCCATCCCTGGATGAACCAGCTCCCAATCCCAGGGTGCTAGAGCCTGCCTCCTGCCTGCTTATCCCCAAGGCCCTAAATCCATCTGCCTGGCTGCCAGCCCGCTCCGCTGCACCCCTTTTGCAGGCCCTGGCTTGGTTCTCTGGTCCTCCGAGCGCATCTTTCCTCAAACCCAAGGCCTTCCCAGCCTGGGTGCGTCCACTGACACTGTCAGGTGAAGGCCTGTATCTGCCACGCATCCTTGATTTCCCGGCATGCACACGACTTCATGCAGTCGCTCTCTATTTTAAAAAGTCACATTTCCCATGAGTTGCTGATTCGTGCGTTCAAAGTGCATCTCCTGGACTTCTGCGTGCTCTGGGAAGCTGCCCACCCAGACCATGGCAGGGCTCGTGCCTCCAGAATGGGTTTCAAAACACCGTCAACAGATGACTAACCCCTTCTTAGCATATGTGTAATACAGTTGAATCCCTTCCCATCCGAGACAAAAGCTACTTACTGGATAGACTCTGCCATGTTTGCGAGTGTTAGTTAATTAATCCGGGATTAATTAATGCAGCCAGAGCAAAGATTCAACAGGCAGGGGTGGCAGGCTCTGGGGCAGTGGCCAGAGTAGAGCTAATGGCATGCACGAGGGCACGAGAAGGAAGTGGAAGAGGGGGAGCAGAGGTCGTGACTGGGCCCTAGGGAACACCTCCCTCCCTCTCCACCCGGCAAACCCAGGGAGTGCCTTGGAATCTCCCCGCTGGATGTTTGCATCAGTGACCGTGCCTGCTGTCTTATTTCAGGCCCTTTCCATTTCCCATCGCAAACATGGCAGAAGACCCACAGCTTCCAGGCTCTTCCCTCTCCTCCCCTCCAGTCCTCGGCAGAGCACTCAGGCTCACCAGCTGGACATGTCTCTCCCGATGGTAAAGTCTCTCACTGTGTCCTTGTCGCCCAAGGGAAGGCATGGGCTCACAGAGCCCGCACCTGTCCATGCTCAGCCCTCAGCCCTGTGGGCACCAGCTGGGCCCACATAAGTGCAGTGTGGACTCTGTGAGGGCAGGAACTTTGCTTTAACTGTTGATCTGTCCTAAGGGCTAGAACAGTGCCCAGCATGAAGTAGGTGCAGAAGAAAGAAAGAAAAAGAAAGAAAGGAAGGAAGGAAGGAAGAAAGAAAGAAAGAAAGAAAGAAAGAAGGAAGGAAGGAAGGAAGGAAAGAAAGAAAGGGAGAGAGAGAAAGAAAGAAAGGAAGGAAAGAAGGAAAGAAGGAAGGAAGGAAGGAAAGAAGGAAAGGGAGGGAGGGAAAGAGGGAAGGAAGGAAGGAAAGAAAAAGAAAAAGAAAGGAAGAAAGAAAGGGAGAGAGAGAGAGGGAGGGAGGGAGGGAGGAAGAAAGAAGACAAATAAGTGATTGTTGGGTTTGGTCACATGGAGGTTACCAGTGACCTTGGCAAGTGATGGAGACTCAGGAAGACTGGAGTGAACTGAGGAGCACCCAGGGGGAGGGGTGTGAACAGAAATGGGGACACAGACACCTTCCAAGTGTCCTGATCATGCTGTATTTCATGTTGATGACCTCATGTACACCATTGGCCAGTTGAGTTCCTTCAACACAGGGCCTGAGCCTTGTGCATCTCTGTACCCCACCAGCAGCACAAGCACCCCCCACCCCTTGGCCCATGCTCAGTAAACTTACTCACTGAACACCTGGATAAAGCTGTTGGTGAGGGTTTCCCTGGTGGTGCAGTGGTTCAGAATCCGCCTGCCAATGCAGGGGACACGGATTCGAGCCCTGGCCTGGGGAGATCCCACATGCCGCGGAGCAACTAAGCCCACGAGCCACAACTACTGAGCCCGTGCGCCGCAACTACTGAAGCCCGTGCACCTAGAACCCATGCTCCACAACAAGAGAAGCCACCGCAGTGAGAAGCCTGCGCACCGCAACGAAGAGTAGCCCCCGCTCGCTGCAACTAAAAAGAAAGCCCGCGCGCAGCAATGAAGACCCAACGCAACCAAAAATAAATAAATAAAAAATAAATAAAAGCTGTTGGTGAGAAACATCACTTTTGCTCATAACCCATCAGCCATAACTGATGCCCCCTAATGGCATGTAATTATCATGAGTGCCCTGGGGTGGTCGGAAGAAGACTCAGAGAGAAGCCCAGAAAGTCTCTGCTGCTCTGTAAAAGGGAACCCCATTCCATCCACTGTCAGTGGAGCCCCCCTGGGGCCGGTGCCCACCTGCCTAGCGTCTTCACGCTGAGAAACGAGCGCGCTGGGGAAGACGTGGGCTCTGCCCTTACAGAGCTCAGAACCTCAGCCTGGTGATAGGCATGCAAACCCACATTTCTTCACGAGAGGAGTGTCCCAGGCCCCCAGGTGTTGCTTGTTGGGAGAGTCAGAGCAGCAACACCCAAAGGTGGCCTTTGAAAGATGGACAGGAGTTTTCCCGCTCACTTGCTCTGGAATGAGGCAACGCAGCACTCGCACACCGTGTGCCCCAGACCAAGGACGACGGAAGGTCTGTCGCAGGCACTGTCGGATCCTTCCCAGAGTTCCAGTTACTCTGCGTGAAACCATTTGGGTCATCAGTGCACTGCAGAGCCCTGAAAGTTAATTTAGAATTTCCTGATTATCAATGAATGTCTGTTTCCCCTGTCATTACAACTCCGTGGTCAACTTTATAATTACTGTAATTCAGTAACGAATTTCACTACCAAAAATAATTTTGAGCTGGCTCGGTGAGCGCGCATCAGGGTTACCTTGGTAAAGCATCGGAGGAGCGAAGCATCCCAGGGCCGCGGATCAGACCCGCCCCACCTGCCACGGGTCGCTGCACACTCCAGCCCGGCATCCCTAACAGGGCTTCGCCCCGAGCACAGCCGGGAACTTCCCACCTCGCCCAAACTTAGTACTTCTTTACTTAGCAACATCTCCTAAGGTCCTACTTTTAAAATATTATAGATTTGTATGGAATTTCCTCGCATTTTTCTGTACGTACCAATTTATAGGTTTCCCTGGCTTTTGTATTGCCATTATTATTTTCAAATGGGAACACATGCGATTTTGAGCACATTACTTCTATCAATTTATTATGATATCGGTCGTATCTGTCTTTATTTCGTGACCTCTTTTGTTAATCTGCATCACTGTTTTCTTTTTTAATTTATTTTTTATGGAAGTATAGTTGACTTATAATGTTGTGTTAGTTTCTGGTGTACAGCAAAGTGATTCAGTTATACATACCTATATATATTCTTTTTCATATTCTTTTCCATTATGGTTTATCACAGGATATTGAATATAGTTCCCTGTGCTCTACAGTGGGACCTTGTTGTTTATCCATTCTGTGTATAATAGTTTGCATCTGCTAACCCCAAACTCCCAATTCACCCCTCCCCCACCCCTCCTCCACCCCTCCTCCACCCCTCCTCCTCCTTGTCTGTTCTCTATGTCTGTGAGTCTGTTTCTGTTTCGTAGATAAGTTCATTTGTGCCGTATTTTAGATTCCACATACAAGTGATATCACTGCATCATTTTTTTAAAAATAAATTTATTTATTTATTTATATTTTTATTTTTCGCTGCGTTGGGTCTTCGTTGCTGCACGCGGGCTTCCTCTAGTTGAGGCGAGCGGGGGCTACTCTTCGTTGCGGTGTGCGGGCTTCTCATTGCAGTGGCTTCTCTTGTTGCGGAGCACGGGCTCTAGAGCGCAGGCTCAGTAGATGTGGTGCACGGGCTTAGTTGCTCCGTGACATGTGGGATCTTCCCGGGCCAGGGATCGAACCCATGTCCCCTGCATTGGCAGGGGGATTCTTAACCACTGCGCCACCAGGGACATCCCCATGCATCACTGTTTTTAATCTCATATTCAGGATCATCCCAGGCTGATTCCGTTTCACCCTATGCATCTTGTTAGTCATTCTCACCATCTCCTCCGGGAACACTTTTATCTGCACTTATTCTAGATCTAGTTATTTTCCCCTGGAATAGCTTTAAGTAGTTCTCTAAGGAAGGAGTAGAAATAACAACAATAATGCCTAATTCTCATTGAACGCTTACTGTATGCTAGGCAGTGCTAAGGAGGACCTTTGTTATCTCATTTAATCCTCATACATGACCTGCGGAGGTGTTGATTATCGACGCTCCCGTTTGAAGGATGAGGAGACTGCAGGTTGCAGAGGTTATGTATAAAAAACTTGCCCAGGGCCACCCGGTTATTCAGTTGAAGAGCTGGCACTTGAACCCAGGACTGATCAATCCCACCACCACACTCTCAGCACCGCCTATTCTGCCTCTTGGTGCACTCCTTAATAAAAAGAAAAAAATCAGCACCCCCTGCATTTCTTGTGGCCGCGTCTGAGCCAGACCAGCCATGTCTATTGAAATCACCGCAGCTCAAGTTTTCTTTCACTGTGATCAGTGACACTTGGTTCATCATTCCTAATTGCAGAATTAAGCCCTAGTTTCTCCGCTGAGGGAAGCTTCTTCATTTATTGTGCAATTGATACCAAGTTGCAGAATTGCAGGCGTGTCAGTTTCAGTAGCATCTGCACAACAGCTCAGCTATGCTTGGTGACACTTTGTTTTTATAATATGTCTGGTGAGGCATCACTGGTATAATTTTTGCTTATTATCTCTTTACCTTTTTATACGGATCTGACCCCGCTAAAAACATTATCTGAGCAATGCTCTCCTGAAAGTTAGCTCAGACCTGCTAAAACAACTGATGGCTTATAGTATACTATAGTATAATTATCTTGGTGGCCACTTAGATTTTTTGGTACCTGAGCCCAAGATAGGCCACTGACTCTAGCAGGCACTGAAAGACAATGAAAAGAGTGAGGTCCCCTTTCTTGCAGCACTGGGAGGGGATTTTAGTTTTAATTCAGAATTCTGATGAGCTAACGTCAAGCCCAGGAGAAAGATCACAGCACTTAATTTTAGAATAATTATTACACTGCTGACGATACAGTGGTGAGAGTATCTCGATAAGCATGCCATCATGACGAAATCAATCACTCCAGTCCGTTGATTGCAAGGAGAGGACTAAATCTGAAAAGGAAATCAGATTTCAGAGGGATGCCCAAACGTTTTTTCACGCTTACCTCCCTATGACATACTCTGAATACCTTATTTTTTTAATTTAGTCGATTTTTATAAGTCAAAACTTCTTGGGAATCTTTCCAAGCATCCTTTGAGAATCCTAGACTTACCATAGCCGGTGATACATCAAGTGAATTAAATACGCAGGCTTGGTTAAAACCTCAGATGACATCATTGTGGTTCTTGGTCATGGGTCAGCCTCACCTATCAACTTTCAAAGTGTTAAAACATTGGCAGTGATTTGCCTGCCTTATTAAGAAAGCAAGCAAGCATAAAAGGGACAGGGCATCTATTTTCAGGAGTAGTCATTTCACAGATATCAGAGAACCAGACAGGGTACCAAATCAATAGAGTCACATACTGAGGGGGGGATTATCTCTAATGGAGAAAGCAGATCAAATCATTTGACCCAGTTTTTATGAGTGCTTCGTAAGCAAACTCCAAGTTCTATAATGTTTTATCAAGTCTAGTTCTATAGTTGCTATTTTAATATTAATTGGGGGGGAACTATTAAAGACGCGTAAATGTGTCAAATGTATAGCATAAAACATGACAAATATCAAAAGGCATCTTGGAGGTGATTAAGTACAGTAAGTACTTTTAAAATCAAATTTAAATGCACGTTCGTATTTCTTTTTTCAATAGGGTGACTCATGTTCTGGACCAGGGTCAACGACGCTGACTCTTACTAAAAGAAAAGGGGCAAAGCTTTAAAGTCTCCAAGATTTTTTTTAAAAAGGAAAAAAGAAACAAAACACAGTGGCATCTCTGATCTTTTAAAAATGGCTTCAGGGTCAGATCAATTTAGTCAGCGTTTTTAGCCCTCTCTTCACTCTGTGCGCGGAAACACACAAAGCCTGAGGTCCAAATGGGACAAAGTCAGCCATTTGGGATGTCCTGGTGAGAGACACCCCCATTCCGCTCGTAGATACCCAGAACAAACTGCTGTTTGGGAAGGGCCGCCCCACCAATACCCTTTGCTGAGTTCGTTTTTCTCCCACAATCTGGCGTCTTGGTCTAGAAATCCAGAACGGCCGTCTGCTCCCTCGTGCCTGCGCTGGACCCAGCACAGCCTGTGTCAGGGATGAAGCTGGAATGCCTTGTCTCGTGGCCATTTACGGGAAGCGGGTGGCTGATTGATTCCAGAGCTCTCATTGTGGCACAGAGAGGACAGAGGCTGGCAGGGCCACCTCCTGCCTCAGGCCCGCCCTGCATCTGGGTCCCCGGGAGAGGCGGAACCGCCTGCCTCGGGCTCCACAGCTCTGAGCACACACGGGTCCCACAGCGTTTACCACCTGGACTGACAGGGCACGTCTATTTCCCCAGAAAGGATGCCAGCTCCTTGAGGGCAGGGACCGCCTGGTATTCATCTTTGCAGTCCAAGAGCCTGGGGCACGGCAGGCACGTAGATCATAATGCTGAAGGCAGGGAGGGCGAAAAGGAGGGATGGCCGAGCGGTGGACCCGATCCACATCCCCACACACCTCACTCTTCACAGAAAATGTAGCTCATCCGCCAACTCACTCATCAAGCACAGGCCGTGGACGGCAGGTCCCTCAGCTTCCTGCTTCCTTCTAGGTCTCCCGACTGCACACACCTTTCTCCCTGCCCCGACCATCTAACCTCAGCTCTGGGCCCTGGGTTACCCCTCCCCGTTAGAAGAAAAGGAATATAAGGGCTGACCAGTTAACAATGCCTCCACAGATCTGAAATATTTTCAGAGCAGCTTATCTGCAGGTCTTAGCCTTTGCTGTCTGCCCTGGTTCTGAGTCCTATCGCTCCACGGCCTGGCCTTTATGAGCCTCACTTTCCTGGGGTGTAGACGGCAATGGTCATTCTAAAGGGCAGGGTAGCCCTGTGGGTCTGATCACGATTGAGGGAAGACACTTGTTCAGCAGGGGCTGCCACTTTTCACCCCGCTCCGCGGCCTGGGGACGTGGATTCGTCTTCCTCTACCAAAGGAATCCCACGGTGCAGCTCTTGAAAGAATTGCATTCCTCCCCATCTTTCATGAGAGCAGCTTATGCAAGGGCACACAAGAAATCCCATGTAAATCCATGTTCTTACTGCACGGTTCATAATCAAATACCCAGAATTACAACTGCTATTAAACACACACACACACACACACACACACACACAGACACACGAGTCCTCTCCCAATCTTGTTGAAGGCAAAAGGGCTGCTAGGAACTGGCGTTGAGGTGCTGATGTGATTCAGTTACTATCAGTGGCAACTGTCAGCCGAACTGGAGGACCTGGAGGTGTCTAGGTCTTTAAGGACCAGGGTGGTGGGAAGAGAGAGGAGGGGTGATCAGGTCCTGCCTCGAAAGAAAAGGGCACGGCGGGCGGAAGCTTCTACTCGGGGGGTTCTTCAGTTTGGTACCCTCCCTTTTCTTACCATGATGTGCAAAGACCACACTTCTCAACAGTGAGGACACAGTGGAATTGACACTCAACCCAGCCCAGTTTCAACCATGCTCAAGAGAGAGCCGGGGCCCACCCAGTTCTGAGGCTCACTGGGCATCTCATATGGCATACACCATGAGGGTGGTTGTCATAATCCATTCACACAGAATCTAACATTTCACCACGTCTCATTTCCTCTTTTTTTCTACATCATCATGTGCGTTTCAAAGACCTTCCCCCATGGCTGCCATGGAAACAGGAACACTGCCTTTACATGTAGTAGGTTAAATAGTAGCCTCCAAAAGCATCAGGTCCTAATCTCTGGAACCTGTGATGTGACCTTATTACGGAAAACGGGTCTTTGCAGATGTGATTAAGTTAAAGGTCCTGAGATTGGAAGATGATCCCTGATTACCTGGGTGAGGCCTAAATGCCATCCCAAGTGTCCTTATAAGAGAAAGGCCACAAGCCAAGGAATGCCAGCAGCCACCAAAAGCTCAGAGGCCACCAAGAGGTTCTCCCCTGTATCCTCCAGAGGGAGCACGGTCCCCCTGGCACCTTGATTTCAGCCCAGTGATACTGATTTCAGATTTCTGACCTCCAGAACCATGAAAGAATACATTTCTGTTGTCTTAAGTCATCAAGATTGGGGTAATTTGTTAAAGAAACCACGGAAGATGAATCCACCACCCTCTACCTTAACCTGTTTAAAGGGACAACCCCTCAACTTACAGGTTGGGCAAATTTGGACGTCTAGGCACAAGTTCAAAATGAAACAGAGAATCACAGCCAGTTAAAACTTCCCACTTCCAGGGAATTCCCTGGCGGTCCAGTGGTCAGGACTCTGCGTTTCCACTGCCGAGGGTGCAGGTTCAATCCCTGGTTGGGGGTCTAGATCCCGTAAACCACATGGCCAAAAATAATAATAATAATAAATAAAAACTTCCCACTTCCAAATATGTAGAGGCTTATGTTTTTAAACCCCAATTTACAAAAAGGCTGTTTGGTACAAGAAATACAAACAGGTCGAGTTATGATATTACTGACATAGACTCAGACATCACTGTGACACAGTCTCTGAGGGAAAACTGGCCATCGAGGGCAGATGGCCCAGGACACAGCGCTAGCAACAGGCCCAAAGCTCTGGGACACACAGGTTCACAGGCACAGTCTCTGCACCAAGAGCCCACAAGTGAAGCAGCTGACCTGCTAGCAGCCAGTAACTGATGAATAGATGTCACAGCAAAGCAACCGCAGCACAGGGGCAGGAGGCCTGGGGCTGAAGCTTAGAGGAGAAATGGGATCTGCCAGCAAGCTGAATAGGAAAAGGGCATCTGGGCAGTGCTGGTCCCAGCCATGCGTGGCTGGAGCAGTTGGTGAAGGGGGGACGCCCAGAGCTATCTCCACTCCACTTTGTAGGTCGTGCCAGCACTGAGGCTGCAGACAACATCCAATTTGCACTTAGAGAGATAAATCGGACTAAAAACGTTCTGGGTTGGGACGGGAAGGCGCAAACCCGGAGCAGGAACTTGGATGAGTGGTTACAATGACTGGCCAGAGGCCCTGGAGCCAGGGAACAGCAGCAGGAGGGCAGGTGAGGACAGAGCAGGGGTGCTTAGAGGTAGATTGATAAGACTGAGTGACGGCTGAATGCAGACACTGAGAGAGAAGAGTCTAAAATTACCATCAGGCTTCTGGCTGGCGTGACAGGGCAGCCCCACTAAGTAGGACGGGGAGAGGGGAGGAAGAACAGCTTCAAGGGAAGACAGAAAGAACATAGGAAGTTGAGCTATGTGAGCGCAGAGCTGTAGGTTATCCAAACGGTGATATCTAACAAGAAGCTGGCCAGATAAATGATGTGAATTGTGTGTAAATAAATACACACGTATATGGAGCTAGAAATCCTGCCGGGATGCATCCGTGTATGGATAACACACAATAAAAATATGAACTCAAGGTCAGGCACCATGCTGGGCACTGGGCAGGCAGAGGGGAACAGGAAGCCCACTGAGGGGGAGAGGTTGCTGGCAGGCAAATCCAATAGCAAGTGCACAAGTGTATAACAAGCTACACAAGCGGCTATGGGAGCACAGAGTGGGGGGCCCCAAACACATAATGAGGGTGAGTGATAACAGGGGAGGGGGCTGGGGGAGTCCTGGAGGAAGGAACGTGAACCAGCAAGATAAAAATATCAAGGGCAGACTGAGTGTGCACAGGGCAGGGGGAGGAACAGCTCAGGGGAGAGGACAACGCACAAGGACACTCAGAGGTGAGAGGCAGAGTGTGACTTGTTCAGAGAGGACGTGTGTCCATGTGGGTGCCGGGGGACACGGGATTAGAGGCGGGCTGTCACCAGTCTGGTCAGTCACATTACGAAATTTGAATGTCATCCTTAAAGCAATAGAGAGCCATCAGCAACTTAAGCAAGGGAGTGGCATGACACCTTTGGCTTTTTAAGAAGATCACTTGAACTGCAGCACGAGGGTGGATTGAACAGGGACATCCTGGAGGCTGGCGAGCAGTTAGGAAGTTGGGGACTGGCCCGTGGTTACATTATCAGAGGTACAGCCAGGAGGTGGATGGCCCCGACTTGGTGACGGGCCGAATACTGGTGATGAGGGAGGGGCTCTGGCTCAGGCAGCTGGGCTCACGTCCCAGGGATGGATGGGGCTGCAGGGGGTGGGTGGGACAAGAGGGCCACGGTCAGAACGTCAGGAGACCCGAAGTGTGAGGACAGTTAGGGCAGAGGAGCTGACACAGGAGGCTGAGAACCAGAGGTCAGATAACGGGTAGAAAATCCAGGGCAGGGAATTCCCTGGCAGTCCAGTGGTTAGGACTCTGCGCTCTCACTGCCGAGGGTGCAGGTTCAATCCCTGGTCGGGGAACTAAGGTCCCGCAAGCCGTGTGCTGCGAGGCCAAAAAAGAAGAAAGAAAAAGAAAAGAAAATCCAAGGGCATGAAGCATCACTGAAACGAGTGGGTTTGAAGGAGCAATTGGTAGGGTCACAAACCAAAGAGGCAACTGAACAAACTGCTGGATTTAGCAGTCAGGCCCCTTTTAGTGAAATGGCCTGATCATTAAAGAGGAGACACCAACGTGTTATCTTCCTGAGGCAGCTGGAAGGGATGCAGGCAGAAGACGATTGCTTTTGGCATACGGTACAGTACGCTGAAAACTAGAAAACCCAGCTTCTAGCTCTGGCTACACAGCTGGTACATGTTTTTCTCACCCGTAAAGTGGGGACAACTATGTGTGCTCACCCAGCCTAACCACAGGGGACCCTAAAACTCAAGGTCCTTTGAAAGACACTGTTCTTTTAGTTCAAAGCTACTTTTTGCTCCGCCACCATTCAGTTCCAAATACAAAGACACTTTTTCAAGTTTTTAAAGTGTTGCAGAAGAAAACTTTTAGGTGCAAGATTCTTCCTTTGAGACTGCGTCCTCTTAAAATTAGTGGAACGAAAACAATTGACAATAGAGCTGTTCATTTTGCAACACGTTTTTAATTTTAATCAACCTAATGCAAGATTATTTCTTACACATGTTCCTCAGACGTTTCATAAATTTTTTTACCTAGGGTCGTATGTATAAACTCAACTTTAAAAAATTAAATTTATCTTAAAATTGACATTTGGAAAATATTAAACAACATGGATTTAAAAGCCAGGAATTTAAGCATTGGTCCTAAAAAGTATCACTTTAAAAGGCAGTCTCGGGAATTCCCTGGCAGTCCCGGGAATTCCCTGGCGGTCCAGTGGTTAGGACTCTGAGCTTCCACTGCAGGGGGCACCGGTTCCATCCCTGGTCGGGGGACTAAGATCCTCCATGCACCCCGGCCAAAAAACAAAAAAACAGAAAAACACGCAGTCTCCTCTCCATTCCAATCTAATCTGTTTTGTTTACCTTGCCTAACAGAGCCTTTCTGTAGACTTAGTGTTTACAGTTTGGCATTTCTGTTACACTAATTTTCTGGTTTTGAATGAGAGAGAAGTGAGTTTTCTAATTAATGGGCTTGTAATACTCATGCAAGAAAACGACAGTCTAGGAGACAGCAATTGAGAATTGATATTAGAGAAAATAAGTTAGTTGTCTAGCGATCGCTTAAGCCAATGCCTATTAAAAGTGAAGGTTTTCGTCTGTGAACACGCAGCTGACAAGTGGATGCCACGCGAGGCTGAAGAGCAGAGCTGCCACCCCCATCTGCTCAGGCGGGGTGAACCTGGAGGCCCGTCCACCCCAAGTCAGCACCGAGCGGTCCCCAGCGATCGGACCGCCCAGCTGGGAGGAAATGTTAGCGCCCAGGTCGGTTCTCGGCAGGTCGCACGCCGCGCGCCGCGCGCCGCGCGCCTCCACGCCCGCCGAGAGGCGTCCGCGCCGCCGAGATGCACCTGGACCCGGGCACCAAGGGGCTGCCGTCGGAGAACAGTCCTCCGAGGGCCGAGCGGAGGCGCCGCCGCAGCGCGCCGGGCCGGGAAGGGGCACCACCCGGCGAGCCCACCGGCGCGTGACCCCGCGGCGCCAAGCCCACCGGGACCGCCGGGCAGAGCGCGATCCGCGCCACCGCGATCCGCGCCCCTCCAGCCGCTGCCGCCTCCCCTCAGGGCGGCCCACGGGGGACGCGCGCCCCGCCTCGGGCCGGGGAAGGACGCGAGCGCGTGCGGCTCGGGAGGAGGAACACCGGGCGGAAGGCGCGCGCGGGAGGACCCGGCGGCGGTGGCGGCGAGCCGGCTGCCATCGGGCCCGCCCTCGTCCGGCCCCCCGCGCCGCGCACCTCCCTCGCCCCGCCCCCCTGCGCCTAGCGGCCAATCACAGCGCCGCGCACGTGACGAGCGCTGCCTGCGATGACCTCATCCCTGGTGTGGGATGACGTCAAATTCAAGATGGATGGAATCACAGCGGCAGCGGCGGCTGCGGCGCGCGCGAGCCGAGTGTGAGCGGGAAGGGGCCTGGCGTCTGCCTCGGGGCTGAAAGCCGGTGAGTAACTGTCAGGCCCCTGGCCCTAGGAGAACTGCGGGGCCCGTGGGAGGCCACAGCCTCCCCGCAAAACGCGGCCTTTCCTGACGTAACTCTGAGGTGATTTCTCTCCTCCTTTTTCTCTCCGCCGGCGGGTTGTGGGCTCGGAGCGCTTCTGCGCGTGCGCCGGGCCCGGCGCTCACCGAGCATGCCCCGGGCTCCCACGTAGCCCGTTTGCCTTCACACTGCGCATGCTCCTTGCCCGCACTTGGCCTCGCCCTCGCCACTGCGCACGCTCCGTCCCTTACTGGGCTTCCCTCGCCGGGCCCGGCGCTCCTGCGCCGGGCTGTTGGGGCGCCTTCCGGCCGCGGGCGCGTGCTCCATCCCGGGCAGCCGTGGAGGCCGGCCGGTGTCTGCCGGGGCGCGCGGGCGTACGCGGAAGCTGCGGGGCGGGGGGACCCCCGCACCTGCCGCGGCCCGCGCCCCCGCCCTCGCCCCACCGGCCCTCGAGCCCCGCCTGGCGGCCGCCGGCGCATCCAACCGATGACCCGAGTGGACTGCTTGCCCCGCCCCGCCTCGCCTCCTGGCCGGCCCCCCGCAGACCCCCGGGAGGACCCGTCTCCCCGATTCTCCAGCGCTGTCCCCGAGCGTCTCTGCTGTAATGCGGAGGGCCTCCCCCGCCGCTCGGGAAAGCCCCCGTCCGAAACCTGCGGCCGGAGGCGTAGGTTGCCGACCGGCCGCGCTGGAGACCCCCGCCCAGAGACCTCTGCTGGCCGGACTCCCCGAGATCTTTTCTCTTCTCGCCCAGACCGCTTACCTGGCGCGCGTTCACTGGGCCCCGTACGGGAGAGCATGGCTGTGACCGCGGGAGCGCCCCTCGGTCCTGGCCCTCCACGCCGGTTGCTGCGCGCTCCGACCGCAGCGCCGCGCGGTTCTGGAGGACGCCGCTTCGGCAGCACGGTTTAGAGGGGTGACCGTAGAGACAGGTTCTCCAGCGGGGCGGCCTGGCAGTGGGAGGTGGGGGAAGCGGTGACCGGAGCCCGCGCAGTGCACAGCACCCTGGGGTCTTAGGGCCGGAGCCACCAGCCCCGCTCACGCCTGGCATCTGGCGGCGCCAGGTATTCCGCAGCGTCCAGGACTGTTGACAGCGGTGACCCTGCGTCATCCATGGGGAGCCTGCGTTGTGGTCTGATTCCTTGTTCGGAAGAAAGTGGGTTAATCCGTGTCAGAAAGGTTTCTCGTTGACAGTTGCTTTTGAAAACTTTTACCCGCTGGTGCTTGGAGTAAATCCTTCATCCACCGTAATGACTAATAGTCATGACGTTTAAATATGAGTACCAGTAAATATCGATAGTAAAAAGAAAGTAGACATGGGGGGCATTGGTTCACTTAAAAATAACGTTGCATCTAATTTATTCTTCCTTTTTACACTGTTCGGTGTAGAGTGTGCTTCATTCTCTGGAAATAAAAGTTGGAAAGGATATGACCCCCGCCCCTGAGGAACCTGACGGTGTTCATGGCAGGGCATGTTAGGTGTGTAACAAAAGAGGGGCCGAGGTACTGAGAGGGTCTCTGGGTGAGGGGCGATGACTGGAGGAACCAAAGCCGGTGGGGATGGGGAGAGCAGACGCTAGAGCTGATCACGAGCAAGGCTTGACAGGGGCTGGTCACTGGCTAGAAAGGAAAGAGAAGAGGTTTCCAGTCTGGGAGACCCGCTGGCTGGCAGCACACCGAACTAAACAGGGAATGTGGGGACGGGCAGATGTGGGAAGGCAGGGTCCTAGGTGCCATCCTGGACAAGAGGGCTGCCCTGTGATGGACGAGTCCTGAGAAGCCTCAGCAGGGATACAGAGTTGGGAGTCATCGGCCGGTAGGAGCTAAGGCCACAGGCGCTCACACACAAAGCGAAGACCGCTGCCACGCGCTGCTCTCTGTGCCGGATGCTGGAGCAGCAGAGATGAGCCCGCCCAGGCCTCGAGCCTTAGTGATGGTTTCTCTCTTTGGCCAGTAGGCACCTGCTGGGCCTGCACTAAGCATTAGGAATACACAGCTGACAACAAGGGTTCTTCCTTTTAAGGACTCTCATGAGAGGGTAGATATAAAGGCAGATCATTCAACATAGTTGTGTTATTGCAGAGGAGACAAAGTATTGTGGTAGCTTAGATGGCTGAGCTGCTGGCCAGGAGCACATCACTAGAGCTTTGTAGAGATGGTGACGTTTGAGCTGGATCTTTCTGTAGAGGTTAGCCAAGTAAAGGAAAGGTAAGAAAGATAGTCGGTGGAAATTGGGTGTGCAGGTTTGTAGGGTAGATGCCGGCCGACCCTCATACTGTCCAGTAAGGGTGGAGAGGTGAATTGTGATCAGAATATGAAGACTCCTGCGTGCCAGTCTGTAGAGTTTGCATTTTATCTAGGGAGGAATGGAAGAATCAATATAGTATTCTGAAGGGTACTGGTGGGACCAGCTCTGCGTTAGGAAAACAAATAAAAGGCACGGTTTCCACTCCTCATCTAATCAGAGTGTCAGAGTACAGAAAAATCAACAGATATTATTGTCGTGTGAGATACCACGTTGGGCATTGCGAAGAGTGTCAGAAGACACTAAGTAGATTTCTAGTCCTTAAATAGCTTACATTTCCGCTGGGGAGACAGACAACTTAAGAGTATACGGCACTGAGTAAACACTGCGTAAGTGGTGTCCCTCTGTAATACTGCAGTGGAAAGGCGTTTGCTCATTATAAACTGCAGTGGTCAAGGAAGGTGTGTATATTAGTTAGCTGGGGCTGCCGTAACAGAGCACCACAGACTGGGGGCCCTGAACACCAGAAATGTATTTCCCACAGTTCTGGAGCCTAGACGTCCAAGATGAAGGCTCTGGCAGGCTTGATTTCTCCCCAGCCTTCAGCTTGTGGGCGGTCGTCTTCTCTGTCCTCACATGGTTCCTCTCTGTGTCTGTGTCCTTATCTCCACCTCTTACAGGAACACCAGTCACGTTGGAATAGGGCCCACCCTTAAGGCCTCATTACAACCTACGGTCTCTTAGAAGACCCTGTCTCCACATACGCTTACATTCTGAGGTGCTGGGGGTTAGGACTTCGACCTAGGAATCGCAGGGGACAGTCCAGCCCATGACTGAAGGCTTAATGGAGGAAATGGCCTCGAGCTGAGCTTTGAAGGGTGAGTAACGTTCAGCTGAGTGGTGTTGGGGGCGGGGTTAGGGGGGATCTGGGACATTGCAGATTGGGTGACAGAAGCAGCAAGACCTGCGGGTGGTGTCTCAGAGACATAAAGTATCTGAAGCAGGAAGTTATCATGAGGCAATAACTAAAGGAAAGAAAATTTAAAAAGTAGTTTGAAACCAGATTTACAGAGCCTTGAAGTCCATGTTTTTAAAGTTTTGCATTTTAACCTAATGGAGAACCTTCATTTTTATCATTTTATGTCTTTTTACTCAGGTCTTAGGTCTCAGCTAAACTGTCACATCGAGGCATTTCCCGACCATCCCCTCCAAACCCTGGTTACCTCCCCCCAGTCATAGCTCCCTGTTTATTTCCACTGTAGCTCTTAGCACAGTCCAAAGTTATCTTTTTTTACTTGTTTCCCTGTTCATCGTCTGATTTACCCCGATGGAAAGTGGGGGCCTTGTCTGTTCTGTGCGACCCTGTATTTCACGTGTGTCTAATTGTGCCTTGCACGTAATAGGGGCTCAGTAAAGAAGTTGAATTCATAATAGTAATACTTAATGTGTGCGTCCAGTGAATGATCAAAGTTTTGTTCTCAGAAGCTCAGTCAAGATGGATTTGGAGGGCATGACGGGAAGGACGAATACCACTTGGAAATCTTATTAGTCAGGGTCCTTTAATGACAAGAGCAGAAACTGCCAGGCCAGCTTGAACAGAAAAAGAAACTTAAAGGTAGAGAGAGGGCTGCTCTTGACATTGAAGGAAAGACAGAGAATTGGGCCGGGAAGCACAGAAACCAAGGTAACTGCAGGAGCCTGTGTGGCGGGCGCTGCCGGCTGCACCCTGAGGCCAGGGCTGAGATGAACCCGCTCCGCCAGTCGCTGCCTTTGTTGCTCTCAGCCCGTATTCCAAAGGAGAAAGTTCCTAACGGGCTGGGCATGGTTGTGCGCCCGGTCCTGAGCGAGGGGGGCGCAGCGCCTCAGGCTCCTCGGGACCGGGTGCTTCGGCGGGAGTGGCACAACAGGAGGCAGCTCTGTGAACCGGGGTGCGCTCTGCTGGGTGGGGCGGCGCGCGCACCCTAGACCAGACCAGCCCTCCTCGGGGGACACTAAGCCTGTGGCGAGATGGGGTCCCAGGGGTGACATCGCTGCCCTTGAAGGGTCAGGTCGGCGAGGCTGGCTTTGAACTCCCAGGCGCTTTCGAGGACGTCTGCACATCTGCATTGTCGCCAAGTGAGCCGTGATGAGGCGTAAGCTCAGAGCCGCCCGCCTGCCACCATCTCATAGTAAAGTCAAACGGAGAGAGTCAGGCTAGACCCAGAGGTGAGGGTCGGGGGTGAGCGGGGGGTGTGTTTATATCCCGAAGCCAAACGTAGATGCTTTGTTTTTCTAACTGCGTGTTTGCTTTGTGTTCTATGCATTCCTTCGCCCAGTGTCATGGTTAGGGCTATATAAGCAATCTCCAGCATTCCAAAGGATTGTGTGCCCAGAGTTCAGTTTCACATTAATGTTTGTATTAAAGAGAGATTCTCCTATAGATCTGGTGGTAAGGGTTTTGTGGGCTGGTCTTGGAGCAAGTTTGATTTACAATGTACCTTAGCTCTGATACCAGCCTCAGTGTTCGTCTCCAAAACTCGAAAGCTGGTGAGGTTATTTTGGTCCCTTCTCATCTCCCCTTCTGCGCCCATTGTTCCCCTCCTGGTGTCCTTTTATCCAAGTGTCTAGTTCTGCTTTGCTTCTGTTTATACCCCCGGAATGTTCTATGGTCCAGAATTGCCTACCTTTCCTCCATCTCCTTAAAAATCTCAACTTCCTACAGTTGGTATAAAGAGGGAATTATTTGCATTGAATTACGTTATATTAAGATATGAATTCCCTGCCCCTCTTAGCACTCGGCACCTGAGGACTTTGAGGTGGTGGTATGAAATAGTTTTCTGGAATCCAGTTGTGAAGTGCTCCGTAGCCATTCTAGGGAATTGGAACTTCATTCAAGCCAGGGGCTTCTGGAGACTTTAAGCTCTGGCACTATTAGATACATGTTTCTGGAAAGTATCTACAGTAGAATGGTGAAGAGTGGAACCTGTAGTATTGATATCATTATAATTGTCTGGTAAGCAATGAGTCCCCCATCTTCCCTCAGGTCCCCACTGTTCACTCATCGACCCTCCCACCCCTCGGCCAAATTAACTGCTTCCTGTAAACAGAATTCGCAGCACTCTTTGTATGCTTCGTTATATTTAGTCTTACATGTCTGTCCTACCATGGAAACGTTCAGGAAAGGAAGAAGAGGAAGGAAAGTGCCTGCGCGCAGACGGGAAACACTATATGTACCAGGAGCTTGCACACATACGGCGTCTTTTGTTCTTCGTAAGAATCCTGTGTGGTGGGCAGTGTTAGCCCCATTGAACAGGTTGAGGAAACGTGTACTCAGGTTGAGTGATCTTTACAAGGTTACATACCTAACAGGTGGCAAAGCCAGGATTTGAGACAAGTAGACTAATTTGAAAGTCTTTCCCGTGGAGCTATAGTGACGGCCGTGAATTGTGAACTGTAAAGATTCTCTCATTTTGAAATATCAGGAAACAACATGAAATAGAAACAATTTCGGCAGAGTTTGGGAAGATATTTGTGTGCAGGGATCCAAGTGGTAAGCAAGCCCGCCCCGCTTCAGGAGCTGGTTTTCCTGGGGGATTTCCTCCCAGCTTTTTCTGTGGCAAAGGGGCCTTTTCTTCCATGTTTCACCCACTTTTCTTGTAAGAGCACCAAGGTCTCCACCGTGACTGAAGTGGTGGCGGCAGCTCGGGCGCTGGAGGCTCGTGGAGACGAGCGGTGGGCAGGAGGGGCCGGGGATGCAGCGGCAGCGCGCGTGTCCACGTCAGAGCCCGCAGACCCGGCATGCGCTGTCCTCTGTGAGTCAGAGGTCCTGAGCGCCCACGAGAGATTGGAGTTTGATGACCCAGCAGACTGATGGAGGAGAAGGTACCTCCAGCACCAAAGCTGGCCTCACCTGAGGCTGAAGAGCAGAAAAGCAGGCGGCCTTGAGCGTTCAGTCTGCACATCCACCAGCTACCAAGGGTTTTCTGGATTATCTCGTGACACGCAGCAGTCGTGATTCTCACCCCCGTTTTTGCCTGCGTTCTTAGTGTAGCATTTTATATTCTTAATGAAGTTGTGAAGCTCAATAAATATACCTACTGTGTCATTAAAACACAGAAGTCCAAAATGTTAATTGTTTGCAGCTAGACCAGGAAAGGGGCCATTGTTAAGCTTTGATGATTGAATTACAAGGTAAAAGCAAGGGCTTTTTACACCTAGAGCCCTTGTCCTGGGCTCCTGAAGAAGATGGGAGAGGTCACCGTCCTCCGATGACCCTTGGGGGGCCTTAATTTTGCTCCCAGGGCCTCATGCCTCCACCCCCTCCCCCGCCTCATCACCCGCCCTCCCCTCCATGTGTCTTTTGCTCCAGCCAGGCACTTGGTCTTGGCTCTGTGTACTGGACACACTGCTCCTGTCCTTGAAATGTCCTTAACGCTTCCTTCCTGACTCCCATATTTTCTGACTCCTGCCTGTTCAGGAAACTTCTTTTGTAGAATCCCTTCCCTGACCTTCCTCTCACCTGGATCCAGTGCCATCACCTGTACTCCATCTGTACCTCTGCACCCTGCCCCCTGGTGCTTAGCACACCGGAGCGTGTGGTGGATTGACTTGTCCTGTTCCCACGCAAGACTAAGAGCCGTAAGGCAGGACCATGCTTGTCAGACTGCCACCCTCCCTGTCTGGCCAGTTCTAGCACATACTAGACCGGTGCCCGACCATGAGAAGTGTGTAACGTGATGACCAAGAATCCAGGCTCTGGGGCCCGACTCCCAGCCCCACTGTTAATTGACTGGGTGACCTTAGCCACACTACCTGACCTCTCGATGCCTCGGTTTCCTAATTTGTAAAACAGGGATGATGGCAGTGCCTAGCTCAGATGTTTATGTGGGAATTAAAAGAGGAAACTAGAGGTTGGTATGGTGTGCAGGTGAAGAGCATGGCCTCCAGAGCCAAGTCACCTGGTGTGAATTCTGCTCTGCTCCTTATTATCTGTGCAAACTTGAGCCTCAGGCACATAGCCTTAACCCTGTGTGCCTCAGCCTTCTCAACTGTAAAATGGGGATAATGATGGTACTACCTCCTAGGGTTGGTGTAAATATTGAGTTAAAGCCTGAAAACTGTTCACACTGTAAAATGGGGATAATGATGGTACTACCTCCTAGGGTTGGTGTAAATATTGAGTTAAAGCCTGAAAACTGTTCACAGTGCTACGTGGCAGAGTAAGCGCTCAGATGTTAGCTGCTGTTCGTGCCCGATCGGTGTCTAGGGAATGGTATGGAAAAATCAATACCTGGAGCCGTTCTGCACTGGTTATCAGGAATTTGGACATGCTTAGCCACTTTTCAAGCAGGCGCTCTCGTTGATGACTATAAATTAAGGCTAGAGTCAAATGAATAGTTTTAAATTCCAAATACTTTTCAGGGACAGTGGCTGTTCCTCTTACAACTCAACTCTGTGACTTATTTTTCCCTAATTTCCTGTTTCGTTCAAAAAGTATGGAAGCCTGTGGTTTAGGGGTTAGAAGCAGTTACTTAGAACAAAAATAGAGGTCACGATAATTTGAAGGAAGAAAAAGAAGGAAACTTTTCCGAACAATGAAAAGTGAGAAAATGCGGGTTTTTTGGCCTGTAGGAATAGGGGGCAGATGGTATGTGCATTAGCGTTGCTTCACGTCCAGGGATGTAGAAAATCTCACTCGGTTTAGTCCTCACGCAGTCCCTTGGTTTCTTAGTTGGGGTTCCCCCAAAAGCAGACCCTGAGACAAGGATTCAAGTGTAGATGTGTATTTGGGAAGGGATCCCAGGAAGCACAGGAAAGGTTGCAGGGGAAGTGAAGCAGGAAAGGATGCTCGTGAAGGGTACATTAGTGACCAGGTCCCTGCTCACATTCAGAACATCTAAACTGAATTCCTGAAAAAATTCTGAACCAATTTTCCAAGCTTCATCTCAAGGAAAGACATCCTTCCAGCTCTGGCAGAAACCTTGGAGACACCCTTAACGCCTCACCTTCTTTCCCTCTGCAGTCGTCCACCAGAAACCCTAATGGCTGTCTTTACCTCCACCGCTGCCCCGCTGCCCCGCTGCCCCGGGCACTGTCCTGTCTCGCCTGCATCGGTGCGGTGGACTCCTAGCTGACTTCCCAGCTTACACCCTCTCCCATGGTCCATTCTTTGCAACATAGCCAGAGGAATCTTTCTGAAACAAAATTCAGGTTGTCGTCATTCCTCTTCTCAGACTCTTCCAACAGCTGCCCTGGTAAAAAGTGCAGTCCTTCCAGCGGTCCCCCCCAGCCCTGCAGAGTGTCTCCTCAGGCTCCTTCAGTGTCGTCATCCACGGCTGCTTCAGCTCTGCGCCAGCCCTGCTCTTACCTCGTCTCTTCCCTGTGCCTATATGCTTGCTCTTCCCCCAGTGATCCTCATGGCTCATCCTTGCGTCCTTCAGGCCTTCTGAAATGTCACTTTGTTGAGTGAGTGAATAGGGGAATGTCGTGAAGTTCTGGTAAAATTTGTAGTGTGTTATAGGTGCTGAACAAATGGTAGCGATTATGGTTTTCTTTTCTGATTCTCACGGTAACATTATTATCCCTACTTTACGGTGGGGAAAACTGAGGCTCAGAGAGGTTGATTAGGTTAGAGCACTGACCTTCAAACTGTCTTAACTCTGACCCACAGGTAATCTAGAGAAGATTTAAAGTATATGGGAGGATGTGCATAGGTTATAGGCAGATACTACACCATTTTATATAAGGGACTTGAGCATCTGTGGATTTTGGTATCCGCAGGGGTCCTGGAACCAATCCCCTGCAGATACTGAGGGACCACTGTACATCTCACCCCAGTGCCCGCTTACATGTGTGGAAATGTATGCGTATAACTTGTGAAAGTTTCACAAGATCGTAGTCAGCCTTACTACATTTGAGACATTCGGACTTTTCTACTCTGCCCTAGTCATTTTTTTCAGTTGTTCACTTCAGACCACTAAATTGATTTTAAGAAACCCTTTTGAAAAGTACTTGTCCAAGCTTTTGATTCTGCATCTGCTGCTTTTCCCTGTGGCAACATCTGAACTAGCTGTCTCAAAAATTAATTGCACTAAAAATAGTGTTCAGAACACGGCTGAGTTATGAGTGTGGCATTATAAGCTTATTTTTTTCTCTGCTGACCTCTGTAAATGATGACAGGGGTTTCTTTGCACATAAATAGATGTGTGATTACAAAGACAGTATAGTAGGATTAAGGGAGAAATTTAAATAGCTAGTCAAAAAAAAGGAAGAGAAAATCTCCTTCTCAAGCACTCACCCTCAAGGTGAAACGATGCCAGGCAAGAATGAACCGCAGCTCGGTGCAAGCTGACCAAGGCAGTTGTCTGTGGACGGGCTCCAGGCGTCGTCTCTGGAAGCAAAGTCACATCTCCAGTCAAGTGGAGTCAGTACCTCAACAGGAGCCAGATCAGTGGTGAAGAAGACCGGGGATCACGCTTGGTCCCTCCAGGTGGTGGCCTGGGAAACTCTTCCCTGCAGATTCTCCTGAAGAGCGCAGAGGCTGGTTGACCAGCAAAGCCTGGTCCTTTGAAGCCCGAGGAGAACCTGCAAACGTGCGGGTACCGTGTTTGGTGTATCTCTAGCTCACCCTCTAGGGAATGATAAAACTGTCCAAATAGTCTTAGTTACTCTGAATCCATTTTATATTAAAAAATAAATGTCATAACTATTTTAAAGAACAAGATGGCATTATAAAACCAACCCAGAGAGACGAGACATTACCGTAGCAGCAGCCTGAGGGAAGTGTCAGATTTGGAGAGTCAGGCGTCCTCTCTGTGTGAAATGGCTTCATCTTCGTCAGAGGGTTAATCTGCACCCTTTTATGCTGAATTAAATATCTATTAACCCTGCAGTTTCTGAAAATTAATTGCACATTTGTCAAGTCCTTACTAGGTATGACATACAGGCTCATGTAATTTTCGCAGCAGCCCTAAAGGAGGGCACAGTTGTTACCCGTCTCACGTGAGGGACCTGCTAATCTGAGATGCTAGGGGACCACAAGGGAGGATCTCAACCCCAGCCTCTCGGCAGACACCCACCCCCGCCACCAGCCCCCCCAGGAGGCCTTTAGATCTCACCTTTAGATTTGAAGAGAGTTTCAGTGAAATCTCAAGTCAAACCCCTTAGTTTAGAATTAGTATAATTAAGTTTAGATCCAGGCTAAAGCTTCTACTGTGCTATTGTTGAAAGTGTAATTTGGTAAGAAAATAGTATTCGGATTGCAAGGTGTTTAGCATAAGAAAGAAAACAAACTTCTTTATTCTTTAATATTTCTAACCTTTGCTAAACACTTTGATGCAATAGTAATTAGCAAATGATTTTCCTCTTTCCAAATTCTCACCTATTTTTGAGACCTCTGCTTTACAGCCTATTGTTAATTCACATTGTGTTTAATCATATCCAGTAATAAAACTGCTTTCCTTTCAGAATTACGGACTCTGTGGGGTTCGGTACTTCATACTTACTCTCTGAGCCAATAAGGAATAGAATTAAGCCTCAAACGGATGTGGGCCCTAAATATGGATAATAAACCTTGTTTTCAAATATTGCTTCTCAACGTACCTGCTAAGTTGTAGCTGCCTTTTTGCTGGTATGGAAATGCCTGTTACAGACCTTAGTTCTTAAAATTCTTCAGTTTTAATGATTGATGACCTACTTAAGCCATGAGACTTGTTTCTGTATATTCTCCTTGTTATTTAAGTAAGATTGTTCATCCAGAAACCTCTTGTTGGGCCACAGTCCGCTAAGCATTGGCACCTGTGAGAAGACAGCTGACGTTCCGGGCCCTTGAGGAGCCCTCATCTGGGGGAGCTTCTCACCGCCCTGTTCACGGTGATCGCACATTTGTCTTTCAGGTAAGCCCGAGCATGGAGGGGCTGCTGCATTACATCAACCCAGCCCACGCCATCTCTCTCCTGAGCGCCCTCAACGAGGAGCGCCTCAAAGGGCAGCTGTGCGACGTGCTCCTGATCGTGGGGGACCAGAAGTTCCGCGCGCATAAGAACGTCCTGGCTGCCAGCAGTGAGTACTTCCAGAGCTTATTCACAAATCAGGAGAACGAGTCCCAGACTGTGTTCCAGCTGGACTTCTGTGAGCCAGATGCTTTCGACAATGTGCTGAACTACATCTATTCTTCGTCTTTATTTGTGGAGAAGGGCAGCCTTGCTGCTGTGCAGGAACTAGGCTACAGCCTGGGCATCTCCTTTCTGACCAACATCGCTTCTAAGACGCCCCAGGCCCCCTTTCCAACGTGTCCCAACAGAAAGAAGCCCTTCGCAGAAGATGATGAGAACAGTTCTCAAAAGAGAAGCGTCATCGTTTGTCAAAGTAGAAACGAAGCCCCGGGGAAAACCGTGAGTCAGAATCCAGCCGACCCGAGCCACCCTCCCCGGCCCTCGCCCGGCATCGCGGTCCAGGCCAACGCCAGTAAGGCCCCCGGCCCCAAGCCCACGGAACCAGCGCACCACGTGGCGGCAGCCGAGAAGAGTCGGCCGAAAGATGGCCCCGCGGGCCTCGCCGGGCCGTCGGAGGAGCCGAGCCGAGGCGGCCTGGCCAAGCGGGCCGCGGCGCCGCCTTCGAAGCCCGCGCAGGACCGGGCGGCCGCGGACGAGAGGCCGGGCGCCAGCGCTGCGCTCCCCAGAGGCGTGGCCGTGGAGCTGGCGCTGCGGAGCCCGCGGCCGCCCGTGCTGGCTCTGCGCGGCGCCCCGGAGACGCCCTTCCTGCTGAAGGAGGCGGGCCGCGGCGGCGGGCCGGGCGAGGACCGGAACCTGCTCTACTACTCCAGGCTGGGGCTGGTGATCCCGGCGGCGGGGCCGGCGCCCGGGGCCCAGGCCGTGGACAGGAGCGGCCCGCTCGTCAAGAGCCTCCTCCGCCGCTCGCTGTCCATGGACAGCCAGGTGCCCGTCTTCGCGCCCGCCGCCGACCTGCAGCCCCCGCAGGGCTCCTGCTCGGCCTCGGCCGACGCGGCGGGCAACGCGCTCGGCGCCTTCTCCCGGGCGCCGTCCTCCAGGGACGCGAGCGAGGCGGCGGCCCCCGACGCCCGGGCCCCGGCCCCGCAGCCGCACCGCCTCCGGTCCTTCAGCGCCTCTCAGCCGGCCGAGAGGCCGGGGGCGGCCCCCGGGCCCGAGGTGCGGGTCAAGGCCGAGCCGCGCAGCCCCCCGGAGCCCGGCGACATCATCCGCGTCACCGTGGGGGACGCCGCGGCCGCCACGAGGGACCTGGTCCCGCAGGCGGACGACGACCGGCAAGACGCGAGCCGACTCCCGGCCAAGAGGCGGTTCCAGGCGGACAGGAGGCTGCCGGCCAAGCAGCCGAAGGCCGAGGGCCGGGGCTCGCCGGGCGCGGGAGACCCCGGCGAGGAGCGCTCGGGCCCGCCTCTCCTCGAGGCCGACTTCCCGGGTTCTGGCTTGAGCAAGGACGAATTCGCTGAGTTGGAGGGAGCGAGGCCAAACAAAAAATTTAAGTGCAAACACTGCCTTAAGATCTTTAGATCCACGGCCGGCCTTCACCGGCACGTGAACATGTACCACAACCCCGAGAAGCCCTACGCCTGCGACATCTGTCACAAGCGCTTTCACACCAACTTCAAAGTGTGGACGCACTGCCAGACGCAGCACGGCATCGTGAAGAACCCGTCGCCGGCCGCCAGCTCGCACGCCGTTCTGGACGAGAAGTTCCAGAGGAAGCTGATCGACATCGTGAGGGAGCGGGAGATTAAGAAGGCCCTGATCCTGAAGCTGCGGCGCGGCCGGCCCGGCTTCCAGGGTCCCGGCGGCTCCCCTGCGCAAGCCATCAAGAGGAGCCTGAGGTCCCGGGCCAAAGGCGCGTACGTGTGCACGGCCTGCGGGAAGGCCTACCGCTTCCTCTCCCAGCTCAAGCAGCACGTGAAGATGCACCCGGGAGAGAAGGCCCTCGGGGCCGGCAGGGCCGCCAGGCCCAGGGAGCGCGCGGCGCCCGGGGGCCCGGCGGGCGGCGGCTCGGAGCTCTACCTGTGCCGCCTCTGTAACGCCAAGCTCTCTTCTCTTCTAGAGCAGGGGAGCCACGAGCGCCTGTGCCGCACGGCCACCGTGTGCCCCTACTGCAGCCTCAGGTTCTTCTCGCCCGAGCTCAAGCGCGAGCACGAGGGCAAGTGCGAGTACCGCAAGCTGACCTGCCTGGAGTGCATGCGCACCTTCAAGTCGGCCTTCAGCATCTGGCGGCACCAGGTGGAGGTGCACAACCAGAACAGCATGGCCCCGGCCGCGGGCGCCTCCCCGCCACGGCCCGACCTCAACGGCGAGGCCAGCGGCCCGGCCCGGCCGCAGGCCCTGCCCGAACCCGGCCGGGCCGACCCCGCCGCAGCCGCCGCCGCCACCACCACTGCCGCCGAAGACGACCCCGCGGGCGGCCACGGCCCCGAGCCTGTGAACTTCGACCCGGAAGACTCGCCCTGCCTCCCCGAAGACCTCAGCCTCTCCAGGCCGCTGAAGGTCCAGGTCAAAGAGGAGCCGGCGGAGGGGCCCGAGGAGGAGGCGCCCGAGCCCGGCGCCGCCCCCAAGGACCTGTGGCCGTGCGAGAAGTGCGGCAAGACCTTCCCGGCGCCCAAGCAGCTGGAGCGGCACCAGGAGCTGCTGTGCTCCGTGAAGCCCTTCATCTGCCACGTGTGCAACAAGGCTTTCCGCACCAACTTCCGGCTCTGGAGTCACTTCCAGTCCCACATGGCTCAGGCCGCCGAGGACCCGGCGCACCGGGAGCCCGAGGTGGGCCCGGGCCCCACCGGCTCCCCGTCGCCGCCCCCTCTGCCCCCGCCGCTGCCCAAGATCCAGCCCCTGGAGCCCGACAGCCCCACGGGCTTGCCCGAGAACCCGGCTCCCAGCGCCGACAAGCTCTTCGCGGCCCGGGAGTCAGACACGCTGTTCTACCACGCGCCACCCCTCTCCGCGATCACGTTTAAAAGACAGTTTATGTGCAAGCTCTGCCATAGGACATTCAAGACGGCGTTCAGTCTCTGGAGCCACGAGCAGACCCACAGCTAAAAGGCCGCCCGCCTCACTCCTGGGAGACCGGAGCCCCTCACCAGATTTCAGCCTGTGTCCTGAACTGTGTCATAAGGAACAAAGTGTCTTTCCAAAAGGAGTAATAAAGGTTGCAAACTGTCATGCTTGAATATAAGTTTGAGGTAAACTGATGTTCATCAGCAGTGTCCTTACTCAACCTAGAAAAACTCCAAAAAACCTTGTGCTCCTGGACCTTACAGTCACAGGATGACTTGACTTCATTACTGTTGAAATTTGTTCTTGGTCGTTTGCATGGTTCCTCATTCCATGGTATCAGTATAATCTTTTACTTGAGGTGGTTTGGGTTTTTTTGTTTTTACTGATTTGCAATTAGTGAAACACTGTTCAAGTATTTCTTCTTTTGATTCTCTTAAGACGCCTAAGTTCTGGTTAAATCTCAGCCGTGTTTGTAAGTCGAAAATGTATCGGAACGAAGTGGAGTAGTTTGCAGTATTAAGATCTTAGAATACTTAAGCAATAAAAAATGATAAACCTCAACTTTAATAAGTTATCCTGACACTTGATAAAAATAAATATTTGGTATTTTGTGGTCATTGAGAACTCTTTTTTGTATGAAAATTGTGAGAAATATAAATCAGCAATAGTAATACTTAGATTTTTATAAAATAACAAAAACTTGTTCTTGGGTCATTTCATATAATTAGTGATGGAAGACTTGGGAAATGAAAACATTAAGATTTCTGGAAGCCCTCCATGTCGGTTTCCAAAGCTTCGGTAGTGGCGGGCATGGTAACCAAAAGTGCTCTGTCACGGCTCGGAATTCAGACCAGCATCGAGGGGCTGTGCGTATTTGCTTTCCTCTGGTTTGTGCTGTCACAAATTGAAGCTCTCAGTGTATTGGGACAGAAAACAAAGATAGCATATGGCACAAATTTTGAATTTAACAACATTAGGATAACAGGTAAGGTCAGGACATATATTTACATAGATCCCAAGCCCCCGGAGTGAGTACAGCTGCTCTAAATCCCAAATTACCGTTTACTTTCAGAGACTTGAAGCAGAGGGGGAAGCCACACTGCAGTCTCCACATGCTTTTCAAGAACAATATATACAATAATCAATTTTCCTGCCTCTTTGTCTTGTGATTTCTGTTAGAATTTTTTGGAGTTTATGGTGGTAAAGTGTCCACAGTGAAACCATTCTGCTTTCTGCTTTAAGTCATTGCTTAATAGTCCATAAATATGTATTAAAGTACTATCAAGGGTCCAAAATTAGTGTTTGCTACTTATTTTGGCCCATAGGGCTTGGGCTTCTTTTTCTTTTTTTTAATTTTGTGTAAATTGTAATTCAAAGCCTTTCGGTAGGTGTAATCCAAAGTTCAGTGGGGTGTTTCAAAAGGAAAAGAAGTTTATTTCATTGACAGGGGTGGGGAAGTGAGATATATAAAAGCAGAAATATTGTTGAAACCCCTAAATTCTTTCAAGGTAATGATGGATTAAGCCTCCAACTTTATTAATTTTTTTGCAAGCTGTTCTTTCAAATAAGAAAGTCAGCTACTGTGACTGAGAAGTAATCTGCTGAGTGCTTAAATTGGTGCTCTAGCAGAAGTCTACTCATCAGTCCATAACCCGCATTCCATACCAGCGGTAGGAAGGGGATTCTTACTTTTTTATTGAAACACAAGCATTTTTATAAAATTCTAACTGACTTTGTACATTGTAGAAATTACATATGAAATTTTGCCTTTTATTCTTTCATTTGGAAACTATCAAAAGTCCCCGAATATGGTTACTTCCTATTTTTGTTCTTAAATTTGATGGAGAAAGTAAAATAAAATCAAGTTGCAGTTATTGATTATTGCCATCTTTATGTTTTCTTGAAGAAATCTATGCATTTTAAAGACAAAACGAAAGCATGTGATTTTATGTGATGGATTACTGTTCTTTGAACTCACTGCCTGTATAATGTGGTATTTCTTACTCTGATCGTCCTGGTAGCTATCACTTCAAAAAAAGCCAGTTTCCTTCAGAGTAATCGTTACTTATGGCTGTGGAAGGATGGGTTAGTAATTCCATGATACGTGGGATCTTGGCATTGTAAATTCAGGATCCCAGGACTTGAACCTTTATGCTACATTTTTGAAGACTTTTTAATAACGTTAATTAATAAAAAATATTTTTGATCTAAATATAGGCTCTGCATATCTGTTAGATTTTTAAAATTGCCAGTGTTTGGTCTTGTTCACATTTTTGTCCAGGCAAGGAACATAAGATTTCAAAGAAAATTTTGAACCAAAAACATTTGTAATGCAGTTCTGGTTTTTCTATTACTTTTTATACTGTACCTTAAAAGCATCAGGCTGAAAGAGTTTATTTTGGTGGTCACAAAATAGGCTTCCACTCATTTAACTATTTTAAATGTTAAGATGTAAAATAATGAAAGACACATAAATTGCTTTATTCAGTAAAGTTCTGTTTAAGAATGTTTATCTCAGCCAGTAGGCAAATACTTGGTATAAGACAAGTTGGCCTTTTCTTGCTGAAACATGTTAGCTAGTAAAGATATTCTTGAAAATTTTTTTTTCTGATTGTAATTAATTTTTGAAAATGTAGAAAGCTCATTATTCCTTGTAAGTATTCAGGATGCCTGCTTTTTTATGCAATTGTGGAAAGAATGTCAGATGTTTTAATATATTCTTTGTTAATCTGAAAACTTGTTATTGAATCGTTTTCTTCATTTGGGGGAGGGAGGAACACCACAGAAAGTGTGTTTTTATCCAAGTAAGCAATGGAGGTAACAAATCATATGCATTTTTTTACAATAAAAATATCTAAAGAGTAATAGAATATTCACCTTTAAAACTAGTTGTGGTTAGTATGCGTTTATAATTTTGTCAAAATATACAGCTAACAGTTCGACAGTGACGTTGTCTGCATTTGTAGGGAGATGGATGTGGTTCCTGGTTTTCTGTTTGGGAACAGAGCATCATGGCCTTCTCTTTGAAAATATGCCCCAGCACTTAATCGGTGATAGTCTGATCCACACACAGCACCCATTGGTGCTAAGAGTAGAAACTGAGACAAGAATAAAATGTGCCCTTTGGTGGAGAAAAGAGGTGTAATCAGGCCGGCCGGACAGTCGGATGAGGGAGGGACAGGAATGGACTGATCCAAGTTGGCCTTTGTTCCCTCAAACTGTGGGTGTGGGTGTGGGTGTGTGTGTGGGGGTGGGGGGATGTGTGTGTGTACAGCCAAAATCTGGAACTTTAGGAAGTAAAGTTATTTTCATTTTCTTACTGCAAAAATAATGTCATTCATAACAGGTTTCTTTATAAATTGCAGTCATTAATATTGGAATGTTACGAGTCAGTTTATCAATTTCTGATGTGTCTGATGTTTTTTGCAATAATTGTGAAAAGCATTATTGATTTAAATAATGCTAGCACATGTTCTTTAATAAGTTCTTTAACACTGGCGCTTTTTTTTTAAGTTTTACAAATAGGTTTTTCTCTTGTGGCTTTAGCACTTTAAGTAACTTGACGTTTGCATAGTTTTTGGGGTGCCCGCTCAGTGCTTCCCGGAGTGTGCGCTAGGGCGCCCCGTTGCCACGTGACTGGGGGGAAAACTCACTGTCCGTGTTTAGATTCTGGAAGAGAAAAAATGAGTCAACGTCAGGTTTTTTAAAAATTCCATTTAGAGACAGTCGTTTGGGAACCAAAGTATTTTACTGTAAATCTTTAAAACAATTGAATTCAGTGCTGTTTAGTCATTTATTAGTGCTGTCCAGATTTTCCACAAAGTTATACTTGATTAATACTAATTCTCAAAAGGTGATCATTTCTTATTGACATTAATCAAGGCAGTTTCAAAATTTCCATTGAATGAATGCTTATTGCTAAAAGAAAAACAGATGTGGCTTTATAACTGTGTGTATTTTGTTGTCATATGGCTCAGCAGAGAAATCATTCTTCAATTTTATTTAGGAATAAGCTTTTTTGGACTGAAAACTCATAGTAAAATAGGACTTCTACCTAATGTTAAGCCATTGCTTATTTGTATCAAATTATCTGTTTACTTTGCTTAAATCTGGACTAAGGTTGATTGGAGTCAATAAATTTGTACTGTATTTTGTTTTGAATCATGGTCTCATTGGGATGTTTTGGACTTTTATGATATAATTAATAGAGTTTAAATTTATGAAAATTTAATTTATGAGATAAAGCCCTCCTCTTTGGGTAGTATGAATAGCCACTTGAGTCGTGAGAGAGATTTAATTCCCCTACCGCTCCAGGTGGCTTGTAGAATGAAATTTGCACTGAAGCTTAAGTTACTTGGGCACCACAAATACATGATAATTAAAACCCCATCGGGGACTTCCCTGGTGGTCCAATGGTTAAGACTCTGCACTTCCCCTGCAGGGGGCGTGGCGTGGGTTCGATCCCTGGTGGGGAAACTAAGATCCCACATGCCACGTGGCGAGGCCAAAAAAAAAAAAACCATAAGCGGCAATCTTTATCCACCTTTTTTTTTTTTTTTTTTTTTTTTTTTACTGTTCAGATGAGTAGTTTTTAAGCTGATTGTGGGGTAAATGCATGAAAGGAACGTGTTAAGCACCCTGCGTTGACATTTCAGCATAGCAATCGATAAACTAGTTTTGTTTCATATTTTAAGGGTTTCCACGCAGCAGTATCTTTTATCATTCTAATCTAGCTCTTCCAAAACACCAAGACGTGTTCACTCCTTTGCTGTTAGCTTTCCCTGTAAGTGAAGAGTTGGGGTGACCAATGCCGAATCCATCCATCTGGGCTTGCCCTCGCCTCTTCCCGTGGTTTTGTTTTCCCCGCCTGATATCCCAAACTAGCCTCTCCTGGGAGCCTCTGGTTAAAAGTTTCTTGAACACACTGCACCAGGAATAAGTGGTTTAATCTTTATTTTAATCTGCTTTAGCCCTGCTATTCAATTTGCCACCAAATTTTGTTTTGTTTAAAAAACTTAGGTTTGCCTTTTGTTCTTAGTAATCACGGCTTTTTGAGGTTGGGATTGTGGCACTCCTGTTGCATCCTGGGTCTTAGACACACACCCAAGACGGCAAACGCTTGTGGTGACAAAACCATGTCTCCAACATGGAATACTTCCCCAGGCAGAGGCCAGATCTTGGCTCTGTGAACCGTGGAAGTTGAGTGGCAGGTATTCCTCCTACACAGCATTTGTCTGGGGAAAATGTTCCCCATGTTGTCACAGAAGCACTTTAAAAATAAAGCCTGGTGTAGCCCTGCTGTAGCGTGAACTTGGCTATGGTGATCGGCCATCAGCCCCTACCCTCTGCAGTAGGGTCCCTGGGTCCGTTTGTTGACCTCACAGTAATGCAAACCTGCTTTTCAGCCAGCTGAATGTCTTAGATCCCACTTACTGTGGTTGGCATCATTTCTTCCAGAAAATACTTCCTTCCCCTATCCACCCACTCCTCACTCCAGCCCAAAGTAGTCGTCCTCCTAAGTGTTCCCGTAAGACCCTGGCACGGTCCTGCCATTCCCCTTGCCACCTCCGTCTAAACATGTATGGTTTATGCCACGAGGCTGGGAGGGGCCCGAGGGCAGGGGCTGTTATTATCCATCCTCATCTCCAGGGCCAGGCAAGGGAAGGGGTCTATTAAGTATTTGATAAATAAATGCAGCAAAAAAATCTTGTCTGAGATGAAAGACAACCAGACTGATGATTTTCAGCTAATATTAGAAGGAGACTTCCTGAATACCTCTGCATATGTTCCCCACAATATTTTGATTCAGCTACTCAGTAAGAGACCCAGAGTGTATTTTAATTTTTACATGGTTCTCAGTAAGCCCGAGGAGGAATGGAAATGTTCCATTAGCAGGTCTTAGGTTGATGAGCCCCTTGAACTGTGTAGACGCATCACCCTTGTGCTGCTCTCGCAGTTCTGGGTGTGTGGCCCAGCACTGCTAAAGTGCCCGTTAGGTCACGCCAGTGTGGCCAGTTGCCTGGTAAGTTCATCAGTAAACCTAGGAGTAGCAGTAGCTAATCGACAGCTCTTCCTAGTATTGTGGGAATAACTCATGCTGGTACTCACTGCATGTGAAGCACGGCGCACGTGTGTCTGAGAGTCTGTAAAATAGCAGCAGGCTCGTTTTCCTCCCATATTATTTTTGACTTTCCCTTCCTGCCCCCTGCTCCCCCGCCCCCTTCTCAGATAGCCCAGTACTCTCTGGTCTCCCTCACTCTGGAATATTCCTCAGTCTGTCTTTGACTTTTATGGCCTTGATCATTCTGAAGATTGTGGACCAGTCATCCTGTAGATTCCCTCAACTGGAGTTTGTCTGGTGTTTTCTCATGATGAGACCATGTCATGCATTTTTGTACCAGAATGTCACAGAGGCCGTGTTCTTTCCATGTCAGCCTATGGGTGGCATGCGACGCCTGTTTGTCCTGTTGCTGGTGGTATTAATTTTAATCATTCAACTGAGATCTTTTCTACCAGGTTTCTTCATTATGTTTTTCCCCTTTGTTGTTAATATTTTGCAGGGAGACGTTCTGAGACTATGTAAAATCCCATTATTCATCTCAGTTTTACCCACTAACTTTAGCATCTGTTGATGTTTCTGTGTCTTGCCTGAATTATTTTTATAATTGTTTCCAAAGGGAGATTTTCTCAAACCTTCATTCTTTCTTCATTTATCTGTGGGCTTTCTACTGCAAGAAATTAATTTGTTCATTTACTTGTTTATGTGTTGTGGATTCATGGATTCCTGTTCTATTCAATGGGTTACAATCAGTTGCCACCATTTTTATTTTCATTTTCATGCTCAGGTTATCCTAGATTTAGCCAGTGGGAGCGTTACACTGGCTTCTCTGACCTTTGGCATGTCCCCTTCATTCCTTGAGTATCTTCTCACTTCCTAACACATCAAGATGTTCCAGACCCATCTCATCCCTTCTCTGCCGGAGCCTGGAGAGTCTGATTCTTTTTAGTGGAGAATGGTGTTTGAAGACCAGGATCTGGGCGTTGAGCCTGCTGATTCTAAATAACGTGTGGGTGCTCCCAGGCGCTTCTGTGGACAGAGGCTTAAAGGGGGAAACACACACACGCGTCTGAATTTATCTGTGAATCCTGTAGACCTACTGACATATTCAGAAATCTGTGAGTTCACATCCATAGCTTCGATTCCAATCCAATACCACACGATGTGCTCTTTGGCCGCCTCTCTCCAGGTTTGTATCTCTCCTCTGTGACGGTGAGAAACTCAGCTCCCGTTACGTCAGTTTCCCTGCCATGTAGCCGATCTCCAGCCCCCCTTGGGCCTGCTTTCCACCCTCAGGCTGACTGCCGTCCACGTGGGGATCTACCTTATGGCTTTTAACGAAGGAGAGAAGGATGGAAGGAAGGAAGGACGGAAGGAAAGGAGGAAGGACGGAAGGAAAGGAGGAAGGAAGGAAGGAAAGGAGGAAGAAAGGAAGGGAGGGAGGGAGGAAGGGAGGAAGGAAGGAAGGAGGGAAGAAAGGAAACAAGGAAGGAAGGACGGAAGGAAAGGAGGAAGGAGGGAAGGAAAGGAGGAAGGAAGGAAAGGAGGAAGAAAGGAAGGGAGGCAGGAAGGGAGGAAGGAAGGAAGGAGGGAAGAAAGGAAACAAGGAAGGAAGGAAGGAAGGAGGGAGGGAGGGAGGACTATAATTGTTTCTTTTTCCTTTCAGTTCTATCAGTTTTTATATCATGTAGTTTAACACTATGATATTAGGTGCATAAGTGTACAGGGTTGATTAATTGACCCCTTTAACATTTTTAAAATGACCTTCTTTATCTACTGTGAAACCTACTTCATTTGTATTAATATAACTACTCCAACTTTCTTTTGACTAATTTTAGCATGGTATTTTTTTTTCCGTCCTTCTACTTGTAACCTATTTGTGTCGTTATATTTAAAGTATATTTCCTGTAGGCATGTATTTGGGTACTGATTTTTTAAATCCAATCTGACATCCTCTGTCTTTTAATCAGGGTATTTAGATCATTTACATTTAAGGTGATTATTGTTATGGTTGCATTTGAATCTACCATCTTATTATTCATTTTCTAATTATTTCACCTATTCTGTGTTCCCTGTTTTCTTTTTTTGGATTAACTGAGTTTTTATGATTTCATTAATGTTTTTTAATTACCTTACCTTATGGGTGATACAAGAATTGACAGTATATGCTTCGCAGCCTTTGTGCTCGGTTGTCATACATTTCATGTCTGTGTATGTCATTAGCCCCACAATACATTGTCATTATTTTGCTTTAAATGGTCAATTACATTTTTAAAGGAATTTAATTAATAAGAAACAAAGTCTTTATATTTGCCCATATAAGTTTCCATTCCTTGAGCCCTTCATTTCACCTGCAGATCCAAGTTTCCATATGATATCATTGTCCTTCTGCCTGAAGGACATTAACATTAATATTTCTTGTAGAAAATGTCTACTGGTGCTAAGTTATTTCAGCTTGTGTATGTCTAGAAAAATCTTTATTTTGCCAATTTTGTTTATTTTTTATTGAAATATATTTGATTTACAATATTTTGTTACTTTCAGGTGTACAGCAAAGTGATTCTGTTATACATATGTATGTATATATTCTTTTTTTAAATTCTTTTCCATTATAGGTTTTATTTTGCCAGTTTTGAAAGATCGTTTTGCTGGGTATAGAATTCTAGAATAGATAGGGTTTTTTTTCCAGTACTTTAAAGATATTGCTTCACTGTTTCTACCTTGAATTATTTCCAGTGAGAAATCTGCTCTCCTTATCTTTGTTCCCATATACATAATATACCTATTTTGCTTTTAAGTTTTTCTCTTTGTTATCAAATGTTATTTTTTTTTTTTTTGTGAGAAGAGTGGCATTGTTTTACATTAAGTTCTTTTAGATAAATTTACATCACATTTCTTTTTTATTCAAACAGAAAGTCACAAAAATTATAATCATCCTCATCAGTTCACTCAGTCCCATGTAATTAATTTTTTTTCATCTTGATCTTTTGTTAGCAATTTTATGAATTCATCAGTTTTCCATTAGAGTTCTCGAAAGGCTTATTCATTCAGTTCAGCAGTATAGTCAATTACCAGAAACCTGTACTTGTCAGAGTCTTTTCCATGAATTCCTTGAAGATGAAACCCTTTTATAGGAACATTTTTGCAAAAGCATCAGAGTACATCCAGAACTGTCTGTAAATGACAAAAGACTTAAAAATGACCACGGTTAAAGATTTGATGAAAGTTCATAATAATGCAATTGACAAGGAAATTTTGTTATTTCTGAGATATACATTTTAAAGTAATAACTAGAATTATGACTTATAACTTTATACCAGAACATATAAGGTTTTTAGGAATTTCATGTAATGTCTGAAATATTTATATTAACATATTTCCATACAAATAACCCAAAGAAAGTTTAGTATTAGTTTTTCGTGTTTTTTTCTAATTTTTGAATTTTATTTTATTTATTTTTTTATACAGCAGGTTCTTATTAGTCATCAACTTTATGTATAAAACACATCATCATACACATCAGTGTATACATGTCAATCCCAATTGCCCAATTCAGCACACCACCATCCCCACCCCCCTGCGGCTTTCCCCCCTTGGTGTCCATACATTTGTTCTCTACATCTGTGTCTCAACTTGTGCCCTGCAAACCAGTTCATCTGTACCATTTTTCTAGGTTCCACATACATGCGTTAATATACGATATTTGTTTTTCTCTTTCTGACTTACTTCACTCTGTATGACAGTCTCTAGATCCATCCACGTCTCAACAAATGACTCAATTTCGTTCCTTTTCATGGCTGAGTAATATTCCATTGTATATATGTACCACATCTTCTTGATCCATTCATCTGTTGATGGACATTTAGGTTGCTTCCGTGACCTGGCTATTGTAAATAGTGCTGCAATGAACACTGGGGTGCATGTGTCTTTTTGAATTATGGTTTTCTCTGGGTATATGCCCAGTAGTGGAATTGCTGGATCATATGGTAATTCTATTTTTAGTTTTTTAAGTAACCTCCATACTGTTCTCCATAGTGACTGTATCAATTTACATTCCCACTAACAGTACAAGAGGGTTCCCTTTTCTCCACACCCTTTCCAGCATTTGTTGTTTGTAGATTTTCTGATGATGCCCATTCTAACTGGTGTGAGTTGATTCCTCATTGTAGTTTTGATTTGCGTTTCTCTAATAATTAGTGATGTTGAGCAGCTTTTCAAGTGCTTCTTGGCCATCTGTATGTCTTCTTTAGAGAAATATCTATTTAAGTCTTCTGCCCATTTTTGGATTGGGTTGTTTGTTTCTTTAATATTGAGCTGCATGAGCTGTTTATATATTTTGGAGATTAATCCTTTGTCCGTTGATTCGTTTGCAAATATTTTCTCCCATTCTGAGGGTTGCCTTTTCGTCTTGTTTATGGTTTCCTTTGCTGTGCAAAAGCTTTGAAATTTCATTAGGTCCCATTTGTTTATTTTTGTTTTTATTTCCATTACTCTAGGAGGTGGATCAAAAAGATCTTGCTGTGATTTATGTCAAAGAGTGTTCTTCCTATGTTTTCCTCTAAGAGTTTTATAGTGTCCGGTCTTACATTTAGGTCTCGAATCCCTTTTGAGTTTATTTTTGTGTATGGTGTTAGGGAGTGTTCTAATTTCATTCTTTTACATATAGCTGTCCAGTTTTCCCAGCACCACTTATTGAAGAGACTGTCTTTTCTCCATTGTATATCCTTGCCTCCTTTGTCATAGATTAGTTGACCATCGGTGTGTGGGTTTACCTCTGAGCTTTCTATCTTGTTCCATTGATCTATGTTTCTATTTTTGTGCCAGTACCATATTGGCTTGATTACTGTAGCTTTGTAGTATAGTCTGAAGTCAGGGAGTCTGATTCCTCCAGCCCTGTTTTTTTCCCTCAAGACTGCTTTGGCTATTCGGGGTCTTTTGTGTCTCCATACAAATTTTAAGATTTTTTGTTCTAGTTCCGTAAAAAATGCCATTGGTAACTTGATAGGGATTGCGTTGAACCTGTAGATTGCTTTGGGTAGTATAGTCATTTTCACAATATTGATTCTTCCAATCCAAGAACATGGTATATCTCTTCATCTGTTGGTATCATCTTTAATTTCTTTCATCAGTGTCTTATAGTTTTCTGCATACAGGTCTTTTGTCTCCCTAGGTAGGTTTATTCCTAGGTATTTTATTCCTTTTGTTGCAATGGTAAATGGGAGTGTCTCCTTAATTTCTCTTTCAGATTTTTCATCATTAGTGTATAGGAATGCAAGAGATTCCTGTGCATTAATTTTGTATCCTGCTACTTTACCAGATTCATTGATTAGCTCTAGTAGTTTTCTGGTAGCATCTTTAGGATTCTCTATGTATAGTATCATGTCATCTGCAAACAGTGACAGTTTTACTTCTTCTTTTCCAATTTGTATTCCTTTTATTTCTTTTTCTTCTCTGATTGCCATGGTTAGGACTTCCAAAACTATGTTGAAAAATAGTGGTGAGATGGACATACTTGTCTTGTTCCTGATCTTAGAGGAAATGCTTTCAGTTTTTCACCTTTGAGAATGATGTTTGCTGTGGGTTTGTCGTATATGGCCTTTATTATGTTGAGGTAAGTTCCCTCTATGCCCACTTTCTGGAGAGTTTTTATCATAAATGGGTGTTGAATTTTGTCAAAAGCTTTTTCCGTATCTATTGAGATGATCATATGGTTTTTATTCTTCAATTTGTTAATGTGGTGTATCACATTGATTGCTTTGCATGTATTGAAGAATCCTTGCATCCCTGGGATAAATCCCACTTGATCATGGTGTATGAGCCTTTTATTGTGTTGTTGGATTCTGTTTGCTAGTATTTTGTTGAGGATTTTTGCATCTATATTCATCAGTGCTATTGGTCTGTAATTTTCATTTTTTGTAGTATGTTTGTCTGGTTTTGGTATCAGGGTGATGGTGGCCTCATAGAATGAGTTTGGGAGTGTTCCTTCCTCTGCAGTTTTTTGGAAGAGTTTGAGAAGGATAGGTGTTAGCTCTTCTCTAAATGTTTGATAAAATTCACCTGTGAAGCCACCTGGTCCTAGACTTTTGTTTGTTGGAAGATTTTTAATCACAGTTTCAATTTCATTACTTGTGATTGGTCTGTTCATATATTCTATTTCTTCCTGGTTCAGTCTTGGAAGGTTATACCTTTCTAAGAATTTGTCCATTTCTTCCAGGTTGTCCATTTTGTTGGCAAAGAGTTGCTTGTAGTAGTCTCTTAGGATGCTTTGTATTTCTGCAGTGTCTGTTGTAACTCCTCCTTTTTCATTTTTAATTTTATTGATTTGAGTCCTCTCGCTCTTTTTCTTGATGAGTCTGGCTAATGGCTTATCAATTTTGTTTATCTTCTCAAAGAACCAGCTTTTAGTTTTATTGATCTTTGCTATTGTTTTCTTTGTTTCTATTTCATTTATTTCTGCTCTGATCTTTATGATTGCTTTCCTTCTGCTAACTTTGGATTTTGTTTGTTCTTCTTTCTCTAGTTCCTTTAGGTGTAAGGTTAGATTGTTTATTTGAGATTTTTCTTGTTTCTTGAGGTAGGCTTGTATAGCTATAAACTTCCCTCTTAGAACTGCTTTTGCTGCATCCCATAGGTTTTGGATCGTCGTGTTTTCATTGCCATTTGTCTCTAGGTATTTTTTGATTTCCTCTTTGATTTCTTCAGTGACCTCTTGGTTATTTAGTAATGTACTGTTTAGCCACCATGTGTTTGTGTTTTTTACGTTTTTTTCCCCTGTAATTCATTTCTAATCTCATAGTGTTGTGGTCAGAAAAGATGCTTGATATGATTTCAATTTTCTTAAATTTACTGAGGCTTGATTTGTGACCGAAGATGTGATCTATCCTGGAGAATATTCCGTGCACACTTGAGAAGAAAGTGTAATCTGCTGTTTTTGGATGGAATGTCCTATAAATATCAATTAAATCTATCTGTTCTAGTGTGTCATTTAAAGCTTCTGTTTCCTTATTTATTTTCATTTTGGATGATCTGTCCATTGGTGTCAGTGAGGTGTTAAAGTCCCCCACTATTATTGTGGTACTGTCGATTTCCTCTTTTATAGCTGTTAGCAGTTGCCTTTTGTATTGAGGTGCTCCTATGTTGGGCGCATATATATTTATAATTGTTATATCTTCTTCTTGGATTCATCCCTTGATCATTATGTAGTGTCCTTCCTTGTCTCTTGTAACATTCTTTATTTTAAAGTCTATTTTATCTGATATGAGTATTGCTACTCCAGCTTTCTTTTGATTTCCATTTGCATGGAATATCTTTTTCCATCCCCTCACTTTCAGTCTGTATGTGTCCCTAGGTCTGAAGTGGGTCTCTTGTAGACAGCATATGTATGGGTCTTGTTTTTGTATCCATTCAGCAAGCCTGTGTCTTTTGGTTGGAGCATTTAATCCATTCACTTTTAAGGTAATTATCGATATGTATGTTCCTATTACCATCTTCTGAATTGTTTTGGGTTTGTTTTTGTAGGTCCTTTTCTTCTCTTGTGTTTCCCACTTAAAGAAGTTCCTTTAGCATTTGTTGTAGAGCTGGTCTGATGGTGCTGAATTCTCTTAGCTTTTGCTTGTCTGTAAAGCTTTTGATTTCTCCATCGAATCTGAATGAGATCCTTGCCGGGTAGAGTAATCTTGGTTGTAGGTTCTTCCCTTTCATCACTTTAAGTATATCATGCCACTCCCTTCTGGCTTGTAGAGTTTCTGCTGAGAAATCAGCTGTTAACCTTATGGGAGTTCCCGTGTATATTATTTTTTGTTTTTCCCTTGCTGCTTTCAATAATTTTCTTTGTCTTTAATTTTTGCCAATTTGATTACTATGTGTCTCGGCATGTTTCTCCTTGGGTTTATACAGTATGGGACTCACTGTGCTTCCTGGACTTGGGTGGTTATTTCCTTTCCCATGTTAGGGAAGTTTTTGACTATAATCTCTTCAAATATTTTCTCTGGTCCTTTCTCTCTCTTTTCTCCTTCTGGGACCCCTATAATGCGAATGTTGTTGCATTTAATGTTATCCCAGAGGTCTCTTAGGCTGTCTTCATTTCTTTTTATTCTTTTTTCTTTATTCTGTTCCACAGCAGTGAATTCCACCATTCTGTCTTCCAGGTCACTTATCCGTCCTTCTGCCTCAGTTATTCTGCTATTGATTCCTTCTAGTGTAGTTTTCATTTCAGTTATTGTATTGGTCATCTCTGTTTGTTTGTTCTTTAATTCTTCTAGGTCTTTGTTAAACATTTCTTGCATCTTCTCGATCTTTGCCTCCATTCTTTTTCCAAGGTCCTGGATCATCTTCACTATCATTATTCTGAATTCTTTTTCTGGAAGGTTGCCTATCTTCACTTCATTTAGTTGTTTTTCTGGGGTTTTATCTTGTTCCTTCATCTGGTACATAGCCCTCTGCCTTTTCATCTTGTCTATCTTTCCGTGAATGTGGTTTTTGTTCCACAGGCTGCAGGATTGTAGTTCTTCTTGCTTCTGCTATCTGCCCTCTAGTGGATGAAGCTATCTAAGAAGCTTGTGTAAGTTTCCTGATGGGAGGGACTGGTGGTGGGTAGAGCTGACTGTTGCTCTGGTGGGCAGAGATCAGTAAAACTTTAATCCACTTGACTGTTGATGGGTGGGACTGGGTTCCCTCCCCTTGGTTGTTTGGCCTGAGGCAACCCAACACTGGAGCCTACCCGGGCTCTTTGGTGGGGCTAATGGCGGACTCTGGGAGTGCTCATGCCAAGGAGTACTTCCCAGAACTTCTGCTGCCAGTGTCCTTGTCCCCACGGTGAGCCACAGCCACCCCCCGCCTCTGCAGGAGACCCTCCAACACTAGCATGTAGGTCTGGTTCAGTCTCCCCTGGGGTCACTGCTCCTTCCCCTGGGTCCCGATGCACACACTACTTTGTGTGTGCCCTCCAAGAGTGGAGTCTCTGTTTCCCCCAGTCCTGTCAAAGTCTTGCAATCAAATCCCACTGGGCTTCAAAGTCTGATTCTCTAGGAATTCCTCTTCCCGTTGCCAGACCCCCAGGTTGGGAAGCCTGACGTGGGGCTCGGAACTTTCACTCCAGTGGGTGGACTTCTGTGGGATAAGTGTTCTCCAGTCTGTGAGTCACCCACCCAGCAGTTATGGGATTTGTTTTTACTGTGATTGCGCCCCTCCTACCGTCTCATCGTGGCTTCTCCTTTGTCTTTGGATGTGGGGTATCTTTTTTGGTGAGTTCCAGTGTCTTCCTGTTGATGATTGTCCAGCAGCTAGTTGTGATTCTGGTGTTCTCGCAAGAGGGAGTGAGAGCACATCCTTCTACTCTGCCATCTTGGTTCCTCTTCTCATTGTTACCAATTTTATGCAATCTGATTATGACACACCATGATGTACTTTTATCGTGTGTGTGTGTGTGTGTGTGTGTATGCCCATGCACACTTGGGCTCGTTTAATTTCTTAGGTGTTTGAGTTTATAGTTCTTATCAGATTTGGACATTTTTCAGCCATTATTTCTTTAAATATTTTTTCCCTTCCTGCCCTCTCTTCTCTCTCCTTCCACAACTCCAATTACACATTTATTAAACCACTTGAAATTGTTCCAGAGTTCACTGTTGCTTTATTAAAATTTTCCCTTTTGTTCTTTCTGTTTCATTTTGGATGGTTTCTATTGCTGTGCTTCTAGTTTACTAATCTTTTTTTTCTGCAATGTCTAATCTGCCATTAACCATCTGGTGTAGTTCTCATCTCTAGAAATTTGATTTGGATCTTACATTTATCTTGTATGTCTCTACTTAACATTTTCAATCTTTCCTCCAGCTTCTTGAACATATGGAATACAGTTATAACAACTTTTTAATGTCCTTGTATACTAATTCTATCATCTGTTCCATTTCTGGGTTGGTTTCAATTTACTTCTTTTTCTTCTCATTCTGGGTAACAGTTTTCTGCCTCTTGGCATATCTGGTAATTTTTTTTGGATGGAAGACATTGTGAATTTTACCTTGTTGGGTGCTGGGTATTTTTGTATTTCTATAAATATTCTAGAACTTTGTTTGGGGGGCATAATTAGCTTAGTTGGAAACAGCTCTATCCATTTAGGTTTTGTTTTTAAACCGTGTTAAGTGGGATCCAAGTGGCATTTAATCTAGGGCTAATTTTGCTCCACTGCTGAGGCAAATACACCCCTTCTGCCCAATGTCCCATGAATTATTTAATGCAGCATGAGTTCTGGGATTGTCCCCTCTAATATGTTCGGGTGGCTCTTTTCTGGCGTCAGAAGTTTCCTCACATGTGTTGATCAGTACGCGCTGAAGAGTCAAGCAGCCGCTCTGGGCAGGCTTCTCCTCTCTAGTCGTCTCCCCTTGAACCCCAGCCACTATGTCTTCCCTGGACTCGTGGCCCCAGCTCCTCAGTCAGAGATGCTGCTTTACCTCATTTCTTTCTCATCCCTCAGTGGTCACTGTTCTTCGTTGCCTGATGATCAATGTTTGGAAAATCATTCTTTCATATGTTTTGTCTGGAATTCAGTTGTTTCAAGCAGGACAGTAAATGCAGTCCTGTTACTCCATCTTGGTCAGAAGGGGAACTGAGACTAGTTATTTTATTATTAATAGCTTAGCTAACATGTCCTAAAGTGTCTAGCACTGTGTGTCTGAAAAATTCTTCCAAATTCCAAGCAGCTCATAAATGAAATTTTCTCCAACTTGACCAAAAAATCACATATACATCTCACTAAATCCAAACTAAACTTGTCCCCTCCTCAGCTTACCTTTAAGTCAGGTCTCAAAAAGCCTATGGTCACCTCAACACCAACCATCGCAAAAGAAATGATGGCAGAGGGGATGTCAGGATGGAAACGCACAGACCTCTCTCTTGTGATCAGTATGTTCCTGGTCGCACTTTTATACAATTTGCCATAGTAGGATAATTTACGAGGTGGCCTGCACAAGTGAGGGGCCCTGGAGCCTAGCTTCATTAGCCGCACAGTAAATCTGCCTCTGTTTTATTCATTTATAGTGAAAAACCTAGGTCACAACCCGTTATGTGAATTTCCTAATCTGGTAATGGGTCACAACCCACCGTTAGACGCTTTGTCGTGCCCAGGTCATCGGATAACTGGGTGGCAAGGTGTCCTCTATAGGAGGAGGCCAGGGGGCCTGGGACTTGCTGGCTGAGGGAAGAGCTGTCCCTTTTAATCCTCAGTGTTTTTGGTGGCAGAGATGATAAGTAGTTAAAATGGCAGGCACGCCAGACCTATTCTTCTCCCTCATGTGATAAACACATCAGAATGACACCTTAATTTGTTCCCCTCGAAACAGAAATTTGGTGTGTAAGGAAGCAGAGATTTGGTTCTAATGGTCTCAAGTGATGAAAAGTAGGTGTTCACAGGCATTCAAGTTGGGTCTCCAAGTTCAGTTCAAAGAGCTTATCAAGAAACCACTTCTGGGACCTCCCTGGCGGTCCAGTGGTTAAAACACACACTTCCACTGCAGGGGGCGCAGGTTTGATCCCTGGTCAGGGAATGGAGAACTAAGATCCCACATGCCACGTGGCGCACCCACCCCCCCTCAAAAAAAGAACCTGTTTCTGTTCACAAAATCAAAGACCAAAGATGGATTACTGAATAGTTTGTAACATTTGATGTTATTTTTGTCTGTTTTTTTGTAATGTAAAAGAACTTAAAGTACAAAATAGCCTTGAATAGCCCTCTCATTTAAAATAAAATCATTTTCATCAAGTGCTGTTGGGTCTCTAAGAAGAGTTGAGCTCTGTTTCTAGCCACCTACTCACCCATAGAATGTTAGAAACATCCAGGGAACTTTTCCTGATTTGTTGCACTGAATAGTTGGAAATGGCTGTAGCCAACCACTAAGGAAAGGTTTACCAATTCAGGAGCTGAAGCTCTTTCCCTGCAAACTTACTTTGATTGGTCCAAAGAGTTACAGTTGAAAGAGTTACCAGAGCTCTGGAACAGTCTTAAAATATATACAACTTGGAAATTTTTTTTTTGAAATAACCATATTTCCAGTGTCAATACTAGGAATATAGTATATTCCCAATAAGTGATTTTCTTAATACATTGAAGACAGGGCCACATTATAACTTTTGTTGAGCCTAGACACTTTGGGAGAACCTTTCTTCCATAGAAACATATAGATTAAAAATTATATTTTATATTTAAAATATAATATCTTTTTCATTAAAAAAGAAAAATATTACCCAGGCTGAAGTGAGTTAAAACATTTTCTTCAGTGCTAAAACCTCGTTTTTTTTCCTTCTGATTTTCAAAGAAATTAAAATATTTTTGTGGTCCCCATAAAAACACTTTTGTGGTTCCCTAAAAGTACTATGGACCCTAAACCCTGTGCCTAGTGGATAAATCGACCCTGATTACAGGAAGAGCAAGGCCAGCAACCATGCAAGCTGCCAAGAGAGCCAGATTCCCCAGATAGAGAGACGGAACTTGGGCTTCCAAACTTTCTGTTAGAGAAGTTATTACTCAGTGGATGATCACCTCCCAACTTTATGTTTATTTTTTAGCCTGATACCTGAGATCAGGAATTCTTATTGGGTTTTTTTAAAATTCTTTTAAAAAATAATTATGAAACACTTTTATTTCTGATGCATGATGAATTAGATGCTCTGAGATTTCCTGCATGGAAGCACTTGGATTCTTGATAGGACATACTTTCTGATGAATTACCAGACCCATAAGAAATAGGGGGATTTTCCAAGCCCCCTTTCCAGCTCACCCCCAAGAAGCAAAACATCTCGTGAGCTGGAGAGAGTTGGCTTGCCTGAGGGTGGGCGCCCCTGGCATCACTCTCGGGGATGCTGAGCCTTGGGCAGTGACAAGGTGGGGGAGCTGGGACTGTGGGGCGGGGCAGCCGGGCTGTGCAGGAAAGTGTGACCGCAGCCAGCCTGCCCTCCTTAGGAAGTGTGCAAGGGCCAGAGCAGCTCACTGTGCCTCAGCTGTTTGTACAAACAATACGGTTTATGCTGAACACCTGCTGTCCTTTGGAGAGTCTGGAATTTTGGTATGCTGGGCAGAAGGTGCCACATGACCAGCTCCCAGTAGAACAACTGGCACCAAGCCACTAATGAGCATCCCTGGTAGGTGTGAGGTGTGATGTGCTGTCACGCTCAGGGCTGAAGGAACATGGCTCCACCAGGAAGCTTGCTCCTGCTTCCTCTGGGTCTCACCTCATGCACATTTCCCCTCTGCTGCATTTGCTTTGTATCCTTTCACTGCAGTATATCATGTCCATGGGTCCTGTGAGTCCTAGCAAACCACCCAACCTGGGCGTGGTCTTGGGGCCCCCAATACGCAGTTTCAAGTCCATGTCACCCAAGGCTCACAGTTGAATCAGACAATAGTCCCCTCTATTTGAAAGCACCCCAAATATAGGTGCTCATGATTCCAGCAGATCAAGCCAAGAGCTCACAGTGAACACGTGAGGAGGCAGGCCCCCTGGGTGAGATTTGGCAGTGACAACCAGCAACAGAATTAGACCACCGGAAACTGCAGGTGTTACACTCTCATAGGGCAGGTACACAATACATATTTATGAAACATTTTAAAATAATAAAGTAAAATAATAAAGATGACAAATAACTGGACAGTATAGGGACTGATCAGGTATATTTGAGAAAGAAACAAATGGAACGTCTAGAGAAAAAATAATAATTTGAAATTAAAAAAAAAAACCTCAATGAATGGTGCTGTGGACTGAATATTTGTGTCCCCCATGCCTTACATAAGAATATGTAATGGTGTTTGGAGGTGGCGCCCCTAGAAGGTGACTAGGTCAGGGGGGTGGAGCCCTCATGAATGGGATTAGTGCCCTTATAAAAGAGGCCCCAGAGAGCTCTCTCAGCCCTTCTGCCAGGTGAGGACAAAGTGAGAAGACGCCATCTGTGGACCAGGAAAAAAGAGCCCTCACCAGGCACTGAATCTGCTGGTGCCTTGATCTTGGACTTCCAGCCTAAATAAATTTCTGTTGTTTATAAGCCACCTGGTCTGTGGTTTTCTGTTATAGCAGATCAAATGGACTAAGACAACTGGGTCAAAGAACAGATTTCATATGGCCAAAGAGAATTAATGAACTAGCAGATACATCCGAAGAAAATTACACAGAATCTACAGAATGGCCATCATCAAAATGTCTACAAATTATAACTGCTGGAGAGAATGTGGAGAAAAGGAAACCCTCCTACACTGTTGGTGGGAATGTAAATTGGTGCAGCCACTTTGGAAAACAGTATGGAAGTTCCTTAAAAACCTAAAAATAGAATTACCACATGACCCAGGAATCCCACTCCTGGGCACATATCCAGAAAAAACAAAAACTCTAATTCGAAAAGATACATACACCCCAGTGTTCAGAGCAGCACTATTTACAATAGCCAAGACATGGAAGCAACCTAAATGTCCGTCGACAGAGGAAAGAAGATGTCATATATGTATATGTGTATATATGTATTGGAATATTACTCACCCATAAAAAAGAATGAAATAATGCCATTTGCAGCAACATGGATGGACCTAGAGATTATCATACTAAGTGAAGTAAGTCAGACAGACAAAGACAAATATCATATGATATCACTTATGTGTGGAATCTAAAATATGACACAAATGAACTTATCTACAAAACAGAAATAGACTCACAGGCATAGAGAACAAAATTATGGTTACCAAAGGGGAAAGGGGTGGGGGGATAAATTAGGAGTTTGGGATTAACAGATACACACTACTATATATTTATAAAATAGATAACCAACAAGGACCTACTCTGTAGCACAGGGAACTATATTTGATATCTTATAGTAGCCTAAAACGGAAATAATCTGAAAAAGAATATATATATGTATGTATATATATGTGTGTATGTGTTTGTCTAACTGAATCACTTTGCTCTACACCTGAAAAGTTGTAAACCAACTATACTTCAATTAAAAAAAAAAAAAGAACTAACAAAAGTTACACAGAATCAGCACAAAGAGACAAGAAGTTTGAAAATATGGAGGAAAACTTCAAAGTTATAGAGGAATTCCACTCTGGTCAAGATGGAATAATAGGGACTGGATTTGCCTCCCCACCTAAAACAACTAAAACACTGGATAAAATATAACTACAGCCCTCAAGGCATCAGATCCCCAGCAACAGACAACTCTTAAATATTTTAATGGTACTAAAACATTAAATGTTTAATGCTATTTAACATTAATATTTTATAATAATGATATTTAATGTTAATGAGAGCATTGCCATGCATAGTAATTTCTCTTGATCAAGTGACAATTTTAGATAATTTTTATATCATTAAAGTATTTGATGTTTAATGTTATTTAATACATAAAATAATATTTAATATTAATTTTAGATTATTTTTGATCATCACTTGGTCTAGATAGATTGTCAGACATAGCATTTACTGAATTAAAGATGAGATAAGCAAAGAAGTAGATTTTGAAAATACTATTGATGAGGTTTTTTTCCATTAAAACCAGGAAAGGAAACGTATAAATTCTGTTTATGGTGTTAGTAAAATACTTAAAATAATGTCATGCGTTTCAGTATACGTACTTTCCATTCTTCAATATTTTTCAATTATCTTAATATTCTGGAAAAAACCCAAGCCATTAAAAAAAGTAAGACCTTTGATTTGCATTTCTCTAATGATTAGTGATGTTGAGCATCCTTTCATGTGTTTGTTAGCAATCTGTATATCTTCTTTGGAGAAATGTCTATGTAGGTCTTCTGCCCATTTTTGGATTGGGTTGTCTGTTTTTTTGATATTGAGCTGCATGAGCTGCTTGTAAATTTTGGAGATTAATCCTTTGTCAGTTGCTTCGTTTGGAAATATTTTCTCCCATTCTGAGGGTTGTCTTTTCATCTTGTTTATGGTTTCCTTTGCTGCGCAAAAGCTTTTGTTTCATTAGGTCCCATTTGTTTATTTTTGTTTTTATTTCCATTTCTCTAGGAAGTGGGTCAAAAAGGATCTTGCTGAAAATCTACAAACAGTAAATGCTGGAGAGGGTGTGGAGAAAAGGGAACCCTCTTGCACTGTTGGTGGAAATGTAAATTGATACAGCCACTATGGAGAACAGTATGGAGGTCCTTAAAAAACTAAAAATAGAACTACCATATGACCCAGCAATCCCACTACTGGGCATATACCCTGAGAAAACCATAATTCAAAAAGACACATGCACCCCAGTGTTCATTGCAGCTCTATTTACAATAGCCAGGACATGGAAGTGACCTAAGTGTCCATCGACAGATGAATGGATAAAGAAGATGTGGCACATATATACAATGGAATATTACTCAGCCATAAAAAGAAAGGAAATTGAGTTATTTGTGGTGAGGTGGATGGACCTAGAGTCTGTCATACAGAGTGAAGTAGGTCAGAAAGAGAAAGGCAAATACCATATGCTAACACATATTATGGAATCCAAAAAAAAAAAAATGGTTCTGAAGAACCTAGGGTCAGGACAGGAATAAAGACACAGAAGTAGAGAATGCACTTGAGAACACGGGGAGGGGGAAGGGTAAGCTAGGACAAAGTGAGAGAGTGGCATGGACATATATACACTACCAAACGTGAAATAGATAGCTAGTGGGAAGCAGCTGCATAGCACAGGGAGATCAGCTCGGTGCTTTGTGACCACCTAGAGAGGTGGGATAGGGAGGGTGGGAGGGAGACGCAAGAGGGAGGAGATATGGGGATATATGTATATATATAGCTGATTCACTTTGTTATACAGCAGAACTAACACACCATTGTAAAGCAATTATACTCCAATAAAGATGTTAAAAAAAAAAAAAGTAAGACCATGTATGGTGCACATGTTTTTCTTTTGCCTGTGGTCCAGTATGGCTCAGGTCAGCAATGGCCTTTGTTTAAAATGTCTATATTCGGTTCATCATGGACTTTTTGCATTAATTTTGATTTTTTTCTAAATATTGTATTAAAACTGTGTTTATACTTGATTACTGAGTGTTTGGCGTCCTCTTGAATTTTGCACCCAGACAAGTGCCTTCCTCGCCTTACACTCGCCCTGGCGCTGGGACCCAACCTCCATCCTGAGCCGTCCACCTGCCAGGAGCAGGGAGAGTGGGCAGAGATGGCCCTGCAGCCTTTTTCCCCGGCCAGACGCTTGCAACCTTTTGGCTGAGGGTACAAGCTCGCATCGTTTTTTGTCAGAGCTCTTGACTTGAAGAAAATGAGGTTGGCCTTGAAAACTTATCACAGCTCCTGCTGTCCTGGAGGAAAACAGAGGCTTCTGGAAATGGCCATTTGTTATCCTTGGGCAGCTGGATGCAAGACTAGACGAAAGGGCTGCTGCCAGCGCCACTCAGTGGGCTCCGAAGGTGGAGCGGGTGGGAATGGGGTGGGGACTGCGTGCCAGGAGGGGACGAAGCATCGTGCAGGCCGGTGGCTCTACGTTAAAATCAGCACGGGAACTGTTAAGAAACAGGTGCACACTCACAATAGTCCAAACGGGAAGCGACCCGTCGTCCCCCAAGGGTAGCCTGATGTGTCCCTACGATGGACTTGTACACTGCGCTGTGGAAGGGGCAGCTCAGCCCCACTGTGTGGAAGGGGAAGCACCGCAGCTTCTGGAAGAACCAAAGCCGCGACCCTGGACTGTCAGCCGTCATCACCCGGTTATCTCTGCAGGAGGCGACGGGGCGTGACTGAGAGGGAGTCCGTGCCTGGGCCCCAGGTGCTGGTCCTGTTTAGATTCCTGATCTGGGTTACGTGGGGGCCGCCCACTGGTGACAGCTCGCGGAGCTGAACCCAAGATGCGTACACCTTTTCAGGTATATTATACTGCAGCAAACGTTCACGACGTAACTATAAAGTACACGATGCTGGGCCCACCGCAGGCCGATTAGAGTTCTGGGGGCGAGCCCCAGGTCTGAGGCAGCTGTGCCAGCTCTCCGGGCACCCCTGATAGGTTCTGACGTGGGAACCGAGTGCAGTGCCTCTCAGACGTCAGTGTGGATCAACTCGCCTGGCACCCCGTTAACTGCAACCCTTGTCTCCCAGGCCCAGGCGGGCCCAGGACTCTGCATTCCTGACGGCGTTCGAACAAGCCCAGTGGCACCGATACTGCTGACACAGCACCACCTGGGGGCAGCCAGGCCGCGACCGTTCACTGTCTGTGCCCGGGGCGCCTGGCAACCTGCATTTTAAACAAGCACGTGGTTCTGAGGCAGGTTTGAAAGACACCGATCAAGTGCCCAACTGCTTCATCAGGTGGTGAGAATTTCCTTAGAATTCACTGTTTTTCTTCAGATGAGAAAGTTGGCTAAAGGGATTTTAGAAGCTACTTTAAAAAATGATTTTAGGGGCTTCCCTGGTGGCGCAGTGGTTGAGAATCTGCCTGCTAATGCAGGGGACACGGGTTCGAGCCCTGGTCTGGGAAGATCCCACATGCCGCGGAGCAACTGGGCCCGTGAGCCACAGTTACTGAGCTTGCGCATCTGGAGCCTGTGCTCTGCAACAAGAGAGGCCATGATAGTGAGAGGCCCGCGCACCGCGATGAAGAGTGACCCCCGCTTGCCGCAACTAGAGAAAGCCCCTCGCACAGAAACGAAGACCCAACACAGCCATAAATAAATATAAAAATAAATAAATAAATAAAAAGATTAAAAAAAAAAAAAAAAACTTTGCCTCCTTTAAAAAAAAAAAAAAAAAGATTTTTAAAAGGAGGAGAAACCAGCCAAGGGCAGGAGGCACATTCCAAGTTGGGAGGCGGCTTGGGGTGGGCTGTCGGCACTGCGCAGTTGGGGAAGGAAAACAGGGACCCCAGGGACACCCCTTCATCTCAAGGGAGGTTCCACAGAGCTCCCACGATGATGGCACCCTGGCTGACCAGCTAGAAGCAGAACTGGGCCCTCCTGGGTGTCCCTGAGCGAGACTGGAAGCCTGGGAGAGTGCCCGCCCCTCCGCTCTAGGGGCCGCGTTCTATTCTGATTTGCTTCTCATCCCTCGTCTTCAACAGCGGTCCCCAAACTAAACACATTCAGCCGGACTGGGTTGCAGCCGGAGAAGGAGACTATTCGGGTCAGGTCCTCAGGCCCAGGTGGATCAACACAAAGATGCCGCCGAGCTGGCAGATGTGACAAGAGGATCCCTGTCCTTGGAGCTGGGCGAGCAGAGCCAGGTGTGTAGGGGGAGATCTCCCAACCCCAGGCCTCCTTCCTGTGAGCCCCGGCCTCCTGCGGCCCTTGGGCCCGCTGCCCCGGCAAGAAGAGGGCCAGCTGCCCGCAGGAAGCAGGTCTGTCCCAGCCCTGCCTGTGCTCGGGCGCCTGGACCTGCCTGATCTGGGGGCTCGGCTAAGAGACCCAGGCCAAGCGGTCCACTTGGTTCACCGGCACTAACGATGCCAGTCTGCTCCCTTGTTTACTGGTTACTTCACTCCCAGCTTATTCAGAACCGGTGAGGAAGAGGGGTGCTAATGTGGGGAGGGGGCCCCACTCAGAGATTCTAATATAAGGTGCAATGAAAGGGGAAGCGGAAACATCCTGAGTGTTCGCAAGGTGGCTCCCAGAAAGTTCAATCTGGCAGTGCTGGTGTTGACCCCTGACAGCACGTCAGACGGATCGTTAAGCAGATGGTTTGCGAGGATTTAGAAACCAGCAGAGACTCAAAGCCGGCCGGGTCACCACCATCCAATCCCAGTGCACGTCTCTGGTTTCCAAGTTCTAGACCCATCACTACAGACACCTAAGATGTAGCATCACCACATGGAGTCCACCATCCACCTCCCTTTCCCCTCCAACGTGCTCTCAGCTCTGCGGCTCGATGACGGTTCTCCCCCCCAGCCGTGGAAGAGGCCCGGCGGTCGCCTCGTCCCTGCCTCCGCCTCCCCCTCCCCAGATTCCTCACCAAGTGCCCCTGATCCCTCGCCCACCTCCTCATCCCTGCCCGCAGAGCCCCGCAGGACGCAGTGCCCACCCGGCCAAGAGCATCCGCTTCAAAGTGTCCTGGGACGGGACTTCTCACATTTTAATGTGCATTGAAGTTCTCCGGACTCTTCTTAAAGTGCAGGCTTGGCTTCCACAGGGCCTGAGAGTCTGCATTTCCTACAGGCTCCGAGGCGATGCTGCAGCAGCTGGTCCCAGGCCGCACTCTGCCTAACGAGGCTCTGGGTGACATACTGTACAAACGCTTCCTTGCTCAGCCCTTGGCCAGTTCCCCATCCCTTTAGGGCTAAGAGCCGACTCTCAGCAGGGCCACTTCCGGCCAGGCCCTGCCTGCATCTCCAAACTCCTCTCCGTGGGGTCCCACCAAACATGTTAAACATCAGCTGCAGGAGCCAGAAGCCCAGGGCGGCCTGCTCTCACTTCCTGGCCTTTGAACTCCCTGCTGTGCCCGCCCCTCTCTGTGCCTGGCCTTCCCGCCCCACTTCCTCTTCAGGCTTGTTGACTTCTGCTGACACTCAAGACCCTGTTCAGACTTTCCCGGACGCAGAGCCACCCCTAGCAGTCGGGCTCTCCTTCCTCTGTGGCCCCCATGCACACTGTTCGGTAACTAATGGTTCGGGGTAACTTTGTCCATCCCTCTGGACCGGGAGCCCTTGTGCAGCTTCGTCAGGTCTCCCCAAGGGACAAGAGCCTGCCCCCTGGTGTTTCACTTTTGGAAGCTATTCTAGGGAACAGGTGGAGGCTGGGAGGAAGGGCCCCCCGCCCCAGAAGGTACGGTATCAAGCTAGTTAGGCTGTAGGCCCAGGGGCCCCTCCTGCTGGGACGCCTCTGAAGACAGGCAGACGGGGCCTCTGAGAAGGAAGACATGAAGAGGGGAGTGCTTGCCCTGCGTCTCCTGTCACCACTGGTCAGGGCTGGCCCGGAGCATATTGATGTTCTGTCATTTCAAGATTTACGTGTGTTCCACCGGGAACAGTGGGCTCCAGGCAGGGCTGAGGCGAGAGGGAGGAGGGTGGGAGGGTGGCGCCCAAAGCACCTGACGCTGGGCGGGATTGCAGCTCGCCTCGGGCGTTGCTCAGAGCGGGGACCACCGCACCAGGCTCGGGGCCAGCTGCTGGATGCTGGATGGATTGGATGGATGATGGATGGACAGATGGATGAGAACAAATAGCTTCGTTTTCTTTGTGGATCCAGTATCAGGTTGACAACCAGGAACTAATCAAGTCCTCTCCTGAGGGGCTTGCAGGGAGGATGGAGAAGTGGATCCGAGTGTACAGCCCACACCCACCGCCATTCGGAGAGCCAGCCTCAAGACAGAGGCCGAGGACCAGGCCATTCTTGGCGGATTCTCCATCTTTCTCAGGCCTCAGCCAGTGCTGACCCCCATTTCTCTGTCCAAAGACTTTCAAGTCAGACTGACGTTGATCAGATTTGCAGATAAAATAAAAGCTGGAAGAATATCAAATAGACCATGGGCAACGCCAAAATGAAAAACCAAAAAAAAAAAAAACAACAACTTCGTGGGAGCAGGAAAAAACAAGGACTCTGCAGAACCACTTCATGCACTGGAAGAGAGTTAGAGTTGGTTAACCGAGATCCTAGAATCCATTTGACCCCAGTAGGTGCTAGGGCGTCAGAAACACCTTCAAAAGTGTGTGAGAAACAACATTTTGGCAGTGCGGGGTTTGGAGCGGGCAGGTCTGGGGGTCAGTTTGAACAGAACAAGAAGATAATAAGAACGCAGAGGGTCTGCTGGTGCTCAGGCGCTGATGTAAAAATAGGAGAGCAGGGGCTTCCCTGGTGGCGCAGTGGTTGAGAATCTGCCTGCTAATGCAGGGGACACGGGTTCGAGCCCTGGTCTGGGAAGATCCCACATGCCGCAGAGCAACTAGGCCCGTGCGCCACAACTACTGAGTCTGCGTGTCTGGAGCCTGTGCTCCGCAACAAGAGAGGCTGCGATAGTGAGAGGCACGCGCACCGCGATGAAGAGTGGCCCCCGCTCTCCGCAACTGGAGAAAGCCCTCGCACAGAAACGAAGATCCAACACAGCCATAAAAATAAAAAAAATTAAAAAAATTAAAAATAAGAGAGCAAACACTGACTTTTTAAACTGGAAATATGAATATGTGAAATGAAAAACAAGTTATAATTAATAGCTGCTTCCACGCATGTTAATTTTGGAGCTCGTCATCACAACATCCTCCTCTAACCCTCGCTGGCATCCACGCTCCTCCTTCCTCTCCTGGGACAAGAGAACACCGAGCCCCCGTGTGACCCCCGGAAAAGCTGGAAGGGTCCCCGGCACTGCCTGTGTCAGCAAGCACACGCTGCTACCAGAATTTTGTTTTCCATAATAATCCCAATGCGTTGGTTTAGAGGTTTGCTTCTCTTTCTGTACCTTGTAGTGTAGTTCCCTGCTTATAAGGGACTTTAGCAAAGTAAACTGAACGTAAACCAGAACAACGAAAAGCCCAAGACCTGATCCGGAATACATGGGGATCAAGTCCGTGAAAAGCGGCCGCTGTTCAATTTCCCTCTGAGCCAGAAGGCAGCTGGGGAGCCGCAAGCGGCTTCCTATACAGTCATGTCTCATGTTCAACTGGGGGACGACACCAGGCTGGTGGTAAAAGAGAAATTTATTACTTAACTGAAGGGTCTTTGGTGAACTAACCGAGTCTTCTGTGTTTTTAAAAGACCAGAAATGTTCTTCAAACAAATCGTCTTTAGATTAGACCCTATTAAAAGCTGAAGGTCCATCATTAATGTTAACTCAGGGAGATTCTTCTCATGGGGGGTGAAACGAGGTACTTTTTTTTCTCACAATTTAACTTAAAACAAGACGGAGCTTCAGAATCCCAGAGGAAAGGCTGCTCAAGGTATAGGTAAGCACCTGATTCTCTGTGAGTCGTCTTTCCGATCCTGGATGTCGAGGTGGCCCCAGCGCCTGCGGGTCTCCCTGCATCCCTGGTGACTTTCATGGACCAGGGCCTGATGGACCAAGTTCTGTGTGACATTTACTACCAATATTTTGCTGTGACAGTTCAAGGCCCTGACTTGTGTTCTCACACAGACAAAAGCCCATCTGTCCTCAAAGAGGGGGCCCGCAGGGGCGCTCTCAAGTGCATCTCTAATCTGGTCCACAGTTATTTACAGCAAGTCCCCTACATACAAACCTTCAAGTTGCGAACTTTCAAAGATGTGAACGTGCGTTCGCATGTCCAATCACCTAAGTTAGTTCACGTGTCCGGCGTACACTGTCACACGCGTGCATCCTCCAGTGGCTGTGCTTTTGTGTACTTTACTGTACAGGACTGTTGCTGTGCAACACGAGGAGCTTACTAACGAAGACCTGATGGAATTGGAGGCCCAGAGAAAGGACGAAGAGAGGCAAGAGGAAGAAGAAGTAACTGAAGAACCGAAGAGATTCACGATGCAGGAAATGGCAAGGGCGTTTTCTTTATTTGAGGAGGCACTGTTAGTTTTTGAGGCACGGGACCCAAACATATAACAGTACACGAAGGTTGCAGCAGCCGTTCAGAATGCAATCCAGTGCCACCGTGTCATCTATGACGAGGAAAAAAGAGCTACTACCCAGACATCGCTGGATCGCTTTTTCAAGAAGGTAGATAGAATTGAATCCAGCAAGAACCAGAACCTGTGCCATCAACGTCAGGCGTGAGTGAAATTGCAGCTTGCCCTCCGTCTCCTATTGCTGACGATCCTTCAGCTCTACCATCTCCCACCTCCTCCCCCTCCCCCAGTCAGTAACTCTTCTTGCCTGTTCACGTGATGCCAGCCCCTGGATGCCAGCTGTTGTACTGGACTACTGTACTTTTCAAGGTACTGTACTGTAAGATTATAAATGTTTTCTTTATTTTTTGTGTTTGTTTTTACATATTATATGTGTGAAAAGTATCATAAACCTATTACAGTACAGTACTATGTAGCCGATAGTGTTAGTTGGGTACCTAGGCTAACTTTGTTGGACTTACGAACAAATTGGACTTACGAACGCACTCTTGGAACTGAACTCGTTCGTATGTCGGGGACTTACTCTACAGGCCTGTAATGGGGGCCCAGGCTCCCGTGATGGGTGATTGACAGCTCAGACACAGACGCTGCTTGGTGTGGCTCTCCCGCCACTGGAAAGACACCCGCACAAATTACAAGCGTGGAAAGGATTTCAAAGGGCAGGTGACCGTGGAGTGAGTCCGACCAAAGGGCCAAAGGATCTCCCCAGGGGACCCAGCTAGGCCGGCGCGCCAGAAGGAGACCTCTTGAGGGACCGAATGAGAAACCATGATGTTGCCGGGAGAAGAGGGTGGGAAGGAGCATCTCAGGCCCGAGGATTCCACCCCTGCGCGCAGAGCAGGAAGAGAAAGCGGGAGGGGGGCGCGGAGAGCGAGGCGGGCTGGTGGCGGCACAACCCGGAGGAAAGGGCCTGCTTTTCCAAAACGAACGTACGAACTCTCACTTGCAAGGAGGAGCCGTGTCCTCAGGGTTCGTGGGTGAGCCGTGGGCCACGAGGGGAAGGCCGTGTGAGACGAGGGACCAGGTCTCCAGGCCTCCACAAAGGCACCTGTTGACGCCCCGTGCACCTGATGTCCATGAGTGCCCAGAAGCTGAGGCGCCCAGCGGTGCCCCCGGGAGAAAGCCAGCAAGCCGCCCAGCCCCACCCTGTTTGTCTCGCGGCTTCACCTGTGGTGCCCACCCAGCTCTCTCCCCTCGTACCCAGCACGAAACAGAGCATAGCTTTTCTCTCCTTAAAATAAGAACACTCTCCCTGCCCCGAGGCTGCTAACAGACTGTGCAGCCTTAGTTTCTGAGGGTCTCTGCCACCCGGGCCAGCGCGGCTGCCTTTGCGAGGCCCTGAGCCCCGTGCAGCCCAGGGAGGACAGGGAGCGGGGGCTGCTGCCGGCCCACACGGACACGCTGTGTGTGTTAGAAAAAGATGCCCCTTCCTCCAGGCAGGACGCACGGCTGCCCCAGGCGCCTCTCCACCCAGTGTCCTTGTGCAGTGAGCAGCCTGAGCAACCGAACAGGAAGTCAGGGGTAGTCATAGGAATCCACTAAGGGGTCTCAGCCTCCAAGGCTGCTGCCGGGGCCTCCTCTGTGCAGTGCAAAAAGGCACGAGGGGGGTGTCCAGTGGAGCGGACCTTGTGGCCCCTGGGGTACTCAGAACCCCCGGGAGTGAGAAAGAGGGCAGTTCCTAATGAGTGTGTGTGAGTCTGTGACAAACAAATATCCAGACACAGCAGAGAGGCCACAGGCTGGCTCCTTCACTTAAAGTTTCCAGGCTTTATGGATGTAAAATAAATGTAGCATGGAGATCTTTGATTTTTAAATCTGTTTATTGTCCGTCCTACATCAAGATGAATAACCTCAAACTTCCCCTGATGAGGAGCTAGGATAACGGCACGACCCTCGATTTTGACCCCCAAATCACACTTATTTTAAGCAGAAGCTTTTCGAATCAGGGAAAGCATTCAAACATCCCAACTCAGGACTTGGGGCTGTAAACAGCTCACTAAGGCTGCCTTGCATTTGAGTCCCTGTTCAGGAAGCCCCAAGAATGCTCGTAAGGAGAGGACATGGACACGGAGTCACCTGTAGTGACCGGAAGTAACAAGTGACAACACTCGGCCTGTCATTCACCATCCACCTCTGTGGAGCAAATCCTGGGTGCCTGTGGGCCCTGGTGTGTATTCAGACCTTGGGATCTTGGCTTTGGTTCTGTTTGAACGTTCTGGCACCTGCTCTTCACCCGAGGCCCTGCGGGAGACAGAGGGCTCTCCTCCACCCACCCCTGCGGTGCCCTGCGCCCAGCGCGCCCTCCCCGAAGGAGACACAGGCGACGTCCCTGTCCTGCACCAACAGGGTGACTTTATATTCTGGGCCAACGACCCAAATTTCCCTTGAAAGCTTGCTTGTTGATTTTTATCACTTGCATTCATTCATTCATTCATTCATTTGTGAATGAAAACTATTGCCTGCCATATCAGTAAATAAAGATGTTGCAGCCATCAAGCCATCACACTACAGCCGCCCAGATGGGGAGCCCTGAGGGAACTCAGGATGGAAACAGGATGCCCGCCATCAGGTCATCAGACACTGCAACCACCAGCCCCGTCCCCGGATGGTGCACCCTGAGGAAACTCAGGATGAGAAAGCACAGGATGCTGGCCCCAGGTAGCTGAGGTGCATATCAAAGAAATGATTTCAGTGAGCCCATACTCTTGCATCTTCCCATACATAGAAAAGCACTAAATTTCTTAACTTGAGGTGTCTGGTTTTCTTTAATTAACAGTAAACTTTTGATGGTCCAACTACCTGGTCTTTGCTGAAAAAACTCCCCTATATCCTGGCTCCACCCTGACCTCTTCAGAGCGGTCCCTCAGAGCCATTTGAGATGCCGTGTCCCGGGCTTAAGTCCTGTTTTCCCCACAGAATAAAACATAACTCTCAACTTGTAGGTCATGCATTTTTTTCAGTCGACACAGTCAATCATACAACAAACATCCATTGAGCCTGCGCCCTCTGACCTGTGTCCTATTCCGTGCTGGGGTACGACACTGCAGAGGAGAGGAATTCTGTGTCCTTCCTGGGGGAAGGAGACACAGAAAATGTGATGCCCGCTTTTGCACATCACAAGAGAGGTGCTGAGAGGGCTGGACGGAGCCAACAGCGAGGCTCTGGGAGCTGGGCTGCTGCCAGCACCGTGCTTTCACATGCGTGTGTTAGCTTGTCCAGTCCTCTGGGACATAAGAATAATAACCCCTTTGTACAGATGAGGAAACCGAGGCACGGAGAGATGAAATTACTGGCCTAAAATCACAGGGGCCCAAATTTGAACCCAGTTGGTCTGACCTGGAGCTTGAGGTCTTAACCCCCATGTGACAGTTCCTGTTACGGGGCGACTTTGACCTGATCCTGGAAGAAGGAGAGATGGTTGCAGGCGGAGAGGGGATGGGGGGAGCTGCAGGCAGAGAACGGCCTGGGTTATGCAAACCATCGGACGGGTCTAGGGTCTGTGGGGGCCTCGCAGGAGGCTGGACATGGCTGGGGAGGGCCCAGACTGATCATGAGAAAGGGACAATTTTGCATCGCTTCCAGGCTGAGGGGAAGCAGCTCTACCTGCCCGTCGGCATCACAGAAAGACAACCCTGGCCGCAGTGGGAAGGACCAAGCCCAAGAACGGGGACAGAGCCTCTGGTCCCCGAAAGCAGACCCAGCCCAGCCCTGGAGAACTTGGCTGGAGCAGGACCTGTGCACACCTGGGTTCAGGTACAGACGGCAGCCCTAAATCCAACTTAACTCTGGGGCTCGAGCTACAAACCTCTAATCCAAATCAAGAGATGTTTCCAGAATACCTGCAGATTCTTGCAGAGAGAATTCAGAGGACTCTGGTCTCAGTCCTAAAAGAACTCGAAGTCTAGCGGGGCCACACGTGCACACACATGTGCGCGTGCACACACACACACACACACACACACACACACAGATACATCTGTGAAGATCCCCATGACAGTCCAGCACGGTAGAGGAGGGGTGACAGAGGAGGGCATGCAGGCTCGGGTCCCAGGCAGGACACAGCACGTGGGAGAGACGCCGTGCGGGGAGCGCAGGCCGAGGGCTGTAACCTAGAGGAGGACCGGTCGGGGGAATGGACAGTGGAGGGGGACTGAGCATGTGCTCTCACCTGCGCCCAGCGCTGTACAGGAGCTCTACACCTGCTGGGGTCTCCAGGCCCCCCGGCGGCCCGGTGAGCTAGGCATCCACGTGTCCGCTTTGCGAGGGGAGGTGAGCTCGAGGAAGGTCAGGAGAAGTGTCAAGGTCACCCAGCCTGGAAGGTGCATGCGTTGGGGAGCGGGTAGCCACAGCAGGTGGTCAGAAGGTAGGGGCAGGGTGGCATGAAGGAGGAAGCGACACAGCCGTGGGAGGACCGGCTGGAGAGCCCTGTAGACAGGTTCCAGGAGGAGGGAAGCAAGAAGCTGCATTTAGACGGAAAAGGATGGGATTTTGATTCTGATCCATCAGATGGGATGGGTTCAGGTTCGGAGAAACGAGGCTGGTAAAGATGATTCTGGCGTGTTTGTGAGAGAAAATGATGCCACTGGGGCACAAATAGAGAAGTCGGAGGGCGGGAAGATTTCTGTTGTTGCATAAACATTTTAAATTGTGTTTGTATGTTGCCTCTCCAACAAAGCAAGTGCTCAGTAAGCATGCGTTGCCTGAATGAATGAGCGACTCTTCCCTTTGCGTTTTCTTCGATCGTGTTTAACAGAGAACCATCACTGACCATGGGTAGGTTACTATGTTCTCCTTTTAATTCATTCGCTATGATTTTTCTTTAATAAAGGTGAAATTCCCATAACATAAAAGTCACCATTTTACAGTGAACAATTTGGTGGCGTTTAGCACCTTCACAGTGTTATGCAACCATCACCCTAATTTCAGGATGTCTTGATCATTCCAAAAGGAAACCCATAACCATGAGGAGTCAGTCTCCATTCCTCCCCACTCCCAGCTCCTGGCATCCACTGAAGTCTGTTTTCTTTCTCTATGCATTTGCCTGTTCTGGACATTTCATATAAAGGCAATCACACTCTATGTGGCCTTTCGTGTCTGGCTTCCTTCACTTAGCATCACAAGTTAAGGTTCATCCATGTGGTAGCGTGTGTCACTACTTCATTCCTTTTCGTGGCTGAATGCTATTCCATGGTATGGGTAGACCCCTTTGCTGATCTATTCATCTATCAATGGACGTTTGAGTCTCCCCTGTCGTTTCAGCTGAGTTGAGTCCTTGCCTTCTTGTGGCTGGTCCCAGAGCTACAGGATGAAGGAGAGGTTGCCTCCAGGCTCACCTGGCATCATCTCTCCCACCTGCTCCCTCTTTCCTTGGTCTTCTTGGGACCGAGCTCATTAAATACAATGGATGGGCCAGCTCCGCCACTTGGCCTCGTGCACGAGGACAATTCCTCTAATGGCCTCCTTGGCTGTCCCCCTGGTCCAGGACTCTCACTTACCACATTCAGTGATGGCCAGTCTAGCTCTCTCCAACAAAAAAGGATGTTCCTTTTGTCACCACCTCTAACCAGAATCTTTCAATCTCATAAACCCAGCGTCAGGAATCATCTCCCATGGTGTACTCCCTACCTCGTCCTGGGAGGGAGGGGAAACTTTGGTGAGGAGACAGCATCTGGGTCACTCTCATCCATCATTTCTGGACCTCAGAGCAGGACACAGAGCAGGATAGCTCCCCATCGCTCTGCCCCTCAGAGGGGCACATTTCCACACTAAACGTGCCACTGGCAGCGACAGAACTTCACATAGACCACATCTCTTTCCTGTTCTTTCAATTTTGCATAACTTCTTAGATCAACTTTAAAAATGAAAAGGCAAAGTAATCCCCGGTCGAGGTGGATACTGCATTTGAACAGTGATGCATAAACAATTCCGTCATCTGGAGCGCTCCCGATGAAGCCTGTGCATTTTCTCATTTGAGAGGAGCTTTGATGATATTTTTTGAATGAATATGTGGGAGTTTATCATTGGAGCAAATAACGTCAACCAGCCCTTTACAACAGCTCGGGCTAAAGACCAAGGGGTCCCAAGGGCGCATCCAGGGGGGCCGATGTGTGAGGTTCGCTGCTCCTGGTCACGTCTCTTCCCCAAGGCTGTTCTCAGTGAGCAGGGGGAGTGTGTGGGAGCAGCAGTGCCCTGGCCACACCCGTGACTGCTCAGCTGTGTCAGTAGTAAACGCAGGGCCCTCTGGACAGGAGGCCCCTACCCCAAAATGGGGGTAATCATGTCCACCTCATAGCATTGTGAGGGCTGAAATCAAAATGCATCTTCTTCCTTCTTCATGGTCTCAATTCCCTTTAAAGAGTCTCCGGTCATTTTTACCCTGGATTAGTCTATGCTCAATCGTATTGGCTAAGATTCTGGGTGGTTTCAGCTGCCAACTTTCTCAAAGATTCTGTTCACTTGGAATCTATGTTCCATGAAGCAGTCTAGCTGAAGGTCTTTGGGGTATTGATGAATGACATCACCGTGTGAGAGGTTTCTGCGACTGCCCTGGGCGTCACAGGTGACAACCCTTTTACAGAAATGTTTGCGTGGGTTCGTGAGATCACGCACTTAATATAAATGTAGACTAGCTTCCTTGACATCATCCTTTACCCCCAGAACATTCTTTTTCTGGTTCTCCTTCAACGGGCGGAGGGGCCTCATTTCCACCTGCTCTTATTCACCTTCTCCCCCATGGCCTTAAACCCCCAGCTCCTTGGTGACAAAGACCTCCAAGCCTGCCCTGCCCTGTCCTGGTGGCTGCATGGGAAATCACCCTGGGCTTCTTCCTATTCCTTTGGGGAAGCCTTGGACTCTGGCTGTTTTCCAGTCAAGCTGAGCCGTGCGTTTGAAAGGCAGCAGGTGTCACTCCCCGCAGCATTCTTCCATGTGTGGAGGCAGGATGGTTCTCGGGGTATTTTTCCCCCCATCTTACTGGACACAGAAGCATGGAGTTAAAACAATATATGTATGAAGATGGCCAACAGGCACATGAAAAGATGCTCAACATTGCTAATTATTAGAGAAACGCAAATCAAAACTACAATAAGGTATCACCTCACACCAGTCAGAATGGCCATCATCAAAAGTCTACAAACAATAAACGCTGGGGAGGGTGTGGAGAAAAGGGAACCCTCTTGCACTTTGGTGGGAACGTAAGTTGATACAGCCACTATGGAGAACAGTATGGCGGTTCCTTAAAAAACTAAAATTAGAGTCACCCTATGGTCCAACAATCCCACTCCTGGCCATATATCTGGAAATGATGACAACTCCAATTTGAAAAGATATGGGCACCCCAATGTTCATAGCAACACTACTTACAATAGCTAAGACATGGAAGCAACCTATATGCCCATCGACAGATGAATGGGTAAAGAAGATGTGGCATATATATATATATATATATATATATATATATATATATATATATATATATATATATATAAAATGGAATATTAGCGCTAAAAAAGAATGAAATAATGCCATTTGCAGCAACATGGATGGACCTAGAGATTATCATACTAAGCGAAATAAGTCAGAGAAAGACAAATATCATATATCACTTATATGTGGAATCTAAAAAAAGGATACAAATGAACTCATCTGCAAAACAGAAATAGACTCACAGACATAGAAAACAAACGTATGGTTACCAAAGGGGAAAGGGGGGAGGGATACATTAGGAGTTTGGGATTAACAGATACACACTACAGTACTGTATATAAAATAGATAAACAACAAGGATCTACTGTATAGCACAGGGAACTATATTCAATATCTTGTAATAATCTGTAATGAAAAAGAATCCAAAAAAGAATATATATATATATATACATATATATAACTGAATCACTTGCTGTACACCTGAAACACTGTAAATCAACAATACTTCAATAAAAAAGAAATACTAAAAAAACAGTATATGTATGAATAATCAGGAATTGCAGTGCCGCAAACACCCTCGAGGCAGGATTATTGTGTGTTTGAACAAACAGAAAGGGTGGGGCTGAAGCGGGGCTGTTTCTCCTGCTGGGACCCATCAGCTGCCTTCTTCCTGTCACCTGGGGAAGAGCCTGAAGGGTAAGGACTCAGCTGCTTCCCTCCCTAGAGTTCCTGCTTCATCCTTGTGACCCCGCCCCCCCCCACCCTGCCTTAACTCAAGGAGAGTCAGGCCAATTGGAGTGGACGTTGAGGGAAGCTGGAATTGCAGAGTTGCCTCCCTCCCCACCCCAGCTCTGCTGGCTCCCGGGTCCCTGGGCTCAGCGGGGCCCCCGGAGAGGGAGCTGGCAGAGCTTCTGGAAGGTGACTCTGCAGGAAATGATGCAACAAGAGATGCGTGTGATGATCTCAGGTGTTCACAGGTACAGTCACACCTCCCACCCCGAGTGGCAAGGGAAGATGATGACTCCATCAGAATCGGTGAAAAATGAGACATTGCAATAAATCTGTGTGAAGACTCGCTCTTTGATTGCACAGGGATGGCCCACAGGTGTAGCAAGAAGGACCACACAGAGAACACCTGGATTCCAGGTCTAGCTTTGCTCAAGCCAAGCGGTCCTTGCTGAGTTACGTGTTATAGGAATCATCGCAGAGAGCTAGGCAAACAGAAGGCATTTGTGTTTTCCTCTTTTAATCACTAGATCAATTGTTTCCAGACTCCAGTATTTTCCGGACCAGCAAAATTGTTCACTTTGTCTTATTGGACTGCTCGGTGAGCCGCTGGAATAGATAATAATCATTTGTAATTAGAACATCAATTCTTTGTAGGTAAGTAGGTGTCTTTGGGTTGTTTTAAAAGCCCTCTAATAGTAGTTTCCTTTAACTCCCAAAGAGACTAAATATTCCTCCTGTTATTTTCTTGCCTCTATCCTTGTGCCAGTAAGGCTTTTTCAAACAAATACATAGCACAAAGGAAAATTTGGGGCCAGAACGAAGGCAAAATATTAATTATACGGCACGTGCCCTGATGGGGGATGGGAGAAGCTTCCCGAGGTCTCACATGGGCTGGCTGAGCCACGGCCCTCCCTCCAGCTTGCTGGGCTTGGGAGCAGACATGAGAGCGCCCTTGCGCGGCTGCACCATCCCATACATCAAGTCCGCGTTTTTCTGAAGTCAGCGCCAGGTATGCCAGCTCAGAGGGAGAATGCCAGCTCCTTCTGAGAAGGAAGGAGCAGCGCCCCTCGGTGCCCAGGAGCCAGTACCCAGCAAGAAGACCCCACGGCGGCGCCTCAGATGCAGCCACAGCAAAGTCCCAACGAGGTAGGGGGAGGGGGCGATGTCTGTCTTCAGTGACTTCATCTCTCTCTTCCTTGGCGCCCCCTCCCGCCAGGCCGCCCCTCCCCCCACCCCCCATGAACTTGACCTCTATATTGCAGACACATCTGACTCTCCGACAGCGTGACTTCAGACATCAGTGGACAGGTGCAGGGCAGCATTCTTTCGAGTCACGGAAAACATACCCTGTAGGTGGCTGCCTCCTCAGAAGGACTTTGTCAGTGTATAAAAACATACGAGGTCAAATATTTTCATTCATAATGTAGGTCCTCGCCTTGGGTGCAAGCAAACTGGCCAAATCCCCTTGCTCTTGGGCAGTCACACGGGAGGTTTAAGTGAGCCACCTGGCTGCGATGGAGCTGCCATCTGGATCACATTCCTCCATCCACCCAGTGTGGACAGAGAGTCACAGGGACTGCGTCATCAGGGTGGCCCAGGGCAGGCTCTAGGCTGCCAGGCCCTGCCTCTGCCCCACAGGCCGCCCCCCATGAAGCACCAATGACTCAGGCTCCTCAGTGGCCATCACCGGGGGGAATGAGGGCATCCTGTTGACTGCTCACTCTCCAGGTGAGAGGTGGACGGCCTGGAAGGCCCTGCAGGGCTGGGGGCGGGGGGCGGGCCCTCCTTGGTGGGCACCGCAGGACGGCTGGCTGACTTCCCTGCCATCTTCCCCAGAAAGGGCTTGGGACACAGCAGAAGCGCCATACAAGTCCCTCTTGTATGAATGACCCCTGAATGAACTTCCTTCCCCTCTGGGTTTGAAAGAATCCGTGTCTCCTGGACTTCAGAACACAAAAGGCAATTCATCTTCTTTAGACAGATCTTTGCCCGAGCACATGAGAAATGGGACGCCTTCATTTCCAGCTTTTAACATGTTTCTGTTTTTAGCAGAATTTGTTTGCTTTGTAATCGTTGATGGAAAGAACACGGGCTTTGGGGTCGACACCACCTGGGGGCCACCTCTGGCGCTGCCATTTTCTCGCTGTGTGGCCTTGAGCAAGTGACTCAGCCTCTCTGAACTCGGCTTCCTCACCTTTAACACGGGATGATGCCATCCTTCACGTTGCCATGAAAATTAAGTGAGGTCCTCAAGTGGAGCAGCTCCTCAGTGTGCCTGCTCTGAGTGCCCGCAGCCGCCCAGCCACACCAGGTGCCTGTATGGGGACCCACCCCCTGGTGCAGTTATGACCTCGCGGAGGGGGCATGCAGTTCAGACCATATCTCCATCTCACGCAGCCGGGGCGACTTGCGTGCGGTCTGATCTTCAGACTCAGAAACTTTCTCACAGCCCTCCTGATGCTGTGATTTGGGGTTAAGACAGTTATGCAGAAGTGCTTCCTTTCTCCCAGGGAAGGCATCACAAAACCATGAAAATTACCAGCAGGAGGATCCAAGGCCTCTAATGCCTGGAGCAGTCTCCCTGCATTTCCCCGCCCCTGCCCCATCCTCCCCCCCCTCCCCGACCTCGACCCCCAGGCACAACAGGAAATGGCCCCCAGCCCCCCGAGCCTCCGACTGTGGAAATGACTAAGTCCTGTCAAGGCAGCCTAGGAGATTGGGTCAAATGTCCCCACGGACCCCACTGCTGAGGGTGTGGGCGCAGAGCCAAATCTTAAAAGCGTTTTGCTAAGAAGGAATTCTCGGAATGTCTTCCATCAAGCGCTGCCAGAGGAAGCTGCACGTTTGTCTTCCCAGGTTTCCCATCACAGCCCCGCTGGGGCCCAGGCTCCGGTCCATCAGTCCACTGGGGCAGTGCGGGCACAAGTCGATAGTTCAAGCAATCATCCTCCTCACCATCATGCAAATAGCTGCAGCGTGAGGGAGAAGCATCCCCACCAAGTCAGAGACAAACTAGACCTGCCCTTTTCCTCTTCTAGAAATGTAAGATTGGAACTGGAAACTCAATGACATTTTTGGTAAGTAAGTATCTATCCCAATTTTTTGTTAAGTATTTTTAAAAGCCCATAAGAATATCTGGTTCAATGAGAATGGATATTTTCTAGTATTAATAAGTATAACTTTGTAGTTATGAAACATATATGACACTAGACATATTTATTAATTTAAAAAAACGTAACATCATCATAGAACCTCCTGGGCTTGGTAGAGGGAAACATTAAAATACTTCCAGGGCTTCCCTGGTGGCGCAGTGATTGAGAATCTGCCTGCCAATGCAGGCGACATGGGTTCGTACCCTGGTCTGGGAAGATCCCACATGCTACGGAGCAACTAGGCCCGTGAGCCACAACTACTGAGCCTGCGCGTCTGGAGCTTGTGCTCCGCAACAAGAGAGGCCGCGACAGTGAGTGGCCCACGCATCACGATGAAGAGTGGCCCCCACTTGCCGCAACTACAGAAAGCCCTCGCACAGAAACGAGGACCCAACACAGCCATAAATAAATAAATAAATAAATAAATAAATAAATAAATAAATAAAAAATTAAAAAAAAATACTTCCACAGACTATTACTCAGCCATGAAAAGGAAAGAAATTGTGCCATTTGCAGAGACGTAGATAGACCTAGAGACTGTCATACAGAGTGAAGTAAGTCAGAAAGAGAAAAACAAATATTGTATATTAAATGCCTATATGTGGAATCTAGAAAAATGGTACAGATGAACCTGTTTGCAAAGCAGAAATAGAGACACAGATGTAGAGAACACACGTATGGACATCAAGGGGGAAGGGGGTGGGTGGGAGGAATTGGGAGATGGGGACTGATGCTATGTATAGAATAGATAACTAATGAGAACCTACTGCATAGCACAGGGAACTCTACTCGGTGCTCTGTGGTGACCTAAATGGGAAGGAAATCCAAAAAAGAGGGGATATATGTGTATGTATAGCTGACTCACTTTGCTGTACAGCAGAAACTAACACAACATTGTAAAGCAACTATACTCCAATAAAAAATAATAATAATAACAAAAAAGAAGAAGGTTAAAAAAAAAAAAAAGCTTCCACGGAAGACGCGGAGATGAACCACCAAAGGGAACAAGGAGCCTTTACTCCTGCTTCCTGTGTGCAGGCTCACAACCAGTTACTGTGGAACATTCCGAAGAGGAGTTTGGAAACATAGTTTCTGCTGTCTCCTCATGCAGTAATGGGACCCACCTGGTCCCAGGTTCAGAGTCATGCCTTCCAGAGAATTCCAGGCAGGTGGCTGCCTCCGGGGGATCCAGTAGGTTGATGTGGAGACGGTTTCCCTTGGGCCACAGTATGAGTGACTGGCTTGGGAACAACGGCCAGCACCCGTGGGCCCCTCCCCTGCACCCAGACCCCTAGACCCCAGCCCCACCTGCTCACAGAAGCTCAGTGCGAGCGCTTGGAGGATTCAGAGCGTGGTAGTTTCCTGTGAGGAGCAGTTAAAAGCAGCAAACCGCTGGTGTAGAGTGTGATGGACCCCGATCCATTGGAAGGTCTGGTGGGTGACGAGTGTCCTTCCTGGGCAGAGCTGCAGTCTGGCTCCTTGGGTTGAAGGGACACGGGGTGGAGGAGAGGGCAACATACTAGGAGCAGGGACTGTCACCATGGGTGACGGTGGTGAAATGCTACTCTTCCTGGAGACTGAGCTGTCCAGTATCCACTCCAGGCAGTGGATGAATGGGGTCGGGCACCGGAGCAGAAATAAAGGGAGTTTGTTCTTTTCCGTAGGTTTACAAGGTGTTTTAGTTCCTTCCTATTGCACGTTTTGGCCAACTGCATTTTCCTGTAAGCCCATGATGCTCCTCATTTCCCCTCACTTTGCTTCTACACGGAAGTAGTTCAATATTTATATGTTTACCTTCCCTTTGAAAAAACTTACAGCAGTGTGACAAATTCTAAACCCGGGGTGGTTGTTAGTTTACAGTGTGTGACAAAGCCCCTAAATGTGCCAGTGGGGTGAGCGTGCCTCGGAGACACGGCTGCAGAGGAATGAGACTGGTTCCACCAGTCACACGGGATGGGGACGGCTGTCTCCTACCTGCCACACAGCCAGTGCACATGCGCACACCTGTACTCACCGTCGAACAGGGAGACGAGGAGCCCTGGGTATCCAGTTATCCAGGTTATTCTGGCAACGGGGCCAGCATGACTTGGATTATTCAACTGCATAGATCTGGCTACAGGTCAGAAAATAATAAGATGTTTCTTCCAAATAAGAAGGGATTTCTGAGAAAAGGAGAGCAACTCCTCCCAATCCTTTACAGCCCCGGGGGCTGAAGGGTGACTTACAGTTTAAAGGATCGATAACTCGCAGGAAGTTGATAGGATCATTCTATTTCCACTTTCTAATATCGGACCTGCCTAGTAAGGGCTGGTTCTCCCCGGCCCCAGCTCACCTGGGCAGCCTGATGAATTCCCCTCCCTGCCGGCTTCTGGTCCTGTTCCCCACTGGGGTTGTCAGTCCTCCTACCTCCCAATTCCTTCCTCCTTCTCAAAGAAAATCGGGCCCTCGGGCGTACACTCCTTCACCCTCCCACTGCTCCCACAGCGTCAGACTCACCCACCCTATAAACAACAAGGTCCTGCTGTAGAGCACAGGGAACTATATTCAGTCTTCTGGGATAAACCGTAATGGGAAAGAATATGAAAAAGGATGTATATATGTATAACAGAATCACCCTGTTGTACAGCAGAAATTAACACAACATTGTAAATCAACAATGCTTCAATAAAATAAATTTAAAAACAAACAAACAAACCCTCACCCACCTTCATCTCCTGGCCTCCAGTCTCTAAGCCAGAAATACCCTCTCCTGTGAGGGCCCACACTCTAGGACTTAGGGTACTGAGCTACATGCAGGCCTCAGGGACTTTGCACACACACACACTTCTTCAAACGCCACGACATCCAACCTCCCCCTTTCCAGCCTGGCACGTCACCCTCCTCTTTAATACTTGGTAACTAGGGCAGATTCGTCACAGCATCTGTGGTTCTCTTTGTTCTACTGCTCTCAGGGTTTTCGCAAAATAGGTGTCAATAAATGCCATCAGCCTCTGAACCAGATCCAGATCCTAACCTCCATCGGCCAAACTAGTCTGTCTTCTTAGCAATCTCCCCTCTGAGCCAGCTTGGAAGGTTTCTCTTTACCCAGTGCCGCGGCAGGGAGGGGCTGGGGAGGAACCAGTGAGGAGCCTCTGCTGCAGTGTCGGGGCCAGAAGTGTCGGGGCCAGAATCCTCACCGATGTTACCAACCAGACAGGCAGACCCTGGCTAGGTAAGAGAAGGCTAAGTGCTCAGGTCTAACCAACCCAGTTCAAGGTCAAATCCCCTTCATACCGCCGCAGAACTACAAGCAAATCACTATTTTATGATTCAGGCTCTGCATTAGGCCTTGGAGAATCTCAGGCTAGTGTTTTGAGGCATTGCCTAATGATGGGGGCTGACTGCAAGGTGAGGGGCACAGGGAACGCGCAACACACATGCGCGCACACAAACTTCTTAATGGGCATTTTCCTGAGACCCTGCCAGCAGTGATCATGGCAGCTCTTAAAGCGAGGTTCCAGACTTTAGGGTGCTAGTGGTGGATTTCTAGGGACTTTCCAAGTATGTTAAAACCAGACAACTGTCTTTTGCTGGTGGGCAGATGGCGATCCTAGAAATCACCCTTTCACACGCACAGGCGCGCGCACACACATGCACACACACGCGTGCACACACGCGCACACACGCTCACGGAAGCCCCGCCAGCCCGCCCCACTGTAGCCCTGGGGTGGGGCTGACTAATTGGAAAGTCCCGCGCTTTCGCGTCTCCACGCCGGAGACAGGTCCGCGCAGGAGGATGCAGCGCCGGGCGCACACGCGTCCACCGCGCCGCCACGGTCCGGGCGAAGGCGCCGGAGGGGGCGGGCGGCGCGCGCACACGGCCGGCCGGGGCCGAGGCCGCAGCGGGGGCGGGGCCGGCAGGGGAGCTGGGCGCCGGGCCTTTCAAGGGGCGGGCGGGGCGGGCCGCGGGGAGCGGGGAGCGGGGAGCGGTGAGCGGCGGGGACGACCCGGGCGCAGGGAAGGCCCAGGCCCCGCCCCGGCCCCGCCCCGCAGGCCGCGCCCCCTCCCCCGCCCCGCGGCCCCGCCCCTTCTCCGGCCGCCGCTGGGCCGCGGGCGGGACGCCTGGGGCGGCGCGCTGGAGGAAACGCGCCCGCCACAGCCCCGGGAACTACCAGACGCCCGAGTCGGGAACGCGGGACACCGCGTCCCCATTTGCCAGGGGTGCGGGGTTAGAGGCGCAGTCCCGGGCCGTGGCCGTCGTGAGCCGGCCGGGCTTCTCCTCCCGCTCACCCCGCCCGCCGGCCTCCCGGCGCCCGGGGCCCGCGCCGCCAGCCGCCCGGATCCGCCCGCCGCGCCCCCTCCCCGCCCCCCGCGAGCCCCGGCCGGCCGCGAGCTGATGTCGTGAGCTCGCCGCCCGCGGGCTGTGCGCCCGGCCAGGGGCTGCCTGGGAAGTTGGGGCGAGGCGCGCCGGGTATGCGCCATCACCATGTCCCGCCTGGACTCGTGGCTCGGTGAGGTCCAGTGGCTGGGCTTGGTGGCGCTCTTCGTCGTGGCCTTGGGCACTGTGGGCCTGTACCTGGCGCAGTGGGCGCTGGCCAGGGCGCGACCCCGCTCCCCGAGGCGGGCGGCGGAGCCCGGCGAGGGCCAGCGCCCCGAGTCGGATGCGCTGCTCGCCTGGATCCTGGCGCTGAGCAGCTGGAGGAACCAGTGGCAGGCCGCCTGGGTGACCGCCCTGAACGAGGAGGCCAAACGGAAAGCGGTGAGTTTCCGTGAGGGCCGGTCGTGCTGCGGGGTCGGGCGCGGTGATCTCGGGGTGCGGGTTCAGAGCAGAGCTCTTCTTCCCTGGAGGCTCGCCACAGCCCTCGACTGATTCAAGGGGCAGAGCATCCTTGAAAGTTAGGAGAAAGACCCCTGAAGACTGGAGGACCTTTGATGGGGAAGCAAGGCAAAATGATTAGATTTTATTAACCAGACATGAGGTGTGCCAGGCCCTAGGCTCCACTGGAGGGACAGACTGGCTGTTGGAGAGACTTTTCGGGGTGCCCCTTCCCCTTCAGCCTCTTCCTGGCATCCCTTGCCCTTCCTGGCATCCCATGTGGATTCCCGTATGCAGTTGGACACTGAACTGCTTTTGCACCTGAATAACTGCGAACCAAATATGCTTCCACGTACAGAGCTGAATTTCGCCCAGCATGTTATTTCCAAAAGGTTTGCATTCCTTGGCGCTTAAAATTAGTGACCGTTGAGGGCTAGCCACTCGCCAGACATGTACTGGGGGCTTCAGGTACCTCTGTCATCTCTGAATCCTCACAACTCCTGCGACAAAGGCGTTGTCAACCTTTTACAGGTGGGGAAACTGAGGTCTGGAAAGGTTAAGTAATCCGCCCAAGGTCACACAGCCTGTGGGTGGCAGAGCTGGGGTTTGAACCCACCTATCTCCTGCCTCACAGCTCAGGGGCTTATGACTGAACCCGGCTGCCTCTTGCTCCTGTGGTTATGTTCATTGTCTGGTTGATGGCTGGGTGACTTATTTTTGCTTCTAAGACATCTTGGTTTAATGACAAGCTCCTGGCGTCTGCTATGTCTAGGTGTTCCACAGGAGGAATGGGGGCCTGGGGGGTTTGGGGTACCTGCCAGTCTTCGCCTGTCCTGATGGCTCCCAGGTGTACCACATTCCTCCACCTGCTTGGGAACTCAGTGGAGAAGCCTGTGGCGCTTTGCTTTGGAAATAGTGAATGCTGTGTGTCTGGACCATCAACCTTCAAAATATTCCACGGTGGGCCCTCTGTCTGGTCTTTGCGCATGGCCTTGACTTACTCACATAGCCACGGATTTAAAAAACAAAATAGCTTTTGAGTGTGAATGAGCATAAATCCAACCAAAGACCGTGTTCTGAACCCTGGGGGGGGGGAAAAAAAATAACCGTAACTTTTGGATGAAAAAAGCCTTCAAGGTCATTTGACTGCCGTCTGCCTCGGTGCCTGGAGTCCGTGCCCCGGCCGCCAGAACTGGGCAGCTCTTCAGGGGAACCACCCCACCTCTTGTGGGAGCCCCTGAAGCCATGTGACCTCACCTATGTGAGCAAACACAGATTTGTTTCCCCGCGAAGCTGCTGTCATTGACCCCTGGTTGACCTGGCGTCCTGGGCCTGGGTTCCAGGGCTGAGTACACTGCAGACTGGAGTTGTGAGCGGGTGAAAGTCTTGTCCCAGCTGGATGAGACAGGGGGCATGACGTGGGCCACTGATTCTGCTTCTCAGCCTTTCGTGAGCTGTAACATGCGTGTTGGTGTTGGGTGCATGATCTGTAGGGTCCTGGTCACCCCCCTGGGACTCCTGAGAGGGTCCGGCAGAGGCACGAGCCTCCCTCCTGTAAGGCTGGGACAGTCCTGCTTAAACCATTCTGCCGTGTTCCCTGACATTTCCTGATTGGCTTAGAAACTATGATTGCCTTCGATAGAATGCTTCCAGATTACCCTCGTGCCTGGAGCACTGAGAGAGAAAGGAGAATATCCCTGCTCTGGAATTTGTCTGCAGCCGGTCGGGTAAGGCTGAGAACTGAAGAAAATACCTGAAGGTTTCGGAGGCAAACCTTTCTCCCTACTCACTTGAATCTGTGTGGGGGAGGAGAGAGGGCCCTTGGCTCAGGGGGCGGGGAGAGAGATTTGGCTCCTTTGCACCTTCCGTTCTCTGCTATTCGCCATGCACTGCACAGTCTTAGACACCAGTTTTTCCAGAACTCCTGCCCGGAAGGGGCAATAATGTACTGGGTTTAAGCTCAAGGCAGCCCTGAGTCTTCTCTGACAGTAGATTGGGTCTGACTGTGGTGTCAGGTGTGTGTGTGTGTGTGTGTGTGTGTGTGTGTGTGTGTTATGGGAGGAGGTCTGACAGTAGATTGGGTCTGACTGTGGTGTCAGGTGTGTGTGTGTGTGTGTGTGTGTGTGTGTGTGTTATGGGGGGAAGGAATTGGTGGTGTCACTTTGCTCTCCCTGGTGCCTGGAAATGTTGCTTGATTTGAATTCAGATGGAACGTTCTGCAGGCTGATAGGATCTGGGGAACTCCTGCCCTGGCCTTGGCATACCTCTCCCCTGTCCTGGGCCATCCCGACTGCGACACTCATGACAGCGTGGGTGAGCAGGCCCTGGTGTTTCGTCAGCGGCTGTCCTGACCTGGCAGCCAGCCCTGCGGAGCCTCCCTCTGCCCTCCCTCCAACACGATTTCCACTAATCCCCGATTAGGGTTGACACTCCAAGCCCGCACTCAGCCCAGCGAGCCACAGCTTAGCGTCCCCCTTCTGCCCCCACCCTGTCCTGTTATCTGTCTGCCCTGGCCCGGGAGGAGACCACTTCTCTGCCTGTCGCTGGGGGGTTGGCAGTAACTCAGGCATCTCCAGCATCTTCCGTGCAAGGTGGGATTCTCTCCTGAATGGAGCGACTCCTCCCATTCTGTTTTACCCCAGCTTGTATTTTAGGACTGCAAGGAACCCTAAACCCTTCTCGCAGCACCTCTTCCTTCTCCAAAAGGGGAGACGGAGGCCCATGGGCTAGAGAGACTTGCCAGGGTTGACCTAGACCCTGGGCTGGGGGTTCTTCATGGGCCATCCACATCTGCAATCACGGTCCCCTATGGACAGCAAACTTGACTTTGAGACCCAAATGTTTCCTTTAGTTGAGGTCCAGCAAGAAAGGATAAAAGGGTGCGATTGTTTAATGCATCATCCCTAACAAAGGGGCTCCTATCTCCTAGGAGCTGAGGGTGGGTCAGTAGCTTGTGGAGTCTCCTTTGGCCCCGGATGACCAGTGACTGTGGCACTGCAGGCTCCCTGTGTCAGAGGGCCCCTGGGATTGCAACCCTCACTCTGAATAATTAGGATGGTGAATTGGAGAGACAGGTGAGGAAACCGTGGCTGCTCTGCCAGCTGGTCGGGCTGATGCCAGGTGTTTGGGGAACACTGGCGAATCGCCTAGAGAGCTTTGGAAAAATACACATGCCTGCTCCCTCCCCCGCTTCAGACTTAGGAAGTTGTTGGGGGCGCAGGGAGCTTACTGTATTTTTCACAAGTTCCCCAAGCTAGCTCCTCGCTAGTGAGAAGCTGCTGGATACACACAGTGTCCGTAAGCCAGCCCCCAGTCAGTCAGTCAGGTCCCCCTCACCCAACAACGTCTCTCCGCTCTGGCATTGCAAACACCTAATTCCAGCTGATCTGATGGCAGTTCAGTCCCAGAGAACGGAAAGATCCCAGAACTGGCTCAGTCACCAGACTGGGAACTAATGCTGTATTATTTAAAGGCAACAGCTGAGGTTTTCCCTTTGGTTCCCCTGCATTTACATGAACATTTACAAAGTGGTTTGGGGTGACAGTCACCCCAGCAATGGTCCACACCTTCGACACCCACCTGGTGGCTCCAGGGTTGCCGTTTCCACAGCAGGTCACCAGCTATGGAAGCCAGTGTGCCCATGGTCCCGTGTCCCCTACCGGTGGGCTGGACAGCGCCTTCCTCCCAGGGCTGATGCTGTTGGGACCACACGCGGAGAGCAGCAATCCGAGAGTGAGGGCCACGTTCTGGACTTGTCCAGAAATGGGCCACTCAAGCAGGCCCAGGCCCCGGGTGGGGAGGGTTAACAGAGGTGTTTGTCTCTTTAGTCTTTTGCCCCAGGATTTTTTTCAGAGGAATGTTCTAAATGCAAATGACCGAGACTGTAGGACAATTTGTGGTCTTTGTGGGAAAAAAAAAAAGATGTCCTGTGAACTTAGAACATGTTATTAATAGCTCTGACTTGTATAGGAGCTGTGACAATTTGAAAAGTAAACAAAGTGACAAGACTTGGGAGTTTCCTTATTCTATAATGAGCTTCCTTCGAGCGCTCCTCACAAAAATTCAAGCTCCTTGACCACCCATGGTGGTCACAGTATAAGTCAGCTGCTAAGAATGGGAAGGCACTCTCTACCTGACCCCCAAACCGGTCTCCTTTCCATTGCTCAAACATTCAGCGTTCTTTCCTGTGTGGGATCTTCCCGCTAAGGCATTTCTTGCATCTCTAACATTATTTAACCTTTCTGCTTATTTAACTCCTGTCAGTATTTCAGGTCTCAGCACAGGGGTCCCTGACCTTCTCATTTTTTGGAGGATGCTGCGCCACCCTCACCCCAGCGGGACCTTATGGTCACTGGTACCCTCATCAGCCCCCCGGATTGTGAGGGAGGCCAGAGCCCTGTCCGTCCAGGCACAGCGCACCCGGTGCCCAGCGCACGGCTGGCTTGGGCCAGGTAGCGATTGGAGCATGAATAACAGGCCCTGTTAGAAACTTGTCGCTGGAGGGGGAAGAACGGTGGAGATGCGCATCACCCCGTCTGGACACAGGCCTCCCCTGCTTGGGAGCTGGCCAAGCCTGGGCCAAACAAGCTGTTTAATGTACTTTGTTTTTCACTTCTAAAGAATCAACATTAAAGGAGGCTCACTGACGACTTTGCAAACTGTCAATAGAAACGAGGAATAGATGCCAGTTCAGGTTGTTCTTTGCATTCACCCATTCTCTCAGCAAGACGGGAATTCAGGGGAAGGAAGAGTGGGTGTAGTGTTAGTGTCAACTAAAATGCAGCCAAAGCTAACATCCACTCCTGTCAGCCCCTCCTGGGTTGCTGAGGAGGGAAGGGACCTCTTGAGCCACTCGGAAGAGCTGTGTGACCACTGCTTAGGCTGGAAGGCAGCTCTGGGGCTGTGTGACCTTGGGCAAGCCCTGACCTCTCTGTGCTTCATCTGTGGAAGAGGATAAGTTTGGGTTCAGTCTGGAAAACAGCATCCACTCCGGATGCGATGAGATCTGTGCGAGGCCTTTAGTCAGTAGAGTCAATAAAGATGGGCTGCTTTCTTGTAACATCTTCCTTAAAAAAAAAAAAACTTTAAATTTTTTACTGCTTTTAGATTTAGAGAGAAGTTTCAAAAATAATTCCGTTTCCATACTTTCCTCAGCCAGCCTTACATAACCATAGCACAAGAGCAGAACCAAGAAATTAACATTGGTACAATGTTACTATAATGTAGTATAATGATACTAACATTGTAAAAATATGAGAAATTAACATTGGTATAATGTTACTATATGTCATAGTACAATGATATTATCATTGTAACCTATAAGAAATTAATATTGGCACAATGTTACTATATTTTATAATAAAATGATATTAACATTGTAACAGTACAAGAAATTAACAAAAGTTTTTAATGAAACTGAAGACCCTACTTTTTTTTCTTTTTTAACATCTTTGTTGGAATATAATTGCTTTACAATGTTGTGTTAGTTTCTGCTGTATAACAAAGTGAATCAGCTATATATATACATACATTCCTATATCTCCTCCCTCTTGCGTCTGCTTCCCACCCTCTCTATCCCACCCCTCTAAGTGGTCACAAAGCACCGAGCTGATCTCCCTGTGCAGTGCAACTGCTTCCCAATTGTTATGTATTTTACATTTAGTAGTGTATATATGTCAATGCTACTCTCTCATTTGTCCCAGCTTACCCTTCCCCCTCCCCGTGTCCTCAAGTCCATTCTCTACGTCTGTGTCTTTATTCCTGTCCTGCCCCTAGGTTCATCAGAACCATTTTTTTTTTTTAAGATTCCATATATATGTGTTAGCATATGGTATTTGTTTTTCTCTTTCTGACTTACTTCACTCTGTTTGACAGACTCTAGGTCCATCCACCTCACTACAAATAACTCAATTTCCTTTCTTTTTATGGCTGAGTAATATTCCATTGTATATATGTGCCACATCTTCTTTCTCCATTCTACTGTCGATGGACACTTAGGTTGCTTCCACGTCCTGGCCATTGTAAATAGTGCTGCAATGAAGATTGTGGTACATGACTCTTTGAATTATGGTTTTCTCAGGGTATATGCCCAATAGTGGGATTGCTGGGTCATATGGTAGTTCTGTTTTTAGTTTTTTAAGGCACCTCCATACTGTTCTCCATAGTGGCTGTATCAATTTACATTTCCACCAACAGTGCAAGAGGGTTCCCTTTTCTCCACACCCTCTCCAGCATTTATTGTTTGTAGATTTTTTTATGATGGCCATTCTGAACGTTGTGAGGTGATACCTCACTGTAGTTTTGATTTGCATTTCTCTAATGACTAGTGATGTTTCATGTGTTTGTTGGCAATCTGTATATCTTCTTTGGAGAAATGTCTATTTAGGTCTTCTGCCCATTTTTGGATTGGGTTGTTTGTTTTCTTGATATTGAGCTGCATGAGCTGCTTGTAAACTTTGGAGGTTAATCCTTTGTCAGTTGTTTCGTTTGCAAATATTTTCTCCCATTCTGAGCGTTGTCTTTTCATCTTGTTTATGGTTTTCTTTGCTGTTCAAAAGCTTTTAAGTTTCATTAGGTCCCATTTGTTTATTTTTGTTTTTATTTCCATTTCTCTAGGTGCTGGGTCAAAAAGGATCTTGCTGTGATTTATGTCAAAGAGTGTTCTTCCTATGTTTTCCTCTAAGAGTTGTGTAGTGTCTGGCCTTACGTTTAGGTCTTTAGTTCATTTTGAGTTTATTTTTGTGTATGGTGTTAGGGAGTGTTCTAATTTCATTCTTTTACATGTAGCTGTCCAGTTTTCCCAGCACCACTTACTGATGAGGCTGTCTTTTCTCCATTGTATATTCTTGCCTCCTTTATCAAAAATAAGGTGACCGTATGTGCGTGGCTTTATCTCTGGGCTTTCTATCCTGTTCCATTGATCTATATTTCTGTTTTTGTGCTAGTACCATACTGTCTTGATTACTGTAGCTTTGTAATATAGTCTGAAGTCAGGGAGCCTGATTCCTCCAGCTCTGTTTTTCTTTTTCAAGATTGCTTTGGCTATTTGGGGTCTTTTGTGTTTCCATACAAATTGTGAAATTTTTTGTTCTAGTTCTGTGAAAAATGCCACTGGTAGTTTGATAAGGATTGCATTGATACTACCCAAAGATTGCATTGGGTAGTATAGTCATTTTCACAATGTTGATTCTTCCAATCCAAGAACATGGTATATCTCTCCATTTGTTTGTATCATTTTTAATTTCTTTCATCAGTGTCTTATAGTTTTCTGCATACAGATCTTTTGTCTCCTTAGGTAGGTTTATTCCTAGGTATTTTATTCTTTTTCTTGCAATGGTAAATGGGAGTGTTTCCTTAATTTCCCTTTCAGATTTTTCATCATTAGTGTATAGAAATGCAAGAGATTTCCGTGCATTAATTTTGTATCCTGCTACTTTACCAAATTCATTGATTAGCGCTAGTAGTTTTCTGGTAGCATCTTTAGGATTCTCTATGTATAGTATCATGTCATCTGCAAACAGTGACAGCTTTACTTCTTCTTTTCCGATTTGGATTCCTTTTATTTCTTTTTCTTCTCTGATTGCTGTGGCTAAAACTTCCAAAACTGTGTTGAAGAATAGTGGTGAGAGTGGGCATCCTTGTCTTGTTCCTGATTTTAGAGGAAATGGTTTCTGTTTTTTACCCTTGAGAATGATGTTGGCTGTGGGTTTCTCATATATGGCCTATATTATGTTGAGGTAAGTTCCCTCTATGCCTACTTTCTGGAGAGTTTTTAATCATAAATGGGTGTTGAATTTTGTCAAAAGCTTTTCCTGCATCTATTGAGATTATCATATGGTTTTTATCCTTCAGTTTGTTAATATGGTTTATCACATTGATTGATTTGTGTATATTGAAGAATCCTTGCATTCCTGGGATAACCCCCACTTGATCATGTTGTTTGATCCTTTTAATGTGCTGTTGGATTCTGTTTGCTAGTATTTTGTTGAGGATTTTTGCATCTATGTTCATCAGTGATATTGGCCTGTAGTTTTCTTTCTTTGTGACATGTATGTCTGGTTTTGTATCAGGGTGATGGTGGCCTCGTAGAATGAGCTTGGGAGTGTTCCTCTCTCTGCTATATTTTGGAAGAGTTTGAGGAGGATAGGTGTTAGCTCTTCTCTAAATGTTTGATAGAATTCACTTGTGAAGCCATCTGGTCCTGGGCTTTTGTTTGTTGGAAGATTTTTAATCACAGTCTCAATTTCAGTGCTTGTGATTGGTCTGTTTATATTTTCTATTTCTTCCTGGTTCAGTCTTGGAAAACTGTGCTTTTCTAAGAATTTGTCCATTTCTTCCAGGCTGTCCATTTTATTGGCATGTAGTTGCTTGTAGTAATCCCTCATGATCCTTTGTATTTCTGCAGTGTCAGTTGTTGCTTCTCCTTTTTCATTTCTAATTCTGTTGATTTGAGTCTTCTCCCTTTTTTTCTTGATGAGTCTGGCTAGTGGTTTATCAATTTTGTTTATCTTCTCAAAGAACCAGCTTTCAGTTTTATTGATCTTTGCTATTGTTTCCTTCATTTCTTTTTCATTTATTTCTGATCTGATCTTTATGATTTCTTTCCTTCTGCTAACTTTGGGGTTTTTTTGTTCTTCTTTCTCTAATTGCTTTAGGTGTAAGGTTAGGTTGTTTATTTGAGATGTTTCTTGCTTCTTGAGGTAGGATTTTATTGCTATAAACTTCCCTCTTAGAACTGCTTTTGCTGCATCCCATAGGTTTTGGGTCGTTGTGTTTTCATTGTCATTTGTTTCTAGGTATTTTTTGATTTCCTCTTTGATTTCTTCAGTGATCTCTTGGTTATTTAGCAACATATTGTTTATCCTCCATGTGTTTGTATTTTTTACACTTTTTTTCCTGTAATTGATATCTAGTCTCATAGCATTGTGGTCAGAAAAGATACTTGATATGATTTCAATTTTCTTAAATTTACCAAGGCTTGATTTGTGACCCAAGATATGATCTATCCTGGAGAATGTTCCATGAGCACTTGAGAAGAAAATGTATTCTGTTGTTTTTTGGATGGAATGTCCCATAAATATCAATTAAGTCCATCTTGTTTTTATGTATCATTTAAAACTTGTGTTTCCTTATTTATTTTCATTTTCGATGATCTGTCCATTGGTGAAAGTGGGGTGTTAAAGTCCCTTACTACGTTTGTGTTACTGTCGATTTCCCCTTTTATGGCTGTTAGCAGTTGCCTTGTGTATTGAGGTGCTCCTATGTTGGGTGCATAAATATTTACAATTGTTATATCTTCTTCTTGGATTGATCCCTTGATCATTATGTAGTGTCCTTCTTTGTCTCTTGTAATAGTCTTTATTTTAAAGTCTATTTTGTCTGATATGAGAATTGCTACTCCAGCTTTCTTTTGATTTCCATTTGCATGGAATATCTTTTTCCATCCCCTCACTTTCAGTCTGTACGTGTCCCTAGATCTGAAGAGGGTCTCTTGTAGACAGCATATATCCAGGTCTTGTTTTTATATCCATTCAGCCAGTCTATGTCTTTTGGTTCGAGCATTTAATCCATTTACATTTAAGGTAATTATCGATGTGTATGTTCCTATTACCATTTTCTTAATTGTTTTGGGTTTGTTATTGTAGATCTTTTCCTTCTCCTGTGTTTCCTGCCTAGAGAAGTTCCTTTAGCATTTGTTGTAAAGCTGGTTTGGTGGTGCTGAATTCTCTTAACTTTTGCTTGTCTGTAAAGATTTTAATTTCTCTGTCAAATCTGAAAGAGATTCTTGCTGGGTAGAGAAATCTTCGTTGTAGAGTCTTCCCTTTCATCACTTTAAATATGTCCTGCCACTCCCTTCTGGCTTGCAGAGTTTCTGCTGAAAGATCAGCTGTTAACCTTATGGGGAGTCCCTTGTATGCTATTTGTTGCTTTTCCCCTGCTGCTTTTAATATTTTTCTTTGTATTTAATTTTTGATAGTTTCATTAGTATGTGTCTTGGCGTGTTTCTCCTTGGATTTATCCTGTATGGGACTCCCTGTGCTTCCTGGACTGGATTGACTATTTCCTTTCCCATGTTATGGAAGTTTTCAACTATAATCTCTTCAAATATTTTCTCAGACACTTTCTTTTTCTCTCCTTCTTCTGGGACACCTATAATTCAAATGTTGGTGTGATTAATATTGTCCCAGAGGTCTCTGAGACTGTCCTCAATTCTTGTCATTCTTTTTTCTTTATTCTGCTCTGGGGTAGTTATTTCCACTATTTTATCTTCCAGGTCACTTATCCATTCTTCTGCATCAGTTGTTCTGCTATTGATTCCTTCCAGAGAATTTTTAATTTCATTTATTGTGCTGTTCATCATTGTTTGTGTGCTCTTTAGTTCTTCAAGTTCCTTGTTAAATGTCTCTTGTATTTTCTCCAATCTGTTTCCAAGATTTTGGATTATCTTTACTGTCATTACTCTGAATTATTTTTCAGGTAGACTGCCCATTTCCTCTTCATTTGTTTGGTCTTGTGGAGTTTTACCTTGCTACTTCATCTGCTGTGTATTTCTCTGTCTTCTTATTTTGCTTAATTTACTGTGTTTGGGGTCTCCTTTTCACAGGCTGCAGGTTTGTAGTTCCCGTTGTTTATTGGTGGGTAAGGTTGGTTCAGTGGCTTGTGTAGGCTTCCTGGTGGAGGGGACTGGTGCCTGTGTTCTGGTGGATGAGGCTGGATCTTGTCTTTCTGGTGGGCAGGGCTGCGTCTGGCGGTGTGTTTTGGGGTGTCTGTGAGCTTAGTATGATTTTAGGCAGCCTCTCTGCTAATGGGTGAGGTTGTGTTCCTGTCTTGCTAGTTGTTTGGCATAGGGCGTCCAGCACTGGAGCTTGCTGGTCATTGGGTGGAGCTGTGTCTTAGTGTTGAGACGGGGATCTCTGGGAGAGCTCTCGCCAATTGATACTACATGGGGCCGGGAGGTCTCTGGTGTTCCAATGTCCTGAACTCGGCTCTCCCACCTCAGAGTCTCAGGCCTGACACCAGACCGGAGCACCAGACCCTGTCAGCCACACGGCTCAGAAGAACAGGGAGAAAAAAAGAAAGAAGAGTAATAATAAAATAAAATAAAATAATTAAAATGAAAAAATTATTAAAATAAAAAAATTTAAAAGTAATTAAAAAAAAGAAGACAGCAACAAAACCAATAAACAAATCTGCCAATGATAACAAGAGCTAAAAGCTATAATAAGATAAACATAAAAATCAGAAACAAGTCAGTCGCAGACAGCAAACCCCAAGTCTACAGTTGCTCAAAAAGTCCACTGCCTCAGTTTTGGGTTGATTCGTTGTCTGTTCAGCTATTCCACAGATGCAGGGTACCTTGAGTCGCTTGTGGGGATTTAATCCGCTGCTCCTGAGGGTGCACAGAGAAATTTCCCTTCTGTTCTTTGTTCGCACAGCTCCCGGGGTTCAGTTTTGGATTTGGCTCCACCTCTACATGTAGGTTGCCCTCAGGCATCTGTTCCCGCCCAGACAGGACAGGGTTAAAGCAGTGGCTGATTAGGGGACTCTGGCTCACTCAGGCTGGGGGGGAAGGAGGGGTACGGTAGTTATAATTGGAATGCGGGGCAAGCCTGCAACAGCAGAGGCTGTGGTGACTTTGCAACAGCCTGAATTTCACCGGCTTTCCACCAGTATTCTTTTATTGTTCCAGGGTCCCTTTCAGGTCCTCTATGGCTTGAGTTGTTGCTTTGCGTTTGTCTCCTGCAGGCTGTAACAGTTTCCCTGTATTCCCTTGTTTCTTTGTGACCTTGACAACGCTGAGGAGTATTGATTGTTATTTTGCCAAATATCCCTCAATTTGGTGTTTTCACACAATTGGACTGCAGTTATACAAACCGCAGAAGTGATGCGCCCCTTTCAGTGTACTGCATCACGGGGTGCATGATGTCAGTGTGGCTTACTGCTGGGGAGAAGCAGTGGCCTTCATTCCTTGGTTAGGGTGATTTCCGCCAGTTTCTCTTCTTACATCTTACGTCTCCTCTTATCCTTTCCCCCTATAGTTACCACATAACTTCGGGAGATACTTTGAGATTGTACAAATCCTGTCACCCCTCATACTTTCACTCACTGATTTTGCCATCCATCTGTGTATCTAGTCTGCAGCCATTGACTTCTGTGGAGTTTGCCTAATGATTATTTTCTGTTTCCCTGTCTCCTTCTACATTTATTCATTGGAATTCTACTGCAAGAAAGAGCTGCCACTTCTCCATCTATATATTTAATTGATTATTTACATCAGTATGGACTCATGGGTATTTATTTTATTCCATGGGTTATAATTCAGTACCATCACTATTTATTTTGTTGCTTAAACTGTCCTTGTTTTGGCCATTAGAAGCTCTTTTGTGTTCTTCCACGGAGATATATATATACACACACACACACACATAGTTTTTTTCTTTTCTTAGCATTTCCTTGTTTGATGGTTCCACAAGATGTTTGCTCTAAGCTCGTCTTCTGTTTTCCTCTTCTCTGGCCCTGGATTCAGCCACTTTTCTAAGCAGCTCTGCTTCCTTTTCCTGGAGAAGTGTTTAGAAAACAAGATCTGGGCATCAGGTGTGCTCATTACTGCTGGGGTCTCATTGCTTCTAGACCCTCTTAGTGGACAGACCTAGGAAATGTATATGTGGATGCTGACACATTCATGTGCACACATCTCTCTGTCTGCATCTTCAAAACCACAACTATCCCTATATCCTGGATTCCAGGTCAACGGCACAGAGTTCATTTTCATCTTCCCCTTTCCTTATCTCTAACTTCTTCCTCCAAGAGTGAGGTATCTGGGACTTACTCTCTGTAACATATTTATTTGGTCAATTCTAGTTTACACATAACTTACTTTCTGAATTGCTGACCTGTACCCCCATGAGAAACACATTTACTGACTAGATTCTAGCATTCATGTGCAGCCAGGATACTGTTTTCTTCAGTTTCTCAGGTTAGATCTGTTTCCCTCCCCTTCGCGTGGTTGTGTTCTTTACTTGTAGTGGAGTGAGGTTTGCATTCTATCTGGGTTTCCTCCCGTATCCAGATTTTTCAAAAATCCATCTTTTGCCAGTGATTTGGGATGCGACCTTTGTCACATACTGTTTCCACATGTGTTGGGGTCTATTGTGGACATCCTGTTCCAGCCCTACTAGTCGTCTGTGTGTTCACACTTTGAATTACAGAGGTCCTAGAGTGCGTCTTAATGTCTAGGAGAGCTAGTCTCTTGTTTTTCTTTCTCAGTGTTTTCCTGGCAATTCCTGCCTGTTGCTTTTCCTGTGGACGTAAAATCTTGCTCTAGTCTGAGTGGAGTTGAGTCCGGAACGGGGCTGCCTGCCCACGGACAGGGTGCAGAGATGTGGGAGTTTGTGGCCATGCTGCATGCACGCCAGGCTTCCTGAAACTCAAGGATCAAGCAGAAAGGGAAGGCGAACCTCTGGGTCCTTATTTTAACTTCATAATATATTTCCTGTGCGAAACCGCCCCTTGACATTAACTTCCCTAGCAAAATATTTCCAGGGTTTTCGTTCAGAAGCTGTCATACATAAGAGGGCATAGATGGCACCTCCTGACGGGCAGGGGCAGGAGGTGGCATCGGGGCTGCTTAAGGCAACGTGGCGTCTTCAGGCTGGCGCAGCCCCGGCAGCTGTAACGACTCCCGCGGGGGCTCGGCTCCCTGCCCGGCGCTAGGCTCTGTGCTGGGTGCTGTTCTTCCTGCCACGCAGCTTGGCACACAGCGTGCTGTCATCCCCAAGCCCCTGGTCGGCAGATCATACAAGCTCTAGCCGTGGAGAATGTCAGCAGAGCAGCCCCCAAAGCATGACTTCATCACGCTTGAGAAGTAGATTTAATTCTTCCCTGTTGATTCTTAGGGGGTGAGATCAATATTGCTAAGACAGGGTGAGGTTAGAAGCATGTCAATGACAATGTTCTGTGCCTTGTAGGTTTACTCTGGATCACTGGGAATTCTTCAGAAACAGCCCCGTGATGACTTCATTCTTGTTCCTCTGCACTGCACTTTCCAGGAGAGCTTTCGTGCCTTTTTGTACCATTTTAATTCCCTACCCTTGATCTGGCCTTGTAGTTGGAACCAGCACATTGCAGCTGAGAGTCTCGGAAATAGATGAGATACGGAGGGAAGTTGTGGGTCTGAATCTCTTTTTTAACCAGTCAATCGGAGCTCCCTTGACGATGATGTACTTTCTGGAGCATGTCCGGAAAAGAGTTTAAGAAGAGTTTCGTTCCGGGGTCGTATTGCAGGCATAAGTGTTCAGCTTCTCAAGAGAACTTATTTTTAAAAGGCCAAGACTTGGTTGGCAATCCAAGCCTGATTTGTTCTTTTATGAGACATCAATCTTGTTGCCTTGTGGTCATATTCATTACCTGCACGTCTTGCACTTGGAGATTTTAATTGCAAGAACCAAAATGGACATAGGGTGACAAGCCACAGAGGACTTTTCTGGAAGCTTATGGGGATGCACAGAGCCGAGGACGGGGTTGAACCAGGAGACCCTGGAGGGCAGGAGCCTGGCAGCCCTGGAGGAACCCGATCCTTGGGCATGGCCCCGGCCCAAGGTCATTTCCAGCCAAGGAATCCCAAATTCCAGGGAGAAGCAGCCACAGCTTCCCAGTGCCCCCGCCCGGGTTCCCACTCACGCGCCGTTTGGGCAGTGGGAGAGGAGAAGGGGGCCACCCTGAGTAGAGTGCCAGCACCCCCGTGGAGCAGGGCGAGGTGATTCTCTGAAACCGGAGAGCGTGCTTTCCCAGAAGAAGGGCAGCACAGCTCTTGAACCTGCTGTGCTTGGCCAGGTGCTGGGCTTGATCTCCAGACCCACCATCCACCCCAGGAGCCTGGGCTTCTCCCCTTACACTGTAAACACGAGCTCTCAGAATATCCTTTGCCGACTTTATTGCGACATCTTTGGTTTTGTCCCTGCGTTCCTTACTGATATTTGCCCGTTGCTGCTATTTAGAGGCATGGATTGAACCAAAAGAAGTCAGACCACATTTTCTGAGGTCTGCCAAGCTTTGCGGCAAGTACGTCATTGCCTCTAGAAAGTAGCCACCCCGCCTGGCACTGCACCCGTCTCCTCACCGTGCTTTTCCGTTCCAGGGCCCGCCACTCCTCTGCTTCCAGGAGGACCCGCTGCAGCAGCCCCTGGAGCTGGCCATGGGACAAGTGTCCAGCGTGGCCCAGTCAGCCCAGGAGAAGGTGAGCCGGGCGCCGTCACCTGCCTTGGGCCTTTCCTCACCGCGGAAGCAGATTTAAAGCGGGGTTGGATAACTGAGTCACGTTGCTGTGCAGCAGAGATTGACACAGCATTGTAGATCAGCTAGACTTCAGCTTAAAAAAGAAAGAAAGCTGGGGTGGGGGAATTTATTCTGTCTTGGAATTATTGAAAATGCCAGACACCTTACATCAAAAAAATAAATAAAATCTGATCCATTACCTTGATGACTAGATAAATAAGACATGGCATATCCACACGATGGAGTATTATTTGGCCTCCTAAAGGAATGCAGTTCTGACACGTGCTCCCACGTGGATGAGCCTCGAAGACACTCCACTAAGTGAGAGAAGCCAGACATGAAAGGACACATAAGGTTCCATTTATATGAAATATTCAGAATAGATAAATCAGTAGAGGCAGAAAGTAGATGAGTGGTGTCCAGGGGCTGGGGCCGGGTAATGCTTGAGGGGACGTGAACAGGGACTGCTTCGGTGAACAGGACAGGGTTTCGGGGGGGTGACGAAAAAGTTCTAGACTGGTGATGTTTGTACAACGCTGTGAAATATATTTAAAAACCATTTAATTGTATAGTTTAAATGGGTGAATTATATCTAAATTTATACATATAGTTATATAAATAATATGTGAGTAATTTCCGTAACACGATATATAGATTTGAGTCATTTAGATATCACGTAGAGTTTATTTTATAGTTGCTAACAGCTCACATGCTGAAGTTACTTATTAGACTGGTCGAATACCATAAATAATTGTAAGTTCTTTTTTTTTTTTTTTTTTTTTTTTTTAAACAAAAAGCATCTGTAGAAGTGCTGAGGAACTCTTAGGTACAAGGCTTACCCTTGTATCTCTCTCTATTTTATTACCAAATTAAATGCATATCAGTTAGCAGACAGCAAGGAGGGGACACCTGGGTGGCCCCGGGCCCAGAAGGAGCTCACATCCAGCCCCCTGGAACCCCACCTCTTGTGTATCTCCTCCCTGGCTCAGCTAGAGCATTGTTTGTGCATTTCAGACGTTTATTGTTCTGTGTGCACAGTTTCACAAGAAGCTTTCTCCTTATGGAACATGACAGCTTGGAGGTTCATCCAGGTTGATTTGTGTCTCTCTAGTTCATTAGCTGGAACTACAGTTCAGGATTCTGGGTGGACCAGGGCTGCTTTTTCCACCTTCCACTGATGGATAATTAGGTAGTTTTCTCTTTTTCTCAAGTACAGCAAGCAGAGCTGCCGGGGACTGTCTCCTGAGTCCTCAGGCATAAGAACGGGAGTATCTCCAGGGCAGGCGTGGCGTTCCTAGCTTGTAGGTACGAACGCTTCAGCTCCACCACGGATTCCAGAATTGGTCGCCCGGGGGCTGGCCCAGCTTCCTCTGCCCACGCTTCAGCTCCACCACGGATTCCAGAATTGGTCGCCCGGGGGCTGGCCCAGCTTCCTCTGCCCGGGCAGCGCAGGGAAGCTCTCTTTCCCCACCCTTGGCCGATACGGGGGTCACAGAGCTCCATAACCCCTGCAACAAGCATGGAGAAGTCTCTGAAAGATATTGGGAGGAAACTGGTGGCCACAAGGCAGGATGCTGACAGCGGCACAGCCCATAAGAGCTGGAAGGGGCCTTGCGGGCAGATGCTCCAGTGCCTAAGTTTCAAAGGCTGGGGGACTGAGGGACAGATCGCTGCTGGCCTCACCTACCCAAGGCCCCTGCTTGGGCAGTGCCCCTGTGCAGTGAGTGCCCTATTATTACAAATAGAGCCCAGGTCCCTTTGTGGTGGACAGTTTCTGTTTGCTGATTTCTGACACTGTCAGCGTTCAGAGAGGGACAGATCTCAGGGGCTGGCCTGGAGGTGCCGGGAGGGAGCAGAGATTGGAAATGGCAATAGACCATTTTTAAAGGTCTTGATATATATTGCCAGAAAAGCATCCTTTGGAAAGTGGACAGTTAAACTGTGTTTGTTTTAATACCATTACAGAAATTGTGCATACCCGTCAAAAAGTTAAAAACAATATATAGACGTGCATAAGCTTTTTTTTTAGGTCTGCCCTCTTCTTCTCTGCTCTCAGCCTTCCTTCCTCTGCTCCCCCCGGATAGGACCATGGACGGCTGTCCACACTATCTTCTAGGAAGCTTTTTACCCAGTAAACTACTGGGAAAGTGCACACGATCTTGTTTTCTTTTCCAGGTTTCTTCGTAGTTCTTGACTCCTGTGTTTTCTTGACCAGGGACCGATTTTGCGGAAGACAACTTTTCCACGGATGGGGGGTGGGAAGCAGTGGAGGGGAGAGGGTTCAGGCAGTAATGTGAGCGCTGGGGGGGCGGCAGATGAAGCTTCGCTCGCCCGCCCGCCGCTCACCTCCTGCTATGGGTTCCTGTTAGGCCACAGACCGGCCCCGGGGTCGGGGACCCCTGCGTTAAACGAAGGACAGGCGTTGTCCCAGGAGCTCGTGCTCTAGGGCTCCCTGTCGGGCAGGACGCTGATGACGGTGTCTTCCTCCTTTTAGGATCTAAACAACCCCCATGGGTTCCAAACTTAGGTTGAATCCTGTGCCAGCAACGTCATGTGTTCTCTCTGCTCTGTGTAATTCTTGAGAAGGGAAGAACCGTAGCAGAGCCTGAGGACTCAGAAGGTGTCCAAGGAATGCAGACGGGAGATTCAATGACATCCCCCTCCCCTTTCCACGCTCCCTCCAGAGTGTCAGGGTCTGTGTTTCTCATCCCTCTCACTCAGTCCTGACAGGGGGCATGTGGATGACATTTGAGGTAACGAAAGGGGTGACTCTGGGGTCTGGTGTCTAGTCATGTCTTCGATCAAGTAGATGAGAATGGGGTTCTGGTCTCCCTTCGTGAGCATCTTCCCAGCTTGGGTTTGGTCTTGAGTCTCCCGGCATGACCCTCGCAGAACAGAACCGGGTCTCCCCTGCCTACCAGTTGCCATGTGCTCGGACTTTCTCCTGCAGCCCCCGAAGACCCCCATGTGGCAGAGCAACTACCTTTGCAAGTACCTGGCTCATCAGCAAGCCCCCCGCCCCCCATGCTGCACAGAGAGTGGGGTCTTGCATAGCTTAGAACATCTGAGTCACCTTGCAGGACCCGTGGTAGATGCACACTCCACACCCGGCAGCCGTGGCTGAATTGGGGGCTTCTGAGCAGTTTACTCACGACTCTTCTGACACCAAATGTGTGCGATTTTTCTTGCACCCAACAAGCAGTCCTCCAGTTCTCTGGACACCAACAGGGTGTCCTACAATTCAACTCGATTCTGGCACTGACTACTCACACAGCACAGACCCTGCAGGTTAAGGGCTCAGCCCAAGACTGCCCCTCACTTCAGACGCCAACCCCAAGTCTGGGCCACCTGTACCCACCAACTGGCTATAAAGCGGCAGGTCCCACAACCCCTTCCAAATGCTTGAGCATTTGCTAGGACAGCTCACAGAACTCGGGAAAGCACTTTACTTACTATTATCAGTGTCTAATAAAGGACACAGCTCAGGAACGGCCAAATGGCAGATGCCTGGGACAGGGAAGGGAGAAGGGGTGCGGAGCTTCCACGCTCTCCACATGTACCGCCCTCCCAGGACCAGAAGCTCTCCGAACCCCATTGTTTAGGGGTTTTCTGGAGGTTCCATTACAGAGGCATGGCTGATTAAATCACAGGCATGGGTGAGTGTTCCCTCTCTAGTTCCCATCCCCTCCCCTGAAGTCCAGGTGGCAAAGCTGCTACCCTCTAACCACGCCTTGGTCTTTCTGGGCCCCAGTCCCCATCCTGATGTTATCTAGGGGCCCCCGAAACCACCAGTCATCTCCTTAGCATACAAAAGACATTCTTATCACTCCGGAGATTCCAAGGCTTTTAGGAGCTGTGTGCCAGGAACTGAGGACAAAGACCAGACATTTATTCCAAGAGGCAAGCTGTGCTGGGGCAGGGGCATTTTTCTAAAGGAGTTCTCCCCGTGCAGGGCAGGACGCCTGTGCTCGTGTGGACGGGCATCTTTCCAGGTGGAGACTGGAAGCACCCCTGGGTCTCCAGGGCTCATGGTCTGCAGACACACGCTCAGCTTAGCCGGGTGGCAGGCCCAGTGAGGGCTCGGTACCGAGTGGGGCACTTCTTGTGGAGGAGAGCATTGCCCTTCAACTTCTCTCCAGGACTCTCTGTGTCCTCCCTTCCAGTCTCAACACGCCCCCAGTACATTTCTCTCTCCCAGACTGTAATTGCGCTCTTACACAAGAGCAGCGAGTTTCAGCTGTGTTCTCTTTCCTCATGTCCTAGGAGAGGTTTGCTCCAGAATGTTTGACCCAGAAGGAGCAAACTTAGTTTAGCTCTTCCTTCTTGGGGTGCAGACTTAACCCCTCCAGGGCAAATGCGTGGGTTCGGAAGCTTTGTGAAGGCGTGAGGTCTACAAGGGCAGCCTGGGAGCTCTCCAAACGTGAATCAGGGTTAGGAGTGTTGTGCTGGGATAGGCACGCGCTGCAAAGGCCACACATTTACTTAGCAAGCATAGTGAGTGTCCCTTTGAACAGGATGTATATGTGGAAGGCTTGCCAGGCAAAGCAAGGGTCACTTGCTGCTGGGGGACTGCAGTGACGCTGGCCTTCTCGGTGTGAGGCCCTCTCTGAGCCACGGGCTTTGTGTCTGTAAAGGATGAATCCTTCCCCGGCCCCGGCCTGTGCAGCACCTGCAGGGCCCCTGCCATGTGGTAGCTCTGATGCCGTCGGGCAATAAGGGCCGTGTCTGTTCTCATTAGTGCCCACAGCTCTTCTCTGCCCAAGGAAGCATTGTGCCCATTGTACGGAGGAGGAAACTGAGGCCAAGAGAGGCTGGGGCACTCGGGCAAGGGAACTACTAAGAGCTGCTGAATAACAGAGGCTGGAACTGAACCCGAGTCGGCCTCCAGAAACGAGCTCCAACCGCAATACACCATAAACAGCACTGTTACTATTATTATTTACGTTTTTATTATTATCATTTCACTTAAGCTCCCACCCCCCCCCCCCCCCAGGAAAGAGACGGTGAAAATGGGAAAAAAGGAACTGAAAGGCACTAACCAACCCTTGCTTCTGTAAAACCATAGCAACAAACAGACCTCGGGAAACTGCATGGAATTCCCCCCGGAATCTTATTCCACAGTGTATGTTGGGGAACCCCACAGCCGTCACTGGGATGGATTGTATATTGTGAGCACATGGGTTTTTTCTGTCTAAGGCTGTTATGCATTCATATACTACAATATACTCTGGGAGCTTCTGGGCACTGCTGTGCTCTTTCCAGACCTTGGTGGACCCCTTACTTTGCAAGGGTAGAGCACGCAAAGTCGTAGTTGCAAATAGGAAATTTGGTTGACTCTTTTTTTGGCTTTGCATGACTTGAAATTCCAGGTACCCCATTAGCCTGGTATTTATGCTAAAATACTAACAGGTTGTGAAATTGTTTTGACGCCAGGTCTTTCCAAGGGCAGGTGCGAAATTCCTCATTGGAGGCCCTGCCCTTTGAGGTGTGAATGGGAGCAGTGTCTCCGGGAGGGCCACCTGTTTGTTTGGATAGAGGCATGTGGAATTCTGGGCTGAGTCAGCCCTCAGGTACTTCGCCTGGTGAAGACCAGGTAAAAGGACCCTCGGGTAAGCTGGGGTTTTGTTTGTGAGTTGGAACACACAGAGCAGCGGCATTGGGTGGAGGTGTGACCAAGTGCCTTCATTTTAAAGGAAGTGTCCTGTATATGTCTTTTAATGCATAGAGTCCATGGAGGAGAACAGCACATTCTTGGAGTTTTAAGCCAAGGAACGCTCACGTTAAACCACATGGTGTCGTAACAATACCTTCTGGTCGTGTACTATTACTGAAAAGCCTCGTTGTTCTTTTTAAAGTATCCCAACAAGAGAAGGGATGGAGAGTGTAGTTGGGGGTGGGGTATCAGAGCCCGTGTGGTCCAAGGCACACCCCTCGAGGGGATGAAATAGAGCATCTACCCAGCATTCCTTGGGGTTGGCTGCCATCTTGTTTCCAGCATTTTTCACCTCTGTTCACTGGGAGAGTCCTTATAGAAATACACCTTCAGCCAGGTATTGTGAACAAGCGGGCAAGTAGGGTTAACTTTATAGATGTTCTGAGAATAGTCAGCTCTGACGGAGTTTACTTTTTAAATTGAGTCTGTTCCAGAGTAGAAGTAATATTTTCTATCAGGCTCGTGCCATCTTAAAGAATACTTACAGGGCCAAGACTGGGTTGCAGAGTTGGGGAAGAAATCTGACTGGGAACTCTGAAGGACTAGTGAAGGGTCTTTACTTCCATTTTTATTTTGGAGTTCTTTCCCGCACGATGTCATATGGCGTGATCGAAGTGAAATATATTGGGTGACATAAACCTTTTAGGTCCTTTTTCTCAGCTGTATTCCTAATTCTTTTGTAGACAAAAGTAATTACATTATTTCCAGTTCTCTAGAGTGTTCTCAGAGAAGGAGGAGCTAAGGCAATCATACAAGAGGCTTAATTGAAAAGGAAAGTGGAAAAGTGTGGTGAGATTGACAGATTCTGAGGACTTTCTTGTTGGCAAGCAGTAGCAAAACCTGGGACTACCTAGGCCTGGAATTCTTCGGGCCCCTGTCTAAACAAAGGAATATAGTTTGAAGATAAGACCTATTTGCATAGGTGTGTGACTGAGTTTAAGGTCTGGAGGCTAGAGAGAAAAAAAAAACCTTGACTGATGGCCTCCCTGCAGTTATAACGAAATGTGCCCACTTTCACATCCTGAAGATGCTTCCCTCAGCTGCCTCCCCTCTTGACCCTTGGGGGTGGACCAGGGACCCTGACCCTTCACCTGTCAGCGCAGCTGCTCCTTGGGCTAAAGACTTGCACCTTCGAAACCCTCCCCATGTGGAGCCCGCCCACCCCCCATGAAAGGCTCTCCTATGTAGAGAGGAAGGGGATTTATCTGAATACACGGTTCAGCCTTCTGTTGCGTGATTTTTGAAATGGTTTGTGTAATCGAGGATTTCTTTGCTTGCTTTGGGAAACAAAATCTCAAGAATAAAGCAGGTGGATTTGTGGCTGGCTACTTTGAAGGGAGCTCGCTTCTGTGCGTCCAGATCTTGGCTTTGTGGAATCCTGCTCCAGGGCCTCTGCCACAGAAGCCAGACATCGCTTCAGTTTAACTTTAAAAATCCAGTACCGATATCAGACTGCTTCGGGGGGGGAGGCCCACACATTAAAGGTTTGACAGCCATATTTAAACAGCCCTGTATAATTGGGATGCTCCAAGGAGCTGACTTGTAAACTTCAGAAGGGAGCCTCATGAACACGATTGTGTTTGGGGCGGGGAGACTCTAGGGTCAAGATCAGGGTCTCTACCCGCTCGTCCATATTTAGGTAGAAGTCAACCCTGGACGCTCTGGCACTAGCTGGAAGGGTCTGCTTAACCTTGCATCAGGTGATTCTGCCTTCTGCTGTTCCAAGAGGGGACCCCTTGGGGATGCGGACAGCCTTGCCGCTATTTGCCTGGGTTGAGAGAATTTAATCCCCGTTGTGGATAACACCTTAATGCACTAAAAGAAGATTACTTATTTTCAAAGCGTCCTTTCCATTTTGTTCTCATCCATTTGGCAAATGGGACATTATTCCTCTCAGAGAGGCGGGGGCAGAACCTGGCCCTGGACATGGATTTGGCCTAATGGTCATCCCTCCAGCTGGACCCACAGGGACAGTGGTGGCATTTCGTTTGGCCGTATCAAAACTGATCAGATTGTTGATTTAATTAGTTTTTCCAGCTGAATATACTAAAGAATGGCCAAGAAATGGTTGGTCTATATGACAGGTGTTATTTAGAGGGTCAGAAAGCCATAGGGCCAGGGAAGACCCTCTGGGGGGGGTCTCTATGAAAGGGCATTCAGACCTTTAGATGTCCCATTTTTAGTGATTGCACTTACTTTCCTGATGTGACTTGAATGGTAATTGTGACCTTTGGAGGCTTGCATTCTAGAAGTTTTAAAGTCTTTTACAGTCTTTGTTGGATTATTTGTTTATTTGCTTCTAACCAGGTGCTTGGGCTGTCTGTGTATCAGGAATGGAGCAGTGCGGTAGCTTTTTGTAGAACTGGGTACAAACGGAAACCAAACTCTTTCTTGAGTCAGGGCGCTAATGAAGCTGTCAGTTTTCTCGGTAACATTCTAATTAGCTCAGTATAGACGTTTCCAAAGAAGAAGTCAACCAGTCACCGTCTGGTTTTTAATTTTAAGCAGTAAAACAGCCTCCGCTATTGAGACAAAGAACAGAGAATTTTCTCCGTGTCATGTCACTTGTGTGTATAACTCATCAGGCATCAAAATACATTCCTTCTGGGACTTCCCTGGTGGTCCAGTGGTTAAGACTCCACGCTCCCAGTGCAGGGGGCCCAGGTTCTATCTCTGGTCGGGGAACTAAGATCCCGCATGCCACGTGGCTCGGCCAAAAACAAAAACAAGTTCCTTCTCAAAGGATTGTTTATAGAGCATTTATTTTTAAAATGAATAGATGACATTTCTTATACAAACATTTTTTTTGTTCCACCCTTTGATGAACTCTGGAGATGCAATAACATGATGAAGATATAGCACTAATCCACGTAGATCAGTCCTCTGAGAGGGACTTCACAAGAACGCATGAAAATAAGGGTTGTGCAATTCTCTGCCAGTATTTGGTAAAGGCGAGATTTTCTTTTTCTAGCCCTGCACTGTCCAGAGCATTTATAGCGGACGCTGGAGATGGGCCCCTTGCTGGGGGGCCTGGTATAGTACAGGTCAGGTTTTTGTTGGAGGGGCAGGTAGGCCCCGAGTGGAGAGGGTCGGGGAGAGGGTTAGCCAGGGATCAGCGGGGGGGGGGGGGGGGGGGGAACGACATGTTTTTAGTCTGAACTTTGTGACATAGCAGTTACCCCGACAAAGTAACTGTTTTGACAGTCTTTCTACTTGGTATTTTAGGTTCTAAATCCACCAGAGAATTAAAAGCATTTTTCCTTTCTTCCCAAGTGACACCATCCAATGTGGGGTCAGCAGTTCCCTTGGGAATGTGGGATCCATCCCGCCGTACTCTCAGCCTCTGCCGACCCGGCTTTGGCCAGACGCACTGGCCACCTGCTGGACCCCCTCCATCCTCTCCCACTGCCCTTCCTCCCTGCCTTTGCACAGCTGGCACCTGGCCTTGTGGTCATCCCACACTGGGCTTGCTTGGCATCTTGCCAGGAGGGTGGCCGACCCCTCGTTCTGGAAGGTCTGCTCCAGCAGGGGGATTCTGTGGCAGAAACTCGATACTCCTCTGTGAGGCAACAGCTCTCACACTCATCCCTCTAAAATGCTTTGCGATTTATGTCAGGAATATGGTCAGGTCTATTCCTGATGTAATTATTTTGTCTCGTAGGTCTTTAAATGAGCTCATTTTATAATTCTATTTTTGTTAAGGCTATATCATTTTGTAACTGTTTAATATTTCATTCGTTCTTTGAATTATCCCTGCCTCTTTGAAAACCACAATAGGTTAAAATGTATTTAAATAGAAACAATTTCTTGTGTTCTGGGTACGTTTTTTATTTTTTCCTTGTAACATCCACAAGAAATTCTCTTTTTAAGGCCCATTTTTAGTGAGAGACGGTGGCTAATGGCGTTCACTCCATGTGAATGTGGAACTGTCTGGGCAGTTTAAAATCAGCTGCATGGAGAAATAGAACAAAGCCATGTTTAAAGAAAAAAATCTTTATGAGTGGAAAGATCCTAACTAGATTTGGGCAAGCCAGAGTGAGCTCCCAGGAGTCCATCAGGAAGAAAAGATCTGAAATTTTGCTTCTAGTTTTCAAATTGCTGCATAATAGAAAAGGTGTGAGTCTGGATATTCCTCCATATTTGAAACTCTGAATTCTTGTCCTTGCTCATTTATAGAGTCCAGATTATTTTGTTCAGCGAAACGAAGATGGGTAAGGTGCAAGCTCTCCTCTCTCTTGCGTAAAGTTCCGTGGTTTTATGGCCTCTTCTCTAGGTGGTGTTTTGTCATGTGGTGGCTGAGACCATCCAGTTCCTGGTCAGCGTGGGGCTACCCTCGTCCGAGGACACGGGGCGGCCGCTCTACAGTGTGCGGCTCTCCCCGCTTCATCTACAGGTAAAGTTGGGGAGACTGAGCGAGTCCTAGGAAAACAGTTCTCATAAACCTGCAGGGTGAGAGGGGTGCGATCACAGACATGGATGCTCCTGTTTGCGTTAATTACCGTTCATTCCATAAGTTTCGGACTGTCACCTTCCATATTATATTGTCTCTGTAGGAAATAAAGTGTGTGTGAAATAGGTGTATGTATACACACACACACATATGTACACACATAGGTATATACACAGACACATATATATACACACACACATATGTACACGTATATATAACGAATTCAGAGTTTCCCATCCATCAAATACGGGAGATACGGTATTTTTCAAGGCACTGAAGCATATCAAGGGTGTTGTCGACTGCTAGATTAAGGTAAATGGCATCTGAGAGGAGGAAAGTGGTTCTATTTCAGGATCAAGTACTAGACCTCAGAAGTCTCCTGCAGCTTGGAAAACAGCTTAGGGGCTGGACTTGGCATTCCTCCTTTTAGTGTTTGAAAAAGTCAGCTTTAAAAGACCCCTTATTATTTTTATATGTTAAAGGATGAGTACTACCATTATTTTTTGGATAATAGACATTATTATAATAATTATACTAGACTTACATAATTATAACTTTTATGATTGATATCTTTATATATTGTATATATAACATTAATAATTATACATAAAGCAATTATAAATAGAGACATATGTAATAATTATAATAGACTTGTTAGTGAAACTTCTGGATGCCTAAACCATCAGATAGCATGTCACACACACAGAAGCAGAAGTTCACTGAAGCTCTTGTTTAGCCGGTGTGTAAAGACTGTGAATTTCTGGGTCTGTTTCAGGGGTCACTGCTGATTCAAGTTGTTCCCTCTCCTCTGTCCTTGTGCTTGACTGCTAATTTGGGGAACGAGCGCAAATCATTCAGGGTTCTCAACCACAAGGGAAGATTATATTCCATTTGCTTTGCTTAAAAGACATGGTTTTAAACAACCAGAGCAAACAAAAATTTCTGGCTCCCTAAATGGCTTTTCTCTGAAACCCAGCCTCCCCACCCCTACCCTGGTAACATTCCCTTTCCGAGAGTCGAAGAGGTTAAGTTGACCTCGCGGACTTGTCAGATGTTAAAGCCCTCCTACTCCCCGACTAGTTTTTTGGACAATGTGATTAGAAGATTATTTTAAAGTCTGGGACACACGTACCCAACATGACACACGTTTCAGGATGGGGTGAGTCCAGCAAGGACCACAGACATTCACCGAGGAAACGTAGTTTCTGAGATGCTGTTTATGTGCCATTTTCAGCAGCTCAGATACAGGTAACACAATTGTATCTTTGATCTCTTACCATAGTTTAAAAGCAGCCTGTGGATTACCTCTCAGAGCAGAGGCAGCTGCTAGAGGTTGGTGAGTTATTAATGCTCATGGCAGGAAGCATTCCCCCCCTCTGCTGTTCTTCAGATAAAAGATGCATAGAGACGAGCAGCTAAGCCCTCTCCCCGACCTGGTGGGAGCGACTCGGGGACTGTGGCAATGAAATTAAAGTGCACTTTTGCGAGAGTCACCCAGAATTATAGGGCAAGGGAAGCATCATTTCTCTTACCTCATGCTAGTTGCTAGCATGAGGGAGAGTACTGAGTACTGAGAAAACAAGTCTAAAGCCATTCTCTCCTTCCCTTTCCCTGGGTGGTGGGGCGGAGGCGTGGAGGTGGGAAGGGTCAAGATGTTGGCTTTAGAATGGGTCTCCAGCTGAAGAAGGAAGGATGGCGTATTAGTTTGCTCTAGCTGCTGAAACAAATCACCATAATCTTAGCTGAAAACAACACACATTTATCATGTCACCATTCTGGGGGTCTGATGTCCAACACAGGCTAAAATCCTGGTGTTGGTGGGCTGCCTTCCTTTCTGGAAGCTCTCGGGGGAGAATCTGTTTCCTTGCTCACCCGTCATCAGCAGGATTCAGCTCCTTATGGTTGTAGGACTGAGGGTCGGATTCCTTGCTGGCTGTCAGCTAAGGGCAAGGTCCCAGGTTCGAGAGGCGACCTCACTCCTGGGTTCCTGGCATCTTTCTCTATCTTCCAGTCACATCTCCCTGGCATGCTCGTCTATCTTCCTCTTCCATTTTTAAGGGCTCCTATGCTTCCCCAGGGATCACTGGGCTAATGCAGGGTTGTCACCACACCCCAAGGTCCTTACCCTAATCACACCTGTAGAGTCCCTTTTGCCACGGGAGGTAATATATCCACAGGTTCTAAGGATTGGGGTGTGGACATCTTTGGGGGAGCAGGCGTTATTCTGCCACAACAGATGGGTAGGGCCGGAAGGGGCATCGGGAGAGATCAGAGTCCAAGTGGAGGTTGTGTAGTGGCCCCGGCAAGAGAGGATAAGAATGCTGATGGCTCTGTACACAACCCTCGGGGGCTGTGTCAGCGTGTGGGGCTGGACAAGGCGTCCGGCTCCCTTCTCTTTGTCCCTCCGGCTCCATTATGCCTTGGTGAGGCTCTCAGGAGAGAGCTGCAAAGCAGAGGGCTGGTCATCAAGAGGCTGCAGGGTTTTCATGGCACCTGGCCTTTAGCCCCGACCCTGACGTTCCTCTCCAAGTGACAGGTTGAGGCAGAGGAAGGCGCCGGGGAGGGCGGGGTGGGCTACACAACGGGGAAGGGGAGGTCAGGGGATTTGGGACCCTCCTTTCCATTTTGAAAGCACACGGTATGCCAACGAGGCGATAAATAACGGTCTAAGAAAACAAATGAACACACAGACACATTTTGAGGCTCCAGTGAAGAGAGCAGTTCTCCAATCTTTTTTTTTTTTTTTTCTTTAATAGCTGGAGCTCCACATGAAGGAGAAGAGAGAAGACATTCAGATCAAGTGGTCCTTCATCAGCGCGCCAGAGATGGCCATTACGATCCAGCCCAAGGCACCGGGGGAGGTCAGTCCGTGAGTTACTGTGATTCCTCCCTCGTGTATGTGCAAACATGGCACATTATGACCACCTGCTCTGGGAGACGGAGCCTCTGATTAATGCGTGTCTGATGTGTGATCCCGGGGAATGCACAGGGCACTGATGGGGCAACGTTGGTGGGTGGGGTGGGGGGTAGGGGAGGTGGGGAGGGCCTTCCGTGGATTTAATGCCAGCTCTCACCTGGGCTGCACCTGCAGTCACCTGGCAGCTTTTAAAAATCCTGAAGCCTGCCCCGTCCCCCAGGCAGGTTTAATTGGACCGGGGATTTTTTAAAGCACTTGTGTGCAGCACTTGTGTGCAGTGGTTGAAAACCATGGCAGTGATGGAACCTAGGTCTTCCTCACCGTTCTATCACCCCTGACCCTCAGACGCTTGCCTTCACTGTGAGGGCGCTCCACTCGCCTACAGCTCAGCCTGAGTCCAAAGCCTGGCTTCCAAGGCCACCACCTCCTTTCTCTCCACAGCTTTTGCAAAGCTGCATCTCAAGTCTGAAGGTGATCTCCCCGCTTCCTGTGGTCTTGGGGGTGTGAGGAAGTGAATTTGGGAGCAGGAGGGGCCTGCTGAGTCACGTGGGTGCTGTCACTTTCAGTTGCTGGAAAGATTGTTCAAAATTTAATCATTTGTCCATAAATATTATAACTGTTTGTGCCTTGATATAGGTGTAGGCAGTTTGTTTTTAAGACTAAGAAGTTTGAATTGTAATTCTTTTCCCTTGCATACGTCAGAAGTGGAATTGTTGCCTGACCGTTTAGTTGTACAAAGTACACATGTTAAGTCTTTCCCTAGTCACTGGTTTATTTTCTTTTTCTCCTTCCCGCCCACGTTTGCATCTGCTTTCCCCCACATGGCACTGCTTTTTCAGGCCTACAGTACACACAGAACGGTTCTGTAAACTGCTCCCCTGCCACCTCTGACATCAGACCTTCCAGAGTTCAAGATTGCTCTGCTGGTCTTCATAGCAGAGTGTATCCCGCCGCGGGGGTACTGAGTTCTGTGCTCAAAAACTACTCAAATTAAGTGTTTTCCTCTGTGTGGTTACGTTACCAACTTGATGTGAGTTAATGTAAGCAGATGTAAGCATTTGCTTCTGTTAGTACAGTTTCAGGTTTTGTCCCCCATCTTTGTTGATTTACATATTTTTTGAACGTGCAGAATATTAACATAGTTCAACAGTCAAAATTACATGAACTATTGTGTGCAGAAGTCCAGTCTCCATCCCTCTCCCCTCCACCCCATCCATCCCCTGCTCTCTGCTCGCTTGTCTCTTTCGTTTTCGTTTACCCATCCTAGGTTTCTTTTTGCAAAATGGACCTTATTGCCCCATTCTTAACCCACTCAGTGGCATGCTGTATGCAGTCTTCACACCTTGCTCCCCACAAGGCCCTGTACATTTCTCTGCCAACCATGGGCTCCCCGTATTAATGAGAAGCATGACTTTCCCAATGAAGTAATCCTGTGGGATTAAACCAGCCCCTTGGAGCTGGGTCCTGTGGGCTTAGTAACCCCTTGGGCCCCTGGCGGTTGAGGTGGCATGGGGGCAGGGGGACAGCTATAAAGGAAGGTCCCCAAGTCATCTGCTCTGCGGATCTAAAATGTGATGGACCCTGAGCACCCCAGAACCCATCTTTCCCCCTTGGTTTCCTCCTCTGTAAAGTGAGGAGAAATGGGCGGGTTAAAAAAGATAGAAATAGATAAACCAAGTGCAGCACAGCCATACAATGGACTATTCTTCAGTCATAAAAAGATTGGAGTACTAATATGTGCTAGCTTATGAATGAACCTCGAAAACATTGTGCTAAGTAAAAGAAGCCAGACATAAATGACCATGTCATATGATCCCATTCCTATGAAATACCCAGAATACACAAATCCATGAAGATGCAAAGCAGATTAGTGGCTGTCAGGGGCTGTTGCGGGGAAGGATTGGGGAGTGACTGCTAATGAGTAAAGGGTTTACTTTGGAGGTGATGGAAATATTTTGGAACTAGATAGAGGTGATAGTTTTACAACACCGTGTATGTATGTACTAAACACCACTGAAATGCATACCTTAAAATGGTTACATTTATGTTATGTGAATTCACCTCATTTTAAAAATAAGTGTATCAAGAACGTATTGCAATAAGAGAAAGATGATGGCAGAGCGGTTCTCAGTGCAGACCCTGGAGCCTTAGTGCCTGGGCTTAACTCTCAGCTCTGCCACTTATGAGCTGCGAGACCCCACACATGTTAATTAATTTCTCTGTGCCTCAGTTTCCTCGTCTGTAAAATGGGGATGATGATTTTCAAGGTGGTTGTGGGGATTCAACTAGTTAATATGTGTAAATGCGTAGCATCGAGCCTGACACATCCTAAGAGTGACGTAAATGTGAGCCATTTCGATTATTATTAGGTTAGAGTTCCTGGCAGAGAGTAGATTTTCAATAAATGGCAGATTTGGCCTAAGTTTGCTGTAACAAGGCCTGGCCAGCTGGTTGTCCTTGGGATACCACAGACCAATTTCTGAAATCACTTCCAGCCCCGCAAGTTGGAAGATTTTTCAGTAGGTCTGTGGTCCTGGTGGAAATCAAGTCCTGCCGGTGTCCATCCCCCTGCGCAGCGGGGGCTGGAGCCCCACAGTGGGGACGTTTACACCAGAAGTGGCGAGGGGCACCGAGGGCCCTGGAGCCGTCAATGGCAGAGCCAGAATCATGGCCCGGCGCTCACCACACCGCAGCTGCTCTCCTGAAACCACGGAATGATGGCGTGGATGCCAGCAGAGCTGGCAGAGTTTGCCGTTTTCCTTTAGCAAGTGTCCAGCCAGATCCAGCTTTTAAGAGTTCAAAACAAAAGCTATTATATTTAAACAAGGCTTTTAACTGAGATTTTAAAAACTAGATCCTCCTTGCTTAAAAAATGAGAGATAAGGCATGCAGAAAAGTGCACATATTGTAAGCGCGCAGCTCATTGAAGCTTTCACACACTGACCGTTCGTGAGAACCCAGCACCCAGCTCAACAAACAGAGCAGGGTCAGTTCCCCAGAAAACCCCCTCTACCCGCTTCCACTCACTACCTGCAGCCCCCGCAAAGGGTAACCGTGCTCCTGACTTCTAACATGTATCAGTTATCTATGCTTGCAACTAATAATTACCTCAAACCCAGCAGCGTGAAACAACACACATTTACCTCATAGTATCTGTCGGTCAGTCCAGGCTTAACTGGGTCCCCTGCTTGGGCTCTCATGGGCTGTCATCACGGTCTGGGCTGACTGCCCTTCCTAGAGCTCGGGATCCTCTTCCAGTCTCCTATGGTTGTTGGCAAAACTCGGTTCCTTGTGGTTGTAGGACTGAGGTCCTCAGTTCCTTGATGGCTGTGGGCTGGGGCTGCTCTCAGCTCCTTGAAGCCCTGCAGTTCTGTGCCATGTGGCCCCCTCACACGTGGAAGCTGACTTCTTAGAGGTTAGCGGGAGAATCTCTTGCTCTGGTTTGCTAAGAGGGAGTTGTATATAACATAACCTTTGGCCATCACATCACTTTGCCGTATTCCGTTGGCTGGAAGCAAGTCACAGGTGCCACCTCGCCTCAAGGTGAGGGGATGATGCAGAACATGACTCGTTGAGGGTCATCTTAGAATTCTGCCCACAAGCAGCATTAGCTTAGTTTTGCCTGTTTTGGTACTTTAAATAAAGGAATCTTGCAGTACTATGTATGTGTTTTTCTGTGTTTGTTTTCTTTCACTTAACATTATGTCTGTGAGATTCATCTGTGTCATTGTGTGTGCTTGTACATTGTTTGTGCTCATTGCCCTGTGGTGTTCCGTTGTGTGACTGCACCATAACTTGTGTATCTGTTCAGGTATTGATGGATACTTAGGTAGTTTCCAGTTTGGAGTCATTATGAATAGTGGTGCTGTGAACATTCTAGAACACATGAGCGCGTTTCTGTTGGGTATTAATTATTGTAGCCTTATAGAGCTTGACATCTGGTGATGTAAGTCATCCTGCTCTGTTATTCTTCTGCAAGCTTGTCTTCATTTTTATTGACCCTTTCCATTTACTTGAATACCATTTATTTTTTTTCCTCTTATTTTTTTTGATGTGGACCATTTTTAAAGTCTTTATTGAATTTGTTACATTATTGCTTCTGCTTTTGTTTTTTTTTTTTGTTTGTTTTTTTTTGGCTGCAAAGCGTGTGGGATCTTAGCTCCCCAACCAGGGATCGAACCCGCAACCCCTGCATTGGAAAGTGATGTTTTAACCACTGGACCACCAGGGAAGTCCCTTGACTACCTTTTAATTAAAAAAAAAATCAATCAAACATCAGGCAAGAAAGAAAAAACATGTGCCTATATGTTTACGGGAAAGGACTGAAAAGATAGCCACAGAAATGTTAACACATGTCTATGTTGCACATGTCTTATCTTTAACTTAAAAACAAGGAGGATGAATGACTTCTGAGATCGACAAAGATAAGAATGAGTGAGCGTCTCACTGTCCTAGTCTGATCTCCTGGAGCCCTGGTGACCCCAAGTCTGTTTCGTCCCAGGGACATCCGGAGAGCCATGCATTTGCTTGCCCACTTGTCCACGTGCCTGGTTACGAGATGGTTTGGTGACTCCCTCCTCTTTCGGCAGGACCAGGCGGTTGGGGCAGATGCAGTCTCTGAAAGTCTCAAGGATATTTTGAAGCACCTGGTTAGCTCTGCCTCCCCATCAGTGGTTCTGAGCACAAAGCCTACGGATGTGAGGGAAGTTCAGGTAAACCAGTTCACGGGGTGTGGGTGCTTCATGACCCCCTGAAGGACCGCGGTCCACCCGCTTGGAGAATTTGTGTGCATTTCCCATGCTCGCTCCCCACCCCCGCACCTTGCCTCTGCCCACCCCTGTCGTGGTAGAGCTTGCTGGTGGGTGATGACCATGGTCTGGGGCAAAGCTCTGAGTTCAGGGCACAGGGTTCCGAAGCCCCACGGGAGGGAAGGAAGAGGTGTCCGGCCCACTCAGCAGAGTCCAAGCCGAAGTAGCCCAGATCCTCTCCTTTTAGGGACCAGAACTTGACTTTTTGCTGTGCCCCCAGAGCCTGTTGTCTGGGATCGCACCCTTCCAGAACTGAGGTACCTGGGAACTGCCCCGAGGCAGGCAGAGGAAGCACACTGGACCCACAGACTTTTAGCCCAGGACGGGGACAGCCTCCGTCCACACTGCCTCTTGGGGGTCTGTCGCCCTCAGGCAGTGTGGACACATGAGGCCATCTCCTCTGTGGGGTCCTTCCCATGCTGACGACCCCCCTCCCCATTCTGGGGCCCTCCCCACCGCCTGATTAGGTGCTAATTCTCTGGCTAAATTCACGTCCAGGGCATTCGCCCAGGACAGCCTCCCTGGGCTTGGTCCCGCACATCTCTTTTGGCGACACATCTAAAAACCTTGGCTTGAGGTGAATTAATTCTCCCAATCATGAGGAGATCTTTTCGTGATGACTCTGCAAAACATACATTTACAGTCCCTAAAGTTATTTTTCCTATGTCTTTCCAGTATTTTTTTGTGGCATAGTAGAATATCCACTGTTATTATATAGTGGGTGGTGAAGTCATTGTGAAAGTATAACTTTTTTTTTTTTTTAAGTCTTTATTGAATTTGTTACAATATGGCTTCTGTTTTTTATGTTTTGGTGTTTTGGCCAGGAGGCATGTGGGAGCTTAGCTCCCTGACCAGGGATCGAACCCTCACCCTCTGCCTTAACCCTGGACAGCCAGGGAAGTCCCTAAAGTATAACTTTTAATATGATCTTTTGATGCAGGCTCTTGGTCTCTGGTTCCCGTTAGGGCATCACCACTGTGCCTGTGTAGAGCCTGGAGACAAAATCTCTTTGATTCACTGCACAGATATCAGGGGATCACAGTGCTTTGTGGTTCGCCCTGGGTGCTGAAGGTTATCAGAACATAAGAAACCTGATGCAGCAGAAGGGGCATCTGAGTAAGCAGACAAGCAGAGGGAGGGGTTTGTGGGCGTGCGTGCACCGTTCTCAGGGGTGTGCCGCCGGGTGGGGCTCGGCCCCAGAGATTGGGGGTCAGGCCAGGCTTCCCAGGGGTGAGAGCAGAGGCTTGGCCGTTCTCTCTTTCAGTAATTCTATCCTGGTGGCTTAGTTCAAATCAGAGGTGCCTGTTTTGGATATGACTATACCTTTTTAATGTCAAAATTTGAGAAACTTCACAAAATAGTACTGCCTTTTTAGAATACATTGATTCAGAAAATAAAGGGACCAAGACTACTATAAATTCAATAATGCTTTTAAATAAATTTGTAGAGTGTATGTATCAAAATAACACGCATATTATATTAGGGTACTCTAGAGAAACAGAACCAATGGATGTGTGTGTGTGTGTGTGTGTGTGTGTATAAAATAGCCTCCATAACTGCATGAGCCAATTATATATTTATGTATAAACTATATATATTTATATATATAAGGAGACTTATTCTAGGCAGTTGGCTCATGCCAGAGGCTGACAAGCCCCAAGAGTTGCAGGAGAAGCCAGCAGGCTGGGACCCAGGAGAGCTGATGTTTCCACTCAAGTCCAAAGACAGGGAAAAATGGATATCCCGGCTCTAAGGCAGTCAGGCATGAGGAATTCCCTCTTATTTGAGGGAGAGTCAGCCCTTTGTTCTATTCAGGCCTTCACCTGATTGGACGAGGCCCACCACACTAGGGAAGGCAATCTGCTTTACACGGTCTGTTGATCTAAATGTAAATCTGAGGCAGAAACCTCCTCGCAGACATACCCAGAATCCTGTCTGACCACATGCCTGGGCACCCCATGGTCCAGTCAAGTCAACACATGAGATTAGCCATCACGCGTACACAGTTGAGAAAACATTGCATCTCCACCCCAGACATGTGGGCTGCTCTGTCCCCAGTGCTCAGGGACCTGGATCTTGAGGACTTCTGGGGTTACTTCTTGGCCTCCCAGCACCTGCAGCTCACAGTGGGCAAGACCCTGGCTCAGAATAATGTTTTCCAGGTGGTGACCTAAGAACACTACAGTCGCTTGAGATGTTAGTAAGCTTCCCCCCCAAAAGCCCTCTGAGGTCAAATCAGCTCTGAGGATCCCTCCCTGGAAGGCTCTCGCTGTGCAGAGGCCTGTGATGTCTCGGAGAAGCTTTTCCAGGATTCCCAAACGTTTGTACCTAAGGAGCCCCTTGTAAATAACACTCGTAGCCATGAGTGGGAGGAGGAAGCTAGCTTGAGAAAGGCTGGTCTGAAGGTGAGGCCCCACGAGCTTGGGGAGGCTCTCTGTTGGAAACACCTTGATGCCCATTTGAGGATACGGTGATGAAGCAGACTCCAGGGGCACCTGCCCCTGCTTTGTCCCTAGCGTGACACCTGGATGACACTTAGATCCTCCCCACGTGAGTGGCAGGCCTGCCAGGAGGTGGGAAGTAGCCAGTGTCCTGGCTGGTGTCACACTTAGTGCTGGTGGGCAGCGGGCCCCTGCATCCCAGGGAGGGCGCCCCACTCTGTCTCAAGCTCCTGCCCTGGGTCACGCGTGGCCCCTTCTCCGCCCACAGTGAGATTCAGGGGAGTCCTCTCTGGGTGAACGCTCAACTCCCTCGCTTGCTTTCTGTGGGATGTACAGTGCTCCCAAGCAGGGGAAGCAGCTGTGGGTGACCGGGACCCTCCCTCCCCAGTTGTTACGGAGCAGGCCTGGGGCCAGGCTCCCTCTGAAGGTTTTCCTGAAGGTTCCTTCCCTGTAACAGGTGTCCAGCGGCCACTCCCTCTTTCCCACGGCTCACTGTGCTTTGTTTTCCTTTCTGCAGCATCTGCAGCGCACTTCATCTACTCAGGAATCCTGCCCTCCCAAACCTCCAAGGGCTCATGAGCTCAAACTATTGGTGAAGAATATCCGAGCCTCGCTGATGAGCCATCCTGGTGCTTCAGGTGGGTGATGGCGCTGCAGGGACACCCAGGTGAGGGCAGGGCACCCGGCCGGCTGTGGATGTGGCCGTCGGCAGGGTGAGCAGAGGGGAGGAGGTGCCTTGTGGGTTGTCCGTGGCCTTTGCTTCCTCCTGTGGAAGGGGGTGCCACGTGGGGGGATCATGGGTGTCCGGCGGGCTTTGGGTCCACCGGGGACCCTGAGTTGCCCAGAGACACTGCTGTGGAGACAAGACAGAAACATTGCAGAGCCGGTGACTCTTTCTCGGTGGTTCCGAGTCACTGCCGAGACCCCGGATGCCGAGTAGCCTGGGACCGGACACATCTTTCCACTGTGGTGTGGTTTTGGCTAAGAGTAGCCATGAGTTCTTTGTATTGTCTGAGAACATCGGGGTTACTTATGATTATTTGTGGGGAGTTTCCTCCCGTTCCAGAAGTGCAGGTAGAACACACTGAGCTACCTAGAAACTCTGCGAATGAAGCTGGGTATGGGTGGTGTTTTGGTAACTCACACCTCGCCCCCTGAGGCCACGCCGCTTAGCAGCCGGGAGGGGCTCCCGGGACCCAGTCGGCCAGGGTTGGGGGTCCCAATTTCTAACCTCTGCCAGCAGGTCCCCATCTGAGTCGGAGTCTCTCCTTGAAAGTGACTGTGGTGATTAGTAAGATGATGTGTGTAGAACACCGAACACCACCTGGTACACGGTAAAGGGCCAACACATTCCAGTCCTTTACCATTGATTATTGATTACACAGTATATTCACGGCTTTCTGCCATGGGGCAAGCATTGCCTCGAAGCAGACACAACTGTTCACTAGTGAAATGTCCTGTTATCTGGATCAAATACCTCAAAAAGTTTTGACTGAGCTGAGTTAGGTATAAAAACCTACATCTTTGTAAGAGGGAAGTGGGTTCTCTGTGAGGTATCCCCAAATTTAGCAGTTACCCCAGATGCCCTTCCTTTTCCAAGCTGTTAGTCTTGTCCAAAGTGGGGCCCACATCCCTGCTGGAGTAATGTTGCCCCCAGGGAGGGCTCCCACCAGAGAGCTGTGCCCACAGTCAGAACCGAGGGGGGAGCAGGGGCACTTGGGGCAGCCCGGGGCTATGGACATCCAGTGAGAATAGAATCTGTAACCCCAGATGAGGTGCTTTGAGAGTTTGTAAATGGCAAATGAAAGGAACACTGGACCCTCTGAGCCAAGGGTCCAGTGAGCCAAGACCAGACATTTAATTCAGCCTTTCTTTTATATGCAACTAGAAAACAAAAATAAAAGCCAATACGGTGCCCCTCTGTTTGATTACAGGCAACATTAACCCAGTATGTGTAGTTCAGCTGAATGATCCCGTCCAGAAGTTCTCCAGCACCCTCTTGAAAAACACTACCACCCTCACTTGGGAAGAAGAATTCACCTTGTGCGTAAGGGGCCCGGGTTTCCATGCCCACACCTACTCAAGACTGCGAAATTCTAAAACCATTCTGCAGCACTGTTCATACAAAAGAAGGGAGGGAGGGAGGAAGGAAGGGAGGGAGTGAGGGAGAAAAAAAGAAAATATAAAAAGTTAAAAAGAAGTATATTAAGCGTCTGAGGAAGCTGTAAGTCAGACATGGATTTCTTTTTGAAGGCAGCTCTTAGTATCGATTCACTCCTCACCAACACACCCACGCCCTGCTGTGACGAGAGATCTGTTGTTGGGCCTTCCACTTGCTTTAGAAACACACACCATCCAGAGCAGAATGGAAGGAAACTTCTGATTGATACCAAAATCTGACAAAGAGAACGGAAAAAGGGAAAATTATAGACCACTTATAAATTATGATGTAGGAATTCTGAGTAATGTATTATCAAATAGAATCCAGTAGCACATTAAAAATAATACACCAAGACCAACTGAGTTCATACCGAAAATGCAAGGATGGTTTAATGTGAGGAGATCTATTAATGAAATCCACTGTGTCACTAGATCAAGGGAGAAAACAAACTTATTATTTCTCTATATGCCCAAAAGATATTGTGACATTTAATAACCATTTCTAATTTTTAAAACTTAATTAGAACAAGATTTATGGTCACTTTTTTCATAAGATTAAAAAAAAAAAATCACTGTAAGTGATAAGTAGTAGGAACAGTCCCGCTAAAGTCAAGAGAAGGATACCCACTGTTTTGTTCTAGAAGTACTAGTTAATGCAATTAGATAAGAAAAAGAAATAGTACACAAGTAGTGGAAAGGAAGAGGCAAAACTAATCATTACTTGGAGATAATATTATTGCATACTTAGACTACTCCAGAAAATCAATTGAAACTATTTGAAATAATGAATATAGGGTAGAAATAATAATATTATAAAAACTAATATAAATAATATTTCAGTAAAGTAGCTGAGTACAAAAATACAGAAATCAATCACTTTCTGGTACGTAAACAATAAATAATTAGAAAAAGTAATGGAAGAAGGTGTCCCATATATAATATAAAGAGCCTTTATAAATTATTAATGAAAATATGGGCACTCTCTTAGAAAACTGGGCAAAATTTCTGTACTAGAAAAGCAAAAGTAAGAACTGTAGATAGCTAGAAACATCTGAAAAGATGTTCAATCTCAGAAATAGCTAAAGTAATGCAAACTTAAACAAAAGAGATTGTTTTTCACCTTACAGGTTGGTAAAGAAAAAGTGCGAAAGGCCAGTGGAAATACTGTATATATTAGAATAATCATTCTGGAAGTCATCAATATGTATAAAAAAAGAAAATCTCTTATATGCATGTACCTTTTGATTGGCAATTGCTCTTTTCCTAAGGAAATAACCACACAGTGTGTGCAAAGATATATGTGTGAGGATATTTATCTCAGGTTGTTTATAATTACAAAATATTGGAAACAACCCATTATTAAGGGTTGGTTATTAAGGAATTGGCTGAATAAAATCTCTTAAGGCCAGATAGTGGAATACTAGACACCTATTAAAAAGGATGTTGCTCTGTAGTTATTGACATGGAAAGATGTCCATGATATCTTAAGTGAAAAAAATAGGTTACAAAGGAGGAGGGAGGTATGTTATGTTCTATATTTGTTTTCAGACAATTATATGGCTATGTCTTTCAATACAGTACCTACTAGCCACATGTAGCTCTTTAAATTTCAATTAATTAAAAGTAAACAAAATTAAACCCAGTTCCTTAGTTTGCAGTGGCCTCATTTCAAGTTCTGAATAGCCGTATGTGGCTAGTGGCCACCGAATTTGATAGCAGCTCTACAGAACATTTCCACCATCATTCAGAAAGTCCCATTGGATAACCCTAGGAGACTAGTCACCAAATATTAACAGTAACTATTTCTGGATGGTGAAGTTGCAGATAATCTTTGTATTTTGGTTATATATCTCTGCACTTTCTTAAATATTGATGGTGATTTGCATTCCTTTCTATCATCAGGAAAAAAAATACTATTTCAAGAAAATAGTAAAGCATTTTTAAGGATTCATGGCCCTTCTTCCTTTCCACAGTGAGTTGAATGCCAAGTCAAGGGAGTTGCACCTGCAGATTTCAGAGGATGGGCAATCCTCAGAAGGTGGGTGGTCAGTAGGCGGACGGAGACCCCGCTCTCTGGAAGGGTCATCCAGCGGCCCTGACCAGGGCCTTGGGGTGGGGAGGGCGGGAGACCCAGCAGAGCCTCGGCCCCTCCCCCTAAGCCACTCCAGGTCTTCCCAAGGGAATGTTTGGTTGAAAGTCCATTCTGTTATTAGCAAGGTCAAACATTGTGGGAAAGAGTGTATTCAACTGGTTCTTTTCTTTTTCTTTTTCTTTTTTTTTTTTTAAACAAATATCCAAAATCTTTTATTCAACAGTTCTTGGCTTAGAGCAGTTCTCAACCCTCTTAGCCTTAATGGACCTTTTACTTTTTTCTTTTCTTCAGTTTTTAATTGTGTTGATACATATAACTTAAAAGTTACCATCTTAGCAATTTTTGAGTGTAGAGTTTAGTGGTATTAAGTGCATTCACATGGTTGTGCAACCATCACTGCCATGCATCTCCAGAATTCATCTTACAAAACCAAAACTCTGTCTGCATTAGACACTCACTCCCCAGGCCCCTCCCCCAGCCCCTGGCCCCCACCCTTCTTCTCTCTGTCTCCATGAATTACAGCTGACTTTTCCGTATAGAATAAGCCACAGCAGCTTAACTTGGACACATGCTTTAGATACAAGTCAGCAACAAATAGAGGTAAAAATCACTAAAGTGAACATGGACCTGTGTGTGTATGTGTGTAAATCAGTAGTTTCAGTATTTGTTAGGTTTTTAAAAATCCCTATGAACGTACCAAAATTGGGAGAGGTGACCCTTCCCTGGCTTATTCAGCTGTGAAACCAAGCCATCTGGTTACCTCCTAAAGTTACAGAGGCATGGGAAAAAACAATTCAAGCTCCTAGTTATTAGCAAGGATTTTTGAGGCACTTTCCCTGGTTCTGTAGTCTAGAGATAACTCAGATGCTCCTGAGATAAGAACTGACATTCCAAGAGAGGGCGTGTGGTCTGAACACAGGGCGGAACCACTGTTTGCCTAATCCATTCCTGGGGCACCACCCCCACTGGCTCCATTGGAATTTCATTCCAGTCCAGCTTGATGGGATCTATGAAATTTCAAACTTAAAAAAAAAACCAGAACAAACAACAACCATATAACCTTTACTCAGGCTCATATATTTTTAACATTTTGCCCCATTTCCTTTATCATTTGTACTCACAATTGCTGGTTGCTCTCACTTTGCTCTCTGTCTGCACACACACACGCACACACGCGCGCACACGCACGCACGCACACACACACACACGCACGCACACACACACGCACACGCGCACACACACACACACACACACACACACCCCGAGGGTAAATGTGCACCATGTGAGTGTAAGTTTCGGGCATCCTGGCCCTTTACCCTAAATTCTTTAGTGCGTATTTCCTAAAAGTAGGGATATTATTTGTCCACAGCACAGTTACCAGCTTCCTGAGTTACATTGGTCCACTTCTTTACTGCCCAGATTCCAGTTTCCATCAGCCAAGCCCCTGAGGTCCTTCCTAGCGGTATTTCCCAGTCCTGTGTAGGATCAGATACTACCTCTTGATCGTCACATCTGTAGCCTCCCTTGGTCTGGAACAGTTCCACAGCCTTCCTTTGTCTTTTATGACCTTGACTTTTCTAGAACGTTCTGAAACGGGAGCATTTCCCAGTGAGCGGGGCGCGTGTCCAGAGTTGGTTCTGGTTGCCGCCGCTTGCGGGCGTCCTGTTCCCATGGAGACACCCCCGATGCTCCCTGCTTGTCCCCTGTCTCTTTAGCTCTGTTGGCGATGACGACTGTCCCCTTGGATTTGTTCAAGAAGCAGCCTTCTGGGCCACAGAGCTTTACGCTGACCAGCGGGTCCTCCTCGGGCAGCTCAGCATTGGGTTCGGTCACTGCAGAGGTATGACGTCATTCTCTACGATGCCAAGGCCCAGCTCGACCCACTTGAGAAAAGGGGCATCTTCATTTATGTCTGTCAGAGTCTTGCTCTCGCTTCAACATAAAGCAAGAAGCTTGTCCGAGACCTGATGTTTCCTCCCAGGCATTTCTAGACGTGAATGGGATGCTTCCTGCCCAGGGTTGTGTTTCATTGTCTACCTGACATAACTTTCCATGATGCCCTTTCACGCAGGCCTAACCCAGAAAGGGCTCTTTTATTTCGTTTGGTCCTCCAGCTTTTGTTCCCATCATTATGTGCTGAGTGGCTGGGTTTGAGCCTGGATCTCATCATCCTGTGTCAGTTCTGGGGAAATCGGTTAATTATAAGTTACTTGTGATACTAAGCGACAGCTAAAGAAATCAGAGGTTATTGAAAGGCAGGCAGCGTGCCACGGCGGGGTGTCCGTCTGCACTGACTACAAGGCATGTAACCAGCCCTCTCTGCAGTTTTCTTACATCGAACCCGGTGAAGCGAAATCCTGGCAAATGCCTCCACCTGTTCCTGCTGCAAAGATAGAAAAAGACCGCACGGTGATGCCGTGCGGGACCGTGGTCACTACTGTCACTGCCGTGAAAACCAAGCCTCGCTTCGATGCAGGGAGGGCGTCCCCGCTGAGCTCCGGTGAGTTTCCTCCCTGCAGGAACTCTGAAGTCACGCCTCCCCTGTAAACGTCTTGCCTCTATAAACTGCAGAGCGCTGTAGGCTGCAGGATTATCTGTAAGAAAATGTCCTGGTACGGGAAGAATGGTAATTGGCAAGGCTTCTGCATAGCTTTTTTTTTCAGACAATTATCTTTCTGTCTTGTCAGACACATGACATGCCAAAGCAAGGTTCAAACCTGTAGTGAATTCTGAAGCTAAAATCTAGATACTAGATGAAATATCTCGTTACATTAAGTACTCCATGACGTTTACGTGGGGACAGCACACTATCTTGAAACATTAGATGTGCGCAGCCAACATAGAGTTTCTTATGTTAAAAATCATTCATTCGAAGGCTTGATGTGCAGTCATTTTAGATCTAGCCGAATTCTGTACCTGTCCCCATAGCCACTGCCCTGGAGACAACTTCTGTATAAGTGTATGATTTATTATTTTTTAAAACTTATAATGTGTTCCTGCCTGTACAAAAGTATTATCATCCCAGAATAAATCACTTGGCACTGTTCTTGAATGCAAAACAGAAAGTGAAATTCCGGTTTAATTAAAAGGTTTCTGAAATTTTATTTAAACCTGGGCTTCCAATGCCCGTCTTGGGCATTCCTCCCCTCCCCAAAAAAAGAATCAGAGAGGTTGTTAAAAATATCTTAAGGTTTGCCTCTTAACCTTTTTCAACTGCATGAAGTAGAGTTGAAGTGAGGTGTGATTTCACTTTCCGGTAACTGTAATGGTCAGACAGCTTTCGGCGGGCTGTTGTAATCAGGGTTTCTCCCGGGCAGAATCTCCCCTGAGAACACCTGTCAAGGTGAAGGTCATCGAGAAGGACATCTCCATCCAGGCCATCTCCTGCCACGGCGCCCCCGTCAGCAAGATGTTCTCTTCCTCAGATACAGGTAACGCAAGGCCACTCGAGATGGTCCCCGCTCAGCTCCTTCAGGCTCTGCCCTCGAGCCCCGCATCTGGTGAGAAGGACGCTTTTCCTTTTTAGAGTCTGGGGAGAGGTGTTTTAATATAGTAAGCGAGGAACTAGAAGGAGAAAAGGGAAATGCAGGTCGATGGGAGACCAGGGGTGGCGTTGGCATCCCTGCCTTAAGTTTTAGGGAACACTTGGACAAAATAAGCACAAAAAGCCAGCTTGTGCGTCACTGTGCAAAATTTCTGAATGTTATTTTTTCTCTTGTTCAACGTACTAGTTAACACGGATGTCATAAAATAAGCAGGACTCAGGGGACATAATCATAAAGGCAATTTATTTTGTCCCCCACCGTCCCCTGAAACCTGCTTAATAGGATTCGTTTCCCCTGGAACTCTGGATGCAGATTTCCCACTTTCATGGCCGCTTGTGTCACTGTCTCTTGGAATCAGAGCATAATCTAAATTTGGGGGTTAAATTTTCTCCCTTCGCTCACGTGTGACCTGCAGGCTGAGAAGGGCCGGGTGGGCAGCTTCTCCCCACCCCCGTCCCCTGAGTCCTGTGTCTGATCCTGCCAATGTCCAGGAGAGGACGGGGGGAGCAGGCAGTGGGCACGCAGCTCTCGTTTGATGGCTGCTGTCTTGGGATGGCCGTGTGTCCTCTGAACCTGGCGGAAGTGGAAAACTGCCTCTTTCCCTGGGGGAGCTTCCCTGGTTGTTTAGAAGTTGCAGGGTCCCCCCAACTGCAAAATCCTAGACAGAAGCAAGCTTCCCTCATTGGCCGCTCCTGGGGGCCCTTTCTCAGCTCTGCTTTGTACCACGGGGGCCCCTTCACCCCGGGCTGACGTCCCCGCTGTGGTTCCACCTCTGGTCTGTGGGTGCTGGCGCCGGCCCGCACCGTGCAGCCAGGAGCCCTGCAAGCTTGCTTCCTCAGGCCCAGCTGGCGCCTGGCCGGGCTCGCTGAGGACGGACAGAAGCTCTGGGCTCAGCGACCCCCCGACTGGTGTCCCAAGGCCTGGGACTCACAGCGCAGCCCTCTCCCCAGGTGTCCTCACCACGTCCCGCTCTTCCCCCCGCGTCGGCAGCCGCAGAGTTCTCAGCCGCTTGGTCCCTCGCCGCCGCCTTGGGAAATGGAGCATCTGTGTTTTTACAGAGATTTTAACAGTATCTTACATCCAGCGATTCCTAAAGGATTTCTTCCATTTTATCACTTCCAACAGGCCTAGTTTCTTGAAAGCAAATCCACCTCTACTTCCGAGAAAGATGCTGGGCTGGCCTTCTCTTAAAGGTCTTTCCAAACCCTCCTGGCATTGACCTAGACATTTTCTAGGAAGTTCTAAGTTGAGAAATTTTTTTCTGTACAAAAAAATTCTCAGGAAGTAAAATTTCCTTTACTACTTTGAGTTGATATCATAAATTTTTTTGTTGTTTAACTGAAAGTTATCATAAAATTTTATGTGTATATGTTTACCAAAAAAAGTTGATCTTCCTTTTGTGGGATATCAGTGTACGCTTTAAGTCGTTAAAATATATATACACACACACACACAAAAATGTAGCATCTGTTGTCAGCAGGCCGAGGCCAAACTGAGAAAAAGTTCCTGGTAACCTCCTGCCCCTTAATCCCATTGTCCTTTTCATTTTCCTGCAGCAGCAGACACCTTAGTGTGAGTTCCAGCATCAGCTCTGAGTGGGAGAGACCTGGCCGGGCATCTCAGCTCCGCCGCCCACCTGGCTGTCTCCTACCTGCCCCATTTCTCAGATGGAAACTGAAAGGCACCTCCCTCAGAGGGCTTGGGGTTAGTTACCTGAAATAATGTGCACGGAGCTCTTTGCAGGGCGCAGGTCCGTGTTAAGCACTCCCCGGATGTTGGCCCAGGTGTGGAATTAACCCTGGGAAGAAGCAGCTTCTGTGAACCAGCCCTCGGTCGCCCTGAACACTAGTTTTTGTGTTCGACCACTCCTGGGAGGGCCAGGGAGTAGCTGCGCTGCCTTTCAAAGTTCACAATCTCCCCAAAGCTCAGAGGTTTCTGTTTTTCACCTCAATCGAGTCATATTTACATTCATTAAAGTGCATGATTTGAAGCGCACACCTCGGTGAGCGTGTGTAACCACAGAGCATCAGCTCCAGACCCAGGCATCACCTGTCCTGCTCGTAAAGTCTCCCCAGAACCCAGCCGTGGACACTTTTACGTCCGGTCTCTGCTTCCTAGCTTCCAAGTCAGCGTGGAGTACTTGTGACAGGCCGGCTGCCCGCAAAGTCACTGCCTGGCCCTTTACAGAAAATATTTGCCAACCCCTGCTTAAAGACCAAATCCGTCACCCCGGAAGTTCCTGTCAAAGCCTCAGATTTTGTTAATGTGCTTCACGTCCGCTTTTCCTCCGGCAGAGCTACTGGTGCTGAACGGTGCCGACCCGGTGGCCGAAGTCGCCATCCGACAGCTCAGCGAGTCCTCGAAGCTGAAGCTCAAATCCCCGCGGAAGAAGAGCACCATCATCATATCTGGGGTCTCCAAGGTGAGCCGCGCGGCCCCAGCCCTTGATCAGCGCCAGCGAGTTCCACCCCCCAGGTGTCAGGTTACATTCCCTCACCTACGAGGGGCTATTCGTGGTATTTCGTTTATGCAGCTTATCCTGTTGAGGAAGGAAACGTGAACGTTTCTGACCGGGGATGCTCTGGTTGTTGAAAGGTGGGTGAATCATGTGAAGACAAATTATTGAGAGAGAAAGACCAGCAATGATGTCAGCTCCCCTTTGGGACAGAACCTCCACCCTCATGGCCGCCCCATGTTGGGGAGCTTTCACTTCACACATCACACATTTCCAAACCGTTTCCATTTTGCAGTGAATGTTTATGCCTTTCAGAATCAGAGAAACGAAGCTTGTTTTAAAACTCATCCTGATCCCATGCCTTCCTTCTCCTGCTCTGTGACCTTTGTCCAGAGCACATGGCGGGTGCAAGGCGTCCCTGGTGGACCCCGGGCAGGCAAGGGCCCACATTACAGACCCTTACTCTTTTTTTTTTTTTTTTAAGGGTTTTTTGTTTGTTTAAATTTTATTTATTTATTTATTTATTTTTGGCTGTGTTGGGTCTTCGTTTCTGTGCAAGGGCTTTCTCCAGTTGCGGCAAGCGGGGGCCACTCTTCATCGCGGTGGGCGGGCCTCTCACTATCGTGGCCTCTCATTATCGCGGCCTCTCTTGTTGCGGAGCACAGGCTCCAGACGCGCAGGCTCAGTAGTTGTGGCTCACAGGCCCAGTTGCTCCGCGGCATGTGGGATCTTCCCAGACCAGGGCCCGAACCCGTGTACCCTGCATTGGCAGGCAGATTCTCAACCACTGCGCCACCAGGGAAGCCCCCCCCTTACTCTTTTTAACATTTCAGAACAGGCAAGGAGAATGTGAGCAATGGAGGGGTGGATGGGACATTTGGTAGTTGGGAGGGGATGAGGAAGGTGAATTTTTGGACACGGAGGGTGGGTTGATACTTTGAGGGCATGAGAGGGTGGGACGGGAGGGCATGATGACAGTTGACCCCTTGGCTACTGGGAGAGGGGCCAGAACAGGTCCTGGGAGGTGTCAGAGGTGAGTCACCAATGTGGCTGTAGTGTCCAGGGGCCGGGTGAGTCTCTGGGCTTCCTGTGTGCGCTTCCAGAGGCGGCCAGCAGGGGGCGATGGCGTCTCTGGAAGCGCCTGGCCCAATGGTTGGGTTTTCTTTAGGATGAATAAATAAATGAGTGAAATAAGGACAAGGCTCGTGACCGTCTCCTCCTCTGTGCCTTCTCTGAGATTTTATTCTAGATCATTTAGTCCATCCAACCGACTGCAGTTAATATCTTTGCTGATGATAAAATTGTCCCAAACTGAGTCAGCGGGCACTCCTGACTTGGCTCAGAAAAGGGCAGTTGTCACCTGTCACTTAGCAGACTCTCCTGTCCAACTGCCAAGCAGATCAGGAACAGCAGACCGGCCCCCAGGTACCCCCGCCACGTCCCTGCAGTCACTTCCCTGCCCTCCAGCGAACCACTTTCCCAGCCCCCAAGCACTTACATCTCTTTTACATGTAAATATAACTCTTAGGATACAAAGTGCATAGCGGTCACTTCCTCCTTGCAGGAAACACAAAAATGCTGTAGGAACACAGGTTAAAGATAAATCGAATCTGGCACTCCAGAGCTCACATCCTCTGTCACCCTGTCTGCCATCCCATACGTAGGAAGGATGCTCTTCCCCCAGACCCCTCCAGCCTGCGACCTCGGGCCGACCCTCTGCCACAGGAGACCTTCGTCCACTGCGTTTCAGCCCATGCTTCCCTTAGCTGCCTCCTTGGAGGGCCGGGGCGCCTTCTGACGCTGAAACCGCCAGCCAGGATGTTCGGACCGGGCTGCTGAGGCTTTTCCTCGCCCGCAGCTCCTTCCAAGTATCCTTGGCATCTTCCTTACCGTGACTCTGTCTCTCGCCCCCGGGTAGACCTCGCTATCTCAGGACAACGGCGCCTCCCTGATGCTGGACTACGCGGCCTCCATGGACAGCACCCGCCGGAAGGATGGCCCGGGCCAGCCAGGGGCGGCCGTGGCCGCTGCCCCACCCGAGGAGGAGGAGGAGGAGGAGGAGGAGGAGGAGACCCCAGCAGGGGCCCGGCTGGCCCTGGAGCCCCAGGAGGCTGAGCTGGATTCCTGGGACTCGGAGAAGGAGCCACCGGCCGGGGCGTGGGGCGGCCAGGCCCCGCTGGAGCCCGCTGGGGATGAGCGGTCAGAGAGCTCCCTGAGTGTGTCTGAGCTGGAGCCGGGCGCTTCCCAGAAGCGTAAAGGTACCAGCCCCTCCCGTGCCCTCCCTGCCCATGCCCCCTCACTCCCCACCACTCCCCACCACCCCGCGGCTCTGCTCTCCTACTAGTCTCCAGGCTAAGCAAGTTCTCACCCTCTGCTTTCCTTCCCTTCTCCTCTACAAGGGCACCCCACCCTCAGCGCCCCCACACCTACAGGAACACCTGCGCTGAGCATCTGAGCCCATTTAGAGCCCACGGGCAGGGGTAGGGGGTGCGGGCTGTATTCAGAATCCTTCCGAGTGTGAGCGGCCGGGTCACCTCTCTTCATTGGTGGAGGCAATTTGTGTTCATGGCTAGAAGCGCCCCTTCCTCTGTCTGGGCACTCCTCCCCGCAGGGGTAGAACTTTCCAGAGCATTGAGAGGGGTCACCGAGAGCCATGTACCACGATGGAGCCAAAGAGGCCAGCCGGGCAGAGACCGGGGTTCCCTCAGCTGCGGAGATGGGTACCCCTCCCCTTGTGTGCCTCTCAGACTCTCCCCTCCAACGGAAAGCAAACCAGACGTCCCCACTCGACCCTAACAGGGTCCATGGGGAGATGAGCTCCCTAGAAAATTAGCCGATTAACTTAATATGTGTGCAGTGGTGAGGGAATCATTGCATTAGGAAAAGCGACTGTTTCCCATTAGCGCTAAATCAGTGCTCTAAATCTGTAAATGTCTTCAGCGCGTGCAGTTTTTCCCAGACGGTGCTTTGGCACGATGGTGACCTGAAGATACTTGCCGAGGGAATATAGTCCAGAGGCTCGGGCCAGTTCTAGATGTGAGGCTTCAAGACTCACTGAGTCTCAGCTCCCTCCTCTGTGAATGGGGATGTGCCCACCACGTGCGCCCACCTCCCCGAGAACCCCACCGGCCAGGCGGTAATAGGAGAGCCCAGTGCAGAGGACAGGACGGGAGAGCCCAGGCAGGGGCCGGAGCCAAACCAGCAGTCCTGGGTGCAACTCTGCACCAAGTCCCGGCTCCCCCGCGAGTGTAGACATTAGGAATCTCGGCCACTCGGGTCGGGAAGCTTGGAGCTGCTCTGCCTCCTGCTGCTCTGTCCTTGGTGCCGCGGACCAGTGGTTCCTGCGCGGGGCGATCGTGTCCCTTCCCCGGGGGACACTGGCCATGGCTGGAGACCGTTTCAGTTGGCACAACTGGGGACAGAGGGTGCTGGGGCTTCAGTGGGTGGAGGCCAGGGGTGGCGCTCAACACCCCACCGCAGCATCACGTGGCCCCAGTGTCCACGGGCCCGAGCCGAGAGCCCCGCCGGGGAAGGTCGGCTTCCTGCCTTGCCCTCCTCTTTCCCATTCGCTTCCTGGGCTCCCCCATGACCCACCCCCTCTCCGGAGCAGAGCGGGACAGATGGGGTGGAGGCAGAAGAAGAGGAGGGGAGAGAGGACGGAGCAGGATTCCTGGATGTGATTCCCAGACGCTGCGATGAAGACTGGACTCTGTCTGCCCGCTGCCCGGTCCTGGCACCTTATCCCTAGGGCCCCGTCGGGTGGCCGGGAGCAGCGTGGGGGTGAGCCCTGCCCTCTGTGGTGGCTCCCTGGCTTCTGTTGTGGAAAAGGTGGCCCGGCTGCTGGTCCACAGCCCGGCATGCGCCCCCCGGCCTCGGCTTTGTCTTGGGGCCAGAGCAGCCCAAGGGGGCTCACCGGGACCTGAGGAAGGCAGGTGGGCGCTGGGCAGGGTGGGGTGCAGGTGGGCTGCCCCGTCTGTGACCTGATGGACCAGCAGCCCACCTCCTCTTCTCACAGAACCCGCCCCTCCCTCCTGCCGTCCGTTCATTCTGGAAGGCCTAGCCTCACCACCCCAGGTCCGTTCCGAGACCGCCGTTCCTTCATCCCGTCCCTCCTGCCCTCCCTCCCTCCCTCCCTCTGCTGTCCCTTCTGGGGAGCTCTTTCCCTTGGGTTTCCGTCCTTGCTGTGTCCTGGCCACCCTGCTCCTCTCCCGTCGCCGGCCAGGTGGGTGACACCCTCACTCTTGGGGACCTGGTGCCGGCAGGCGTGCCCTGTGCTGCACCCTGAGGCCTGGCAGCTGGGGCCGCGCGCGGACGCTGAGCCAACAGTCATGCACCTCGCTCTTAGCGCTGCACAGACCCGGGAGTTTTTAAAGGGACACATTTGGCAGCGTTTTAAAAATTGCTTTTCATTCCATTGTTTCCTGAGAGATTTGCACTCGGTATCTCTACGAGATACTGTCAGAACCTTAGATGATTACGCTTTATGGGTACCAAATAGTTTTTCTTTTCCACCAGAATTTTTTCCACACTGGTGATCTAGGGGGCAGCTCTGTGGAGTTTTCTCTGCTTTGTAAACTGAAGCCTATTTTTCAGTTCAAGAACCACCTGCATCTCCTGTCATAGGAAGGAGTTGGCTCTAGCTTTCCAAGACTGCCTATTTAGAACTCCCCTGGACCTCTGCTGATTGGAGAGTCCTTGTTCCTTGTACATATGGTTATGATGCAGGCAAGACAGGAAATGCATTCCTCCAATTTGGTTTCATTTTTAGCTTAACAAAGCATTGATGTGCTGGTACAAATATGTGAATGTACTTAATACAACCGAACTCTACACTTAGAACTGGCTACGATGGTGCATTTTATGTTATGTGTATTTTACCACAAGTAAGAACAAAAGCATTGGTGGAGACTCTGAAAAATATTAAAAAGGAAAACAAAAACAAACTTTGCCAAGCACCCTGCACAGTAACGTCACGTGTTGTATATAACGCAAATGCTTCAAACTCTTACCGTCTCTCGTTCTGATTTTGCTGTTGCAAACTTTTCTTTTCACCTCTTCCTTCTCTCCATCTCCTGCTCATCCCCTTAAACTTAAGAGGATCGCTATGCCAACCAGAATTAATTGCCTACACAGTAAGTTATTTTTGTTTTTTATATATATTTTTTAATTAAGTATAGCCTTGCTATGAGAAAAGCACATATCATAACTGAGCCGGAAGTTAACCCCTCCCCCCCTTCCTTTTCCCTCCCATCGCTTTCCACTTTGACTGTCCCCAGATGCCAGTTTTCCCATCTTCCTCCTTCAAAGTGCCCTGGTCTGGTAGTAGAGGGCTATTGTCTCAGGGGAAGGCATCCCTGTGTCAGCTGACGCGACAAAACAACCTCGCCAAGAGATTCAGGCAGACCGACTCCCTTAATTGTCCTTGGTTCTAAAAGGTCGTCACTTCTGTAATTGGGCCTTTCGTGGTTCCCCTTGTAATCTAAAGCTGTTCTTTGGGCAACAAACTATAATTTATAAGGTTGCTTTTGGTCACTGTTTTCCTACCTATAAGATGTTAAGATGCATTTTTCAATGAGCAATTTACGTCTGTTAAACTGAGATGAGTGGGAATAAATTTGGGAATATTTGCAATATTAAAGCTATAATTTAGAATAATTATTTTTAATTCCTTCATATATTTGTTTATACCTTAGCCTTATGATTGTTTTTTTTATTAACCTTTAGTCTTATGATTGTTTTTAGAACCCGGGAAAGATTTTTTTTCTCTTCCCTGTCCCATCTAAGACTTTGGTTATTTGCCTTAAATTTCACATAACCTGTTTCCAGATCTTACCTTCAGGCATCTTTAAGATTGGGAGTGAGGTCTGAGTCTTGCTTCTTGCCTGTTGGGTGGATGAGGTAGCCCAGAGTGAAGGAGGTGGGCTTATTAAATCCAAACGGCCCCAGCTGCCTTGCCCCATTGATGTGAATTTCCCTATCAGCGAAGGGTGACAGATTCTGTGGGCCCAGAGTCAACTGTGACATACCAAACTAGAGTTCTTCTCTCGGTCAGGGTTCTCCAGGGAAGCAGAACCAATAGGTTCTGTATTTCAAGGAACCGGTTCGTGTTGACGAGTCTGAAATCTGCAGGGCAGGCAGGAGCTGGTGCCGCAGTCTTGGGGCAGAATCTCCGCCCCGGGAGCCTTCCTGTTTGTTCTCAGGCATTCAGTGATTGGATGAAGCCCACCCACCGCACTCCGGGTTGTCTCCTAGAGCTCAGGCACTGATGGGAGATCTGGACCACGTCGACCAGGAGCCTTCCCTGCAGCACTCAGCTCAGTATTGGGATGGAGTCACTGGGCGCTCTGGGCAAACTGGCCAGGAAACCGAGCTCCGATGTCCATTAGTCACGGCCGCCTACCAGCAGCCGAGGGGGCACTCGCCCGTCTGAGTTACGACCTCACACTCGCCTGCGGTGCAGCCAGATTGGCGTCCACTGAGCCCACCTGTGGCCCTGTCCTTCCGGCGTTACTTACCCCAAAGGTCGTTGTGCTTTATTGGCCAAGTTTCAATGGACGATGACATTTTTATTTAGTCATGAAAATGGAATAACCTCTGTTTGTGCTGGTTATTCTTCATGTTTGATGAGTTAATCTGTGGACCCTGGAGATGGGCTCACATTGCTAGAATGTTCTGTCCTACCCAGGCCGCCAGCATGCCTCTCGGGAGATTTACATCATTCTGGAGAGCCTGTCAGAGTCGTTCCCAGAGAGCAGGGCTCTGCTCTGCGATCCCTCTGAGAGCCGCATCCATCTCGCCCTCCAGAGGCTCCGCCAGCGGCCACCCGCAGACCGGCGCTCCAGACGCCTACTGGCCACTTCCAGCTCAGACGCCATCCTCAGCAGCACGGAAGAGCCAGGCTTGAGAGCACGGCTTTGTAGGGCAGAGCACGTCACCCCTCCGAGTCTCTGCTTCCTTATTTGTAAGCGAGAGATAAGAGCGCCCTCAGAGGTGGCTGGGAGACATAACCGGGGCTCCAGCCTGCAGATTTGCAAACCTCTGTGTCTCCCCTCACATGACTGTCCTCTGTCCAAGAAGCCCACGTCCCCATAGAAGCCATGACGAGTGGTGTCAAGTTAGGGGAAACGTGGACCTGGTGAGCCATGCACGTGACCTCAGGACGATGCACACCAGGGCACACGTGACAGCATCCGGTTCAGGCGGTGACGCGGAACAGGCAGAGTTAACAACACAGCACACCTGCTCCAGAGGGCGGGCGTGAGGACCAAGAACAGAAACACCGCGTTGCAGGCCTGTCGGGGCAGCCGTGGGGCTGGCTGGCTGGGGCGGGGATGCTGTTGAAACAAAGCACGGCCGGCAGGGCCGTTTAAACAGTTATGGCCAACACGTCTCCTCTACCAGCTCTGCTCCCAGGACGCAAGTCCTTGCTGTTTTATGTTAATGTGACGAGAACTCGAAGTTTAGGCGTTTCAGGTGCAATGTCATTTAAACGAGAGAAAGCGACTGCTCGGAAGTGTGCAGACTCCCTTTTTAAGGAGTTCTGAGCACAGCTGCCCCTTGCCTGTTCCTGTGTTCTGGTTTCTCGCTCAATCCAGGGTGCAAAGCCAGACCCTCAGAACCGGGTGCTGTGGCCTGCAAGGCTAGGCTGCCATGCCCCCGCCCCCCGGCCCGCACGGCCCTGAGATATTAAAACGCAAAGGGGCATCAGGAAACTATGTAAAAGGAAGTGAACGCACTGCTTACCTTCTGCCCTCTCGTCTGGTCCCAGGCGCTGACGTCTGTGTCCTTAGCAGAGTGTTTTCCACGTACCAAGTACTGATGGCGGTTTGACCAGACCTTGGTGGGTGGTGTCCAGCCCCAGCTGCATGTTAGAAAGACCTGGGATTTTTTGAAAGATGCTGATGTCCAGATGTCTCCCCAGAGCCCCTCACATCAGATTCCCCAGGGCTGGGACCTGGACGTCTGGAGTTTTTCCAGGTTGCTGCCCGACTCCAGCGTGTCTTGGGGCTGAGAAGACTTGCTCTAGCATCTGCTCTCTGCCCTGATCTTCCGCGGGGCGTCCAGGGTCCGAGGATAAACAGGAGGACGTGGCCGGTTCTTCAGGACCCTCATCTTAAGTCAGATCCTACCCCCCACCACCTTTCTTGTCTGTGTTAGATTCCTGGGGCTGCTGTAGCAAAGTACCACAGATGGGGTGGTTTAAACGACAGAGATTTCTTCTCTCTGAGTTCTGGAGGCTGGAAGTCCACGATAAAGGTGTGGGTAGGGCTGGTTCCTCCTGAGGCTACGGGGGAGAATCTGTCCCAGGCTCTCCCCCAGCTTCTGGGGGTTTGTTAACAATCTTTGTCACTCCTTGGCTTGTAGAACATCACCTTGAGCTCTGCCTTCATCTTCACCTGGCGTCTCCCTGCGTGTCTCTGTCCAAATTTCCCGTTTTTATAAGGACAGTAGTCATACTGGATTAGCACCTGTCCTAATGACCTCACTATAACTTAAACGCCTCTTTAGTGACCGTATCTCTAAACAAGGTCACGTTCTGAGGTGCTGGGGTTAGGACCCCAACGTAAGAATGTTGGAGGGACATGATCCAACCCATGACACCGCCCCTGCTCACACCTCAGACCTTGGCTCCAGACCCCAGACTGAATTTCAGCACAAGGACATGTATGAAATGGGCTTTGCAGATGGAGCCTTCCAGGGGAGATTCTCTTTCTGCCGGGTTTCCACATCCCTTGGTCTGCAGCTGGCCTGGGGGATGGACTGGTCTGTTCCCCTCTCCACACTTCCATCCCCTGCCCCCTGCCCCCTGCCCCGGGGAGATGGGGGTGGGGTGTGGCATTAGGGTCCAGGTTAACGGAATAGATCCATCAGACCTTCCTTCCTCTCCTCTGTTCCAATGTGACAGCCCCCCATTCACGTGCTATTTGGGGGCTCCAAGCTTAACCCAAAGCAGGTACCTAGAGATCAGAAATACCTCCTAGGTCCCCCCGATCTGAGGTAACCTGGTCAGGCTGGGAGGCCCCGGGACTTGCGATATGCTGGGACACTGACCGCTGGGCATCACTGCATCTGCCCCTGGGACTGGCCAGAGTCCAGAGTCAAGCCCCGTGGGTGGTGGTGACCCCTGCCGCAACACACCCTACCCGGTGGTTTTTTGAGATACGCTGCATCCTACAGGGATTTGAACGGCTCCGGGAACAGACCTTTCTGGCCCAAGGAGAAGCCCGTTGAGCCTAAAGCCACTGACACTTTTATACTCACCCTTCTGCTTCATCCCTTTCCAGCCTTCCTCAGCCCCCCTGTACACCGCCTCCCAGCTTTAGATAATGGTAGAAAATGTCCGAATGAGTCTTCGCAATAGGTTGGTTGTATCCAAAGAGCAAATGAAAAACAAATCTTTTGGACAGCTTTGACCAAATTAAATTCGGCCCATTCCATGGAGCTTTGAGCTTCTGCGTTCTGCTGCTTAACCCAGGCAGAGCAAGTAGGACACGCATCTTTTTTTTCTTCATTGTTAATTGGAAAATTTCTTTTTTTAAAAAATTTTTATGGGAGTACAGTTGCTTTACAATGTTGTGTTAGTTTCTACTGTACAGCAAAATGAATCAGCTATACATATATATATATATGTATATCCCCTCGGACATGCATCCTTAAGGTCAGGTCCAGTAAATGGCCTCTTAAAGTCACGGGCATGCTGTTTTTCCCGAGGTAAGTGCTGCTTATGCAAAGGTCTGTGGACAAGGCTGGGTCAGATTCCACAACTGTCCTTACATTTCATGTAGAAAAGCAAAGTGATGCCTTCCAGCCTCCCGTTTGGATAAACCAGGATGGTTTCTGCGTATGTCATAAGTATTGAAGTATTCTTTGGATCTGTCATGAAAAGAATGAATTGCCAAATTAGCTATAAAGCTCCTTATGGAGATGGTCAGGCCATTCTTTCAAAGTCATTAACACCTACATGCACGTGGTCATGGGTTTCACAGCCTGGCTGGAAGGGCCCCCTGATCCCCCTGGGCCTTGTTCATAGGATGTGAAACTAGTTTCTGAAAATGGAAGCAGGTTAGTGGGCTCTGGCCATTGATATGTTAGCTGGCATTTAACCTTTAAGGAGCCGTTGCCGTGGAAATCATTGCTGCTGCTAATTTTTTTTCTATTTCATATTCCACCACTTGACGTCATATACAGATAGGTCAAAGCAAACAAAATGGAGGGTTTTAGGTCTAAAGTGATCAAGTAACAGACATTTCACGTGACTTAGCCTGATATACACGTGCTGGATCTGGAGTTGTAAAAGATCTTCCTCCCCAGAAGAATAAATGTTATTTAAATTTCCTAAGGAAGTGAATACCGTATTCTCAGGGTCCTGAATTTGGTTTCAATAGCACGAGCATCCTGGGGCACAAAGCACTGCTCTGCTGTCTATACGCCTTCTTATGATGGGGAGTGGGTAAGGCCAGGGGAATCTCTAAAAGTCAGGGATCCAGATGCCTGCCTGGGAATGGGTTCCAAGTGACAGACCTGCTCACTGCGCCTTGGAAGCACCTGTGCTGTGCTCAGGCCAGACCCAGCTGCCTTTCTTGTGCCGACAGAGAGGCGTGCTGCAGTCACAGGCTGCCTTGTATTAGAGTCGCTGGAGGGACCCGCCTTCCTTCCTTTCCTCCTGGACGCGTCGCCCACCCGGCTTTTCACCGGCAGCCCCCCCTGACCCCGTGCCTTGCTCTTGCAGGAGGGATTTTAAGGAAGGGCGCGAAGCTGTTCTTCCGCCGGCGGCACCAGCAGAAAGACCCCGGCCTGAGCCAGTCCCACAACGACCTCGTGTTCCTGCAGCAGCCGGCAGGGCCGCGGAGGAAAGGGGCGACGCTGGCCCGGATCCTGAACAAGAAGCTGCTCTCCAGACACCGGGGCCAGAGCACCGCAAACAGCGCCCCGCTGGACCCCTGCCCGTAGGCCGGCGCGCCCCTCCTTCCCCGCGATGCTGCAGACGTGGACCCTCCGCCGAAACCACCCGCCAGGACGCAGCCAGAGGGTCCGTGAGTTGTGGACGGCCTCCCTGTCCCCAGTCTAGCTGGGTTTTTTCCAACAATTTCATCTTTTAAAGGGGAAAGAAAAAACTCAACAATCTGAGTCTCCAGCCAGGAGGTTTCCCCCGGAGAGAACCTACAAAGCCCAATTTGCCACCAGAAGCCACGACACCCGACGGCTTCACGGCGTGGGCGGTGCTCACGTCTAAGAGTTGAAGTTAAACGGGAGAAGGATATTTACCACTGTGAACTGTGGAACTTACTATAAGGGGCTGTGGACGGGCAGGTGAGGCGGACAGGCTTTGCCCTCCACGCTCTAACTTTGGTCCGTGCCTGGACCACATCACAGAGAGGAGGGCCCCACTGTGTCGTCACTGTGAACGGAATGGATGGGTCACCTCTCCTAATTGGCTGCTCAGAATAAAAAGTGCAGGCGGCCCTGAGTACTGAAAGGTGGGACGCAGGCAAACAGAAATTACCATGGGAATGGAAACACTGACAAACGTAGGAAGACATTTGCCTTTGGTATTAGCCATATAACTTGAAAAATTATGCAAATACTAAATATATCCTATGCATATTATGCTGAACACTTTTCTAAGTTTGCTTTGAGCCTATTTGCGAGTGGGAGATAGATAAATCCTTATGTGGTTTTTATATTTTTCTCTATAGCATCAGAGCTGTAATAATACCAACAGAGCAGCCAACACATGGAATGTTTCTCTCCCGTCCGGCCTCCTTGTTCACAGAAAAGCCAAAAGATGAAGTTAGGAGCAATAAGCCACAGCTAGAGGGACATGGGCACCACACATATATGGTTTTTATTCAGTCCAAGGTTGGTTTGCCAAATATTGCCCATAGCCGAAACAAAGTACTTTTAGGGCAAAAGAGGAAATTATGTCTCAGGTGTGAGTCTTAGGAATGGAAGTTTAATAACAAATGAGCCAAATGTGCATCACATTTCTTCTATGAGCTCTTCAGAATTCTGCTGTGTTTAGCAACTCTTGGGATGCCCTTGTTTTGATTCCCAGTGGAAAAAACAGTTAGTTCAGCACATGATGTTAATATCCCTACGTGTCTTCCAAACCACTTTCCTCATCTGTACACCGTTACCCTGGGGTTCATTCACAATTTTCACATTGTCCACTCCTTCTCGATGAAACACTTTTAGGAGACATGCTTATTAAAAAGCACTTGTTATCAGGGTGAAAGGTTTTGAGTAAGATTCATTTTCCTCCAATAAGATTTAAAGGCTATAATGAAAACTTGGCCTCTGTCACAGACGTGAAATTGGGTGAGTTCCTTCCTATAGCTGCTCTTGTGAATCCTTAAACATATATTTCAGGAGCAAGAGAGCCATGGATGAGCAAAAACCTTTATAAAAATCAAAATTATAGAATTTTTTCCTTTCCTTTTTTTTGAGAGAGAGATTAGAAAACTACATTAAGGATTTTATTATAAAATGCACATTTAAAATTCTTAGGTATCCCAAGAATTATCAAGTAACTGTAAAATGACTTTTTCAGCATAGTTTGCTTTTAAAGATTATACTCCAATTGTAATCACTGTAAATTAGCACCTGGTATTCCAAAATATAGTACGTTTCTACCAAGTTAGTCCCCATAGGCTAGTAATCTCTACTAGTCTTTTTGGAACCGATAGTCTCGTTAATGTTCTGTTCTACTTGAAGGATCACTGTTCTCTCTCATGTGGTCGACAGAACCTGTGACATTCCAGAATTAATTCTAAGAGGATATTGTGTGTTGAATTTCAGGCACTGATCAGAAGTAGTTAGTACAATTTGTTTTTGATTTGGAAATTCAGATGGACTCGATTTATTCAAGTGTGAAGGTGTCAAGAGTTTTAGATTCAACTTTCTCGCTCTAAAAAAAAGTCTTAGCCATTCCCATTCCTGAATGACCCCATGAGTGTTCTGTTCACTGCTTCATACCTTTACCCGGGGCTGTGCTTTCTCAGCTTCCTCGTGACTTGAAACCTCTTCAGGGTCCTGGGAATGTGTTGGGTGGGCTGCGTCCACCCCGTGTGTGAGAAGCACGTGGATTAACACGAGGGGGACAGTGTTGCTGGGGAGATGCATGTTTCTTGGTGTCTGTTGGATGCACGTCAAGAACCCTGTACATTTGAGTCAATCCCAGAGCTCACCCTCCAGACACACACACATAGTCACTGTCAAATGGCTTTTTCTGAAGTTACGGAGGACACTAACGTAGCAGGGAATAGGATGAGAAAAAAGAAGCGCAGGGTCAGGGTAGCACCATGAGAACAGGGGCTGTATCGATACTGTGAATGTTTCCTTTCCAAGCTGTTTATCCAGATCTGTTTTTTAATGGTGTAGGATATTTATGTCAAAGTAAATGTCATTAAGGCCAAACATCAATCTAGATTATACACCAAATGCAAGACCTACTCATTTGTAAGTCACCTTATTCCCTTACCTTTTCCACATGCTGGAGTGTTTTGAGGGCTTTTGTTTTTGTTTTGTCTTGATGAAATCTTTGCAGAGTGGTGTTTTGAAAGCAGTTTCTCGCGAGCACTAATGTTAATGTGCGTCTGTATGTCTGGAACCAGCTGGTCACATTGGTTTTAATGAGCTGTCAACGCTTCTCTTGGATTTGTTCAAGGACAAGCCTGTGTTCCTTGCAGAGGAATGAAATGGACCTTTAGGTGTGCGTGTATGTTTTCATGTAGCATCAACAGAAGTACCCATCTCATCGTTCCAGCTGAAAACCTGCTGTGAGGAAGAAGGTTTAGACCGAGCACTTTATTTAAATCAGGTCTCAAGTTTAAGTTCACAAGTGGCCCTCGATTCCTGGAGAGGGCTACCTGGCCTGCCGCTGCCAACCAGTCACAAGCTGGGTGCTTGACCAGGTGTTTGATTGTTTCACTGGCCACTCCTATAGAAGAATATTGCAGATTTGCTTCTTGAACAGAAAGGGAAAGATTAATTTACGCTGCTGCCACTCAATTCAGATGTTTTCTGAGTAACCATCTTGGCTCTCTTGAAACCTAAGAGTGTAGGTTGGTGGATGTTCGAAGTCAGAACATTTAACTCCATCAGATGAAAAACAGGTCTCAGCGCCGGCCTAGACCCTGACGCCAGGCCCTGCCTCTGCTGCTCCAAACCTGCGAAGGCGTGATGACCAAAGCAAGCGGCACAGGGACGCCAGCACTGCTTATCCTGCGAAGCAAACTCAGCTTACACCTCTCTGGTTCCTTTTTTTTGCGGCGGGGTGGTGGGGGGGGGCATTCTTACCTTCTGGATGAGGAGGCATTTGAAATACAACAAACTGCCCCATTCACCCAGCTGCCAGCTGGTCAGTGATGTGCCGTTTATAATTTAGGCTTGTAGCTTTTTTTTCCCCCAATATCATATCAAAGCGACATTTTTTTTTTTTTTTTTAAGAAGAAAATAAGAGGTTTTCCAGGTATGTGGAGAGGTTTGGCTTGATGACCAAGTGTGGTGATGACTTTACCCGACAATGATTGTATCCCTGGGAAGCACTTTAAAAACAGACTGCAGTCCCGCGCCAGGCCTGTGCAGTCGGGTTCATGCGGGGAAGGTGTGGCTGGAACACGAACGGTCTTTGAAGGAAATAAACGTGCCCATGCAACACTAAACATGGAGTCGTTTTTGCTGAGTCCTGCGCTGTCCCCAAAGTCCAGCGGCTTCTCTGAGGCTCCGGAATCCTGGTCTTTCTTTTGTCAGGCGCCACCCTGGTCAGCTGGCTAAACGAGGAGCCATCCTCCTAACATTCTTCTTAGGTGATTTGTAAGTCACTTAGCAGCCGCTTTAGGCCTGGGGCGAAAATCATTTACTAGACCGTCCATGTCTGCCGTGAACTTTCGGGTTCTGGCGAATTGTAGGTGCTGCCAGTCAGGGTCTGCTTGGCCTGGGTCCCCCAGTGGCCACGTGACCCTGTGTGATCCCCAGGGACCTTATGAGGAGTGCCGTCCCCTTGGGGCGTGAAGCCTTTATCCATCCATCGCCCCCGTTGTCATCGCCCCATCCCAGCAGTCGCCCGAGGGTGGGTGCACAGTGGACACCTGCACGGGGTCAGAGGGGCATATGCCAGGTGGGGCTCTGGGGTGGCTGGCATCCAGGCTGGCGTGGGCTCCTCCACGGTTACTGGGTGGGGCCGGGGCAGGGGCCGGGAGGGGTGCACAGTGTCCTGCACCGGCCCTGCAGGCCTCACGTCTCTCCTGGTCATCAGCTTCCCCGTTGCCATCAGTTTCACCCCCCTGCTCTGCCCAAGCACCCGGCACTTAGAAAACTGGTACCCACCCCAGCCCCTCACCCGTCCCCCCACCCTTCCTCGCAGCTGCCCTGACCCTGCCTGTCCTTTCAGGTGTGGAGTGGTCACTTGAGGGCTGAGACTGACGCACAGCTCTGCATTTCAGAGGAACAGTCTGCCCATGCGAAGCCCCAGTGTTAGCGGGGCTCAGACTCCAGATTCTCTGCTCTGGACGTGGCAGGTGGCGATGGTGCTGCGTCTGGTTTGGGATTAAGGTATCCTGGGGCCTGGGACGGAACTGCTGCTTCCTGTGTGGCCGGTGGTCCACTCTGCACTGACACCCTAGGAATCTGGATGGACTTGCTGGATGGCCGGCTTTCCCAGCCTGACCTCCTGCCGGTCACCTGCAGGTGCACACTGCTCTTGCCAATCCTCTCTGTACAGCCCAAATGTATCCACTTCAACCACCTTTGGTCATTCTGGGATGCACACCCCTCGGCCCCAGGGTACACTTCTCCCTATTCTTCCGATCTAACCAGACACAAGCCCCGCCTTCTGCATGAAGTGCTCGGCCACCTCGGATGCCCCAGGACACTTCCATCGGCATCCTTCAGTCCCTGTCGCTTGGCCCCATCTCACTCTCTCCTAGACTTGCACCCCAGCAAGAATGTAGGTGCCCGCATCCCCTGGGTTTAGGATGGTGCCCACTTAGAGCAATGATGGACATCAGCAGACAGCTTTATATAAACTCAAATAGGAAGTCTGCTTACACCCATCCTACCCTACTCACCAGGGCCCAGGGTCAGCGGACAGAGCCAGACATGGAGGGGCGGCACGTGACAAAAAACGTGCTGCTCTTGACCTCGGTCACTTCCTACAATTATAGGGTGCTGTGTGTACATATCAATAAATCGTTTATTAAAAGAAAATGCAGCTCGCTCACCACAGAGGGCTGGCCACCAGGATGAAGGACCTTGCACAGTGCCCGCCCTCAAGAGAAAGCTGCCAGGCCAGACCCCCTGAAGCACCAACTTTCACCATTGTCCACTGCTCACCTTGGCTCTGTAACCATGACTGTCCATAATGCAAATTGCCAAGCTGTGCCCTGCATGTGCCAGGCATTCAAAACTATTCATTATATTGATGTCATCAATATTTATAAAGTTGGATGCTTGCTTAGATGCCTTGGGTTACTTGGCATTTTAGAGAAATGCCAGGAGAGAAAGACTCGACAGCACAGTGATTATAGCCAATACTAACTGAGCACTTACTACGTGCCAGGAATTTTGCAAAGTGTTTAACAGATACTGACTCCTATACTCTTTGAAGCAACCCCATGAGTTATGATCTATCTCTGCTCTACAGATTAGGAAACTGAGGCGGAGGGAGGTTAAGTAACTTGCCCAAGATCACACAGCTGATAAGTGGCAGAACCAGAATTTGAAGCCAGGCTGTCTGGCTGGAGAATCCATGTTCATGACCACAAGTCTCTACTACCTTGTGTCAACTGGAGAGACCAAGGACTTGTGGCCTTATGTAGTCTCTCCTGAACTTTAATGCTCCCTGTTGTGGGTGAGAATGATGGAAAGTGAGATGCACTGCTTTGCACATAGTAGGAATGAGATTATTTGCTGATTACTTCTCTCTTTATCTGGATGGGAAGAATTAGCCAGATTGAAAGTAGAACCTAAAGGTGGTGTAAAGCAGTGAAGCTTAGGATATGTACATCCATAATGTCCCCTAGCAAAGGAGTTTTATATCTAAATTAACAAAAAACCAGAGCTGATGAGACAAGTTAGTTGGAAAGTACACGTGTCAGGCAGGCCAATGTCAGGACTGAGAGCATGACACCCAATCTGGGGCCACACGGTAAACTGATGACATCTTAACGTCATAGCTAGTCTCTGTTCAGGAAGGAAAATCCACTGACAATAAGGGAGGTTCTTCCCTGTTTATGTTCTTTTTTTTAATTTTCCCAATTTATTTTTAAAAATTCCAAACCTACAGAATAACCTACATACCCTTCACCTAGATTCCCCAGTTTTGCTGCATTTGCTCTATCCAGCATCTATAGGTCAATCGATCAATTATTGTTTGAGGACATCATGTTTCACCCTAAATTCTTCAGAAGACTTTTTCTAAGAACACAGGCATCTTCATGTCATAATTCAATGCAATGATCATGTCTGGGAAATCTAACATTAACGTTTAAAAATTTCAATTTAACATCAATGCAATACTATTATCTAGTATCACAGTCTATATTCACATTTCCCCGACTGCCTCCACGACATCCTTTATAGGTGGTTTTCCTTTTTTTCTGCCTGGAATTCAGTGAAGTCCTGTTGCATTAGTTGTTAACAATGAGAATTTGACACTTTCAGCAACAAACCATTTTTTTTTAAAATTTTAGAATTTTGGCTACAAATCTGCCTTAAAAGGAATTATTTCCATCCCTCACAGACAGAATATGATGAACAAGCTGATTTCTTTTGAAGATGCAATGACCTTGGGGAATGTGGACCCAGCCTTGGGCTGCATGCATTGCTATGAGAAATGGCTTTAGGGGGGGTTGAAGTCTTGTCTGCTTTTCCACTCTTGCTCTGTCCCGACACTTTTTTCTATAAACGACCTGCTTTTGTGCCTATATGCCAGTAGATACTTAGTGTGCAGAGACCAGAGAACCAGCCATCTGGGATGAGAATTGTGAGTGATGTCACCAGAGGGGTGGGTGTGTAAGTGGGGGCAGCACATTAGCTGTCGTGGTCAGTTTGGGGCTCTTGGGAGTTGGGGTGCATTTGGGCAAAGACCTGAATGATGGGGAGATGGTGGTGGAGAACCTGGGAATGTGTTCCAAGATAGTGGGAATGAGTGCAGATCTTGGGAATGTGTTGGAGGAACAGAAGCCTGGCGGCGGGCTAGGACTTCACCACTGGAGGGGGGGGGGCACTAGCAGGGTGGAGGTGAGGGGACACAGGTGAGGTGATCTAGGTGTAGGAGGCTGTGGTGCACACCTACCGTGAGTGCCACTGGGAAGCCACTGCAGAACATCAAGCATTGCGGGGGGGGGGGGGGTGGCGAAATGAGCCCCGGCAGCACTCCACACTCTGCAGGCTCCCTCCCCACTCCCTGAGGATGTGCCCTGTTGATCACAGGGCACTTAAGATCAACCTCGGAACTTCCCTGGCGGTCCAGTGGTTAGGACCCCACGCTTTCACTGCCGAGGGTGCAGGTTCAATCCCTGGTCAGGGAACTAAGGTCCCACAAGCCAAAAAGATCAACCTCTAACACAGACCAATTCATACAAGTGAGTCTGGCTGAAGGATAAATTCCTGCAGGTGGGACTGCTGGGCTAAAGGCTATGTGCATCTAGAATTTCTGTGGATATTAACAAATGGCCCGGATGGAGGTTGTGCCCGTTAAATCTCCCACCCAGAAAGGATGAGAACATTTGTTTTTCCACAGTCTCTCCAAAATCATGCTATTCAACTTTGAAAATTCTTTGCTAATGTAATTGATAAAAACGATCTCACTGTGATTTTGCTTACATACATAGTTGCAACAATATAGTTGACTAGCACCTCCTATGCTTAGGAGCCATTGCATGTTCTGTGCACCGTTCATAGACTGTTCATTTTTCTGTTGGGTTCTTTATCGTTTTCTTAATGGTCCTTAGGAGCTTTACATATATGAGGGGAACGAGCCCTTTCTAATATCAATTTCAAATCATTTCCCTCACTTCAGCCCCTCTCTTTGACTTTGTTAACGAAGGTTTTTGCCAGGCAGAAATTAACAAGATAGCTTACATCTCTGATTATGAGAGGGCCAGGACTAGATAAGCCATCCCTCTGGTCCCTTCTATTTCTAATACTTTGTGACTGGTGGGGGTCAGGAGGCCACACCAGTCCCCAAGCTTGGGGTGGAGGGAGGGGCAGAAACACTCAGTGCCAGGGAGCTCTCTCGCCTCAATTTCGCAGCCTGGGTCCGTGTGCAAACTTTGCACAGAGCAGTGTGGGGTAGTGGTTACGGCGGGGACTTCGGGGACTCACAGGGCCTGGATTGAAATGCCCCGCTCTCCGCTCACCAGCGAGCTGCTCTGATTCATGAAATTGGGGGGCAGAGCAAGGGCTTCCAAGTGTTCACTGAGTGGACAGAAAGATGACCAAGAATGGCAGCAGTCCATGGGCTAGATCCAGAAATCATTACGCTTGGGCAGCAAATCTTAGAACTGTTTTAAAGAAAAGTTCGACCCCCGCTCTCACCTAACCCTCCCAGCCCCCTCCAGGGAATTCAGGCTCGACGGAGCCATCAGAAGAAAGGTACTGGGTGTGGGTAGGGGGCCTGCGCGAGCTGCCAGCGCAAAGCTGCCTGGGGTGGCGGGACCCGGCTGCGCCACCGGCTAAGGGGCCGCGCGTGGCCGCCTGACGCTCCCTCCAGTCTCGGGGAGAGGGCAGCCGGAACCCGCCCGGCTTCTCCCCGCCGATCCGGATCCACGCCGCTCGCTCACCGCGCGCCCCGTCCACGCCTCGCCACTGCCCTGTACACCCCGCCCATGCCCTGCCACAGTCCTGTCTACACCGCTCCGGCTCCCCCTCGTCCACGCGGTCCGCGTCCACCGCAGCCGCTCCCGCTCCGCTGGTCTGTGCCACCTTCTCCTCCGTCCACACGACCCGCGCCCTGCTGCTCGCTGGTCCATGCCGCCCGCTCCACCGTTCCTCGTCCACACTGCCCGCCTCCGCGCCCAGGCCGTCCGCTCCGCGTTCACGCCGCCCACTCCCAGGCTCTCCCGTCCACGCTGCCCGCTCGCCTGCTCCCCAGGCCAGGCCGCCCACCCCCGGTCCAGGCCGCCAGCTCCCCAGCTCTCCCGTCCAGGCCGTCCGCTCCCACGCTCTCGCGTCCACGCCGCCCGCGCCCCGGGAGAACTACAACTCCCACAATGCCCCGCCACCGCCCCCCGGCTTCCGGTGCTGCGTAGTTTCCGGAGCGGATCGCAACCCGGAGTCCGGATCCGATCCCGCTCTGCACATTCCAAAGGCAGGTAAAGCCCGGGCCCCGCGTCCACCGCCCGCCCCCGCACGCGCCGCCCCGGCCCGGCCCGGCCCGCCGCCCCCGCGCGCCCCCGCCCGGCCCGCCGCCCCCGGCCCCGCCCGGCCCGCCGCCCGCCCCGGTCCAGCCGCCATGCCGCCTGTTCTTTGTTACATTCGCCGGCTGCGGGCACCGTGGGCGATCGGAGTCAAAACCCGGCTGGATTTCCCGGAGCCGCTCCGGGATCGCCCTGCGCGCCGCCAGCCCGCCCGCCGCCGGCCCCGCCGCGGGCCCCGCCGCCCGCTCCCCCCGGCCCGCCCGCTCGGGGCGCGGGGCCGGGGCCGCGCTCGCCCGTGGGCGCGGCGCTGGGGGTCCTCCGCCCCCGGCCCCCGGCCCGCGGTCCCGCCCCCGGGCGCCCTCGTCGCCGATGGTGCCTCGTGATGTCACTCTCCCCCGTCCTGGGCCCAGCCCCCGGGGGCGAATGGGGAGGGTCCCTGGACCCCCCGCTCCTGCGGTTAGCAAGGCAGACCCCACGATTCGGGCGACGGGGCTGTCCAGCCTCCCCCCGCCGCCACCCTGCGCACCCTGCATCCTGTTTGTGTAAACCCTTGGGTGGCAGAGGCAAGGTAGTGAAATCCGTGGACAGGTGACATGTGCCCGCCCTCGGGGTGGGTGGCTGTGCTGGGAAACGGCGCGCTGGCCCCGCCCTGGCGCGGACAGGTGGACCAGCCGGCCATGTGGCCTCTGGCGAGGGGATGGGTATTCGCGATAAAGGTCAGCTTTGAGAAGACAAGTGAAAACGCATTATGGAAATATCCACCGTGCTGATAGCTATAGTTGTTATGTGTTTATCTCTATTAAGCTCTTAAGGTAGTAGATGAGATTTTTTTTTTCCCACAGAAGCTCAGCAATTGCCCCCCTACCCCACCAAGGGTAGATTAAAATGGTAGAAACAAGTGTGTGATCAGAGACACGTGCACCCGTGTACATATTTAAGCGGCCAACCCACAAAAACCACGTTTGCTTAAGCCACTCTCATAGAATCTGGACTCACCAGATAAATTTGGAGAAACCCAGCTTGGTTCCTGGACGTATTTTTAAGGACGAAAAGTAAATGAGCAAGTGGTTTTGTGACAGATCTTCAAAGGCAACAGTGAGAACTCTCCCTGGAGAGTGTAATGATGTAGACACTTTGTTTTTATAAGTTAGTCTCCCCCCCTCCACCACCACCCCCAGTACACACACAGCACCACTGTATTTTGTTTCAAACCTGGACATTTTCACATTTTCCACATTTTCATGGCTCCACTCTGCTTCTCTGGATTTCCTTGACATCACTGCCTTATGGTGAATGGTTAAGAAATAGGCCTATAGTTTGAATTTTGAAAGGGAAAGATAGTAAGATTTATCCTGTATAAAGTTTTATTCTCCTATATCTTTGATTCATATTTTTGCAAAAAAGCTGCCCACAAAGAATACAATATGTTCGATTTTGTAAGCAGAAGGAATAGTTATTTTTTCCAGAAGACCAATAAATAAATTTAAAAATCACCTCCAATTACAAGGCTAATAGCTTTTCTGGGAATAATTATATTTGAGAAAGAACTCCGTTAGCTTGGGATATACCTCTCATATATCATTCTTTTGATATCATCATCTGTGTAGAAAGCCAGGGGAAGAACACTTCTCCCATTTTGCAGATTTAAGGGAGATTGAAGGCACCTGTTTCTTGCACATGTGATTTGAGAGGCTGAGATTGTGGGCAAGGACTCAAATGCTTTCTCAGCCTCCTTTCCACAGTTGTGACGTATGGCAATACCTGTCTTTCATCTCACATGGTTCATGCGTGCGCGTGTTCGTCGGCCATCCACCCAGCCGCTATCACGTGCCGGGCGCTGCAGAGGGTGAGAGGGAAGGCCCTGCCTGGTAGACCGAATGCTCTGGAGGGAGGGAGGTGGGCAGTGGTTAGAGTATGTAGAAGAAGGCAGGAAGGGTGACAGGTGGAGGCGGGGCATGGGCAGGGGTAGGCACACTTGGGCAGTGGGGACCAGGAAGGTCTGTCTGAGAAGGTGACATTCCAATGGAAACCAGTGCTGCGAGGCCCTCAGTGGAGATCTGGGGTGAGGGTGTCACAGGCAGACGTGGCAAGTGCAAAGGCCCTGGGGTGGCAGCAAGCTTTGTGTGGCCGAGTTGGGGCAGCACAGGAGGGTGGCACAGGCTGTACTCTACTCAGAGTTTACCCTGAGAGCCAAGCGGACACCACTGGGGTTTGGGGCAGGGGTCCAAAGGATCTGTGTCTTTTTAGAGAGGACCCCGTGGCTGCCCGACAAGGTTCCCGTAGAAACAGGGTGGGGGCAGAGGGGAAATGAGGTGACAGGACAAAGAGTATTTCTAGAGCGAGGCAGGCCTTGCTGCTGGTTTGGGTGGGTAATGTACAGGGGGTGACAGGAGGTGCCATTCATTGAGGTGCAGGTGACAGGTGTGCAGGTTGAAGGGTGGTCAGGGAATCAGGACCTGGTAGACCAGCAGCATCTTCAAACTGCCCCTCGGGTGGGAGAAACCCTTGCCCAGGGCCCATGGTCCTGGTCCTCACCTTCCTTAAGTGCTCCCTTCCTAAGGAAGGGTCCCTCCCACTGTCCAGAAGATGGCGACCCCCAGCCCCAGTCTTGGTGTGGGCCGTGGTCAGCTCACAAATACGTGGCTTTCACGGTGCATGGGAGACCTCGGCAGGGGGTCGTTGCTGAGCGACGACTATAACAAAGCTCTTCCGTCCCAACTACTTGTCTGTGGGAGCAGGGTTTCCTGCACTCATATCTGTAAAAACGAAGGGTAGGAACAGAGTTGAATTGAATTCCATGATACGTGACTGGATTGGCGGAAACGTCCTATTTATCTCATTAAACCCAGCTTCTGTGCTAGGTGACTGTTCACCAGTGTGGCCAGTATTTCCATTTTGATCAGTGGTGTCCCAGTTATTGGAACGATAGCGTAGTCCAGGAGAAATTAGCACAAACTCATGGTCATAGGAAATCAAGACTAATTTGATCTGTATGCATAAAAGGTGATCAATAGTCATTTCAAGCACAAACATAACACATTGGGTTTAACATCTGTGGTGATGGAAACAGACGATGGTAAAGACAGAAGTGCCGTGAGCCTCCTGACAGATGAAGAAGAGCTTGTCCACATGCCTTGTGACCGGATGGCAGTGGGTATCACGCTGTGGTGTTTCGATTCCAATAGATGTGTTTAGAAGAGCCACGTAGCAGTTTTATTTTAAGAAGTTAATATTCATAATATGCTGGAGATTACGTCCCTTGCAGCTGTTTAAAGTAAGGCTGAGCAGCTTACACTGTCAGCTGAAGGGCAGGAAATAGCATTTTGTAAAACACTTTTGTGGGACTGTTGGCAAAGAGGTCGGTCATGGAACCATGCGTCAGGTGGGCTCAGGGGCCTGGGTGGACTCGGGCATGGGAGGTGATGGCGGGTCAATGCTGGGTCTGGATGGAGAAAGGACCGAAGAGCCGGCCTGGGCTGCCCCACCGTGGCGGCTTGAGATGGGAACACAGAGGGGCCTCGGGAGGAGCAGCGGTTGGGATGGAAAGACCAGGAGACTTCGCAGGAAAGAGTTTCCAGGGGGAGGAGTTGAATGCTGCCTAGGGGATGAAAGGGAGGCAGTCCACAGTGGAGGGCTTTGGTGGAGCCGTGAGGGCAGTTCTTCCCATTCAAGAGAGAAGCTGCCGGAGTCCCTCCCAGGATTTTTGCAATGAACGGAGACGGAAGTGCGGCATTAGAGCCACAGTTAAAACTGTTTTGTTTTCACGAGTGAGCTCTGTTGAAGGCTGGTGTGAATAATCCAGGGGCGTAACTCTGCAGCAGAGACAGGTGTGTAATAAGGGAGGTGCAGGTGGGGCGGGGCCTCCCGGGGAGACGTGGCTGCAGTGTGCCTGTGGGGTGAGTGACAGGTGTGGCCAAGAGGGCTTTGGAGAGGAGGGGCTATTTGGATTAGGTTTTAACGGTTAGGTAGGAGTTTGGCAGGTGGAGGGAGTTCCTGGAGGAGGAAACAAGAGGAGGGGGTCATGGCGGCTGGGAGGCTGTTCATGGATGCTTTGGGGTGGTGAGGAACCTTTGGCTGTCACGGCACTGGGGACAGCTCAGGGTCACAGTGGGGGCCCAGTTGAAGCCTCTCCTCCTAATAGCATCTGAGGAAGCCCAACTCTGGATGCTCCCCTGGAGTCTCCCAGAGCCTGTGGGGTCATGTTTCCGCAAACTTACAGAAAATTGAAGCGTGGGCTTCCCAGAGATGACGGCTTTCTTCGCCTGAGGGGTGCTGGATGTTAGGGCTCCGTTTGACTTGTTTCAACGTTCAGCACCATCTGCTTCTCCAGCTTAAGCGCTGAAATATTGCAGGTACCATCAGAAAACCCTCAGTAAATGGCCTTCCACCATGATGAGGCCAGAGGCAAATGTTATAATTCGAGTGTCCCTAAATCATGGTTCGCGTGTAGGACCTGCAGGGGATGATGTGCTAGAGCTGTCACTCCCTGCTCGCTGTCGGGGGGAAGGGGCCCTACCTGCTGGACGGAGAGTCTGTCTTGGGGACGGAGGGTTCCCAGTGTTTTGTAACTCAAGGCCTTTGGCCTTTTGTAAGCTTAAAAATATATATGCTAATTAGTTATAGTAAGTTTGCCTTTTATTGTGACCAAAAACATAAGTGCAATTTGGTGCCATACTAGTCAAGAGGTTTACAAAATCTGTTCTGACCAAGACGCTTCAATTCTGTTCATTGATCCATTGCTTCCATGCCCCCCCCCCCATCCCTCTGGGCCCCTTTCTCCTGCACATCTGACTTCTCTGGACTTTGTTCTCTGTGGTTTCTCTTTCCACTGTGCTCTCGCCCTTATGCTGAGAACGTGTGAGGATCTTTTCACCACCAAAGCTCCCGGGGTGCCTAGTTTTAAAATATCTTGTCTGTCTCACAAGGCCTGTTAAGTGAGAATCAGGCCTCACATTCCCCTCTTTTTTTTTTTTTGTTAAGCAAAAGATGATTGCCCGTTAGAGCTCTCATCAGCCTGAGAAGGTCAATGTTAACTCAGTTTCCATTTTTGAGATGGCAGAATGCAGACCTCTCTTGCCCCCTTTGCTCAGAAATCCCTCCGAAAGAACCAGATGTGAAAATCAGAAAAACAGGTGTCATCTTTGATGAAACTGAGAGGTTCAGAAAGAGGAAACAGAAGAAATTATAAAAGAAATAACGCAAGAAAATCTGAGGACTGCAGGACAGGAGAGCCAGGTTGAAAGGGCCGGCCCGAGCTCAGCACCAAGGCAGACCGTGAGGCTTCAGGGCCCTGGAGCTAAAACAGTCTAAGAGATCTGGGGGGAGGGAGTCACATACAGAGGGTTTGCCTGCTGGAAAGTCATCAGACTCCTCAGCTGGAGCATTGGAAGCTGAGGACGATAGAGTCTCACTTTCAACCTTCCTCAGGAAAACCACCGCGTACCAGGCAAAGCAGCTGGCCCGTGAGATTGGAGTAAAGACATTTGCAGACAGGCAAGTCCTCTCAAGAGATTTACCTCCCAGGCACCATTCTAAGGAAACTATTGGAAAATGTGCTCCCCAGATCAAAGGAATAAACCAAGAAGATGGAAGCACCGGGGGCTCAGGAAACAAGAGCTCCACGCCCAAGAGGACAAACGAATCCCAGGTGACAGTGGAAGGCAGGCCCACGCAGCCAGAGTCAGACCTGAAGGGCAGTGGGACAGGAAGGGGCCAACTAGAAAATGAGCAAAAGACACGAAGAGACATTTACCGAAGAGGATTCACAAGTGGCAAATAAGCACAGGAAAAGATGTGCTATGTCATTAGCCATGAGGGAAATGCAGATTAAAACCACAATGAGATACCACTGCACACGTGTGAGAATGGCTAAAATAAAACACGGTGACACCGAATGCTGCCAAGGACGCCAAGAAACTGGATCTTTCAGACGTTGGCAGTGGGGCAGTTTCTTTAAAAACTAAACATCCACCTAACGTAGGACCCAGTAATTATATTCTTGGGCATTTATCCCAGAGAAATGTCAATTTATGTCCAAAAAAACCTGTGCACCATTGTTCATAGCAGCTTTATATGTAATAGCCAAAAATGGGGACAAAACCAAAGCTCCTTCAGTAAGTGAGTGGTTAAACTCACATCATGGAGTGAGAAGCAGTAAAAGGGATGAACTGTTGGTACATGTAACAACCCAGGGACATTATGCTGAGTGAAGAAAACAAGCCAATCTCAAAAGGCCACATACTGTGTGGTTCCATTTATATGACACTCTTGAAATGATAAAGTTTGTAGAGTTGGAGAACAGATTAGTGGTTGCTAGGGGTTAGGGATGGTCAGGGGACAGGGTGTGACTATAAAGGGGCACATGAGTGAGGTCTTTCCAGTGATAGAACATTCCTAAATCTGGATTGTGAAGGTGGTCCCATGAGCCGACACCTGTGATGAGAAGACATTGAATTGCGTGCACACGCACAGTGCCAAGGTCAGTATCCTGGTTTTGAGAGTGTGCTGCAGTTACGCTCTCCAACTATGTATGTGATACACATAGTTATGTAAGATATAACCCTTGGAGAAAACCGAGTGAAGGATTCAGGGGACCTCCCTGTGCTATTTTTGAAACTTCCTGTAATTCTTTCAAAACTAAAGAGCTAGAAAGTATTCCATGTGTGGCTTACCTTATATTTCTGTTGAGACCACTGCTTTGGTCACTGACAAGGAGGGACTGCTAAGTCATCTGGGCCAATAGCAAACTTGCAGGACCTCAGCCTTCATCACCTCTGTCCTTTATCCGTCCCCCGCCATCACATAGGCAGGCCAGGGACGGCCTGGGAAGGCCCAGCCAGATTAACAAGCGATAACCTTCGTTTCACACTTATATCAACAACCTTCTTGAAAACGCCTTTTTCTGTGAGTTATTTTTAGCTACCTGTCTTTTAAAATTGTGAAGTTTTCATTTTCCGGTGTTTCAAATCTGATTGTTTTTTCTAAACCCCAGCTTCTGCAGATCACATTTAAAAATAATCCTTATCGGGACTTCCCTGGTGGTCCAGTGGTTAAGACTCCTTGCTTCCACTGCAGGGGGCACCACAGGGTTCAATCCCTGGTTGGGGAGCTAAGATCCCACGTGCCACGCGGTGAGGCCAAAAAAAAAAAAAATTCCTTTTCACCTTGCACGCACTAGGACAGCTACTGTCAAAAAACCCAGAAAATAACACACGTTGGTGAGGGTGTGGAGGGAATGGAAGATGGTGCAGCTGCCGTGAAAAACAGTATGGTGGGTCCTCAAAAATTAAATGTAGAATTACTGTATGATCCAGTAAGTCCACTTCTGCATATAGACCCAAAAGAGTCGAAGGCAGAGACCCGAAGAGGTATTTTCCCCTTGTTCATAGCGGCATCATTCACAGTAGTTAAAACGTGGAAGCGACCCAAGTGTCTATCGACAGGTGAATAATGATGGGGTATTATTCAGCCTTTAATGGGAGGGCCATTCTGACACACAGTCCAACGTAGATGAACCTTGAGGACGTGATGCTGAGTGAAGTAAGCCTGTCTCGGAAGGAGGAACACTGTCCGATCACCTACAGGAGGCACTTTGAGGACTTGGAATCTGAGCGATCGTTGCTGTAAAGAGTGTTCTGTCCCACGTTTGGTGTATGGTTCCCCTTCCAGGACCTGTTTCCCGGGGAATCTGGATCGAGCTGGTCGGTGCTGGGATGCGGGGGAGGCTCGTCTTACCCTCTCTTTCCTCTCCGGGTGGTGTTTGGCCAGCGGCAGGCTGGGGAACACTCCCAGTGGCAGGTGATCTGTAGAACTGCGCTGTGTTTTTATAGAAAATTTGTGTGAAACTGACAACGGTCCAGTGAGGTTTCTGGGCTGTCTGAGCTGCGGGTGGCGGCAGGGTGTCTGCCTGCATCCAAGTTCTGGGTGATGAACGTTCGCAGCCGTAGGAGGGGACCTGGTCCCTGACCACCTGCCTGAGAGCCAGACTCGGCCTCCCGTGGCCCCCGGAGCACCAGGCAGGGAAGCTGGGAGTGGCCCGGAGTTTGGTTTTGGTGCGTTGGGCTGCTGCGGGCTTCCAGGCGGAGGTGCGGCCGGGGAGCTGGGTGTGCGTGTGGGGCCCCGAGTAGAGTCACCAGCACCCACGTGGTATTAGCATCAGCCACAGAAGCAGGTGTGACTGCCTGGGAAGAGGGTCCAGCACGAGGAGGGAGGACAAGGGGCCGGTGCTGAGCCCGTGGGAGCCAAGACAGCGATCGGGTGGTGGAGGAGGATTCCCCAGGGGGGCGGAGCACCGGGAGAGAGCAGCTCAGTGCGGTTGGTCGGGACAGGAGTGGCTGTGGAGGAGGGGAGGGCAGTCAGCCACATCCGGTGTGACCCAGAGGTCAAGTGAGGTGAAGAAAAAGATGTTCAGTGGACTTGGCGTGCGTTCAAGGCCGGCTTTGGGGGCAGGACTCAGAGTCAGAAGAAGAGGAGGACCTGGGAAGAGTGTGTCGGCACCATTTACAAATAGCTTTAGTATGAACACACGAAACAGTGGACAGGCAGGCAAGAGCCGACCGCACGTGTCCATCACCAGCTCGGCTGCTGTCGCCCAGGTCTGGCCGCCCCCTGCACCCCGTCCAGCACTCCCCACCGGTAGGACCGTGAGGCAAGCCCTGCTCACATCATTGCGTTTGTAAATATTTCACTCTGTGTCTCTACAGGAGAAGGACTCTAAAAATAACCACAGTACTGTTACCCACCTAAAACATTTAATACTGGTTCCTTAATATGGTCAAAATGTGGTCAGATATCCAGTCGGTATTCAGATACCCAGTTGTCTGATAAAAGTCATATGTGCTTTATCTCCCCCAGGATCCAGACCGTTCCCACGCATTGTGCTGGAAGTTGCTTTTGAACTACAGTGATTTGATTTCACTGATTTTGATGAGATCACTGTAGGTTCCCAGGTGGTTATAAGAAAGAACACAGAGAGATCCGTGTATCCTTCATCGAGTTTCCCCCAGTGGTACCATCTTGCACAACTCCAGTACCGGGTGGCAGCAGGGATGGTCACCTTGGTGCAGTCCAGATACAGAATGTTCCAGCCCCGCAAGGAGCCCTCTGGTGCCCCCTTATAGCCTCCCCCTCTTTCCTCCCACCCCTCTCCCTCCTTTACCCCCACCAACCAGTGCTCTAGTCCCCTTCTCAATAATTTTGTCATTTCAAGAATGTTATGTGAATGGGATCATACGGCATGTAACCTTTGAGGATTGGCTTTTTTCACCCAGCAGCATTCTGGAGATTCATCAAGATCGGTTGTGTGTGTGTCAGTAGTTTCATGTTTTTAGTTGCTGATTAGTATTCCAGGCTGTGGATGGACCACAGATTGTTTAACCAGTCACCCAATGAGGGACTCTGGGTTGTTTCCAGTTTGGGCTGTTAGGAATAAAGCTACCCTCAGTAGTCGTGTACAGGTTTTTTGTGGATGTAAGTTTCCATTTCTCTGGGATAACTGCCCACCAATGCCATTGCTGGGTCATAGGCCATGTTGGTTTTATCAGATACTGTCAAATGGATTTCCACTCCCACCAGCGAACACAGATGTCCTAGTCTCCTCATCCCCGCCAGCATCCTGCTGTTCTGAAAGGTGTGTAGTGGTGTCCTTGCTGTTTTGACTTGCGTTTCCATGGCAGCTAATGATGTTGGACATCTTTTCATGTGCTTATTTGCCATTCCAGTGTTTTTGTTGATGAAATGTCTATTCATGTCTTTTGCCCATTTTCTAATTGGCTTGTTTGCATTTTTACTGTTGGGTTTTGAGAGTTCTTTGCATATTCTGCATATGGTTATGTGGTTTGCAAAAATGTCTCCTGGTCTTTACATTGTCTGTTCATCCTCTTAACAGCATCTTCTGTAGAGCAAAAATGTTAAATTTTGGTAAAGTCCCATTTATCAATTTTCCTTTAATAAACTCTGCTTTTGGTGACAAGTCTAAAAACTGGCTAGTTCTAGATCTCAAAGATTTTCTCCTATTTTTCTAAAAAAAATTTTACTGTTTTATGTTTTAAGTCTCTGATCCATTATGAATTAATCTTTGTGTGGGATGTGAGGTCACAGTTCTTTTTTTTTTTTTTTTTTTCCTGCCTCTGCATGTCCAGTTGCCCCAGCACCGTTTGCTGAAAAGACCATCCTTCCTCCACTGAGCTGCTTTTCCCCTTTGTCCAAAATCAGTTGAGCATATTTCTGTGAGTCTGTTCTCCATTTCCATTGATCTGTGTGTCTGTCCCTCTACCAATACCAAAGTCCTTATTACTGTCCTTTATAATTAAGCTTGAAACAGGTAAACTGATTTCTCTCACTTTAGTCTTCTTTTTCAGAATTGTTTTTAACAGTTGTAATCATGGGGGCTGCCGAGTAAACCTCAGCTGTCACAGAGAACATCTGCCCCAGATCTCCCCTCGCTCCCCATTTCCCACCGAGTTACACACAGATACTCCTGGTCTAAGCCTAACTGACCCTCATGACGAATCTGGTTTCCTGACATGATTACTGTGGTCCCCCAGTGATCACTGTTGTGGTTAGTTTGTTTGCTTTTTGCGGTAGGAATCATGTAAGTGTTAAAAGGATTGAAGGTTAAGCAGCAGGTCTCAGACTTCAGCTGCATCAGAATAACCTGGAGGTTTGCAAATACACAGAGTGCAGGGCCCCAGCCCAGCAGGTCTGGGGAGGGGCCCAAGAATTCGCATTTCTGAGAAATTCCCAGGTGCTGCCAGTGCTACTGTTTGCTGGTTCAGGGACCACACTGAGAACCACTGGTATAAGTAAGTTTCCCCAGGATCGGTGGTTAAAATGGCTGCATCTCACACTTTGAATATTTTTCTGTCATTTTCCCTACAACAGTACTATTTACAATCCCTTGTTCTGGGATTTCTTACTTGTTGGAGAAGTCTGGAGACTGGACTTCCCTTCTGCAAAGGAGCATTCTGCACACCAAAGGGATTTTGCCAGCACAACACAGACTTCAAGAGGCTCCTTTATAAAAGTTATTTATGACAAACCCACAACCAACATAATACTCAACAGTGAAAAGCTGAAAGACTTCCTGCTAAAGTCTGCAACAAGACAAGGGTGCCCACTCTCACCACTTCTATTCAACATAGTATTGGAAGTCCTAGCCATAGCACTCAGACAAGAAAAAGAAATAAAAGATATCCAAACTGGAAGGGAAGAGGTAAAATTGTCATTATATGCAAATGACATGATACTATATAGAAAACCTTAAAGGTGCCACACAAAAACTACTAGAACCGATAAACGAATTCATCAAAGTAGCAGGATACAAGATTAACAAACAGAAATCTGTTGCATTTCTTCACACTAACAGTGAAATATCAGAAAGGGAAAGTAAAAAATGAACAATCTCTTTTAAAATCGCATCCCCCCCCCCAAAAAAAATACGTAGGAATAAACCTGATCAAGGAGGTGAAAGACTTATATGCTGAGAACTATAAAACATTGATAAAGGAAATTAAAGATTATTTAAAGAAATGGAAAGATATCCCCTGCTCTTGGATTAGAAGCATTAATATTGTTAAAATGGCCACACTACCCAAAGCAATCTACAGATTTATTGTCCCTATCAGATTATCTGTGACATTTTTCACAGAACTAGAACAAATAATCCTAAAATTTATATGGAACCATAAAAGATGCAGAATTGCCAAAGCAATCCGGAGGAAAAAGAACAAAGCTGGAGGCATAACTCTCAGACTTCAGACAATACTACAAAGCTACAGTAATCAAAACATCATGGTATTGGCACAAAAACAGACATATGGATCAATGGAACAGAATAGAGAGCCCAGAAATAAACCCATACACCTGTAGTCAATTAATCTCAACAAAAGAGGCAAGAATATACAATGGAGAAAAGACAGTGTCTTCAGCAGGTGATGTTGGGAAAGTTGGGCAGCTACATGTAAATCAGTGAAGTTAGAACACACCCTCACACCATTCACAAGAATAAACTCGGAATGGCTTAAAGACTTAAATATAAGACATGACACCATAAAACTCCTAGAAGAGAACATAGGCAAAACATTCTCTGACAGAAACCATAGCAATGTTTTCTTAGTCTCCCAAGGCAGTAGAAATAAAAGCAAAAATAAACAGATGGGACCTAATCAAACTCATAAGCTTTTGCACAGCAAAGAAAACCATAAACAAAAGGAAAAGACAACCTATGAAATGGGAGAAAATATTTGCAAACAATGCGACTTGATTTCCAAAAGACACAAACAGCTCGTACAAGTCAATAACAAAAAAAACAAACCAATCCAAAAATGGGCAGAAGACTTAAATAGACATTTCTTCGAAGAAGACATACAGATGGCCAATAGGCACATGAAAGGATGCTCAACATTGCTAATTATTAGAGAAATGCAAATCAAAACTACAATGAGGTACCACCTCATACCAGTCAGAATGGCCATCTTTAAAAAGTCTACAAATAACGGATGCTGGAGAGGGTGTGGAGAAAAGGGAACCCTCTTGCACTGTTGGTGGGAATGTAAATTGATACAGCCACTATGGAGAATAGTATGGAGGTTCCTTAAAAAACTAAAAATAGAGCTACCATACGACCCAGCAATCCCACTCCTGGACATATATCCGGAGAAAACTCTAATTTGAAAAGATACATGCACTCCAGTGTTCACAGCAGCACTATTTACAATAGCCAAGACATGGAAGCCTTGAGAGGCCAGACCAGAAGCAGGCACAGGGGAGGCGGCCCCACTGGGCCACGAGGAAGGCCAGAGCGGTTCCCTTTGTCCGCACCCTCCGATGCTGCCAGCTTTGTAGGCAGTTTGAGGGCTCCCTTAAGAACCCACTGTTCTTGCAGAACTTCCTTGATCGTGAGCTGGTGTTGGTGGGTAGAGTGGGTTCCTGCTGATGGACAGACGGTTCTCAAGCTCCTGGGGGCACCTCAGCAGCTCATGAAAGCGGGTTTTCATGTGTTTCCTCTGCCTCTTTGTCCCTCTTCTCCTTTTACTCCGTGACCAGCCGTTGCCCCCGTTCCAGACTGGCCTCTGACCCCACCCGTGGAGCCCATCAACCAGGAAACACCAAGTTAAACGTGCTGAGGCCACATGAGGCATCGTGTAACGTAAGGGGGTGTCCCCAGGAACAGAAGAAACTGTGCTGTGTTTGGGGAAAAAATATGCCCTGGCTGTTGGTCCTTGGCATTTTAGGGGCAAATTGGAAACGCCATCTCTCTGCCTTGTTTCCTTATAACTAATTCACTCTTCTCTGGTGGACCTTTCAACTGATCATGTGTTCAGCAAATCAGGTTTCATTTGGACTTTGCATTTGTCTGCTATTCATTCTTCAAAAGCTCCCGGGATGGGAATGGGGCAGAGGGCGTTTGGAATCGGCATTCGCGGAGTGCTGGCCTGCGTACTTCCCCAGAAAGGTACCTAGTGATACACTCGGGCTTGGCCAGGAGTGGGATGCAGGAAGGATGTGTTGAGTTAGCTTAATTGGGGATGGAGGGGTGGGAGGGAAGAGGAATGATTATTGAGTGGCACATACGGGGTGTATCTCACGTTATGCTCCCCCCAAAACTACATGAGGTGGGCATTTTAATTTCCATTTTATAGATCGGGAATCTGAGGCCCCATCTGAACACGTCCAGATCGCCCACGAATATGCAGGGGGCCTGAGCGCAGCTGCCCGCTATGGAGGTGAACCTCAAGGTTGAATAGGAGATAGAAGCGACCGGTTGTGATAAAGGTTTTGTGGAGAGCAGGCAGGCTCTCCTCCATCATGTCAGGCGGTGCTTAGTCCCCCCGAGAGAAATTTGGCGTCACGCACAGGTTAGCAGGTGGAAAAAAATGGAGGTCGCGTGAGATGTGATTACCCTGGAGGAATTCACAGTCCCGTGAGGGAGGAAAAAATAGAAGCAACAGTGTGAAAACTGGCTTTTTAAAATAGTGGTATATTTATTTTACAAATGGAAATGGATGGCTGATATGAAAGGTGAAAGCCTGAGTTCATGAAGACGTCCTAATTCAGAGCCATTCACATCAATGGCTTATTGAAAAGCAGCATCATTCTAGGTTAGAAAACATTTCCAGGTCCCCACCCGAACCCACGATAAAGGGGACCCTGCTGCCTGTTGCCTTTAAAGCACAAAGTCAGGGACTTCCCTGGCGGTCCAGTGGTTAGGACTCCACGCTTCCACTGCCAGGGGCCCGGGTTCAATCTCTGGTCAGGGAACTAAGATCCCGCAAGCCACGTGGCAGGACCAATAAAATAAAATAAAAAATTTCTTAAAAAGCACAAAGTCAGTCCCTACACAGGCTCGAGGGGGCCATTAGCAGGAAGTGTCTTTAAAAACGCCAATGGAAAAGAATCTGAAAAAGAATGTAACTGAATCACTTTGCTGTACAGCAGAAAAATTAACACAACATTGTAAATCAACTATACTTCAATTTTAAAAATGCCTTTGGCCAAAAGCTGATCACTAACGCAGCACTCTGTCCTGACAGGTGGTGGCGATGGCTGAAGATGGGAACGAGGAGATCATGTTCATCTGTAAGTGGCCCGTGGCCCATCCTCACCATGGAAGGCAAAGCCACGTCCACGCTTGGTTTTTATAGTAGAGAAGAGCTGTCTCCTTTAGACGTGGTCTTACTTGTTTTAAGAACCACGATTTATTACACGAGAAATGTGCTGCCGGGTACAGTTTTAAAAGGATCATCTTTCTGAGAACTCCCGGCAAAGGGCACTCAGCAGGGGTGGCGGTTGACTCAGATAAGTAACCCCAGGTTTTAGAAAGAGGTTTACAACATGTTAGATTTATGATAAACAGGCTAAGTTGGTGAATTTTCATTTACGCTCATTCCCTGGGGACACCGCTGTCCTCCGTCCCCACAGAGCGGACTTGGCCTACTTTGCGGCGTGCCGTGGAGCTGGGTTTCCTCCTGGGGGCGCATGTCCTGCGTTGCACTCTTTTTGCATTCGTGGGGAGCACTGTCGCCTACCCCCAGGCTGCGCGATGATCTGTGGGCGTCTCCCTCCCCACTCAACGCCCCCTCTGACGCTGGGATGTCTGTTCGCAGGGTGTGAAGACTGCAGCCAGTACCACGACTCTGAATGTCCCGAGCTGGGCCCAGTGGTCATGGTCAAAGACTCCTTTGTGTTAAGCAGGGCAAGGTGAGTGACCACCTTGAGCTGCTTTTATCGTCCCGCCTGTCAGACAGGGTTTTCGGCATGTCACCTGCTGCAAGAGCCTGGTGGTCTGCGTGTCTATGAAAAGGGGGGAGGAACAGCAAAAGAAGAAGTGGGAGAGACTTCGGTGAGAAGGGTTGTCCTCACGTGTGAGGCTGTCCGAAATCTCCGTCCCACCGTGAGCTGAGTCTCCTGCCGCCAGGATGCGCCGAGGCTTGTTGCAGACACTTCAGAGTCAATGTCTTTTATCCAGTTCCTGGTTCAGCTGACGGGCTGAGTTGGTTTGTGCGTTGAGCGGCCACGGCCGAGCTTGTTCAGTCTCCCCTGGGGTCCGAGCCCAGGCCTGCCGTCTAACAAGTGCCCACTGTGGGCAAGGGGCGGGGATGCGAGCAGCCAGGCAAAGCTGTGGCAGCTTCTGGACGAGCGCCTAGATCTGGCGAGGGGCTCCGTAGCTCTGCCAGCCCATGTTTCCCTGGCGGGGAGGGGCACAGCCCCACCTACCATGTAGTAGCTGTTTGAACCCGGACGAGACGTGCGCCTGTCTGCACCTCAGTTGCCTCATCTGTAAAATGGAGAGAATAACTGCCCCTTGGAAAGTTGCTGTGATCGTTACACCTGATTTAGGGCCTGGCATGTAGTGGCGCTAAAATTGCCACCTAATCAACGCTGTTCCCAGAAGCCGCCCAACTGGTTTTCCCAGCCTCTTTATTTACTTGTCTTACTGTGACTTCCCTGCACAAAGCGAAGAGTTTACTAATTTCGCCTGAAGTACAGAGCTGATGAGCCCTCTTCCAAAAACCTTCAGTGGTTGCCTGTTGCCCACAAAGTTCCCGTGGGAGCCATCGGTCCCTCTGTGATAGGTTCCTCGTCTCAGCCCCCCTGCTCGCTCCTGTGAGGGGTGTGTGCTCCAGGCACGCTGGGGGTCCGCCCCACTCCCGACGTGGGTCAGGCTGGCCCTGGCCTTGGCTCACGCAGGGTCCCAGCCCACATGCCTTCCCGCTGGCACGCGTGCCCCATCCTTGACATTCTCCGAGTTTACTTAGAAAGGCCACATCGTTGATGAAACCAGCCCAGTGCAACCTGGCTGGAAATGCTTTTCTGGTCTTTGGAATGCAGTGGCACTTCTTGTCTTCCCCGTGGTACTTTACACATGGCACCTCTTTGTGGTCTCTCTGTGGTCCTCCTCTCTCTGTTGGCTGACTGAAGCCCACACTTAGGATGTGTGCTCACACACACGCATCGGCTCTGTCTCCTGGGCGGGGATTTTAAACACATCCTCGAGTCAACGCCCCTCTATCGCCTACTCTGGTGGCCAGTGAGAGTGACCTTTTCTGTCATCCTAACTCTCTTGTCCCCTGGTGTGGGTGGCACCTCGGTCAGTGGATGCCCGGGGCCGAGAGTCTGTTGCTTTGTTCTACTTCTAGGTCATCCCTTCCCTCCAACCTGGAGATCAGACGCCTGGAAGATGGAGCCGAGGGGGTGTTTGCTGTGACCCAGCTCGTCAAGCGCACGCAGTTTGGCCCATTTGAGTCAAGGAGAGTCGCCAAATGGGAGAAGGAGTCTGCGTTTCCATTGAAGGTAAAAGCTGGGGCCAGTGGGGGAGGCAGAACCCCTGCTTTGTGACCGTCCTCGTGCAGATGGGGTGATGCCCGCTGAGTTCCAGTGATTCATAAATGTCTTGGAAACAGCTCTAGGTATTATAGTTCTGCTGAATTTCCAAGACAATGTTCAGATATTTTTTAGTTTGCTTTTATATCACAAGAGCATCAGAGTTAAGTTAGTATTTTGCAAGACGTTAAAGAGAATCTATTTAAAACATATGCAAGAGTAGACCCCCAGTGCAGGCTTTAGGAGGGAGGCTTTCTTTGGATTTTACAGGGGTGCATTAGCATTTTTGCAGGGGTGCATTAGTATTTTCACACCGGTGCAGAGCGTAGGATACTTTGCAAGGCTCTTCTGAAAGGAAGGTGTCTTGTCGAGGCCTTGATGAGAGGCCAGTGCAAAATTTGGCAGCTCTGAAAAGCACATCAGGCTGGAAAATGACAGCTTTTATATGACACTGAGAAAAACGAAATGGAAGGAAATCGGTGGGAGGGCTTGGATCACTTAAAGTGAGACCCATGGAGGCGCCCTGAGGCGAGGGACGTGGGTGTCAGTCACAGCTCTGTCCCCGCACCCAGTACACGCCCAGCCTCAGCCAGGCTTCAAAAACACCTGTGAAATAAACGGAGAGGAACAGGTGCTGGTCGGGCAACGGTTACCCCGAGAGGTGAGCTTCCCTGGAGACCCTTAGCAGAGACCCACGTGTTTCAGAACAGAGATGATCTAGGTGACCGCGGAGTTTCGCCAGTCCTTGGAGAACTGAGTTTACAAGGCAGATTTCAGCACAGCAGAGCGAAAGGAAAGGCACTTGATTTGTTTACAAAGAAAGAAAAGAAAGAAACATTATTTTATGTGAAGGAGTGAGGTAAAGAGGCCTGGGGCTGATGCACATAATCGCTGTGGGCCCGAGGTTGGCCGAGGCCCCTTTGAAAAAGTCCTTTGTGCCTGTTTTGGTTTCTTTCAGCAACTCAGATTCTGAAGGTCTGTGTCTCGTATTGAGTTGTTTCCAGCACAGGCTCACCTGGGTGCTGGGGGCACCTGGGTGCTGGGGGCAGCTTTATGCCCATGGAGGGAGGGCAAGGGAGCAGTTCCCACACCGGCTCAGGGTCGTTAGGCACCTGGTGGACCCCTCTGTCCCCTCCCCTTGCTTCCGAGTGCTCCATCCTCAAAGAGGGCCTCTAGCTCTTAGCAGTGGGGAGCCCCTACAGGAGAAGCCCAGAAGAGTGGGGAGATTTCTTCCTACAACGAGGAAGCAATGATTGCATCAGAAAATGGCAGACAGGAACCCCCTATTCCATGTGGTTACTTTGAACTTCAAAATATTCAAGCTTCTCCCCTGGTCCCTGCCTGCATTTAATCCATAAAACAGTGGTGCTGCTTTGCAGATGAGGGCACAGCTTATAAAGATCGAGGAACTTTGCTAAAGTCACTGACCACACTCGCAGCAGAGCCGGGAGAACTTGGGTGTCCTGATGCCCAGATGGAACTGAGTAGACATGAGTAGAACTCAGGCATCCTAATTCCCACCTGGGCCACGTGTAGAACTCAGGTGTCCCGATGACACCTGGGCCAGGTATAGAGTTCAGGTGTCCCGATGACATCTGGAACTGGAGTAGAACTCAGGCGTCCTGATACCCACCTGGGCCACGTGTAGAACTCAGGTGTCCCGATGACACCTGGGCCAGGTATAGAGTTCAGGTGTCCCGATGACGTCTGGAACTGGAGTAGAACTCAGGCGTCCTGATTCCCACCTGGGCCATGCCTGCAGTTGAGGTGTCCCGATGACACCTGGGCCAGGTATAGAGTTCAGGTGTCCCGATGACGTCTGGAACTGGAGTAGAACTCAGGTGTCCTGATTCCCACCTGTGCCATGCCTGCAGTTGAGGTGTCCCGATGACACCTGGGCCGGGAGTAGAACTCAAGTGCCTTCATGCCCACTTGAAAACTGATTAGAACTTGAGTGTCCAGGTTCTACACCTGGACCACAAGTAGACCTCAGATGTCCTAGTTTCCAGCCAGGCCACGCGTAGAACTCAGGTCTCCTGATAACTACTGGCCTAGGAGCAGAACTCAGGTTTCCTCGTGCAGCAGAATGCATGCGTCCGGGTGCCCACCTGGACCACAGGTAGAAATTAGGCGTCCCAGTTCCCACCTGAGCCATTCGGAGAACTTGGGTCTCCCAGTGACACCTGACCTTTTGCTGTGTCTCCTGCTTCCCTTTTGCTTGTGATCAGCCTGACCTGTTCAGGGGTCTACCTCTGCCCTCCCACCACTGTAAATGCCTAAATAGGTCTGTATGGAACACGGTTTGGCCTCTGATGTGGTGCCGTCCAGACTGGTCACTCAGCAGCCCCCCTTCTCTCTCTCACACACACACACACACACACACATGCTGACACGCACACCGGTGTATAACCAGCCCCCGCCCCGGCCCCTCGGCGGGCCGCGCTCACCCCCAGGTGTTCCAGAAGGACGGGCACCCCGTGTGCTTCGACACCTCCAACGAGGACGACTGCAACTGGATGATGCTGGTGCGGCCGGCGGCAGAGCCCGGGCACCAGAACCTGACGGCCTTCCAGCACGGCAGCGACGTGTACTTCACCACCTCGCGTGACATCCCCCCGGGCACCGAGCTGCGCGTGTGGTACGCGGCCTTCTACGCCAAGAGGATGGACAAGCCCATGCTGAGGCAGGCCTGCCCTGGGCTCCACGGTACGTGGGGGCCCCTGTCCCCAGCGCGTCCGCCGTTCTGCCGCCCCGTGGGGACCCACGGCCCCTTGGCCGCACGCAGCAGCTTGGTGTTAGTGAGAAGAGTCGGGCCGGGAGGGCCGGCGGGCGTGGGGAGCACCGAGGGCTCGGTCCTGACACCACGGGGTGGGTCTGTAGGTCTGCTTGTTGAATATCCGGGCTGAGAAACCATTAGAAGAGCTCGCCCCAAGCCAGGCGCTTGCTGGCGGGCAGCTCTGCCCCCAGCTCTGCGGCTTCACAAGCATCACTCACCCACCTAGTCCCAGGGGTTCAGGTTGTGGCCCCTGGGTTTGGGCAGAGGGAACGGAGCACAGAGAGGGTAAGGGACCTTCCCTGAATCACAGTGCAAAGAGTGAAGGAATCAGGGTTTGAACCCGGATTCTGGCTCCAGTGCTGGCGCTGGCCACCTTCCAGCAGCCTCTTCCCGGAGGTCGGGGTGTGCGTGTGCATGCGTGTGTGTATACGCACGTGTGTGCCTGTGAAGCATGTGTCATCAAAGAAAGACCTAGTGGAGTCACGTGTGACTCACCCACATCCTTTTGGAAAAGCAAATCAGAATGCATGTCCTGCTGACCTGGGGTCGGGGGTATCACCTCGTGAAGGGGGCCGATGAATTTAAATCTTCTCTACCCACGCTGTGTGTCCTTGGGGACACCTTGGGGTGTTCATCCTCTCCACCTGACCTTGAGGGACCACGTGAAGTGGCTCACACGTGGCACTGTGGCCTGGGAGAGCAGGGCTTTCATGCGGCTCCACCTGGTACTGCCCGGGGCAGACATGCTTGTTGCTGCCATGAAGTTTACTTCCTGTGGGGGAGAAGCTGACACTGACTTTCCTTCCGACCCCCAAACAACAGGGTTCTGACAAGGAGACGATCCCTCTCATTACGAGCACCACGGGGTACAGACGGCTCCGTAGAGTGAGGGGGTTGACAGGTCTGGGAGGTTCTGGTCTGTCCCACGTGTGCATCGTGGCGGAGGTTTGGGAGCTGCTCCGGGTGGGCTCACATGGCAGTGTGAGGGAGGGGGGGATCCGTGAGGCATCCCAGACAAAGCACCACGCACCGGGGCTAAAACAAAAGAAATGTGTTGTCTCACAGTCTGGAAGCCTGAAGTCCAAGATCCGTATTTCCCAGCTCTGGTGTTGCCGACAGCCCTTGGCGTTCCTTGATTGTAGCTGCACCACCCCATCCCTGCCTAGGTCTCTCCCTGTGTCTCTGGGTTCTCTCCTTAGGAGGACACCAGTCACTGGATTTAGGACCACCCTCAACCAGTCTGACCCATCTTTTCTTGGTTACCTCTGCAAAGACCCTACCCAAAGGTTCCAGGCGGACGTGAATTTCCAGGACCCCTCTTCAGTCACTGCAGGCTGGCTGGGTGATGGTGGCCCGTGGAGCCTCTGGGGGGTGCTCTGGGAGTGACAGATGGCTGCACGTGGGGTCTGGTGGCAGTAGAGGGTTTACATCTTCACAGGGATATTTGCAGAGGGAGACTGGGCTTGATGGGCCTTTCTTTATTTTGATAGTAAAGGGGACAGAAAGAATTTGGAGAGGCCCTGGGTTTTTCACCAGACTGCTCTAGCCCCACCCTCTAGGATTTGCTAAAACCGGGTACCTGGCCCTGCCCCTGCCCCTGGGAGGCACCTGCAGTGGCACTCCGCGGGGTCAGGAGTCACTTTCAAGCACTGAGGTGAGGCCAACTCCCCGGGTGCTGTCCAGGGTCACCAGGATCTTCCTGACCTGGTTTTCTCATGTCCTGGATTCCTTACCCCGTGTGTGTCCCGGGACCAGCCCAGACTGCACGTCAGGGTTTGGTTTGTAGAGTCTGACCTCGTCAGTTGTGTCCTGGAGGTGGCACACATGCCCCTCATGGCTCTCAAGGTCAAAGTCAACACAGAGGTCACCTCCCCTTATCAGAGTACCAGTTGTTGGCTTTTTGCCTCCGGAGGGCTCTTTAATCTGGGGCTGCGTTTGAGAGCCTAGATCTTCATGAAAGTAGCCCAGGACCGTGTTGTCCAATCCCTGCCTCCTGATTCCGTTCTAAGCGTTCTCAAGTGGGACGCTAGGGTAGCTGTGAGCCCTCCTCTGGGCTTCTGAGAATGTTGGGCGCTGTTAGTAATTACACCAGGCAAGCAGCGTGGTCACCCTAAACTAGCTTCTGAATTGGGGAAATAAATAAGCAACTGAGGTACTCTAAAATTTTAGAAATAACTTTTATGATTTTTTTCACTTTCTGTTTTGGGACAAATGGCAAGCACATATTTCTTGGCAATGCGATGGAAGTTACTGACTACTGTTAACTACTTGGTTAGTTGGGTTCCTTGTTTCTTTTCTTCCTGGGAGAGCCCCCTGCTGAGTGACCGATTGGCCCTGGCAGTGCTGCTGGCGCCAGTACCATTGCTGCACCTGGGGACGTGGCAGCCGCCCTAGGACCCCCGCGTTGTCTCCTACCACCCTGGCCTCCTGCCCAGCCCCTTCCCCAGGCCCCTCCCCCCTCCCCTGACGTCCCCTCCTGGCACAGAGAGGCTTTGGAACCCTGCTCCAGCCCCACCCATCCAGGTGCCCAGGGCCCAGGGCGGTCTCAGGTGTGTGTTTTGAACACACCACCCATCGGAAGCCGTGCAATGGGAGTACTGGGTTCCTGGGTGCCCACTTCTCAGTAACGGGAGCAGATAAGACCTGTGAAGAGAGGCCTAGAAACCCGTGGAAAGCTGGTTTTCTGCATGATTCTGATTGTCCAGGTCTGACAGGTAGGGAGATGGCTTCACCTCTGCCCCTCATGAGATGACGCCGCTCCCCGTCCCGCCTCTGGTCTGGACGCACCCGTGAGATCACACGGGGCCTTTGTGGCCAGCGCTGCACCTTTAGCCCCATGGGGTGGGTCAGAGCAAGGTGAAGGGGCCTTAGGAACCAGTTTGCTCCAGAAGAGTCACGAGGGGGCCTGTGGGCAAGGAGCAGTCTGCCCTGCATTATTCATAAACCTTCTAGGTGAGCATCGGAACTGCTAAGGCTCATCAGTTCTCTCTCTTTTTTCAATTTGCTTCGAACATCTTTGTCATAGATGTTTGTCATAGAAATCGACCAATTTGTAGACTGGCAGAGTAGACTTTTTTTTTTTTTTTTTTAATTTTATTTATTTATTTATTTATTTTTGGCTGTGTCGGGTCTTCGTTTCTGTGCGAGGGCTTTCTCTAGTTGCGGCGAGCGGGGGCCACTCTTCATCGCGGTGCGCGGGCCTCTCACTATCGCGGCCTCTCTTGTTGTGGAGCACAGGCTCCAGACGCGCAGGCTCAGTAGTTGTGGCTCACGGGCCCAGTTGCTCCGTGGCATGTGGGATCCTCCCAGACCAGGGCTTGGACCTGTGTCCCCTGCTTTGGCAGGCAGATTCTCAACCACTGCGCCACCAGGGAAGCCCCAGAGTAGACTTTTAAACACAGAGGGAAGTGGGTTTCCTTCTACCTGGCACACTCCTTTCAAAAATTAATCTGTATTTTTTTTTTTCTGGTAGTGGATTTACTTTTCTAATCACATGTTCTCCTTGAGCTCACATTAAGGCTGATTTTTTTTGCTTTACACACACCTGGGCCCGTTGGCAGATGAAGGAGGAGGCCCAGGTAGCCCAGTGGTCTCAGTGGGCAGGTGCGTGGGGTTCAGAGTCGGCTGTCAGCATCAGATTTTCAAAATCACTTTTCTAGTGAAAAAAATGAAATATAAATACATTTCATAACATTTGGGGAACTTTTAAATCACATTATAACATCAGCATCTTAACGACTCTTAGCATTTTTTTTTAAATTTTTTATTTATTTATGGCTGTGTTAGGTCTTCATTTCTGTGCGAGGGCTTTCTCCAGTTGTGGCAAGCGGGGTGCCACCCTTCATCGCGGTGTGCTGGCCTCTCACTATCGCGGCCTCTCGTTGCGGAGCACAGGCTCCAGACGCGCAGGCTCAGTAATTGTGGCTCACGGGCTAGTTGCTCCGCGGCATGTGGGATCTTCCCAGACCAGGGCTCGAACCCGTGTCCCCTGCATTAGCAGGCAGATTCTCAACCACTGCGCCACCAGGGAAGCCCCTCTTAGCATTTTTGATTAGCATTTTCTAATAGTTTTCAAAAACCAGCACTGTGGGCGTGTAGTTAACAAACAATAAGAGCGATTTTAGGTGGACAGTTCAGAGTTTGGACAGAGGTCTACAGTTGTGTGAGCTCCACCACAATCAAGATACAGAGCGTTCTCAGCACCCCAGAAGGTTCCCTTGTACAGCTCTGTACTCCGTCCCCTGACGACCAGCATCTACCCTCTGTCCCTGTAGTTCTGCCATTTCTTTTCCGTCGTTTAAAAAGCCGTGCACTTCTGCCTGTTGAGGTCCTGCTTTACAGGCTGATGTACCACGTGATTGATCTTCATTACACGTTTTGCTGACCGTCCTGCTGTGGGCCTTCTCCCTGTCTCTCCACTGCCAGCTGCTGTTTCATTTTGCATAGACACTTCTCTTTTGTTGGACGTGTGAGTGATTGGGATCAGGAACTGCCTTCTGATTGCTGGCTCATTTTTTCTTAAAACGTCTTATCTTTTAAAGGTAATTTTTGGAAACTAGAGTACTGCCCTCGGTGGGAGGACAGCAGTCATGACTGGTTCTTCTAGTTAGTCCCGTTGACCTAGCGTTCAGGACACGGGGCCAAAGAGATGGGTTTCCTGCCGAAGGTCAGGTCACAGGTCAGGCCTACGTGAATTCCATTCCTGGGCAGGGACCTCGTGGTGGAGAGAGAGCAGCTCACTCAGATTAAAATAAATTGCCTTTATTCCCGAGTATCCACTGCCAGCGAACCCCTTCTCAGCCTCCTTCTCTGAAACTCTCCTGTGCAAGAGTGCTTTGCCCTCTGTAGAACCATGTGTGTTTGGGAAGGCGAGTGAGATACAAGAGTTTGGCCCTTTGTTCCGTTTGTCCCCGATCTCCTCCTGATGCTGTTCAGTGGATTCCCAGAGATGCGTGCAGAGGAGAGCAGCGGCCGGGCCGCAGGGCACATCCCGCAACAGTACCCTGCTTCTGCGCCGTGCACTCTCCACTCTTGCTGCTCTGGTCTTGGTATAACCAGAAATTTCATACTGCAGTTACGTTTCTGTCTTCTTGTTATCTTACGGACACTCAGAAAATGCATGCGAACGGTTGTAACAGTGGTGTCCGTCTGTTTCTTCCATCCTTTGCAACCTTATCGCTGGTTTTTGACACAGACAGAGGTGTGCCTTTTCCTGGTTCTGAACGCGTGTGCAGTCACTATTCTGGATGGTCTTGCTTTGTGAGTGGCCCCGGAGGGTTGCTGTGGGTCGTCCGTGTCAACACAAGCTGCACAGAGACAGGAGTGGAGGTGGTGGTGAGGGCTGGTGGCCCCCGTCCAGCCCCGACAGGCTGCCACGTGGGGTTTAGCGAATCAGTTTCCCCGGGCCGGGAAATCACGAACATACATTCACTTAGAATGTCCCTGTTACCAAGTCAGCTCGTCCTGCTCACCGCACAAGCAGCCAATAAGTCGAGAGACCAGTTGGGGCAAGAAATAGCGACTTTATTTGGAAAGCCAGCAGACCGAGGAGATGGTGGACTCGTGTCCCAAAGAACCATCTGAGTTAGAATCCAGGCTGCTTTTATACTAAAAGAGGAGGGAATAAAATCAGGCATTTCCTGGTTCCGGTCAGGGGATGTGTTAATTTCTTCCTTCCTGCAGCCATTCACAGGTGAGCCTGGCCAGGATGTTTCCTGTGAGCCAAACAAAGGTGTTTTAGTTTAACTGTCTTTACCTGGGAGGCAGGGTTCCCAGTGAGGGGCCAGTAGGTATAATTTAAGCTTATAGGCAGCATCCCTTTAGTGATTAACTTGGAATAGAGTACAAAGGTTCTTCGCCATTACCTCCCCAACTTCGAGGTCTCGCAAGAGCATCGGTAGCTTTTTTTGAAAAGGAGCCTGTGCAGCCAGGGCTCCCTCTGTGTTCCATGAACCCTGGTCACCTCCTCCCGCCCCCCAGACTCCCACGGGGGTGCCGGGAGGACTAGGGGCACTGCCCCCGCTGTAAGCACCTGCCCCAGGCGGCTGTTTCAACCTAAATTCAATAAAAGTGAAAGTCCAGTTCCTCAGGGGCACTCGGCGCACGTGGCCGCCCCCCTGGCCGGCAGTTACAGAACATTTCTGTCATTGCAGAAAGCTCTGCTGGCCGGCGCTGGGCAGGAGCCGTGGCCACACCAGGGCACATGGCCTGGCTGTTTGGGGTTCCGCCCTTTCTCGTCACATGAGCCAGTGAGAGGTTGGGGAATTCGATGTGGGCCGTAGCATGCATTGTTTCTTTTCTTGAAGTTGTATGGGGGGATGGTGTCTGGCCCCACCAGACTGGCTTCTGGGAGGAGGCCACCTTTCCGTGACTGGTGGCAGCCCTGCGTCAGGCTCTGGTTCCGGTGCTCTGTGCCCGGCTTCCTCATCTGTGAAATGGGGACGTTCACAGGCACGAGCGAGTCCGTGTAGGTACAACTCCGAGAACGGTGCCTGGAGCATTGGACCCGCTCCCAAGCGGTAGTTGTTACCGCTGTCACGGCACCTCCTATGAGGGCAGGTGTGCCCTGCGCTGGGCTGGGCTGCACAGAGAGAGGAACTGCTGGACCACCTGCCCCCCTTGTCTTTTGAAGCTGCAGGCACCCCAGAGAGCAGCACGCCAGTGGAGGCGGAACCCAGCCGGTGGGTGTGCAAGGTGTGTTCGGCCGCCTTCCTTGAGCTGCAGCTGCTGAATGGTAAGGGGCAGGCGCCTGCCCAGCCAGACGCCAGCGAGTCCCGTGCTGCGCTCACCCCGACGTGCTCTGTCACTTCCTCGCCATCCCTCTGGGATGGTGGCAGAACACACGGGAGTTCCCTGGCTTTGCGGGAGGAGCTCAGCTCGCAGCCTGTGTCTCCCAGGCCTCTTCCTGGGATCTGTGCTTTAGCTTGAAGTTCTCTGCGTGTCTGGCAGCGAGGGATCTTGTTTTCTTTCTCTGAAGCTCAGCAGAGCATTAGTTTGGTGTGGGGGGGCAGTCTCTATTTTTGTAGCCTTCCCAAGCATTTGCAGCCGGGTGGCCTCATCGTTAGCTTGTTCTGCTACGTGGCCAAACTTCCAAACCCTTCCCGTGACACACAGCACGTAACGTTGTTTGCATTAAAACTTTCCTTCCCTCATTCCCTCACCCCTTTCCTTCCCTGGCCCCTCGAGGGCTCTCGCCCTGCACAGTGGCCCTGAGTGTGGAACAAATGGGGAGATAGCCGCCACTTCACACCGAGGCCTGTGTGAGCCAGTCGAGGTTGTCGATGGGGAGAATCGGTCCTTGGCCGAATGTGCAGGCGGGCGCCAGTGGTCGCTTGAGGGCGCCAGTCCCCATCTGTCTCATGGGTCACTCCTCCGCCCTCTTGCTGGTGTCCTGCCCTCCGGCCAGCCTGAGCCCAGCTCACCTTCGTTCAGGGAGCGTGGCCACCCCTGTCTGTTTCCTGTGTGTGGTCCAGTTATCTTTCCTTGGGAGGTCTTTGAGGTTTCTTCCATTGAAAATAAAGGTTTTTGGCTTTCATGCAGTGTTTTTAAAGACAATTTTGTTCATTATGAATTGAATATTTATCAATATTCCTCTTCAAAGGCTACATTTTAAAATAATTGTATTATATATTCATTGTAGAAAAACTAGAAAGTTTAAATAAGCTTTGAGAAGAATATAAAAACTGCCTGTAAGGTCACCATAGAGAGACCCACATTACCTTTTTGCTGTGTTCTTCCACAGTTTCTCTTTGCTCATACACGTGTACCCATGCTTTTAGTTTTTACAAAACTGTGCGTGATTTTACAAAACTGCCCTGCTTCTATCGCCTGACTGCCTTTTTAAAATGGTTGTTGTGTTTGGTGCAGTGGAAATGCTGTCGTTTTCAAAGCAGAAGAAATAAAGTTTATTTGCCTGTGCAGAGGGCACACTATTAGCAAATAAAATTAAGAACAAACAAAATGGAGGTTGGGAGCGGACACCCTGCCTTATGCTTTTGCTTCCCTGTCCTGCAGAGCACCTGTTGGGCCATTTGGAACAATCCAAAAGCGTCCCCCCAGCCGGCCAGCAGGATCCGGCTGCAGAGAAGGAAGCAAACGTGCCCCGGGGAGAGACTCCCGCAGTTCCCAAGAGTGTCAGTGCCGCCAAAGAGCAGAAGAAAAAGCCTCGAAGGGGGAGAAAACCCAAAGCATCCAAACCAGAGCAGCCTCTAGTTATTGTTGAAGGCAAGGAGCCCGCAGGTGAGGCTGGTCCCGGGGGCGGGGCCCGCAGGCGGTGCTGGCCCTGGGGTAGCAGTGTAGGGAATGGCCAGGGACCTGAGGCCATGTTGCCTCCATGCCGGGTAGCAAAACTCGGCACAGAGCCCACACGGAGGCGAAGGCTAAGCCCTCCTCTTCTGCTGAAGCGGCTCTTCGCGTACAGCGACTCGCAGTGCCGTTGGCAGGGTGTGCCGGCTGTGACCTGTGACAAGCGGGTCCACCTGTGTAGCCAGATATCAGGACAGAGAACACGTCCATCCCCCCCAGCCTCTTCCCTGCTTGTCTCCGCGTGGACTGGCGTTCCCGTCCTGGGCACTCTTTCTGTGCCCGGCATCTCCCACGCGGCGTGTAGGGGAGACTCGTCCACACTGGGGTCCCTCTGCTTCTCCTTTGCTGCTGAGCTGTGTTGGTCCATCACGTAGACGCCCCACCGTCTGCTCCCGCGTCCCCTGGGGACGGACGTGCAGCTGGTTCCCAGGCCGTGGCTAAAGCCATTCTCTGACTATACGGTAGCCTCAGTTGAGCTTGGAGGGACCTTGGGCCCTCATTCTCGGGTGTGGGATTCCCACAAGGCCGTGTCCCCTCAGCCCTCACGTGGCCTCTGCCAGAAGTGCCTGGTGCCAGAGGATTCCTGGCGGGTCTCGCACGTAAGGACCAGACATGATGCTCAGACACTAAGTGCGTCCCCTCACTACCTTCCTTACTGATCGCTGGGCAGTTTTTCTTTTTGCTGTCTGCTGTAGCCCAGGATTTCTTCTGCGAGAGTGAGAAGAAATTTTTATCCTTTCTTGGAATCAAAGAGAATTCAGAGGAGCAGCCCTCACATAATATTCTCAGGAGAAGTGGTTTAAACTTCCCCTGGACGGTTTCCCTACTTCTCTATAAACAAGTAGAGAAAAGGAGAAAGAGGTGAAAAGCTTATTAAATGATTATTTCACTAATTCTAAGTTGCATTAGGAAGACGTCATAGTAGGTGAAGTGGCTAAATCTTTTCATGTAACCGTCCCATATTTCATTTGTCCAGAGGTTCAGGCCTGGGTCCCTCCCTATTACTGTGGTTATTTGATATTTGACTCTTGTACAAAATGATGATCTGCTTTTGAACATACTCAAGATGGCTTGTGTAATTATAAAAATTAATATTTCCAAATCTCTGTCAGGACAGATTTAGTTAGGTTATAAGGTCCCACTGTACATCAAAGTGTTTTGGTTTTAGGTGGTATGAAAAGGGACTGAGATAGTGTCATGACTTAATCACAGATTATAACTCCAGTTTTGAGTTAAGAAGAATATTTTGCTTTTCTAAATCTGTAGGTAAATGTGTGGATTCTAAACTATTGCTAGTTGTTTTTTTTTTCCCCTGTGTCAATCTTGTGATCTGTGTCTGCAGCGTTGGCCTGGCTGTGGCCCCTTGGGCCTGTCATCTTGGTTGGGTTGCGTTCCATCCCTGGCCCTGGTGATGACACGGCTTGTCCTGTCCCCTCCACACAGAGCAAGTGGCAGAGATCATGACCGAGGTCGAGCCTGTGACTGCGTCGCCGGACGAGCGGATCATGGAGCTGGTTCTGGGGAAGCTGGCCACCACCCCCAGCGACGCCAGCTCAGTGCCAAAGTATGTCCCAGAGCAGCACGTGGGCCCGGCTTCACAGGCAAAGGCGCCGTGGTGGCTAATCCATTCCAGAGGGAAGGGCAGATGAGAGGGGATGGTTTACTTCTTGTAGGAAACGCATGTGCTTGGGAAGCAGCAGGAACTCTGGAGCCCAGGGGGGTTAATAGTGCATCCACTGTGAAACTAGCTTAAAATTTTGAAAAATATTTTTTACTGTAGTAAAATACACATAGTACAAAATTTACCATCTTAATTGTTTTTAAGTGTACAATTCGGTGGTTTTAAATACATTCACATTGCAGTGCAACCTTCCATCCATCTCTGGAACTTTTTCATCTTCCCCAAACTGAAACTCCATACTTACTAAAAACACTGACTCCCATCACCCCCTCCCCAGCCCCTGGCACCCACCATTCTGCCTTCTGTCTCTGTGAAGACCTTAGAGGAGGTACCTTTGTCTCTAGGGACCTCATATAAGTGTTCTCACATGGTGTTTGTCTTTTTGTGACTGGCTTATTTCACTTAGCATAATGCCCTCGAGGTTCATCCGTGTTGTAGCAGGTGTCGGACTGTCCTTGCATTTTAAGGCAGAATAACATTCCATCATGTGGATGGACCACATTTTGTTTATCCATTCTTCCATCAAGGACACTTGTGTTGCTTCTGCCTTTTGACTGCTGTGAACAAATGCTGCTATGATAGAACAGTTTGTATTTAAATTTCTGTAAATTTAACACCTTGCTCTGTGTGTTTCTTCTTTTTATGAACGAGGAAAATATTTGTATTTTAGTTATTATTCTTAGGCAGTTTTTTGCCCTAAAGTTGAATAAGCTGGTGGCAGTATTTTTTTCCAGCCCTTTTCCCACGGGGTCAAAATGCGCCTGGTCCTGTAGGGTCTGGAAAGCTGGGGAAAAACTGAAAACAGAGCAGAGCAGTGTCAGAAATGGTGACCCTGACCTACTTATTTATACTCTGTCTTATTGCCCAGAGGGTTTCGGTAACTTACCGTCAGAAACACATTTAATAGGGAGAAGAAGTTTGAAAAATCAGGTTCAGGGAAAATATGAAACAGGGTAGAGGCAAGTGACAGAAAAGAGAACAGTTATGGTCACTCTGGTCAGCGCACAAACTGAGCTCCAGGCTTCCTGGTGGCCAGAGTTAACGCCCAGGGAGCTGAGTGGCCGGTACAGGAAAAGCTAAGTGGTGCCACTGTACGTTCAGGGTGTCTGTCCCTTCCAGGTGCCCCAGAGCCGCAGGGGTGTGCCTGAGCACGGCCCCCCACTCTCGTGCCGGGCTAGGAAGATTTGACAGGGGCTCGCTCCCAGGTGACTGTGACCTTGACCTCTCTTCTCCGACGACCCCGTCTCCCCCGTCTCACAGCGTGTGTGTCTCACCCGCAGGTTCCCCCACCATCAGAGCAGCGGCATCACCCTCAAGAGGAGCCTGGTCCTCTCGAGCCGCCACGGCATCCGGCGGAAGCTAGTCCGGCAGCTGGGGGAGCACAGGCGGATCTACCAGTGCAGCATCTGCAGCAAGATCTTCCAGAACAGCAGCAACCTGAGCAGACACGTGCGCTCCCACGGTGAGTCCCCGCGGACGTCGGCGCGGGGAGCTGGGCGGCGTGTCCCGGGCGGGCACGTGGCCTCAGGGCATCTGGAGCAGCGGCGCGCGCGCGCGCGCGGCTTGTCACTGCTCGTCCCTTAGGCGACAAGCTGTTTAAATGCGAGGAATGCACCAAGCTGTTCAGCCGCAAGGAGAGTCTGAAGCAGCACGTCTCTTACAAGCACAGCAGGAACGAGGTGGGTGAAGGACCACTGCTCTGTCTAGTGACGGAGGAAAGCAGACCGTTGACGTTGACGAAAGAGTCACGGGAGAGGGAGCGGGCGCCGGAGCGGCCGAGGTGGGTCCGGGCCTGGCTGGGTGCCGCCAGGGCTCGGGGCCGAGCGGGAGGCCCACATGGGCAGCGAGGTCACCTGGACGCGGGGCTCCCTTTCCAGGGCAGGGGGACGGCCAGGCAGGGTTCACGTTCTACGCTGGGCAGGAGGGTAGCGGGGGGAAGGGCCCGTGGCTGGAGCAGCTCCCTGAGGGGGTGCGTCCCAGCTGCCCCCGCTTCCCGCCCCCCCTCCCACCAGGTCGACAGCGAGTACAGGTACCGGTGTGGCACCTGCGAGAAGACCTTCCGCATCCAGAGCGCGCTGGAGTTTCACAACTGCCGGACAGGTGAGCGGCCCCGCCCGGCGCTGAGGCGCAGGTACCTGGCGGGGTGGGAACCAGGTGTTCCGGCAGAGGGTGAAGGTGGGTTTAACAGGCATCCTCACCTGTAACGTTCCCTTCCGTTCGGGGTGCTTCAAGCAGCTGTTACTTACTCTAAAGAGACCGAAACTTTCCCTTTAAAAGGGGATTTATTTCACATCCTGTTATTCCTCAAAAGCAGCCATGTATGGCCCACAGTTGAGCCTGTAGTGAAGCAGGGGGGTTTCATGGTCGCCGAGGATGGTGAGCGGTAGGGCTGCTCTGGGACCCCGTGAGAAGTCCTTGAAGAGGTGGGGTCCCGGCTGGAGGGGTGGGCTTCCGCCTCGCTGTCGGCAGGAGCTTCCTCAACCGTCCGCCCTCCTCCCTCCGAGGACCCCGCCCGGGTCCAGGCGAGGGCCTTGCCGCTCCCTCGCACACAGCGGCCTCCACTGAGCCTGCCGCTGTCCCCAGTCCCCACTCGTGACACGGACCCTCGTCTGATCGCATGCAGCTGAAGCCGGCGTGCTTGGACCAGCCCGTGGCTGGGACGGGTCTCTGGGCCTGGCCGAGGGGCTCAGGCCCCGTGTCTGGCCAAGCGCGCCGCTGGCGAGTGTACGTGATGTGTAAATCCCCGTGGACAGCCAGGGGGCGGCTGCGCAGGAACCCGGCCGGCAGGGGAGGCCCGTGTCCTGTCCCCGCGGCTCTTTGCCCTGTGCCCCGCGGGGGAAGGCGGGCGGCTGCGTCCCCACCCAGGGAGGATGGGGTTGGCGGAGGGTCGCTGTTGTCTTTTCGGCCCCCTCTTCTCGGCATCGTCGCACACCTGGGGGGTGGGTACCAGTGGCATTTGGCTTAGAGACCTGCCAGGTTAACCTTTGGTTCCAAACCCCCTTCCTGTCGAGCCCTCTGTGTGTGTCACCGGTCACTCTGTATCGCTGTGCTGGTTCTTGTTAGGGTGCCGGCCGGCCCGCATCTCAGGGCACCCTTACCCCGTCACCTAAACCGCCGCTGCCCCTCCCTGCCCGTGGCCGGCACCCGCTCCTGCAGCCTCTGCCGTGTCCCTTTGTTGGGTTCATTTGCTTGTTCCGCTTTGAGGGCTCCTGTTGGAAACTGTGGTTTCCTCCGTCCGCAGTGCATCGCTCCCAGGGCGGGGCTTTTCTGAGTGGCAGGTGAGTCTTGTCTCACCTGAGCTCCGGCTGCCCTGAGCATCAGTCACGGCATGAAGTGGACTTGGAAGCTTCCAGGTGCACTTCCAGGTGCTACGCCACCTGCATTCTGCAGCCCAGGTGTTCCCAAAACCTGGGGGAAATCCACCGATCTTTTGATGCCATGTCAGTCAGAGGATCCTCGAGCTGAGCTTGTCGCCGGGCAGGATGGCGCTCCGTGTGGCCACGCTCGGTTCTGCACGAGCTCAGTGGGTGGGCGTCAGAGCGGAGGGCAATGCCTCTTCCCGGCCCGGGTGTTTGCTGAGGCCCGCTGGAGGTTGAGGCAGACAAGTTTTCTTCTTTTCATCTTTATTTCTCTGGACACAAATGAAACAGAAGGTACTAAGTCAAAGCAGCAGTTGCTACATGTCCGCAAAAAGTTCTGTTAAACCAGACGTTCGTCTGTCTTCGTTATATAGAAGTTAACAGAGCAGCAATGAATTGAAATGCAGTTTCTCTCCAATTTCAAAGGTCAGAAGTTTTGGATGGAAGACAAAGGATAAACCTGGGAGCTGAGGTCATTTGTGTAATATATTATTTGCATGCTGTTGTACTTTCTTATAGTGTTCATGTTAGGAGAGTGTGTCTTCCATAGACCATTAAGTCAGGGATTTGTGTGAGCTTTGAAATGATGGGTCTGCTGGGCTTTTTCTCAAGCTTTCACTGAGCAGGGCCTGTCCTGGGTGTGAGGAGGCCGGGTGGAGCTTACCTAAATGGCCCTCGTCTGCCCCCGACCTTCCTGAGGGAGCTGGAGAAGAGCAGAGGCCCACGTCCAGGCCCTCAGGCAAGACAGGGTCTCCCCGGGTGACCCTGCGCCCCCTCCTTCACCAGAGCCCACGTGTTGGGCTGCACCCCCAGGCCTGCAAGCCTTGGAGCTGCCCAACCTCGAGACCAAAGAAAGGGCCTGGGGACAGCGACAGAGACATCAACGGTTTATTGGATGGGGGAACCTTACACATCCGAAACAAAGGTCCTGAAGCCACACCCCGCCACGTGCAGAGGGCAGGCAGCACACGTCAGGCAGAGATCTTCCCCCTCAGGGGAGAAGGAGGCTGCCACTTATAGGGGAAATTGACATCAGGTTGGCTCATCAGTTACCAGGGAAACCAGCGGCTGGGGCACACGCCTCCCAGCCCCTCAGGTTAACGGCCATCAGGAGGGCAGGTGTTTCCCTTTAATGAACTAGCAGAGAGGCAGAGCCTTTCTGGCCTGAGGATTAGAACAGCCCCCAGCTGGGGCAGGGGGCGAGCAGTTCACGTGAGCGTGTGGAGGTGAGGCGGGCACTGGCCGGGCAGGGGGCGGACAGAGCGGGGCACAGCCATGCTGAGAGCCTGACCGTCCACCACATAGTAGGTGTTTGCTCTCAGTTGCTGCATTTTGTTAAAACATGAGTGTAGACCTCGAGGGCAGCAGGGATTACGGGTGGGAGAAGGTTGTCGTCGAGCACCTGCCTGGATTCCTGAACTGGTGACATGTGGACGCCATGGCAGGAAAAGCCACCGTGGTGACAGCCTGGCCCGGACAGCTGCTCCAGCGCTGCCGTCACCCGGCGAAGGCCACACCGGCGCTGCTGGGGATGGTTAGAGGTGGGTCCTCTCCGTACGTCGGGAGGGACTCGACCCGTTAGAGAGAAGAAGCGAAAGTCCAAGGGCCACGCTGGCCCTTCCATGGCTGTCGGGTTCCTGGGCTTGTGAGGCCACCTGCCCAGGAGGGAGGCTTACCTATGTGGTTTAGCAGGCCAAAGGTGGGCGGGGTCTCGGGTGATCTGATGGAACAGCCCTGTAAGGCGCGGCCCTTCACAGAGCAGGATGGCAGATGCCCTTGTCTCTGGTGGTCTCATTCCTAAGGATTCACGCTGAGGAAATCTAGTAGGAAAAGGATCATTAAATTACCCACAGTATCAAAAATGATGAAGTAAATTGCGATGTGTGAAGTGGGTGGAATATGATGTAACCACTAAAATAAGCCTGGAAATGTCTGCATGATAAGCACAGGTACTGCGCACACACACACACACACGCGTGTGCAGGGGTTGTGTGGGTATACCCCGGGGCCTCCACCTGGGCTGCACGTCGGGGTCCGCCTGGCAGAAGTTAAACTGCTGAGGCCTGAGTCCCCGGGGTCGCTGGGCAGAGTCTGCAGCCGGTTTGGTTGGAGCAGCTGCCTGGGGGACGCTGCTCAACGTACAGGGCACGGGACAGCCTCCCGCAGTGACCCGGCCGGCGTGTCAGCAGCGCCCAGGCTGCGATTCCGGACACGGGAGTCCGCTGTGCGGCGGAGTGATGACCGCAGTCAGAATCACTGTAGAAAACGAAGCTTTGCCTCCGGCCTCCGGGATCTGCGCGTTCAGCAAACGTTTACTGACTGCGGGAAGTGCTCAGTGGGCTGTAGCCAAAGGCCCAGAAATGAGGGTGGCACGGTGTGACCTCAGGCCCTCGCTCTGGAGGGGGACGCACACTGTCACGCCCACCCGCTCAGGTGACACGGGACGGTGTTCCCGGCGCTGCAGGAGGGCCGCCTTCTGGGGCTTAAGGCTTAGGTGATGGACCCGTGGGCAGTTGTGTGTCCCGGCAGGAGCAGGGTGGGCGTGGTGGGGTTGAGGGCAGAGGACAAGGCTGAGAGGAGAGTGCTGGCTGAGGCCCCGAGACCCCCTAAACCAGGGGCGGAGGCCGGGTGGCTGGGGCCCAGGCAGACAGCTGAACAGGTGCCAGGGCCGGGCAGTGCCCTGATGGCCCCTGTGCTTGTGCTCACGGGGGGCAGACCCCCGGGCCGGGGGGAGGGGACAGGACACCCCAGGGTCTGCCTTGGGCACCTGGAGGGAGAGAGCAGGGTGGGGCCTATCAGGCCCTAGTGGGGCAGTCTGGCCACCTTTGGAGAGGGACTGGGGAGGGACACCGGGCTGTGGGTATCTCTGAAGGCTTCACTGTGGGGAGGGGGTGTTTGCTGGGGGTGGGTGCACGTCTCCCAAAGGGGACCTAGGGACCAGACGGTTTTGTTTACAGCTGGGAGACACTGGGGATGTCTTTGTGCGATGGGGGCGGAGCCTGTGGAGGGCGCATGGGAGAGGAGGGGCAGGTGATGGGTGGGCTTCGGGGCAGCGGTGGGGCGGGGCAGGATGCCGCTCATCTGACGCGGGGGGAAGCAGGGGCCGGCGCTGCGGTCAGGCTGGGTGAGGGGGTGAGGGCCCAGGACAGCTGTGGTCCAGCCACGGATCCCCAGATGCTGTGGGAGACCAGTGGCACCAGGGAGGAAGGAGGTGAGCTACCTGTTTGCTCTGCACGCTGCTCAGGCCTGGCTTGGCAGGGGGGCTTCGTCAGCTCAGGCGGTGCTGTTTCCCGGCCCCGCCCTCCTTCTGTGTCTCGTAGCCGGTCCCACGGCCATGATGTTGAGCCTATACTCGGTGTCATGTACCTAAAAGTCGCTGTGTGTTTCCCCGCTTCCTCGACAGATGATAAGACGTTCCAATGTGAGATGTGTTTCAGATTCTTCTCCACCAACAGCAACCTTTCCAAGCACAAGAAGAAGCACGGGGACAAGAAGTTTGCCTGTGAAGTCTGCAGCAAAATGTTCTACCGCAAGGACGTCATGCTGGACCACCAGCGGAGGCACCTGGAAGGTGAGTGCGCCTGCCAGGGCGGGGGCGGGCCTCACGCTGGCCCCGCCTCCGTGGGTGCCTGTTGGCGAGGCGCCACCTGATGGGGATCGGCTCGGGCATCAGGAGGTCCTGATGGGGGATTAGGGCATCACGTGCGAGTGGGAACAGGTGGAAATGTCCCAAACGCTCCACAGCAGGGAAAGTTAGGAAAACCAGACTCTTTGTAAGACTGAATTTTATCAGTCACCAAAAACTTTTTGTTTTCAGAGAACTTAATATTGTGAGAAAATGCTTTCCATACGAAAGTAGGAGAAAAGCAGTGTATGAAATTTCACACGGGGTGTGGTCTGCTTTCAGCCGTGTGCGTGGAACAGAACGTTTCAGGCGGAGGCTGTTTGGGGCCGTGAGTGATTCTGCCCTTGTTCCTCTGTTTCCCCAGGGGCCCCTGATGACCCTCGCCATTTGCGGTGGGCCTGGGGTGCCTGGGGGCTGCCTGTCGTGTGGTGGGTTTACGAGAGGCCAGCGCAGGAGAAAGGTGGACTTCAGTGGGGTCGCTAATGGGGGGGAAGGCGGGAGGCAGCACGATGAGGGATGAGGGGGGGTTGCGGGCGACCCCACAGGGCAGACCCTGAGCTGTGCAGGGGAAGGCAGGGGCCCCGAGAGAAGAGAGAGACCGGGGACCTCGGGCCACAGGTGTGTCCTGAGCACCTGCCCTACCGGGGAGGCCTTCTCAAAGAGCCTGCTCAGACAGACCCTCTTTCAAAATAGCATTTTAGTTTAGTGATCTTGACATTTTAGTTTTTTACCCTAAAACCCACTGCCCTCTTGCTGACCAGCCTCTGTAAGCAGCACTCACTGACCAGAGCACCTTGTTATAAAAGTTTGAAAAAAATCATTTTACAAAGAATTGTAAATGAAACGTATGCTTGTCGGGGGAAAAAGGTCAGAAAACAAAGTTGTACACGAAGTCTGACCATCGCACACAGCCGTGCGTGTACACGTGTCTTCATGGCTTTTAAAACAAGCCTGGAGTCAGGTCACGTCCTGCATCACCTTTGCACTCTGCCTTTTTACCTGGCCCTTCTTCACGTGGGTTCATGAGCTCCACCCCCTTCCATCTGTGATCCGGTGCTGCACTTAGCGCCTGGTGTCCGCTTAGTGACTGGGTGGCCTTGGTCATGCTGCTGGGCCTCGGTTTCCTCACCTGTGTTGTGGGGATGGCCGTTGTGCCGACCTGCTGGGCTGGTTGAACCGGACCCTGATGATAAAGCCCCAGGCGGGCCCATAAGTGCCGCCATTACTGCCAGAAGTCAGGTGTTTCCTGATTGACAGATACGTGGGTTGCATTTTACAACTTTATCTTACAACATTTTACAGCTGACACACTCAGATCATTTTCCTCGGGAATGAGCGAATGCTGTGTGGCCGTTCTGTGGTTTTTCCCTCTATACGGAAGCGTAATCCACGCCCAGTTCAGACCTGTGTGCTTTACGCCACTGGGAGCTTTTTGGGAAGTGACGTACTTGTCTCCAGGCCACCGTGCTGGCCGTTCTTGAGCCCAGCTGTGCAGGAATGTCCCAGAAGGATGGGTCAGTGGTGTAGAGAGAGACCATGAGAAGGAACTTCTCTCTTTCTTTTATTCATAGATTTCCTGTATCCTGAGAACTCCTAAGTCTGTTTCGATCCCAATTGTGAACACTTATGCCTTAAAACCACAGAAACTTTATTATTTTCTGACTTTTTACCTTGATCCTCATTGGGCTGATTTAATTTGAAGGGTGAATATTAGTATCTTTTTATTAAAAATGCCCTCCTACTTACAGACGCCTTTGAGAACCCCGCCTTTCCCTTGAGCCTTTAGATTGAGCACAAATACCTCCCTTACCAGTAGCTCATTCTGACTCCTCTGCGTGGAAAGCTCAAGACACTTGCTGCCCTTGGATTTCCAAGTTTCAGGTGTGGCCCGGGTTCCGGAGTCGGCGGTGCAGGCCGCCTGCCCTCCCTCCCGGGTCCCGTGTCGGAGCGCTGGTGCGTCATGGACGAGTGACCCCGCTCGCTCCTTTGTCCCACCCGTGGGCAGCCCTGCCCTCCGTCAGCTGGAGGTGACCCTGGCTGATGTGGGAAGGTCTCGTGGATACTGACTCTCTCGGGCGGGGGGCGGGGGGTTTCAGGAGTGCGGCGGGTGAAGAGGGAAGACGTGGAGGCCGGCGGTGGCGAGAACCTGGTGCGCTACAGGAAGGAGCCGTCGGGATGCCCGGTGTGCGGCAAGGTAACGCAGGCTCGGGCCGGGCCCGGGGCACAGCTCACCTTTCTTAGGGGAAGACTCAGAGCTCTAGGCGCTGCGTGTGGCGGGGGAGGGGGGACCTTACGATCGAGTGGGTACTTGGTGTCCCCAGCCACGGCGTCCCCTCACTTGGTGCTCTGGTCATCCGCTCTCTTGCTGTGGAGGAAGGAGCTCATCCTCGTCTCCCTTCGGCCACGATTTTCCACTAGTGCCACCCCGGCACGAACACTCCATCTCCAGCACCCCGAGCCACGTGCCTCTGGCGGAGACGGGATGTCCGGGTTTATTTTCCTGGTCAGCGCCGGTCCCCCTGCAGCATTTCCCAGTGGGAGCCTGACCGAGCCACAGCCGTGTGCTCCGTGCCCGGTCCACGGATGCCGGCGCCCCGAGCGAGCAGATCTGTCCGGGGCGTCGGGCTGGCCGTCAGAGGGGGTTCACTCCTCAGCAGGCCCTACACGTCCGGAGTGCACTCCCCATCCGAGCAGCCCCGGGCCACGTCAGCCCTGCACAGGGAACCCTGTCCGGGCGCTGCCCTCCAGGCCACGTCAGTTTACCACGTGAGAGGGCGGTGGTCTTTGCGCACAAACGCCTGGTCTCGGCTGGAGGTTGCTCGTTCCTTAGACTCACCTCCCGTGACTCGGCTCGCCCAGGTTCTCAGCCACGCACAGCCCACGTGAGCCGCGTGGCCCTGGAGCGACAGCAGCCGCCAGAAGTGATGGCCCGGGCGGACGGCCATCTGTGACTCGGCCCAGCCAGCTGGCACGTGGCAGCATTGCCAGATCTTTTGACCTTTCCAAGAGAAAACGGAAACCCGTGTTTTTATGGGAAATTTCCTGATTTTTTTCAAACCACAAAGCAACAGGTCCGCAGGGTAGTGTGGCCTGTGGGCTCCGCGCTGGGGCTCTGACTTAGTGTGGGTTTGGGGGCTGGAGGCGGAGGGGGAGCTGGGGTAACGGAACACACGCCTGAGCCCGGGTGGCCAGGCCGGGCCGCTCACGGGCAGGGGTGGGTGGGTGCTGCCCCGTGTTCACGTGTCCCGCTCATTCTGCCCACTGACCGCCGGCTCTGAGGAGCGGTGGCACCGTGTCCCTTCCATGTCCTTGAGAGATGGTGTACGTGAAACCAGCCAGCTGTGTGACTGACATTCAGACACCTTTTATTCTGTGAAATGTTCACTGAACACTCGCGGAGGGTCCAGGCAGGCGGTGAAAGAGCCTGAATGTCTCTAGAACTGAATTCTTCATTGCTTCCAAGTATCCCCTGTCTCCAGCCCCGCCTGCCTGGAGAACATAGGTGCCGGGGGACACCTGCAGCCTCTGTCCCTCCCTGGAGGCCCATCTTCCTGCCCTGCTGACTCCTTTTCCCGCCCAGCCTCCCTGGGCTGTGGTCTCAGGGCTGTTGGCCCCAAGTCACCTGCAGATCTTGAAAAGCAGTGTCCCGTGAAGGCGTTAGCCTCTGTTCCTCGTGAACCGTTTCCCTTTCGTTCATGGCGTGTTCTCTTCCTGAGACCATGCGTGGTCGGGGTGAGCTCTAAGGAGGCCTGCTCTCCAGGTTACTCGGCCACTGGGCGAAGGCCGTGTGGGCAAAGACTCTCAGATCAGTGCGGGCCCTGGGGGTCGTCTCTGCTGCCGCTTTTGTCCACTGAGCTCTGCTGGTGGACGCAGGGCTGCACCGCGCCTGTGGGCAGCAGAGGGGACACCCAGTGGATGAGTACTGGGTGAATGACCGAGTCTCCACACTCCTCACTTTAGACAGGAAGCACTGAGAAATTGGGGGAGGCGGTGTGAATTGTGCATGAAATACGGAACACCCACTGAGGACATAACTCTTTTTTGATATCCGCTTTCAGAAAACTGCAGCTGTTTCTGTGACTTAGTCTTCTTGGTAGGCCCCCATCCTAGTGAAATATCTAAGTGAGCTGAATAAAATTGAGCAGAATACTGCTTATAGTGAAAACTAGACAACGGTTAATTCTGTATTATAATGTAAGCACCAACTTAAACGGTTGAACGGTCATGATTCTAGCACCACGTGATTATTTGTGTCTCAGACACTGAGGAGTTGCTGCAGCTCAAACCCTGGGGAGAAACTGCGCTCTTGTGCCCGGTTACGGCCTCCCAGTGGGCCGGGCACGCAAGGTGGCAGGCTTCCCCGACCCGGCTCTCCTCCCCACAGGTGTTCTCCTGCAGGAGCAACATGAACAAGCACCTGCTGACCCACGGCGACAAGAAGTACACCTGTGAGATCTGCGGGCGCAAGTTCTTCCGCGTGGACGTGCTCCGGGATCACATCCACGTCCACTTTAAGGTGAGCTGGCGTCCCCCTTCCGGGGCCGCACGGGGTGGGGGTGGGGGGAGCGGGGCCGGCCCTCGTGGTCAGCGTGGCCACGTTGCCGCTCTTCCGGTGAGCCCTCTGGAGTCTTTTTGCTGTGTCTCCTGCAGCCCACCTGCAGGGCTCGCGTTAAAACTCCTCCACGCTAGGTACCTCCCGGGAGAAGAACGAGGGTTGAGGGTTGGGACGGGGGGCATTTGCTTCCCTCCCTGCCTTTGAGGAACGTGAGACGGGAGCTTGTGGGTGTGGTGGGGAGAGGATGGAGGATTCGGGGTCATGGCTCCGGGGTGGGGGGCGCGGGGGGAAGAAGTGCCGATCCAGGGAGAAGGAGGGAGTGGTCGGTGGTGACGCGGCCCAGCTCGGTGGCTGTTCCCAGCAGCTCCAGCCCTGGTGTTCACAGTCACCTGAACGCGAGCGGGGCCTGACGGCACTACCGTCGGGGGGTGGGCTGTCCCAGGTGACCCGAGGGCACGGTTTCTGCATCCGGTCTGCAAATCACCGGTTAAAGCTTGCACCAAGCATGTTAGAAGTTGGACCGGGTGACTGTTTTCCAGGACATCGCGCTGATGGATGACCACCAGAGGGAGGAGTTTATTGGCAAGATTGGGATCTCCTCGGAAGAGAATGATGACAATTCCGACGAGAGTGCAGACTCGGAGCCTCACAAGTACAGCTGCAAAAGGTGTCAGGTAACTGGACCTGCAGCCTTCGAGCCCTGGGGCTGCAGGGCTGCCGGCCCGCAGAGGCTCTGGCATGGGGGGCGCCTCACAGATGTCCTGGAAGGCACCCCAGGTCTCGTTGTTTCTCAGGGATGGTGGATACGGGTCTCACCGCCGTCAGGGGACCACTGTCTCAGAATCAGTCTGGTCCACACGTGCCTATGTGGCTGACCAGTGGGGATCCGTGTCCACAAAGGTGGGCGCAGGCCAGGGCTCCTCTCTCCTCCGCCTGCCCCCCACATGGCAGGGACCCTTGCTTAGAGGCTGGGGGCGCGGTGAGTTTTCGGCAGGTTGCTGTACGGCCGTGGTCTCTGCGGCTTCACTGCTCAGGAAACTGTGGTTCACCACTGCCGAGCAGGTCCCTGTGTTCTCCCTGGCCGTGCACCTGTCAGGGCCTTCAGGCTTGGGGGAGAGATGGGGTCAGGTAGGTGGAGAGGAGGGGGGTTCTGGAAGCCGGCGGGGGGTGGCGGGACCTGCCAGGAGGTCCAGGAGGACCTGGAGTCTGCTGCTTATGCACCCCCCGCTGGCCCTGCTCTCAGGAGTCCCCCCTCTCCTGCTGGGAAGCGGGCTCTCCCCGGTGCCCAGGGCACCTGGGTGGCGGCGGCGCTTCGTTAGCCGCGGGGATCCGGGCTGCGTGCGCACGTGAGCAGTGTGCGTGTCCGCAGCTCACCTTCGGCCGCGGGAAGGAGTACCTGAAGCACATCATGGAGGTGCACAAGGAGAAGGGCTATGGCTGCAGCATCTGCCACCGGCGCTTCGCCCTGAAGGCCACCTACCACGCCCACATGGTCATCCACCGCGAGAACCTGCCTGACCCCAACGTGCAGAAGTGAGGCCCCCCGGGCAGGGGCTCCCTGGTCTAGGGTGGTGCGGAGGGAGGGCTGGCTTCCTTGCAGAGAGGCAGGTGCTCAAATCAGCCGTCCGGAGCGTAGAGCAAGTCCTCTCTCCTCCAGGAGCCCTGGGCGGGTCTGGGGGAAGCACTGGCCTCGCTCCTTCGTGGGTCATCAGGCCTCTCCCAGCTTGCACGCCTTCCCGGACCCCCGGCACGGGGGGCCGCGTTGCAGGCCCTGCCTACGTACGACCAGAGCCCCTTTGCCCCACAGTAATTAGGTTTCATGAGTGTCAGTCCCACATCTGGCTACAGCCCGTGATCAGCGCTGTGTGTCCAAGCAAGTCAGGCAACAGCCCTGTTTAGAGCTGAGTAGTCTGCTCGGGCTGCCGAGTGGGCAGCTTGAGCAGCAGAAATGTATTATCTCAGTGCTGAAGGCCGGACGTTCTAGATGCAGCAGATCTTCTGCTTCCTTCTGTGACCGTGAGGGAGCATCTGTCCCAGGCTCTCTCCTTGGCGTGTGGCTGCCATCTTCTCCCTGTGTCCTCGTGGCCTTCCCTCTGTGCGTGTCTCTGTGCCCCTGTTTATAAGGGCACCAGTCACACTGGATTAGGGCCTGTCGTGAGGACCTCAATTTTAACTTAGCCACCTCTGTGAAGACCCCCGTCTCCAAGCACCGTCGCATTCTGCAGTGCTGGGAATCAGGACACCAGCGTGTGAATTTTGAGGGGGACGATTCAGCCCAGATGGAGGCTGAAGTCTCTGGGTCCCTTGTCCCTCCCCATAGCACCTTTTATGCCCCACCTGTTGATAGAGGCGCTCAGGCAGGTGCACTCGGCCGCTGACGGCCCCGTGAGGCTGTGCGCGCCGTCCTGAGCCTGTGTCTGGTTGCAGGTACATCCACCCATGCGAGATCTGCGGGCGGATCTTCAACAGCATCGGGAACTTGGAGCGGCACAAACTCATCCACACAGGTAACCGTGCCTGGGAGGACGCAGGGGCCCGAGCTGCTTCCTGCCCAGCGGTCATCCTCGCCTCCCTGCCGGTGCTTCTCTGTCCGTCTTTGCCACCGCTCCCCCCCCCAGCTCGGCCCCTGCCCCCTCTGGGTCCTCGCGGAGACCGGGGAAGGAGGGCTCAGCGGGCACTGCTCCAGCTGCAGGCGGGGGGCCGAACTTCTCCCCGTCACTGCCGCCACGCGGTGACCGTGGGTGCGGATCTCCTGCTGTGAAAGTCTGACCTGTTGGTTTGTAGGTGTGAAAAGCCACGCCTGTGAGCAGTGTGGGAAGTCCTTTGCCAGGAAGGACATGCTGAAGGAGCACATGCGCGTGCATGACAACATCCGCGAGTACCTGTGCGCCGAGTGTGGGAAAGGTGAGGGCAGGTGGGGGACCCGGGCTGTGTGCTCAGTGGGGGGAGAGGGGCGAAGGCGAGAGCGGGCGCACGGAGGTGGGGGGACCTGGCCGTCAGGCAGGAGGGGCGGCCAGGCCACACGGGGGGTCACCCAGACCCGAGTCATTTACTAAGAAAGATAAGACCCGAAGGGGATCAGCAAGAAAAATAAAGCCGTCCAAAGGCAGGGAGATGGGGTGAAATCAAAGCGCAAGTAAACTGTTTTAAAAGTAGGGAAACAGTGCCACACATAATTCTTGAAGTACAGGATAATCCGAGAACCCTCATACGGCCTGAGTATAGGTGCAAAATCCTCCACTGCCGACTGGAACTACTGACTAGGCCCAGCTGTGCATTAAGACAGTGATGTACTGTTATCAGTGATGACTGGGACCTCTATTTCAGTCAGGTGAAATGCGTTAAACGATAATAAATCTATTAATAAAATATCTCACATCAGTAAGTGGAATGAGGAAAAGCAAGGTAATCGCAGTACATGGTACAATTTTAACCCATTTCTGTTTGAAAACAAACCAGAACTGTCAGGAAGACTGGGGGCAGCGGATCTTTGGTGCTTTCAAGTGGCCGCCAGTGTTCTGTGTGGTGGAGAGCGGCAGTGCCACCCTCCTTCAGATATGGGACAGATCAAGTTCATCGGCCTTGCTGTGAGGGTCTTTTAAAAAATTTAATATTCCATAAAGTTTTTACCTTTTTCCTTTATGTGATTTTTAGGAAAGTATGAAGAAAACACAAATGCCCCCTAATTCCGCTCACTGGATAAACCCCTGTTAGCCTCATAAAATAAGATTATATGTAGAAGGCTAAAAGAACTGCAGAGAAAAGCAGAAAGTGCACAGTCCCCCACCCCCGGCCCCCAGTCCCTCTCTGCACAGGTGACAGTTTCTTGTCTGTTCTCCAAAATAACTGTGTGCAGTGTGTACATTGTTTTATTGAAAAAGTAACCCAGGCACCTAACCAAAAAAAAAATTTCTTTTACACAAGTGGATATGCAAAGTAAAGTTATTCCCACCTCGGACCTCAGTTACCCTCTTCAAAAGCAGCATTTGATTGTTGTGCACGGACATTTCTAGAAGTTTCTATGCATGTCTTAGCGCTGGCCGTGCTGGCTGGAGCTCCAGCTGCAGCCCCGTCTTTGCCGCAGCAATTCCAGCCCCTTTCCCACAGAGCTAGAGCCGGGTAGAGGTGGGAAGGGTTGTAGGTAGACAGGTGTGGTGGGCCGTCCCCCCAGCTGGGCAGGGGGCAACCACACCTGGGACCTGAGTCTGCTCAGTGGGCCCTGGAAGGGCAGGGAGGGGTGCCCAGGGCGGGCGCTGAGGTCAGTGTCACGTCTTGTGTTATGTACATTTTTATATCTGAAATGTATTTAATGTTTAGTTTCATGATTTCTTTCATGACTTCTGAATACTTTAAATACAATGCAGGTGTTAATACGTGGGTTACCATATTTATTTTCCATAATCCTAAACTATCAGTGGTCATTTTACTTTCATATTATGATCACTGGCACATACAAGCAGATGCTTGTGCTTACCTGTTCTTTCCATACCTTGCTTTTTATTGACTTCCATATCCATCTTGGTGATCTTTTCATATCAGGCAAATATTGCCCTAATTTTCCTCTCAAAACCTTGATAGGATTCCATCCTGTGGATTCCTACAACCAGACCCTTTAATTTATATCTTCAGGGGTTTTTGGTGTGCAGTCTTTTATCATTCCAAGTGATGTTGCAGGAAATGCCCTTGCTTATTATTATCAATACTTTACATTTTCCCACCAAATTCTGGACCTGACTGGGTCTTATTCAAGTGGGAGGCTATAGAAGTAATGAGAGTCCCGTCACCTGGCAGCAGAGGCCCGTGCGCCATGCCTGTTGTGTTTCCACGTATAGCACTAGTGGTCGAGGATACACAGGAAGATTTGTTCAAAACACTTCATGCACCATGAGCTGCTAAGGCTGCCCCCCAGGCGCCCTTTGCCCACAGACCCTGCAGCCCTGCCTTCGTGTCCAGCACTGCTCACCTGGTGGGTCTCCTGGCCTAAGACCCTCCACCACTGATTCAAACCCTAAACCAGGGTCTTTCCTTCTTCAGCACCTGAGTTAGGGAGGTTTTAGCATATTTCGCTCCTTTCCGCAAATGTTGACTTTGTTACATTAACCTGAACGTAGATGGAAAGTCTGTGTTTGGACCTTAAAGTATCTAATCTTAGTTAACATTTACATCACCAAGATCAGCAGCGGACTTCAGGCGACTTGGAGCCGCCTACCAGATGATTCAGTCGGGTCACAGTGGTTAGATTTGCACATCCACCCACAGCTCCTGTTTTTGGGAGCACTGACCGTCCGGGCTGGGCGGGCACCCGCCGAGACGGGCCGTCTGGAAGTCGGCCTCGACCCCCTAAGTCTGGCCTCCGAGGACACACGGCCCCCCTCACCACTGGTGGAGGGGGTCCTCTCGGAGACGAGCCCCCGTGCCCCGTCCCTCCTCTTTGCTCTCACCCAGACCTGTGTCTGCCGGGGCGAGGGGGCGGGGTGCGTGCGCCGCTGGGGTCCGTGGCAGGGCTGGGGCGGGCGTTGTGGGGGGCGGGGGCCCCCGAAGACCCGCTCCGCTCCGTCCCGCAGGCATGAAGACCAAGCACGCGCTGCGCCACCACATGAAGCTGCACAAGGGCATCAAGGAGTACGAGTGCAGGGAGTGCCACCGCAAGTTCGCGCAGAAGGTCAACATGCTCAAGCACTACAAGCGGCACACGGGTGAGTCCGCCCCCGGCCGCTGCGCTCTCGCGGAGAGGGGCCAGCTCAGCGGTGCAGGTGCAGCTCGGGAAGCAGCCGCCGCCGCTCCTTATGGTATTTAGCTCCCAGCAGGCCCCAGGCTTCCTAATCAAGCTCTCGGGGGTGGATTGGTTAGGTCGCCGGTTTCTCAGGAGCTCCCGGTCCCTGCAAGCGCCCTCCATCCTTGTGCGCCCTCACGGAGCTCGGGTTACCGCCCAGCTAGCTGTCCTCAGCGCCTTCCCACCCACTCAGCCGTCTCCCTGCAGGAGCGTGTGAGGGAGAAACCATCAGACAGGGGCCCGGGGTGTGTGTACACGCTGGTCATCCTGTCGTCTGGACAGGAGACTGGGCCATCTTCAGTGTCCTTCAGTAGGGCAGTGGCTAAATTATGGTGTGTTCACCATGAGGGACAGCGCACCCCTGCAAGTGATGGAATCATACGTTAACTTACACAGACATTCATGATCCAGTGGGAGAAAAAACAGCCTCTACAACACATGAGTTCATTGTTTTATAAAACATTTGTGTATGGATGAACGTGTGTGTATAAGAGGATTAAGATGGACAGCGGAGTGAGAGACGGGTATCCCTGGGTGATGGAGTTGTGTCTGAAGTTTCTGATAGGAGCCTCTGGTTGGTTCCACGTTCTCCCTAAAATGGACTTGAGTCCTGCCACTGCCTGGCCCAGCTTACCTGTGTGCCCACCGCTTTCACTGCCCCCAGGGCTGTCCAGGCCACCACGCAGGTCTGCTTTGGGTCCTCCTGGAATTCCAGCCCCCAGGGCACTGGGCTTTCACAAAAGTGTGCTGCCCTCCTCTTCCTGGGGAAGCTCATCCGTTTCGCTTCCCCTTTTCTAGGAAGCGTTCACCCCCTGGGACTGGGTCCTGCACCTCCTCTCGGGTCTCACAACACTGCACCTGCTGGGCTGTAGTGGCCTCTGGCCTCCGAGAGCCACGGTGACCATACGAGGGGTTCGCTGAATACAGGGCCAAGATAAGTCCGAGATGAGTGGACCTTGAAAATCACTTACCTAGTTTTCCATTTGGGGGGAAACATTTATTTCAAAGGCATTCTAAGGATTCCCTTCTTGTCAGTTTGGGGAGAGAAACAGTCCGATGCCTTGATGCTTCCTTGCCAGGTTGCAGGCAGGGTGTTCACCCCAGACCGAGTGACTGATCTGAACACTCAGGACTGGAATGAAGCCGGTGGAAGCCTTAAACGTGTCATAAACGTGGCCCTGCCTTCCCTGGTCGGGAGCTGTGCAGAGTAAGCTCATTGAATCGGATTCTGCTGAGACTCCGTGGCAGTCTGTGGGCCTCGGGCTGAAACTGTCCTTGTCACCCCTTCTGCGGAAGGAGCTCTCCTGCGTGCCAGCCGTAGGGTAGCTTTCAAGCCACAGCGTGCGGGTCGCGTGTGGGAATGAGCATTTACTGTCTGCTCTCTCCTGGTAGTTTACCTCCTGTGCAGCTTCTGCAAATACAGAAATGTGTCAAGGACAAGACAGCTTCTGTGTGTAGCTAAAACACTCGTGAAACGTGAAATTAAGTGTGCCTTTTTCTGCAGGGATTAAAGATTTCATGTGCGAACTGTGCGGAAAAACTTTCAGTGAGAGAAACACGATGGAGACGCACAAGCTCATCCACACGGGTAAGCGGGGCACCTGGGGACCGGCCGGCCGCCCGCCGCGGTCTCCGCTGAGGCCATCGGAGCGTGCGCGCTGGGCATGGCTGTGATAGGCTTTTTCAGATGTTTTGGTGCTGTTCTGCCTTAACGACGGCCCCTTGCCCCCAAAAACTCAGCCCATCAGAATTTTCGGACATTGAAAATTTTGAATTTTCAAAATTTTCGGACATTGTCCGAAACTTGAATTTTCGGACATTGGAGTAGCGACTGGGCTCCAGGAGGGGAGGAGGCCGCTCTGCCTGTCCCGCGGCCTGACCAGCGGGTGGGTGGCCCGGCCGGCGACCCTGGCCGCACGTGCACAGGCTGACCCCGCTCACGACCCGTGCTTTCTCTTCCGGCCCGTGCGTGTGGGAAGTGGGCAAGCAGTGGACGTGCTCCGTGTGCGACAAGAAGTACGTCACCGAGTACATGCTGCAGAAGCACGTGCAGCTCACCCACGACAAGGTGGAGGCCCAGAGCTGCCAGCTGTGCGGGACCAAGGTGTCCACCAGGGCTTCCATGAGCAGACACATGCGGCGCAAGCACCCCGAGGTGAGCCTGGGCGGGGCGGCCCTTTGCCTGCCTCCCCCCGCCTCCCCACACAGGCCCGGCCCCTCTGCCCGGTGGCGGCTCCTGCTCAGAGGCCCCGCCGCCCTGGCTCACCATCCCTGCCCCTCGCTGGCCCGTGGTTCCTCCAGGCGGGGCCTGGGCCTGGCAACTCCCCTCTGCCGGCGCGCCGACGGCGCTGAACGAGTGAGTGAACGGAAGAGCCTGGGACGTGTTTTCTGCTGAGGTTATAAATTACATTCTCGCTGGAATTACAACGAGACGGGAGGACGACCCTGACCCCTCCCCCTTTCCTCCCTTTGGGCAGCTAAAAAAGATGCAGGACGGGGAGCCTCCGTGTGGTGTTAGGGGCTGATTAGAAGGTGGCCCTGGGGACCGAGCGGGAGAAGCTGTATGGAGGCAGATAGACCCTGGCTCACCCGGGGGCTGGTTCTAAAGGCAGGTCCAGGGCACTGGAGAACTTAATGCTTTTTAAAAAGAAGTAAACTGAAAAAGCTAGAAGAAAGTACAGGAAAATAGTTATATCACTGAAAGGTGGGAACTTTCCAAGCGCAAAAGCGGTGAAAGAAGTCTCGAACAAATGATTTGACTAAGCGGCATAACATTTAGAACTTCTGTAGGTCAAAGGGAAAACGGAAAAAATGTGTTAAGATATTACTACCGTTAACAGATAGAAACTGTTAACATTAAAGGTAATATGCATTCCATGAGAAGAACACGGAGAACCCAGTGTGTCCATGGAGATTCATGAAAGGAAACACCTGTGGTTAAGACACAGGAGAAAGCCTTTAACAGTAGAAGGTGCCATCCTTCCTCCGTTGAATTAGCGGAGGTTCTCAGATTCAAAATGCCCGTGCGGCGGGCGTGAGCCGGGCGCCTGGCCGAGGCATGTCCTCCCCGGGGGGTAGCGGCACCATCCCTCCAGTGTTTTATAAGTGACGACTTGGACCCCTCAACGTCCAGCAAGCGGAATGTGATTAAGTTAGTGGTAGTTTAGTGATGTGCCTGAATGTAACGTGTTTGCAGAGAACTCTGAGTGAAAGTGTGAGTGTTTGTTGTAAGAGAGCCGTACACACCGTGCGTGTACTGCGTGTGTATACACGGTATGTCATTCACGTTGTGTGTGTTTATGGGATACTCATCTATGTAATATGAATGCGGTGGGCGAAACAAGAAAGGACGAAAACATTACACAGTGGTCTTCTCCTGGCGTTGAAGTTTTGGTTATTTCTTATCTTGTTCTCCATTTTAAATAATTTCCTCTAGTGAACGTGGGTTACTTTCGCAATTATAAAAGCACCCTCTGCCTCATTTGGGTGGTAAGTGCGTCTTTTTCTTGCGTTACCTTGACCCCGACCTCTTGCCGCTCAGCACGGGGAGCTGGGGCTCCACCAGCTTCGCTCTCCTTACTCCTGGCCTTTTTCACCGAGTGGCCAGCTAGCGTTTCCACCTAGAAAAACAAAGTTGGGAGCAGGAGCCCGAAGTGTCGGCAGACAGCGCCCTCCAGGTCTCGGGGCCCAGGGCCGGCGCTGCAGCCTCCCCCGGGGGCTCGTGACGTGTGGGAGTGATTTCTTGGTTACGTGTGGGTGTTTGTGGCTACACGTGCTAACAGCGTGCGCGGCAGTTTTTGCAGACGGGTCGTGTGATGCGCGTTGCTGGGTGCGGGAGGCCTTGCGGGTGCAAGGCAGCTCGGCAGACGCTTTCGTCTGGCTGACGTCACTTCCTAGCCTGCCCCTCTGTGCAGCCACCTCCTCGCGCCTCCTCCTGTCACACCCACCATGCCGGCGGCACAGCGCTCTGGGGGGGACTCCAGCAGACAGAGCGCTCCTCTGTCGGGGCTCTGTCCTCCATCCCTTTTGTCTCTGAAGCCTTCAGCCTCTTCCCGCTTTGATCCTCTGATGTTTCTCTGTCATTTCCTTCTGTGTTGCTCAGACAGATACAGCTAAGTGCCTGTGGGGATGAGCGCTGGTGACCGGCCGGACAGGGTGCGCCCCGTCCTCCTGGACCGACCGTCTAGGGTGGGAGACAGAGGGAGGGGTAGGACGCAGACAAGCCAGACAGAGAGGAATAGATGGAGCGAGGCCGAGGGAGGGCTCTGCTGCGGTGTGGGTGCCGCCCCGGGGTCCGGCTGTGCAGGGGTGCGGGGCAGGGGGCCACGCAGTGCTGGGCACAGGCTCGGGGGCGGGGGTCCCGGGGAGGCCGGCTAAGGTGTTAAGCGTAAACTGCTTTCACATATTTGAGACCTTTCAGAATTGATGCGATTTTATTACTTCAAGGTATGGTCTTTCCCTCTGCTTTGAGTGAATGGTACATTCAAAAAAATTCAAACACACAAAGTACTTTGCATGCGTGATCTCCTCTCCGAATAAGAGCAAAGCCAGCAAATGCTCCTGTGGTTGTTTTTCGTGGCATCAGCTTCCAGACCGTGTGACTAGGACACTGATGAGGTCGTCGTTGATGATGATGGAGGTGGTGGTGACAGTGACGGTGCTGGAGGTGATGGTGGTGGTGACAATGACGGTGCTGGAGGTGGTGGTGGTGGTGACAGTGACGGTGCTGGAGGTGGTGGTGGTGGTGACAGTGACGGTGCTGGAGGTGGTGGTGGTGGTGACAGTGACGGTGCTGGAGGTGGTGGTGGTGGTGTTGACAGTGACGGTGCTGGAGGTGGTGGTGGTGACAGTGACGGTGGTGGAGGTGATGGTGGTGACAGTGACGGTGCTGGAGGAGGTGATGGTGGTGACAGTGACGTTGCTGGAGGTGGTGGTGGTGGTGACAGTGATGGTGGTGGAGGTGGTGGTGGTGGTGACAGTGACGGTGGTGCAGATGGTGGTGGTGACAGTGACGGTGCTGGAGGTGGTGGTGGTGGTGGTGACAGTGACGGTGCTGGAGGTGGTGGTGGTGGTGACAGTGACGGTGCTGGAGGTGATGGTGGTGGTGACAGTGATGGGGTGGCGACAGTGGTGGAGGTGGTGGTGACAGTGACAGTGCTGGAGGTGGTGGTGGTGGTGACAGTGATGGTGCTGGAGGTGATGGTGGTGGTGACAGTGATGGGGTGGCGACAATGGTGGAGGTGGTGGTGACAGTGACAGTGCTGGAGGTGGTGGTGGTGGTGACAGTGACGGTGCTGGAGGTGGTGGTGGTGGTGACAGTGATGGGGTGGCGACAGTGGTGGAGGTGGTGGTGACAGTGACGGTGGTGGCGGCGATGAAGGTGGTGACGGTGATGGTGGGAGAGGACAGTTGGTGGCTTCTGGCTGCTGTGACTCAGCTTTGCAGCATCGCAGTCACACTTCGGTCCTCAGCGCCACATCAGGATTTATGTTGAAACACACGTGACCACGACCACCTTGCTGGCCGTCCTTTCAGAGAAGGCCCAGCCCTGGTCTTGGAACCTAAGTCCGGAAATGCAGCTCCCCATCATTCTTCTTAAATGAGCCACACCCGCTATGTATAGCCTATAATTTTGTTCTTAATTTTTGTTGAGCAAAAATGTAAAGATGCTTGCAGAGCCATTTGGCTGAAGAGCCCGTGCAGGTAGACTTTCCTGGTTTCCCTGGTCTCGTATAGTTTTTCCACAGCACTTCCCTTCTTCAGCAACTCCCCGTTATCACACCTCCCTCCCAGGGGTTCCGTTCTCTCTGCGCTCAGGGTCCGTCGCCCCACCTGTGATTTGTTCACTTAAGTGTTCGCAGTCACGGTACAGCCGGCGTCAGCCGGTGTGTGGATGAGGTTCAGGGATGACCGGGTGGGCCACGGGCGTGTGTTGTGGCGTAAGGGCCTGCGTGCTGGGGACCGGCCAGTGCAGCTCACAGGTGCACTTCATCAGAAATGACCAGTGAAACTACCTGGACTGCTCTACTTCTCAGGTAGAAAAGTCAGGCGTTTACAGTGTAAATGTCTCATTTTTGATGGTTCCTTGTAGGACAGGTTTCCTGTACTGTGTCTTATCCCGCTCCGCTCTCGGTTTGAAAGAACAAGATTGAGTGAGAATACACTATGCATTATGCACTGTGCACGTTAGTGTTTTCACTAAACTAAAAGGGAAGGAATAGTCTCCACCCTCGAGTGGTGGACAGTGCAGTGACACATGGACAGGGGCGAGGTGACACCCCCGTGTGTGAGAGCACAGCAGAAACTTGAAGAGAGGGGACCTGGGAGGAGGGAAGGAGAGCCCGGACGGGACTGTGGAATCCAGGTTTTCAAGTCCCGAGCAGGGCCCGTGAGGGCGTGGGCGCCTTTGAGGGTGGCGGCCTGTCAGCGCGTGTCTGGGTCCCGCCTGACCTGAGCCTGGGCCTTCCGGCGTGGTGTCCTGGGCTCACTGCCCTGTGGTCACTCCTAGGTCCTGGCCGTGAGGATCGACGACCTGGACCACCTCCCCGAGACCACCACCATTGACGCCTCTTCCATCGGTATCGTCCAGGTGAGCCCTGTGCACGCGGGGCCCGGGACGTCTCACCCGAGGGGCCCCAGCAGGTGTCCTGAGCAGCCTTTGGGAAAAACCCCACGTTTCACACTCGTTTTCCTGTTTCATTGGTTGGTCATCACCCCAGGAGCCTTTTAGTTTCTGTAAAAGTTTCTAGAATTTCAGTTTTCTGAATCCTGACATATTTCCTTTTGGAGAATAGATGGTTTCTTAAGTCACAGTCCCCAGAGAAAACAGTCAATAGAGAGCGTGTGTACACGTGTGTACATGTGCGTACAGAGAGAATTAGATTTATTTTAAGGAATTGGCGCCCACGAGTGTGGAGCTGGCAAGTCCAGAACTTGCAGGACGGGCCGGAGGCTGGAGACCCAGGAGGAGTTGATGCTGTGCCCGAGGTCCCTCTGGAGACAGAGTTCCCTCTTCCGCTGGGAGCTTCGGTCTTCGCTCTCGAGGCCTTCGCCCGATGGGACGAGGCCCACCGCATTGCAGGGGGTGTGCCGCATGACTCAGTACCCACCGATTTCAGTGTTAATCGCATCTGAAAAACACCTTCACGGCAGCCTCTAGACTGGTGTTCAGACACCCAGCCGGGCGCCCGAGCCCAGCCACGCTGACACTGCAACTTAACCATCACAGGTGGTTTCCAGAAAAGCTTATTAGCACGATTAGATGATTAGAAGCGAAATAACTTTCAATGTGTTAGGTGAACTTACTTTTAAAAGGAATTTTTAGTCAATACCTTTATATAAAGAGCTTCTCTTATTTTAAAGGAAACGTGTCATGCTCTCGGTTATTTGAAAATCACGTTTATACCTCTGTGTTTTGCAACGGAGCTTTGGGCGCGGCGCTCAGCGGCCGGTTATACTGAGCCGCCGTGCCCCACGCCTCAGCAGCCCCGGAGGGCCAGGACCACGCCCACCCCTGACCAGGGCAACCCCTCAGTGGCCGTGTCCTGGCAGGCCTCCTCAGGGTCTGCCTGCCACTGGGTGGGAGCAAGTCTCATGGATGGTGCCGAGGACCAGGAGGGGTGGTGGGTGACCGGGGTGGAGAGCCTTGCTGGCCACCATGGCTCAGCGGCCTCCGTGATGCTGGGCCAGCCCAGCTGTAGGTCAGAAAACAGGCCACACTTAGCAGCTCAAGAAGACGTGTGCAGGGCACCCGTCTGGGGTCACCATTACTGCTGGGCCCTATTTGCTCTCCCCAGAAAAGGTGACCGTACAATTCTCACGGTCAGCCTCATTTTGATCCAAGACTGTGTCTGCAGTGAATTTGTTTCAGCCAGGGGATGAGAGTCCTGATGTGAAAGCATTTTTCAGTCTCAGACTGAGCTCAACAGGGCTGAAACAGTGGCTCAAAAAAATCTGTTTTTAGAGATGTTTCTATTTCAGCACAAAATGCGGCTTTTAAAAATATGACTTGGATCTAAAATCCTTCACTTGAAAGAAAAGCAACTGAAAGCAACAGGAACTTGCCCCCGTCCTTAGAAGTGCAAGTCAGCAGACAGGCCTGGTCACCTGGTGTCCAGGAACAGGGCCGGGATGCGCTGGCCGCCTCGGGGACACGGCCCGTTGAGCCGCCGTTGTCGCGCCTTCTCTTCCTGCAGCCTGAACTGAGTCTGGAGCAGGAGGACCTGGCGGAAGGGAAGCACGTGAAAGCCGCCAGGAGGACTCACAAGAGGAAGCAGAAGCCAGAGGAGGAGGCCGGCGCCGCGGGGCCCGAGGAGGCCGCCTTCAGCGAGTTCTCGGAGAAGGAGGCCACGTTCTCGGGCGGCGTCGGGGACGAGACCAACTCTGCGGTGCAGAGCATCCAGCAGGTCGCCGCTCCTTGTGCTGAGCTGGGGGCCCCGGGCGTGGGGGGCTTGGACTCTGGCCGTGGTCAGCACGTGCCCCGTTTCCCCGTGAGCGTCTCCCAGCTTAGACCCAGAAGTCACAGCCGTCCTCCCTGGTTGGGAACGGGGCTGTGTCTAGTTTGGGGAGGTTCTCAATGGCCTGAGAGTGCCGGCCAGTCGGGGAGGGCCCGACCCTGCACGCCACGGCGTGCGGCCGGCCAGTCTGCTGCTTTTAACCAAAGCTTCCCCGCTGGGGTTTCGAGGCCCCCGGCTCCTGGTCGGCATGTGTCGGACGCCGCACCTCCCTCGACTGGCCCTGGTCATCCTGGTTGCAGGCGTTCCTGCGTTTCATCCCTGCCTGTGGGGAAGAGCATTGCCTTCTTTTTCATTCATTAGCTCTTGCACTGCACATTGGTTCACTGCCCTTCTGACCTTGACAGTTGGGATTTCCACTTACCATCATCACTTCACAGAAGTTAAGAGACAGTGAAGAATGCACTCTGTTTTTCTCATTACTTTTTTCTGGTTTTTTTCCTAGCCACTGAAACCCTTTGTTTCTCAGTTCCAGCTGATGGCCTCGATGATCGTGTCTGTATCTTGTTTCTCTTTTTCACTAGAATTCTTTTTCCAGGAAAAATGAACTTGGTTTAATCTCTCACCAGCAGGTGTTTTACCTCCTCCCTTTGGGCCAGGAGTGTGATGATTTCCAGCGTCACGAGATGGCCTCCGTGACAAAGTACAGCACAGGAAGCTGCTCTTGTTCTCGATTCTGCAGGAACTAACAGTCCCGTGTTGTGCGTGACTCTTCCAGGTGGTGGTGACGCTGGGTGACCCCAATGTGACCACCCCGTCGAGCTCCGTCGGCCTGACCAACATCACCGTGACCCCCATCACCACCGCGGCTGGGACTCAGTTTACCAACCTCCAGCCGGTGGCCGTCGGGCACCTGACCACCCCGGAGCGCCAGCTGCAGCTGGACAACTCCATCCTGACCGTGACCTTTGACACCGTCAGCGGCTCTGCCATGCTGCACAACCGCCAGAACGACCTCCAGATCCACCCCCAGCCGGAAGCCTCAAATCCGCAGTCGGTGGCCCACTTCATCAACCTGACCACCCTGGTCAACTCCATCACGCCCCTGGGGAGCCAGCTTGGCGAGCAGCACCCGCTCACCTGGCGGGCGGTGCCCCAGACAGACGTGCTGCCGCCCCCGGCCCCCGCCCCGCAGGCCGCCCAGCCCCCGGTGCCGGCCGAGCAGCAGCCGCAGATGTACAGCTACTGAGTCACCTGGCGGGGACCTGGGGGAGAGAACCACAGACAGGTGGTCTGTTTTTGTTTTTATTTGAGATTTGTTTGCTGGATACCAAACAAAAAACAAAACACCGTACGTTGCAGTATCAGTAAGGTTGACTTAGCTTTTGCAGCATTATCTCCAAATTCCCCAACAACCATCACAGTCTTGTCAGCTGAACTCAGAAGTGACCCCGAGCAGGTCCCCCTGAGGCCCCATGCTCTGCCCGGCAAGGCCAGGCCCCCAGGCTTCCCTCCCAGGATGCGGATGGACACAGGGTTTGGGGAAAGGAAACCCAGAGAGGAGCAGCCGGGTAAGACCTGTATGTCATCAGGGATGTAAGTGGGTTGTTTCATTTTTCCCTTTAGGGCTCCGCTACTGTGTGAAAATGTAGCCAGTTTTCTCCTGGCTCCTGGACATTTTTTGCTAATGAGCAGATAGGAGTTCAAGTAATGTTTACTCTCTTTGAATTTTGAGCTGAGTCAAATTCATTCTGCACCTTTGGGCTGAAGCCATGTGGGAAGATGCCCTGTGGGAGCGGACGCCCCTCCTCTGGGCCTTCACGAGTTCCTCTCTGGCAAGGGGTCACGTGAGGTCGCCGACCAAGGCATCTTAGTGATAGAGTTCGTGAATCGATTTTCAGCATGGCTCTTTCCTTTTTTTTTTTTTTAAACTTCATCTCGAGCATACCTTGTGTGATCGAGACTGCGGAGGCCATGTCGTTCTCTATTTTCCTTTAACACACAGAAGTCGTTTGCACTGTGGGACTGTGGGTCCCCGTCCAGCTCTACACGGCTGCCCTGATGCCGGGGCCGTGAGCCTCATGCTGACCCTTCTGGAGGCTCCTTGGAGTTGTCTCAGGATTCTCTGCCATCCAAATATATTTATTATGGCTGAGGCGCAGACAGAATCCCCTGCACTAGAGAACAGGGGAGAAATTCATGTCTTTTTTCTGTTTAAACTTTAATTCCAAAGGTTGGTGTGTTTCAAGACCAGTTTTCTATAAAAATGTTGAATGAGGTTGGCTCTTTACCCAAGAAAGGTATAGGTTTCTCTGAAATACGAAGACAGTGCTATTTCCTGCCAAGTAGTATGAAAGCAGAAAGGCTATTAGCTGACCAGTAGAAGCGTCAGTGCCCCTAACGAATGAATGAATGAATGTGCTGAGCGACGGGAACTCTGCTCCCCCGGGGGACGCGCTTTCACACATGTGCGCCCGTCTCAGAAGTGGCAGGTGAGGCTCAGGGCCACCAAGGTGGCAGCCGGCAGCCAGCCCTCCCACTGCCCAGCCAGGGAAACAGAGGCGGGCAAAGAAGCTTGATTTCCACCCTCCTGATGCTTTAACGCTGTCCAGAATGAAATGATACGTTTGCCTTACTTTGTCCTGATCAATATTTGTCCCCGATCCTGCATTGTTTGGGAGACCGTCAGTGGTGGATAAACGAGGCAGAATAACCTTATGCTGCTAGTGAGGCTACGGACAACCTGTTACGCAAAATGCAACGTCCTCAGCACTTCGCTTCATTCCAAATCGCAAGATTTTGAGGAGGGGGCTAGGCTTTGATTTGTGCAATACATGCTTTCGTGAACTAAGTTCATCACCCACGCAGCATGTGAAAGGGGCTTCAGGATGCACCCTCCACACCCAGCTCACCGGTAACTCCCGACTCGCACCTCTCCCTTGAATTAGTAGTGGGAGATTGTTTGACTTTTAATTTATGATAATTATTTTTATGTTATTTATGTATATAATTAACTGCTTTATACATAATAGTTTCATCAAATGAACTTGGGCTGGGGGTGATATACTTTCTAAGTATTGTCTCTGTTCTCCAAATGTAAGTGGTCCAGGTATCCGTGGAATCATCAAAAGCGCCAAGGTTCCTAAGGTATTTTCTTAAAAATCTCTGACCGTTTCCTTTTGCATTTGCAGAATATAAGGGATGAATGACCAAGTAAAAAATCCAAACATGATTGAACACCCGCTAGCATTTATCTTTTATTCCTCTCCCCTATGAAACAAAGGCCTTTTAAATCACAATTTTATTTTTTTAAGAGAAGTTGTTTTTATGCTTAGAGTAAGAACGCATCAAATGTCTTTAAAGAACCTGATTTAGGTTGTGTGGCCCCAGTGTACTTCCCGCCGTTTATTTAACTACACAGATGCTTAATCATACTTCCTGTTACAATAAGTGAGAACTCTTAAGTAAAAATCAAATTGACTCCTGAGTTTTCTGTAGAAATATTTGGTCTAATAGGGTCACTGTCTGAGGCAAAATAGGTTCGTGTTGTCTTAAAACAGTTGCTATGAATTTGCATATAAGAAACTGGGAAGCAAAAAATAAAAAATAGAAAGTACTCCTCAGCCAAAAGAGTTATCAGCTGTAGACTCTTCTGCACCTCTATCACTGTTTCCTGTTGGAAAAGATTTACTTTTTTTTAACTAATCCCAGTGCACAGCTGTATCCATAGGAGGAAATTAGATGGAGCCGTTGTGACCACTGAGCTCTGTGAATCCCTCGGGGTTATTCTAAATTAATAAACAGAAGATGCTTGGTTTTGGCCGGTGAATTTGTGAAGTTGTGTCGTTCTGTGCCACCCGACGGTGTGAGCCTGGCAGAGCAGGCCCCCGGGATTGCGTGTCCCTGAGGCAAGGAGGGGACGGGGGCCCCGAGTGGGACGTGTTCCTCGTGCCGGGTGCCCCTCCACTGTGACCGACAGGGACCCGCCTTGGAGGATTCGGGGCCTGGGAGGCAGGTGCACGGACTTCACAGTCACAGCGGCCAGAGCTCGAGGCTCCCAGCTCAGGGCCGTGTCAGTGACTTTCCCGTTGGATTTTGAAAGGCGTCAAGGCTGAGAGGTCACGTGTATTTCGTGTCCCATTAGTTTGTATAACGACAAATAAAAGTTGCCATGAGCTGTGTTTTTCCACTGCTGGCCCTCTGCTCAGACCGCCCGTTCCAAGTAGTGGACACACTTGGTATATTTTGAGAACGGTTGTAATTCCCATATAGTTCAGACCTTGTGAAATGTTTGGATTATCTTAAATGACCCAAACATTGAAAGTAAACAAGATACTGAGATATCAGAAGCTTTCGCAAGGGTTTGTTTGTTTGTTTGTTTAAAAGCAACAAAGCAAGTGGTTGTAGCATTTTTCGTAAAGCTTAGATGGAGAGAATGAACACAAAAAAAGGTGAGCAGCCAGAGAGAGGGGAGAACTTAGTAAGCAAGGCGTTTCTTAGGGCACGTGGTCTGGAACAGTCCCTTATTTTATTGATCAAATAATGATACGTTCCAATTTGTTAGGAAGAGTCATCTTAAAGTTATGAAACACCTGGAGTGTCATCCAATCGTCTAAGGATTTGAATTACGAGAACCTTGTTGTAGGTACTTCAGTTGTATCTTAGAGAACAGCTGGTAGCAGCTAATTCTTCTGCCAGTGAATAGGATTCACCCCCTCAACATCCAACAGATTGTGAGCATGTTCTTGTATGTGCAACCAATTCCACTAGAAAGGGGGAGACCGCTGGGCCACTGGCTGCTTCCTCCTGTGGGTGTTTGCATCTGGCTTGAGCGCCTCCGCATCAGGAGGTCCTGGTCCCGGAACGACAGCCAATCATCTGACCTGCGTGTGCTGCAGGCAGCAGAATGACCTGGGTGACCCGCACAGCGAGCTGGCTGGGACCACCCCTCCCCACCGAGCCCTGGTGCCCGTGGACCTGAGGCTTCTCCTCCCCGAGCCGGGGCCCTACAGTCCCAGGTGCAGGCCGCTGGCACCCAGACAACACTTGAGGGCAGGCGCCCCACATCCAGACTGCCTTGGCACCAAGCCTCCTGCTCTTCCTCGCTGAGCGGTCTGTCTGCCCACATTTGCTCCATAAGGAGGGAGACGGACCCCCGTCTCCATGGGAAGGTGTCCCTTCAGTGGGACACAGACCCACCCTGAGTCTTTGCAGAGAGCCCGGGCCAGCATACTTCCCGGGAAGAGCGAGGACGCAGGACGCGGGACTTGGTGCCCGCTGTTTACTGTCGGTTCCACGTGGGCCTTTCAGCTCCCCCTGGGTGCAATGCATCACCCCCTCGCAGGACCCTCTGGAGCTTGCCCTCAACCCCAGGAATTCTCTCTTCCTAGTTTTAGCCACAAAACAGGGTAGCAAGGTCACAAACGAAAGAGAAGGCACGGCCGCGGTGCTGCGGGAAATGCGCTAGAAATCCAAAGGCTGCCCTGTCGGAGGCTCCAGAATGATCCGGGGCTGGGGGTGAGGGTGCTGCGGTCAGGAGCGGCCGCCGTTTCGTCTGTGCGTTGCCGTCCTCCGTTCTGGGAAAGCACACGGACTCAGCACCTGGATGTCGCCAAGGACCATCAAGCTCGCACGTCTGACCCCGGAGTTCATGACCCCCGGCCCCAAACCTGGCGCTCCCCGACTGTCCCCACTCACAGCCCACAGCCCTGCCCTCCACCTACTCACACGGGCGGGAGCCCAGAACCATGCCACGTTTACACCCCCTGTGCCTCTGGATCTGTCCGGGTGTCACCATCTCCACGACCACCCACCCCGCACCTTCCCAGCTGACAGCCCGTAAGGGGCCACCCGGCCCCGGCCCCGCTCGTCCCCAGGAGTCTGTCCTCCACACGGTGGCCTCGCTGGCCCTTGTAAAGGTGTCGTTCTATGTGTCACCCACGCACCAAGGTCAGCGTCCTCCAACGGACCCAAGGTGCTCCCTGGACACGCCGATCCCTTCCGCGGCCTCGAGCCTGCAGGGGCTGCCCCACCTCCCTCCTCCCCATCCTCTCCCAGGGCCTCCGCACGCCCAGCGCCCTGACCCTCCGCTTGGTTAATGCTGCTTGGCCCTCAGATCGCGGCTCAAACGTCACTTCCTCAGAGAAGCCTCCTGGAATCCCCCAGAAGCCCTCATTTCCCACTCCGACAGCAAGCAAGCACAGTGCGCACCAGCTGGCAATTACACTGACTCGCTACTCATTCTATGAATTTGTTCCTATCTGTGCCTCCCTGCTGTTCAGTAAGTTCCGGAAGGGCGGGGACTGCGCTTCTTCTCATCATTTCATCATTTCCCCTGAGCCGCCCCCCCCCCGCCCCCGACAGTAAGCCTGACCCACAGAGATTAATAGGCAAGTGTCTTCCCCAAGGGTGACCACCAAAGCTTTGAAGCACTCCCCCCCCCAAAAAAACCCAACTTTGTTAAATCCAGTTGGAATTATCACTTGAAATTTCTGTCTTCATGAGACTCTTGGAAATCCTAATCTCCAATGACTCGATTTTATTGATAAGATTATTAATTACTTCTTCAACTTTGTTGATCAAGTTATGATTTTTGTCCCTTGTTAGCAAATAGTAAAACATAATCAAGGGCTTCCCTGGTGGCGCAGTGGTTGAGAATCTGCCTGCCAATGCAGGGGACACGGGTTCGAGCCCTAGTCTGGGAAGATCCCACATGCTGCGGAGCAACTGGGCCCATGAGCCACAACTACTGAGCCTGCGCGTCTGGAGCCTGTGCTCCGCAACAAGAGAGGCCGCGATAGTGAGAGGCCCGCGCACTGCGATGAAGAGTGGCCCCCGCTCGCCACAACTAGAGAAAGCTCTCGCACAGAACCAAGACCCAACACAGCCAAAAATAAAATTAATTAATTAATTAATTAATTAATTTTTAAAAATGTACGTAAAAAAAAATAATCAAGCCTTTTGATTCTTCATGGTTAATGATTAATGGCAGGTGACCATTTAGCAGAAAATGTTTCTTTCTTTACTACAAGTGCTCTTCGTTATGTTAAATGATCACACAATGGAAATGGCAGTAAAGAAGACACTCATTCGACACAATCATATAGGTTTCACGTCCAACATTGTAGTACAGTTTTGCAGACCCTGAAGTACATGTCAGCATGCACCTTATGGTTTTCAAAAATCATATTCCCTGGACTGCCCCCATGCATGCCAATCACCCTACATCACTTTCTAGCATCCTTGCTGTAACAGTCTATTGGAGACACATGATGAATGGAATAGAACAAGGGAAGTTTTTTTTTTTTTTTTTTTGGAGTATGATTGCTTTACAATGTTGTGTTAGTTTCTGCTGTACGACAAAGTGAATCAGCTATATGTATACATATATCCCCTCCCTCTTGGACCTCCCTCCCATCCCCCGCCATCCCGCTGGAAATTTCTAATAAATGCCATAGTGAAAAAAATACCCATGCCTCGTGTTCTTAGTATCTCAGTATCCTGAGCAAAGATCTTTTCACTGCGGTTGGTTATCTTTTTGGTAGGTTGGACATTTATTTTTCGAGTTCTTTAGAAACAGAGCTGAAGTGCATGTCCCTAGATTTTCAGTTTGGATACATCTCATAAGCATCAGCAAAAACCTAACTGAAAGGAGTTGTATTTAAACACCCTGCATGTCAATTTCGGATAAGAAGAGTGACAGCCCGAACTCCTGCTTGCTCGGGGCTCCACCAACGTCAGCTCAGCCAATCCCTCCCATGGCCCCCTGAGATGGCTGTCGTCTCACTGTGACATGAGGCGGGGTTTCTCAAACAAAGGGTAGACTTCACTGCCAGTGAAATATCGTTAGGAAACTTTGTCTTAATAGATCTGTAATGTCATGTGTGTGGAATTGGGTTTCTTCTCTTATATTTAGAACCGTGTCCGTACTTTTGGAGACATTGTGAATTTTTGCCTGAATGGCCAAACAGTTCCTCTTAAGAAAAGAAGACACCAGTGTAGCTGGCCCACGCCAAGCCGACATTCTTAGGCTTCTGACTAAGAGCATCCCACAGGGATTCATCAGAATGTTCCCAAAATAACCAGCATCTGAACGTGGCACCAAATAGTACAGAGACTTTTTTTTTTAAAACAGAGGCCTATTTTTTTTCCTTTTTATTTTTTAAAAAATTTTATTGAAGTATAGTTGATTTACAATGTTGTGTTTAATTTCTGCTGCACAGCAAAGTGACTCAGTTATACCTATATATATTCTTTTTCATATTCTTTTGCATTATGGTTTCTCACAGGATATAGTTCCCTGTGCTCTACAGTAGGACCTTGTTGTTTATCCATTCTATATATAAGAATTGGCATCTGCTGACCCCAAACTCCCAATCCTTCCCTCCTCCACCCCTCCTCCCCCTTGGCAACCACAAATCTGTTCTCTATGTCTGTGAATCTGTTGCTGTTTCGTAGATATGTTCACTTGTGTCATATTTTAGATTCCACATATAAGTGATGTGATATGATATTTGTCTTTCTCTTTCTGACTTATTTCACTTAGTATGATCATCTCTAGGTCCATCCATGTTGCGGCAAATGGCATTATTTCGTTTCTTTTTATGGCTGAGTCGTATTCCATTGTATATAGGTACCACATCTTCTTTATCCATTCCTCTGTCCGTGGACAATCAGGTTGTTTCCATGTCTTGGCTACTGTGAATAGTGCTGCTATAAACATTGGGGTGCATGCATCTTTTCAAATTATAGTTTTGTCCAGATATATGCCCAGGAGTGGGATTGCTGGATCATATGGCAACTCTATTTTTAGCTTCTTGAGGAACCTCCATACTGTTTTTTTCCCCTTTTTAATTGCAAATGCAACAAAAAATTATGGTTTTACTGGCTCCCATCCGACTGTTTGTCAGCCGTGGCTCAGCTTTCCCGCTCTGGCTGTAATTACCCTCACCCCACCCCCCATCTGCCTTCAAGGGGGTCAAAGCCTAAACAGTCTAACCGACTAGTCACCAGCCGCAGGCAGACTTCTGACTCTCCAGGGCTTACCGTCGCCTCCAGCTTGCTGTGCAAATCTACTACTACTACTACTACTACTACTACTACTACTACTACCACTACTACTACTACCACCACCACTACTACTACTACTACTACCACTACTACTACTACTACTACTACTACCACCACTACTACTACCACTACTACTACTACTACTACTACTACCACCACTACTACCACTACTACTACTACTACTACCACTACTACTACCACTACTACTACTACTACTACTACTACTACCACTACTACCACTACCACTACTACTACTACTACTACCACTACCACTACTACTACTACTACTACTACTACCACTACTACTACTACCACTACTACTACTACTACTACCACTACTACCACTACTACTACTACTACTACCACTACCACTACTACTACTACTACTACTACCACTACTACTACTACTACTACCACTACTACTACTACCACTACCACTACTACTACTACCACTACTACTACTACTACTACTACTACTACTACCACTACCACTACTACTACCACTACTACTACTACTACTAACTACTACTACTACTACTACTACTACTACTACTACTACTGTCAAAACTCCTACTGGGAGCCACTCCATCCCGGGCTCAGCCCTGGCTCCGGTGACTCACAGCCCAGAAGAGCGTCTTTTTCCTCAACTTGGGAACAACGCAAGTTTTACAGCCCTGAGCTGCCATTCGGCAATTGATTTCAAACCAATAACAGAAACATGGCTAAAATCCCCCAGACATGATTTATTTTATTGTTAATGAGGCAAGTGGAAGAGATTTCATAATGTAATTGTTTCTGTCCAAAACCTTCCTTGTGTCAGATAATTGAGGGTATTCCTGTTCTGCTTGTGGTAAAGATCAAGAAGAGGTGATTATAGCCTTTTGTCTAATAGCCTTTCACTTCTTAAACCCACGAACTAACTTCTTAACCTGCCCTAGTCCTTCGGCCTTTTCTCTTCATGTTTTCTCCTCTCGGACTTCCCCATGAACCTTCAAAGGTTTCAATTTTCTTTTTTTATTGAAGTGTAGTTTATTTACAATGTCTTAATTACTGCTGTACAGCAAAATGACTCAGTTATACATATATACACATTCTTTTTTTTTTGTGGCTGTGTTGGGTCTTCGTTGCTGCACACGGGCTTTCTCTAGTTGTGGTAAGCGGGGGCTACTCTTCATTGCGGTGTGCGGGCTTCTCATTGCAGTGGCTTCTCTTGTTGCGGAGCACGGGCTCTAGGTGCGTGGGCTTCAGTAGTTGTGGTGCACGGGCTCTAGGCGCGTGGGCTTCAGTAGTTGTGGTGCACGGGCTCTAGAGCATGTGGGCTTCAGTAGTTGTGGCGTGTGGGCTCAGTAGTTGTGGCTCACGGGCTCTAGAGCGCAGGCTCGGTAGTTGTGGCACATGGGCTTCGTTGTTCCGCGGCATGTGGGATCTTCCCGGACCAGGGATTGAACCCGTGTCTCCTGCATTAGCCGACGGATTCTTAACCTCTGCGCCATCAGGGGAACCCTAGAATAGGTTTTTATTCCTCATATTCATTTAGCGTGTTTTTGCAAATGAGTGTTTAACAGTACATCAGAATGCAGGTAGAAATGTCTTCTGAAATACTTTTATTTGCTGATCCATTATCACAATTTATATTTAAAATGTTGTAATTGCAATTTTATTTTGTTTTAATTATTTCTATCTATCTGTGTTCAAGTCTGCTTTCTGTGTGGGCCTCACTGGTATTTACTTTCACCTCACGTAGATTTTCAGGAAAAATATGAATTATATTTTTAAAGAATCTTTTATTAAACCATACTTTACTAACAAGTTTATGTTTCAGTTTTTGGTGCGTTTATGTTTAATTTTAGAGCGTGTGTTTATCAGTCTTGTAGCAAATACTTTGCCAATAAGAGAATTCTCTGGAGCCAGATTAGAATGCCTGGTGAGTTAGAATGCTTTGTACTTTTCCGATAATGCACAGATCACTTTATGGAAATTTTTAAACTTACATTCAAAAAGATATGTCACTTTATAACTATGTACTAGTCTATTCTGAAAAGGGTAAAGAATAAGTCAAGTTTCAGAATTTGATTAATTAGAGTCTACCAAAGCTGAGGAAAGAAAGACCGAGATGAATCCCTAGAAAAAATGACAAATTCATCTTTAAAAAAAAAAAATGGACTCTTTATATTCTGAATTTCCTGGTAATGAGGGTTTTTTTTTTTTAATTAATTAATTAATTAATTTATTTATTTATTTATTTATTTTTGGCTGTGTTGGGTCTTCGTTTCTGTGCGAGGGCTTTCTCTAGTTGCGGCGAGCGGGGGCCACTCTTCAACGCGGTGCGAGGGCCTCTCACTGTCGCAGCCTCTCCTGTTGCGGAGCTCAAGCTCCAGACGCGCAGGCTCGGTAATTGTGGGACACAGGCCTAGTTGCTCCGCGGCATGTGGGATCTTCCCAGACCAGGGCTCGAACCCGTGTCCCCTGCATTAGCAGGCAGATTCTCAACCACTACGCCACCAGGGAAGCCCGAGGTTTTTTTTTAATGGTGGTTTTCATTTTTTTGGCACCTGGCCCATGATTTGATGCTGAATAGTTTAGCATAGAAAAATGTATGGTTTCCATAGCAACTACGATTTCTTTCTCTCAATTCCTACCTCTGACCAAGGCAATCTGCAGTTGCTTGCAGTGTTGGGGGCGCTTCATTCTCCCTGCAGCTTTGAGTGGCCAGGGAGAGCCCCTGGCAGTTAGTAGGGACCATCCAGTCCGAGCTTCCCTTGTCAATGCACGGAAGGGAATAGGAAGCCAGCACGGGGGTGGAGGGGTGAGGAGGAAGGGGGCCCACGGAGCCCACCCCCAATCATCGTCGAGGTAGAGACCGTCCTGGAAGTGTGGGCCCACTGGGGCTGTAGGTTAAGATATTTTAAACCACTGCTTTAACACATGCCACAGCGCCCTACAAATAGCTGGGGCTTGTTGGAAACAGAATGTATATTTATTCGAGACAGTTGACATTCCTTTAAACATCTTTGCTACTAAATTACCTTTTAATAAGTAATGCAAATATTATGGCGGTGGCTTGCAAAGCCTTTTGTTTGGTTTTGCACATTGAAGAGGTAAAATCTTGCCTCAGATAAACCGGATTGTTTTCGCGTTTCTACTGATTTCCTTTTCAGTAGCTACGCAAGCTGTCTGTTATGCACTGTGGTTTGTGTAAATGTCTCCTCTCTGAGACAAATGGCTCTGGAATTGTGGTTGCTGTGACAACTGGACAAAACCAAGAAGACAGTTGGACGAAAGTAACTGAGGTTGGTTGTCCTCAGGGAACATTGGTAGCAAGACAGGAAACGTACACCTTGGGAGGTGTCATATGCTTAACTATAACACGAATCTTCTTACCAGCTTGAAGAAAAGTAAATGGGATAGTTGTTTTTTTTTAATTAAATAAGATTTTATTGAATGAATGAAAGAATGATCTTCAGCACTTCAAGTTTTAGATATGATGGAGAGGTTGAAAAGCATTTCTGATTTATGTTATGCGATCTTAAAATACAAAAATGATCATATGAATTTGAGTTAATAAAATATCAAATTTTTGCTTTACATCTTACACCAATATGGAACAATGCCAACAGAAGAGAGAAAGACAAAAGGTTATATAATTTAATATTTTCTCCATTAAATTCATAATGGTGATTTATTTTAAATGCCATACCTTTCTTAAATTTAATTTTTATTTTATATTGGAGTCTAGTTGATTTATAATGTTGTGTTAGTTTCAGGTGTCCAGCTAAGTGATTCAGTTATACACATACATATATCCATTCTTTTTTCAGAGTCTTTCCCCATATAGGTTATTATAGAATATTGAGTAGAGTTCCCTGTGCTCTACAGTAGGTCCCTGTTGATTATCTATTTGATAGATAGTAGTATGTATATGTTAATACCAGACTCCTAAAAAAAATGGGTAGTTTTTTATGTAATAGTTACAAAAGCATCTCCAGGAGAGCTTATAGAAGCCTTTGGCATGAAAGGCAGGGATCTCTCCTTGAACTCTAACCCTAGGGTGTATTGTGGCTCTCAGGGAACTGATAGCCCAATCTTGCTATCTCCTCCGGGCTCCAGCCTGCCAATATTTACCTGGCTAAGGTGCACCTGGCTCCCAGCCCACGTACGCACTTCTGCCCCTACTGCTCGCTATTGACTTGTATGCAGATATTAGCTGGTTGCAGAAGAAATTATTTCCACAGAAAGTGAAAGTATTTAAAGTTGATCCCAAAATGGGACACTTAAAAAAAATCATTCACCTGTTTTCAATGTGTAGTTAATATAAATGTTAACATTAGTTTACTTAATTTAGATGTTAATTTTAAATTATTAGTTAAGACTAATTTACTGGTATTGGTTCATAAATTATAAAAATGCAGGACACAAATAATGATGTTGATAATGGGGGAAACTGTAGGGGTGCAGGGGGACGGGAGTATATGAGAATTCTGTACTTTCTGTGTAATTTTTCTGTAAACCCAAAACTGCTCTAAAAAAATGAAGTCTATTAATTTTGTTAAAAGATGTACATATATGTATGTACATATAAAATAAGATAGGTATGTATATATGTGTATGTGTGTGTATATATGTATGTAAGTACATATGTCTATATGTGTGTTGTATGTGTGCATTTGTGTGTGTATGTATGTGTGCATTTGTGTGTATGTGTGTGTACTTGGCATTGGTGGGAGATCAAAACGGTTCAGCTGCCTTGGAGAACTGTCTGCCAGTATCTTTTAAAGTTAAGGGTACATCTCCCCCTCAGTTTAGCAATCCCACTCCTAGGTATTTACCCAAGAGAAATAAAATCATATGACGGGGGTGTCTCAAGGTGAGTGCTCCCACCGGGGCTGGGAGATGAGGTGTGAGAAGTGGCGGATGCTCGACTGCCTTGTCCTCCCTGTTTTCGTTCTCTTCCGCATTTTTACTTTGTGGACGTGGAGCACATATTGTAGGCCAGTCCTGGAAGGTCCCGGTGTTCTTTCTTTGATAACTTTCCAATCTCTCCATTTCTCTCTCCTCCTTTTTTGGAATTCCTGTGAGTTGGACGTTGGCCCTTTCCTGCTGATCTACTCTAATTTTTCCTTCCATCTCTTTGCCTTTTGTTGAAATCTCTGGTAGACCTCCTTGGCTTTTCAATTTTTTAGTTTTACGATTGTGTGTTAATTTCTAAGAGTTCTTTCTGGTTCTCTGGTAATCTTTCTCCCTACCACCCCATCTTGTCCTAACTTCACAGGTGCAAACATCTTGTTCCCCTGAGATTATGTGCAGGTCTCTTGTTTTAAGTTTCCCGCAGTTTTCTCTGGACTCACTCTGTTTCTTCTGAGTTTCCCTTTTCTGATTATTTTCTGCCTCTCACACTGGAGGCGTTCCTCAAATCTCTGCCAGACTTGCAGGTTCTTTGGGTGTGGGTAGGGCTACCTTCACCAGTCCCTTGCCCAGAGACCCCCGAATGCCATGTGTACAACGTGGGGTCATCTGTGTGATGGGCAGTGGGTGTGGTGGGCATGTCTGGGTGACAGTGCCCTGGGGAGGGGGTCTGGTGCAGCTGAGTGGGGAGACCCTGGTTCAGGTTCACACACGTGCACACACACAGGGTAAAGAAAAGTGCTTTAGACCTTAGGAGGGAATGCAGTTTCAGAATAAAGTTTTATAAAAGTTAATTAATTTTGCCATGTATTCTGCAGTCACGCCTTTGATCTTTTCCCTGCTTCCCTCTAGACAGGTCTTGTATTTCAGCCACATTCTTTAATAATAAATATTGACTTTTCTCTCTGCAAATCAAAAAGGAGCCTTTAAAAATGCACCGTTTGTTTAAGCTTTACATTACAAATGAAATGAGTAGCCATAAAGCAGAGGTGTGTTTGAGAATAATCGAAGGATGACATTGATGGAAGTCACCTTCATCTGAGTTCTCTCCAGCTTTACAACTGCCAGTGCCTCTCTAGGTAAGCTCGTGGGAACCTCGCGTGACCAGTGTCCCAGGACCAGCAGGTGGGATTTCACTCCAATCACCTTCCAGAACTTCGGATCAGGAGTCCGAACGGGAGTCGGTTACTGAAAGCATGAAAACCCTGATTTCTGCAGAATGATTTTATTCGTTGCGTGTACAACTTGGACCTACTGTTGTCTGATAACTTTCAAACGTGATGTTATTCCAGAAAGTGAATATGTTTTGTTGACCTTTAGAATTAATAGCGAAAAATAAAAAATTATGATAACCTCATCACTGATCATGAATGGAAGTAATTGATCAGGCAGGGAGGGCTTTGGCATTTTAAGAGACTGTAAGTAAACTTTGAATAATCTATCTCACCTTTTATTCTCAGGATGGCCTAAAGGATCACTGCAATAAATACAATGCCTCTCGTTTTGGTAGAAATGGGAATTTTGTGTCTATATAAAAATAGTTGACAGAAGGTGCAGCGGAGGAGAGACCTTTGCTGTTTGGAGGAACAATCCCCCCAAATAGGCACTTAGATTATGATGGATAACTAGCCCAATTTACAGCATGTTTACATTATCTAATTTTATCAATTTTGCTGATGACTCTGAGCTAACATTCCCTTTAAGTTCAGAGCTCCTTAACTTCCACTCTCTCAAAACAAAAAAACTCCACAACACAGGTAATAACAGACTCTGAATATCTCATTTGCTTTCTTCCTCAACACACATCATTCCCAAATAATAATACCCGCAGCATGATTATCGGGAAAGGTCTAAGATTTTTCTCTCTTTCTCATCGTTCTTTTTGTCCTCGGGTATTTTCCCCAGGAGTGACTTTCAAATTTCCACGTTTCAAAGTCACTTGAGATAGCTCCCCTCTGGTCAGTCAGGCCTCCAAAAGGATATACACATGGTTTGTCGTATTTTATTTTTGACCTTTAGGGATTGCTTTTTAAAAGTTAATTTGTTTTGTAAGTAAGTGAAATATTTGCATGGTTCCAAAGTGAAACCTTTAAAACAAGGCACGTCCAAAGGTGGTGGGTTTCCACCCCAGGTCTTCCTGCTCTCCACCCCCCCTCCCCCATAGGTATCCTTCAACGATACTTATGGATTATTCTCCTATTGCTTATTTTAAAAATATAGATAGATAGATATAGATAGATGATAGATAGTTGACAGTTGATAGATTATGATAGATAGATGATAAATAGTTGAATGATTGCTGATTGATAGGTGGATTATGCTAGATAGGTACATAGATAGTTGATAACTAGTTGACAGATTATGATAGCTGATAGATTATGATGGGTAGATGACAGATAAATAATTGAACGGTAGTTGATTGATAGATGGGTTATGGTGATAGATGGGTGGCTGGCTGCCTTCCCATCCCCCACCTGTCCTGGACAAACTGTAATGTACGCTTTGCGCTTCCCTCCCCCTTGCTCTGTCCACAGAGATCTCTGTGATCACCCCAGCACCACCCCTAGGGACCGACCTCCTCCCTCTTCCCGATTGCCTGCTTCTCCTCCATGTGGAGGAGTGACAGTAATTCACCCAGGGCCCCATCACTGGGGATTTGGGTTGCTTCCAATGTTTTGCTTTTACAAATTGTATAATATTTTAACAGAAATGTATTTTCAATGGGAAAATACACCAGATGGAATTAACAGCAGAAGTTTTCAGTGCATCACTGAAAGCCCATGAAAACAGCCCAGACAGGAAGAAAAAAACACAATCGTGCTGACGCTGGCACAGGCCATGCAGACACGATCCTGGGGACACGTTTGTCTGTTTAATTCCCACAATCCTGAGAAGTTGGGATCCTCAGTTCCACCCTCCTCCTTCTACAGAGGGAGAAACTGAGGCAAGAGAGCTCGGTCACCCGCTGGGAGGTGGCGAGGCAGGGCTGGACACCACGGGCAGCCCGAGCACCACCATGCTGCCCGCTGTAGCCCCGTCTGATGGACCCAGGGGGCCAGAGCCAGGCCACGGCCACCCTTGCCTACACGGCGCCCGGCACAAAGCTGTGCACCCCGAGGATCTGCCGAGTGACCGGCAGACCGTTTGACTGGGAGCCTGATTCCCCAGCGGCCGCCGTTGCAATTCCCACGCTCGGCCCGCAGGTGGCAGAAGTCCACCTTGCCGAGACGCTCCCTTGAGAACTTGGCAAAGCCACCTGGGTGTGTGTGAGACGTACCCAAGGAGAATTCCTTTCCAAATAGACATCTTGGGGAAGAAAGTCTTGGCTGGTGAGGGCTGATCTGGAGCAGCCAGAGAAGGCTGCTGCAGGCGATGTGCATGCAGGACCCGGGCCCTGGGGTGGGCGTGGCTCAGCGACGGGGTGGGGGGGGGACGGGGGTGGGGAGGCAGGGGTTAGCCTCCTCCTGGCTGTGAACATCTGTGTACAAGTTTTGTTCAAATTCCTGTTTTCAGTTCTTTGGGGGTATATTCCTAGGAGGGAAATTGCTAGATTATATGGTAATTCTTTGCTTAACTTTTTGAGGACCTGCCAGACTGTTTTCCCATAAATACTTTTCAAGTTGTTTGATTCTAACTTAACAAACAAAACTTCCGGGCATTTCTTTGGGCCTAGACACGCTGAGATGCTAAAGGTACGTGTGGGGAGGAGGTCTGGGGACTTCCTGACCTAGGGAGCCCGTGCTATACCACCCAGGCCCTGGGGGCTCTCGAGGCCAGCAAAGCAGGACTCATCCTGAGTCACCGAACTCACCAAGGGTGAGTGTCAGCAGAGAGATGACAAAGCCCCCAGCCTCCCGCGTGACTCCGAGGGGCTGCCGTCCAGGTAGAGTGGGTCAGTGCTGTTGTAGACAGGAAGGGGAGGTGGTGACACTGAACAGAAAGAGATGAAGGCAGGTGAGGCCCACCGAGGATTAGGACCAGAGCGTCCCAGGACCAGGAGCCACACAGGCAGAGGGGCTGGGGAAAAAAGGCCAGTGGCTGCGACAGACAGGGGTGGTGATCAGTGATGAACCAGGACAGTTGGGCGGGGCCACGTCAGACAGGGGCCTCTGCCAGGGGAGGGAGGGAGGCTGCCCTGTCCCCACGGGGCCCAGAGTGGAGGAACCAGGTATTAATCAGCAGCCCCTCAGTAAGCACGATGATACACCCAGCCACATGCCCCATGAGCTTGTAACAGAAGTATGTGACCGGGAAAACAGAGAGATGCGCTGAGTGGGAATAAACCAGGCTTCAGCTGAACTTCCCAGACAGACAGGACAGCTTGTGCAAAGGCCCTGGGGAGCCTGAGTCGGAGGACCTGGGAGAAGCAGGGTGGGGGAGGGCCGCCCAAGGACAAGAGCCGCGGAGAGCAGAAGATGAAGCTGGAAAGGCAGGCCCATTTCTGAACTAAAACAGTGAGGTGGGTTTTGTGTTTTCAAAGCATCAGCTGCAGTGTGAAGACTGGAGCGGGGCTATAATGACCCCGCTGGGAAATGAGCAAATGGCCCAGGGGCTGGCTTGGGAAGAGAAGTTCCCTCAGGAGGCTCTCAGGAGGGAAGAGCTAGTGTCTTGGTGATCAGACCGTGCAGACATTTCTCCCGGGGATGGGTACAGACTGAAATCTACATGCTAATTGTCAAAATTGGTGAAAATTATAAATCAAGCTAACAAAATGTTAAATAAAATGTATTCTGTCCTTCTGCTTTGACAAACACACCTTCACAACACCTTGGAGGGCCGGAGTCCAGCTGGGAAATCTCAGACCCCAGCTCCTCCTTCTCACCTCCTCCAGCTTTGTGGCATGCAGAGAGAGGCCTCCCGGGCCCACCCCCAGGTCCACCCTCATCCCCAGCAAATAGCTTCCTCTGGCCATGCCTTAGGCGTGGGGCGCTAACACCAGCAGTGGGGTCATCCTCTGGAGGATAGATCCATGCAGGGGGTGAAGAGTGGGTTTCGGGACATTTGGGCTAGGAGTTCCGGGGTCACGGGTGCCCAGAGCTTGCTGTTGGAGGGTGAGCGCCTCCTGACCCTGTGTAGATGGGCAGAGGCCCAATACGGGCCAGACAGGGGCCCTCTGGAGCAGCTCTGTTGTCCAGTGAGGGAGCAGAGCCCCTGGATGGGGCTTTAAGGAGCCCAGCATTTAAAGACCAGCATGCAGAGCGGTATTACAAGTGTAATTCAACAAGCATCTGCTTAATGCCGAGCTCTTGCACCTGAGAGCCTCTGGACGCTCTGTTCCCAGGGCACTGACCCAGTGAATGACCTCACAGGAAGACACCCAGGAAGGACAGGTATGGGACCACTAGCGTCAGAGAAGGGGGTCTCTGAAACGGGAGGCTTGGGTAAAAAGAACATATTTGCTTGAGAAAAGCTAGAAATTGGGAGTCAGGCCCCCCTCCTTCCTTTGTCCCCCGACCCCTGGGGTGGCTGTGAAAATGCTCGCCAGGAATCCTGCTTCTGGTGCCCTCTTCTCCCAAATCACTTTTTCAGAATTAATGGAGGCAGAATGGCAGCAGTGAACAAGTTATGTTCTTGCAGCAAATAGCGTTCAAATCATGCAGAGAATTCTCAAAAGCAGCCATGCAGGCTGCTGCAGGAGCTGCAGCTCCAGGAGAGCAAGGCCACCTTCCTAGAGAGGAGCCTGCCGGGCAGGAAGGGGGCAGGGCTGGGAGGAGCCGCCGGGAGGATGGGGGAGGGGAGAGGGGCCAGGAGGGGGAGGGGAGGAGGAGGGAGGGGAGGGGCGGGGCCGGGAGGATGCCGCCGTGTGGCCTGGGCTCCACTGCCCCCTCCCTGTGGGCCGGTCCAGCGGGGGGACATTAAAGGCGCTGGCTTCGTTCTGGACCCCGGGAACACGGTCAGCTTGGCTCCAGGACCTAAGTGAGCCGTTCGCCTACGAAGGCTGTGTCAGGGGTCGCGCTGCTCCGGGGACCCCCAAGGAGGACAAAGATAGGTTTAAACCCACGGACGGAGCAGACACACGTCCCAGAAGTAATAAACCACCGACACTGCCATGCGCAGTCCTTGGAGCCCGACGCCATCCTGAGGCAGGTACCCCCCCTCAGGGACCGGCAAACTCATCCACAGTCAAGGCGCCGGGACCCTGCCCCATGAGAGTCCTCGCACCTGCCTGTCCTTGGCCTGCAGGGTCGGCCTGACCCCACAGTGGGACGGAGAGGCAGTTCCCGGCCCCTCACCGGCTCGCAGGGTCAGCGCGCCGTGCTAAATGGCCACGTGGAGGGGGGACACCCCCTCGCAGCCGGGCACAGCCAGAGCGACCGCCTATGAGATGCGCAGGCCGAGGACCCGAGGGAGGAGGAAGCGGACCTAGGAATTCTTAGGGAGGAAGACCAGCAGCATCCCTGGGGGCTCGCTCCTCTCTGCCCCTCCCCTACTCACCAGCACTCCCGTGCGCCACAACTACTGAGCCGGGGCTCTAGAGCCCGCGAGCCACAACTACTGAAGCCCGCGCGCCTAGAGCCCGTGCTCCGCAGCAAGAGAAGCCGCCGCAATAAGCCCGCGCACCGCAACGGAGAGTAGACCCCGCTCGCCGCAACTAGAGAAAGCCCACGCGCAGCAGTGAAGACCCAACGCAGCCAAAAATAAATAAATAAAATAAATTTAAAAAAAGAAGTTTTCAGTGATATAAAAATTATTGACACTGGAGTGGGTTCAATCATTTCAGCGAATATGAATGTTTACAAAATTATAGATAAGGTTTCTCTGTTTACTAAGAAACTTGCTACAGCTCATTAAGATGCCAAATTCAATCCAGTATGCATTTTCTTATGTAGTATTCTAATAAGATTTATTGTATTTGAAAGCTAACGTTAAAAGTTTTGAATTTCAATTGTATATGCTTGATCTCATACATAAAACGGTATGTTAGGATTTTTTTTTTAAAGCTTACAAGTGCTAAAACATCTACAGTTTAAAAATGATGGTTCTTTATATTTTGTGCCTTTTAAATGATTTGCTGTGTTCATTTTAAATCTTTTCACCTAGTTCGTCGCTGTTACTTGCTATGTATTTAGGTTAAATATTTGCACAAGAAAATAAGACTATAAAAAATTTCCTTTAGACTCTTTAGTCTCATATATCTTCTATATGTAAACAATCTTTGGAGTTTCTTAGATGGCCATGGAGTAACCGTGAAGGTTTATCTCCTCACACAGTAAAATAAACAATGCTAAAATCACCATTAAAATATTGAAACTATAACTCTTTAAATCAGTGATTTATTTTATTTTATTGAAGTATAGTTGATGTAAGTTACAGGTGTACAACATAGTGATTCACAATTTTTAAAGGTTATACTCCATTTATAGTTATTATAAAATATGGGCTGTATTCCCTGTGTTGTACAGTATATCCTTGTAGCTTATTTTATACATTATAGTTTGTACCTCTTAACTATCTACCCCTATATTGCCCCTCTCCCTACTGGTAACTACTAGTTTGTTCTCTATATCTATGAGTCTGTTTCTCATTGGAAGTTACTTTTATACTTGGAAATGTCAACCTTACCCGCCAATGACCAATGACCATTAACATAAATAACGATTACTCTCCTATAACCCCACAGGGTCTGGAACTCACCTGTCTTCACGATTCCTGCAAGGGACTTTGTTTTCCTTGTACAGATTAAAAACCTGACGGTCAGAGTGGGTTGAGTGGCCGGTATGAGGACGCTAGTGAAGTCGGAGGAGCTGCCAGGCCAGTCTACCCCGCTGTGGCCTGGATCTTTGGACCCGTCCTCCTGCAGCTGGGGGCTGGATCTTTGGACCCACCCTCCTGTAGCTGGGGGCTGGCCCAGGAGCTCAATGCTGAGCCTGCTGCAGACACTCGGTAAATATGTGTCGAGTGAAGCAAGCAGGTGATTAAAGAAATGAAATTGGTGTGTTTTATTACTAGACTTGTGTGGACTGTTAGTCACCGATGCTGCTGGACTTCCTGTAGATGAGGCTCTGGATGTGATAGGAAGTCTAGAGAAAGGTGCCACAAGCAGCGCCGGTGACTCACTTTCTACTCAGTTTTTTTCCCCACCAAAATAATGACCATGTTTATATATTGCAAGGTATCTTTATATATTTTCAATCCGATTATTTTTAAAATGTTAGTTTAAATGTTAGTTACATTTGCCACAAACAAGCCCTGAAATAACCATTTGCCACTCCAGTCTCAAGGAGACCGACTGTGATTTCAAGATTATATGGAAAAGGATGTGGCTGCCTGATCTTCCCGAGGCCCTGCAACAAGCACCGTCCTGTTCGGATGTGTGAGCACCCGCGGAAGAGAAGCCCCGGGAGAGAATGGGTTCAATTACTGGCTGTAAAATAAGATTATGTGCCCAGGGGAAGGTAAGGTCTGTGGAAGCTGAGTCTGAGGCTTCTATGTGCTGGCTAAGATCAACCTCTCCTTTTCCGTGACTAACATAAAAATACAGCTGACGTCATTAAAATGCTCCCTCTCGTCTCCCCCGTCCTGCCCCCATTATTCATCTCATTTGGCCAAAAATAAATCTTCCTTCACTGCACAGTCTACACCGATGAGTGTTCTTTTAGGCGTAGAAATTCGCAATCACATTTCCCGACCTCTGACCCAGGTTGCATTCAGGCTGGGAAATTTTTTTTTTTTCCTCCCAAAGGTGGAAAAACATCTTCTCAAGTGGTCTGTTCTACAAGTAAAAAGATGCCGTTCTCTAGGAAAGAATGGGAACCCCTGCTGTCTTTGGAATGCACTTTAGATTTGCTGTTAGGGTAAGTGGAAAAAAAAAAATGTTACTCTCAAAGTGGAAACTTCGGTGTAAAAAAGCGAAAGGTGGATCTCCAGGAAATTACGCTGCGTGCAAAATGCCAATTCCAAAATCTCCCACGCTATGTGATTCCTGTGTGCAAACATAATGTATTTTGAAATAACACAATTTTAGAAATAGAAGAAAGATTAGTGGTGGACGGGGCTTGGGAGTTCGGTTATAAAAGGGCCACGGGAGGGGTTCTCGCGTGATGTAATGTCCCATAAACTGACTGTAGTGACAGATACACGAACCTACACAGGTGATCGCATTGTATAGAACTTCTTGTTCACTGACAACGACAAATAACATTGGGGAAATCTGAATAAGACCGGTGGATTGTATCAAAGTATCTACTTTTTTCTTTTCTTGCAAAGTTTTGCAAAGTGATAGCACTGGGGAAACATTTGGCAGAGTGAATTATTTTTTACAACTTTATATGACTCTACAATCATCTAAACACACACACACGCACACGCAGGTCAACAGCCGCCCGGGCCTTCTCAAGCTGAGCACACGGGGAGGGAGCGCCAGGTCCTCACCGGTCTTTGGGTCATTTTGCGGCGACCCGGCCCGGGGGGGCGGGGCGCGTTGCGGACGTGACGTCAGTGGGCGGGGCGTGCACCTGGGCACCTGGGCTGCCGCGGCGGCGCGGGGCTGCGGCTAGACGCGCGCCATGGCGGGCGAGAGCCGGAGCCCGTGGGCTCTGGGGCTGCTGCGCACGTTCGACGCGGGCGAGTTCGCGGGCTGGGAGAAGGTCGGCTCGGGCGGCTTCGGGCAGGTGTACAAGGTGCGCCACGTCCACTGGAAGACGTGGCTCGCCATCAAGTGCTCGCCGAGCCTGCACGTCGACGACAGGTCAGCGGCCCGAGCGGGGGCGGCGGCGCCGGGGCGGGCGGCGGCGCCGGGGCGGGCGGCGGGGCCCGGCCTCACGGCGGCGCGCGGCGGCGGGCCCGGGCCGGGGTGCTTGGATTGCGGGCGTTCCCGTTCTCTCTACCTGAGTCGCCTCGGGAGCAGCCTCGGAAGGAGAAGCAAGCGCCGGGCGAGGCCGTGAGCCCCCGGCGGGGTCCGCGCCCTTTGCTCGGCCGGAGGGACGTTGGGGGTGGTTTGGCGAGCTGCGGGTCTAACCGCTTACGCCGCTGCCCCGGGCTGCGGCTCCTACGGGGACCCTCGGGAAGCCGCGTTTGCCTAAGACGGTGTTCAGCGCCCGGCATTGTTACCTGGCTTCCGGTGAGCCCCGGAATTTCAAGGTCGCGGGCTCACCTTGCGCCTTGGACCCGCGCCCCTCGGAGGCGCGTCCGGCCCGCCCAGGACCCACCCGGGCGCTGCGGTTTGCGCCCGGCTTAGAAAAAGTGCCGTGTGGGGATCTGGGCTTTGTGAGTTAGACTCCGTTCGACTTACTTAGTAATTTACTTTGGAGCACAAATTGGTGTAAGACGGTAATTATTTCGGTCGGAAGCCCTGGCTTGGCTTGGCCCGCTTCCTCGGCGCCCGGGCACTTGAGCGTCGGCGTTACCCGGCTTGGGCCTGGCCGTGGGGTCCGGCAGGCGGCCCGGTGGGGGGGAGCCAGGTTCCAACATTCAGCGCTCTCTGGCCGTACCCTCTCGTTTTAGCTGACTTAATTTCGAGGCCGAGTCTCTGCGGAGCGGCCTTGCACTTATGGCTGGACCATAGTGCCCTCCTGGACCCCAGTTTCCCCATCCCCAAACTGGGAGGCCACCTGCCTGTCCCTCGGTAACACAGGTGCTCAAGTTAAAGAAGACAGTTGGAAAGGACCGGAGCTGCCCCAGTTAAATTCGGTCAGTGGATTGTGGTCTGTGTGTATAATTTTAGGGGTGGGGTGGGAGGAGGGTCTTGAAGAGTAGCTCTTTTTGGGTGAGGGGTGTTCACTATTTACAGTTGCATTTTAATAATTTATAAGCTTCGGTTGAGCGCATTTAAATTACCTCTCCTTTGGTGAAGTTTGCGTTATACGTGGAAGTTGTGTGGTGCTTGTGTTCTGTGTGGAGAGCCCCCTGTACAGTCAGCCCCCAACAGACACAGGCTCAGAAAAGCGGCTCCTTTGCTGTCTCAGAGACCTGGTTTCTAATCCTCGGCTTCTTGAGCGCTGGGGCCTCCGAACTCCAGCTTTTCACCCCCAGAATGGTGGTGATGCTTATCTCCGGGGTGGCTGTGTGCGTGTCCCTGGACTAAGGTGCACAGAGGATTGCAGCGTGTGCCCCCTCAGGTCCCGGACAGGAGGAAGCCCCCCGTGCACTTGGTGGCTTTGTGTTTTCATCCTGGCCTGGGAGGTTATACAGCAGAACTATTGGCGGCTTTTTGCTCTAAGCCTCAAGCACAGTGTCTCTTGGAAACTTCAGTAGAGTGGTGACGAGTGTCACGCAAATATCACTAACGCAAAGGTGAACTGCTTGTGAAGCTGTGCCTCCCTCGGATCCCAGGAACTTCTCAGGCCGGGAGGGGCGCCGTGGCTATTTGGATGAAATCCAAACCTCTTTGAATGCCAGTCACTAGTTAGAGCCTGAAAGGCACGACTCTTGCCGGTCGGTGTGTGGGTATTTTTACGCTCTCGGGGACATTTATTTGCCTGCTGGAGTCTTCTGGCCGAGTTTTCTTCATCAGCGCAGGTTTTAGCACCAACGTCTTGTATCGGGAGAGCCTAGTAAACAAGCACATCCCCAGGCTGACTCAGCAGCCTGCACCCTCAGGATCTGTTCTTTCAAGCGACCAGGCCCTTGTTTCTTGGGTGGCCCAGTTGGAGGTGGGGTTTCTCCACGTGAGGCGGGCCACTTAGGATCTTACATTGCCTGGTTGCAAAGTTTTTTGTCCTTAACCTGGAAGGCTTTCCTGCCCTGCCCCAAATAGGCAGGTGGTGGCATGTACTGGACAGCTGGGTAGAGGTCAGCGTTGCCCAACAGGAAGAGATTCAGCTCTTGCACTTTGCCAGGCTGGGTGGAGCAGGCCGGCGTTCTGCGTTAGCAGCGGGAGCTGGGTTCTCTGATTGAGAGGGTGGTCAAACCCCTGCTCCTTGGAAAGAAGAGTCTTCCAGGTTAATTATTGACTCTCTCTGGTTTGAGACCCCATTAGGCGCTCGTGTCACGTGCGCTGTGGTGCAGGAGGAACCGCTTGCATTGTAGGGTTGCCTCTAGACCTGGAAATGGCTCCTGTGCTCCCCATCCTGCCAGAGTTTGGCAGGTTGGCCTCGGGGCTCTTTTAATGAGCTGCCTCTCATCTTGACCCTTCTATTTGCAAGATGTTCCCTGGAGCGGGGAATAAGATTTTACCGGGGTTCCTGGGTGCAGCCCTCAGCCCCGCACCCCTCCCGGCTAAGCCTTGTCTCACCTGTTTGAAGGGTGGCGCCTCTCACCCCTGCCATGAGGGCCTGACCTGTTCTTTCCCAGGGCCTCCTGCGCTGGTTACGTAGGGACCCACCGCCGGTACAGGTGTGGGTCAGGCTCCTTTTCGTCGCCTGCTTCTCCCTCCGGGCAGGTTGGGGGCTCCTGGCCCCAGTCTTCATGCCACCCCTTGACCGCAGCCGGCTGCCCCAGGCCATGTGAGCAGGTACTTCTGGGTGGGGACGGTCAGGGGCTGCCCGGTCCCAGACACCCCTTGAAGTTCCCAGAGAGCAGAGAGACACCTGCCAAGGGGCTTCCAAGGGGCACCCCCGGGGAGTTCCCAACGGACACCCCATTGATCTGCACTCCCTCTCCTTACGGGCACATCTGGGAGCTTTGGGGAGACGTGTAGCCACCCTGGCTGACCCTCATTAGGGGATCATGAGGGCTCGGCTGGAGTCTAGTTGCGGGGGAGGCATCCCCCTTTAGGTGAGAACTAAGCCTTGGAGGCCCGTTCCTCCGGCCCCCAGCCCCTGGCTAAGAGGAAGCCCAGGATAACTGAGCGCCGGCAGCGGCTGGTGATCGGCCGCGGCTAGTCAGGGCGAGCCCGAGCAAACCCCGGGTTTGTAAGCACAGAGCTGACAATTGGACAAGCCCGGTTCTTGTCAGTTTTAAAAATAGCAGTGTGGGAACCCCTCGCAGGCTCCCTGGGAACATAGATGGATTGGTGCGCAGTGAGAAGGCCTGGCTGGGAGGCATCAGTAACGGATGATTAAACCATTTTTCCTGCTGCCTTTTCCCACAAGTGGTTCCCAGGTTTCTCCCTCTGAGGAGCACTTTGTTACCGGGCACCCTTCCCTCTACCCCGACCCTCTTCCCGTAGTTTCCTGCTGCTCCTCTTTCAGCAGGCCTGTCCCAGGGCCCGTTTCCTCCCCCTTCCGAGGTACATGCCTCCAGAAAGCTTCCCTCGCCCGCTGGATGTCTTTGGAATTTGTGACTGAGCCTGGAGGAGAACCCCACCGCTTCTCCAGAAAGTGTCCTTTAGAAATAATCAGTCTGGTGAGATTTCTCCTCTCTCTCCCTACCCCGACGCCCTCCCTGGGGTGGGGGACGTATGCTTTGGCCAGCCTCAGTTGAGAAGAAAAATTGAATGGATGCAAGTGCTGTTGAGAAAGTATCTTTAACAAACTGAACCCCGACTTGGTCCTGTTAATGCCTAGATTTTCCATCTCGGACCAAGAGGGGTGGGGCAGGGATGCTCTCCCCATTCTTGCTGGGAAACGGAATTAGCAACCCTTCCCCAAATGGGAGAAAGGAGGTGTGATGGGAATGATTACAGAGGAGAAGTATGACGCCAGCCCTACTGAATTGTGCCTAATCGTAGACACGCTTTTAGCACGTCACCATTCTTAGGTTGTATTAATGAAGACTGATGTCCGTGGACTCGGGTGGCCTGGAACGTCGCTCGTCACCGGGTGGAATGGGATTTGATGATGGTGGTGCAGCCGTGAGGAGGCTGGGCTCCTGAAGCCCCCCGGCCCCCCTCCCGCACCTGGGCTCTGGGACTGGTTTGAAAATCTCTCCGGTGCTAAAGTGATAATAGTCATCACAGTAATCCACCTCCAGTTCCTTTGTGCTGTCGTCGGCATAAACCGGAAACACCGCTTCGAGGAAAATATATTTAAAAAAATAATTGACACAGTGGTGGTTTCATTCTGGGTGAGAAGCACTTTCCCGTCTTCTCCAGCAGCGCCCGGAGAGGGCCCAGCCCAGGCTTGTGGAATTGCTGACGCTGCCGGGTGGGGAGTTGGGGGGAGTGGGTACTGGGGGGTATCCTGGGGGCAGCTGAAAAAAGGCCTAGAGGATGGGGAGGCTTGGATTTCAGCTCAGTGGTTACTGGAATGTAAACGGGATGAACATTTTTTGTGCCAACCCTTCTGAACGCGACCAAAGAGGGCGGTTAGGAGGCCCGGCCAACCCATTCCCCAGGCCTGAGTGAGGGGCTCCCTGGGGGGGGGGGGTCCCCTGGAACCCCCTGCTGGGTGATCCCGGGACCTCCTTCCTCACCCCAGGGGTGCAGCCACGGCGGGGTCCTCGGCTCTTAGGCATTTCTGATCGGGCTGTCACGGAGAAGGTGATTTGTCCTAGAAACAAGGCCTTGTCTTCCAGGATAGCTGGCCTTCCTCCTGGGATGTGTGGTCCGCGGGCCGAGCTTCCTGGTATTGCATTCGGAAAGGGTGCGGGCTGTCTGAGAACATTGCGGCTGTGGCCAGCTTTCGGGAGCAGACAGCTGCAGTGGCTTGCCCCCCTGTTTTTAAACTAAGGTAAATGGGCTCTCAGTGCGGTGGGGAGGGCCCAGGGCAGGGGAGAGAGCCGTGAACCTGCTGACCTCGGTGCACCGGGGCGGGGCTCTCCCGCCAGCGGCTCTTCTGAGTCCAGTGAGCTCAGCTGTCAGGAGTCACCTGGCTCCGACCTATGTAGCCCTTTGGGCGAATGGGGCCTCACTTAACGAGACCTTCAGCTTCAGTGGAATCGACATCCTCCGCAGCTGTCGGTCCGGCTGCCTCTCAGAATGTCTGCTGAAAGCGGAAGAAAGCCATCCTTGTGAGTGGCCGGCCTGTAACTCCGGAACCCGTAGTGCCTGGAAGCCTGCGGGCCTGGAGGGACCCTCCCGTGGTCTCCTGGCGGAAGCAGGTCTCTGTCCGTCCTGCGGCCGGACCCGTGCCAGGGCCGCGTGGGCGCCGTGTGCCGGACTCACGCTGGTGGGGAGCGCTGGCGCGCTGGCCACTTTAAAAGAGAATAAAAGCAGTGGGACCAGACAGGTCGCAAAACTGATTCTTAAAATAGGAAACAGAGCGGCAGCGGTACTGATCCCCACCGCGGACAGCTCGGGAGAGAGCGTTAGGAGTGTGGTTGAACTGGTTAGTGTAGGTGACGTGAGGTCTTCCCCGGGGAGGAGAAAGGAGATGGGCCCAAGGGTGCCGTTTTCTCTCCTTAAATGACTACCTTTTTTTGAAATGTTGCTTGATGCAGCCCTTTCCTTTTTCATGTGTCCCTCGGAACCGGGCACAGCGCTGGGGTCTGCCTCCATGTCATCCTGGAACCCAGCAAGCACTGTGGCTGCAGCCGGCGCTGGCCGGCCTGGGCCAGGCACCTGAACCCACTCTTCAGCCCGGCCCGGGGACCCCCACGGGGGCTCTTGTGGACATCGTGTTTTGCATTCATTGGCTCTTTGACCAGAGTGCTAAGAGAGCACGTCATGCTAAGCTCAGTTTTGTTCTATAGTCACGTCATGATTCACTCCTGGTACCTCTCGCACTCTTTCCTGAGGCCAGGGGGATTCTTTTGCTCCTTGAGCCTGTTCAGAACCAAAGTCTTGATCCCCTTGCCCCCTGCCTGCCCCGCTCCTGCGGATTCCGTAAATGGGGAGCCGCCCAGTGATTCCCAGTAGACATCTAGGTCATCCTTGCTACCTCCCTCTTCTCCACATCCAGTCGGTCACCAGGCCTTAATGCTTCTCCCTCGAAAATGGGCCCTGCATCCACCAGCCTCCTCTCTCTACACTTCTGGCAGCCAGGGCCCCGGTGTGCACCCTGAGTGCCTCGTGGCCGCTCTGCCCCTGCTGCTCCCAGCCTGGGGCTCCGGTGCAGGAATGGGACCGACCTTACGAGCCCTCGCTGCTGCCCTTTGCCCACCCGAGTTAGGGACTCCCTTTATTAAACATCCCCAGGTCCCTGTACTTCCCCTTCAAAGAACTTGGATTTTCAACTACACTTCTTTTTTTAGGGGTGATTTTCCATCTTCTCCCCTAGAAGGTAAATATCCTGAAGGCGCAGGGAAGGGGTCTCTTTTGTCCTCAGTTCTAACATGTAGAGGATGCTCAGTAAATACTTGTTAATAAGTGATTTTTAATTGGATGCAGATTAAAATTAAAGTAATTGCTGGGAGTACTTAGGTGGGTGATTCCAGACTGTAGTGGTTTATTTACAAAAATTTTTTTTGGCCGCACGGCATGGGCCTGAGGGATCCTAGCTCCTCAAGCAGGAATCGAACCGGCACCCCCTGGAGTGGAAGTGCGGAGTCTTAACCACTGGACCGCCAGGGAAGTCCCTTTAGTGGTTTATTTTAAATTTGGCTGAAAATGCGTGAGCTCTGTTCCAGTGGTTGTCAGGCTTAACTCTTGGCATTTGGGGCTGGGTAAGTATTTGCCCGGGGGGCTGTCCTGTGCACTGCAAGGTACAGGGTGGCGCTCCTGGCCTCTACCCGCTGGATGCCAGCCGCGGTGCCCGATGTCTCCTGGAGGCAAAGTCGCCCCCAGGGGAGAACCACTGGTCTGCACCCAGGGATCCTCTCCCTGAGACACCCGCCTTGGCCAGTGTTCTCCTGGGGGAGGGCGGGATGGGGAGCTCCCCTCCCATATGCAGGGGCTGGACGGGTGGGCAGGGGCGCTGTGGTCCTGTCCAGCTGAGCCCACCACAGGCAGAGCTGGGTGCCGCAGACCTTGGTAAACAGTGCGGCGTGGTTCCTCCTTGCAGGTCGCCTCCTCCCTGGGAAGTGTTTTCGTACCTGTAAAGGAAGCCTGGGAGTGAGCTGCGGTCTCAGAGAGGAGGTCAGATCAGTAAGAAAGACTCTTTTCTGTGGTAGTTGCTGATTCTGCAGCAGGCTGGGCAGGTGGGGTGGCAGGTGCACCCAAGCTCCGGAAGAGCCCCTGTGGAGGGAACGGAGCTGTCCTGGGTCATGGGCTGGGGGGCTTGTGTGGGAATCTGCATTCTCGGGCGGGGGGTGTCCCTGAGGCCGCCTCGGCTGCTTCCTGCCTCAGTTCCCAGCTCCCATAGGCTGTGTGGTTCTAGACTGATCCTTTAGGAGCTTCCTAGAAAGCAGGTTCTTGGCACCCACCCAGAGCCCGTTCTCCAGGAGCGGAGCCCTGCGTTTCAGCCAGCTCCCTGGGTGCTTTCTACGGTGGCCGTGTTTGAGAACAGACCAGACCCTGTCCTTGTGGAATTTGGCCTCTTCTCCTGAGTGCACTCTGAGACTTGGACCCATCACGCTGACACCGACCAAGGCCGTGGATGCTCGTCTGTAAAGGCTGCACCAGGAAGTGACCTTAGACCAGGGGTTGCAGGCTTTCTGTGAAGGGCAGAGAGTAGACCTTTCAGGCTCTGCAGGCCACGGGGTCTGCGTTGCAGCTACGCATCTCTGCCGCGAGTGCGGGGACAGCCTCCGTCCCGCTGGACCTGGATGGGTGAGACTGCCATCCAGTCGGAGCTTCTTTACAAAACAGGGGCTGGCTGTGGACAGCAGTTTGGCAGTTGCTCAAAAGGTTTAACACCGAAGTACCACGTGACCAGGCAACTCTCTGCCTCGGTGCGTATCCAAAAGAGTTGAAAGCAGGGACTTGAACACCTGTGTGTATAAATGTACAACATTAGTCACAGTAACCGGAAGGTGAAAACGACCCAAGTGTCTTGTCCATCAACAGAGGAGCGGATAAACACAGTGCGGTATGTTCATACAATGGAATAATATTCAGCCATAAGAGGAGTGACGTTTTGGTGTGTGCTACAGCGTGGATGGACCTGGACAAAATATGATGAGTGAAATTAGCCAGTTACTAAAGGACGGATGTTACAGGATTCCACTTACGTGAGATCCCTAGAGCAGGCAAATTCATAGACGGAAAGTGGAAGAGAGGTTGGGAGCGGGGGCTGCAAGGAGGGTTCCTGTTGAGTGGGTGCAGAGTGTTTGTTGGGATGATGACAGAGTTCTGGGTGGAGTGCGTGGTGTTGGTTGCACAACGTCGTGAACGGATGGGATGTCCGTGCATTGCACACTTGTGAACGGTTACGGCGATAGGTAGTGTGTTACGTACATTTTACTACAGTTTAAATAATGGTTTTAAAAAGAAGGTGGCTCTTGGGCAGCGGTCTGCAGACCCTGCTTTAGACCAGCGCTCCGTTAATTTCAGTGCGGGGTTAGGGTTCAGGAATGATGGGGCCAGCTAGAGGGATGGGCTTCACAAAGAAGGGGGCTGGGCTCTTTGGATGGATAATTCGTTAAAGCTTTTGGTCCAACCTTAACGTCCCTTCCATCATCCCAAGAGAAGGGATTGTCCATGTCCGCCTCCTCGTCTGAAGCTCAGAGCCTGCATTGGCTCAGTGCTTCCTGAGGGTTTTCAGATAATGATTGCGATCTCTCTCCTCCCCGCTTACAACAACCCCACGATGCGTAGATGCGTTTGAATAACCATGGACTGAAGACGTGGGAAGGCCTAGAATTTAATTGTGTGACATTAACGTGAGCTCCGTGTGTGTGTACGCGTGCGCACGCGCACATACGTGCACTTGTACATACATGTACGTGCGTTTTAGTGATTTTCTCAGCCGTGTGGAGCTGCTTATCTCCTGGCCACAGTGCCTGTGGCCAGGTGACCGCTGCGCCCACATTCCTCACGTCTTTGAACTTTTCCAGGGAGCGCATGGAACTTTTGGAGGAAGCCAAGAAGATGGAGATGGCCAAGTTCCGTTACATCCTGCCCGTGTACGGCATCTGCCAGGAGCCCGTGGGCCTGGTCATGGAGTACATGGAGACGGGCTCCCTGGAGAAGCTGCTGGCCTCCGAGCCGCTGCCCTGGGACCTGCGCTTCCGCATCATCCACGAGGCGGCCGTGGGCATGAACTTCCTGCACTGCATGTCCCCGCCTCTCCTCCACCTGGACCTCAAGCCCGCCAACATCCTGCTGGACGCCCACTACCACGTCAAGGTAGGGACCTGAGGGGGCCAGGTGGCCGGAGTGATGGGTGCCCTGGGTGGGGGGCCGCGGGGCTGGAACCTCAGGGCCAGCGAGAGGGCCGAAGAGGACGTGGTTCCCTTGCGGGAAAGAACGCAAAGCAGAGGCCCCTCTCGGCACCAGGATCCCCAGTCTTGCCATGTGTGGCTGGTGTAAACGCCACAGGTGTGTAACTGGAAAATGGACTCTTGTGAACAAGGGTCACTCCCCCAGATCCTGGATCAGGACGCTAGGTTCTGGGCACCCTGGAAAAAGAGACTGTGGATTTATTGGCCATCGTACAAAATCAGATTGGAAAGCGGACCTCGGCTCGGCCGTCTCCCTGTGAGGCTGGGTCAGCCTGTTTCCCCTTGGTGGTTCCCGGGCTTAGGGTGATGGGAGCCTCGGGGTGCTCGGAAATGGGGGCTGCGGCGTGTTGTGGAGAGAGGCCCTGGAGGGACGCATTCTGTTCTCTTCCTTCAAGGCCTGTGAGTTCCGATCTTCTTGTTTTGATAAGTTTATAAAGCAGAAAAGCACGAGGGATAATATCACTACAATCAGGTGCCGTCCCCTTGGAATTGGCCCTTGTTAGGGTGGTAGGTTTGTGTTTCTTTGAAGATGTCTCTCCCTTGGAGGGCCATCGTGTCGCACCGTGGGGGGCACTAGCCGTGGGTTTCCCACTCAGTGGCGTGGGTTCTAGGCTCGCCCGCCTGCCGAGGTCACCCTGTCCCTCAGGAGGGCGGATCAGGAAGGGCCACACGCCGTGGCCGGGGTCCCCTCCAGCTCCTCAGCGTCCTTTCCCACCCCCCTGCACCCCGACTCTGCGGCAGGCACAGCACTCCGGCGGAGCCAGCCTGTGGCCGGTGGGGGAATCGGTTTCCACGTCGGACACTAACGACAAGGTGCCCTTAAGGTGGTGTCCTTCGATAATAAGATTTTATCAGAAGCTGGAAGTACCCTCCCGCTAAAGTGAAGCGGGGAAATTGAGGAAACAAACAACAAGTGGGTGGTTCCCAGCCTTCCTGAGTTCTAGCACCCCTGCAGTCCTGTTTCCTTCCGGTTGGGGTGCTGGCTTCACATGTGGACTCTGCCCCCCACGAACGTCGCAGAGTTGTGACTAGGAGCGTGGGGTCCGTGGGCACCAAGTCAGAGTGAAACCTTTGATCTCAAACTTGAATGAGCACAAGCAAGGGGGGCTGAGGAGGGGTCCCCACTGTGCGCAAAGGCCCTGTCTCCGGGAGCTGCCCCACCTGCCAGGGGAGGTTCCGAGTGGACAGTGGCTCCTGCTAAGCTGAGGCTCAGAGGGGTTAAATCGAGGGCCAGTGTTGTCCAGCTGTAGGTGGCTGAGCAGAGGTGAGAACCAGGTTCTGCGGCCCTGGAGCCCTTGGGCTCCCACCCGACCCACTGCCGTACGTGAGATGCTCACAGACGTCACGGGTGGCACGCAGTGGCGCACGAGGGCACAGGGGGTAGCGGGCGGTAGGTGTCCCGACAGCCCCTGGGGTGCAGTGGGAGAGGAGTCACTGGAACTCCAGCTCGGGTGAGGGTGTCACCACTGGATGGGACTGGTCTTCGGAGGGGACCAGTCAGGAGTGGGGGCACCTGCAGGAGGGCCTTTAGGAGGAGGAAGCAACCCAAGAAAAGTCACGGAGAGTTCTGGGTTTTTAGGGGCAGGGGAAGCAGGAGGCATAGTTGGATTAGGGTACAGGGTGTGCGAAGGCCTTCCACTCGTCTTTAAGGATGCTGAGATGCCATTGTAATAGAACGTGCCTTTCTTAGGGAGACCCCGCTGATTGCACCCCATCCCTTTGAGTGGTCCTTTCAGAGTCCCGGAGTGCAGTTGGCCCAGCTGGGCCTGTATCTCAGCTCACTCCCTTCCCACCGTCCGGGCCGCTCTCCTAACAGCCATGTGGGATGTTTGGGGCAGGAGGCCCGCCCTTTGAGGACCGCGGTGACGTCCTGCTCGGCAGCACAGCCCTCGCGCGCTCCGTCCCTGGCAGGTGGGGTGGTGGCCCTGTGGCTGGGGGGCTCCTCGCCTGGCCTGTGGGCGCGCTCGGCGAGGGCTGGTGCTCTGGGTGCTGGGAGTGGCCAGTACATAGTCTCCTCCTGGCCTGTCCACGCCGGGATGTTGACCTTCATCCAGGGATGGTCCCCGGTGCTGGGTACACAGTAGGACCTAGCGCTCGCCCAGTAGGGCGCTGAGTGCCACTCGCTGGCGCCCGGGGCTGATGTCCTTGTGGTCGTTTCTGCGTTGGCTCCCGGGGCCCCTCGCCTTGAGCGCTTTCTTCCTCCTCCGCTTGTCAACCCCTGGCTTGGCAGGCCTGGCACTTCGTGGCAGTTCTAGGAAGTGGGTGAACATTCCTTAAAGGACCAAGTGGCTTGTTAATAAGGACCTGGGGTGGCTGGGAGCAGTCTCCACTGACAGGAAGGGAGGGGACACTGCAGCTCCGAGGAGGTGGCCAGGCCACCGGCCCCTCTTTCCCAAGGTCGGGAATGCACTTCTGTGACTCCTTTTTTTTAAAATAAATAGATAGATAGATAGATAGATAGATTGATTGATTTATGGCTGCATTAGGTCTTCATTGCTGCTGCACACGGGCTTTCTCTAGTTGTGGCGAGCGGGGACTTCTCATTGCAGTGGCTTCTCTTGATGCAGAGCACGGGCTCTAGACGCACGGGCTTCAGTAGTTGTGGCTCACGGGCTCAGTAGTGGTGGCGCACGGGCTCTAGAGCGCAGGCTCAGTGGTTGTGGCGCACGGGCTTAGTTGCTCCACGGCATGTGGGATCTTCCCGGGCCAGGGCTCGAGCCCGTGTCCCCTGCGTTGGCAGACAGATTCCTAACCACTGTGCCACCAGGGAAGCCCTGTGGCTCCTTAACCAGGTGGGCAGTCACCCTGCACAGCCCCAAACAAGCAGAAAATATATTCACAGGAGGTGTTTCTTTCATCCTCAGGAGCAGCTCAGCGGGAGCCTCATCTGAGCTTCTAGGTCGGCCGCTGGGTTTCTGGGCAGTTTTTAGTTGATGGTTATTTTTAGCGATACAACTTTAATCTGGAATCTTGAAATAAGATCCTAAGTTGTCACTCCACCCCCTTCCCTTGGTCCCTGGAGGCTACATTTTTTGTCCATACGTAGGATGATTGGAACTGAAAATTTCACAGCAACCACCTGTTTTTGGAAAGTGTATTCAAGACACTTTAATATTAAATTAATACGTGAGGTTAATATTAAGTATGATAAATATCACTACTAAAATATTAATTTTAGCGTCAGTAGTAAACCCATTTCAAGTTGGTAATGGAATAACTCGATTTAAAATCTCAAGCTATACTTGGGGCCCACTTTGCCCAGACCAGGCTGTATTCAGAGGGATACCCAGGGTCCTGTTCTCTGTGGTCCAGAATGGCCTTTCACTCCAAGGTGGCACAGCCCTGACCCGGCCCTTTGTTAGTCTCTGTTAGTCTCATCCAGCTGGGCCTGGCAGGGGAAGGGCCATGTCTCGGGGGCCCCTGTGAGCACTGGCTCCGGGCAGTACCGAGGCGGGCGCTAAGTGTGGGTTCGTTTGTAAATTATAGGGCGCTTGCTGTTCTCAGGGATTGCCACACTGTCCCACTGTCCCACTGTCCGGGAACCCGGGGGCAGACGAGGCAGGCCCTTCCTGGGCAGGACAGGTGAGAAAGGGCGGGTGGAGAAATCCCGTGGGCCGGAGGGTCGGTGGCCATCAGAGAATTCTCATTTCTGAGTTTGCCTTTTGATGCCGGAGCTTTTACGTAGAATTTAGGCTTATTTTCTTTTCATCAAGTGTGTATCTTGAAGCAGCTGGCTGTACCTGAAAACAGCAGAAATAAGAAGAAAAGGCTGCCAACATGGGGGTGGGGCACCAGGTGCCAGGATCCCCGCATCCCCGTCCGTCCGCAGTCCTGAATCTGACACGTCCACGCTGCTGGGAGTTTGGTACTGAAACTTTCCCGCTCGTCCACCTGTTACCTTGCGTTGCTCTGTGCCCGGTCCCGAGCTGCAGGGTCGGGGTGATGGGTTCGTTCTGGGGAACTGGCATTTCCCTTTCCTGAGTGGAAAGTTTCTTGGAGGTCAGAGAACGGACCGCTGCTGGGGACCCCGAAATGGCCAGGCCGACCTCACTCGTGTGGACCCACGCCCCACCCTGGGCAGAGCCTGACTGCAGAAGTGGGGGGCCAGGTCCAGTGTCGCAGGCTTTCTGCCCATACCCCCCCCCCCTCCACCGCAGATGTGGTCAGAGACCCCTTGAAGGAGCGAGTCCCCAGTCCTAAACTCGCCCTGCTCAGCGGTGATGACGCCAGGCCCCTGGCTCACCTTGTGGGCAGGTGAGCCCAGAACTAAGGGCCTGACTCAGCTGCATTTCCCCTCACTCCAGAGGTGTGTTTGAGGGGAGCCCAGAGTTAATTGGAAGGCTTAGAAAAACCCACGCGCCTCGGAGGAGAATTTTGAAGGGGCTGTTTTCCCACGTGGATCCTGAGTCCTTTAATGCCAGAGAGTGTGGCCTAATCCCACACAGCGTTTCACCACCTCTGAGGGCTCTGGATTCACACCCCGGGTTGCAGGGGGGAGGGCGGGCGCCCCGCAGTGACTTCCCCCTTGTGGGTTCCCCTGAGCCTTCAGGACGCCTTGGCCTAAGGAGACGCGGAGGTAGAGGTGTATGGGGCCCGAGCTGCCGGGTCCAGGTGCCCCTTGGGCCGGTGGGCCCTGCAGCAGAGGGGATGTATGTCACACCTGTCGTTTGGGTGCTGTGTTTGGAGCCAGCGAGTGTCTGTTCCTAGAACGTTCCAGGTGGAGGACAGAAGGCCCCGCTGAGGTTGGCAGGGTGTGTTTTGCTCCCTTTAAAGGGCTTCTGAAGGCGCATTTCCCTTTGAAGAACCAGCTGCCGCTTGCCCGCCGGCCCAGCTGTGTGATTGCATAACTGCTTTGCCTCTGAGGGCTGCCCCCTCCCTTGCCTTCCCTCTCCCAGTGAATTCCTTCCTTCAAGTGTAATCTTTTCCCCTGTCCATCAAGCTCCTAATGGTTTCAGGGTTGGTTCTTCCCAGGCTGGCTGGGCCTTCCCGCCTGCGCCGGGGAGCGCAGGTGATGTGAGAGCCGTGGTGCTGATTCCTGAACGTGGCTGCTCAGCCAGGTCGGGGCACCGCGCCGTCTCCGCCGTCTCCCGATGTTGCCAGGGTTCAGGGGGGAGGGCATGCTAATAAAACGTCCCAAAGCAGCAGCCCCGGCTGCCTCTCTCAGCAAGCTGCCAGCCAAGCTTGACGAGCTCCTTCCCGCCGCTGCGTTGCAGATCTCCGACTTCGGGCTGGCCAAGTGCAACGGGCTGTCCCACTCGCACGACCTCAGCATGGACGGCCTTTTCGGCACCATCGCCTACCTTCCTCCTGAGCGCATCCGGGAGAAGAGCCGGCTCTTCGACACCAAGCACGACGTGTACAGGTGTGTGTCAGGCGTGCAGCCCCAGGCCGCCAGGGGCTCTGCACCTGGATTCCTCGTGCTCTGAAGGGGGGCTTTGCCAGGGGCTCCTCGGTGCCGCCAGATAAGAGGTTCAGTCCAAATGAAAGGGCTTTTAGGCGGAGGGTACGGGCTACCCCAGGGCTTTCTTGCAAGCGGGAGTTCTCTGCTGTGAGCGCTGCTGGCCCCGGATGGAGAACGTTAATGGTTGGTGTCAGTTAGAGCCGGTTATGCAACCGGATCGGCAGCTCCCACACCACGAAAGCTTTGGTGTTTGTAGGATGTAGGAAACACGGGCTCTATAGCTTGTCTGCTGAGAGAACCTGCTGCTCCAAGTGGTCTATGTGTCTGTCTGCGTGTGGATTCAGGCTCCAGAATCCAGTCCCCCGTGGCCCAGAACTCACACTTCTGAACGTCACTTACGCGTGACAGGAGCACAGACACCCTAGAGGCTGTTCACAAACTGGCACCGGGGATTTCTGTGCTAGAGAACAGTCGTGAATCATTTGGCGCCTTCCTTTTCCATATGGTAAAGGTCTTAATCACTCAGACTTCTCGGAGAAGGAGAGCAGGAGGGCGGGTGCCAGCAGGCACTTAAGCCCCTCACTGTGGTTCTTGTCTCACACGATGTGACTGTCACCCTGAGCCCCGCCTTTGGGTCACGGACACCGCCTGGAGTCCTGGCTGACTGGTTTGACCGTAGCCACCGGTGCATGTGCTTTGCTGGGCTTTGAGCTGGACGTCTGTCAGGGAGTGGTGCGCCGGGCGCTGGGCACCTGCCTGGAGGGTTTGGGGAGAATAAGATTCTCTGTTTATTTCAGAGTTGAGAGTTTCAACTTTTGAACTTGTAGATTTCAGTTAATTTTCAATGGGGACTTCTTGGCGTTTCAGGAAACAGCTGCTCTTAACCCAGTGCAGGCTGGTAGCTCAATGCTTGGACTTCTGGTTCTGTTTTTTTTTAAAATTTTACCAGATTGAGCTCTTTTGGGGTATATCCAGAGTAATCATATATATATAATTAATATATAAATTATATAAAGGTAACACACACACATACACACACACATATATATTACACACAAGTATATATAATTTCTAACAACCAAAAAGGGCTCTGGGAGCCAGTGCCCCCTCATCTTTTCCATGCACTCAGATGACATCAGTGGGCTCGAGACGCCCAGAGCTGTAGTCGGTATTTTGAGGCCCAGTGTTTGCAAGAAGATGGTGTGAGTGAAGCGGACCCCGCCGTTCTCCCCACGAGCTGATGGTCCGGAGACAGGGTGGCGTTCCTTTCAGGAAGCCCTCCTGCTGTTTGCACTCATAGTTCAGTTGGTGGAGTTTCGTCTGCTCTCTGACATTTGAGCTTTCCACATGCCTTGTTCCACAATAAGAGTATTTGCCCATTTAAAAAAATGCATGAAAAATACCTTGGTGTCCCCTCTCTCTCTCTGAGTCTCTCGAAGACTCTGGGGTGGTTTTCCTCGAGCTTGTTGCTGTGTTTGGGGCCTCTGGCTTTACGTGAGGCTCTGGCACGCAGACACTGATGTGCCTTTTCCCTTGCAGCTTTGCCATCGTGATCTGGGGCGTGCTCACACAGAAGAAACCGTTTGCAGGTGAGTGGACGTGTCTAGGGGTGATGCAGCTGCCTCTCCCCGAGCAGTGGAGGGCGTGCTCTGTGGTCCTTTCTCTGTGTCAGAAGTGCCTGCGAATCACAGTCGGGGCCGCTCTGGGCCGTGGTGCTGGCGGGCCGTCTGGTGGGGAGCAGGGCTGCCTTGTCCTGCCCAGCAGGTCCGCACAGAGACCCACGGCCCACCTCATCGCAGGCTTTCGTATATGCCGACAAGGCGCTCTGACGTGCAGCTCACATACAGGGAGAGGCACGGATCTGATGGGGTCTGTTCAGTGACTCTTGTGAGGTACTAGCTCATTCTTTTGTGTGTGCGATATAATACACATAACATAAAATTTATCATTTTAACCATTTAAACTGTACATTGTGTCATTAAGTGCATTCACAGTGCTGTACAATCGTCACCACCGTCTGGTTCTAGAATATTCCATCACCCCAAAAGGAAACCCCGGGCTGGTTAGGCAGTCACTCCCATCCTCCCACTCCAGCCCCTGATGACCACTAATCTACTTTCTGTCTCTGTAGGTTTGTCCGTTGTAGTGATTTCCAGATACGTATTTTTTTAATTTTCTAATTTTTGATTGTAAAATACACATCACATAAAAATGACCATCTGAACCATTTTGAAGTGTACAGTTCGGTCATGTGAAGTGTATTCCTATTGTGGGGCAACCAGCCTCCAGAATTGTTGGGTGTTTGCTCCCCGGGTTAGCAAACCGGCCCGAGAGCTGTGGGTTTCCTCCCCCTGCCAGGCACCCACCGTGCTGATTTCCGGCCCCGAGGTTTCAGTACCATGACTTGGTTTATTGTAAAAGTCCAGTACCTGGGCTACTCACTCTTTTCTGGTCTGACCAAAAAGATCTAAGAATGCAGATCAGAGTCAGCATGTGGCCCCCAGGTCTCTTGCAGGGTTTTGTCTGTACGTCGTTACCCTGTCTCCCTGCCGTCTCCTCCTCGGTGGAGGGCCGTGGTCTGGATTCCTTTCAACATGGCCAGGTGCCCTGTCGCTCGGGCCGGCTCTTTGCCTGGCCCGCCGGGGGCCTGCGCTTTGGGGTAGAAATTCAGGAGGACTTTTTCGTCACTGCAGGGCAATTTGGGTCACTTGGGGCTGGGCGATGTGACTCCATGATTTATCAGTGTTCTTCCCTTTGGTGGGCATGGACCCCTTTGGAACCTATCTCGTTTGATATTTTTCTCCTTTGAACTTGGTTTTCCTTTGAGTTCGATGCCCAGAAAGATCTGCTCTGTGATACAAGGCAGTGATTCCATTTGGTAGATCACAGATAGTTTCTAAAACCTGGAAAACAGAGGACAGATGTGCCCTGCAAGGTTAAGGATTAAAGAATGCTCTGTGCTTTGCAAAGGAAATACAGTGTCTCCTGGGTGGGTGGTGGTGACGTGCCCCAAACTTTCCCACGGTTGTCACTCCTCCCGAAGATAAGAAATCCTGCCTCAGCCCCACGAGCTGCCCTGACTTGTGCACCTTCCCTTTGCAGATGAGAAAAACATCCTGCACATCATGGTGAAGGTGGTGAAGGGCCACCGCCCCGAGCTGCCGCCTGTCTGCAGACCCAGGCCTCGCGCCTGCGAGAGCCTCCTGCGCCTCATGCAGAGGTGCTGGCACGGGGACCCCCGGGAGCGGCCCAGCTTCCAAGGTGAGTGCCCCCAGAGGGTTCCCGGAGCATTGGCTGCTTGAGGGTCGTGCCACTGTCCCAGGTGACAGAGTCGACGGCCAGGACAGGGGAGGCTGTCCAGAGACAGGAGCACCAGGGCGAGCCCGGCACCCGCAGGCTGTGCCCGCCTGTGGCCCCCACCTGTGGCCCCTGCCTGTGGCTGGGGCGAGGCGGCTGGAACCGCGTGGTCAGCTCCAGCTGGCCACCCCCGGCTGTGGCCTGCTGTGGCCCGCAGGAGCCTGCTCTTGGTGTTGCAGGCTCAGATGCAGCAATGCATCTTTTAGGGACGATGTGACCACTGACCTGCGGCTCTCTTTGCATTTCTCATGGGGCCTTGTCCCTGGGGAACGGCTGTGTCCTTTGGCTAGAAGGGTGATCCTGACGCAGTTGGAATTGATCACGACGTTTAAAACCTATGGGGAAACCAGCGTGAATGAAGTAGGAGCCTCCCGCCAGGGGCTGGCCGCCGGGCCGTCGGGGTACGCGCTCTGGCGGGCCTGGCTTCTTGGGGAAACGGGGCCTCGGTGGCTCCTGCTTGGGGTCTGGCCAGACCCTGCGTGTGGTTGCCGATGGGGGCCCCTGCGGGGTTGCCGTGAGCTTGGCCGGGGCCAGCAGCCTGGGAGGCCGCAGTGCTGACCGGTCAAGAGACTGGACGCTGCAGGTGCTGCCTGCCCTGTCCCAGCCCGAGGTCACACATGGAAGTAGAGCATTTGTGTAAGTCAGTGTCGAGGCGGTATATCCTTCTGTGTTTTCTCCCCCAAAAGAAATCACTTCTGAAACCGAGGACCTGTGTGAAAAACCTGATGATGAGGTGAAAGAGACGACTCAAGACCCAGATGTGAGAAACCCCCCTGAGGCCGAGGCCGAGGTAATGGGGACCCTCCCGGGGGCCTGGTTTCCCCTAACTTGGCTTCGGGGGTTGAGTCTCTCTTTTCTGCAAATGCCCTGCCAGCCTGGACCACTCGCCCCCTGTTCTGAGGCTTGGGCCGTCCCCCTGCCCCTGTCCCTAGCTGGTCGGCCTCGAGCTTGCTGCCTTGGTGAGCTGGCCTCAGAAGCCTGCAGGGGGCAGGTCCATGGCGTGCTGGCCTCAGACTGATTTCCTGCCTGACAGTGACCCGTCCCCATCGCCTGTCTGTGGTTAGGAAAGGGCAGAGTGGGCCCACGCTTGACGTTAAGTAGCTGTCGGCTGGATGCTCTTTGAAGCAGGGGAGCTGAAGGCCCCTGCTAGGCCAGATTGGGGAGGGGGTCTGGGCTCGGGGGTCTGGGTGTCTTTTTGCACCTCGAGGTTGGGAATCTGGCCACTTTCTAACTGCCTGTAAACGTTTTGTTTTATGAGTGCCACACAGGTTAGGTAAGATGTGATAAATTCTAACTATGCTCACTAAATAAATACCTTCACCACTTGTAAAGTGGAGCGTGCTAAGCTGACTTTCTTGGGTGTTATCTGGTGTTATCGTCCCAGGCTGTGCTGTAAGGCCGGGAGATAAGTAAGCAGTTATGGTGTGTCTACTGTCTGAGCAGGAAGGGGCGTGTGCATGAGGTCAGAGGGCAAAGGGGCAGGGAAGGCGACTTGGTCCCCCCTCCCTCCGGCCAAGAGGGGAAGAAAGGCGCAGCGCATGGGTGTGACTCAGTGCACCAGGCCACTGGGTCGGAGCAGCTTAGCAGTTCCCGAGGAGAGGGAGGATTTGGGGACAAGTGGGCGGGAACCGGGAAGGATCACGCGTCACCTGCAGATTCTAACCCCTCACCACCAGCTGCCTTTCTCGCGGCCGGGCAGGAGAGTGCCCTCGGAAGGGCCCGTTAGGGTGGGTTGGGTTGGAGTGCCGTGCTGTCCCTGTAGCTCGGCCCCTGCCCCCCACGCTTGTACACATGCGACCCCCCAGCTAGACTCGCACAGCTCCGGGGAGGGTGGCAGGTTGTTAGGACCCCGTCCCATCTCCTTCCTCCGTTTCGTATCAGCGCTGACCTGTCCTGGGTGGACACGGCCAGCACACAGGCTTCACCTCCTGCAGCTTATTCACATCTCGTCCGGATAACTCGGGGCCACGTCACTGCGCAGACGGGGCCCCACATGGTGACGGGTGTTCCGTCCCCGTCGTCGTCTTTTCTTACCATGTCCTCCCGCCGGGTGGACCCAGCGCAGGGTCTCTGGGCCCCCTAGAACCATGGTAACGGGAGTTAAGTTCCCTGCATGGCTCATGGGGGACCCACGTGTTGCCCACCTCCTCCGCCCGCCCCGTCAGGTCCCGCACGGAGCCTCAGCCCCTCCGTCTGCTGTCTCTGCAGGCGCCCGTGGCCACCCCGCTCAAGCGAGCCTCTGCCCCGACCTTTGACAACAACTACAGCCTCTCCGAGCTGCTGTCCCAGCTAGACTCGGGCATCTCCCAGACCCTCGAGGGCCCGGAAGAGCTCAGCCGCAGCTCCTCCGAATCCAGACTTCCGTCGGCGAGCAGCGGCAAGAGGCTCTCCGGGGTGTCCTCGGTGGATTCTGCCTTCTCCTCCAGAGGGTCGCTGTCCTTGTCTTTCGAGCGGGAGCCTTCAGCGGGCGGTGAGTGGAGGACCCGTCCCTGGGAAATAATGAGCTTAACGGGGGGCCGGGGGGCCAGGGGGCCGGGCAGAGTGTGAGCTGCTGAAAAGGATCAGGCGTCCGGCTTCCTGACCTCACAGTAGCTCTCCTGTGTTTTCTGCAGCCCTTCACTGATTGGGTTTGGGCGTCAGTGCAAATGCAGAGATGCACGTGGGCCGAGCGGGTGTCACTTAGGTGTAAGAGGGGTGAGTCACAGCCCTGGCTGTGCGGGAGGGTCTCGCCCGTGCCAACACGGCGTGCAGGGGCTGACCTCCGGCTTGCAGGTTGAAGGACTCGAGTTGCATCAGGGAGCCCAGTGGATGTATGGAACCCCTCTCCCTGGAGACCTCTCTCTCGTGTAACGTCAGCCCTGTACCCCCTTTCCCAGACGGTGCTGGGAAAACGCCCCCATTCTTTCTTATTCGTGGGCTCCCATTTACCGTAGCCGTGCATGTTGATGGGCGAGCTGTCCTTGGGGGTTGTAACTCCCTGGTCCTGTTTATATACCTTGGGTTTTCTGTCTAGAAGGTGCTTTCCCCTGCCCCTGCCCTGTCGCAGGTGCTGGCCCTCGGGTGGGGGGCTGGTGCCCGGTGCTGGCCCTCGGGTGGGGGGCTGGTGCCCGGTGCTGGCCCTCGGGTGGGGGGCTGGTGCCCGCTGCAGCCCCCTTGTTGCTGCCTGTGAGGATGACGGGTGAGGTTTCCTCTCCATGAGGAAAATGTGCACACTCACGCTCAGGGCTACAGTGCAGGGGTGGCCAGAGGGGCGTGGGAAGGGTGCAGACCCCAGGAGGAAGGGGAGCTTGTTTTTCCTGGGGAATCGGGGAGTTCCTCCTGGAGTGAGGACTTTTCCTAGATGCCGTGGACCTCCTGGAACTTTTAGAGTGGAACATTTGGGATGAAAGGGGGCACTTAGGGTTGAGGAAACTCCTTACAGAGGCGCAGAGGTGGGGAAGGCCTGGCTGGGCTGGAGCTTAGCAGCCGGCGATGAGGCTGAAAAGAAAGAAGCACCCGCCTCCCACGGAGAGAGATGTAGAACTTTCTCTCGGGGCCTGATGCCCTCAAGTGACATCTTCATGCTTAGAGAGGATCAGTCACTGGCCCATCTCAGAAGCCAGCGTTAAACCACTAAGTCCCCATGGGGCTGATTCCGTTTTCTTAATACACCCCACGCCCCCTCCTCCTACGCAGGGCCCCTTGAAAATGTTTCACGTGAGGGCGTCTTGTTTCATTTAAATCGGAACCCGACAATGTAATAGGATTTTTACGTTAAATCTAACCTTTACATCGCGAATAACAGTCCTTCTAAGATGGGAGACTCAGTCCTTTAAGGATTATTCTAGAAAGCATCCTCCGTGGTGGTGCTGAGACAAGAGGCATGGTTTGGAGGTTGGGCTGGGAGCAGGTGGTGGGCCCTGGAGGGGTGGCCTGGGGTAGGAGCTGCCAGCTCTCCGGCGGGTTGGGGGCTGCTGCCTGATCTGTGCTGCCCTTTCTGAGCACCAGCAGGGGCCTGGGTTTTACATCCTTTATCCAATCACGACCCTACCGGATGGGTAGAATGATTTTTACTTTGTACGTTGACAAAAGAGCGCTTTGGAGACATTCATTGCCCTGCCCGAGGTCTCCCCACTCGATCTTAAACTAAACCAGCATGGACAGCACAGCGCTTAAGCGATTTCAGATAAAAAGCGGCCTGGAGGCCACGGGGAGTTGGGGGCCACGTAGAAAACACCGGCCGGGCCTGGGGAGGCAGCCCCACGTGACCCCTGCACCTGCTCTCCCCGCAGATCTCGGCGCCACCGACGTCCAGAAGAAGAAGCTCGTGGATGCCATCGTGAACGGGGACACCAGCAGGTTGATGAAGATCCTGCAGCCCCAGGACGTCGACCTGGTCCTGGACGGGGGCGCCAGCCTGCTGCACCTGGCCGCGCAGGCCGGGCAGGAGGACTGCGTCAAGTGGCTGCTGCTTAACAACGCCAACCCCGACCTCGCCAACAGGAAGGGCTCCACCCCGCTCCACCTGGCCGTGGAGAAGAGGGTGCGCGGCGTCGTGGAGCTCCTGCTGGCCCGCAAGATCAGCGTCAACGCCGCGGACGAGGACCAGTGGACGGCCCTGCACTTCGCGGCCCAGAACGGGGACGAGGGCAGCACGCGGCTGCTGCTGGAGAAGAACGCCTCCGTGCACGAGGCAGACTGCGAGGGCCGGACGCCCATGCACGTGGCCTGCCAGCACGGCCAGGAGAGCATCGTGCGTATCCTGCTGCGCCGCGGCGTGGACGCGGGCCTGCCGGGGAAGGACGCCTGGGTGCCGCTGCACTACGCCGCCTGGCAGGGCCACCTGCCCATCGTCAAGCTGCTGGCCAAGCAGCCGGGGGTGAGCGTGGACGCGCAGACGCTGGACGGGAGGACGCCCCTGCACCTGGCCGCCCAGCGCGGGCACTACCGCGTGGCCCGCGTCCTCATCGACCTGCACTCCGACGTCAACGTCTGCGGCCTGCTGGCGCAGACGCCCCTGCACGTGGCTGCGGAGACGGGGCACACGAGCACCGCCAGGCTGCTCCTGCACCGGGGCGCCCGCAGGGAGGCCGTGACGGCCGAGGGCTGCACCGCGCTGCACCTGGCCGCCCGCGCTGGGCACCTGGCGACCGTCAAGCTGCTGGTGGAGGAGCGGGCCGACGTGCTGGCCCGGGGGCCCCGCCACCAGACGGCGCTGCACCTGGCCGCCGCCGGCGGGCACTCGGAGGTGGTGGAGGAGCTGGTCAGCGCCGACGTGCGTGACCTGTCTGACGAGCAGGGGCTCAGCGCGCTGCACCTGGCCGCCCGGGGCCGGCACGCCAAGACGGTGGAGGCGCTGCTCAGACACGGGGCCCACGTCAACCTGCAGAGCCTCAAGTTCCAGGGCGGCCCCGGCCCCTCCGCCGCGCTCCTCCGGCGGAGCAAGACCTAGCCTGCCGCCCCCGGAGCCGGGGCCCCCGCGGTGTTCCGGTCCCCGCGCGTGCTCCGCTCGCCCCGTCTGCGGCCTGCGGGATGCCGACCGAGTGGGCCGTCGGGAGGCGGGTGGCCGCTGACTCCGGATTTGCTCCAGTGTCTGCTTGGGCGTCGCCTGCCCACCATCCCGATGCGGTTGATCGGAGCGTGCGCGACCACTGCCCACGGGTGCGCCCGGTGTCAGAGGGACAGTGGGTCGGAGGCATTTGGTTGCACCCCTCGCTCCTGCCGTCGGTCCCTCGGTGACAGGGCCGTGAGCCCCCCATCGTGAGCGGAGCCACCTGCGGCTGGGAAGGCGGGCGTGCGGGAGGAGCGGTGTCTTCTCTCTCCATTTGCAGCGGCAGGCAGAGAAGCCTGTTCCAGAAGTCTTTCGTGGAACCCTTGTTCTACGGAAGAATATCTTCAATAGACGAACAGTGTCAGCTGTCGCTTCAGATCTGTTAACAACTTTCATCTCATTGGATAGTCTGCTTTCTGCGCCACGAGTGTGAACTGGTAGGTTGGTTTTTAAAGCAAGAACAGTCATCTTACCAGCCCTTTCATACCCAGATTTGTCCATCACTCAGTCCTCATGGCTGGCCACACACGTGTGCATGAGTGCTCCCTGCCCTAGTTCATTTCTTGTTGCAGAAAATGTTTGAACTTTAGAGTCAAGTGTCTGAAAGTCAAGAAAAATTAACTGACAGCCTCGGTTTCGGACTCAGAACCGTGTTACCTAGTTAGATGAACCACCTTCCTCACCGTTTTCTTTTCAGCCGTCAGTCTTGGCAGGGTGGCGGTTTGTGCCGAGTGATGCTGTTTTAGGGTCTCCAAGGGGGTTTCTGACCTGCTTTACAAACGGCTACTCTGTGCAGGGGCCTCAGCTTTTGGGGTGTGACCCCCCTGAGTCGGCTCCAGGAGACAGCCTCACGGTCTTGGATGTAAAAACCCATTCTTTCGTTGTCACCTGTGTCCCACATGCACCCGCCTGCCAATATTATTATTAGAGTCAGTTTGCTCCAGGACCCGACCCTGTATGCAAACATGCCCTTTGGACTGGTGTATGAAACAGAGATTGATGTTAATGTACCATGTATGTTAATGTGAATCTGTGGGCAGGATACTTCTTTTCTGTGACAGGAAATATCCGGACTGCTTAGAACTGGCTATGTTTTAATATGCCTTGTGCTTTTAATGTGTTGTGCTACTGTTGTATGTAGAACATGTGGAAGAAAAAACTTCTGTTTGATGTCAATAAAGCTAAGTTCTCTTCCGACCTTTTTGAAGCCGATGAGACTACATTTTCATATACATGAGCTCGAATAATCTGATTTCTGAAAACCAGATTTTGAGGCAGTCACGTGTGGTGTGGAGATGCCCTTTGGAAGGGCAATCTGTGTGCCCTGAATTTACCCATGATCTGGGGGGGGGGGGGGGTATGGAGGAGGTGGAAGGGTGGACCCGGGCTTCCTGCCTCCTTAGCCCGGGACCTTCCTTCCGCATGTGTGAACCGTTAGGGAAGAAGCTCCCAACACCATAGTTTTTCTTTCTTTGTAAGTTTTTTTTTTTTTGGCCATGCCGTGTGGCATGCGGGGTCTTAGTTCCCCGACCAGGGATTGAACCCATGCTCCCTGTGGTGGAAGCACAGAATCCTAACCACTGGACCGTCAGGGAATTCCCCTTAACTTTACATTTTGAAATAATTTTAAATTATAGAAAAGTTGTAAGAATAGTACATAGAACCCTGGTGTCCCCTTCGTAGATTTTCCATTTGTTTACATTTAACTCTCTTGCCTCCTCATTCCCTTTTCTTTCTGATCTACCCACCCATCCATCCCTCAACCCCCTCATGCATTCACCTCTTTGTTCCCCACCTATCCGTTCATCCATCCATCCCCCAACCCACTCATCCATTCATCTCTTCGTCCCCCATGCACTTATCCATCCATCCATCCCCCCATCCGTCTCTCCATCCACCTGTCCATCTGTCCATCCATCCATCTGTCTGAGTAGGTTGCAGAAAATATGCCTCATGACCCCTAAATACTTCAGTGTGTATTTCCTAAAAACAAGGACTGTAGCCACTAGGTAACCACAGTGTATCTATCAAAATCAAGAAATGAACATTGATACAATGCTATCATCTAATCGACAAATCCTTTTCAAGGGTTTACTGATTGTCCCCAGAGTGTCCTTTATAGGAAAAAAACCTGCCAACCACAGTATCAGGGCTCCATTCCATCCTGGCACAGGATCTCGCTGTGTTGAGTCGTTAAGACTCTTCAGGCTTCAGCCCTCGTTTCTCAGTCTCGTCTTTCATGACCTTGCCTTCGGGGAGGTACAGCCAGTAATTTCGTGGACTGTCCTCAGCTTAGGTTTGTCTTAGGTCTCTTCTGGATTTGACCTAGGCTAAGCATTTTTTTTTTTTTTTTAACATCTTTATTGGAGTATAATTGCTTTACAGTGGTGGCTAAGCATTTTTGGCAGAAATACCACAGACGTGACACTGTGTATGAAGTACAGCTTACCTTTTAATTTTTTTATTTGTATCATGTGCTCACGAATTCCTATTTGACCGATTATTATCATTTATTTTGATGTTGGGATTATCCCTGATTTGGCCAGTTCACACTGGCTCTTGTGTCCCTTTGATGCATCCGCATCAGTCTTCGAGCACTTCTTGCTTTCTGACACAATGAGGTGGTCCAGGCACATCTTGTACTTCCTTCACCGCAGCCTCAGAAGCAGCCATTTCTCCAAGGCAACCAGTTTCCTTCAGTGAAGAATGGTATTTAGAAGCCAAGATCTGGGCATTAGATGTGCTCATTGTTCCTGGAGTGTCATGGCCTCTTGTCCCTCAGGAGACAGATCTGGGAAAAGCGTGTGTGTGTAACATACATGTATATACACATACATGTCCCCATATCTTCTGGAGAACCATGATTTCACATCGATGCCTTCAGTTATGGCCCAACACCACAGGGTATATCCCAGCTTCTCCGTACTTGTATCTGCTTCCTCTGACAGTGAGGAGGTTGGTCCCCATCGTCCTCAGTATATTGTGCCCATTTGCCCCGTCCCCATGTGTGTAACAAATCTCCCCGCTGTGCTGGCTGTCCCCCTCAGCCTCTGTCCCTTCTCGCCGCCTGAGCCAGCAGGTCCCTCCCTGCCTGTGCCCAGCAGTGCACCAGCTGAGAGCTCCCTGGTCCGTGGAACGAGGATTCTTTCAAAAATCCTTTTGTGCCAGGAGTCAAGACGCAGGAACTTTCACTTACTAAGCCTCTGCCGTTTGGCTTAAGTTTCCTTTTCTTCCAGTGTGTACCTTCTTCACTTCCCTTCCTGTCTTGAGATAGTTGAACAACATTACATTTTTCCTTCTTTGCTTCCCGTAAGAGTCGGGCCTTTCCCCCATTTTTCTCTGATCCCTGTTCCATGCTTTTTATTTTAGGAGCATCTTCTGGTTTGAGGACTGCATGAATGTTTCGTAGATTTTCTGCTTTAGAAAAAAAAAAAATGCCTCTTCTTGGGAGGAAACAAGAGTGAGTCTTGATCTCCAGATGCTCTGCTGTTGCCCTGGGGCTGAGGGTCCCTTGGGACACCCCCAGATGGTGCCCCCTGGGGCCTGGCCCGGGGCAAAAGCAGAAAGGCCTGCCAGCCCTTTCTTCAGCAGCTCTGGGAAGTGGAGATGGTAGGTTCTGGAAGAGAAGTGGTTCTTAGCTGGAGCAAGTGGATGTCCAGGGCAGTGCCCTCCAGCGCTGGCATCCAGGTCCACAGTGACCCCGCTCACTGCAGTCCTTCCCGCAGCCTGGGAATGAGGTCAGAACCAGGGGCGACACCGCACCAAACATTCTCTTGTTACCAACCAGGATCACCAGGACGGGACCCACCCAGCACATAGTCGCAGAGGTCTCAACCCCGGCCTCGGGGATGTGGTCCCCTGGGCTCAGGTGCTGCATGACTCTCTTGTCACCACGTCGCTGTTAGAGACACACCTGCAGCCACGCTCAAGAGCAGAGAGGTCGGACACCTGACCGTGACTGGTGTGTCCCTTCTGTTTCGTGACTCCGTGTCCAACAAGGGTTAGGACATTGTGGGCGGGTGCAGATTCCTTCTGAATCCCCGTTGGGCAGGGGCCGGCAGCCAGCCAGCTCCTGGTGCGTTCCCGAGACGGCCGCCAGCACACGTGTCTGGGTATGGAGGGCTCCCTCCGCAGACAACTGGCTTCCCACTTGAGCCCTTCCCCCCCACCACTGACTCGCCAAGAGTCACCGTCTTCCAGGCCTCGGTACCGGGTTCCAGTTCTCCGGGGCCTTTGTTTGCTGGAGGTATTTCACTGTCCAGCGTCTTGGGTGAGGCAGGCAGTGTGATTAAGGCCTCCTGTGGATACGGCAGCAGAGAGAAAGTGGGCATTTGCAGACGCTGACGTTCAGCAGTCCTTGCCCCTAAGCTTACGCTTTGGTGGCCCGCTTATGGAAAACTGACTCTTAACCCTGGACCAGTTTTCCTCCCCACTCGGCCTCCCCTCCTCCCCTCCCCTTTTTCCCTTCTGCCCTTCCTCCCACCTTCCATTCCTCCCTCCCTCCTTCTCTCTCCTCCCATCCTTATCTCCCTCTCTTCCTCTTTCTCCTCCTCCTTTCCTTTACAATTATCCTATGAGGTCAGGGGGTCAGGATCTGCCACACAAGGACCTGCATGACCTTCTCAGGTGCTGGAGCTCCAGGCATTCTGTTGTGTCCATGCACTAACATCGTGATCAGGGGACAGTGGCCCTGATGGTGACTGTTGAGTGAGGAGAGGCACCGGGTGGGCAGTGTCCCACGCAGCGGTGCTAGTCATAGCTTTGGGCCCCCTTGGCAAAGAAAAATATACTGCTTCATGGGCCAGTGTCAGGAATGGCTGGATCCAGGTGTTCACAAGTGTCACCCTTCCCCAGTGTTGGTTTCATTAAGGGGCAGGCAGGCCCCTTGCAAAAAAAAAAAAAAAAGGCCCTGGCATCTCCAAGCTTAAACAACCTCAGTTCGAGGATCCCAGTAGAAAGAGAGCTTCTTTCCCCCAGTATCTGCCCCTTCCCAACCCCCAAATACACATCATTCATAGAAACTTAGACACTTTTTTTTCTGCCCACATTTTAACAGCCCTGAGAGAGTAGATGGCATCTTACAATTGAAGTTGGCAGCATTTTTTTCTCTTTTGGAGGTGCTTTAGGTAACGGTACATTTTATCATTCATGGCATCTCAGAATTGCTGTAATATGGTGGCCTCTCTGCCTGGTAGTGCCATTCCTGAGACCAGTTGTGGTAGCCAGGGGAAGAGAACGTTCTGGTTGGCAGGCTGGGTCAGGCTGGTCAATCTCACCCCGGAACATGGGGGTGGCAGTTTCCTAGAGGAAAATCAGGACACTTCTGCTGGAAAAGGTGGATTAGAGGCTGGATAGTGACAGCCACAGGTGTCATCACACAGGGACCCCCACAGAGAGCCCTCAGAAGAGCTGGAACCACCTGGGGACCTGAGCTGCATGTGGAATGTGTGTCTGGGCATCTTCTCAGGAATCGGACAGAGGGGTCCCTGATCCAGGCCCCTCTCAGAACCCCGGGAGAAGGGCAGGGGTGTCCTGGAAGGACCACCATCAGCCAGGCCGTGGAGACAGTACCCAGTGGCTTCCAAGCCACAGTGGGTGGGTCAGAGAGCGAATCTTGGGGTCACCCACTAGATGCATCAGAAGTGGGGGAAGAGCCCCTGTTCCCAGGCTCCGTGAGGTGGCTACCACCTCTGGAGGGAAGAGGAGTCATCTCTAGCTCCTGAACTTTCCCTGGAAGGGGAGGTACAGAGCCAGGACCCCTGCCCTCCCCAAGCCAAGCCGGACCTAAGAGGGTGCCCACCTGATTGAAGGGGACGAAGCCACCGAGTAACGGAACAATGCCCTTGCTCAGGTGACTGCCGCTGGGGGGCTGCGGGAGGGAAGAGCATTCCAGAGCCCCCCAGGTAACTGCTGTGGACCACGGTAATGAAGGGGTTACACAAAGAGTAAGTTGCCTCCCTGGCTGTTGGAAAGTGCTAACATCTATAATAAAGATGTTTGCACTACAAGAAGTAAGCTCGAATTAAAAAAAAAAGAAAAACGTTTGGCTGCTGGATGAGGATGAGGAAACAGTGCAACGGGAGACAAGACGGGCCAGGGCAGGGGGCACCCCTGCTGGTCATTTCACACCTGCGAGTACGTGTAGGGAAAAGAATAAATGAAGAGTTGTATGTAGCTCCAGTAAGGTGCTCCTCAGAGTCTGCGGGGTGCTGCCCCAGAGTGTGGGGGTCCAGGGTGCTGGGGGAGGACACCCACTTTTTATGACACGTGTCTGAGTTGGATGCTGCCGCTTGGCTCAGAGCCTGGAGGTTTCCTCAAGCTGTGGTCCCTCTGTGGCAACCAAAGAAAATGAGGTCTCCCTCCTTCCTTCCTCCCTGAGTCACTGCCTGGGCTGGTTGGGCCACTGGAAAAGCGAGCCCCAGGTGAAATGGCACCTGGCGGGGACGGTGAGTGTGGTCGGTGGGGAGGTGGCCCCCGCTCGGGAGAAAGCTGGCTCTTGGGGACACTGCTGCCTCCTCCGTGGGCTGTGGCCACGGGACCTCCTTTTCCTTTGGTCTTTCCTGGGTGGCTGTGGGGAGAGAGCCCTGCTAATTAACCAACCAGCTTCCCAGGACAGGAGACATCTCCCTGCCCCTCAGCCTCTCCCTGTGCCTCCGGGAACAAAGCCAACTGAATGTGTTGATCTGACATTAAAAACGTCAGTCTTCAGGGGTGAAGGTACCAGATTCTGAAGGGCATAGACAGGAACAAGGACTGCTCAACATCCTCCTGGGGGCCCTTAGACGCAGACCCCTCCCAGCCCTGCCCCTGCTCCATCAAAGACGGGACACGTCTGAACCAGGTATGCCTGGACCCAGTGACCCCCGGTGTATGCCGAGTGGTGTTGGGGGAAGGAACTCAATGAGAGGAAATTAGGCCAATTCTCTATACTCGCAGGTGAGAATGGCACCTCCCCCACCCCTCTAGCCTCTCTCCCTTCTCTCAGCACCCAGCACCTCTAGGCAGGAAAAGATCTATGGCCCTGACAGTTAAAGGTCCCCACCCTCCATCATCCTGCAGAGAAACCTGCTCATTGATAAACCCGGCCCACGCACACAGGGCTTCCAAACATCACTTACTAACTCGTGTCAGGAAGATAAACAGTGAGCCCCTCACAAGAAAGACAAAGACACCACCCCCAACCAGCCCAACAAGCAGAGAAAACAATCACAGAAAACAAAGTATGGAGAGAAAACTTAAAAATCTACAATCATCTCAGAGAGTAAATGGAAGATTTTTTTTTTTTAAGATTTTTTTTGATGTGGACCATTTTTAAAGTCTTTATTGAATTTGTTACAATATTACTTCTGTTTTATGATTTGGTTTTTTGGCTGCAAGGCATGTGGGATCTTAGCTCCCTGACCAGGAATTGAAGTTGCACGCCCTGCATTGGAAGGCGAAGTCTTAACCATTGGACCACCAGGGAAGTTCCGAAAACAGAAGATTTTAAATAAATGGAAACCAGAACAGGTGTGTGTGTGTGTAAACATTTAAAGAACAGAAACTGAAAATTTTAAAAATGTGATGGGAGAAATGAAAGTCTTAAAAGAAGGAAAGATGGTCAGAATCATTCCAGGAGGCCCAACATCCCAATGATAGGAGTTCCAGAAATAGAGAAGGAGGCAAACATGCCCAAAGTAAAGGACATGACCCTCAGCTAGAGAAGTCCCATCACACGGTGCAGAGCAGTGTGTGGGTGGACAGCCATCCAAAGCACAGCACTCTGGAAAGTCAGGATGGGGATGAAGAGGTGGTCCTAGAAGCTTCCGGGGGCTGGGGGGTGGATTCTAAATCAGATGACATTGGACTGCTAGATAACAAAAGACAAGCTAGAAGACAAGAGAACAATGCTGTCAACACTCTAAGGAAGGTGGTTTTTCAATCTAGAATTTTCTCTGTGAATTTTCTCCTTTAATTCTCAACTTTCGGTTTGTATTTCCATCTTTTTACCTCCCTGTGCTACCGTCTGCATGACTGACCCCTGAACAGGAGCTGTATCTTCTAGCTGCTGAGTGGAGCTGACTTTGTGATAGTGGGGCTGTGTCTAATCTGTAGTTAATTTATCCATTGACATTTTTATTCCACTCACTATATTTTTTATTTCTAAAAGTTTTACTTCATTCCTTCTATGTCTTGTTCTTTTTTTTCAGTAGTACCTGTGTTCATTTCCTTGTTTTACATCTATAATCATTTTAAACATGCCCGTTTAAACCTATTATCTGATAATCCCATTACCTGAGGTTCTTAGGGATATATATTGAATTCTGATTTCATTGTGGATGGTGACATAACTACCTTGGGTGGCTGTGGGTATGGGTGGGGCTGTTATGAAAGGGCTAAATCTTCATCTTCCACAGTCAGGAATGAAGACCTAAAATCAAACAGAAAAAGCAGACAAGCAGCAGTAAACATGTGTGATGGGGTGAACACTAAAGATTTGAACGTGGTTGCCCCGCCGTGTGAGAGCTGGATCCGGGTGGTGGGCGACCACTAGGGCAGGGGACGGCTGTTTTCTGTTTCCTTGTCTTGAGCTTTTTACTTTTTACACTGTGTATTTTTACTGATTTGATTTTAAAAACACACAAGCTAACATGAAAGAGTCTGAAAACGCTGCCTACACTTGGTTTTCTGATGAGAGGGGCCCCTGGGGCTTGGGAAAGAGCAAAAGGCAGGGTGTCATGGCAGAGACCCGTCTCTCTGAAGGATCCCAAATTGCAGAAATCTAGGGGCTCTGCTTTCATTTTTTAGGGCAGCTGCCTTGACTTTCAACATCAGTTCAACAAGCGTTCTTCAGTACTTCCCAAGTGCCAGTGCCTGAATTAGGAGCTGAGAACCTCCCGGCTTTCACGAGGGAGAAAGGAAGATGCACATACGTGATGCCCACCCAATCGACCTCAAAGACTTGCTCCGTTGATTTAGATCTGACACACCGACTTTGTAATTAGTCCACACAGATTTTCCTTTCTATGCAAACCCACCCTCAAAGGCTCACGGTGGCTTCTTGGGAAGGTGGCGTTACCAGGGAACTTTCCTTCTCGTTCCTTTAGCCCGAGTGGGAATAACCAGTGTTTACTTGGCGCTGAGTCACTGGGTCAGGCTTCGTTCGTGAACCTGTTCCTCCCGCTCCCCTCCCTTCCTCCACCCAGACTCAGGATTTCCCTCTGTCTGTGGGAGGCTGAACCTCGATCGCTCTCTGCGGCCCTAACCAGGTTTCCTCTAGCCGCCCCAGCATGCGGACCAACCTGGTTAGTTCACGTGGCCTGGGTGGGTGGTGGCAGCAACGTGGGCCCCACCGCCGAGAACACCACCTGCGGCCCGGCCTGATGGGTGTTGCCGAACCTGCTAAGGCGAGTGGACGCACCTTCCCTTCCCTTCCTTTATATCATGGCGGCCTCACCTCTGCTGGGAGAGAGCCGGAAACCTGGGTCCCAGGCCTGGCCTCCTGCTCCTGACTGCGTGCTCTTGGTCAAGCTGTGACGCCTGAAAACTGAGGGTCCAAAGGTCCATGAACTATGAAGAACCATCGGTGGTATATACCCAAAGAGTTGCAAACAGGGACTCAGAGAAGTGCAAGTACACCCACGCTCAGAGCAGCACGTTCACAACCAGCAAAGGGGGAAACAGCCCAAGTATCCAGCAACGGATGCCGGGATCCACCCAATGGAGCATCTCCACACAATGGAACGTTATCCAGCCATAACAAGGGAGGAAGGGCGGATGTCTGCTACCACGTGGATGAACCTCTAAGTCACTACACTTGGTGAAAGATGACAGACACCATAGGTCACGTATTGCATGATTCCATTGATAGGAAATGTCCCGGATGTGGTGGTCAGGCCTGGGGGGAGGGGCTGGGGAAAAACTGCTTAGTGGTCCAGGGTCTTCCTTTGGAGGGGGGGAAACGCTGGGGTAGCACAACACTGCGGATGTACTGGATGCTTCCAATCGATGACCGTAAAATGGCTAATTTTATGTTGTGCGTGTTCACCTCAATAAATTAAAAAAAAAAAAAAAAAAAGGTCCCTCAACAGAAGCAAGTTCACGGCTGCCGGGACCCGAAGTAATGCCAGCAAAGGGCTGCTTGTCCAAGTTCCTCTTAGAGTCCCGCTAACGAGGTGGGTGGTGCCCGGAGCGCCCATATTTTACCCTGATTTCCGTCTTGTTTTATGATTTGCCGTGCCGCTTTTATAGGTATCATGAAGCTGATTTCCGTCTTGTTTTATGATTTGCCGTGCCGCTCTTATAGGTATCATGAAGCTGGGCAGCGTGAAGATGTTGGACTAAAGCATCTGTTCAGTCCATCTTTCACGCCTTCACTTCCTACATCGTTTGCACAGACCACATTCTCACCAAGCAGCCTGGGCCATCTCTTGTCCTCTGGGTCACAAAGGGCAGTGCCACCAAGCCCACAGGCCCAGAGGTCCCCAGCCTGAGGAGTCAGCCCTCAGGTGGCCGCTGGGTGACGGTACTGGGAGGTCAGGGAGACCAGGAAAGCCCCTGCGGGTGCAGACAATGAGCCGGGGTGTGTCATGGGCTGGGACGCTGGGAGGGACTTGGATGCTGGCCGGAAACAGGGGCTGCGGGAAGCAGCCTGTGCTGCCTTCAGAGTGAATTCTGGCCCCTTTTTGGAGTCAGCTGAGCAGTGGCTCAGAACACCCCCTCCTGTGGCCCCAGCATGGGAATCAGGAGGCAGTATCCTGGCCCGGCCTGGGCTCTTCCCAACAGATAGGATGAGCCATTAGGACCAGGCCTCGTGGGCTGGCGAGATGGGCTTCAGGCCAGGGTGGCTGTCCAGGTGTCCCCGCCCCCCACCCTGTCCTCCACCGTTTCCTTCGTGGCTGGCCGGGCTCGCTCCCCGAGGAAATCTCCACGACAGGACCCCCTGCGTGACTGGAGTCTCCACTCACAGGACACATCTTCCTGGGGAGGCGGCAGCTCAGACCTGGGCCCCCAGAACCACACCTTTGTAGGAGCGCTTCTAAAATGGCAAAACAAAGATACTCCCAAGAAGTCGGAGGAGGCCTGGGTGGTCTGGAGCGCTGTGTGGGTGCAGGGCCGGGTGGAGTTTCCTGGTGATTACCGGCGGCGGCAGTAATGATCTCCACGCCCTGGCCGTGGCGTGGTGGTGTCGAGGACAGAGGGGTGGGGCTGGCACATGCAGGAGGGGCTGGGAGAGTTCTGTGGGCTCTGCTGGGTTACTTGGCCCAAATCTGGCCGCCTCCAAAAGGCTTCTCCCAGCCCTGGCCGAGCCGGGGGAGCTGCGTGTCTGATGCTTGTCCGCTCCTCCCGGTCTTGGGGGAGGGAGCAGGCCTGATGCGCCCTGCGTTCGTCAGGTCTGTCCAGAGAAACAGAACAATAGGATGTGGAGATACGTAAAATAAGAAATTTATCGTAAGGAATTGGCTCGTGCAGTTATGGAGGCTGGGAAGTCCCAATCCTGTGGGGTGGGCCACCAAGCTGGAGACCCAGCTCAAGTCTGAAGGTCATCTGCTGCAGCAGCCCTCTTCTTCAGGGAAGGACAGCCTTTTGTTCTATTAAGTTCTTCAACTGATTGGGTGAGGCCCACCCACATTACAAAGGGCAATCTGCTTCCTCCAAGTCCACCGGTTTAAATGCCCATCTCATCCGAAAACACCCTCGTGGGAATTCCCTGGCGGTCCAGTGGTTAGGGTCCGTGCCTCCGCTGCAGGGGGCACAGGTTTGATCCCTGGTCAGATCTCGCAAGCCTCACAGTGAGGCCAAAAAAAATTTTAAATAAAATAAATAAATAAAAATGTAAAAATACGAAAACACCCTCGCAGTAACATCAAGAGTAATGTTGGACCAAATGTCTGGGCACCGCGGTGCAACCAAGCTGACGCATAAAATTAGCCATCGCATTCCCCCCACCCTTACCAGCGGCTCTGGGTGCTGAGGGCTGCACAGCGTCACCAGGCTCCCACGGAGCCCCCTTCCGTTGGGTGAACATCAGTGCCCCCACCTGGCACCCAGGTAAACCCACAGAACCGAAGGTGCTGGCTTCCCAAGGGACGCAGGGTGGGTTGGCAGTGCCGCTGGGGCCTGGAGCGCGCTTCCTCTCTGGAGATGAAACATCAGGAGGGAAGAGGTTAATACAGACAACCACACGGCCGCTGAGGCTGCCGAGTCACAGGAACCCGCTTCTGCTGATCCGGGCACATTTTTCCTTCATTCATCAAAGCCAGAGATGGCCCGTTGGGACCTGCCACAGGAAATCATCACGTCAACCTACCTGAACACGCCTTCCTGGGTGGCCTCCCCATCGTCCTCACTCACAGCCCGGCTCTCCCTCCACCTTCAGCCCCGGGGAAGGGCTCCCTGCGTACCCACTGCCCCTCGGAGGGAAGCTTCCTGGCCTGCCTGAGTCAGAGCGTCACAGCCAGGGGCCGACTGCCCTGACCCTGTTGGTTCAAACCGAGGCCACTGTGGCCACAGCCAGGGGATGAGGAGGGTCCTGACTAAATGGGGACGGGGGTGTGGGTGACGGCACTGACACCTTAGCCGTGGAAAGACCGAGGCCCCAGAGAGGCAAACCTATGGCCCAAGATCATTTTCTAGTGAAAGTGTATCCCAAATATTGCATGAGACATCCTTACGCTAAAAAGTTAGCTGTAACACAGTTTATTAATTTTTTATTAAAATTTACATTTCTCAATTTTACTAACATTTTATTTGAAATTTTAAAAATGATTCATAATTTTAGCATAAGTATACCCCAAATATTGCATGAGACTTACAAAAATTGATAAATAACTTATGGATATTTATAATTTATACTTGTACTTTATTATTTATGACTACTTATGATAAAAAAAATTGTTGTTTATCTGAAATTCACCCTTAACTGGGTTCCCTATATGTTATCTGGCAACCCTACTTATATAACATCTTCCTAGTAATTCTTGGTTGTTTGAAAAGTATAAAACTTTAAAAATTTTTAATTTGTTTTTTGTTTTATTGAAGTAGAGTTGATTTACAATGTTGTGTTAGTTTCAGATGTACAGCAAAGTGATTCAGTTTTATATATGTGTGTTATTTTTCAGATTCTTTTTCATTATACAAGATATTATTACAAGATATTGAATGTAGTTCTTTGTGCTATACAGTAGGTCCTTATTATTTTATATATAGCAGTGTGTATCTGCTAATCCCAAACTCTTAATTTATTCCTCGCCCCGCCCAAAAAATTATTTTTATATACTTCAGAATTTGGATTTCTCCCAAGTAAGTTTATTCCATAAGTTTTACTGCAACCCACAGATGTCATAATTCTATTAGAAAAGGGGTTACATTTCTTGCGTTACAAAGACAACATGCTTTGCCATTTGCAACACCAGCCATGAAATGAGGGGAACAGGATTCTCTCCCGCCTGGTGAGTTGCTTGTTTCTTGTCTTTGGCTGCCACTTCGGGGCCAAGGACTCTGGGGGAGGCGTGAGGGTGACAGAATTGGAGGAGACACGGCCCCTGTCTGCAGAGGCTGCAGCCCCCAGTGGGAGCTGGGACAGGACACAGTGGCAAAGCGCCCGGGGTGGAGGTAGACTCTAGCCTTTGTCCAGCCCCACTTCCGGTCACCATCCTGGACCTCCCTCCCGGCCCCTGAGGGTCCAGCGGCCCCACTCACACACCTGTCCCCTCCCCCAGGGGCTTCCTGGCTGGTCCTGCTGCCCGCCCTCCCCCTCCTCCACCCAGTCCTGGCCGCCTTCTCCACGAAGCCTCCGCACCCCACGTCCAGGAGTGTCGGGTCCCCGCATGGACCCCGTAGGAGGATGCCCTTCGTTGCCTGTGGTACTTTCCCGCGTGTCTGCACTGAAGGAACCGCTGAGGGCGTCTCCCCAGACACCTCTCCTCCAAACCACCAAAGAACAGGTAACAGGTACCACTCGTAACAGGTGCCCCACCCCATCAAGAAAGGAGTCATTTTCTTTCTGGCAGGTGCCAGGCAGATGGGCGTAGGTAGCAGTGAAGGGTTGGGGGTGGCAAGGAGGAAAAGGAGGGCGTGAGAAGAACATGTGTTACACGATCCCATTCACATGAAATGTCCAGAACGGGCATGTCCATAGAAAAACAAAGTAGATTTTTGGTTGCTAGGGGCTGGGGGGGAATTGCAGGGTGTTAGTGAAAGGGTAGAGTGTTTCTTTCGGAAGTGATGGAAACGCTCTAAAGTTGAGCGTGGGGATGGTCGCACAACTCTGGGAAGGTACCAAAAGCCACTACGTGGAACACTTGGAAGGGGTGAATTGTATGGTGTGTGAGTTGTATCTCAGTAAAGCTGTTTAAAAAAATCATGGCTGCTTGATAACCAGCCCCACTGCCCTCCCCGCCGTGAACTGAGCTTAGCTGAGCTGTGGACACAGCAGCTCCCGGGACACATTCTGTCTGGGATGTGGGCCCCCTCCCCCCCGGCCCTTAGCTGCCAATTCTACAAATGGGCTGCGTGCAGCCTCGGGCCTGACGTTCTCGACTCCATCCTCATGGGGATGGCTGGCCTCCAGCTTCTAGGTCCCGGGTGAACTGCTAACTGCTGTTTTCTGAACTTGTAGAGACAGAGGACACATGTTCGTGGATTGTGGCCACAGCCAAGACCAGCAGACATGTTTATACGCTCCCAAGGGGAGCCCTCAGAGCCTCGGTGGCAAAGAGGTTGAATGACATCAAAAAGGGGCAGAGCCAGGACCCGACCCTGGTCTCTGATGCTGCTGTTCTTGCCCCTCTGCCCAGAGCTTCGGGCCACAGGCCTGCCCTCAAGAGGGACATCCCTGGACCAACAGAAGACACGGATTCTACAGTCCTGTGAGGAGGAGGCACCAAGCAGTCGCGTGGGCAACAGCTGCAGGGGTGAGGTCTGAGGACAGCTGGTCGGTGCCAGGCCCCCCGCGCTACCTTCGCTGGCCCTGTTCCTGCTTCTGAAAGATGGCGGGTTGGGCTGGAGCATTACTTCTCGACCTCGGTGTACTGCCTTGAACAGCGTCCCCTCCAAAGTATGTCCAAGTCCTGCACCTCGGTACCTATGGGTGTGACCTATGTGGAAATAGGGGCTTTGCAGATGTTATTCATTTAAGGATCATCCTGGATTTGGGGTGGGTCCTAGATCCGCCGACTGGTGTCCTTAGGAGACAGAGGCAGAGGGGGATTAGTCACCCAGAAGAGGAGCACGGAGACAGACACCCAGGAGGAAAGCCACGTGATGGAGGCAGAGATGGGGTGGTGTGTCTACAGGCCAGGGAGCACCAAGGCCTGTCGGCCACCAGCAGAAGCTGGACAGGGGCCTGGGACAGACCCTGCCTCAGAGACCCCAGAGTGAACCGGCTCTGTGACACTTGACCTCAGACTTCCAGCCTCCAGAACAGTGAGAGAATAAATGTGCTTTGTTACAGCAGCTCTGGTTAACTCATACTCTCGGGTAGCATGAAGACTGGGTGAGAGGAAAGCTATTCCTGCAAACTACCAATGCCGATTTAAGCTACTTTACTTATAGCTCTCACAGAGTCATAAAAGCAAAGCAAACTTGTAAAGTCAACACAACCTAAAATTTTAAAATACCATTTAGATAAAGAGCATGACTTGTCTTGATGGATTAGGTTTGGCTGAAAGGAAGCCTCCGCAATGACAAAGTTGTGCTTTTGCAGGCGGGGCCGCAGCCCCAACCCCACGCCCGTTCTCTCCTCAACTAACAAACTACGTGGGCTATGGCGGGGGTAGAGGGTTAACGCCCTAAGTCCACGTGGCCCTTTTCTGCGCAGCCCACGCAAGGAGGATAACTGCTGCCCGCCCCCACCGGCTCCCGTCCTCGCCCCCGTCCCCGCCACTGCCCCCATCCCCGCCCCCGTCCCCGCCCCCGCCCCAGGGCTGTATTTCATGGAGAGACACGTCCTGCTGTGGCTTGCTGGGCTCAGAGCCAGTGAGGGGAGCAGGGTCAGGCCATTTGTCCAGTGGGTGTGGATGGACAGGCGTCAGGCCCACCAGCCCCTTGCAGAGAGCGGGTGGCATTCAGGTCCTGAAGATGTGAGTAGCCTGGTCTTTACTCCTGAGGAGTGACCAGTGGGGAAGGGGTGTTCCCCAGCGGGGAAAGGCCTCCTTTCGGGACACGAGTGCAGCCTCATTTCCTGGGCTGGGTTTTCTTGAAGGCAGCCCTGTGTTTGTGTGCACTTGAGGAAATGAAGGCCTTCGGGCTCTACTGAGTTCCCTGTCCTGGCCTCTGGGTCCTCAGCTGTAAATCCAGGTAGTTACAGTTGGGGCCTGTAAGGTCCCTCCTAGGCCTAAAAGTGGACCATCGTGCTCAGAGGCCGTATCGGGAGAGAAGAGTCTGGAGGTCGAAGGTGGCAGGAGGAAGGTGTCAGGCGCAAGGAGGAGGGCCAGGCCAGGGCGGGAGCCGGGGACGGAGCGGGAGTGAGAGGGCGGCCGGGCGGACTCCCCGAGGCTGCTGTAACATGTCAGCGCGGGCTCAGTGGCTTAAGACAGCACGCATTTATCAGCTCACAGTACTGCAGGTCAGAAGTCTGATGTGGGCCCGGCTGGGATAAAATCATGTGGCAGCAGGACCGGTTCCTTCTGTAAATCCTAGGGGAGAATTCTTTCCCTGCCTTTTCCAGCTTCTAGAAGCTGCCCATCTTCCTTGGCCTGTGGCCTCTTCCTCCATCCTCAAAGCCAGCCATCGCATCCCTCCCTCTTTGGCTTCCCCAAAGGTCTCCTCCTCTGACTGTCCTCCCCTGGGATGACGGTGGGCCAACCCGGATAATCCAGGATAATCTCCCAGCTCAAAGATCCTTAACTGAAGCACAGCTGCAGATTCCCTGTTACCAGATAAATTAACACTCACATGTCCCAGGACCAGGATCACCATCCCTGGCGGGGGGGCGGGGGGGGAGAGCGGGCTTTATTCTGCCCACCATGGGCACCTCCACCTGCGAGCAGAGAAACGGCCCATGGAAGATGCTCTATACATGTACTGAATGAAAGAACAAGGGGTTAGATGAAGCCAAGTCTATGCTTGCTTGTTAGTTAATCCAGGAGATGTTACAAGACCTTCTCCTGCTCCGGGAGCAGCTGGGTGAACGATGTATTCAGTGGGTGCCTCATAAGTGTTTCTGCCCACCTGCCTGCCTGCTTCATGGCTTGAAGGTCGGCAGGCAGGTTGGAGAGTTCTATAAATAGAAGCTTTACACCTCCAGACCTGCTGCCCAGGTCCGGTCCTGTGGAGCGTGAGGTTGGGGGCAGGCTTCCCCTTGGCCCCCTCCTTGCTGTCCTAGGGGTGCTAAGCCAGTGCCCACTTCTGCCCTTGGAGATGCCTGCTAGGCACACCTAGGAGTCAGAAAGAAAGGACCTGTGACAACATGAAAAGGGCCTTTGTCCCGGACCTTAGGGAAAGAATTAGTGACTATTGTGTGAGAATAATAACAATTAGGCCATTAAAGAGAAGGGCCAGGTGAATCTGCCTTCCTACTCCCTACCCCCAGACTGAACCTTCAACCGCACTGGACAATCCGCCTCCACTGCAGGTGTCCCGGTCCCCAGGGCAACTGGGAATCATTTCACAAACAGAAGTTTATGGTCTTGTGGGAATGGGGAGTTGAGGAAATGTCAAGGGGCAAAGTTTTCATTTATAGCATCTGTGTATGTAGGTGTTAGGCCAGGTGTCAGCTAAATTCTACCCAGAATGACTAAGCTGGCCTCCTGGCCATTTATTTGTCTGTCAGCAGTATGACTCTAGTGCTTTTGGCCATAAATAATAGAATCCCTAACTCTCAGAGGCAAAAGAAATACTTTCTTTTAAAAAAAACTTTTTTGTGTATTTTTAAAATTGAAGTACAGTTGATAGCAATACTTTCAATTGTCTCATGAACTGTGGAGGGAGGGCACTGAGTTGAAGAGATTTTCTCGGCTTTCCCCACAGTGACAAGATGGCTGCAGGGGCTCCAGTCATCACACACTCCTAGGACAACAGACAATGCAGGGAGGGGCAGGCAGCAAAGGGCTTCTATTCTCACAGCTCTTTTATTACCTTGTCCAGAAGCCCTTGGGGACTTCACCTTCCTGACCACTGACCAGACAGAGTCCCACTGCCACTGCCGGACTCAAGCACTTTAAAGAAAAGGGAACAGGGAGCAGGGGGCTTCCTGAAGGGTCCGGTCTCTGCAGTGGACAGCCTGTGTCCCCTTCCACCCCCATGTGCGCACACACACACACACACATGCACACACTCACTTTTGGTCCAAGCAGTTCCCAAGGGGCGAGGCTAACCCCTTCTCACGAGTGGACACCCCAGCAAGACCTGAATCCGTCAGGGCTTCCCCTACCAGGCCCTGAGGAATGAGTGAGGGCTGGGCTCTGAGATCCTGCCCAGCACTTTTCCTGGCACAGTCCGGAAGGAGGTGCCCACAGGAGTTAGCCAGTGGCCAGGACCTAGCGGGAGCTTCAGGGCCACCTGCTCTTTTTTTTTTTTTTTTTTTTAAGGTCTTTTATTGAATTAAAGCAACAGTATACAATTTTTTTTTTTTTTTTGCAATTATAAGGTTAATATAGAAATAAGTGAAAAATTAATCCTATGACATCTGGATCAACTCCCTGAATTTGCGAAGTGAATAACAAATATGCAATTCTCATTTTATCAACTGACTTTGGCCAACAAGTGAAAAACACATCATTCCTTTCGATGATTTCTGTGGGATGCCTGTCAAGCATTGCAAGTAATAGAGGATGTATCAGACTACAGAGCAATAAAGAGATTTATAGCAGAAGCACGGATTAAAATGATGAATGTCCCAAACTGTGGAAGGAGCATTTTGCTAGAAGATGCAGAGGGATGGGTTTTGTGTGAAGGCAGCGCCCTAGAAGGCCCCCTCGCCCCCCACCCCCAGCCCCATGGCTCGGGTGCGGGGCTGCTGAGCTCCTCATTTCCCGCGGCCAGTCTGTGAGGCACCCAGAAAGGACAAGTCCACATTTTGTTTATAGCCTTGCAGATTCTTTTCTAAGCAGATGAATGCGTACCCTTTTCCTTTAAAAAAATAAAAATGAGGTCGTAATCCACAACCCATCTTGTGATCTCCGTTTTTCTTTTGGGAAGATGGGGACACTTGGTCAGGGAATATTCTTCTGCAACCGATGTTAGTCGTGTCCCTGCCGCACACGTGCGCCTCGGCTGGTGCAGCTCAGCCCACTTCACCCCCGAACATCCTGAGTGCGCCTCGTTTCCTGGTGGTCAGCAGCCTCTGCTTGAGTGACGGGGGCACCGGGCAGGGCTGCCACCTGCACAGTCCCCTCATCCGCAAGTGCCCAGTTTGGGAACTGCACCCAAACTGCTTTTTCCAATCCCTGTTCTCATCACAGCCCCATCTCTGTGGGTGCTCAGACCGTCGTCAGACCCCTGAGATTCCCTCTTGAGGGTTAATTATTCATGTGGCCCGGGACACACAGCTGCCAAAGTCCACTCCATCCCCTCCCCCATACCTGCAGAAGCTGCCCTTTTGGACTCAGGGGCCAAGGAGGAGAGAGCAATTGTTAGTGGAATCATTAATATAGTTTCTGGGAAATAGACAGGGGTTGAAAAAAATTAGAAGATACAGAAAAGTATAAACAAGAAAATAAAAACCACCAGTAAGCCCACTAACCAGAGATAAGGGCTATTAACAATTTAGTGTATTTCTATCTAGGTTTTTTTCCTGAGTATAACTCAGTCAGCATCCCACTAGGTATGCAGAAACCTCTCTAAATGTTTAAAACATGGTATGTTTAAGGTGGAGAATTGATTGCATGAGGATAGAAGAGCTGACAGCCCATGGGGGCGGGTGGTCAGGCTCAGAACACCCAGTTAAATGTGAATTCTAGATAGACAACAAATAATTTGGGGGTACAAGTATATCCTATGCAATATTTGTTTATCTGACATTCAAGTTCAAGTTTGACCGGGCATCCTGCTTTTGTTTTTCTCCCCTAAATCTGGCAAGCCTAGATGGAGAGACAGCCCAGAGACCAGCATCTCAGGGAGCACCATCCCCCACCCCTTCCCTCCCCTGGCTGGAGAGAAGGGAGGGGTGTTGCCAGGGAAAAGCTAGACCAGAGGCCTGTTGGGCGGGGCTGGAGCTGAGCCCATGGAGTGTGCTTTAGAGCGAATGCTTCTCCCTTCCTCCGCCCTCCAGCTACAGCCAGTGTCTCTCCTTGTCTGAGCCCAGACAGCTGATCAGGCAGCCTGGGAGGTGCGGCATGTGGGACTCAGCCCCGAGGTGAGAGGCCGGTGGCTCCGGGACAGATGCAGCGTGAGCCCGCGCGGCAGAAGGCCAGGGTCCTGTGCGCTGCTCCCCACGCTTTCTCTGAGTGTGTAACTTTCAGAAGTTGTAATACCCCAGAGTACAGAGTTCTATAGTGTACTTGACTATTCCAGAATTGTGCACTTAGGAACCGTGATTTCCCACTGAAACTCTGCGGGGCAGAGGGCCGCAGAGAAGCTTCAAGACCCACACTTGGGGAGGATTTCAGTGGCTTTATGGCTGGGCTCCCTCCTGTTTTCCTAACCCGAGGCTGCCACCAGTTTGCTAAGGTCTGGGGAGAAGCTGCCCCACATACCCAGGTGTTGGGAGGCATCAGACACACCAGGGACCTGAGGCTCGGGCCGCGCCGTGAACATTCTTATTCACGGACAAGAACTTGAACTTTGGGTCATGGTCACACCCGCACATGCTGCAGTGTCTGATGGCTGGGGAGGCCGACATGGCTGTCTGTGAGATCTTCGTGCCTGTGGAGGTTTGAATGAGAACCAAAGCACAGCAGGTGGTTCTGAGAATATGCGGTTTTCCCTCGCCCCACTACATGCGTGCGTGCACACACACACGCGCGCACACACACACACACACACACACACACACCATGGCAGGGCCCTCACAAGCTTTCTCACGGTGTGCTCCCTCTGCCTGTGTCCTGGCAGGGTGTCGACAAGGCACATAAAACCAAGTCGGCGCTGGGCCGGGAGCGTGGAGGGAAGGGACAGCCCGGGACAGCCCTGCGTTCTGAACCGGCCCTGCCTCGTACCCACTGTGTGGGTTTTGCTGAGATGCCACCCCTTCTGAACCGAGTGTCCTCCTCTGAAGCTGGGGCCCCCACTCGCCCGCCCTGCAGGGATGCGGGACCATCAGTGAAATACCGTGGGAGGAGCCCTGGGCACGTAGCAGGTGCGAAATAAACGGGCATTTTCGGTCACCACATATCCAGTGGGCACTCATTTGGGAGGACCAGGCAGGAAGCCCCCCACTGCCAGCTGGGGGTCAGCTGGTGACAGTGGGGCACAGACCCGGGTCCTTCGTGGCTTCAGGGAGGGGTGTCTCCTGCTTTGATGAGTCAGCTGGGACAAGGCGGCCACCCCACTCCCCTCCCTGCCTTCACCTGCTCCCTGTGGCCTCCCCTGCTGGCTGAGGCCCGGTTCCCAGGAGGCTGGGACTGCGCTGCAGGGGGCGGGCCAGGCCCACCCAGCTCATTGCCACCTCCACCCCTGCCTGCAAGAGCCGTCGTGGGTGCCCGGTGTGCCCAGTGCCTCTTGCGCCCCATCCCCCGATCCCAGCTGCCGCTGTGCGAGCAGGTCCGTGGGGGCCCCAGCTGCAGCTCCCTGTTCACTGTCTGCCCCCGGCTTCTCCTCAAGGAGCCCACCTGGTGCGCAGGTCCCCCCTGGAGTTGCAGGAGTGACCCCTCGACTGTGGGAGCCGGGGATGGACGGGTAAGGCTGCTGCCTGACAACTCTGAGGCCCGCGCCCACTTTGACCCACTCCACTTGTGTCTTGAATCGTTTTTCCTCCGCCTGTTTCACCCTCCCTCACCCCATCGTTGGCGCTCCCTGGGGTCCCCTCCTAACAGCGCCTGCACACGGGTCCCCTCCCAGGCCCTGCATGGGGGAACCAGGTGTGGACAGCTGCTCACGGCCAGCCTTCCAGGAGGACACAGGACACGGGTCAGGAGCCTGGAAGAGGCAAGATTGTCCGTGAGGCTGGATCAGCTGTGACCCCTCTGAGCCCAGTTTCGGGAACTGATGGTGTCGTGTTGACGCTCAGATGTCACCATTTCTAACGAGTGTCCAGCAGGCTGAGACCCCTGCCATCTCAAGGCTGCTCCTGAACAAAGGCACTCAATGCATAATCATGCTTCCTGAGTCACACGAGCACAGGGAGGACGGACGGGCCCCTTCGGCCTTGCTTGTGCGTGTTTTCCCTGGTACCAGTTTTTAGGGTTGAGGCTTCCTAACCTCAGAGAGGCCCATGGCTCTGAAGCCCGAGACCTGGCCGGCAGCCTCCTGGATTGTAAAACGTGGGCGGTGCTGCTGAAAGGACCCGCTTCATCACAGGCGGTAAACATGGCATGCTCAGCCGTCAGAGTCAGGCACTTGCCACCTTTAACCTTGAACGAATGCTGCTTGCCCCCTGGGAAGGTCACCGGCTTTCCACCTGCAGGGGTCTCCCCAGAACTGTGCCCGGGGAGCCAGATGCTCTTCCTGGGTCCATGACCTGCTGCCCCACCAGGAACTTGACCCAGACTGGACCGAGGTTAGACCCCAATCGCTTTCTAGACAAGTCGCAAAAAGCCGTCGGTGCCCCCACAGGTACATCACTCTCACCACTTCAGCTTCGGCACCGTCAGGGTTTTGTGCCCTGGCTTTGCATTTTACTGCCTTTGTTGTCGGCCCAGCACGAAGCTGGCGTTCCTGGAGCGGGCTGGGCTTTCCCTCCTACCCCTCCCACCCACTGCATCTTCCCGCATCTCCCTCCTCCTCCTCCCCCCTGCTCCTCCAGGACGAAACAGGCAGTGCTAGGGGTTCAATTATGTGACCCCCAAAAGATGTGCTGGGGTTCTTAACCCCTGTATCTTAGAATGTGATCTCATCGGGATACAGGGTCTTTACAGAGGTGATCAAATGAAAACGAGGCATCAGTGTGAGGCCCTAACCCGATATGACTGGTATCCTTATAAAAAGGGGAAATTTAGACAGAGACAGACACGAATGGAGGGAGACGGTGTGAAGACATGGGGAGAAGGCAGCCGTGATGAAATGCAGTGGGACCCTATGGTCCTACCCCCACTCCCCCCGCCCTCCCCCCATGTTCTCTGCCTGCCTTTTGCCTGCGGAAAAACTTTAGCCAAAGAGTAAGGTTAATTAGAGAAGTGAGAAAATGCAGAAGCAAAGAAAAGCAGTCAAACAGGACAAAACCATAAAAGTTTAGTCACTAAGCAAAGTCAAGGACTTTTAGCTCCTTCTCAAGGGCTATAGATGATATTCTGAGCCATGTCCTGGGAGCTGTCTTATACTGAAACCTCCACAGGCTGGGAGAAGTTAACTACGTGATGACCAGGCTGTAGCCATGACGTCAGCTGCCGCAATTCCGAGAACTGGCCTCGAGGAAATGGGAACAAACCGACCCTGGAACTGAAGACTCACTGTACCCAAAACAATCAGGATGACGCTGGTCAGACCACCGATGACCAGTTTCAAGATGACGGTCAGAGCTGGCTGTGCTGTTTGTTCATGCAGCCCCCTCCCTCCGTCTATAAAACTCTTGCCCCCTGATTTTCAGCTGGTGGCGGGGTCGGGATGGAGTCGGCCTTTGGACATGAGTCCACCCTCTCACCCCCCCAACCAGTTGCCGGCATCCAAAATAAAGCAAACTTTCCTTTCCACCACTTGCTTCTTTATTGGCTTTTAAGCGGCGAGCAGCTGGACCCCGCTTTCGGTTACGGTGTGACTGGGTGATGCATCTACCAGCCAAGGGACGCCAAGGATGCTGGCAAACACCAGAAGCTGGAAGAGGCGAGGAAGGACCCTCCCCTGGAGCCTTCAGAGGGAGCGTGGCCCTGCTGACACCTTGATCTCGGAGTTCTAGTCTCTAGACCTGAGAAAATAAATCTCTGTCGTTTAAGCCCCCAGTTTGTGGTACTTTATTAAGGCAGCCCTAGGAAACAATACAGGGAGTTAATTCACCAGAAGTGGGGGAAATAAGCTTTGCAAATACTACCTTGATCAGGGGCTTGTATCATACCTGTTATCTGTTCTCCTTTATGAAATAGTTGCACGCCCATCAAGATTTTGAGAAACTGAGTGTATTTTCAAAGCTCAAAAGGTTTGCTTGCTAAGAACTTGTCTTGCAAAAGAAAGAATCCCTTTGTAGACCAAGCTTATAGACTTATTTTATCCATATCGTCACTGGTTTGGTTTTCTCAGAAATAAGAAAAGCATGGATATAAATGTCACGGCATTTGAAAAAAAGTATGAAGTTAGCTCCTCTCTCAGGTCTTAGTTGCCACCATGGTCCTGCCCGACCTGCCTTTGGAAAGCGTTTGGAGCCATGGTGTGAGCTCCAGGGGCTGCCGTCCAGTTTGGAAAGCTTCCCTTTGTCTATGGAAGGCTGCACAGGGAAGATGGGGGAAGTCACAGTGATCTCCATTGTCACCCTGTGCTGATGCCTGGTGTGGAAAATGTGATTCTGGCTTGATTCTGTCACGCTGGATTGTGGCTGCAGGTTGGGACTAATTTTAGCAGTTGGACTGGCCTGCAGGAGGCCCGGGGGCAGCCTCCGCGTGGGGCGGTGGGGGCAGGGCCTCCCCGACAGCAGTCCAGTGAGGCCAGAGAAGGAAAAGTGCCCAGGCGCTCTGGCACTTTCCTTTGCAGCTTGCGTCTGTGTGAGCATCCCCTGCGTGGGCTGAGTCACCTCCCTAACTGTGCTTGGGAAACACCTGGAAGGCTGTTGAATTGGGAAGTGGACAGGGGGTTTGGATCCTGCCCTGCTCTGATCCCACATGGCGGGTGGCCCAAACCTTGGGAAGGACGGTCCTGGCCTGTCTGGTACCGGGCTCTGACCCCCTCAGAAGCCTGACGGCAAGGGTGAGGGTCTAAAGGAAACGTGCTGAGTCCTGGCTTTGCAGCCCCGTGCTGCACGCGGAGACCACGCACACCTCCTTCAAGGGGTCTTGTGAAATGGACACAGTCTGAGCCCACGAGTAAGTGGCTTACCAGCGTTCACCTTCGTGATGGTGGTCATGGTCCCTGGCTGGCATCAGACTCCGAGGATGGGGCGGCGATGTACCCAGGCAGGGGCTCAGCATCCCTCCCCAGTGGGAGCTGCCCTTTCCCCGAGGGTGTGGACCCACAGGTATCCTGACCTCCTTCCTCGTTTCCTGGGCTGGAGAAGACCTGAGTCAGCCCGTGAAGGTGGTAGAGGAGACCGCCTTCCGCAAAGAAACATAAATGCCAAGCTGGGTGACCGCTGCCCGGAGCCGCCTCCAGAGAGGGCGTGGCCCAAACCTCCTGAAGATCACAGACTGTCTGTGCCAGGGGTTTGAGATCATCTATCTTGACGTTTGTCAAGCATGTCACTTGGAAAAAGGTTTGGAGGCTGAATCCTCTCGGTTAAATGCCCTGCAGGACTGCTCAAGGCCTTGACTGCTCACCTGCTCAGGGACTCAGTAAACAGGAGTATGGGTGCAGCATTTCTCCAGGTGTATTTGACTTCAACTTATTTTTAAAAGTCAGGTTTATTGGGATACAGCTGGCATAGAGTAAAACTCAGTTCTACGAGTTTTGCCTAATCACACCATTGTGTCACCACCACTGCAATCCAGAATAGAACATATCTACCACCCCAAAGTGCCCCCTACCCCTTTACAGTCAATCTCCTGCTTCTGCCCCAGCCCCTGGCAACCAGTGATTGGTTCCAGTCTCTGCTGAATGAATTTCCAGAATGTCATCTCAGTGGAATCTTCCAGGATGGGGCTGCTATGTGTGGCTCTTTCATGCAGCATAATACATTCTCACTGTATCCATGTTGTTGCATGTATATGTCTGTAGATTCTTCCTTGTCACTGCTGAATAATATCCATTGTTGGTGTTACCCTAATTTGTTTATCTGTCTACCCGCTGATGGACCTTTGGGTGGTCTCCAGTTTGGGGTGATTGTGAATAAAGCTGCCATAAACATTTGTATACGAGTTTTGGTGTAAACATTAGTTTTTATTTCTTGGGGATCTAAAATTAGAATTGCTGGGTCCTTTGGTGAGTCTATGTTTAACTTCATAAGAAATTGCCAACCTGTTTTCCAAAGTGGCTATACTATTACGCCTTCTTATCAGTGATTTATGCAAAGTTCATTTGCTCTGCAACCTCACCAGCACTTGGTATTGTGTATTATTGTTGTTGTTATTGTTATTATACCCATTCTAGTGGACTGTAGTAGTGTCTCATTGTGGTTTAATTTGCATTCCTCTAATGACCAAGCATCTTTATGTGGGCCTCTGGGATTCCTCAGTATCCATTCATCTTTTTTGGCAATACCTTTTTTTTTTTTTTCCCTGCTGGAGTATTTGATGGGAAATGCTCTTCTGACCCAATCTCTTCATTTTAAAGATCAAGAAGAAAGTCATCACCAGAGAGGTTATGTGACCTGCCTGACGTTGCTCAGTAGCAGCACAGCTGGGTTGAGAACTCACACTCACCTCTGCAGGTGGCTCTCTTCCTTGCAATGTACAGAGAAGAAGAATAAACCCCAAAGCAACTGAGAAAGATTTCTCTTTCTCCTCAACGCAAAATATAAAGTACCCCCATTTATAAGGAAAAAAGTTAGCTCAATGGCCCTTGATCTTTTCTGGGAGCTCTTCAAGGGACTTCAGATTAAACATGGTAGATTGAAGATATACCTTTATCAGATCCTTTAAAAAATCCTCCAGAACACCAGCACGGCAACAGTAAGAAGTCAACTCACAAGAACAAAGGGAGTAGAAGAGGAAAAAACAGCAGGCAGAGATGTCCATGAAAATTTCGATGCACAGACAATGCCAGTGGCCTCCCCAGTATCTTTTCTCCCTTCTTTTTGCTGACAGAACCCCAGTTTTGGCTGGGGCCATCATGCTCCCAATTGCCTTGTTTCCCAGAGTCCCTGTCCCTAAGGGGATCCATGTGGTCCTGTGTAAGTGGAAGTCTGCTGGAGATCCTGGGAAAATAGCATTCCTACATCGGAGCCACTCCTTCTCCACCATCTTTTCTTTTTTTTCCCTCCTTCTGTCTCTTGGAATGTGGACCTGAGGCTGGAGTGGAGTGGCTATTTTGTGACCATGAGGATGAAAGCCACGTGATGAGGATGGCAGAGCAGAAACACAGAAGGAAACTGGGACGTGATAACATCACAGGCTGCTGTCCTAGCCCTGGATGTTTGGGTAAGAACATTAAAATGCTGTTCGGTTGAGCCATTGAATGGGGTTCTGCTACATGCAGCCAAATGTAATCTGTAAGTGATGCACTGGCACTGCAGACCAGTGAAAAGTGAAGCAAGACTACCTGCCAAAATGATCACCAACCTACACATGCAACTGACGTGCAAAACTCCAGAATGGCTGAAGAATTGGAGGCACCAAGGTTGGAGTGAGGGGCTAGCTGAACACTGTAGAACTGAAACACAGAGCGTATGTCATAAGAAACACTTAGACCCTAAGGTTTCCTCCCCCATCCCACAGAGACAGACAACTGTCCCACCTCCATTGAAGAGAACTTAGGATGCATACACTGCAGAGAAATTAAACCAGACAGGCTCTGGACTTGGTGACTCAAGGAAGAGCAGAAAGAAGAAAAAGTTACCAAAGAAACAATACAAAAAAATTTGCTGGAACTGCACGACATAACTTTCCTGATTGAAAGAGCGAACCAAGTTTCCCAACAAAACATGAAACAAGGTACATCATCTTGAAATTTCAAAACACTGGGGATTTAAAAAATCCTTAATATTTATAGAGGAAAAACAATGGGATAAATTCAAAGTATCAGAATTTCTCAATAATAATATTAGAAAGCAGAAAATAATGAAGCAATGCCTTCAAAATTCTAAAAAAAAAAGTTTTATCTGGAATTCTTTATCTATACAAACTGTCAATCAAAGGGTGGAATAAAGATGTTTAAAAATATGTAAGATTTTTAAGATTTAAAAATTGTACCTCACATGCATTCTTTCTCAGGAAGCTACTGGAGGATGTGCTTCACTTGAGCAAGAAAGTAAACCCAGAAAGAGAAAGACATGGGACACAGGACACACTGTATGTAGCACAGAAAAATACAAAGAGATTCTCACTGAAGTTGAAGGGAACTCTCAGGAGGAGAGCTGTGCCACAAGCCAAGAGGTCAACCGTCCAGGTACAAACGGGAAGACAGAGAGCTCCAGAAAGCATGTCTCCACTGGAAAAACAAACAACAACAAAACAAAACAAAATGTGAATGATTACCTGGTGTGTGTGATTTTGCTGAGAGGAGTTTTTCAGGTTTGTCAGATAAAGTTGGGGAATTACTGGTCTGTAGTATATAAAAAAATTGAGGCAATAGTTAACTACAGGAAAAACAAAATGTTGCACAAGAAAAGAAAAAGTAATCTTAGTGTCATAAGTGGCTGAGTTGTGACATTTATGGAGTCATGATAATGCCAACCCTAAACATTGGTTTGGCCAAAGATTATGATATAAGTAAATTATGAAGATGGTGGGTAGGATGGAAGAGGCTGAGAGCATGTGGTGGGTGGTGGTGTAAGTGTGCTAAAATGGAAAAAAAAAGAAATAATATGGTAATCATGTTAGTTAAAAATGTGGAGGTATAGAATAAAAAATAAAACAGTTAAGAGACTTGAAAGTAAGTAACTCAAGGGGAAGGGAATGGGAGGTGGGAAGGGGTGTGGTGACAAACACAAACCTTGCAACACTGACTTTTAAAACAATGTTATAAACATTAATTAAAAAGGAAGAAACAATAATCTTAATTAAAATTACATACTCTCCTCTCTGGAGAAAATCTGGACACTCCCTCTGAGCTGGTTTTAGAAACCCAAACCCAGTTGTGTGGACCTCAGGGCAGGCATGTTAGGTTGCCTGAGACTCTCCTTTATGCTGTTGTCCAGTGGCTCCAATGGACCTGGCCGCTGAGCCGGCTGAAGTCTGAGCACAGGCTTACATGACTAAGAATCATCTCCTGCCTTTGGCAGATTTATGGGTTGGTACAGGTGGATTTATTGCTGTGCAGGCAGTCACCCAGTAACAAATGAGGGGTTCCAACTTGTTGGACTGGCAACAGAGACAGTGGGGAAAATGGAAACTGTCCACCCAATGCTATTGTATTGTCCTTTTCCCTACTGTCTTCATCAGAGTCTTTTTGTTTTCTTTCCCAGTGGAACCCAAATGCTGGTGTTTAAGCATTAAAGGAGCCTGGGAGCTTCTCCTGCCAGACAGTGGTTTCCTGTCCTGTCCTGACACTCTTGACATGCCTCGTTTGGTGATGGATGGGAGATTCTCCTGCAGCCAGCTCCGCGCCGCCCCCCCCCCCCCCCAGGGATTCCTGAGGTCCCTGTTGCCCCAGGGGAGAGCGTGGAAGGGAAGGGGTAGCCTGCTGTCATCCCTCTGCTTAGACCACAAGGTCACATCTGATTTTGTGTCCAATTCCGAGAAATCGGAGTGGATCTGTTTAACTTGTGTATTCGTTTCCTGTGGCTGTCATAACAAATGATACAAATTGGGTGGTTTAAACAACAGAAATCTATTTTCCCACAGTTCTGGAGGCCAGAAGTCCAAGATCAAGGTGTCGGCCCGGCTGGTTTCATCTGAAGTCTCCAGGGGCGGACCCTTCCAAGCCTGTCTCCTAACTTCTGGCGGTTGCTGGCAGTCCTTGGCGCTCCTTGGCTTGTAGATGGTTTACTGCAGTCTCTGCCTCCATCTTCACATGGCCTTCGTCTCTTGATGTCTCATCACATTGTCCTCCCTCTGTGTCCAAATTTCTTTTTCCTTATAAGGACACCAGTCATATTGGGTTTAGGGCCCATCCCAACCTAGTATGACCTCATCTTAACTTGATTACATCTGCAAAGACCCTACTTCTAAATAAGGTCATATTCACTGGTACTGGGCGGTAGGGGATGGACATATCTTTTAGGGGGACACAGTTCAACACCCTCCTGCCTGGCTTCACCCTCAATGGCTGCTCAAGACTTCCCTACCCTGGAAAACCCTTTCTTCCACATGCTGACCCTAGAAGCTATATTCCTGTCACTGCCCCTCTTCCCTTGTCACCAAACTTCTTGAAAACGTCCTTCTGTTTCCCCATGAGCACCATCCACCCAGCCCATGCCTTCTTCCTGCTTATGCTTCAGCACCCGTGCCCAGCTCCCCTCAACTCTGACAGCTTTTGTCTCCTTCCGAAGTCCACTGCACCCTCAAAGGTCAGAGGTCAAGCCAGTGTGCTGGAGACTGAGAGGGGCCCACGGAGTGGGCTTCCCAACTGACCGACTGATGCTGCGCAGGGGCTCCTGACCTTTGGAAACCTCAGCTTCCTCATCTGGAAAGTGGGGATGGTGGTGCTTTCCTCCTTGGGTGACTGTGGGAATTAAATGAAATACGCAAGCCACATATTCAGGCTTAGTGCATGGCATCTAATAGGAGCTCAATCAACAGTGACTATAATTATCAATTAAATGTAGTTTTCCGGTAAGTGGTGGCCTCCCAGGGTGCCGCTGTGTGCGTTCAGGGTCAGTTCGTGAGTTGACGGGCACACCTGCAGTGACTCACCTCCTGCAGGGGCTCTTCTGGGGCCAACCGCTCCTCCCTGGGCTGTGACAACGGTGCTTCCCTGGGACAATGAAGACAAACAGGTTGGCACCGTCAGCCAGGCTCACCCAAGTCCTCCCGGGAAGCCCAGGTGGGAGCAGGCGGTTGGCAGGACGTGGGCCCCGCCCTCCACAGCTTCCCCGTATGAGGGGCGGCGGCCATGGGGTCGGGTCGTTGGAAAGAGCTTAGAGCTCAGAACTGGAGGCCTGGGCTGGGCCTTGGGGGCGGCCAGGTCACTCCGTGGGCCTGATCTGCCGGCGTCCGCCTCCCACGCCCGGCGCTGGGGCATCCGCTGCCGGGAGAGAGCCGCGGCGAGTCTTCATCTCCGTCACCCGCCTCCACGTGGGTCTCTGTCTCCGGGTCTCTCCGCTCCCCGAGACAAGTTGGTGACACGTGGATGGACATTCACTTGCGGGGGAGGGAGACGTCAGTGTTTGGTGGACTGTTCCTCCTGTGAATGCTTTGTTTGTTTACCTGTGGTAAAATACACAAAACATAAATGTACCATTTCAACCATTTTTTTTTTTTTAAAGAATTTTTTTTTTTTTAAGGCATTGTTTACTTTGTTTATTTATTTATTTTTGGCTGTGTTGGGTCTTCGTTTCTGTGCGAGGGCTTTCTCTAGCTGCGGCAAGCGGGGGCCACTCCTCATCGCGGTGCGCGGGCCTCTCACCATCGCGGCCTCTCCCGTTGCGGGGCACAGGCTCCAGACGCACAGGCTCAGTAGTTGTGGCTCGCGGGCCTAGTTGCTCCGCGGCATGTGGGATCTTCCCAGACCAGGGCTCGAACCCGCGTCCCCTGCATTGGCAGGCAGATTCTCAACCACTGCGCCACCAGGGAAGCCCTCAACCATTTTTAAGTGTACAGGTGAGTAACATTAAATCTGTTCACATTGTTCTAGAACCATCACCACCGTCTGTCTCCAGAACTTTTTTATCTTTCCAGCCTGAAACTCTGCCCGCATGATACACTCACTCCCACCTCCACCCCCAGCCCCTGGCCCCCACCACCCTACTTTCTGTCTCTATGAATTGGACTCCTCTAGGGCCTCACGTAAGCGGAATCATACAGTGTTTGATCTTTCATGACTGGCTTCTTTCACTGAGCCTCATGTCCTCAAGGTTTATCCACGTTGTAGCAGGTGTCGGAATGTCCTTCCTTGTTAAGACTGGACGCTATTGCATTGTGTGGATGGACCACATTCTGCTTGTCCATTCATCCATCCATGGACACTCGAGGGGCCTCCACTCTTGGCTATTGTGGGTAATGCTGCTATGAACGTAGGGTGTGCAAATACCTGTCTGAGTCCCTGCTTTCAGTTCTTTTGAGCATATACCCGAAGTAGAGTTGCTGGGCCATATGGTAATTCTATGTTTAATTTTTTGAGGAATCATGAATGTTGCATTTTATTTAATTTCTTTTTTTATTGAAGTATAGTTGATTTACAGTATCATGTTAATTTCAGGTGTACAGCACAGCAATTCAGTTATACACACACGTATCTATTCTTCTTCAGACTCTCTTCCCTTATACGTTATTACAAAATATTGAGTATAGTTCCCTGTGCTACACAGTAGGTCCTTGTTGGTTATCTATTTTATACATAGTAGGGTGTATTTGTGAATCCCAACCTTCTAATTTATCCCAATGTTGCAGTTTAAAGCAGGGATTTAAAAACGCGGTATCAAAAGTAAGACGCTTGGAGCAGAATGGAGAAAGTGCCTGGATCTTGCCAACCCAGACAGACCGGGGCTGGAATTCTGGCTCTGTTATCACAGCCAAGTTATTTCATTTTCCTGAGCCTCAATTTCCTCGTCTGTAAAATGGGAGTAATGCCACCCACCTCATGTCATGCTGGGTTTTGAGAAATTTTAACTTAATTAGGAAAGTTGGGAAGGCTAATGGCTTAGAGCAAGGATTGAAAAGCCACTCCTTGCACCTGTTTTTGTGCTGCCTGAGAGCCAGAATAGTTTCCACATTTTTTAAGGGTTGTAAAAAAACGAAGAAGAACAGGTGTCAGAGTCCGTATGTGGCCGGCAAAGCCTAAAATATTTACTCCCGGGCCTTTTTAGGAAAAAGTTTGTGATGCTTCGTTTAGAGAACAGACTTTGAAGTCAGAGTACTTGGGTTCAAGGACAAACTGCGTGACCTTGACCAAGTCCCTCTGTCCATCTGTACCTCGGTCTCCTCATCTGCAAAGTGGGGATAACAATGCCTGTGGCTTATTGTCTAATCTGTCAAGTCTCTGCTCAACACGGCCATGCTTTGTTCCTTCTAGCACACTCTGTAATGTGTGTCTCCTGTTTTCTGTGTGGTCTGTCTCCCCAGCTAGGATGGAAGGCTCACCCGGGCAGGGAACTTGAGATGCTTTGCTTGCTGATGGGTCTTTGCACTTTGCAGAGAGCAGGCACTCAGTAGATATTTGCTGAGAGAATTCAGACCCCATAGGGAAATGTGAGGAGAAGATGAGTTAGCACACGAAGGACATTGAGACGGTGGTGGGATGGGTGAGTGCCCAGCACAGAGTTAGCCCCGGGCTGGCACGAGAACCCAGGGTACCTGGGGGGGGCGGTCTTCCTACAGGGCAGGTTCTCGGGGGCATGTGCTCTGGGCACCAGCTCTGCCCAAAACTTGGTAGATGCAAGAGCAGGAAACACAGTGGAAAAGACCAGCGTGCTCCCTGGAGGCTGACACACGGGGTGTGGTGCCAGCAAGGCTGCAGACCAGCCCCATGATCCAAGGCAAACATGGTCAGCTCCCCGGGACCTGCCCGACTGGTCCCCACACCTGCTTGAGCAAAGGCGGTGAGATGACGGGTCCAGTTTGCTGCAGTGTCCTCAGGGCGTTGGAGCCACCCTCTGCAGCAGCCCAGCTCTACCGAGGTGACCAGTGCCTCAACTCCACTCTCTCAGGTGACCCCCATAATAACCCACCAGGAGGCTTTGTCCCTATTTGACAGATGAAGGCACTGAGGCTCTCAGTGAGACTGAAACGCTCACTCAAGCTCACTGTTACTGCGTCACATTGCCAGGACTTGACCCGGGACGGCATACCACGGGGTCTTCTACTGTGCAGAGAATGGGCGAATGGAAGATGCATCTACGAAGGCGGGCATTAAAGTCACTGACCTTCTGGGGAAGAGGTGGGAAGACAGACCATCTTTTCTGGCAGAACCAAGGATGAAGTGGGTGGCTCTCCAGGCAAGGCCCACGGCTGGGGGCGGGGGATGGGGGGATGGGGGAGATGGGGGGGGGACTTGATTTCGAGCTGCAGAGACACAGACTCCTTTTGGATGATCTGCAGCAGAAAACCTGGAGGTGCAGGTGCTCTGACTTGTGGGAGGTTCCTCCCATGCCTCGAAAGACAGTTTCCCCGGGGACAGGAGGCTTAGACGTCAAACCCCAAAGACAAGATCTCTGTGAATCTCCATGGCCTTTCATCTTGGCCACTCGGGGGCTGACTTAACCTCACACATGTGCTGACCTGGCTCTTTTCAAGCAGCCCGCGTTCATTTTTTTGTGGTTCTCTCCCGGGCAGGCCGTGCTCCCAGCACAAAGGCAGCCCGGCGCGGGGGCGGGGGCAGGGGTGGCCCAGAAGGAGCAGTGTGAGGAGCAGGTGGGGGCTGCTTTGCCAACAGATATGTCAGCTGACGTCATGGACATCAGTATCCCTCAGCAGGAAATGCAGGTCGAGTGACATACCTGAAGTTCAAGAGCAACTATTAGCCAGCAATCCGCTAAGGCAGGCTAACAGCACAGCCCCTGGGTTCTAAGGGCAGCGAAGGAGGGCGTCAGAGAGGCCTAACTGCCTGCTTTGGAGAGATGGTCCTCACCCCGCCCAAAAAGGCAGAAAAGGAAAGGGAGATTGCCTGCAAGAGAGAAACAGAAAGCCCTAGGCCGGGAGTCCAGGCCTGCACCCCGCCTCCACCAGCTCAGGGGAGGGGCCCGCGTGCTGGGATGAGGAGCTGGAAAAGAAGGGCCGAGACCCAGGCAGTCTCCAAGTGTCTAGAGCTCCACTGGCACACTTACGTTGTGTTCCAGCATACCCTGACCTCAGACTTTCCCCTGATTAGACAAGTGAGATGGTCATTCTGATCTTTTTGCAGGTGAGGAATTCTAAACAGGCAAGAATTCACGTGAAAAATCATGCAGCAGGTGAGCTGCAGGTAGAGAGAGGGGCTGGCTGGGTGAGCTCCTAGCGCCCAACAGCCCCACCCTCAAATGCGTTTCCCTTAAATTCTCCCTGCACGACATACCTTTGCAAATTGGTAAACTGGAGAACAATGAAAGGAGCTCTGTTTTATTTTTTAATTTTTATTTGTTTTTAATAAATTTATTTATTTATTTATCTTTGGCTGCTTTGGGTCTTCGTTGCGGTGCGCGGGCTTCTCGTTGCAGTGGCTCCTCTAATTGTGGAGCACGGGCTCTAGGCACGCGGGCTTCAGTACCTGTGGCGCATGGGCTCAGTAGTTGTGGCTCGCGGGCTCTAGAGCGCAGGCTCAGTAGTTGTGGCGCACGGGCTTAGTTGCTCCGCTGCATGTGGGATCTTCCCTGACCAGGGCTCGAACCCGTGTCCCCTGCGTTGGCAGGTGGATTCTTAGCCACTGCACCACCAGGGAAGTCCTGAGCTCTGTTTTTAAAAAACTAGTGTTGGGAATTCCCCTGTGGTCCAGTGGTTAAGACTCTGCACTTTCATTGCTGAGGGGCCGGGTGGGATCCCTGTTCAGGGAACTAAGATCCCACAAGGTGCGCAGCGTGGCCAAAAAAAAAAAAAAAATAATAATAATAATAATAAAATAAAAAACTAGTGTTTCTGGGCCTGGGCTACTCGATTCTGCGGGTGTGTTCTCTCAATCAGTCTCCCTCGAGTCACCCCGAGCTGGGAGCTTCAGTGGCTCCAGGTACAGAAGAGGAAGCAGAGGCCAGAGAAGAAACTTGTTCGTGCAGATGGATGAAGGTAGAGAGGGGACCTCACATCTGCTCTGTGTGACTCTAGAGTTGCTCTCCTACTGTTTAGAGAAGTCAAAGTATGGGCAGTTTCTAATTTGCCTTTGGATCCTGAGACCTGGCTACTGCGGTGCCGAGAGGTGGTGTGACTGCGGCCGCGGCTGTGCCATGTCATGGAGGTTTATCCTTAGCCCAGTAGCTGCTGCAAGTCTCAGAACAATGGACTCATTGCCTGACGGGAAGGTTCAGATGTCACGGCCAGGAAGTCATACCCATCAGTGATGGACCTGGTCATGGCTGACCCCAGCTTGAGGAGCTAGTCAACTACAGGAACGCTAGGTCCCCCTGATGCCCCCTTAAGGGAAGCCCAGCCAGGGGCCTTTGTGGCTTGGGGGACGTGGGGTAATTTGGAAGTGACGGGAAAGCCCAGGCACGACCAGGCATGCCTCTCCTCCCTCTGCAGGGGGTCCATGGCCAGAGCCATGTTTTGTACGAGGAAGAGGGTGACCAGGAGAGAGGAAAGAGGACGGGAGAGGTGTGAGGGGATTTTTTTTTTTAATTTAATTTAATTAATTTATTTTTTATACAGCAGGTTCTTACTAGTTATCTATTTTATACATATTGGTGTATCCATGTCAATCCCAATCTCCCAATTCATCCCATCCCCACCTGCACTTCCCCCCTTGGTGTCCATACGTTTGTTCTCTACATCTGTGTCTCTATTTCTGCCTTACAGACTGGTTCGTCTGTACCATTTTTCGAGATTCCACATATATGCGTTAATATACAATATTTGTTTTTCTCCTTCTGACTTACTTCACTCTGTATGACAGTCTCTAGGTCCATCCATGTCTCTACAAATGACCCAATTTCGTTCCTTTTTATGGCTGAGTAATATTCCATTGTATATATGTACCACATCTTCTTTCTCCACTCGTCTGTAGATGGGCATTTAGGTTGCTTCCATGACCTGGCTATTGTAAATAGTGCTGCAATGAACATTGGGGTACTTGTGTCTTTCTGAATTATGGTTTCCTCTGGGTATATGCCTAGTAGTGGGATTGCTGGGTCATATGGTAATTCTATTTTTAGTTTTTTAAGGAACCTCCATACTGTTCTTCATAGTGGCTGTATCAATTTACATTCCCACCAACAGTGCAAGAGGGTTCCCTTTTCTCCACACCTTCTCCAGCATTTGTTGTTTGTACATTTTCTGATGATGCCCATTCTAACCAGTGTGAGGTTACCTCATTGTATTTTTGATTTGCATTTCTCTAATAGTTAGTGATGTTGAGCAGCTTTTCATGTGCCTCTTGACCATCTGTATGTCTTCTTTGGAGAGATGTCTATTTAGGTCTTCTGCCCATTTTTGGATTGGGTTGTTTGTTTTTTTAATATTGAGCTGCATGAGCTGTTTATATATTTTGGAGATTAATCCTTTGTTGATTTGTTTGCAAATATTGTCTCCCATTCTGAGGCTTGTCTTTTCGTTTTGTTTATAGTTCCTTTGCTGTGCAAAAGCTTTTAAGTTTCATTAGGTCCCATTTGTTTATTTTTGTTTTTATTTCCATTACTCTAGGAGGTGGGTCAAAAAAGATCTTGCTGTGGTTTATGTCAAAGAGTGTTTTTCCTATGTTTTCTTCTAAGAGTTTTATAGTGTCCGGTCTTACATTTAGGTCTCAAATCCATTTTGAGTTTATTTTTGTGTATGGTGTTAAGGAGTGTTCTAATTTCATTCTTTTACATGTAGCTGTCCAGTTTTCCCAGCACCACTTATTGAAGAGACTGTCTTTTCTCCATTGTATATTCTTGCCTCCTTTGTCATAGATTAGTTGACCATAGGTGTGTGGGTTTTCTGTCCTATTCCATTGATCTATATTTCTGTTTTTGTGCCTGTACCATACTGTCTTGATTACTGTAGCTTTGTAGTATAGTCTGAAATCCAGGCTCCTGATTCCTCCAGCTCCATTTTTCTTTCTCAGGATTGCTTTGGCTATTCAGGGTCTTTTGTATTTCCATACAAATTGTGAAATTTTTGCTCTAGTTCTGTGAAAAATGCCATTGGTAGTTTGATATAGGGATTGCACTGAATCTGTAGATTGCTTTGGGCAGTATAGTCATTTTCACAATGTTGATTCTTCCAATCCAAGAACATGGTATAGCTCTCCATTTGTTTGTGTCATCTTTGATTTCTTTCATCAGTGGCTTATAGTTTTCTGCATACAGGTCTTTTGTCCCCTTAGGTAGGTTTATTCCTAGGTATTTTATTCTTTTTGTTGCAATGGTGAATGGGATTGTTTCCTTAATTTCTCTTTCTGGTCTTTCGTTGTTAGTGTATAGGAATGCAAGAGATTTCTGTGCATTAATTTTGTATCCTGCAACTTTACCACATTCATTGATTAGCTCTAGTAGTTTTGTGGTGGCATCTTTAGGATTTTCTATGTATAGTATCATGGCATCTGCAAATAGTGACAGTTTTAATTCTTCTTTTCCAATTTGCATTCTTTTTATTTCTTTTTCTTCTCTGATTGCCTTGGCTAAGACTTCCAAATCTATGTTGAATGATAGTGGTGAGAGTGGACATCCTTGTCTTGTTCCTGATCTTAGAGGAAATGGTTTCAGTTTTTCACCATTGAGAATGATGTTTGCTGTGGGCTTGTCATATATGGCCTTTATTATGTTGAGGTAGGTTCCCTCTATGCCCACTTTCTGGAGAGCTTTTATCATAAATGGGTGTTGAATTTTGTCAAAAGCTTTTTCTGCATCTATTGAGATGATCATATGGTTTTTATCCTTCAGTTTGTTAATATGGTGTATCACATTGTTTGATTTGCGTATATTGAAGAATCCTTGCATCCCTGGGATAAATCCCACTTGATCATGGTGTATGATCCTTTTAATGTTTTGTTGGATTCTATTTGCTAGTATTTTGTTGAGGGTTTTTGCATCTATATTCATGAGTGATATTGGCCTGTAATTTTCTTTTCTTGTAGTATCTTTGTCTGGTTTTGGTATCAGCGTGATGGTGGCCTCATAGAATGACTTTGGGAGTGTTCCTTCCTGTGCAATTTTTTGGAAGTGCTTGAGAAGGATGGGTGTTAGCTCTTCTCTAAATGTTTGGTAGAATTCACCTGTGAAGCCATCTGGTCCTGGACTTTTGTTTGTTGGAAGATTTTTAATCACAGGTTCAATTTCATTATATGTGATTGGTCTGTTCATATTTTCTATTTCTTCCTGGTTCAGTCTTGGAAGGCTATACCTTTTAAGAATTTTTCCATTTCTTCCAGTTTGTGCATTTTATTAGCATAGAGTTGCTTGTAGTAGTCTCTTATGATGCTTTGTATTTCTGCGGTGTCTGTTGTAACTTCTCCTTTTTCATTTCAAATTTTATTGATTTGAGTCCTCACCCTCTTTTTCTTGAGGAGTCTGGCTAAAGGTTTATCAGTTTTGTTTATCTTTTCAAAGAACCAGCTTTTAGTTTTATTGATCTTTGCTAGTGTTTTCTTTGTTTCTATTTCATTTATTTCTGCTCTGATGTTTATGATTTCTTTCCTTCTATTGACTTTGGGTTTTGTTTGTTCTTCTTTCTCTAGTTCCTTTAGGTGTAAGGTTAGATTGTTTATTTGAGATTTTTCTTGTTTCTTGAGGTAGGCTTGTATAGCTATAAACTTCCCTCTTAGAACTGCTTTTGCTGCATCCCATAGGTTTTGGATCGTTGTGTTTTCATTGTCATTTGTCTCTAGGTATTTTTTGATTTCCATCTCTTGGTTATTTAGTAACATATTGTTTAGCCTCCATATGTTTGTGGTTTTTACGTTTTTTCCCCCTGTAATTGATTTCTAATCTCATAGCATCATGGTCGGAAAAGGTGCTTGGTATGATTTCAATTTTCTTAAATTTACCGAGGCTTGATTTGTGACCCAAGATGTGATCTATCCAGGAGAATGTTCTGTGTGCACTTGAGAAGAAAGTGTAATCTGCTGTTTTCAGATGGAATGTCCTATAAATATCAATTAAATCTATCTGGTCTGTTGTGTCACTTAGAGCTTGTGTTTCCTTATTGAGTTTCTGTCTGGATGATCTGTCCATGGTATAAGTGAGGTGTTAAAGTCCCCCACTATTATTGTGTTACTGTCGATTTCCTCTTTTATAGTTGTTAGCATTTGCCTTATGTATTGAGGTGCTCCTATGTTGGGTGCATATATATTTATAATTGTTATATCTTCTTCTTGGACTCATCCCTTGATCATTATGTAGTGTCCTTCCTTGTGTCTTGTAACATTCTTTATTTTAAAGTCTATTTTATCTGATATGAGAATTGCTACTCCAGCTTTCTTTTGATTTCCATTTGCATGGAATATCTTTTTCCATCCCCTCACTTTGAATCTGTATGTGTCTCTAGGTCTGAAGTGGGTCTCTTCTAGACAGCATATATATGGGTCTTGTTTTTGGATCCATTCAGCGAGCCTGTGTCTTTTGGTTGGAGCATTTAATCCATTCACATTTAAGGTAATTATTGATATGTATGTTCCTATGACCATTTTCTGAATTGTTTTGGGTTTGTTTTTGTAGGTCCTTCTCTTCTCTTGTGTTTCCCACTTAGAGAAGTTCCTTTAACATTTGTTGTAGAGCTGGTTTGGTGGTGCTGAATTCTCTTAGCTTTTGCTTGTCTGTAAAGCTTTTGATTTCTCTGTCAAATCTCAGTGAGATCCTTGCCGGGTAGAGTAATGTTGGTTGTAGGTTCTTTCCTTTCATCACTTTAAATATATCCTGCCACTCCCTTCTGGCTTGTAGAGTTTCTGCTGAGAAATCAGCTGTTAACCTTATGGGAGTTCCCTTGTATGTTATTTGTCAATTTTCCCTTGTTGCTTTCAATAATTTTTCTTTGTTTTTAATTTTTGTCAGTTTGATTACTATGTGTCTCGGTGTGTTTCTCCTAGGGTTTATCCTGCCTGGGACTCTGTGCTTCCTGGACTTGGGTGGCTATTTCCTTTCCCATGTTAGGGAAGTCTTTGACTATAATCTCTTCAAATATTTTCTTGGGTCCTTTCTCTCTCTCGTCTCCTTCTGGGATCCCTATAATGCAAATGTTGTTATGTTTAATATTGTCCCAGAGGTGTGAGGGGATTTTGAAGAAAGAGAAAGACGAGGCCATCCTGGACAACATCAAGGCCTACCAAGTCCGAGCCATTTGGAAAGAAAGAAGATTGCATGGCTTTTATGCTGTGTGCTACGCGGGCACACTGGGCACAGGGAGGAGAGAGGAAGGGGATGCTTCTATGGCACTTGCAGTCTCCTTTTGTTACAGCAGGGAAGTAGCTAGATATGAGTAGAGAAATGGGTGTGGGGCCAGGTGACAGGAAATCGTGTATCTTGTAAACAGCAGGGGTCCGTAGGCAGACAGAGAAAAGCAGGAACTTTCAGACTAACAGGAAACCACACATTTTGGGTGATAAGTCTCCTGGAAGCTGAAAAAGGAAGATGAGGAAAGGCAGGAATCTCCTGCATCAGAGAATATAATCTCTGCTCATTATGCTCTCATTACAATGAAATTAGCTTTGCAGAGAAGTACCCATCATGCACCGACACCATGATACTTCTGATCTAAGCTAAATAAGGATAAAAATCCCTCCTCCCCTTGGGAAAATGGAGCTGGGATGAAAATCAGGGAATACGACCCCCAAACCTCCTTCCCCAGTGAATATTCCATCCCTTCCTTTGTATGCTGCTCATAATCGGCGTGCCAAAAAAACCCAGGGCAGAGCTCCTCACCTGTCTGCCTGCTCTCACTCTGAGGGAGTATTCTTGCTTAAATAAATTCTCACTTTACTTTCTTAACCTCCCTTCTTCGTCTCCAAATTATTTCACGACGAGGCTAGAAACTTAAATTTACTGGGAACCCTTGGAGGGCCTTTCTTGCTCCCAAAGAGATGGGACTCTTCAACTCTCCCTTCCACTAAGAGACCCCAGAAGGTAGTTGATTGTCAAATCCCAGCCTCATCTCTTAAATACATCACCCATCTGCCGTCTCCCCTCCTCTTCTCTCCTCCCCCTGCTACTGTGTAGGTGGACCCCACTAGCTCTCATCCGGACCATTACATGGGATACATTCATCTCGTTGACTCTGATCCCTCTTTCATCCGGGCTCCATCCCTGGCTCAGACCTTGGGCAAGTTACTTAGAGTCCAGCTTACACCTTGGTTTCCTCATAGGGTGGTCCTGAGTGAGTTGACACATGCTAACGACTTCCGCCAGAGCCCTATACGCAGTGAGTGCTAAATAAATGCTGGCTATCTTTGTGATTGCCACTGTTTCTCCTGCCACACTGGAACCAACAAGCTATTTAAAAACATTTCTAATCATGTCACCTTCTGCTTTTTTTTGCAGAGGGAGTTTTATTTTATTTATTTATTTATTTATTCATTTATTCATTTATCTTTGGCTGTGCTGGGTCTTCGTTTCTGTGCGAGAGCTTTCTCCAGTTGTGGCGAGCGGGGGCCACTAATCAACAGAGCCAAAATTTGAGCCCATCTTGGACTCTGAAGCCCTAACCACTAGGCTATCTAAATAAACTTTTAAAATAAGCTTCTTTTGACTTTTTTAAATCAATTTTTTATTGAAGTATAGTTGATTTACAATGTTGTGTTAATTTCTGCTGTATATACATATACATATATATACTTTTTAAAAAAATTTATTTATTTATTTATGGCTGTGTTGGGTCCTCGCCTCTGTGCGAGGGCTTTCTCCAGCTGCGGCAAGTGGGGGCCACTCTTCATCACGGTGCACGGGCCTCTCACTATCACGGCCTCCCTCGTTGCGGAGCACAGGCTCCAGACGCACAGGCTCAGTAGTTGTGGCACACGGGCCCAGTTGCTCCGCGGCATGTGGGATCCTCCCAGACCAGGGCTCAAACCCGTGTCCCCTGCATTGGCAGGCAGACTCTCTCAACCACTGCACCACCAGGGAAGCCCCATATATATACTTCTAAAAAATATTCTCCATTATGGTTTATCATAGGATATTGAATATGGTTCTCTGTGCTATATAGTAGGACCCTATTGTTTATCCATTCTATATATAAAAGCTTCCATCTGCTAACCCCAACCTCCCACTCCATCCCTCCCCTGAACCCCTCCCCCTTGGCGACCACCAGTCTGTTCTCTATGTCCATGATTCTGTTTCCGTTTTATAGATAGGTTCATTAGTGTCACTTTTTGATTCCACATGTAAGTGATATATGGTATTTGTCTTTCTCTTTCTGACTTACTTTCACTTAGTATGATAATCTCTAGTTGCTAAAATAAGCTACTTTAAAAAAACTCAATTTCACTAACAGTCAAAGAAATGCAAATCAAAACAATGAAGAATCAGCTATCAAATTGACCCTTGTTTTTGAACTGATGACACACCACTCTGGTGAAGCTGGGGGAGGGGCAGGCACGCCTACACACGGGTGCTAGAGGGTAAATTGTAAACCTGTTTGGAAAGCAGTTTTGAAATATGAAAAAGAGCCTTAAGAAATATTCTTACTCTTTGGCCTAGAGACCTCATTTCTAGAAATCTACTGTATGGAAGCAGAGTAGAGATCAAAGTTAGTGAACAAGAAGGCTTATTACAACATTATTTATAATTCAGATTTTGGAAACAACCAAATACTCCCAAACCAAGGACTGAGGAAATAAATGATAGTGACCCACAGGGGAATATTATGCATTCATTAAAAAGCACATTTTCGAAGATCGTGGGAAGTGCCTATAAAATCTTAGCAGCAGACAGACAGAGTTAGGAGATTCAGGAAGGAAGACATTGAAACTAGGTTTTGAGGGATGGTGGTGCGGGGGGCATTTTCCAAGCAAAGGTGGAGGTAAGGACACTCCAGACAAAATTCAAGGTAAGCAAGGATGGGAAGTTTGAGAAACCCTGGTGATGGGGCGGGCAGGGAGTATTGGGGAGGGCAGGTGGGCATGGAAGGGTCAGTTAGATCAGATGGTGAAGGGGCTTGAGAAACAATCAGACTTTCAGGCAATAAAAAGATATTGAAGTGTTAAAAAAAAAAAGCAAAAACACTCTGAAGACTTCCCTGGTGGCGCAGTGGTTAAGAATCCGCCTGCCAATGCAGGGGACGCAGGTTTGATCCCTGGTCCGGGGAGATCCCACATGCCGCAGAGCAACTAAGCCCGTGCGCCACAACTACTGAGCCTGCGCTCTAGAGCCCGCGAGCCACAACTACTGAAACCCGCGCGCCTAGAGCCCGTGCTCCGCAACAAGAGAAGCCACCACAATGACAAGCCCGCGCACCACAACGAAGAGTAGCCCCCATTCACCAAAACTAGAGAAAGCCCGCGCGCAGCAACGATGACGCAACGCAGCCAAAAAGAAAAAAACTCCCTACTCCCATTATAAAAATAGTAAATTCTGAAGGTAGACGATTTGGAAAGTATAGAATGTAATAAGTAGGAAAATAGAGATTGCTCCGAACTTAACTAACTTGGTGAGTGTTTATCACCATTGGATGAATATTCTATTCTAGGAAGTGGATGGATGGGCAGATATTCTACAAAGGAAATGATTGGAATTTTAAATATAACATCAATAACTCTTTATGAGTCTGTCTCCCACTAGACTAGAGGGTGGCCAACTCAAAATCAGGGCCTGTGTCATACTGATTCCTGCTAAACCCTGGTGTATGAGTGGGTGGGTGGGTGGATGGGTAGGGTTCTTCTCTGTGAAGCCATCTTTCCACCATCCCGGTTGCCCCCTGGGAGAGAGGGCTGACCCCATGAAAGGATCCCGAAGCAGGACGACTCCGCCACCCAACGGATGGACAACTTGGGTAAGGACGTTTCACATCTCTGAGTTTCGGTCTCCTCATCTTGAGGACGGTGAGGGACTGCGTATACAAACAGATGTACGGACCGACTCGGGACCCCAGAGTCGGCATAAACGCTATTTTAAGCTGCAGACGTTTGAGATTCAACAGATGCAGAGAAAAGCCTCCTTGGCGCTCCCCTTACCTGGCTAAAAGCAGCAACTTCTGGGAAATGAGGCTTCATAAATCCCTTCTCTGGGGGCATTTTATGGCCCTGAAGACAGAAAGACCATTTATACCTGTTTAAACAAACATTATCACAATCTTTCTCCCATCTGGTTCCCCTAAAAACTCACTTGTCTTTCCTAAAGAAAACTATTTCATAGAAAAGGAAGCCCACAGGAGCTGTTCTCCCCCCTCCATTTTCCCTACTAAGTTAGGAGTACAAGTCTTTCATTTTAACCATTTAACGAGCCAGCTGCTTTGTGAGCTGGCTTCCGTACACATACGAAATAAATGCTGGCCTCCTGCTAACGGCTTTAGTCTAGTATCGGGCCCCAATAACAGAACATAACAAGGTAGAGAAAAAGCTTTTCTTCCCCTATACAGATAATGGCCAGACCATACAGGACAGGAGAACGACCCATAACCTCTGGGACCAAGAATGGTCACAACTTGGTCAATGAGAGTCAGCTTCCCTGACTTCTGTCCCCACCTCTAATTTAGGACCAATCAAAGAAGTCAACTTTGCTCCACTAGCCAATCACATAGGAGGTGAACCTGCCCCAGTGTCCCCGTGGTGACAGCCTCCATCAGGGCCCCCTGGAGCCTGCCCTATTTTCCACTCTAAAGCTTTCCCCCTGGGCTTCCCTGGTGGCGCAGTGGTTAAGAATCTGCCTGCCAATGCAGGGGACACAGGTTCGATCCCTGGTCCGGGAAGATCCCACATGCCGTGGAGCAACTAAGCCCATGCGCCACAACTACTGAGCCTGTGCTCTAGAGCCTGCGAGCCACAACTACTGAGCCCACATGCCACAACTACTGAAGCCTGCGTGCCTAGAGGCCGTGCTCCGCAACAAGAGAAGCCACCACAATGAGAAGCCCGCACACCGCAACTGAACCCAGCCTAAAATAAATAAACAAATAATTAAAATAATAATAATAATAACAAAACTTTCCCCCTCCCCTGCCTGCCTGTGAGTCTCCGTCAAACACAAGTGATGGTGGCCGACTCCCATCTCTGAATGAGCAGCCTTTGCGTGTTCTCTTCTGGGTGGTCTTCGTTTATTCCCACTGAGACAGGAAGGGCAGAGCACAACATTTAAAAGAATGACAGCCGTTGAGGACACACATAAACTGGTTAGAACCAACTAGTTCCAAGACGGAGGATGATTGACTTCCACTAGACCTTGAGCCTCAGAATATGCTCATTGTCATACATCAGCAAGCTAAATCAGCGGTCCCCAACCTCTCTGGCACCAGGGACCAGTTTTGTGGAAGACAGTTTTTCCAGTGATGTGGGGTGGGGGATGGTCCAGGTGGTGATGTCAGTGACGGGGAGCGATGGGGAGAGGCAGACGAAGCTTCGCTCGCATGCCCGCCGCTCACCTCCTGCTGTGCGGCCCGGTTCCTAACAGGCCGCGGACCGGTACTGGCGGTTGGGGACCCCTGAGCTAAATGACACAGCTCTAGGCACCATGACTGTTCTGAGGCCGACCATAAAAGGCCAAAAAGTGGGCAGTGGCCCAATTCCTGGAAATCCCTGCCCCTTCCCCAAAATACTTGGAATAATCCTCCCACTCATTAGCCTATGAAATTACCCACCCCTATAAAAACTAACCACCCCATATTTGGGGCCCTTTCGCCTTCTGAGGTGGCCCACACTCTGTCTGCGGAGTGTGTATCTCCCTGAATAAACCCTCTTTCAGTTTACTATGGCTCGCTCTTGAATTCTTTCCTGTGCGAAGCCAAGAACCCATGCTCAGCGGCCGTTCCAGGGACGTGACCATCCTCCCACGCCCCACCGTTCTCTCCTGCAACAGCGCTCTGGGGTGAGAGTGGCTTCACACGTTTTCAGGCTCTGGACAGTAGCTGCTGCCCTGGCCGGGAACCAGGAGGCTTATCCCAGGAGCCCCTCTGCCCCGTGGGCATCTCTGACGCACTGGAGAAGGTCTGCAGGTGTCAGGACTCTTGGAGATGCTGTTCTCCTCAGCAGCTGCTCAGCAGAGACGCACAGGGGCAGGGGCAAGGATACTGAGTTCGGGAGCTGAAAGAAGCTGTCGGTTCAGGAGTAAGCTGCAGGGTAGCTTCTACATGCTTGGGCTCTGGATTTGGAGCTGGATTCAGACACCGGCCTTGCCCACCTATAACCCTCCCCAGGCACTTAGCTTGTCAGTAAAACGGGCCTGGGGTGGGTGTCTGCCTCCCAAGATCCGTGTGGACTTGAAGGAGGACACAGGCAAGGACCTGGCCCAGCCCCATCGAGGGCTGAGGAGGGGCAGCTGGTTGGGACTGCTGTTCCCTCACCAATCGCCCACCCTCCAGAGGCTGTGGCTCCAGGCTAGGGCTGAGCCTCCGAAAGGCATTTGGAAAATGGCATCCAAAGGCCAAGGGGGCTGCCAGGAATGAAGGTCAATAGGCTTATCTGCCTCCATCAATGGAAAGGAAGGAAGCTGCCAGCTCCCACCCGGGGCTGAGACGAGGGAGGAAGTGGGATAAGGTTCTGGGAAAGCTCAGGATGCCCCACCTGTGCCGGAGGACATGCTGGGGGGTGGGGGGGGGGAGGTCCCTGGGGACAGGGACGTCCTGTTGGTCTTGTGGCCTCGTCCAGGACCCTGGCCTGGCTGGCTGCAGACCTCTGGGTCTCCCTTTGCCTTGGGTGAGAGGAGGGATAATTGTGCCTTCCTCCCTCTCTCAGCTGGTGGATGTGGAGTGACGGAAGCCATGCTGTAAAAACAGTGCGGATGTCAAGTTCTTCTGAAGCCCAGGCCGGGTCCCTTCCCTCTCTGAGATGCGGGCAAGGCATCTCAGGGTGTCAGGGGTGCAGACGGTCCCGCTGCCGGGTTTGGGGGAGCTCACAGAGATCGCGTCCTGCTTGCATTCTGCTTGCTTTTAGCAAATCTCCCTTTTGGAGAGGCCTCAGCTTAGCACCAGGGAGGCGCCCTCCACCTAGTATCTGACTTTTTATCCCGCCAGAAGCCACTGAGCTGGTAGGGCTAACGCCACCTTATGGGTGAGGGTCCCCAGTTACCCCATCTATGACTCCATTGTTAGTGAGGGGGAAAGACGGCTTCAAATCTGGATTGAGAGCACTCCGTGGGCTCGTTCTCAGCCCACAATTGCCCACGGATACAACTTGATGTCCAGCAGGTTTCTGTTAAAACTCAAGGTTCGGGGAATTCCCTGGCGGTCTAGTGGTTAGGATTTGGCGCTTTCACTGCCAGGGCCTGGGTTCGATCCCTGGTAGGGGTTGTTTGTCTTGGGTTTGTCCCAGGACAAACAAACAAACAACCCTCAGTGTTTGGAGTATGGCCACTATTAATTTCCTGTGGCTGCTATAACAAAATGCCACAAACACAGTGGCTTAAAACAGCACGAATTTATTCTCTTACCATTCTGGAGGTCAGATTCCAAAATGAGGCTTAAAGGGGCTAAAATCCAGGCGTGGGCGGGGCTGGTGGCTTCTGGAGGCTCTGGGGGAGAACTCGTGCCACTTCTAGCTCTAGAGGTTCACGGCTGCATCACCCCAAGCACGGCGTCTGTTGTCACATTGCCTTCTTCTAACCTTGACCCTCCTGCCTCCCTCTTATAAGGACGTTTGTGATGGCCTTGGGCACCCCTGGATAATGCAGGGAAATCTCCCTCCTCAAGGTCCTTGATTTAATCCCACTTGTAAAGTCCCTGTTGCCGCATAAGGTAACATATTCACAAGTCCCGGGGTTAGGACATGGGCATCTTTGGGGTGAGGTGTCATTATTCTGTCTACTATGCCCACCAAGTAAGGAGAAAAACAACAGATCTGACTTTGGGGTGTAACTAGTGGACTGGAGGCGCTTGGGTGGAGCACAGCATTTGCTTGTGCCTGTGAGCCCAGGAATAGCTCTTAAGAAGCGGAAATTAAGGCCAAAAGAGTTGCACGCCTGCGCCTTCCGATGAAAGCTAGCACCAGAGTCTGAATGCAGGGAGCAAACTTTTTCCTAGAACCGAATCCAGTGCGGCAGACCTGGCAACAGAGGAGCACGTCTCTCTCTGCGTGTCCCACCCGCAAAAGTTGCGGGCCCAGGCAGGATCGCAGCGCACAGAGGGCGGGGACCTGCAGGTCTGATGCTGCCTCTTAGTGTCCAAACATCCAACCTGATTTGAGTACTGAATCTGGAGTATATTTGCCTGCATGTCTTTTGGGGTTCCCTCCCAGACACCCGCCGTCCTAGCTAGACCCGTGTCAGGGTGGTCCTGACATTGTTGCAGGATGCTGTTCTCTCCCTGGGAAGTGTTGTTGTGAGCCCAGGGGAACAGGTGTTTCAAGCTTGATAAGAAATAGGCGGTTCTTGGTGGACAAAGGCGCTGCGTGGTTCGCTGGCTACCGGGGGCGTTTTTCCAGTAATGAGGGTGCATTTGCTCTGATCTGTTCACGCTCTCTAACTCAGAAGTAATGAGTCACCCCCATCCAATGTGGATTGGTGCACATCTCTGGTCAGGAAACGGGGTAGAGACCTGACCCTCCGTGCCCTCCCTGAGGTCACCAGCGCCTGTCACGTGCAGCATGAGGCAGCACCAAAAAACGTGGAGGAAAAGAAGGGAAACAGGTGATCGGCAGCCTGTGGGGAGACCAGCTCCCCAGAATAATCCGATGGCTTTCCTGCATTTAAAACATCTGGGGTGTGGCAATAGAGGCCACCTGTCAGTTAGAAGGCTGCCCTGTTATTATAGTCCCTTTTAAGTAGTAAAAAGGAAAAAAAAAAAGAGGAAAGCAGACATTTTAGAGCTTGGACAAACGCTGCCTCCGCGAGACACCTGATGAATGATAGTTATTCCAGCTCCGCAGAAGAGGCCATTGGGACCCAGGCAGGGCAAAGCGTAGCAGCAATGGAAGTGAGCAGCGGAAATTTCACCCTCATTCAATGTAATGGAAGAGTTTTGGTGTTATCTTCTAATACTCCATCTGTTTATAACATTTTACAGTCAGGCCTTCCAGTGGGTAATTCAGGCTCCACCCTCGCCTTTGGCTTTGCTGCAGAAATCTCTCACATCTGCCATAGGAGGGGCCGGTGACCTGTCCAGGATGGCAGCTCAGACTCCAGCCATCTCCTCCCCAGGCTCTCCTGGGATCTGGGTGTGGCCACGCACTTCAGATTCTCAGCCACTCGGAGAAGGGGAGCCCCAGGGGGCAGGGTGGGGCTTCCCAGGAGGACCAGGTGAGTGTCAGCAGGTGTCAGCGTTTCCTACACGGCACCATGTTTGCTTTGCCCAGGTGGAGTCTCTGGGGGGCCGGACGATGCCACCAGCCATCTTTTCTTGGCTTGATCTTAAAAAAAAGAATCATTTAACTACTTGCCCATGTGTCTGCGCCTCACTGGAGTGAATACCCCTGTCCTTTTCCCATATGGCCTTCCAACTGGCCCACCCCTCTCACTGGCCCTGTCGCTGGGACCAGGAATGCGTGTCATTCGAGACAAGATGAAAACCTCTTCCTCAGGGCTGAAATCCAAAATAAACAGAAAAGCTTTTTTTGGAACTTATTTGATGGCTAAATCTGACTGACATAGGACCCATGGGTAACAGTTTCTGGCTGGAAATGACTATGGAACCATTACTTATACTGCTTATTGATTCCTCTCAGGGTGAAGTTTCTATTGCAGAAATACTAATAGAGTGCTGAGCCAGGCCCGCTGGGGAGTGGAAATTACCTTCCTGAAACCCAAGGATTCTGAACACCTCTGCCCCAGGCGTGTGGAGAGGGCTGTGCAGGTGCAGTATGGAAGGCTCCCGGGGCGTGAAACCCCGTCGATGAGCTCCGCTCCTCTGATTACACACGTCAACCCGATCATGGATTGAGCCTCAGGGCAGCCCTTAGGTATGGGGCTTCGATTATCCCCATTTTACAGATGGGAAAACTGAGACACGCAGAGCTAATTAAGTTGCCCCAGGACCCAGAGCACAGCCAGAATTTGAACCCAGACATTCTGCTTCCAGGCTCCATGCTCTTAACCAACACACCGCGATGCTTCTTGATGCCTAATCTCAAAAAACAAAATAGATTTCCCCCAGACTCATTCTGGGACGCCTGTTCCCTAGACGCACACATTGAGTAAAGTTTCCTTTCCAGCCAGACTGGGGAAGGTGATTTAGCAATCCAGCCATCCGATTCCTGAAGAAGCACAGAGGTCTGGTTAAGTCACCAGCGACAGAAATGCCCAAGGCACTCAAGGCGTGAGCAGCTGCACTCCAGCAAGTCGGCAGAGATGAAGCGTGAAGGGAATTCACTGCATCCGGCAGGATGCAATAACGGAAGGCTCGCGGACACTGCATCCAGCCAGAGGCAGTTGTGAGCCCAGAGGATTAGTGATGTAAGCCCTCCTCTGCCGCAGCTTCACTTGGCCTCCCTGAGACCCCATGCTACCCCTCCACCGACACAGTGGCCCTCCTCATAGCCGCTGCGTTTCTGAGGCCTGGGGAAGTGCACAGACCCTCGGAGAGCAGCTGGCACGAGGCAGCTCTGCTCCTCCCCTCTGGGCTCTTCGGGGACACATACCTGGGTCTGACCTGCGCTCTTCCCGTTGCCTCACCTGGCTCACAGTTACTATTCCTAGTAAGTGAGCCAGCGCCGTCTGAAGGCTCATTTGGTCCTGCGCGAGTTTGCCTCCAAAGCGTCAAACAGAGGGTCTTTCCATCACCCTCATTTTCCAGTGTCCCCTTGCTTTTGCCTGGACAGGGCAGTGTCCTCCTTCCCTGAACCAGTCACGAGGCCCTCGGTCCTCTGGCCACAATCTCCCCGCCCCTACTCCTTTACATTCATGCTTCTGAAAATAGCATCAATTCACGTCTCGGGCGGGGCGGTGCCCTGCTGTCTAAAATCCTTGGTTTAGGTAGGTTCAGCAAACCAGAGAGTGTCTGCCACTCCAGATCGAGCAGGATTCAGGCTGCGAGACCGTTAAATTGTCATTGAAGATGGCAAGTGAGCCTGCAGCGGTGAGAGCAGCGGTGGGCAGGACCCTGGCCTCCAGAGGTGCAGCAGCACAGGTCTCCGGCCCGCGGCGGCATGCTGGCGGCCCACTGGAAGTCCCTCAGCAGGACAAGTGACTTGGGACCGGTGGCCTGGGAACCCCTCCAGCCACAATTTCCTCATCTGTGTCTCATGGAGGGGAAATGGATGGACAGAGCCTGGCCCTGCATGACGCGGCCCTGACTTTGAGGACCCAGGACTCGCAAGGCAGGTGAAGGGCTGCCCTGGGTCTCTCACAAGGAGAAAGATTTGACCCCCCCGGAGGTATCCAGTGGGCACACTCCCTGCAAACTCCTCCTGCAAGGAGGCTGGCCGTCTCCCTTTGCTCTTTCTTACCTGGAAACTGGGATAATAAACACATTTCTACCTCTTCCATTTCATTCTTTCTTCACCTTTCCCTCCCTCAGTGGTGTCCTAGAAAGTGAGTTTAAGGAAGACCCCAAATCCTTTAACATTGGTGACCTGGTGGGAGCGGGATTTTTCATCTATTGAATTATAAACAATTTAAAAAAATTTTTATTTTGTATACAATTTTAAAGGTTACACTCCATTCACAGTTATTACAAAATATTGGCTCTATTCCCCATGTTGTACGATACATCCTTGAGCCTGTCTTACACCTAAGAGTTTGTCCCTCCCACTCCCCCCACCCACACTGGTAACCACTAGTTTGTTCTCTGTATCTGTGAGTCTGCTTCTTTTTTGTTATATTCACCAGTTTGTTGTACTTTTTAGATTCCACATATAAGTGATATCATGCAGTATTTGTCTTTCTCTGTCTTATTTCACTTAGCGTAATTCTCTCCAAGTCCATCCATGTTGGTGCAAATGGCAACATTTCATTCTTTTTTATGGCTGAGTAGTATTCCATTGTATATATATATATATATATATATATATATATATATATATATAAATTATTCCTGTGTGTGTGTGTGTGTATCACATCTTCTTTATCCATCATCTGTCTATGGACACTTAGGTTGCTTCCACGTCTTGACAATTGTAAATAGTGCTGCTGTGAACATTGGGGGGCATGTATATTTTCGAATTAAACAGTTTTTTAATTGTAATAAAATATACATAAGACAAAAGTTACTACTTTATTTTAAAGTGTACAGTTCAATAGTGTTAAGTACACTGAAGTGAGATGCAAAAGCACCTGTCTCGGGATCCGTCTGGTGAGGTCAGCCCTCACCTGCAGAGCCCCTTCCGGAAGGTCTGCGCAGACGAGCTGCATGGGTGTAGCTGGGCCCCCTGCAGGGGGTTCCCAGTGGCTCTGGAGTCGGGTCCGAGGGCTGAAGCCTTGACTGAACTCAGGACAGAGCTGCCTGGGGCTGACCTAGTGGCATGTCCTGGTGATTGCTCTGGTTCCAGGAACTAGGAAGACGACTCAGAAATGTTGGCATTACACTACATGCCATTTTCAATTCCTAATTAATTGTTCTGATATGTAACATTCTCAGTGGGTTTTAAGCTCCTTGACACTAAGAACGATGTTTCCTTTTCTCCCCCTCCCTCCACAGCCCCTGCTTTCCTTTCACTATTACAAGCGCTGCACTAGACACAGAGAATCAGACACCGAAAGCCACACTCCCTCCTCCCCCCTGCGGTGACTTGCCTGTAGCATGCGTCAAAATAAACAAATGGGACACTAGTTAAAGTGGGAAGGACAGACTTTCGTCAGTGACATGCTGCCGCTGTGAGGGAGAGGGCCCGGCACGGGCTGAACTCAGCTTTACTTTGTACAGAGGGAGAAGGGACTCCGTGAGCAGAGGAAGTGAAAAATTATGGAACTCAGGAAAGGGGGGCTGGTCCACGTGAAGCCCGGCTGGGTTTGCTAACCGGCCCCTGCATGCCACTGGGAGAAGGGGCGCTGTCTTCGGGTGTTGGCTGGAGCACACAGCCTTAAGTTTTCCCAAGCAGGCAGTGTAAGGGGGCCAGGCCATCCTAGGGACATGGCCTTGACCTGTTGGAAGCAATGTTAGTGTTTTTTCCAGCCCTCATGGGCCACGGCTGAGGCCCAGCGGAGAAGGGCTCAGAGGAGCCCGGCTGGAGTTTGGTCAAGGAGAGAATCTTTGTCATCGGCATTCAGTAGACAACAAACAGAAGAGGCAACAGACAGAGCCTCCCCTTTGGGACAGAAAAGCTCCAGTGTTGTCCTGAGAACGGGTATGTGGTTTGGCCCTTGAGATGTGTGCAAACACAAGGACCCATGGACTCAGAATCCCTTCCACTCTTTTTTTTTAAAATTTACCATCTTTTTTTTTAGATTGGCGTTTATTTATTTATTTATTTGTTTATGGCTGTGTTGGGTCTTCGTTTCTGTGCGAGGGCTTTCTCTAGTTGCGGCAAGCGGGGGCCACTCTTCATCGCGTTGCGCGGGCCTCTCACTATCACGGCCTCTCTTGTTGCGGAGCACAGGCTCCAGACGCGCAGGCTCAGGGCTGCCCTGGGCTCCTCACATACCTTTCTTCTTCCTCTTCCCCCCCTTTCATTCTGCACCCAGAGAAACAGGCTCCTTTGGTTCTGCAGGTCCAGGTGACTGAAGCTCGGGGCCCGGGAGTCTAAATGTGACCTTGAGATCTTCTTACCTGGAGGAGCTGGGCCTGCTGCCCACAGCCAGATCCCGGGACAGGGCCAGGGTCCCGTCACCCCAGCGCAGCGGGTGGGAGCATTTCGCGTCTTCTGTCGTCTCTTCTCTGGGTACTTATGTTTCAGATAATGCTTACATGGCATTTGCCATGCGGGGAAGGTGTTTTTACCCTCCGTTTTACAGATGAGGAAACTGAGGCAGAGATTGGCTGAGTAGCTTGACCCTGGCTGGGGGCTCAGCGGCCGAGCCACCGAGTCTGGGTGGAGCTCAGCAATCAGGGCTGGACCAGCCGACCTGGGGATTTGGATGCCTTGGGGTTTCTTCACAGACCTTCCCCCTTTGCTGAGCCGTCTTCCTGCACAAGCCGTCACAGGAGATAGCGCCAAAGACGCCTGCGACCATGGTGAAAACCAAAGACGTCGCCTGCCCCCTCGGACCTATGAGGAAGAGCCACAGACACAGCTAAAGGGTCTTTGGTTGCTGAGCAGTTCCAGAGTGTTCTTTGCAGAACACTGGAGGAATGGCAGGATCCCCAGAAACCACCGGTTAAGGGGGGCTGAGTCCACAGGGTAGACGTGGGCATTTCAAGTTGGGCTCTCCAGGCTGACGAGCTGGCCCGCAAATACTCCTATGTATGTTTGAGTAGCGGACCTTTTCTTTGGATTTAAAGGCAAATAGGAGATCAACAGTGATAGCTCTGTGGACCCGTGCCTTGCTCCAGCATTTAGGCTACTGTGTGATTTGAAGAACAAAATAGGACTATCTGGTGGCCTAAAGCCCTGAGGCACAAGCTCCAGGCTGGGGAGCTGCTGCAGAGCTAGAATATGAAGCCTGTGAGGGGAGGACCCGGGGGCTTCTAGAACCTCTAGGCTGTTCCCACCTCCCCACATACTCATACAGGGTCATGGGAGACCCAAAGGAAGGTGCTGACCCTCCGCCACAAACAGAAAAAAAAATTATCACTTGTTCAAAGAGTAGGAATAACCTAAAAACAGCGAAGCAGACGGCCTTAGAAACCCTCCAATCCATCCTTTTTATAAAGACAGCCAAGGAAGAGTCAGGCTAACTCCAGCCCTAGCCCCAAGCACCTTCCCAGACCCCACTGCCTTCTTCCCAAGGGAGGGAGGGAGGGGGGAATCCTTCTGGCTTCCTTAAGTTCTGCTAGTCTGGCAAACTTGAACCGGCTGTACCTGGAAATGCCACAGTCCCACTTAGTAACCCCAGAACATCTGTGGGGCGGTCGCTCCCTCTGACTCAACGTTTAGTCCCTGGCAGAGGGACATTACCCCTCCATGTCTCTGCAGAGCCCACCTTCCTTTCCGGGGACATTCCTGTGTGGGAAGTGGCGTGTGGCCTCTGGCCTCTGGCACCTAGTATTGACAGCCGGCCCGTTACCCAACCCCTTCTCTGGGCTCTGCTACTTGCATCCACCAGCAGAAGCTGCAGGGCTCAGAGCGGGTGACGTCACCTGCACGGCATCCTATTGACTGGCGTGAGTCACAGGCCCAGCTAGATTCCAGGCACACGGACTCGACTCTCCACCTGGGGATGAGGAGCAAAGGGGTGTGGATTCAGAGGGGAACGACTGCGGCCATTTCTGCAAACAATCCACTGCACAGGGATTCCCGCATTCAATCCTCACAGCAACCCCCCTGGTCAGATGGGGAAACCAAGGCATAGAGAGGCTAAATTCCTTGTCCTGGCCGGGAACTGGCAGAGCTGGGGCATCAGCTGGGTCTGGGCTCCCACTCCATACATGCTAGGCCTGGGCTATGTGCTGGGGACCCAGGACGTGCCCGCACCAGCCCTCACCTCCCAGTTACTGTAATCACCCTCAGGCACCTGGAAACAGTGAGGGGCAGAGGAGGATCTGCCCAGAGAAGTGGCCGTCCATGCCCCCTCCTCCCCGTCTTGCTCCGCAGAGGAGGTCTGTGGCCTTCCCCCGAGGCCTTCTCACCCCATGCCCGGTGTGGGGTTGAAGATGGGCTGGTCCCTCGGTGGCCTTGGTCAGAACCCATCAGTGTGTACATTAGGCTCATAAACAATTCAGGCTGGCAATTATCTAGGGAGGAAGTGAACCCCGGCGCTCACAGCCAGGGCAGGCTACGGCCAGAGCCAGCGTGAGTCATGTGTGCAGATGGCGAAGCTGGCAGGCTTCATGAAGAGGTGCCAGGCCTCCCTGCCTCCCAGGTGGGCTTGGGACTACACTTGGCCTGCAGAGGCTGCGTGCCTGGGCCCCAAGGGTGGTCCAAGAGGCTGTGGGCTGGCTAGCCCCGCACTCGCCCCAGCACTCTCCTGCCTTGCCGGCCTCCACCCCGGAAGACGGAAAGCTAAACGCTCACCATGCCGGCCTCCCTTTCGGCCAGAGGTAGATCGGTTGTACCTCTGTGGCAGCCATCCCGTGACCTCGAGAAAAGAGGACGAGGTGAACCCCAGGGGCCTCCAGCAGGGGGACATCCTCCAGTCTCCTTGTCATGGGAGGAAGACAGCCCCTACCTGTCGAAGGCGTCATTGATGGGTCCTTCTGTTCCTTGCAACCCAGTGCATCCTAACCCACGACGGGAGTAATTGGCAAGAACCTGGCATGTTTTTCTTTCTGCTCACTTCACTGGGGCCAAGCACTTGGCCGCTGTTCAATTACCTTCTGTTGTCCTGGGCACCACCTTCATGGTTTCCTGCCTAGTTTACTTTTCAGGCTTCTAGAATTAGCCATCTAGAAGTAGGACTTCCCTCCTCCCATTGACCACCATCAGCTTGAAGAAACAGGGGAAAAGAGAAAAGAAAGAAACTGCAGAAATGCCAGGTCTCAGGTGTAGCACACGAGAAGCTCATTCATGTCGTACACGTGACGACTCTCGTGGCAGTTCTAGCTCGTGATATTCTGCAGACTTAAATGTCCTTAAACCTTTGGGCACAGCTGTTAACGGCTGTGCGAGTCTTTCTCATCCTTAAGGGCAATTTGAAATCTACTTCCTCTCTTGGCAGGGATCCACCTGGCGGAGGTAACAGGTTCTCCCACCCAGAGTGTGCCCGCCCTGTCTGGTATCCTCCCTGTCTCTCAGGAGTGCAGGATGCCGGAGGAGGACTGTGGACTGGGGGTGGGGAGACGGACAGAGATGCCACCACGCAGATGCCGTGTGACTGCGCGTTACCTGGCCTCACTCTCCTGCTTCCTCGTCTCTAAAGCAGGTGCTTCCCTGCTCCGGGTGTTGGGAGCATTGCACGAGTGTGTTGATGTGCAGAACATACAAAACGGAACCGTTAGCTGCTACTAAACGCTCTAAGGTTTTCCTTTTTAAATGTCACAGCCCTCTCTCTTTTGCCTCTTGGGACATTCACAATCCTTTACGTGCATTATATTTACGTGTACAATTTTTTCTTCTCTTCAAGTAGCAGACAGTTGCTTAAGAGCAGGGTTCTTGTACGCAGTCAGTGCCTGGAAGAGAGGTGCTCAATCCACGTCGATATTACAGGTCATTCGACCTCCTTCCTCCCTCCCCTTGCTTCCTTCCTCTTGCTCGTTCAGCCATTCATTCATTCATTCATGCAGTCATGCAGTCATACATCATGCTTATCAAATACCTTATATATGCCAGGAAATCCAACTACCTTTGATCCAGAAACTCTCCCATCCAGATTGCGTTAGGAAGAGTTATTTTAATCTTTGCCAAATCGCTTGAAAATAACCAGCAGAAACAAAGAAGAGCTAACCTTCCAACAGTGAATACACCCTGCTCAAACTTCTGGTCAAAGGGCCCCTGCATGGGGTGTGATGGCTTCCGGAAGCCCCCTGTCGCCCCCTCCCTCCCAGTCTGGAGGACTCCAGGAGTCCGTTTATGTCCTGTGTCCTCCCCTGGAGACCACGTGAACTGGGACCTGTGCCATTGGATGACGTGACATGGAGAGCCTCTTCTGAAGGACAATCAGACACAACCAGAGGTCCCTGTAGGACAGAACACAGTCACTTTGAACTTCTTGTTTTGAGATGGACTTTGTTTTCAAAGGGACAGCAGAGGTCCTCCTCTGGGGGGAGCCACACCCATGAAGACCTTCCGAGTGGCGGAGACCCCGAGTCCTCACAGGCTGGTGACTGGGCAGTGCCCCAGAGTGTCCCCCCGACTCCCAGACAGGATTCTGCCCTGCGCACTACCTGTGACCTCACGAATCCTCTGCCTGGCCAGTGTCCTGGGCTTGCGTCCCTTCAGCCTCATCGCCTTTCCAATGACGTTTGCTTCCTGGGGCACGTTTACTGCCCAGAGTTGGCATAGTGAGTTAATTACAGTAAATTATAAAGTGGCCCTTAAGTGGCTTGCCCTCAGTTGGTGAGCCAGTGGGTGAGTGGATGATTTTAGCAGAAGCTCAGTTGAGAGAGAGTGGAGGAGGGCAGCGGGTAGTGAAATTTTAATTGGCTTTAATAAGTGAGTGGTTAGTCCTTTTCCCAGAAAGAGCGAGTTTTTTGGTTTGCCTTGATGAGTTGATCGGATCTTGCAGGTAGAATAATTACCGTTTACTGAGTTATAACTGGGCACTAGATTTTTAAAAAAAATTTAATTACTTAATCTTTTAAGTTCCTATTTCAATTGGGGGTTATCTGCGTTTTACAGAAGGTGAACGGGACCTCCGTCGTTTGTCCGCAGAAGGTGAGAATCCTCATTTTCCTCTGGCGAGCATCCCACCCTCACTCTCAGCTCTGGGTTTTGGGAGGCACCACCTCCACCCTCACCCTGAGGTGGCCACGTGCCCCTGGGAGGATGCATCAGGGCCCTGGATGGGAAGCCGGGAGTCCAGGCCTGCGACCTTGGGAGGATCGCTCACCTGGAGGACACTTGGTTATTCCTAAAATGAAGGACATGAAGTCGTTAATCATCACATTATTTGTTTCCCCTCCTGGTGAATAAAAAGACCAAACAGTGCCTTTCATAGACCTAGAAGATCCTCCACAATCTGAGTCTATATTTCCAGACTTCTCTCATTGAACTCTGTACAGTACTTGGGCCAAGATGCCCTGAAGGAAAGAGAATTTCCTTCCTTTAGGCCTTTGTTTGGTCTCAGTAACCTTGGGAACTTTCAACACCCACTTCCATTCTTCTCTCTACCCAGTGAAGCACAAGCAGTCCAGTTTGTAGGCACCTCTTCCAGGAAGCCTTCCGTGGGCCTCCGAGCCCTGCACAACCCCCTCCTGGCTCTTGGTGGTCACATGCTGTGCACGCTTCCTCCCACTCCTCCAGTTCGTGCTTGGTGGGAAGCTGTGACTATTACCTACTCATCTTGTCGCTGCCCTTAGGCTTTTGGATGTAGATTTGAATAAATAAATTTAAATAGATGCTGGTTAGATTGTTCCGCATCTCAGAGGAGTTGGAAGGATAATAAAAAAAGAAGCCCTTTGGTCATTTACAAAGAAGTTGGAAGAAGATTGCCATATATACTTGATTTATTAAGTGCCAAATGAGGTGATACATCAATAAGAAAACATGGCCAGATGGTAGCTTAATAGGAAATACTTATTGCTTACACAGCAGGAGGAACTGTCATCTTACAGAACGCAGCCTCGCGGCAGGACGGTCACTTCCGGGCCTCAGCAACGCACACCAGGACCAGGCTCTCCCCACCTTTGCACCACTACCCCGCAGGTGCCTCGTTCTTTCTGGCGGTATCCCCTCCCCCCATGCCGAGACAGCTGTCATCGTTCCTGGCATCAGATGCAGACAATAATATTCAGAGTAGAAGAGGAAGTCCCCTTCCTGAGTTCCTTCTTATGGGGAAGAACATTCTCCCAGAAGCCCCCAGCAGACCTCTCTATGTCTCATGGGCTAGAATCGATCACCTGCCCATGCCTGTTTATTTTTATTATTATTTTTTAGACAGACTTTATTGTCTAGAGCAGTTTTCGGTTCACTGTAAAACTGAGGGGAAGGTACAGAGATTTCCCACAGACGCCCTGCCCTCCCCCCATGCACAGCCTACCCCATTATCCAGACCCCGACCAGTTGGGGAATTTGTCACAAACCAGGAAGCTCCATGGACACCTCATTACCACCCAGAGTCCACAGTTTACATCAGGGTTCACTCTTGGTGTTGGACAGTCTGTGGGTTTGGGCAAACGTAAGGACATGTATCTGCCATGGCAGGATCATACAGAGTAATTCACTGCCCTCAAAAAATTTGTGTTCCCTCAACTCATCCCTTTAGTTTAGTTTAGTTTTGTTTTTTTTTTTTAAATTTCTAACCTATTCAAAAGTAGAGAGAATAGAAAATTTAACATGCATGGCCTTGTTTTCCAGGTTCAACAATTGTCAAGATTCTGCCACGCTGAATAAAGCCATCTCTTTTCTTTCTTCTTCTCTTCAATGAAGTATTTGAAAGCAAACCAGACATTATGTCATTTCACCCCCTACATAATTCAGTATTTATTCACTGTGATGCAAAAACTTAGGAACATTTTCTTATATAACCACAATGCCATTTCCACCGCTAACAAAATTAATGCTGATCTCTGGGTATTATCTAAAAATGAGTCCATATTCAAATGTCCCCAGTTGTCTCAAAAATGTCTTTTTCCAGTTTGTTGGGTGAATTGGGATTCTAATGAGACTTGTCCATTATATTAGGTTATAAGATCTCTTAGTTCTCTTTTAATCTAGAGAGACTCTCCCCTCATTTAGAACAAAGTAAAACAAAACATTGACTTGAAGAAACTGGTGGACTGACCTGTAGAATGCTCTATATTCTGGAATTATCTATCTCTTTCCTTGTTATGTCATTTAGCTTCTTCCTCTTGCCTTCATATTTCCTGTAAATGGAAATTAGCTCTACAAACTTAATTAAATTCAGTTCAAGTTTTTGGTAGTGCGTCACAGGTGATGGTCTTTCCATACTGTGTCATGTGAAAAGCATAGATTGTCTTGTCCTGATTTTGCTAAAGTTAAGCCGGATCACCGGACTCAGGAAGTGGCAGCCTGATTCCTCTGTGGTCACGTCAAACTCAGGGTCAGTCACCATAAAATTCATTCTCCAAATCAGGCCATTTTTTCAAGAATAAAAGGGAGGGTTAAAAATAATTGAAACTGTAAATTTTTAAACACTTATGCATAGACTGGAAATTTAATTTTATATTTGTGTACCTACAAAATAATTTTATTCAAATCGATCTGTGCATTCAATGCATTCCCAATCATAATCTCAGCAGCCTTTTTTTTTTTTGTAGAAATTGACAAGCCAAATCTAAAATTCATATGAAAATGCAAAGGACCTAGAACAGTCAAAACGACTTGAAAAAGAAGAACAGTTAGAGGATTTACACTGTCCGACCTCAAGTTTTATTATAAAGCTACAGTAATCAAGGCATCAAGATGGACATCAAGATGGTATTGGCTTCAAGATGGACAACAGAGCAATGGAATCCAGAAATAGAGCAACATTTGTATAGTTCTACTTCAAAACCATATCTTGAATTGCATACAAATTTAACTCAAGATGGTGCATACATCTAAATATAAAACCAAAAGCTGTTAAAAAGACATATGAGGAAATCTTAGGGACTTTGGGTTAGGCAGAGATTTTTTTTTGGTGCAACATCAAAAGCATAGCCTGTACAAGAAAAAATGGACAGATTGGACTTCATCAAAATTAAGATCTTCTGGTCTTTGGAAGACACAGTTAATGGAATGAAAAGAAGCCACAGGCTGGAGAAAATACTAGCAAGTCACATATCTGATAAAGGACTTGTAACCAGTCTATACAAATAACTATCAAAACTTGATAATAAGAAAACAAAGAGCCCAATTTTTTTTTTTAAAAGAGCAAATCTTTTGAAAAATTACTCCATCAAGGAAGATATGCGAATGACAAATAAGTGCACTGAAAGATGTTGGAGAGCATCAGTGATTAAGGAAATGCAAATTAAGAGTACAATGGACTATCAGTACACACAGATCAGAATAACTACAATTAAAGAGACCACCACACTGAGTATTGGCAAGGATGTGTCAACTTCATGATGGCTGCTAGGAGTGTAAAACGGTACAACCACTTTGGAAAACCGTTTAACAGTTTCTTAAAAAGTTAAACATACACCTACCGGATGACTCAGTCATTCCAGCCCTAGGTATTTATCGAGAGAAATGACATCACATGTCCACGGGAAGACTTTTGCACAAATGTTCATGGCAGCTTTACTTGCAAAGCCAAACAAGGAAACAACCCAAGTGTCCATCAATAGATGAGATGGATAAACCAATTGTGGTCTCTCCATTCAATGAAAGGATGGATGCGTTCACTCTCTTGATTGAGGTGATGGTTTCACTGGTGGGAACACATGTCAAAACGTATCACATTGTATGCATTAAATATGTACAGTTTGTTACATGGCAGTTATACCTCAAGAAAGCTGTTTTAAAAGTTTAAAAATGGGGACGTCCCTGGTGGTGCAGTGGTTGAGAATCTGTCTGCCAATGTGGGGGACACGGGTTGGAGCCCTGTTCCAGGAAGATCCCACATGCCGCGGAGCAGCTAAGCCCGTGCGCCGCAGCTACTGAGCCCGTGCGCCACAACTACTGAGCCTGTGTGCCACAATTACTGAAGCCCACACACCTAGAGCCCATGCTCCACAACAAAGAGAAGCCACTGCAATGAGAAGACTGTGCGCCGCAACGAAGAGTAGCCCCTGCTCGACACAACTAGAGAAAGCCCACGTGCAGCAATGAAGACCCAATGCAGCCAAAAATAAATAAATAAATAAATAAATTTATGAAAAAAAGTTTAAAAATGTATTCAAGATTGATGGTCATTAGGGGCAGGGGCAGGGAAAGGACACAGGGAAACTTTAGAGGTTCTGTGTTTTGGTTTCCATTCCGAGAATCTTTCTTTCATAAATATTTTTATAAGGCAAAATATATCAACAGGCTTGTGTGTGTGTGTGTGTGTGTGTGTGTGTATGATTCTTTTGAATGTTTTGTCAAAGTTATATGATGAAAATCATAGGCTTTCTCTGTTTTATTCCATTCCTATCTATATCAATATCTATCTATCTATCTACCTATCCATCTATCCATCCACCTATGTATCTATCTATCTATGTATCTACCTGTCTACCTATGTATCCATCTGTCTGTCTATCTATCTATCTATCTATCTATCTATCTATCTATCTATCTATCATCTATCTATCTATATCTATCTACATCTCCAACTAAAATATGAACTTCATCAAAAATCTGCCCCATAAATGGAGATATTCCAAGGAGCCATTTTGGAATTCCAAAGTCCTTCTCATATACCATTTGGGCAGGCATCATCAATTTGTTCAGTTCCTCTCTTTCATCTGAAGCAATACATTTAAATAGTCTTTCTCTTTTTGATTTTGTTTTCAAAAATTGCGATAATTCGCCAAAAGCTTCAAAAGAAGTTTTTGGGAATCCATTTGTTGAATAGTTTGATTAAAGATTTTGAACAAAATGCAACCAAAATCCAGAGGACACACACACAAATCTAGTACCACTGTAAGTCATTTAGATTGGTTTGCAAATGACTTTTTCAAAGGCTATGCATTTCTAAAATCTGATCAGATGCGGATATCAAAGGGAGAAAGTTCATACTGCCCTGATTAAGGACTTCTTGTTTGTAATCTATATTAGATTTATCACAGAAGTTTTGTAGTTCAGTTACTCTAAATCTGTAAATATAAAAATGTTTATACGTTTTGCTATCTACAGCTTTATTTCAATTACAGGTATATTGCAGCTTAAATTCATGTATGAATTGTGTTTACTACAAAAATTCCAACCATATTTCTGCTTCATACTTTCTTTTTAAAAATTATTAACTAATTAATTTATTGAGGTGTAACTGACATACAAAAGTCTATTTAACATCTTTCACCATACAATATTACAGAATTTTTTTTCTTGTGATGAGAAGTTTTAAGATCTACTCTCCTAGCAACTTCGAAATATGCACTACAGTATTATTGACTAATGTCTCCATGCTGTACATTGTATGCCCATGACTTATTTATTTTATAACTGCAAGTTTGTACCTTTTGATGCCTGTAACTCATTTTGCCCACCCTCCACGCACTTCTGGCAACCAACAATATGTTCTCTGTATTTATGAGTTTGGTTTTTGTTTTTGGTTTTTTAGATTCCATACATAAGTGAGATCATAGATAATTGTCTTTCTGTCTGACTTATTTCATTTAGCATAATACCCTCAAGGTCCATCCATGTTCTCGCAAATGGCAAGATTTCATTCTTCTTTATGGCTGAATAATATTTCATTGCCTATCTATCTATCTATCTATCTATCTATCTATCTATCTATCTACCTATCTATCTCACATTTTCCTTATCCATTCATCCATCAATGGACATTTAAGTTGTTTCCATATCTTGGCTATTGTAAACAATGCTGCAGTAAACATGGAGGGACCATATATATTTTTGAGTTTGTGCTTTGTTTTCTTTGGATAAATACCCAGAGGTGGGATTGCTGGATCGTATGGTAGTTCTATTTTTGATTTTTTGAGGAACCTCCGTACTGTTTTCCACAGTGGCTGCACCAATTTACATTCCCATCAACGATGTACAAAAGTTCCCCTTTCTCCACATCCTCCTCAGCACTTACTTCTTGTCTTTTTGATAAGAGCCAAGCTCCATACTTGCTTAATTTAATAATAGCACATTTTTACCATGACACCCTGTGACATCAGCGTTTGTGTTTGTATTATAACAAAAACAAATAATGATATCATTAATATTGACTATTTCACTGAATTTACATTTATATCTTGCATTTTCAAAAACATCAGTGACACATCTTCAACAGAATAAATATTCAAAGCTTTACATTTATTCAAGGATTTGAATAAAAATTAAGCAATTATTTAAATTAACTTAATGGGCTTTTCTATTTGAAGCATCTGATAACACAAGTATTAAACTGGTGTCATTTAACTGTTTGTAAAATTCTTCTGCTCCTGGAGCCAACACAGTAACAGCTATCACTTCATCTTGTAAATTAACCAGCAAACTTGAAAATGAGCATAGTTAATTAGAATTGCCATTTGATCTAAATGAGGTCATATCTCACAGAGTGACCACCAAACTCAGCTGCCTGGGCTCAGTCTTTGTCTTTTGCCAGTCTCAAAATAATTTCGAACTTTGAAGTAAATGCTGATTTATTTAGCAGTTCTATGTCTTCTGTTTTTCACGTGATCAGTGATGTCACTGGACGTGGAGTTGGTCATTCCTCCAGGAGCTCACAGTGGCCGTGGTATGTGAGATTCCACAGTCAGGGTGTCACCCCCTCACTCGGATGGCAGGAGAGGTGAATTCACTTACCTGAGGTCACACCTGGCTGGTCACCTGACTGGTGAATCCAGTCTCCTGACTCCACACATTCAGTGTGTGCCCCGTGGGGAGGGCAGTGGCGGTGGGGTGATGGCCACAGGCTCACACTTGGGTGGGGGCCAGGCTGGGCTCAGAGGACACAACCACAAAGGCCACATCTCCCCCTTGGAAAGGAAGGAAATACACCAGAAACGGGTGTCCCACTTTTGTTCTGAAAATGTGTCACTGACGGTCAGCGGCAGTAGGAGACCCAGATGTCACTGTTGCTAGAGAGGGTTCTCTTGAAGGGGCTGCTGACACTCTGGCCAGTGTCACCTCTAGTCTTGGTCAGGGATCCATCCAGGTGGAGGCTGGCTCTCGACCTCCCCGTGGTAAACACCCTGCGGCTGCTAGAGACTCCCAGATGGACCAGGAGAACAGGTGGGACCAACACTAATGCCATGGGCTGGCCCAGGACCCCCAGAGCAGTCTCAGAAATGGGGTCCACCTGCTGTCACAGCGTCGTGTCCTTGGGCATCCTGGGGCCTGCCACCAGCACCCTCCCCCACCAAAATGGTCCTGGCCATCTTCAGAAACCTCTGTGGACAAAGTACAGGGGGCAGACCCCAAAGTCCAATCTCTGTTCTTTGGTTGTGACCACTTCCTGCCCTGGGCAAGTCTTTTAACCTGCCTGTGCCTCAGTTTCCTTAGCGCTAATGGCCAATTAACCCCTCCCTGACCCTCTCCAGACCTCATAGGGATTTGGCATGAGAACTAAGGTAACATCTTCAGAGTGTCTGGTGTTTCAGGCTGATTAATGCTCTATGAATCCAAGCTGTCATTACAATAAAACATGGGCCTCCACAGCAGGGGCCAGTTAGAAGATCATGGGATTTTTGAGGAGGGGCCCTCCCAATGGACAGAAGGTGGGTCTGTACCTTGGAGAGATGTTGGCCGCCATCTGTGGCACTGGCTTCTGTCTCACCTGGGGTTGGCTGACTGGTGTGATTTTAAGGCTGGATGTGGATTCTATTTTGGCCCTGCTGTCTGCTGGGTACCCAGCCATCCCTCTGCTCTCAGTTCCAGGCCTGGATGCCCCATGAGGCTAGGCCTGCCTTTCTGCTGCCTCCCCCAGTTTGGGGTTGATTGATTGAACGTTCCTGGAACAGGACCTCCCCCAACCCCATGTCCTTCACCTGCCTCTTGTCTGTGGACAAATTTTATCCTCCTAGGCCTTCCCCAAGTTCCAAAGAGTAACTTTAATCAGAGAAGTGAGAAAATGCAGAAAGGAAAACAGTCAGGCAAGACAAAATAATAATAGTTTAGCCATCAAACAAAGTCAAGGACTTAAGTTCCTCCTCAAGGGCTATAGATGATATTCTGAGTCACGTCCTTTGAGCTGTTTTGCAGACGCAGAAACCCCCATCAAGTGGAAGAAGTTCACTGTGTGCTGCCCACCAGCACGGAGACCCCAGACCAGTTGGAACCAGAAGGTTGATGATGCTCACTCCCGATTACCTCACCACCAACCAATCAGAAGAATGTCCATGAGGTGATCACACAGCCCACGTCCCCCCTCCCTCAGCCTGTCTTTAAAAACCTTTCCCTGAAAGCCATCAGGGAGTTCGGGCCTTTTGAGCACTAGCTGCCTGGACTCCTTGCTTGGTGCTCTGCAATAAACACCTTCCTTCACCACAACCCCGTGTCAGTAGATGGCTTTACTGTGCACGGGCGAGCGGACCAAAGTTTGGTTCAGAAACAATTTGATATCTTCCCAACCCCACGGCAAAGACGGTCTTAGGAGGAGGTGGAGAAAATGTCCCATCAGTTCAGTCAGGCAGAGCTCCACTCTGCATCCTGCAGGACAGCTGTCACTGACCTGTGGTCCAGGGCTCCATGAAGCGGGTGGCACCACATCCTTCCTACCAATACATTTCTTTCTTTTTTTTTCCCACAGCAATATCTTTTTGGATCCATCTCCTAGGTTAATGAAAACAAAACCAAAAACAAACAAATGGGACCCAACTAAACTCGAAAGCCTTTGCATAGCAAAGGAAATCACAAACAAAACAAAAAGATAACTCACAGAATGCGAGAAAACACCCACAAACAACGCAACCAACAAGGGACCAGTCTCCAAAACATAAAAACAGCTCACGCAGCTCAATACCAAAACAAACAAACAAACAACCTAATCAAAAAATGCACAGAAGATCTAAATAGACATCTCTCCAAAGAAGACACACAGACGGCCAAAAGACACATGAAAAGGTGCTAAATATCACCAACCACTAAAGAAATGCAAATCAAAACTATAGTGAGGTGCCACCTCACACCGGTCAGAATGGCCACCATCAAATAATCCACAAGCAACAAATGCTGGAGAGGGTGCGGAGAAAAAGGAACCCTCCCACACTGCCAGTGGGAATGCAAACTGGTACAGCCACTCTGGAGAACAACATGGAGGCTCCCAAAAAAACAAAAATAGAGTTACCACATGACGGTGGGTTAGTAGGGGCTGGAATGGGGTTGGAGTGGCCTTGGAAACTGCTGGGATCTAGGTCTGCAAGAATGAGTCTGAACCCTGGATCTGTGACAAAGTCAAACACTCACATCATTTTTTTACTCACAAAAGAGCTCCTGAGTGGAGGGAATCTCTCTCAGCACTCATGTAAATGGGTGAAGAAGTGGAATCGAGGAAGAGGTGATGCAGGTAAACTGAAACTGTTGACCCTACCCCCTTCAATGCATTTTTTTTTCTCATTTCTATGCTTCACCCGAGTACTATAATCTCTCACCTGGATACCAGAGTTTTCAAGAAGGTATCTTTGTGTGCGGATCATTGTCAGTTTGGAGTTAGTGTGAGAGAATAAAGGCTAGAACCTCCTATTCCACTATCTTGCTCGTGTCACTCTGTATAAGTCTTAAATTGAGCAAAGTCTTTTTACATCCTAAATAAAATAACACGAAATGATTCATTCTAGGTGTTCCTAATGGCATCCAATGATGCAGGTTCCTTGAAAGGCACCATTTTTAAATGAAGATAAAGAAGGTCAAGGAAATAATCTGATTTGCTGAAATGGAAGGAAATGGTAAGGAGTTAATCCAAGTTGGGAATCTGGGTCTGTCTCTGGTAGCTATGATATTTAACCGCAAATGTTCACAACATTGCCAAAAAGCCTTAAATCCAGGCAATGGCATAGATGATGATAATAATCATGGCATAGTCAATATTAAGTAGCAACGTCAGCAGGAATCATAACTGCCAACTCACACACCCTCAGGGTGCAAAGGATTCTGTTCTCACTTTTGTCATACATTAAACCACTGACTCTCACGACAGCCCTGTGAAGTAAATACTATATCATCAAATTACCCATTTACCAATGAGCAAACTGAGGCAGAGAAAGACTTAGCAACTTGCACAGGTCAGTATAGCTCCGAGCCAGCAGAGCTGGGATTTGACACCAGGTGTAATGGCTCCAGAGACAGGGCTCAGAGCACTGCAGTGAGCAGGAAACACCTCACAGCTTTGTCAGGAGCCACCAGCCTTGGAGAGAACAGGCCATGGAGGTGTGAGGAAAAGGTGAATGAGAGGATTTAGCCGTGGGGAACAGGAGAGCAATAGACGGCCATTTTGGTGTTTCATGAAGTAGTAGAAAACATTGTTTCCTACAGTGAGGATCCTATTATGATAAATAAAAGATGAGTGTTAAGTAAAGGCTGATCCACATTTACTGGCTTATCTCATGTGAATCCACTGGTGTTTTGTAAGGTGTGACTTGAGAATGAAAGCTTTCCCACACTTGATGCGCTCATAGAGCTTCTCTCCAGTGTGAATATTCATTTGTCGACTTAGAGTTGTAGCAAAAGGCTTTCCTACAGACTTTGCATTCAAGTGTTTTTTTCTCTAGTGTGGGTCATATGATGAATACAGGATGACTGCTGGTCGAAGGCCTTTCCATATTTATTGCATTCCCGGAGCTTCCCTCCAATGGGAATCCTCATGTGTTGACTCAAATTAAACTTGGAGCAAAAGATTTCCCACATTCTTTGCACATAAAGAGTTTCTCACCAGTGTGGATCCAACAATGTTGGACAAAACCAGAGCGGTAGGTGAAAGACTTTCCACATTTACTGAATTCATAGGGCTTCTCTCCAATGTGAATCCACCGGTGCTCTGTGAGGTGTGACTTGTGAGAAAAAGCTTTCGCACATTCACTGTACTCATAGGGCTTCTCTCCAGTGTGAATCTTCATGTGTTGACTCAAATTAAACCTGTAGCAAAAGGCTTTCCCACAGTCTTTGCATGCAAAGGGGTTTTCTCCAGTGTGGGTCCCTCTGATGCTTAATAAAAGTAGACTGTCGGATGAAGGCTTTTCCACATTTACTGCACTCATAGGACCTCTTTCCAGTGTGAATCCACTGGTGCTTTGTGAGTTGGAACGTATGTTTGAAGGGTTTTCCACATTCTTTGCACTCAGAAGGATTTTCTCCAGTGTGAATCTGCTGGTGCTGCATGAGGTCTGAGGTACAGCTGAAGGTCTTCTTACACTGTATGCAATGCACTCATAGGGTCTCACTTCAGCATGAGTACAGTCATGCGGTGCAAGATCCTGACTCCTGATATTCCTGCATTCACTATATCCATGCTGGTTCTTCCGTGCATGATTCTTGGGGTCCTTAACTAGTCTGTGTGAGTCACTTTCATGGAGAACACCTACTGGAGAGACCTGCTCCTGTAAAACTCTTGAGTGTAAACTGTCATCTATCCCCAACTCATCACATTTAGGGCTCATCTTTCCAGGGTCAGTCTTCTCGTGGGGATCCGTCACAGACTTAAGATTCCTTCCTGCATTTCTGATGGCCCTTCCTTAGTTTTGGTTTCTCCAGTCTTGGAGTCCCTTGAAGCTCCCTGTCTCAGTCACACCTGAAGTGAGGGTCCCTCGGACAAGAGCAGCTGAGAAGTATCTGATTCTCTAGTCTCTGACTTTTCTCTGGCTCCTGGACAGGCACTTTGGGAGAGGCTCCTCTTCACCACCCACAGCTCCTGCCTGTGCTTCAGTGGGTGGATCAGATCTGGTTTGGGAACCGGATATCCCAGAGAGGTCAGGAGCCCGCAAGTCTCCAGCATCACCTCCCAGTACAGGCTCCTCTGGGCAGCATCCAGCTGTCCCCATTCATCCTAGGTAAAGGTCACTGCCACATCCTCGAAGGTCACAGATGCCATGTGCCTGCACCATGGCCTCGAATTCCCTGTGCAGACTCCCGAGGGTCAGCACAGGTGGGGTTCCACTCCCTTCTCCTGCCATGCCCCTCCCCCCATGGCTGCCCTCACCCAGCAGATGGCAGCTGCCTCTGGCTGCCTCACCTCTTGTTGGTGGCGGGGAGTCACCTGCCTTACGCTCTGACAGTCAGTCGACAAAAGCCAGCTGTGCACACTGGGCGCTGGCTATTACTGAGGGTTCTGAAAGCGTTAAGATGTCGCCCGTGTTCCCCGAATTCGCCATCTAATGGAGGAGAATAGAGGGCATGTGGGTACTGAGAGCTCAGGAGGGAGAGGGTGTGTTTCTGTGTATCCTTCACCACCTTCCAGCACCCGGTGTATGCCTGGCACACAGTAGGCGCTTAATAAATATCACAGGATGAATGAAACAGTTCTAGGGAAGAACACGGTGAGAATGGATGTCCCGAGGGCAGGCGTCCTGCCCGACTCCTGTGCAGGCCCTCCGTGCCCAGCACCACGTTCTTCCTACCCAGAGGCTTTAACAGACGTTTGCTGAGGCTGACAGGGCCTCTCCCCATGGACTGCAGGCCTGGGAGGCTTCCTGGAGGAGGTGGGGGATGTTTGCCCTTGAAGAATGTGTAGCGTTCTGCTGGGGAGTGTTATGGGCTGAATTGTGTCACTGCCTTCCGTCCCAAATTCATGTGTTGAAGTCCTAACCCTCAGTACCTCATAAGTGACTGTTACTTGGAGATGCAGTTTTTAAAGACGTAGTTAAGTTAAAGATCGTTAAAGTGGACTCTTACCCCGTGTGACTGGTGTCCTTATAGGATGAGGAGATTGAGACACAGGCACTCAAAGAGGGACGACCATGTGAGGACACAGAGAGGAGACAGCGGTGCATAAGCCCAGGAGAGACCTCAGGAGGAGACACTCCTGCCGACACCTTGATCTCTGACTCCCAACATCCAGAACGTGAGAAAACAGATGTCTGTGGCCTAAGCCGCCCCGTCTGTGGCACTCTGTTACAAGGAGAAGCTGCATCATGGAGGGGCACTTGGGCCCTTGTCCGAGGACCCGCCTGGACATCCAGGGGTCACGGTCAGCAGTGCTGCAGGTCGTGAGGGGGGGGGCAGGGCTGGGGAGCCACACTCCTCCAGAAATCTAGGGAGACTTGCTTTTCCTTCACTGAAGCTCCATCTTCCTTTGATTTGAGAAGCGCCCAAGAATGACCGGAAACAGGGCAGCGCAGGGCCTCGTCGGAGCAGGGGGCGGGGTGTGGCGGGGCCACCGAGCTCTCCACGCCCGTGTGGTTTCATGGCACCCGGGTTGGGGAGCGCCTGTCCCATAAGAAACGGCCGCAAGGAGGAGCTCCGAGCCTCCATCCCGGCAGCCCAGGCAGCCCCCCCAGCTCGCCCCTCCCTTCACAGACACCCTGAAGACCCCGATGCTCTCCCTGTGTGGCGGAGGGCTTGGGGGTGCTCCGGTAGGGGCGTGGGGTGCTTTAGGCAGCACTGATCAGGGCTGGTGGGGAGTGCAGTGAAATGGGACAGGCTCTGGGGGTCTTCAAGCCGGTACTGAGTGGGCCGGCCAGCTGGCCACGGGAGGGAGCATCGGGGGCAGGCCAGCCCCACCTTGCCTGGCCACTGTCCTTTGAAAGAGAACCTGATGTCTTTGAAGGCCCCTCGCCCCTTGCCCCATGGAGAATGCGTTCTTCTGAAGCCAGGTGGTGACGCCCCAAGACGGAGCCGGCGTCTGGTACCCTTGGCATCGTGGTCAGAGCTGGAGCTGTGAACGCCGGGCGCCATGGCTGACGGTGTTCACTCCTGCTGGGCTGAGCCACTCGGTTCAACAGGGATCTGACTCCCGGGGACAAGAACGGGACTAAGAATCAAGGGCTCTGCGTTAGTGTCTAAATCATTCCAACAAGTTCCTCTTTCGTGCTGGGTCTTGGGTTCCTGTTGGCACCATGGGGAAGGTACTAGATGTCTCAGAAGTCAGTGCCCCCCACCCCTGTCTAGAATTCCAGCCCGTTCCTATTTTGGTTGGTTCTGTGCCCCCCTGTACCCCGACACTCAGGCTTCAGGATAATCTCCGTGTGTTTCATGTCCCTGACCTTCACTAAGGCCTGCTGACCCCGCCTCTCTACAGACACTCTTAGAAAAAAAAAATCTGGAGGAAAAATTCACATCTTATCTCTGCTAACTTCTGAATGAACTTAGCATTTCCTGCCTTTTGAATGACAGCAGCCCCCACCGGGGTGTCCGCAGTGCTGGGGCCGCGTCTCCTGCAGCGGTCACAGACCGTCCACATCACGTCACCATTGCCTCTTTTCTCTCCAAGCACCGTCTACATCACCAGTTTGGAATGATTGTGGTTATTAGATCCAGCGCTGGTCCTACAAGCAAACGTGCTCCCAAAGCAGAAGATTCTACTGTATCTAACTTTGATCTTTCACATTCTGATAGCTGTCTTTGAACATCCTTGGTTTCCTTTGTTATCTTAACTCCTGTGTTATCTCAACACATTAACCTGACAAATATTCATGGCATGAAGAGGTCAGGAACCCCTGCTTCATATCAATGCCATCTCCACGCCCCCGCCATGGCCTCTTCTTCCGGGGGGCCCCCCTCTTCCCTCCCGGCTGGCTTGTCCCAGTCCTCCAGGCTGTGACCCACTCATCTACCTTTGCACAGAGCACTGCTCTTTGCAAAAAAATCCCACGCCTCGGCGACTTCCCTGGTGGCGCAGCGGTTAAGAATCCACCTGCCAATGCAGGGGACACGGGTTCGATCCCTGGTCCGGGAAGATCCCGCATGACGCGGAGCAATGAAGCCCTCGTGCCACAACTACTGAAGCCCGCGTGTCTAGAGCCCGTGCTCCGGAACAAGAGAAGCCACCGCAATGAGAAGCCCGCGCACCACAATGAAGAGTAGTCCCTGCTCGCCACAACTAGAGAAAGCCTGCGCACAGCAACGAAGACCCAACGCAGCCAAAAATAAGAAAATCCAACCCCTCAACCTGGCACTCAAGGCCCTGTGAGCTGCCCACCCACCCTACACCCACCATCACCTGATCTGATTTATCTGGCACCTGTCCCCAGGAAATCATATTACATGCAGAAGGTACCCAGTGAATGCTTAGCCGTAAGTAGTCAAAACCAGGATGGGATTGGCTGTGCCTGGGAGGGCCTGGGAGGCCAGGTCCTACTCTTCCCCCACCGGGATCCTTTCTGGACCCTCCTTTCCCTTCTAGAACGGGAGGCGCAGCCCTGTTTTCTTGGCTCAAGGTGATGGCAGGGGTGAGGTCATCCTTGGAAGTCCCCAAGTAGAGGATGGAGAGCGCCTATTACAACCTTATCAGATCCTTCCCGCTGTGGTGTCGGAAGGAGCCCACGGGCCCGACCCACGCTGGAGCCCACTCCCCATAGCCAGAGGGGGCAGGTGGAGGGGCAGCTAAGAGGGCTTCCCCTCGGACTCCAGGGACAGCCTCAGCAGAGAGGGACGCCCCTCGGGTCCTCTGGGGAAGTGGGCTTCCCGTCCACGGTCTACCCTGTCGGCTCCGTCACTGCTTCCCTAGGTCAGGGGTGACACGGGTGAACACATGTGTCCAACGTGTCCCACCTGGCGAGGCTGAGGAGGGCGGGGAGGGAAACAAAGTTTTGGGGTCTGTAGGTCTCCACTCGCAGCCATGGGACGGCCAGTTCCTTGGCCTTGCTGAACCTCAGTTTCCCCAAATGTAAAATGGGGCCCTGTTTCTTGGGCCACGTGACATGGCAGTGCCCTTGTGACTAGAGGTGCCTGAGCTAGAGAAAGGTGTCAGGTGAAGCCTCCAGCAAGACCTGACAGGTGCATCACAGGGCAGACCCCTGAGTCCTAGAACGAGGCCATTTCAGCTGCAGCGGAGAATGGCTCTTCATCCGAAAGGCAGCACTGGGGTGAAAGCTCCCAGGCCTTAGGAGAAACAGGACATCTGCCCATGGGACACAGCCAGACAACGGAATATCCACCAATGGAATATTAGCCAGCCAGAAAAAGGAATGGTCCTGACCTGAGGTGCAGCATGGATGAACCTTGAGGACATGATGCTCAGTGAGAGAAACAGACACAAAAGGCCACAGACTGTCTGATTCCATTTGTAAGGCGTGTCCAGAAGAGGCAAATCCATACAGACAGAGAGTAAGTAGATAAGTGGGTACTGAGCTGATGAAAATGTTCTAAAATTGACTGTAGTGATGGTTGCACACCTGTGAATATACTAAGCAACACTGAATTGTACACTTTAAATGAGTAAATTGTGTGGTATGTGAATTGAATCTCAATAAAACTGTTTTTTTAAAAATGTTGTGTAATAAAAAATGCAAAACAGTAACCAACCACAACAAAGAAACCTCCACACTGATGTGCTAATAGGTGCTGACATCTCAGGTCAAATACAGACTGGTTCCATCCTTGACCTCCTTCTCTGCTGCCTGTTAGCACCGCCAGGGGGCCAGGACTCCCTGGGGACTGGGAGATGGGCCTAAGAGGCACCCCTTCGAGTCCCTGGGCCCACAGCGGGATCTCCTGCCATGTCTGCCTCTGACCCTTTGTCTCCCTCCCCTCTGGCTGCTCTGAGTCAGGCCCTGGCCCAAGAACTAGAAGAACTGGATTCTAGCCTTGGCTCTGCTGTTGGCTGTGTGATCTTGGGCAAGTTACTCCGCCTCTCTGGTCTGTCTTCTCTTTCTTCACCTGTAAATTACAGGCAGCGCCCTAGGTCTAAGATCATTTGATTTGAGTTTAAGGCTTTAGCCATTCATAAATGTGTGCTTTGTTTAAAGGTCTGATAGGAAATAATGAGAAAGTGTTTAGAAAATTCCATTTCTTTTTGCTTTTCGAATCATTGCTTTATGAACAAATAAGACATTTATCAGGTCCTGTTTCTCAAATTTAAATGACTAAGAGTGACTTTCAATGACTTCGCTGAGGGACTGAGCCACGTACAAGGGCACCAGCCTTCAGGAGCACGTCTTCCCTGGCGCCCTCAAGCAAGGGGCAGTGCTGATGGGGAGAGCCTGCCAGACTCCAGCCAGAGCCCTCTATTCCTGGCTGCAAAGCTGAGAGCACGAACCCAAGGAAAGGAGAGGATAGATTCCAGATGATTGTGAAGGATTTTGAGACCCACATGGAATGATCATGTTTACCCCTTGTTGCATTTCAGAAATGTAGCCGAATCCGAAGACCAGAGAGCCGTTTCTCCTTTGCTTTTTGCAAAGCAGAATGCAGCTCGCTGTCCCTTCCTGGAATTTGGAAAGAAGGATGCAGGGATGAAGTAAGACGCCCTCTAGGTACCCCACACCTGCATTGTTCCCCTGTTACCTTCTTCTGCTTCTCCAAGGCTCCTTCCTTATGACACGCCTCATCCTTGCAGAGGTGATGACAGATTCGAGGTGCAGGGAGCCGGGCGGGAGCGGGGGGGCAGGCAGGACCGGCCACTGACTCGGCAGAGCCCAGAGCGAAATAAAAGCACGATGTTCCTTGTTCAAAAAGTATTAGGAATTTCAAGACATCGACAGCAGAGCTTTAAACCAAGTTTGGGCCCTTCTGAGCTCGGGACCCTGGCGTCCAGGCCCTGGCGGCAGGTCGCAGGAGCTGAGAGTCTTAGGAAGAGAGCAGAGAAGGAACGTGTTGTGTTTTGCTAGTACCCTGGAGATGTGCGTCTGTGCAGCTCAGCAACACGGAGGAAGATGCTGCTCTTCTCCAGACCTCCTGCTCATCCAGCTCACCCCTTCGGGGGGGACCCCGGGCACACAAGCAGGTGTGAGAGCTGCACACAGCCAGATGCACGGAGAGGGCTCAGGACAGACCTCACCGGGAGCTAAAAGGAGCCGGCTCGGGGTACGTGATTAAAAGTCAGTTGAGTAAGTCAGAAAGACCAAGACGAGTACCATATGATAGTACTTATACGACACAATACGCCACAAATGAACTTATCTACGAAAGAGAAACAGACTCACGGACATGGAGAACAGGCTGTGGTTGCCAAGGGGGAGGATGAACGGGGAGTCTGGGATTAGCAGATGTAAACTATTATATATATCAATAGGATGGATAAACAACAAGTTCCTACTGTAGAGCACAGGGAACTATGTTCAATATCCTGTGATAAACCATAATAGGAAAGAATATGAAAAAGAGTATATATATGTATAACTGAATCACGTTGCTGTACAGCAGAAACTGACACAACATTGTAAATCAACTATACTTCAATAAAATACATACATACATACATAAATAGGAACTAGAGTCTAAGCTGCACACACACACACACACACACACACACACACAAATCAATTGATGAGGCTTATATGGAGTTCACAGTCTCTTCTGCTTGGCCTCAGTGTGATAAACACATTTTAGAAAGCAGGGTAAAAAACAGACGTTTTTCTCTAATAGGGCAACACCGATGTACGAGGAGCAGAGATGTGGCTCGAAGTGAAAACCCAGACCCAACAAACCTACAGAAGGAAGCTTCCTTCCCACTTCCCCGGACACCTTCCAGCTGCGTTCACCACCTTGTCCTTCATCCTCACAGTGGTCCTGCACTGAGTTAGTAGGGGAGCTGCATAGCCCACTTCACTCAACTGAGATGGAAGAAGTTGCTCAAGGTCAAGTGGATAGTAAAAATCCAGATTTTCTGAATCCACATCAGATGCTCATTCATCCTGCAAGAGCTAGATGGTGGAAACAGCACATCTCCAAAAAAAAAAAAAAAAAAAATACATACTTTGGGACTTGCCTGGTGGTCCAGTGGTTAAGACTGCATGCTTCCCATGCAGGGGGTGCAGGTTCAATCCCTGGTCGGGGAACTAAGATTCCACAAGCCACACGGTGTGGCCAAAAAAAAAAAGAAAGAAAGAAAGAGCACATTTCCTGTACGTTCTATCATCGGGAGCCTTAAAATGCTTACTCCACGCATGGGTGGTGTGAGGTCCCCTTCTCCAGCTGAGCTGAGCAGAGCCGTCCTCTGGCTGCGCTGGTTCCTAATAGACTCGATCAAGGCCGTCTCCGCTAGAACCAGGAGAAATGAGGGGTGAATCTGGATTCAAACTGTTTATGTTTTCTTATTTTTATCTTTTATTGAAGTATGGATGATTTACAATGTTGTATTAGTTTCAGGTGTACAGCACAGCGGTTCAGTCATACATATATATATATATCTATTCTTCTCCAGATTCTTTTCCCATATATGTTATTTCAAAATATTGAATGCAATACAATCCTTGTTGGTTATTTTTTTTAATGATTTACTGCTGACTTTTTTTTTTGGTTGCTGTTGTTGCTTAAAATTTAGCTTTTAAAAGCTGCAAGTATATATTTATGCCAAATTGGAATCATGCAATATAAAAAGTTACGTAATTTTTTTCACAGACTACAAACAGTTCCCCTCATTAAATCTTCTGCCTCACTTTTAATGTCTGCAAAGGGTTCTGTTATGAGGATTTACCGTAATTTATTTAATCAGTGTCCACTCGGTGGTGGTTTTCAATTGTTTACAATTTTTTTTTATCGTAAAATCGTTTTAACAATACCTGAATGAGGTCTTTTCACTTGGGACTTTTGAAAAACAAGGAAATTTTGGGAGAGAAGCCAATATTTTGGCTGAACTAAACTAGATATAGGATTACATAAAAACAAAGGGTCTCATATGTGAGTAATTCTGGTACCTGCGATACAGGTTTGGTCTTGTGGCCTGATGGCTCCCTTCCACCTGTACCTGGGAAGTACTCTGGTTACAGGAGATGCAGAGGTGCCCTGGAGCTGGGGGTCGTTCTCCTTGGTGCTGGGGTTTTCGTTCTGATTCCCTCTGCTTTCTCCTTGTGCTCAGTTGTTTATTTGTTGTCTTAAATAATGAACATACATCTTCCGCCCCCCACGTTGGCACTGCTGTTTCCCATCTTTTGGCCTGGAACATCCATGGACACGTCACCCTACATCGAAATCCTTTTACCTTGGATTTTCACCAATTGATCTTGTTGACAGTGTGACTTTAGTGTCGTAAATGTGGAGCCAGACAAAGCTATGAGAATGTGCCGGATCCAGGGGAGGCCATGTTAATACCCACATGCATTGTGGTCCTGAAAACTAGATGGGAAAATTAGAAGGAAAGCCAATTAGTTGAGCTTGATCCAGTGTTGATGTTTGGTTCTGGCATCCCCAGCATTTGGCCTCCGTCTTGTGGTCCAAGATGGCAGCTCCAGCTCCGGCCAGAAGGAAGAGGAAAGGAAAGGAGGCTGAGTCCACCTCCCCAAACGGTGTGGACACTGCCCATTCCACGTCCACTTACATCCCATGGCCAGACCTTGGTCACAGTGAGTGGAGGTGGGGGGAATGCATCTTTATTCCTCATGGCGGGACGTAGAGCCAGAAAGTAGAGGGTGATGATGACCGAGGAAGGGAAGAGGAGACAGTGAGGGAACCGCCACCGGCAGGGGGTGGCTCCAGGGGGGACAGAAGTGGGGCTGAGGAGAATGCAGGGGCCTGGGTCCAAGGCTGCCTGGCCCAAGGCACCGGGTGCCACTGTGACCCCAAAAGGCTCAACATGGTCGCCTGTGTATTAGGGAAAAGTCAGATCTGGAGTCCAAGTTGAAAGTCAGGTTAATAAGCAACTTCGTCCCCTTGGAGGAGCACCCCAGTCTGCCTAGGAAGGTAGAATTATTTTCTTACTTGGCAAGAGTCTTTCAATACCAGGAAGGCCTAGAATTAAATATGCAAATGATGGAGGAATCAACCACAAATATTAGTATTGGAGGATTAAGTTTAGAACAAAAATACTAGGCGTGTTTGGTATTTAACGCGAAATACTAAGAGAATTTGGCAACAATGACTGTCAGATTAGCCTTGCCATTCGGGTTTAAGTTGTGTCATGGAGTAATTGATTTAAGTGTGACTTAAGTGGAAAAGTGTAAGAGCATTTTGCTAAACTTGTACAAGATTTTGGGACAGTCAAGGACACTTGATATTCACCCCATTCAAACTCTCTTTGTTAGATTTAGTGCAATGAGTTTCGTGCTCGGGGAACTTTTGCTTCTTGGAGACATTGGAAGTAATTTTAAAAGAAAATAATAAATTTACAAATGCAGTTTAAAATGTTTAAGGAAATTAGACTTATTAGGTTTGTGAATGTGACTGATTACATTAGGGAGTTTAACAGTTCAAATTGAGCTGTTCAAATATTAATCGAATTAAGCTCCCTGAAAGTGATATTAGAATTTCCTGGATTTACAAATAAAATTTAATATACAGGTTGAACTACAAAACCTAAGGAAAACCAGATATTAAATGTGAATCAATATTAATCTAAAATCATATTGATTTGATACTAATTTAAAATTAAAAACAAACAGTGGTCTTTTTTTTTTTTTGGTCACAAAAACTGCTTTCAAAGACACCCAAAATCGGGACTTCTCTGGTGGCACAGTGGTTAAGACTCCACACTCCCAATGCAGGGGGCCTAGATCCCACATGCATGCCACAACTAAGAGTTTGCATGTCACAGCTAAGGAGCCCGCCTGCTGCAACTAAGAAGCCCATGTGCCGCAGCTAAGGAGCCTGCCTGCTGCAACTAAGACCCAGCGCAACCAAAAAAAAAAAAAAAAAGGACACCCAAAATCTCACTGACAGTTCTCCTCCCCCATCTGCGCTCAGACCTTAGCCCACAGACCAGGACTCCAAGGACCACCCTAATCACACCCTTTCCACTGCGTCTCGGCCAGCCCTACCATCCCCAGGGTCTCACCTCTCATCCGAGGGAATTCCATGGGCAGTGGATAGTTGCCCTGTGGTTTTGAGTGGGAAATACAGCTTCCTGGTTGAATTCCTCTAAGGTTCTTCTCTGAGAAAATAGACCCTTTTCCTCTGAATCTGGCTGGTTCAGACACTCCCATCCTGACCTGAAAGTCGGGCCACTTGGAGAAGCATCAGTAGCCCCTTTACTCTGCCCCCAGGAGATCCCAGGCTGAGAGGCATGGATGAGCTTCTGAGAGAATTTAAACCCCTGGAGCTCAGAGAAGGGACCACTTCTCTGACAACGCCTTCTGCCACCCCCAAGGAATTAGCTGTTGGAAGGTCTTTTCTAGGGGTAAAGATGGTGAAGTTACTAAAACTCAGGAAAGTTTACCGCTGAGTGACTAACTTGGGTGTTTTTTACTGGAGCTATTTTATCTCTTATCACTTTTGCTTTTTAGAACTTGGGAACTGTCTCCATCTGTACGAAAAGAAAAGACAGCGATAAACACAATCTCAAATGAATATTTATGCTGCCTTGCTTGTCACCCTGTGACCAACAGATATGCCAGTCAGCCTTCAGAAGGGGGTGGGGCAGGAAACAGGAATATTGTGTTCCCTCGATGCTGAGTGTCCCATTGTCACCACAGGAGGCGGATCAATGGGGTTATTGTTCATCTTGGGGTTTCCAGTAAGACCCAGGCTGCCTCAAAGTCCTGCAATTAAGCTGTGAGAAGCCCCTGGAACTCCCCCTTTGCACTTTTCTCTGGCTCTCCCTGTACCACCTTCTCCCGCAGCCCCCATAGGATGGTTTCCTTCCTTCTGCATCTTCATCACCTCTGCTGAAAAGACAGATCCAGTGGAAGTCTGTGGCTTGCTCTGTTACCCCAAATGTTAGCACCCACCTCAGTGAGGGGATCCCCCAGCGGAGCACCTCCAGCCTGGCTCTGCCCACGAGGAATGTGAAGACCTCACTCCGGTGAGCTGCAGGGGCTCGTCGGGGCTGGGGTCTCTTGCCATCGGTCTGTCTTTTTTTATTTTAACTTTTTATTTTATATTAGAGTATAGTTGATTAAGAACGTTGTGAAATTTTCAGGTGTACGGCAAAGTGATTCAGTTATCCATATACATGTATCTATTCTTTTTCAAACTCTTCCCATTTGGGTGGTTACATAATATTGAGCAGAGTTCCCTGTGCTATGCAGTAGATCCTTGTTGGTATCCGTTTTAAATATAGCAGGATGTACGTGTCAATTCCAAATTCCCTAACTATCCCTCCCCCACTCCACCCTTCCACTGGTAACCGTAAGTTCATTCTCTAAGTCTGTGAGTCCTGTTTCTGTTTTGTAAATAAGTTCATTCGTATCGTTTCTTTTTAGATTCGGCATATAAGCGATATCACAGTCAGTAGGTCTTTAGATGCTCTTTTGGAGCAATGAAAATTGTGCAAAGGAGAGTGGATAGAAACTGCATTTTCAGGCAGGGTATTTGAGGTCTTCCCCCCAGCTCAGGCACGTCCCTGCCCGAGGATCATTCCTTTTGGGTGAGACATTGCTTTCCCCTTGGGACCATATCCTGGGAGGGAGTGAGCTCATGGGAAACTGCTCACCGGAGCCAGGACCTGGGAGCCTCGGTGTCAGACACCTGAGCCTGCATCTGACTTGTCACTCTCTGGCCGTGTGATCTCAGCTAGGCTTAAGCTTCTGAAAACCCGAAATCCAGCCTGGATTTCTCTTCTACGACAAGCGGCAGCCACAGCCAGGACCCCGCGGCCAGTTCTTGTCTCTCGGGTGGAGCACGATCTCAGGAAACCACACGAGGACCATCCAGTGACAAGCTGGAGACCACTAGGGACCCACTGGGGCAGGTTCCTTTTGTTTGGACTATTTTCTAATTCGGGTTTTTTTTTGGACAACTCTGCTAGGTTCATATTAACTTGTAGAAAACTGTGAGTGATGCAAATGATTCTATCTGATCACAACACAGTTGAATTTTGTCCTGTAGAGATGCTAATAGTTTATCAATCAACAGATCACCACCCAATGGGAGAGTATTATCGTGCTCTGGAGCCCCGTGCGATGCGGCAGCATCAGCCCAGCACGCCTTCTGGCACAGACCTCATGCTTTCATTCCTCCTGTTCTTTTGGAACCAGCTTTACGGTCCTGGTTACTGAGATCGATAAGTCATTGACAGATGCTCACCTCTTATGAGTCATACCTTTGACCATTAAGCAGTTCTACTTCCTGGAGGCACCCTTCTCTGCTCTCTTCTGTCCCACCGGCCACGCCTCTTCCATCTCCTTGTGTATCCCTCCTTGTGGCAACTTCCTTCCCCTCCCATTCACCCCATAGAAGATCCATCCAGTCCTAGAACCTGACCGAACTATATGCAGCTCCAAAATTTCTCTCTCTCCAGAATGGACCTCTCCCCAAATTCTCAACCTGTGTATTTGCCCTCATGTCTTGTGAGCAACCCAAATTTACTTACTTACTTACTTACTTATTTATTTTAACATCTTTATTGGAGGATAATTGCTTTACAATGCTGGGTTAGTTTCTGCTGTATAACAAAGTGAATCAGCTATACATACACATATATCCCCATATCTCCTCCCTCTTGCATCTCCCTCCCACCCTCCCTATCCCACCCCTCTAGGTGGTCACAAAGCACCGAGCTGATCTCCCTGTGCTATGCGGCTGCTTCCCACTAGCTATCTGTTTTACATTTGGTAGTGTATATATGTCCATGCCACTCTCTCACTTCGTCCCAGCTTACCCTTCCCCCTCCCCCTGCCCTCGAGTCCATTCTCTACATCTGCGTCTTTATTCCTGTCCTGCCCCTAGGTTCATCAGAGCCATTTTTTTTTAGATTCCATATATATGTGTTAGCATGTGGTATTTTTCTCTTTCTGACTTACTTTGCTCTCCATCCACCTCACTACAAATAACTCAATTTCGTTTCTTTTTATGGCTGAGTAATATTACATTGTATATATGTGCCACATCTTCTTTATCCATTCATCCGATGATGGACACTTAGGTTGCTTCCAGGTCCTGGCTATTGTAAATAGAGCTGCAGTGAACATTGTGGTACATGACTCTTTTTGAATTATGGTTTTCTCAGGGTAAATGCCCAGTAGTGGGATTGCTGGGTCGTATGGTAGCTCTATTTGAGCATCCCAAATGTAATGGGTCCAAACTGAACTCCTGATAACCTACTTCACCCCAAATTTGCTTCTTACCGAACACAGCAGACGGCAATTCCACTCTTCTGGATGTTCCAGCTGAGAGGACGCAGAGGGTAACCAAACACCCAATATGTCAAGGCTGAAAACAATACCATTTTATCGGCTCAGTCACTCCGCGACCGTGGCCCTGGTCTTTTCACCAGCCACTCTTTCTCGGACCCCAGAATCCTGCCTCGGGATCCCCCACTTCACTCACATCCCGCGCTCAGCGAGTGGGGCGATCTTGCTGCCTCCACTTTCAAGCCGGAACCAGAACTCAGCCTGCCTCATCATCTCCAGCACCATCCAGGCCACCACCGCTCTGTCGCCCGTGTCACTGTATTAACCGCCACCTCCAGCCTGGCCTCCTGTGTGCCTTCGCCCTTTTATAAACGTGATTCTCTTACTAGCCCTCTGCTCCAAGCCCCCCAGTGGCCTCCAGCTTGAAACAAAGCCAAAGTCCTTTCAACAAAGCCGTAGACCCATCATTATCAAATGGCACTGAGCATGTGAAATCAAGCGGAGAGCCGGCAAGCATCAGATTCCCGAGGTCACCTCCCCTGCCCCGCCCCCAGAGGTTCTGTTGTGGTAGGTCTGGGCTGGGCCTGGTAACCTGCATTCCTACCAGGTTCCCCAGGGGATACTGCTTCTTCTGGTCCTTGCCCTCCATGGTCCGTTCTCCCGGGTGGTGTCTGTCACACCTGTGGTCCCCCATGAACCACACTGCCTCGCGTGGTCCCCTTCTCTTCAATCTGGCTGGCCCTGTGACCCACTGTAACCAACAGCATGTGGCAGAAGTGGCCGTTTGTGGGTCTAAGCCTTAAGAAGACATGGCAGCCTCCACTTCGGCACTTCTGGGTACCCTGGGCCACCACACGAGAAGGCCAGCTCCTCTGCCTGAGAGCTACATGGAGAGAACTAGAGAGTCCACAGAAGGGAGAGAAAGGGGCCCACGTGGAGAGAGAGGAACCCAGCCACCCAGCACCCCTGTTCCGGCTAGCCCCCCGTGTGACACGCCAGCTAAATGCAGCCACACCAGGACCACTGGCGAGACCAGCTGAAGACCCACCCCACCCCCCACAAGCTGAACCTAGTCCAAATTGCAGACTCTCGAAAATAGAAAACGGTCGCTGTTTTCAGCTGTGAAGTGTCGGTGATTTGTCACCCTCTGCTCCCCTCCCATCTCAGCTCCTGCAGCTGTTCCCTCCAGCCACTCCCCTCCAACAGCACTGGCCTTTTTACTGTGTCTCACACACCATCAGCATGATCCTGCCTCAGGACCTTTGCACCTGCTGGCCTCCAGGCTGGACTCCTCTTCACCCAGTGAGGGGCTTGGGGTGCTCCTCACCTCCATAGGTCTCTGCTCAAATCGCACCTGAATGTCCAATTTAAAATTGTGGCACCCTCCCAGATAATCCCCTCCTTCTCCCGGCTTCCTCTTTCCCAGGGGACTTACCTCCACCTGACACAGGACAGATTTACTGCTTGTTTGTATGTGTCTGTCTCTCCCACAAGAATGTGAGCTCTGTGAGGTGCTGCCTTTCTTGGGGTCTAGAGCAGTGCTTGGCACACTGTAGGCACTGAGCTAGGAAGTATTTTAGGGAGGAAAGAAAGAAGAAGGAAGGAAGGAAGGAAGGAAAGAAGGAAGGAAGGAAGGATGGGGGGAGAGGGAAGGAGGGATGGAGGGAGGGAGGAAGGAAGAGGAGAAGGGGGGGTGGAGGGAGAGAGGAAGGAGGGAAGGAGGGAAGGAAAGCAGGTTCACTTCACAGGTTGTTATAGAAAACATCTGGCAGGTTGCCCAGCAGGTCATAGAAAGACCCATAAAATAAAGTTCCCTATTCCAAAGACTTCCCTCTCTAATAAGTGAGGCAAGTAGTATGAGAACAGAGGCGATGGAGGCAGATGAAGAGCAGGAAGGGCTGGAGGAGGGGGCAGAGCACTGAAGTTGGGCTTGAACCACCCTGGATTTTTCCTGGCGCTGGCCGGGCCCCAGACCCTGGCCCTCATCCTGAAAGGTGGGAGAAGCTGTCTCCCCTGTCTTTTGCAAATCCAAGGCTTCTCCTGCATCACAGCTGGCTTGTGGACCTGGGTTCAGGATTGAAAGCAAGAGGAGGAAAGCCCACAGCCCCAGGAGCAAGGGCCCTCCTAGAGCCCCCGATCCGGCCACATAGGCAAGGTCTGGCGTTGATAGGTTTAGGGAGTTTGGGACAAGCCACTTCACTTCTGATGTCCGGAGCCGCGGTTCTCAAACTCCATGCACGAGGGATCCCTGGGAATTTGTTCACACACGGATGCCTGGGTTCTCCCAGACCCTAATCCAAAAGGGCTGGCCCAGAAATGTGCGTACTTTAAACAAGCCGCCGGGGTTCTGAAGCCGATGGTCCCTGGACCACCCCTTGGGCTCTCAGGGCGTAGTCCAGAACCCACAGTGGGTGGTGGGCGAGGAGCCCCCCGGATCCTCTGCTTCTTCGCTCCTGGCTCGACTTCCCTCGGGAAACTGCCCCCAGCTTCGGATGCTTTCTTCTGGGCGCACATATGGCCGTCTGCGTGATGTCCTCAGCAGAGAAAATCCGGGAATCAGAGAAGGGGAGCGTCATCCCCCTGTGTCTGTCCTCTGACACCCTCACCCCTGCAGAGGAGCGGGTGGAGTGCAGATCAGGGTGATGAGAATGAAGAAAGGCCTGTGGGGGGGGGAGTAGGGCAGGACGAGGGGCTCCTGTGAGAAGCAGGGCACCGTCACGCATGTACCTTCCCAGGTGAGTCTGTGCTCTGCAGCCCGATGGGGAACTAGACGCAGGTCTGAGTTCATCTGCGTGTCCCAGCACCTACCATAGGCCTGCATAGGGTGTGGGGCAGGGGTTCGAAGGATGGATGGGTGGATGGAGGGATGGTTGGTGGGTGGGTAGATGGGTGGATGGATAGATGAATGGATAGGTAGTTGGTTAGGCGGGTGGATGGGTAAATGGGTGGATGGATGGATGGATGGGTGAGTGGGTGGATGGATGGATGGGTGGATGGTTGGTTGTGTGGGTGAGTTAATGGATAGGTGAGTGGAGGCAAGGATGGATGGATGGGTAGGTGGTTAGTTGGATGGGTGGGTGGGTGGATGGATGGATGGACAACCTTTACTTCTCTAGCTTGAGGTTTAGATGCTGCTCCCCAGGGCTTTGCACGTTCTATTTGTCTGGGGTCCCATCATTTTGGAGGCAGAATGCTTGTTGTGGAGAGTCTTAAGCTAGGAGGGAAAGTGTGAGAGTAACTTGCAGGTGAGACAAGAATGAGAAAGGGATTGTGGGGAGTGGAAAGGGGGACACAGTAGTGAGCAGGACAGAGAAAAGAGACTGAGAAGGAAGAAGAAAACTGGGGGAAGTAAACTGAGTCTGGCAGCTTTGAAGGCGACCCAGTTGCAGGCCCAGTTACTGCTAATAACACCTTGTAGCTCCTCGGTGCCGTCCTCCTGGGAGCTCAAAGCCTTTTACCGATACTATGAAACTGCACGACCTTCCATCGAGGGAGATACTGTTACTACCATCATCACTGTTTAATAGGCAAGGAGACCTACAGAAGTGGAGGGTCTTGCCAAGGTCGTGGGCAGCTCAGGAGGGATGGAGCCGGGCACGCAGGAAAATGGTCCCTCTGTTAGCAGCCGCTTCCCAGGCCAGGTGAGTTGTGTGGTCTGCCTGACCCAAGCTCTCGGAGAGCGCCCGACCACGTGCTCCGAAGAATTAGTAAGTTGCTGGGTCTCAGGACACACTGTGAGGTCACAGAGGTTACCAGCCTCCTTTTCAGGCAGAGGACACCCTGAGTCTTCCTAAGTCACTCTGTGTGTCAAGGCTAGAACTGGCACAGGGTGAATCTCAGGACTGGGGGGAGGCCAAGGTTTGTCTTTGGGCAGAATAAAGCACCGCATCAGGCGACGCCGTGGCTCAGCAGATGTGCAGGGCTGGCTCTCTCCTCCTCTCTCAGCCACCTCCACTTGGGGCCGCTAGCCCCTTGCTCCCGGCCGCAGCTCCTCAGCTGCCCCCCTACCCCCTCTGATGGGCGTCACTCCTCCCAGCCTTCTCACACATCCCCTGTGCTTCACTGGCAGGGCTGAGGGGTCTAGAGGTCAGGAGGCGGGTGGGGAGGCATTCCTCAGGCCTGAGTCAAAGAGGTAAACTGTCAAATAAAGCATTACCTCCCCCGCACAAAAAAATTTAAAAAAACATAATACATACATAATCCCCAACACAGCAGCCAAGAATGTACCTGAAAGGGCATGATTTCCTGGCTTCCTTCCTCCAGAAGTACCCTTTGTACCTTTATTGAGATGAGAAAAATGCAGAGCCTTCTCGAGCTGCTGTGGCCTCCGGCGCAGTCCTGTGCAGACTGGCAAGGGGGAGGTTGCTGCTCACGCCTGCCTGGGGCAAGGAGTCCTCCTCCTCCGGACTCCCAGGCTTGGAGCAGGGACGGAGTAGTGCGAGTGGAGGAGTGCTCCCTACCTTGAAGCCAGGGCTGCTGAGAAGTAAGACTAAGAGCCAGAGAACGAAGGTGGTGATGGTGGAGGGGCAACTCACCAGTCGAGCCATGCTGCTTGTGCCCTGTGACTGCAGATGACACACATCAAATATGCTGTCTGCTTCCTCCAGAGACCAAAGTCTTCCTGGCAGCAGGACTCTGGTCTTGAAAAGCTCTGTAGCTTCAGAAGCAAGTATAGCCCCTGGCAGAGTAGCAGGTGCTCAATACTTTTCTATGAGATGAAAGGATGGATGATGGCTGATGGATGGATGGATGATGGCTGATGGATGGATGGATGGATGGATGATGGAAGATGAATGATGAATGGATGAATGGGTGGATGGACAAATGAACAGAATTCTAGGACATAAGGAAGAGATTTGGGATCCTGCCAAAATCTCCATTGTAGCAGGCCATTTAATAGCATACTTAAAAGGGCCAAGCTTAAATATGGGGTGTATAGGGAGAAGACCCCCTGTGCCTTACCCAAGCAGCCCACCCGGGACTCTTGGGCCAACCCTCTGCCTTTAGAAGCGGTGGGGCTTGGACAGACAGGTGGCAGGCAGGGGAGAAGAATGACTGAGAGAGAAAGGGGACGGCGGAGGACTGGGGCAGCGTGGCTTCCCTGCTCCCCTGACACCCAGCTCTGCTCTCCTTGCCTCCCAAATCAGGCCAGCTGGCCCCAGCCAGGTTGGCGGTCCTTGGGAGAGTCTGACCTGGGGCCTGGCTCTGCCCTGTCGTCAGGGGCTTCAGGTGGCCCAGTTACACTTGTCCTTTCACTAGCACCTTTCATTTGGCTGGATCACAGCAGAGGGCTGTGATTACATCCCTATCTTATACAGGGACATAAATCTGGGGCAATTCAGGATGTGCCTTTCAAGCTGTGGCATGACTTTACGAGCTTCCAGTGAAGTTCTCAGAGCTGGGGGCCAGGGAGCACGAATTGCACGTTGCTGCTGGAGTGAGCCCCCCTTCCTTGTTGTTGGTTCTGAGCGGGGGGTGCCTGGGGGAGCAGGAGAAGGCTGGGAGGCGAGAGAGGAACATGGTCACCGCCGTCCAGTGGGCCAGGCTCCCAGGCCATGGCGACTGCAACATCCAGGCTGAGCCAGCACGCTGCACCCTCCTGTTGAGACTCTGATACCCCTGCTGGCCCCATTTCCTTTCCTACCCGCCTGGCCTGAAAGTGTACCTCCTTTTGCAGGCAGAGGGCGCTTTACCTGGGAATAAATGAGCTTAAGCTCCAGGGCCTTCATCTGCACGTTCCCTAAGAATGTGCAGGGCTTCTGGGAGCTATGGAGTGTTGTAGGCAGGGAGCAAGGCCAGAAGACAATCTACAGAGCCACTTCTGGTAAATTACCTAAAGAGATGGCGGAAGGAAGGCATCCGAATGTCCGCAGCTCTTGTAATTTGTTTGCATTCTAAATATGAATTCACATTTATACCTAATTTTGCTTTAATAATTTTGTGCTCTTTTCCTCAACGAGGGCCCCCAAATCGTATAAGCATCGGTCCTATAACACTGGGTGTGAATTAAGGTGGGCCCTAAGTGCCATGCCTGGTGTCCCTGGGAAGAAGTGGGAAACCTGGACACAGGGACACACGCCACGTGAAGATGGAAGGAGAGATTGGAGAGATGGTTCTGTAAGCCAGGGACACCAGGCCTGCTGGCGGCCGCCGGGAGCTGGGGGTGCGGTGAGGGACGGATGCCACTCAGAACCTCCAGAAGGAGCCAAGCCTGGCGACACCTTGATTTCAGAGTTCTGGCTACTGTGAGAGAAGACATGTCTGTTCCTTTAAGCCCCCCCAGTGTGTGGTGCTTTGTTACGGTAGCCCCAGGAATTTAACACCTTATGGGGGGAAGGAAGGATCTATAAAAATGCAATAAAATTCTGGGAAACTGATTCAGGGAAAGTGATCTAGACCGTCCACAATTCACGCGTGGCTCTTGAGCGGGTTGATAATTTCGACTCTCAAACTGTGGTTGTGCACGGGACCGTCATGATTTTTGCTAATGATTGCGCAAGAGTTTAAATCTCTCGGCAGGAATTGCCTAAGATCATGTCGAAGTGACCTGCGGCCCTCCGTGCCTCGGCTTCTTCAGGAGCATGGGATGAGGGAAAGCTTTTCTTTTGTTTTCTTTGTAATCACAGCTGCCTGAATTGCTCACCCTTTCTTAAGTTGGCCTGGGAAGTGAGGGCAAACACGTTGCCTCATAAAGGTCTTGACAGCCCTAGTCCTGTGCAGGCCCCGTGGGATGAGTCACTCGAGGGGTTTTAAAGATGAATGACGCTGAGCCGGCTTCCCAGGAAGATTAACCGTCAGTCATGGCTGTGCTTGCCTGACCGGGCCGCTGCGGGGCTGACTCAGGAAACATCTCCATGTAGACGGGCTGAAAAATCACAGAACTTGAAGGCCACGATTCCGCCACCTCCACGTGTTTGGGGGCGTTTTCTCATTTTGTTATTTCTGTTATTGTATATAGTACAGATTACATAAATAGAGGCATCCTGTATATATATCTATACATATATAGATATATATACACACCTAGATGTATATACGTAAAAGTAGAGGTATATGTAGGTATACATATATACCTGCATATACAGGGTACTGTATTTATATATATATATATGCCTATATATACAGGATACCTCTGTTTTGTAATCCGTACTATATATATGTATATGCATATATACTTGGGTGCATATATATATAAAAACAGAGGTATATATAGGTATACATATATACCTGTATATACAGGGTACCTCTATTTATATAATCTGTACTATATACTATATATATGTATTTATCAGTATATATCCCTGTCTGTCTCTGTCTCTATGTATATACACATACACACACACAATACGTATAGGATGCTATATATTGCACATATTATAGAAATAGCATAAAGAGAAGGAGAAGCCAGTGGTTTACAGATTTTTAAAGCCGCAGAACCTTTTTTATTGTGAAATAGGATACGCATAGAAGAACGTGCCCAGAACAGAAAAGCACCGGCTCCATGAAACATCACAAGGTAGAGAAATCCCATGTGACCCTCTCCCAGCACCTCCTGGGGAAATCCACTCCCAGCGCCTTGAGGAGAAGAAACCTGCTAAAAGAGAATGGAAGCCTGCTATTTAGGGAGATGTGCTTAGGTGGACATCGTGACCAGGAGGCTATTCCCGCCAAGGTCAGGATGGTGGAAAGGAGGCAGGGGGCGGGGGAGGGGAGAGCTCAGGCGCCAGGACCGTGTGCGCCCCCCAGAGCCGCCCCCGTGCCCTCGCCCCCCATGCTGTTATGAGGAGCAGCTCCTGGCTCTCCTTCCCGCCTGTGTGGTGCTCTGTGCACGCCCGCACCCCGGTCTATCCGTCCTATCATAAATGCCCCTCGGGGTTGTTTGCAGTTTGGGGCCACTGTGAGTCAATGGCTGGGAACATTCTGTCCTGTCTTCCGGGGGTTACTTGGAGGCCAATGTTTTCCGCTCTCCCCTCCCTCTTCCCTCTCTCCCGTCCACCCTCCTATCCACTTTTCTCTCTCCCTTGCTTTCTTCCCCTCTCCTCCCACTCCCCCGACACTGGGCACCTGGGCGGGGCCCCGAGAGCGAGGCCGTGCCTGGCCTCATGAACGCGAGCGCCATGGTGCCCTTTCTCAGCGCCTCTTCCCTCCGCCCCGGTGAAGGCGCACTTCATACCCACTTTCCGGGCCTGACTACCGAATCTTTTCCTCCCAGAAGGCATACGTTTGATGCAATTTGTAAGGAGCAGCCTGTGACCTCAGGCCCCATAAAGGGCTCCTCATCCTTTGCTCAGGGGGCTCTCATCCGGGTGACCCCCTCTACTCCTCCAGACGCTCTTGAGTCCTGCTCACCTTCCCATACGTAACCCACCTCTCCAGGAAGCCTTCCTGGGTTGCCCTAACCCGTGGGAACCCTCCTTCTAGTGCCCCCGTTGCCCTGGGATCTACCTCTCGCCTCTCAGCCCCAGGCTGCGTGCGGGAGAATGGGCGTGTGAATGCCACAAGCTCTCTGGATGGCATTTTGTTCTGTTTCTCTCAAAGTTAAATATGCCCATACCTTCGGGCTGGGCTGGAATCTATTCTGAAGAGATGTTCCCCAAACTGCTTCAAGGTGGGTGTACAAGAAGACGGATTATATAATTACATATATAATAATAATATAATAAATAAACCTTGATGCATGCATTCAATAGAACATTCAGCAGCCATTATAAAATCTGAGGACAGTATCTGTGGAATACAGTGTCGTGGGAAATACTGTGTCTAGCACAGTGTGTTTAGAAAAATCTCAGACCTCTGTGCGTGTAATTGCTGTGCGCCCAGGAACAGGGCGGGGAGGGCACACATCGGCCATGTGGGTATCGCCCTCAGGAAGGGAAGAAGGCAGGTGGGGGAATCTTCCACTTCTTTCTTTATATCATCTGTATTGTTCCAACTTGTGTTAAACTGGTAATTACTTTCGTAATTAAAAAAAATTTTTTAATGAAGAAATAAAACAATATGTGAAAACCTGTAGAGTGTACAAAACCAAGAGTGAACCCTAATGTAAATGATGAACATTTTAGGTAATAATAATGTGTCAAATAAAATTGATTCATCAATTGTAACAAATGCACCATATAAATGAGGATGTTACTAGTAGGGGAAATGAATTGGGGGCAGGGGATGTGGGCTCTCGGTATGTCTGCACAGTTTTTGTTTTCTGCAAACTAAAACTGTTCTTAAAAATACAGTTTTTTTGTTGTTGTTTTTTTTGGCCTTGTTGTGCCGCATGCGGGATCTTAATTCCCTGCATGCAGGGTCTTAATTCCCCGACCAGGGATCGAACCTGTGTCCCCTGCAGTGGAAGTGTGGAATCCTAACCACTGGACCGCCAGGGAAGTCGCTAAAGAGAGAGAGAGGAATAAAACAGTTAATGGATATCTGGAGCACAGCAGGGATTGCAACTTTTTTCTGTAAAGGGCCAGATGGAAAATAATTTCAGCTTTGAGGACCATACAGTCTCTGTCACAAATACTCAGATTAGCTGTCATTGTGCAGGAGTGGCCACGGGCACCATGTAAGTGAGCGAGCGTAGCTGTGTTCCAATAAAACTTTATTTACAAAATTAGGCACAGGGGCCAGGGCTGTCATTTGGCAGCCCCTGGTGCAGAGGCATGAACGGATTTTGGTGTTTCACATCAGATGGAGGGGAAGCTGATGAGTCACCTACTCGCCTCGGACAGGCTGGTGAACCCAGGGAACACTGGGTGCTTCTCCTTGCTGTTGCACGTGGCTTTCTACCAGAATCAAAATGGATTTGAAAGATTGATTTCGCACAAGTTCAGTTTCACACTGTCTGAGCCCAACAGAGCAGAGGGTCGCCAGTAGCTGGAGATATGGAGAGAGCAGCACTGATCATTTAGCTCAAGGAGCTTCCTCAAAAACGAATTGCCTGGCTTCCACGGGCGGAAGGCAGTCCCCCGAGGCGAGCATTTCTCTTTCTGCAAAGGCAGCGCCAGGATTTCCAGGGCTCAGCACAACCCCAGTCAGGCACGAGCTTGCTTTCTCTGAGGATCTTAGAAGTGTCGTCATAGAGGCCAGCTAGGAAAGCTATCGTTTCCACTTTGTGAGGAAGATTCAAAAGAGAAATTATGCAAAATGCCTTTGGCAAACAGGGAGGTCATGGGGGCAGAAGGAGACACTTAGGCATTGCCACCCTCAGCGTTACGCCTCTGCTCTAGAATTTAGTGGTGAAGGAAAAAGGTCAGCTGTGCAGTGGAATTGTCCTCTTCGTTGGAAGGGGCCAATGAGATGAGGGTTCCATTACTGCCCCTCTGTCACGGGCCAGGCTGTGCTAGGTGAGCCCTACTCAGTACCTCGGATAATCCTCCCAGCGACCCTATGGGTGAGGAATTAACACGCCCATCTTGCAGATCAGGAACATGAGGCTTAGAGAAACTGAGTAACTCTTTTCAAGAAAGTATACCTTTAAAATTGCTAAAGATTGGAGCTGATCTGAATCCACAGCTGGTCCACCTGATGGATGTGTGAGATTGTGCCTTACATCACATTGCATTAATCCGGGAATGTGTGTTTGTGACTTTGTCAGACTCAGGCTAAGCAACGTTGGTCAATAACCTTTCCAGGTGACATTCTGGGCTGGGGGCTTTGTCAGAGTTCCTGAAGTGATGTGAGCAAAGTCTGAACATCTGTCTCTTTCCTTTGAGGCTGTCTTCAAACCCCCAGGCCCTCGGCTCTGCCTGTGTCCGGGTGTGTGTTACACTAGCTGTGACATACGTGTGTGTGTCACCACTTCAGGGGCAGTGCTGACACAACACCTGCCAGGAGACGGCTGCCAGGGCCTGGGCTGCCCATGCCCGCTGAGCCACGAGGAAGATCAGAGGGAATTTCCACGGTCCTGAGTCAGAGCCGACGCGGAGGGAAGGGCCCTTGGAAATGGGCCTGGGTGGGTGAGCGATGGTGGAAGGGATGTGAGGCGAGCACCAAGAGAGGGTCGGCTCATCGTCACCTGCCCAGTGGGGAGAGGCAGGATGGTGTTATATGCATGGACCAATTACCAGATGAGACCTGGGTTCGAATCCCCCTACCGCCAGTCATTGGCTCCTGTGACTCTATAATAAGAATAGTTGCCTTACCTGATGCTCTAAAGCTTAGAGTGAATCTAAGCAAAACACCTGGCACATAACAGAGTCTTTATAAAAGATAGTTTTCGAAAGATTCCTCATGAAGCAACAGAGTCTATTGATTTGGGCAATGAATTTTAAGATCCTCCTTTTTATAATCTGTTATAATGAGCCTGGTCCCGCCTGCGCTTTGCCTGTAACCCCAGACCACAGCGCACGTCCCAGGAAGGGGTGGACAGACGGGCCCCGAGAATAAGGGAACCGGTTCATCTGCCTCCTGCCCGGAATCGATGCTGATGCCTCCTGTCTTGTCACCAGGGGAGCATGTCCCTCTCTCCATCTTCTCTGGGGAAAACAAGTGGGAAGGGCGGAGGAGGAGCGATTTTGACTGAAAACGTTCACGCCATTGCACTAGCACCCTAACCCCTCCTTAACATCCCTCCCTCAGTTTTCTATGACAGCACAGGTCATTTCCTGCCTCATCACGTATCTACGTGCTTATCGTCCGTCTCTCCAGTAGAATAGCTACCCGTGGGAGCAGGGACCCATCCTGCTTATTCATCACTGTATCACCAGCCCCTAGAATAATGCCTGGCACACTTGCATGCACTATTAGAAAATAAAAAGTTACTCTGCTTTCTTACTATATGAAGTAGAAAGTTAAATCTCCCATAGTTCCATACTTCTCCCTGCAAATTAACTATTTAAAAAAAATTGAGGTATACTTGACATATTGTGCTGGTTTCAGGTGTACAACATAGTAATTTGATACTTTTTATAGAATATACTCCACACAAAGTTATTATAAAATATTGACTATATTTTGTATGCTGTACATTATATCCTTCTAACAACTTATTTATTTTGTACCTAGTAGTTTGTACCTCTTAATCCCCACCACCTATCTTGCCCCACCCCCTTCCTTCTCCGCACTGGTAACCACTAGTTCTCTGTATCTGTGAGTCTGTTTCCGTTTTGTTATATTTGTTTTAGTTTTTAGCGTCCACATGTAAGTGAAAACATATATAGTGTTTGTCTTTCTCTGTCTGATTTATTTCACCAAGCATAATACCCTCTAGGTCCATCCATGTGGTTACAAATGACAAGATTTCATTCTTTTTTTTTATAGCTGAGTAGTATTCCATTTTATATCTATATCTATATCTATATCTATCTATCTATCTATCTATCTATATATATATATCACATCTTCTTTATTCATTCATCTGTTGTTGGACACTTAGGTTGTTTCCATATCTTGGCTATTGTAAATAATGCTGCTGTGAACATTTGGGTGCATGTATCTTTTCAAATTAGTGTTTTCGTTTTCTTCAGATAAATACCCAGAATGGAATTGCTGGGTCGTATGGTAGTGCTATTTTTAATTTTTTGAGGAACCTCCATACTCTTTACCACAGTGGCTACACCAATTTACGTTCCCACCAGCAGTGTACTAGGGTTCTCTTTTCTTCACATCTTCGCCAACATTTGTTATTTGTGGTCTTTTTGATGATAGGCATTCTGACAGGTGTAAGGTGATACCTCATTGTTGTTTTGATTTGCATTTCTCTGTTGATTAATGATGTTGAACATCTTTTCATGTGCCTGTTGGCCAACTGTATGTCTTTTTCGGAAAAATGTCTATTCAGGTCTTCTATCCACTTTAAAATCAAGTTGCTTTTTGATGTTGAGTTGTATGAGCTGTTTGTATGTTTTGGGTATTAACCCCTTGTCAGTCATATCATTTGCAAATATTTTCTGCCATTCAGGAGGCTGTCTTTGCATTTTGTTGATGGTTGCGTTTGCTGTGCAAAAGCTTTTAAGTTTAATTAGGTCCAATTTGTTTATTTTTGCTTTTATTTCCTTTGCTTTAGGACACAGATCTAAAGAAATATTGCTACAATTTATGTCAAAGAGTGTTCCACCTTTGTTTCCTTCTAGGAGTTTTATGGTTTCTGGTCTTACAGTTAAGTCTTTAATCCGTTTTGAGTTTATTTTTGTATATGGTGTTAGACAATGTTCCAATTTCATTCTTTTACAAGTAGCTGTCTAGTTTTCCCAGTACCACTTATTGAAGAGATTGTCTTTTCTCCATTGTATATTCTTGCCTCCTTTGTGGTAGACTAACTGACTATATGTGTGTGGGTTTATTTCTGGGCTCTCTATTCTGTTCCATTGATCTATGTGTCTGCTTTTGTGCCAGCACCATACTGGTTTTTTTTTTGTTTGTTTGTTTTAAACGTGATGATCCATTTATTTATTTATTTATGGCTGTGTTGGGTCTTCGTTTCTGTGCGAGGGCTTTCTCTAGTTACGGAAAGTGGGGGCCACTTTTCATCGCGGTGTGCCGGCCTCTCACTATCCTGGCCTCTCTTGTTGCGGAGCACAGGCTCCAGACGCGCAGGCTCAGTAATTGTGGCTCACGGGCCTAGTTGCTCCGTGGCATGTGGGATCTTCCCAGACCAGGGCTCGAACCCATGTCCCCTGCATTGGCAGGCAGACTCTCAACCACTGTGCCACCAGGGAAGCCCCACCATACTGTTTTGATTACTGTAGTTTTGTAGTCTAGTCTGAAGTCAGGGGCATGATACCTCCAGCTTTATTGTCCTCTAAGACATGGTAAGGGTAAGGATAAGGATATCAGAAACATGATAAGGATGCCCACTCTCACCATTTCTACTTAGCATAGTATTGGAAGTCCTAGCCACAGCAATCAGACAAGAAAAAGAATTAAAAAGCATCCAAATTGGAAGGAAAGAAGTAAAACTGTCACTGTTTGCAGATGACATGATGTTATATGTAGAAAACCCTAAAGACTTCACCAAAAAACTATTAGAACTAATAAATCAATTCAGTAAAGTTGCAGGATACAAGATTAGTATACAGAAATCTGTGGCATTTTATACACTAATAATGAACTGTGAGAAAGAGAAATGAAGAAAACAGTACTATTTACAATCCAATCAAAAAGAATAAAATATCTAGGAATAAATTTAACCAATGAGGTGAAAGACCTGTACTCGGAAAACGTAAGACACTGATGAAGGAAGTTGAAAATAATAGAAATAAATGGGAAGATATCCCATATCCATGTGTTGGAAGAATTAATATTGTTACAATGTCCATACTACCCAAAGCAATCTACAGATTTAACGTGATCCCTATCAAAATGCTCATGACCCTTTCCATGGAACTGGAGCAAATAATCCTACAATTTGCATGGAACTACAAAAGACCCTGACTAGCCAAAGCAATCTTGGGAAAAAGACCAAATTAACCATTTTAACAATTTGCTATAAATTCTTTTGTATTTTAAAACATATGTTCATTTTTTAAAGCAATGATGAGATCTTCTTATATTTAGAATTTTTGCAGCTTGCTTAGCAATGTGTCTTGAACATCTTTCCTGTAAGGATGTACAAATTAACCTCATTCTTTCCATGGTTGTATACTATTCCAGCCTGTAGATGTGCCATACTATGCCAATAAAACCTTTGCTGCTAGAAATGCGGGTTGTTTTCAAACTTGGCTCTTCTAAGCAATGTGGTAATAAATATCCAGCATGCATAATTTGGCGCTTTGGGGTGAGTGATGGACACATTTCAGGAGCTGGGTCAAGAGGGTGTGAAAGTTTTACATTTTGTTAGATTTTGCCAACTGCTCTTCCTAAGGCTGCACCAGTTTGCATTCCCTGCGGTGGTGTATGGGAGTGTGATTCTGCTCTTATACTCACCAGCAAATGCTATCACACTTTCAAGTCTTTGTTTACTAGGCTTTTAACACAGTGTTTCAGAAACGGGTCAACATCACAGTGCCGTCTTAATTTTGTGCTTTCATTTTTATTTTAACAAGTGTGCATGAGTGTGCACATGTGCATGTGTCTGTGTTGTACACATGTTTAGATCGTCTGAATGACCACCTTAAATTTTCTGCAGCCCCGAGCCCTCATTGTCTACTTATAATGGACTTATAATCGTAGTCAACTGGCCAAATATATGAGTGAAGCTTTGCAGCCGACCAAGTTGAGTGAGCCGTGGTCACCTTGACACAGACCAGAGGAGGAGTGGTGACCACCAAGACCCCGACCTGCACTGTAGCACTGAGGGTGGTCCTCCTGCTGGGGGTGAACAAATGGTGGGGATCCTGTGTCTCTTTGTAGAAACTCCCAGCATGTCATTAGCAGTAAGTAATATGTGTGTGGGTTTATTTCTGGAAAAAATTAAAAACACCCAGTGTAGACTTTATTATTACGAGTTATTTTTTATTGTATTTTAGGGTGGACTCTTACATTTTTCGGATCATCAAAGTGATGGATTGGAGGTTAAATGGTTTTTTGTTTAAAAAGAGAAATAATAATTACAACAACCATAACTCCAAGAGGGATCACTATTCTCAAAACCAAAGGAATCTACTAAAATATAAAACAGAAATATAGAAAATTTTAAAAGAAAAATTTAAATCCAACATCGGTGATTTATTTTTAACAGAACAGCATCATCCATCTCATTAAGTTTCTACTGTTAATTTGACAGGTGTTGATATTGTAGTTTTGTTTCATTTCGTTTATGAATCTCTTTGGGTTTTAGTTACATATGAACTATAAATGTAATATATTTACCCATATTCTAGTATTGCTACACATATAAGTAACAATAACATTAGAACGATTCAACAAAAACTTGGAAGTTCATACAATTTTTCTTTTAGGGGATCCATAAATACAAGCTCGAGAAACACCGGTTTAAGGGAAACCCCAGCTGAATGTTGTACTTGTAGGCTTGGTCTGTCTTGGATGGAGAGGTAGGAAGTTTATCTGAGCTGATGGGAGGCTCCAGGTGGTATGAGATTCTTGGTCATAGTTCAATTGTGCCCCTGGAGGACTTCTTTCACTTATAGGATGGGGCCCAAGTGTAGTTGGCAGTGAGATGGGGAATCTAGTCCAAGAGACCAGGGGCTAACAAGAGCTGGACAGGATTTTACAGTATCCTAGAATTATCCTGCCAGATCACAGAAGGTCTATAAATGGAAACTGAGGCAGGAGACCAGAGCACAGTATTGGGATAAGAAGATGTTGTCAGAGGGAGGAGATTAGTGAGGCGGGCGTCACACCAGCCCTCAGAGCTGACCCAAGAGCCCACTGGAGACCTGGCCTGCCAGCAGGAAGACTGCCACCTGCCTGAAAGCTCTCTGCCTTGGTCCAGAGAGCTCAGTCCTGGGGATGCTGCAGGGGTCACAGGAGTCTTGTCCCTGAAGCATGTGAGGCAGGGCCCGCAGGGGACAGTCGTTGGCCATTCTGCCCTCACTGGACACGTGGGTTGTTTTTCATTTGCTGGAACTATGAATAAACAGCATACTATCTCAAAATTTTCAAGAGCCAGAAAATCTCCACGCATTGGGGAGCAGAACTTTGGGCTCCTAATTAAATGCTTGTCCTAGGACTTAAGCTGATTCAAATCTCTTTTGAGGGAATCTTTTGGTCTTTCCCACAGGGTGCATGGGAAGGGGTGACCTGTGTTTGAATGAGGCCATCTCTGCTCTTCTGTGAAAATATCTGAATGCCGATGGCTATTTTCTCATCTGGTAACTGGAGCGTTTTGGTCTCTCTTCAATAAGCAACACAAAATATGGAATTAGCACTCTTGGGCTAAATTGACTGATTTCTAGTTCCTGCCAAAAATATGTTTGAGACACCTATGACCAAACAGACATTATTAAAAGCCCTACCATCCATTTTTATTTTCCAAGTTCCATACTGCTTGAAGTTAGAAAATCATCAAAAAGTAACAAAATGACTATTTTAGCTTTGCCCTTCCCCCAAATAAAGTACTTTATTGAGTAATAAGCTAATACAATGCCCTTGGCTTCTCTCCAGAGCCAAAAAAAGAACACTCCCCCCTCTCCTGCCAAGCCAGATGAAAACATGATGCTGTCTCAAATACAGGTGTACATGGCCTTATGTGACATGTTCCTTCTGGATTGGCAATGATGTAAAAGTAAGGGCGTGGGGAAACACAGTGCTGGTGGGAATTCAGACTAGAGGGAAAGCTGGCAATTTCCAACAAAATGACAAAGGCGTATACATCTTTTGACCCAATAAACTTACTTCTGTGAATCTACCCTCCATCTCTACTTGCACACGTGCAGAAGGATGTCATGTACAAGATTGTTCACTGCAGCATTTTCAATAATGGTGAAAGATTGGAAAGACGCCAAAGACCCGTTCATAGAGGAGTGGGTGAATACATTTACAGAACTTCCCTGTTGTGGAAGACTACTTATCTGTAAAAAAAAAAACAAGGGGCTCCCTAGGTATGATATGCAGAATAATGGCCCCCCCAAATGTCCATGTCCTAGAACTCGTGACTAGGTTACTTTACGTGACAAAAGGGACTTTGAGGATGTGATTAAATTAAGGACCTTGCGATGGAGGGATGAACCCAGATCGTACAGGTGGGTCCCATGTAATCACAGGGTATTAATTGATGCAGAGGCAGAAGCGGGGGTCGAGGGGGAAGGAGAGGTGAAGAGGAAAGCAGAGGTCTGGATAACGTGATTGCTGGCTTTGAAGGTGGAGGAAGGGCCACGAGCCAAGGGAAGTGAGCAACCCCTGGAAGCTGGGGCATGGGTTCTCCCATAGAGTTTCCAGAAGGGATGCAGCTCTGCCAACATATGATTTGCAGCCCAGTGAAACTCATTTTCAGCTCTTGAGCCCCAGAACTATAAGATAATAAATTTGGGTTGTTTTAAGTCATTATGTTTTTGGTAATTTGTTGCAACAGCAGTAGGGAATGAATACGGGCGGCCTCGGAGATACTGCGGGTTTAGTTCTACACCACCGCAATAAAGTGAATATTGCAATAAAGTGAGTCATCCCAATTCTGTCGTTTTCCAGTGCTTATAAAAGTTATGCTTACATTATACTGTATTCTATTAAATGTCCAATAGCATTATGCCTAGAAAAATATACAGACTTTAATTTTAAAATACCTTATTTCTAAAATCTGCTAACCATCATCTGAGCCTTCAGCGAGTCGTAACCTTTCTGCTGGTGGAGACTCCTGTTTCCATGTTGACAGCTGCTGACTGATCAGGGTGGTGGATGCTGAATGTTGGGGTGGCCGTGCTAATTTCTTAATATAAGACTACAGCGAAGTTTTCTGCATCGATTGACTCTTCCTTTCACGAACAGTCTCTCGGTAGCATGCAATGCTGTCTGATAGCATTTTACCCACAGGAGAACTTCTTTCAAAATGCGAGTCAATCCTTTCAAACCCTGCCTCTGCTTTAGTAACTATAATTCCTGTCATAGTCTAAATCCTTTGTTGTCGTTCCAACAGTCTTCCCAGCATCTTCACTGACAGTAGTTTCCACTTCAAGGAACCACCGTCTTTGCTCATCCATAAGAAGCAACTCCTCATATGTTAAAGTTTTGATATTTCTAACAAATAGAATAATGAAAAAGCTGGAAATATTGTGACAATTACAGAAATGTGATACAGAGACGTGAAGTGATCAAATGATATTGAAAAATACGGCTCCGATAGACTTGCTCGACATAAGGATGCCAAAATTTGTAAAAACCTTCAATTCGTTAAAACATGCAATATCTATGAAGCACAATAAAATAAAACACCATAAAAGGAGGTATTTCTATATACTAAGGAATGGTGTATTGTTCAGTTTAAAAAAAAAAGAATGAAAGAAAGAAAAGAGGGAAGGAAGAAGGAAGAGGAAGAGAGAGAAGGAAAGAGAAGAGGGCAAGGCCAGGTGAGCACTTCAGAGATGGGATCCGGGGCAAGCGAAGCTCCCAGACACTGGATCATTTACTGACTACATGGCGTCGGGCAGGTAACTTAACCTCCCCGTGCCTGGGTTCCTCATCCATAAACCAGAGTCAATAATTTATTCATCACCCAGGGCTATTGTGAAGGTTAACTTAGAACAATGCCTGGCATATAAGCACCGTGTAAATGTTAGCCAGCATTGTAATAGTAAAACTTTTTGTATAAAAAGAGAGGAGGCGGGGAATAAGAATGTCTATATATTTTTTAAATTTATTTATTTTTATTTATTTTTGGCTGCGTTGGGTCTTTGTTGCTGCGCGCAGGTTTTCTCTAGTTGCGGCGAGCGGGGGCTACTCTTCGATATGGTGTGCAGGCTTCTCATTGTGGTGGCTTCTCTTGTTGCGGAGCACGGGCTCTAGGCTCACGGGCTCAGTAGTTGTGGTACGTGGGCTCAGCAGTTGTGGCACGTGGGCTCAGCAGTTGTGGCTGGCAGGCTCTAGAGCTCAGGCTCAGTAGTTGTGGCGCATGGGCTTAGTTGCCCCACGGCATGTGGGATCTTCCCAGACCAGGGATCGAACCCCTGTCCCCTGCATTGGCAGGCGGAGTCTTAACCACAGCGCCACCAGGGAAGCCCCAGAATGTCTATTTTTTATTTGCTTATTATTTCCTTAAAGAAACTCTTGAGGGATACATAAGAAAACTAGTAACATGGTTGTCTAAGGAGGGGGTGGGGATGGGAAGGGGCTGACGGAGGAGAGAGTTGAAGGGACCTTTCACTGTATACGTAATATGTGGTGAGTTCATATGTGTATGTATACATGCATTTTATAATATATGTATGTATATGAATATATTTAAACCATATGAATGTGTTCCCTGCAAAAACACATACACGTAAACATATGTGATATATCTTTAACATCTTTTGGAGTTTCTCAGCAGAAAGAAGGCAGCCCGTAGGCGAAGCTTGCAGGTGTTCTGTGGGCAACAGGAGCCTCCTGACACCTAGCCTGTCCTCCACCCTGTACCCGGGAAGCATGAGCTAAGTGCAGCTTTCACCTGCAGGAATTAGCTCATCGCAGACACCTGGAACACGCTCTTTAAATTGTTTCTGTTCTCACTTTATAACTTTCATGCAATTGTCTTGACTTATATACTGTTTCATACCCTCTCAGGGCAGATGACGGGCATTCTATTTTAAAAAAATAAGTGTGCAAACCTAACAAGAGCATCTCTTTCTTGAGATCCTATTAAAAGCCGGATGGTGTGAGATGTTTTGCACTCACCCTCAATAATCGTCCCAACGACCCTAAATTTGAGATTCTTATGCCCATTTGGCAGCGGAGGGGACACTGAGACCCAGCCAGGCTAAGTAGCTGCCTTGAATTGCATAGCTGGTCAGCAGAGACCTGGGGTTCGCCTGGCTGGAGAAACAGCTGCCCATGGACCCAGCCGCCCCTCCTCACCCTCCCTGCACTGAGAGGAGGCGACCACACACTGCATTCCTGCTGTGGCAGCCTCACCCACAGACGGCAGGTCCTGACTGTTTCTAGAATGTTCCTGGTCATAGCATGCTCGTTTATTTCACGGTTCTGTGCTAAAGCTTAGAGAAGGGGAAAGTGGCTTTGTTAGGTGTTATCAGACTCCTACTACAGTTCCTGTAGCGAACTACCAAAAAATTAGCACGTAGAAATTTATCATCTTAAGCATCTGTAGGTCACAAGTGTGCAACGGGTCTCGCTGAGCTGAAATCAAGGTGTCAGCAGGGCTAGTTCCTGCTGGTTCCAGGGGAGAATCTGTTTTCTTATCTTTTCCTGCTTCTATGGGCTGCCTGTGTTCCTTGGCTTGGGGCCCCTTCCTCTATTTTCACAGGCAGCTACTCTGGGTCAGAACCTCCCACTTTTAAGAATGCTTGTGGTTACCTTGGGCTCATCCGGATAAGGCAGGAAAACCTCTCTATGTTAAGGTCAGTGGTTTAGCAGTCTGAGCTCTGCCTACAACCTGAATTCCCTTCAACGTGTGCTGTAACGTGGAGTACAGGTGATGTGGATTAGGACGTGGGCACCTTTGGGTGGGGTCATTCCTCTGCCTACACACAGGGTCCTTCGGGGACTGGTACAAGCCAGACTCCTCCCCACTCAGGGTCTCTGTTCTGTGCAGGACGGCTTCGCCAGGTCTTGGCTCATGGAGGTCTCCTCCCACCTGCCCCGCCAAGGTGGGCTCTCCCATTGCAGCTCCTGGAGCTGTTACCTTGGTTACTGTCTCTCTTCCTAGACCACAGGCTCCAGAGGAAGCAATCACACTGGAATATCCAGGTACAGTTTTTTGAAAGCACACTTTAAAAAATGGATAATGCAAGGTTCTGATTTTTTTTTCGAAGTGGTACAACCTTAATTGTTTTTTATATTTTTGTGTTTATAAAAATATATCTTGTATGTGTCTAGGAGCCTATTTATTTCACCTACGTGCATATGCTATTTAAATAGAACCCAGAGTAATACTTGACAGTAAATACTTGACATAGTAATAGTTGACAGTAATACTTTCAGTAAATATATACTGGATGAAGGAATCACTCTTTTGTGACTGTGGCAAACCTGAGTGGCTGGCTCATCAAATTTCCATTCCCCTCCACATCGTATGTCACCAGAGAAATGCAACAACAACAATGAGATACCACTACACACCTATCAGAATGGCCAAAGTCCTGGACACTGACATCACCAAATGCTGGTGAGGATGTGGAGCAACAGGAACTCTCATTCACTGCTTATGGGAGTACAAAATGATAGAGCCACTTTGGAAGACAGTTTGGAGGTTTCTTACAAAACTAAACATACTCTTATCGTACAACCCAACAATTGTGCTCCTTGGTATTTACCCAAAGGAGATGAAAACTTATGTCCCCATGAAAACCTACACATGGATGTTTATAGCAGCTGTATTCATAAATGCCAAAACTTGGAAGCAACCAAGATGTCCTTCAGTAGGTGAACAGATAAAGTGGCCCATCCAGATGATGGAATATCATTCAGTGCTAAAAGGAAATGAACTATGGAGTCATGAAAACACATGGAGGATCCTTAAATGCATTTGATTACTAAGTGAAAGAAGCCAATCTGAAAAGACTGCATAGTGTATGATTCCAATTATACAACATGCTGGAAAAGGCAAAACTATGGAGACAGTAAAAAAAAAAATCAGTGGTTGTCAGAGAGTGGGTAGGGAGAGAGATGAATAGGCAGAGCACAGAGGAATTCTGGGGTAGTGAAAATCCTCTATATGATACTACGATGACACATACATGTCATTATACATTTGTCCAAACCCATAGAATGTAAAACACTGAGTGAACCCTAATGTAAACTATGGACTCCGGGTGAGATTATAATGTACCACTGTAGGCTGATCCTTGGTTAAAAATGTGCTACTCTGGGAGTGATGTTGATCATGTGGGGAAGATAGGCAAGCGGGGGGCATGGGGTCAAGGGGGAATTTCTGTACCTACCTCTCAATTTTATTGTAAACCTAAAACTGCTCTGTAAACTAAGATCTTTCAGAAAAGTTGCCATTCTCTAGGATGCTCTGTCTCTCCCATTTACCGACTACAGAGGCTAGAAAGTCTCACTCTTTCAGCCTCCATTTTTAGCATGTTTTCTGAATTAGGCTTGGAGTGTCCATCGAGAAAGAGCCTCAGAGTGGTCCATTCTCCATCCCAGCATGAAGCCCGGCATCGCGGTGTGGGAGGGATGGAGGACAGGTTTGCAGGATGAGTGAATGAATAAATGACTAGTAGACATGGGCTGATTTAAATAAGTGACACGGAGAGGCGTGAAGGGAGCTTCCACTTGGTAAGCTCAGGGAGACGCATGCAATCTCTCCGAGCATGAAGGCCAGAAGGTAGAAGGCAGTTTGCACGCGGACACCTGTATCGTCCTCCTGGGAATCTTCTCCAGGGTGGCCCCTCTGCGGAGCACTGCAGAGAGGGGAGCAGGGGAGGGCACGAGGCAGAGGTGAGGCCTGGAGCGGGGATGTCTGGGCTTGTTCCCAGGCCCAGGAGCTGCGAGCTTCCCACACTGCGCTCCAGGACCCAGATCAAAGCCCCATTCAAGTCCGGAGGCTAAAGTCGCTGCAGGCGAACACACATTCCTTTCAACCTAAAACTGGGGGAGAATTAACGTATGTGTGTCTTGGCAGAGAGAGGCGAGAAAGGAATCTGGGTGGCTCTGCCTTTCTTACGAGAAGGTTGCGTTCTGAACCCGCTGCATGGATGCTCTCCACGAGGCTGAGACCCTTCCCAGCTGGACAGCCCGGGCGTGCTGTGGGCCAGATGTGTGTGGGGGTGTGGAAGGTGCAGATCACTTAGACAGACCCTCCCTGCCCCCAGTGCACGGTCCACAGGGAGCTCAGCCCGCAGCCCTGGCTTTGCTCAGCCTCGACCACTCTCAGCAACTCCAGGAAGTCTGGGACTTGAGCAACAGAATTCAAGGCATTCAGCAGGGACCAGTTTTGCTAAAAAAAAAAAAAAAAGAAAAAGAAAAAAATTTAATGTTCTTGCCTCTTCAGTTGCTGCAGTGCTCCAGACAAGGACAGGGACCCTCTACGCCATCTTCCCAAATACGGAGCACGTGTTTGCAAAGGGATGGGATGTGGGCTTCAACATTTCTACTGCCCACCCCGCGGTTCCCCGGGTGGGGATACTGCTTTGCGTCCAGCATCCTGTGCTTCTGGGCTTGTGGAAGCTGAGGCCGCCAGGGGAGGGCCAGGTCAACGCTGGCTTAGACCAGAAGGTGTGGAAAGTGTCGGGGCTCACCCGTCAAGGCAAGGGAGAGAGCTCCCTCGTCTGGAAGCTGCAGCTCTGAACCCAGGTGTCTGTCCTGCTCAGGTTCAGCCAGGTTCCAGCAAACGGGAATCACAGAGATGCTTCCTCCCAGTTTGAGGCGAGGAGCCTTCGGTGCAGAGAACCTACGGGTCCACGCAGAGCACACACGTGGTGCAGCCCCAGCTGCCCGCTGCGTCCCTGCCCCTGAGGGGCTGACACCTGGTGACATGCTGAAGGGCCCCCCTCTCTGGCCTCTCTGGCCGCGGCACCTCCTGCCTCACACTGAGACCCCCAAACCCCTTCTGCACGGGGTCCAGATGTGCCTCTACGGGCTGAGGCTGACACCCCTCAGCCTCAGAAGCGCTGAGAAATGACCAGAACAGGGTTCATGCTTTAGGGGGAGAATTAATGTATGTGCAATAGATGATAGATTATACATTAGTAAGTCGTGTGTGGGCACCTCTTCAAGGACTAGAGTCCTAAGGGTCATTCCCCGTTGGCAGAAGCTGGCCTGTGGTGAGAGGTGCTAAGGCCCGTGACTGCTTCCGTTTCCCCTGCCAGGACAGATTGCTGCTGGGACCTCCCAGAAACCTCTCTGAGGTCCGTCTTTTTTACTTTTATTTAGATTTGCTTGTGTATTTTAAAGTTATCAAGTCAGTGTTGGAAACGCCTGCAGCGGCAAAAGCCCCCAAGTGCTGCCTGAACTTTCTTAGTAAATGATTATGGCCACAGATCTGGATCTTCTATTTAATAGGGGGACCCCCGCCAGGCAATCCCTTCTTCAGAGGCAGGGCCCTGGGTGAGCAGACACGTGCCACACTGCCCCCTGCTGGCCGGGGGCCGCCAGGTCAGCCCCATGCTGCCCTGTAACTGCTCTGCCTTGTGTTAGCTGGAGAGGGCTGCCAGCCTCCATGCCCCGCAGCTAGAGGAAATGTCTTCTAAGAGGAGGTTAGATTGTAATCCTAGAGGGCTCTTCCACACGCCCCCAGGCCTTCTGGGGGGCGAGGGAGCTGCCCAGACTGTGAGCAGGGCTGGCCGAAAGGCAGCAACCCCTGCTTTCTATTGTCGACGGAAAAAAATGCACGACCTACGAGCTGAGAATCATGTGTTATTTGGAGGCTCTCTGAGGACTTCAAGCCCAGGAGGCAGCCTCTCACATGGCCCTGAGCGACTGCCCTGAAGAGGTGGGGGGGGGGGGGGAGCCAGGATATAGAGGAGTTTTGTACCAAAGACCAGGCAGTCGGAACATCAGAGATTACTGTTAATTAAAGAAAACCTGACGTCACCAGTTAAGGAATTCAGTGCTTTTCTATGTATGGGAAGATGCAAGAGTCCCGGCTCACTGAAATCCTTCCTTTGCTGTGCACCTCAGCTCTCTGGGGCCAGGAGTCTGTGCTTTCTCATCCTGAGTCTCCTCCGGCGGCTCGGGGGTGGGGGGGGGGGCTGCAGTGGCTGAGGGCTAGATGGTGGGCCTCCTGTTTTCCATCCCGAGTTCCCTCGGGGCTCACCATCTGGGCGGCTGTTATGTGATGGCTTGATGGCTGCGACCTCCTCTGCTTACTGGTACGGCAGGCAATAGTTCTCATTCACATCCTCCAGGCATTTGAGACCACCCACCATGCCCTCAGCACTGTGCTGGGCCAGGAGGGGTCCCAGAGCGATCGGATCCAGCCCGCATCCTCCAAGAACTTGCCAAGGACTGCACGACCTTCCAGCCACCAAGCGCAGCACACAGACTTGCTTCTACCGGATGAGGATTAATGAGCGGAGCCCACACTTGTTCCCAAGGTCGTCCACCAAAGGTTCTGTGGACCGTGAAGGCCACCCTCCATAAGGTGGAGTCAGTGGTCAGTGAGTGGCAAGAGAGGAAGAGTGGGGATTCTGCTTCTCAGCTGGGTGAAGGTTCCCCACTCCTACCTCTCCTCCAGTGGCTCCAATCTAGACCCTGTACCCCAAGTATGAGCACCAGAAGCCTCTGGGAACTTACACCTTCATCTCCCGGGCCGGGCAAGCTGACATCTTTCTTCTGGGGAAGCCTGGGAGGGTCCAAGGTGAGGCCCCCTCCTCCCACAGTTGGGCAGTCAGGACACCCGAGCCCTAATCGCAGCTCTGTCTGGTGGGAATGTAGCACCAGCCACTTCAAAAACAGTTAAAAATTAAAATCTATTATTAAAATTAATTTCATCAGTATATTTGATTTAACTCCATATATCCAAAATAGTAACATTTCAATATGTAATGATATAAAATGTTATGGATGAGACATGGCACATTCCTTGCTCTGCACCGTCTTTGGAGGCCTGTGTGCAGTTTATTTATGTATGTATGTATGTATGTATGTATTTATTTATTTATTTATTTATTTATTAACATCTTTATCGGAGTATAATTGCTTTACAATGGTGTGTTAGTTTCTGCTGTATAACAAAGTGAATCAGCTATATGCATATGTATATCCCCATATCCCCTCCCTCTTGCGTCTCCCTCCCACCCTCCCTATCCCACCCCTCTAGGTGGTCACAAAGCACCGAGCTGATCTCCCTGTGCTATGCGGCTGCTTCCCACTAGCTATCTACTTTACATTTGGTAGTGTATATATGTCCATGCCACTCTCTCACTTCGTCCCAGCTTCCCCTTCCCCTTACCTGTGCCCTCAAGTCCACTCTCTAGTAGGCTGTGTGCATTTTACACCAACTCCATCAGACCAGCCGCGTCTCAGGCGGCCCTGGATCCACAGCTCTGGGCCGGGCCACATTCTGTCTTCCTGACCTGGGAACAGCTACTCGGCAAGGAGGAACTGGTGAGCAGAAGACAGGGTTCTGGGCAGGAACAGCTATGGAGTTCCCTAGCGCGTACGTATGTCCCTCTCCCCAGATCCCACCTCCCGTGCCATCGCATCAGCTCAACGCGATGCTGAAAAAAGAAATAAATGACTTTCCTTGGTCTGCGAATTTAACTCAGATCTGCCTGGGATCCTGGTGTCCCCTTCTCTCACCAGGAAGACAGTATATCACAGTGCAGGACAGCGTCGAGGCCCACAGTGTGTTCTGGCTCTTTGATGTATTTGTAAGTGTTTGATGAAAGAAAAGAGTCTATGAACAGAAACTCTGCCTGGAGAAATTCTCCAAGTTTTCTATTTCCTCCAGGCCATCCATCTCAGAGCTGGTGACATGCTAATGTGAATGTCTCTATAACAGGGAGCTTTAGAGCAACGTATGGTGGCCACCAGCTCCATGAGACCTGACACTTTTTCTCTCAGAGCACCTCTTTCTGTCTTAAGGGGCATTGGGTGCCACGGGACACAGGATGAGTGAGGCTGGACCAGTTCTCCAGACATGCTTCCTGATAACGCTTTATGATCACAGGGGTTCTTTACTGAGCAGGGGGCCTGGGGGTGGCCTTTAGATTTAGAGCCAGAATTCCCAGGTGTCAGGTTCCTAGGGCTGCCAGAACGAGTGACCACAAACTCTGTGACCAACACAGCAGGAGTTTATTCTCGTCACCAATCTGGAGGCCAGAATTCCGAAAGCAGGTTGTGGGCAGGTTGGTTCCTTCTGGAGGATCCGAGGACGAATCTGATCCAGGCCCCTCTTCCAGCTTCCTGCAGGTGGCTGGCAGCCCTTGGCGTTCCTTGGATTATACGCACATCACTCCGGCCTCTGCCCTGTCTTCCCATCACTGTGTGTCTCTGTGTCTGTTCCTCTTGTGACAAGGACAGCAGGCATTGGATTCAGGGCCCATCCGGATAACCCGGCGTGATCTCATCTCCAGGTTCTTAACCACTTATATCTGCAAAGACCCTGTTTCCAAATGAGGTCACATTCTGAGGTTCTGGATGCACATAAATTCTGGGGGGACACCATTCAACCCACTACACCAGTGAATTCCTACATCGGAGAAAAACAAAAGAGGAGGGGCTGGACTGCCCCACTTTCGTACAGTTTGCTGTTTACACAGCCTTATTCTAGCCTGTTTCCTCCAGCCCTGGAGGACAAAAGTGCTTGCCCAGGTCTCACCAGCCCAGCCTGACCCATGGTCCCTCCACATGGATGGAATCCCGTGGACACCCACGATGACCTGGGTCTGCCACCTGGTCTGGTGAACCGATGTCCGAATGGGTCTGCCGAGGGATTTTTATTAATATCTCCAAATTCAATTTCCACAGGACGGTGAGACAAGTATTGACAAAGCAGGGTGTGAAGGGCCAAGTATGAAAGGAAAAGCCAGTGTGCTTTTATTAGCTTTTCTCCTCACTTGTGGCAGCTGTCAGAGGTTGCATCCATCACGACTTTCTATGATACAAGTGTTGGCTCAATCCAGCTTTAACTCCAGATCCCTTGGCTTTCACTCCTGGAAAGTCTGGGGATGGGTGTCATCGAGGGCCTGCTTGCCTTCTGTCTCTTGGCTCTACCCTAAGGGATTTCCCTCATGGTGACAGAAAGGCTGCAGTGGTTCCAAGCATCACCTCTTTATACTGTACCATCCAGGAGAAAAGCAGGCTGGTTTCCCAAATGCCTCTTAGAAGAGCCAAGAGCCTTGTGTTCCCTCTACCCCTGTGAGGGCAGATGTCCCCCATGCCTCAATGGCAGCAGGCAGGCTGCAGGTTCATTTCTGAACCCATCTCACACGGATGACCGTAGGCCAAGGTCACTCTGATCCCTGGGCTAAGAGGATGGACTCACTCAGTTGGGTTCAAACAGTGGAGGCCTTCCCTGCAGCTTGGGTAGTTTCACCCAAATGCTCAGAAATGCAGGAAATGATTTACACACGAGGATGTTCATTTGCATTTCTTTTAAATTGCAAACAATTGGAAATAATGAAATGAAATGGCTTAGCTATTTGATGGTGTATTATATAACCATTTCAAGGAACAAATAATAATACAGGAAAATAGTCATATTTTAAAGGAAAAGCACACAGTATGATCAACTTGATACCTACACACATGCGGCAAAAAAACGGAAGGACATCCACCAAAAAGTGTGCTGTCTCTGAGATCTAGGGTTGTTATTTTTGTCTTTATGATTTTTATACTTTCCATATTTATTAAATAGGCATGTATTTTGTATATGTCTGTAGGTATTAGTTTGCTAGGTTTGCTGTAACAAAGTACCACAAACTGAGTGGCTTCAACAACAGAAGTTTATTCTCTCACAGTTCTTTCTGGAGGCCAGAAGACTGAGACAGAGTTGTTGGCAGGGTTGTTTCTTTATGAGGCTCTGAGGGGGGATTCAGCCCAGGTTCTCCCCCAGTTTCTGGGGGTTTGTTAACAATCTTTGTCACTCCTAGGCCTGTAGAAGCATCACCTTGATCACTGCCTTCATCTTGACGTGGCAACTCCCTGTGTCCTCTGTCCAAATTTCCCCTTTCTATAAGGACACCAGGCATACTGGATTAGGGGCCACCTACTCCAGTGTGACCTCATCTTAACTAATTACATCTGCAATGACCCTATTTCCGAATAAAGTCACATGGTGAGGTGCTGGGGGTAGGGCTGGAATACATGAATTTTGAGGGGACACAATTCAGTCATAACTATATGCATATATATGTTTATACACATACATATGCACACACACAATTTTCTTAGAAGAGAATAAAGGAAAAGAAAAAAAGCCAACATTTCTAAGCTTTGAGAGCAGAGTGGTGACCGTGGTGAGAACCTCTAGCTGAGAGTGGCTGGCTGGTGAGGAGGCCATGTGATCGGGGACCCAGAGGTGGAAGCCCGCAGCTCCCGTGAGGGCTGGAAGCACAGGCGTATCTCCCAGTGTCCCCTTGAGGCAGCTAAGGGGGCACCATCCTCACTCAATCCCCCTCGAGTCTAAGCGGCTTGGGGGACTTTGGATTCTTCACGGATGTTTGCAATCCCTGCGCTGCTGACGTCATAATTAGGACAGAGATTTTACCAAGCTTTTCTCAGCTAACAAGCCGGAGCAGGTAGCTTAGAGCAGCTGGGTGGTGACATGAGATTCTCGAGATGCTGTGTTGTGACAGAGTCGAAAACTGGCTGTAGGGGGCGGATCCCCAGCCTGCGCCCCAGAGGACCAGCGTGGAGGGGTACCCACCCAGGGCCCACTGGCTCCCCCCCACCTCCCCTTCCTGTATCTCCCCCATGCCTGTCCCCAGCCAGCGATTCTGACCACTCACCCCGCTACTTGCCCTTTTGATTCAGTCTTTGGTGCCAGCCCGCTTTCCTCCGGCCTCTGTGCCAGAACCTGGATGAATAGATGAGTTTCATTATTACAGTCTAATCCCCATCACTAAGTACCGCACAGGAACTCTGGGACCAAGGAAAAGACGCTGCCTCAGGGCCAAAAAATAGGAAAACACATGGACAATGGAAGTGAATTAACCCCTCGCCCTTGTTGAATCATCTCTCTGCTCCCCTGACCTTCATGGTGTCCCTGTGGGAACCAGCCCCCGTGCTAATCAGGGGCTCCACGAGCATGACCGCAGTCCCTGCCAGCGGGGAAGCCTCTGTCCAGCAGAGGACACCCATGCATGGACGATGATTAACCCAACAGTGTGGGAAATGCCAGTGTGAGGGCTTCTTCCACAACACGGGGGCTTCCTGGAAGCCTTCCTGGAGGAGGAGACGTATGAATGGAGGTTTCCAGGCTGTGAGAGCAGGCTAAAGTGGGCGGGCGGGAATGGACTGGCAGGTGGCGTTGATGTGGGTGGACAAGGCTTCGCCTGAAGGAGTAGCAGGAGGTGGGGTGATAGGGGGTCTGGGCCAGGCTGCTTAGGACCACGGTCAAGTCCATAGTCAGGGCTGGGTGGGGAGGAGTGGGGAGTAAGGCAACAGCCTAGGGTCAGACAAGCAAGGCCTGGCTGGGAGGGAGTTAAGGGACCCGACTCTGGCCTGACCTCATCTCACCTTGGTTACATCTGTAAAGACCCTATTTCCAAATAAGGTGACATCCACAGGTACTGGGGGGTAGGACTTGGATATCGCTTTTTGGGGGGACACGGTTAGAAAGAAGACCGCACACAGCGAGGCAAGCACAGCTTCAGCTTCACCCCCTCAGGACCTCTGGAGCCACGGGCAAAAACAAGAGAGGTTCCCCAGGGAACGGGGAGGGATGAGAACCCAGCCACCGCTCCGGGGGAAGAGTTATGAAACCTCAAGAATGCAGAGCCCCAAACTTCCTTAACTTGAGACAGTGAGAAAAATCCCGAATCAAAAGCATCTGAAGAACAATGCCCCGAGCTAGTGGTGTCTTCTCCTGGTATCTCGTGTCAGGCTTGAACACGTCTAGTATCTCAGCCGCCGCCAGCACGGCGTGTGCCTGGGGCTTCCAGCGTCCTTGGGCTCCTCCCTGAAGCCACCAGGCCACAGTTCCAGGCTCTGTGCCCAGGTCATCCACAGCCCGGGGGACCTGGCCTGGGGCTGGCCTCGCCCACAGCACAGCAGCTTTTGTGCAGCGCTTCCTCAGCGCTCAGGGCCTGGCCCGCCAGCCTCTGCCCTCCCGTCCTGGCTGGACCGCCTGGCCTGCCCACTGTCTGGCTCCACGCTGGCGAAGGGCATCGGGACCTCGTGGGTTAGAATCCCGGCTCGGGGGAGGGGCGCTGGTAAGTCGAGGCAGCGGGAGGCCACACCACCAGCCTCGTCCCAGGTTTCAGCCCCGCTGCGCCTCTGCAGCCTCAAGAATTTGGGGAAGGTCCTGTGTTGACTCAGTTGTTCCATCTGTAAAGTGGGCCACTAGGAACACCCTCCTGGGGCTGTGGTGGTTAAATGACACAGCGTACTAGCCCGGAGCCTGGCTCTCAACTAATGATGCTGTAACTTTCATTATTCTTGGCCTCGCTTTCCTCGTTTGCATATAGAATGGAAGAGCCTCCCATCCCTTCCAGGAGCCTGTCGCTACCTGCTTCCCCACCAGGGCGGCGGTGAGTGTCTGCTTTGGCCGGCAGGCGCCGCTTCTCTCCTTGTGAGAAGGTCAACGGAGGCATCATGAACATTTTCAGAGTTTATCTGAGCAAAAGTTGATTGGAATGGGGCAGCGCCAAAACCAGCAGTGGCGAGGAGCCCTTGCAGACAGAGGCGGAGACGTCGAAAGCGGGCCGTTCCTGATGGGTGTAGCTGAAGGCCTAGGTGGCTGTTAGGACTGGTTGTCCTTCGGGTTTGATTTCAGAACCGGGAGGCGTTTGCAGGCTTAGGTCTTGGTTTGCTTACGCAGCCGTCGAGCCATATCTGTTTAACAGCCTCCGTGTTGGATTCATTTAACACCTGCTATGCAGGACACTCCAGTCCCCAAGGCGGCCCTGGCCCTTCCGCCCTGTGAGGGCCACCCGGTCCCTCTAGGACAAGCGCCTGGCCCAGGCTGCCCTCGCGGGCTGTGACCTGGGCAGTGGCACAAGGCCCCCTGTCCCCCACCGCCCAGCAGGGCGACTTCTGCACACACCACCCTCTTCACCAGGCCCCTGTCCTAGGAAGGACACGGTGACATCTCCATCCAGGAGTGCTCTGTCCCCCCAGCCCCCCGGGGCTTGTCCTGGGGGTGGGGAGGTGGCAAGAGGAGGTGTCCGGTGCTGCCCAAAGGGCAGCGTGGCTTGAGGCTTACGTGGACACACCCGCCCCAAGCCTGTGCGCCTCTGCCGCCCAACCGGAGGGACTGGCTTCACGTCCCCCCCAACCCAGTCGGCACGTGCTCTCAGGGTGCAGACGACCCTTTGCGAGGGCTCCGTCTCCTGATCTCATCCCACCTCCCGCGCCCTTCCCTGCTGATCTTGCTTTGTTCAGATGCCTCTGCCCGATGCTCGTCTCTGGGGGTGTCTGCTTGTGTATGTGCAGGTGCAGGCCCCCTGCAGTGAGGCCTGTCTGAGGGTCCGGGGTGGTCCCAGCTCACAGGCTCATTGCGTGTCCATCAGGGACCAGGCAGGCACCGTGCGATGGGCAGTGTCTGCGAGGACCAGCGTTGGCTTCCTGGGGCTGCTGTATCAAAGTACCACAGTCTGGGGGCTTAAACAGCAGAAAGCTATTCTCTCAGTCTGGCGGCCAGAAGTCAGAACTCGAGGTGTCAGCAGGGCCGTGCTCTCTCTGAAGGCTCCAGGGGAGGATCCTGCCTTGCCTCTCCCAGGTTCTGGTGGCTGCCGGCAGCCCTTGGCTTGTGGCTGCGTCACTCCAGTCTCTACCTCTGTCTTCACACGGTCTTCTCCTCGTGCATCTGTGCGTCTCCAGTTTCTCACAAGGACACCAGTCGCTGCATCAGGGCCCACCCTAATCCAGCCTGACCTCATCTGAACTTGACTACATCTACCAAGACCTTATTTCCAAATCAGGTCACTTTCAAGGGTGCCGGGGGGTAGGATTTCACTGTATCTTTTGTGGGGCACATGTCACCCCACATCAGGACCTATGAGGGAAGGGCTCTGCTCCTTTTTAATCACGGCACGTGCTCCCATCTGTTTACCCCCCTCCCCTCCTCCATCACCCCGCCACTGACCCCTCCCCTCCCAGTCCGCTCCTCCCCCCAGGCTGTCCTCAGCGACTTTTTCACACCCCAGGCTCAGCTCTTCTAAGCTCCCACCCACTCCTGCCACTCAGCCGGCGGTCACACCCTCGTCCCGCACTACTCAGCTGGCTTCACCCCCGCAAGCTGGACCTTGGCCCATTCTGCCTGCTTCCTCCCCCCTCCCCCTTTCTGTCTCTCCATCCTGCCTGTGGGAGCCTGGAAGACCAGGCGGCTGCAGCTGATTCCGAGGACGGTGCCTATGGCGGTGTTTTACACTGGGTTGTCGATGACACATCCGCTTTGCTGGTTCCTTTAAGGGAGATGCAGAGTGGGCTGTGCACGTGGACCATCCCTGCAGGGCGGCCTTGCGAAGCCCCTCACAACGGAATGCAAGCAGGCCACGCACCCTGCTGGTCCCACCCACCGTTCCATCCCTCCCGTCCGTCGGTTCCTCTAAGTACCCCCATGTGTCCCCCACAATATACCCAAAGGGACGGTCCGTCCACCCCTCCCGGCGTAACTCCCACTGGCTCCCAGGGCCCCTGCGATGGAGCTCGCCGTGCCCGGTGTCAGGTCCGGGTCTGAGGTCCTGCAGCACTGTCCCTGCTGCTCTCATCCTACACTGCCCTCAGCTACGGGCATCGATTTCAGCTGCTATTGCTGCCAGAGAGAATTTTACTGACTCTTGTTCTTAATATAAAAGTCATATGAGTTTATGCTAAATGTTTTTGAAAATTTCAAGAAAAAAGAAAAGCTTTAAACCACCTGTAATCTCACCATCCAGAGAAAATCACCTGTAACAAATTGGTGTCTTTTCAATGTTTTCTGTAGGTAAGTGCTATAGTCTGAATGTGTGTGTTCCCTCAAAATTCAAATCTTGGGACTTCCCTGGTGGTCCAGTGGTTAAGAATCGACGGATTCTTGCAATGCAGGGGACGCGGGTTTGATCCCCGGTCGCGGAACTAAGATCTCACGTGCCGCGGGGCAACTAAGCCCGCGTGCTGCAATGACAGAGCCCACGTGCTCTGGAGCTCGCGGACCACAACTAGAGAGAAGCCCACAGACCGCAATGAAGAGCCCGCGTGGCAGAACGAAAGATCCCCCGTGCTGCAACTAAGACCTGATGCAGCCAATAAATAAATAAATAAACAAATATTTTTAAAAATTCAAATCTGGAGATCCTAATGGCCCATGTGAGGTTAGGAGGTTGGGTCTTTGGGAGGTGATTAGGACCCCAGGGTGGAGCCCTCATGAACGTTTCCCTTATGAAAGAAACCCCAGAGAGCAGCTTTTCCTTTCCCCATGTGAGGACGCAGTGAGAAGTGTGAGGCCCGGAAGAGGACCCCCACCGACCATGCTGCACCCTCCAGGACTGGGAGAAATGAATTGCTTGTTTATCAGCTCAGGCTGCGGCATTTGTTACAGCAGCCCGAACGGACTGAGAGAGTTAACGTGCACTGTGCCAAAGAGTGAGATAAACTGTAGGACTTGGGGTCCTGCTTCGTTCACTTGCTAGCACCGCATGAACACCCCTGCGCCATGCCATAGTCTCTACCGCGATGTTTGCAGTCTCAGCGCAAGGGGGCTGAGGGGCCACCATGGGGGGCACGGGAAGGGCTGGTGCTCCGGCTCCCCTGCCCTGCTGCAAGCAGAACAGCTTTAGGCTTTTGGTCTGGAGGCCACTGTGCAATATTTAAAATTTTTCAATAAAGCTTCTCAGTGCTAGAATATCAGGAGACCCCTGCTTTAGGTATGCCTCCCAGGCACTCTACGCTGTGAATGCATCATGAATTACCTAGCGGTCCTCTACGGGGGCACATCTTGACCGCCTCTGTTTGCCAGTACGCATGGCCCTGTGCTCTTCGTAAGCAGCTCCCCGTGCATCTCACTGTGAAGGAGGCCACCCTTCGTGTCAGCGATGTGCCCGTGCTGGACGCAGGGTTCGAAGCGTGCTGGTGGCCACGGTAGGATGGGTTCCTGCACCGGAAGCCCGACAGTCAAGGGCACGTGACCTTAAGCCTTTTGATGCTGAGCCCCAGCCCCTGAGGTCATCTTAGGGTCACAAGTAGAACAAAAAAAGAGGGAGAGAGAGGTAAGGGGAGAAGAAAGCCAGGGAAAGGTAAAATAAAACAGAAGAGAAATTGATCTGGGCTTGAAGGCAGAGGTGAAGGTGATGAGAGGTGAGGGGGCAGGCGGAAGAGGCTCTCAAGGTGAAAGGGGCTGAGACGCTCGTCACATGAAGCACTTGCCATGTGCTGGGCGTCGTTTAAGAGCGTCACAGAACAGCTCCTTGAGGCTTCACCACAGCCCTGCCAGTAGATGTCGTCACCTCCATTTTGTGTGCTGGGAGAGGGAGGCACAGAGAGGTTGAGTGACTTGCTCAAGGTCACACAGCCAGTAGTGATGGAGCTGGGACTCGAACCCAGGGTGTCATCCTCTCGACCCCTCAGCTTGGCATGGGGGTGGGGATGGGAGGTTTGGTGAGTGCTTGACCCTCCCCTCCCTTGTGGGAGGGACAGAGGGGCTGGGACTGCCTTGGGGTGGAGTTGGGCTGGCGAAGGGGATAACCCCACCATCGCGTGGTCAAACCAGACATCTCAGAGGGGCAGTTTATGGGGCTGAGGCTTTACCTTTATTTTAAAACAAACGTGGACAGTCTGTGTAACAGAATGACAATATTTCATGGCCTTTAAAGATAAAACATAAGTCTCTGAAGACATTTTGAACTTTGAGGAGGCGACTCAGGGCCAAAGATGCCCGGGAGGTGCCCCGAGCTTTCCCTGCGTTAGGCGCGCGCAGTTCAGTGGAGAAGTTTGAGACACTGACTTGAGTTAACTCTCTTCATTTTAGAGGTGCAGGAACTCGCCCCGGAAATCCAGGGAATTTCCCAAGACACCTTCATGAGTGACTAGTGGCTGAGCTGGGGTAGAAACCAGGATGTTTTTTTCTTCTACATTCAGCTATTTGGTGCAGACTTCTGAGGGCTTGGCCGACTTCAGACCGGCTAACAGAGATGCCAGGCCCGTGACCGGGCGGCCAGCGCGTGACCAATCCGGGCATAGCCACTGGGGAGACCACACCCCGTCTTGCTTGGCTGTCCGACCTGCACATGTCCCAAGCAGGGTCGTCTTCTCCTATTTGACAAAAGCATTCACAGGACTCTGGGTGGAGCCGGGGGAAGGTAGCCGGGGCCTTTCACAGGGGTAACCTTTGTGCAGCCAAGCGTCTCACTCAATGAGGAAGAGTTTCATAAAAACTCTCCCCTGTGGGGCAGACAGAATAGGTCACCCCAGAGCTGCCCTGTTGACTTAGGGATCAAATTTAGCTGAAGGCACTTGAAAAGCAGCCAGGGCAAGGAGGGTGCTCTGGACCCCCTTTTCCTCCTGAAGGTGAGAGATAAAAGTCCCCTTTGAGGGGACTTCCCTGGCGGTCCAGTGGTTAGGACTCCACGCTTCCACTGCAGGGGGCACGGGTTTGATCCCTGGTCAGGGAACCGAGATCCCACGTGCCGTGAGGCCAAAAAACAATAACAACAACAACAACAACAACAAAAAGCCCCCTTTGAGGGTTGCCCTCCCGGTACCAGGAGGACAGGAAGTTCTGTACAAACAGACCTCGTTAGAATAGCGCCTCCCTTCCCCTTGCCTCGCCGTGTACTTAGTCACTTTTCCACAATAGTCTCTCTGTTCAACCCGGTATAAACGCATGTAGGTTTTGCCACTTCTTGGGGTCCTCATTGCCTTATGAAGGCTCCTGTGTCTTATATGGAATAAACTTACATGGAATAAATGTGTCTGCTTTTCTCCTGTTAATATGTCTTATGTCACTCAATTCTCAGGCCAGCTGGAGATGGAGAGATAGAGTTTGACTTCCTGCAACTGCCTGGCACTGGGCACTGATAGACAGATGGACACTGGCCGGGGTGCAGGAGCAGGGCCCCAGGGACCCCCATGATCCAGGACTTTCCTCGTTAGGGAGGTCCCCACAGGGAGCACTTGGGGGGCCTTTGTGCAGCGGCCACCTATGGCTGGTCCTGGAGCATTTCAGGGACAAGAGGCCCAGCCCTACCATCTGTCCAGCGGTCCACTATCTCCGTTCTCAGCTCCGTCTGTCTATGAGATCGTCTCTGCCCCTCAAGCAGGCCATGGGCCTCACAGTTCTCTGTGGCCCCGTCACCCCTTCCACAGACCCTAGGGGATTTACCATCTCTGGAGAGTGGGACCAGCTCTTGTGCTTTGCAGGTGGCAGTTATTAATAAACCTGGGCTGAGTTGAAGAAACACGTTTCCTACAGTGGCATATACACTCTGCAGGCACAGAGAGGGCACGGCTCTGTACGAGTTAGCTATCGCTGCCTAACAAATAAACCCAGGGGGTAGTGGCTGAGAATGACATTTATCATCTCAGTCTCCATGGGGCGGGGATTCAGGCACGGCTGGGCTGACTCTTCGTCGGGGCCTCTCCCAAGCTTGCAGTCAAGGTGTCCGTGTGGGGCCCCAGGCATCTGAAGCTCCACTGGGGTGGATCCACCTGCATTCAGCACTCATCAGCAGGATTCGGTGCCTGGCAGGCTGGCTGTTAGCCAGGGGCTCCGGGCCTCGCTGACTGTTGACCAGAGGCTGCCCTAGTTCCTTGCCACGTGGACCAGAGTCTAACACAACTGCTGCTTCATTGGAGTGTGCAAGCTGGGAGCACAGCAGAGAGAAGCCCTGCAGGAAGGAAGTTGGTCTTGAGACCTCAACAGGGAAGTGACGTCCTGTCATTCCTGCTGTTTTCTATTCTTTAGAAGGTAGTCACTAGGGGGCGGGTCACACAGGACATGAACGGCAAGAGGCAGAATCATGGTTGGGGGCTGTCTTGGAGCCTGACCAGCCCCAGCACTGTGCATCAGGGTGGACCGGCTGGAAGCAGCAGCGCTGACTGACACTCACCAATTTTGTGCTGGCCTGTGCTCAGCACCTGACGTCAATTACCTCCAACTTTGGGATGTCCTGCCCTGTGTCCTGTGTCACTGAGCCCTGATAACACAGACACTTGGAGAAGGTGAGCGGCTTTCCCCCATTGATGAATGAGGGACAAAGCCTGGTGCTGACCCAGATCATCTGGCTACACCGGCTCAATCTTCCTGCTGGCCGTGATCTTGGCCTTTCTCAAAGCTGAGGGGTTTACTCTAAGGAGGCAGCACTGGCCACGGTTGTGAAGGAGGAAAAGGACTGGGCCTGATGACTTGGGTGAAGAACGTTCTCACTGGGGAAATGCCAAGTGCCAAGGTTAAGTTGCCTTGACCTGTGGGTATTTGGAGCTGAGGCAGAGGTATGTCCTCGGGCTACTGGCTCTATTCATACCTTCTGGAAACCTGTCAGGGCTGACTCTTGGCAAAGTGACCCGCAGCCTGGGTTTGCAGCTGACTGAACGCCAAAGAATAAGCCAGCTGCCATGACAACACTCCAGCGGTCCCCTCGATGTGGGGCCTTTCAGAGGTGTCGCCGTGACGCCCGCCTCTCACTGGGCCACAAATGCAAGACAAACAGTTGCACGGGGACGGGGAGAAAGGCCTCGGCCTCAGCACGGCCCGTCCTGCAGGGGCCTGGCCCTCAGCAGGCCCAGGGCTTCCTTGCTGTAGCCTTATTTCTTCCAGGAACTGACGCTTCTGTGAAGGCCAGACCCGCCCACGGGCCAGATCAAGGTGTCCTTTCCTCGTCCGTGGGCCTGTCTTTCTGGCCGGGGGTCTGCATGCTGCCGATGAAAGAGGAGCCCCTTAGAAGTCAGATTTCTTTCTGTTTTCCTTACTCTGGTTTAACAAGCAGGAGCAAAGAGAGAGCGCTTGGGGCCAGAAAGCCATGAGGGTGCCCTTGAAGGAGGTCACGTCGATGGGAATTTTCTCCTGGACTCTACATCTTGTGGGTCTTCCTGTACGTAGAGCTGAAATGTCCTGAGGCAGAGCCTGTAAGACGTGAGGGTGGATGAGCTTCCTGGGGCTGCTGTTAAGAAAGCACCTCACTCAATACTCTGTAATGAGCTATATGGGAATAGAATCTAAAAAAAGAGTGGATAGATGTATATGTATAACCGATTCACCGTGCTGTACAGCAGAAACTAACACAACATTGTAAATCAACTATACTCCAATAAAAATTAATTAAAAAAAAATAAACATTAGGTTCTGCTTCAATTTTTAAAAAAAAAAAAAAAAGAAACTGAGGGGTTTTAAAACAACAGAAATGTGTTCTCTCACAGTTCTGGAAGCCAGAAGTCCAAAACCGCTATCACCGGGCTGGCAAGGCGTGCCAAGGTGCCAGCAGGGCTGTGGTCCCTCCGGAGGCTCTAGGGGAGAAGCTGTTCCTTGTCTCCTGCAGCTGCTGTAGGCTGCCCGGTATCCTTGGTTTGTGGCCCCACCACTTGAATCTCCATCCGTGTGGTCGCATGGCCTCCTCCTCTTTTGCGTGTGTGTGCGAAATCTCCCTCTGCCTTCCTTTTGTAAGGCCACCTGTGATGACATTTAGGGCCCATGTGGATAATCCAGGATCATCTCCTCATCTCAAGAGCTTTAACTGAATCATATCTGCAATGTCCTTTTTTGCTGTATAAGGTCAGAGTCACAGGTTCCAGGAATTAGGAAGGATGTGGGTGTCTTTGGGGGACAATCATTCAGCCTTTCACAGATGGTGGCCGCCAGGCAGAGAGGTGCCCTTGGTCGTGTAGTCAGGCTCTGGGTGCCTGTGACCTCTGTCTCGGGCTCCAGGTGGGCCCAGGGACGCCTGCAAGGGAGCAGGTGTAGACCGGCGAAGTGAGCCACGGATGACCTTGGTACACTGGAGAACACCTCGGGCTGAGGGCCCTCTCTCCACCTCCTCCCCTCCTGCTGTCACACTCTGGAGGGCCCAGGGCTCCCTCCTGGGACAGAGCCCGAGGTGTGCTCCACGCTCTGGCGGCCCGCACATGGCGACCTGAGGTCGTCACCCTGACCCCGAGCCTCAGCCTCGGTTTGAGTCTGAATCCTATCAGGAGTGGGACTTCAGGGACTTTGCATCTCGTGGCTGGATCCTGTCCCCTGGGGCTGTGGGTCTCACAGCAGCCCGTGAATGCAGGTCAGAGGGGGCCTGAGAAGGAGGTGGCGGGGCGGGGCCTGCTCGGAGGGCTCACGGGCCATCAGGCTGGCCATCCTGGCCGAGGTCACTCCCTCCACGCTATGGCTCGACGTCCCAGCAAAGCTGCTCTGTCACTATCGACTCCAGGGGACTCTCCCAGGGACCCACAGGGGTCAGGACCCGAGGTCCAGCCACGCTGAGCCCTCTTGCTTCACAGCCTGCCCTGGTGACGGGATAGAGAGGGCAGTGACGCCACTGGCTGCTGACGCAGGCCCACTGCTGCTGGTGGGACAGCACATGGGGCTCAGGAACCCCCAGGCGGTGGTTTGGAGGAAGGATGCTGAGAGAGCCCCGCCCCCCAGTGGGGTTCCTGGAGGCAGTGCTCTGAGGGGTCCACTCCCAGCCCGTGAGCTTCTCTCCCCTCTGTCCCCACTGAGACCCGGGATCCCAGGGTCCTACAGCCACAGGAAGCTGTCCCCCAAGCTCCCTGCTTTACCACCCCTTTACCAGTGTTCTGGGGCTGCTGTGACCAAGCGCCACAAACTGGGTGACTTTAAACAACGGGCGTTTATTGCCTCACGGTTCTGGAGGCCAGAATCCAAGGTCAAAGTGTCAGTAGGTCCTGCTCTCCCTGAAACCAGTCAGAGAGGGTCCTCCCAGGCCTCTTCCAGCGTCTGGGGGCCGCTGGCAGTCCTTGGTGGCCTCGGCTTGTAGATGCTTCACTCCAGTCTCTGCCTCTATGTTCCCAAGGCCTCCTCCCTCTGCGTCTGTCCACGTTTCTTGCTTCTTTAAGGACACTTGTTATAGGCTTGCCCCAATCCAACATGACCTCATCTAAACTTTGTGACATCTGCAAAGATCCTACTTCCAGACAAGGTCACGCCCACGAGTACCAGGAGTTAGGACTGCAACATCTCTTTTGGGGGACGTGATTCACCCCATAACCACCCCCATGAGTGAGGCCTCAGGCAGCGCCCCACCTGGCTGATGACGCTTTGTTAGGGGGTCTCCTGTTCGTTCTTCATCGGTTTGGGGGGTAGGTTATTGTGGCCACAGCTGCCTGTCATCAGCTCCAACAGGTGTGTGGACAGATCCGCCATATCAGTAAGCAAAGGATGTTGTGGCCATCAGGCCGTCAGCCACTGCAGCCACCAGAGACTGTGCATCCTGAGGGGGCTCAGGATGGAGAAAAGCAGGATACTGGCCCCAGATCATTAAGGTGCATATCAAAGGAATGATTTCCATGAGCCCAGACTCCTGCATCTTCCTATACACAGAAAAACCCTAAATTCATTAACTTGAGATGTCTGGTTTTTCTTTAATTAACAGTAATCTTCTGATGTTCCAACTACCTGGTTTTTGTTGCAAAAACTCCTGTATAACAACATATATGTGTATATATATATATATCACTTTGCTGTACACCTGTACACCTGAAAGTAACACAACATTGTAAATTAACTATGCTTTAATTTTTAAAAAAAGTTTTAAAAAAAGGTTAAAAAAAATTTTCCTATATACCCTGGCTCCTCCCTGACCTCTTTGGAGCAGTTTCCCAGGGCTCTCTGAGAGGCTGCCTCCCGGGCTTGAGTCCTCAGAAAGTCCACCATATAAAATGTAATTCTTAACTTTCAGGTTCTGTATTTTTTTTCAGTCGACAGGCGGCATGATGGAAATGCCAGGATTTTACCCAGAAGGGAATCAAGACTCCAGTGGAGAAAACAAGGAAACCAGACAAACTACTGCAGGGATCCCAGTGTATACTTGGGGTTTTGGTCATCTGACCAAAAGGGTCAAAGTTTACAGCCTGCAAACGTATTAGAATATCACAGAAATGATCAGAAACAACACCAGCCTGAAATCTGAGGAGAGCCGACGTGAACTGCTCCCAAGTTCAAACCCTTTTCGACGGGGCTTTGCAGCGTTGGCGAGACGTCCCTCCACCGTCATCTAAATCCAAATTCTGATTTGTTATTTTTCAGGGTCCTCCCTACTCCAATACAGCAGATTATTTTAAATAGCAAAGCATTATGTAAACAGCATCATGGATTGCAAACAGGAGGCTGATGGCCACCATAGCGATTCGTTCTGCTAATAGGTCTACGGCACAAACGGGATGTATGAGAAAAAAGCAGGAAACAAGGTTATACCGACAATATAGCCACATCTTTATAACAAGAAGAAGCAAACTCTTCTCCACCCCCAACAGCATACACACGCAATACAGAAAAAGGATTTTTAAAAAACACACCAGAATCTCAATAGTGGTTCCCACCGTAGGGAGTGTGGAGGTGGGGTCAGTTCTTTCCCTCCCTTTTTATAGGAACTCTGAGTGGCAGGGTTGAAGAAATCCTTGAGGTTTGTCCCGAGTCCTGGGGCAAGCACGACTCTTGCCCTCCGTTGAGGCTGTCGACTGAAAAAAAGTGCACAACCTAAAAGTTGAGAATTATGTTTTATTTGGCGGACATACTGAGAACTTCAACCCAGGGACACAGCCTCTCAGATGCTCCGAGGGACTGATCTGAAGAGGTCAAGAAGGAGCCAGGATGTATAGGAGTTTTTGCAACAAAAACTAGGTAGTTGGAACATTAAAAGATTACTGTTAATTAAAGAAAAACAGACACCTCAAGTTAATGATCTTAGTGCTTTTCTCTGTATGGGAAGATGCAAGAGTCAGGGCTCATGGAAATCATTTCTTTGATATGCACCTTAATGACCTGGGGCCAGTATCCTGCTTTTCTCCATCCTGAATCCCCTCAGGATGCACAGTCTCCGGTGGCTGCAGTGGCTGCTGGCTTGATGGCCACAACATCCTTTGTTTACTGAAATGGCAGGCGACATACCTTGTCCACAAGTCCAGAACCATGAGTTATGTGAAAGCGCCTGACGTCTCCTCTGTGTGAACAAGCGGGTGGCTTTTCTTTTTTTTTTTCTTGTGCCAATTTACTATGGGAGGACAGCAGCCAAAGGGCATACCTTAAAGTTTCCAAGATACCTGAGTCGCAGGGTAAGCAAAGCTTATCTAGGATTATTTACCTGGTGATAGAAACGGCTCTTTGAAAAGTCTTTCTACCACTGTGTCAACAGTACTGAGTTAAAATGTAAATTATTAACACATTCTTCTACAAAAAGACACAGAAAGCCCATTAATGGTATATCATAGTTACCTACACGATATTATTTTCCAGTTGCTTAATATACTTACAAAGCATAAAGGCTACAACTGTCAAGGGAGGGAGGCCAGCAAAGATAGCATTTGCTGCGCAGCTTTGCAGATTGGAAAGTAAATGGAATGGCTCATATTTCAAAGAGTTTTCTCAGCACCTATTGTCCTCTTGCCCAAGGAATCTTGTAGGTTTAGGAAGAAAGATTCTTTCTGAGAATTGAAAAATCTCGTATGGGCCAGACCCCATCCCAAAACCAGGCTAGAAGTCCCTTTTCTGCCCCTTGGTGACTTTATAGAATTCGTTTTTCTTCAAGACTGGTTGTCGCCTCCCCAGTGCGTGTGCTAATAATCAACCAGAGTTAAGTGTCACAGGAGCGGAACAGAATAGTCCAAGGACGTCATTGCCCCTCTCCAGTTGCTAGGCAACGCCTCCTTCGCGGAGATGGACAAAACAGGTTGGGGGAGATACCAGAAAAGAAGCCTTCTTATTCCAGGTCAGCCCCACTGCCCCCTGGAAGGGGACAAGACAGGGGAGCCTCTCTCGGGGCCACGCACTCAAGAGGCATCCTTGTCCCCTCTTCCCCTGCGTCCTCAGTTCAACGAAAGAGAACTTGAAGGCCCTGGGTGCGGCTGGTGTGTGTTACCAAGTGTAATCCCGAGGGAAATTCTTCCATGCCCGCCCGTCTCATCCTCTGCCATCACCTGGTTACTGCCGGGACGGCCCGAGTGGGCGGCGACGGGCTCCATCAGTTTACTGGATTCCAACTGAGAAGTGTCGCCCAACCATGCGGAGGTTCGCGATCTCCCGGTTCACTGAGTGCAGGTTGCAGACATTTGCAGGGGCTGTCAGCCAGGTGGGATGCTGCTGCAGCCCCCTTCCCAGGTTTTCACAGTCAGTTCATTGCAGCGTCTAAAAGAGTCCCCAGAGCAGGAGGCAGGGCAGGAGATGGAAGATGTGATCAGCTTTTGGACAGACAGACGCAGACCAGGTTTTGGACTCCATCAAGCTCTGCTGTGTATACACTGACTGCAGCCTGGGGCAGGGGTCTTTCCAGGTCCTTCCCGCTTCCTTTGAAAAGTGGATATTTTCTCCTAGGAATCAGCCCAACAGAAATGCTTGCACAGAGATATGCGTGAAGGTGTTTGTGACCACATTGTAATAGCAACAACAGCAAGAAAAGGACACTAGATGAAGGTGATTAATAGAGGAATGCTGTTGTTTCTGCATGTCTGTGTAATGAAATACTACTCAGGCATTAAGAAGAACGAGGTAGATCTATGTGTGTGGATGTGGGAAGAAGCCCTTGATATTTTACCAAGAGGAGCAAATTGATCAAGTATAAGTAGATTACAAAAAGCTGTGTGTGTATGGATAGACATGTGTCTATTTTGAATGAATAATGTTGCCTGCCATATCAGTAAACAAAGGATGTTGCAGCCATCAAGCCATCACGTTACAGCAGCTGGGATGGTGAGCCCTGAGGGAACTCGGGATGGAGACCAACGGGTTGCCCACTGCCCACCTCTCAGCCAGGGAAGCCACCCACAGCTGTTCACCCTGTGGGGATTTGGGATGGAGAAAAGCAGGAGACTGGTCCCAGAGAGCTGAGGTGCATATCAAAGGAATGATTTCAGTGAGCCCAGACTCTTGCATCTTCCCATACATAGAAAAGCGCTAAATTCCTTAACTTGAGATGTCTGATTTTCTTTAATTAACAGTAACCTTTTGATGTTCCAACTACCTGGTCTTTGCTGCAAAAACTCCTACATATCCTGGCTCCCCCCTTGCCTCTTCGGAGCTGTCCGTCAGAGTGATCTGAGATGCTGTGTCCCAGGCTTGAACTATGCAGCATGTCCACCAAATAAAACATAATTCTCGACTTTCAAGTTGTGCATTTTTTCCAGTCAACACTATTAGACTTATGTAATGTATATACTATGAACATTTATACAAGTTTGAAATACTGAGTTGTAAACAGTGGTTAACTAATACCTATTCTATTCAATTTATTCTGATTGTCTAAAAAAAAGACATTTAAAGTGCTGGTTTTTTCAAATCAGAATCCAAACAAGGCTCACACAAAGCACATGGGTGTTGCTTCTTTTAAGTCCCTTCTGATTGACAGCAATTCTTACAGCGTGTGTTCTTTAAAGAAACTCAGTTATTTGTCCTGAAGAGTTTTCCACATTCTGGATTAGGTTGTTTGTGTCTTTAGATGTTCTTTAAAATAATCCTCCATCTCCTGTATTTCTTGTAGAATGGGAGATCTGTGGATGGGCTGAAATGCAGGTTCAACTCCTTTGGCGAGAATACTTCACAGGAGTTGTGTGCTTCCAAGTGTATGACATCAAAAGGCAGATGATGTCTGGGTGCCTCGGTTTGGGGGCTGCTGTCATCCCTGGGATGGCTGCTGTCAGCCTGTTCCCCACCAGCCTTTCAGCTCGGTTTCAGCAGCCACTGAGAATCTGGGCTTAGATCTATCATGGCACTGGGCATTGCAAGGTGGCTGTTATCTAAGTCTATCACCCCTTCTACATTTATAACCTGGAATTCTTCTATAAAGAACTTTCCTTCCACACCTATTTGGTTACCCTAAAATACTCTTTTTCCAGGAAAGTCCAGATACATGATTTATTCTGTCCTTTTAATCAATTTTCAGAATAATTTTTGGTTTCCTAGTAACCTCTATAGATCTCTAATTATATACATACATGCTTATAAATGTATATATATATATATATTTATGTATATGTATATATTTATATGCATAAAATCTTGTGTATTTTATGCACTTAAGGATTTTAATATAGTTGGTGTGTTTCACTCTACAGCAGGAGTTATTCTTTTGGAGGATGAAATTACTCCTTCTTCAGTGGGCATCAGTGGGAGCCCCTTCAGGTTGGCTCCTGTGTCCTGTTGATATAATCTCAGTAGTCTTTGATAGCTTGCTTGCTTTGGGGCTCAAGGTGTCCCAGACTCGTTAAGCTCATTTCCTGACCCAGTAGCCCACCTTTCTTTCAGGGAGCACCTGGTCCTTTTTAGTGGGAAATGAGATTTAGCAACCACATGTGAGATCCTGGGGCACTCATTGCTACAGGACTGCCATTGCTTCCAGGTCCTTTGCTGCAGACAGAGGTGCCCAGATATTAGGTTTATTAGGGAGCTCTCTCAGAATCAACATCTGTGGAGGGGAGAGTCTTTTAGAGCTGTCCTGAGTTGGGGCCCCAGCCCAGGTCTTTATTACCCTGGACCAGTTATTAGATGTGAGTTTCCCTGAAAAGGCAGTCTGACCATGGTCAAGACTATTGTCTTCAGCTGAAGCCTCCCAGAAAGCCTCCCTTATCACTCCCAGAAAGTGATAAGCGATATCGAATAACTGCCTTCTAATTTTTCTAATTCTCTCTTCAGCTGTGTCTAGTATTTTGTTTAACTGAGTTTTTAATTTCTATGACTTGACTTTTTATTTCTAGAAGTTCTATTTGTTTCTCCTGAAGTCTGTTTCTTTCTTCTATTTTAATAGACTATCACTCTGTTTTCATAATTCTCTCTTTTATTTCTTTAAATAAAAGTAAATAATTAAAACTAAAATGTTTTCCCTCTTATGGTCACCATGCTGTACATTGCATCCCCAGGACTTATTTGTTTTATAACTGGACGTTCTTACCTTTTGATCCCCTTTACCCATTTTGCCCACCCCTCTCCCCACCTCTGACAATCACCAATCTCTTCTCTGTATCTATGAGTTTTGTTTTTTCCTTAGATTCCACATATAAGTGAGATCATACAGTATTTGTCTTTCTTTGTCTCACTTAGTTCACTACTCATAGTTATTTTAAACTTTCATTCTGACAGCTCCAACATCTGGGTCATTTTCAGTCTAGTTGTGTTGATTGCTTTGTCTGTTGACAATGGATTGATTTTTCCCTGCTTTTTCATATATCTATTAGTTTTGTTGAATATCAAATATCATGTGTTAATTTAAATGGACACAAACAATGTTTCCTTCTGGGAATGGGTATGTCTCGTCTCTTATCCTGTCAGGTCAGCAGTGTTGGGGGAGGTTTGAATCAACTTGCTTTGACCTTGGTTTGGGTTTTATTATTATTTGAGGACCTTCAGGGCACCAGCAACTTCAGATTCCTTGTGGGGAGCCATCAGTACCTTGTGCTTAGGACGAGGGCTGGGGGACTCAGTGTTTTCGCTCTGTCCTACCTTTCAGCTGTTCTCCACACAGAAGGGACCTCTACACGCGTCTGCCTTTCCCTGGTGGGGAACGACGCTGCTCAGGCATCTGTGCTGGCTGGGCTGGAGCCAGGGGCCAGGGGGTGGGGTCTCTGGTCCTGGCCCAGGGTCAGCCTTGGCAGGCCCTGTGTGCCTGGGGCTTGGGGGTGAGGCTTTCTCAGACTTCTGCCTCTTCTCCCTGGGATGGCCGGACCCCCTTTGTGTGGGTGGTGGGTTTGTGTGAGTGTTCCCAGCCCTCCCTGTATAGACATCCTTTAGGCACCAGGTGGGACCCTGGACCCAGGCCTGTTTCCTGTGCCCCACTCAGAGGGAGGGGAAGTCCTTCCCCATCCACAATGTGAGTCTCGAGTGGTGGACGTGAGGACACACCTTCCCCACCCTCCACCCACCAAGGACCCTCCACCTTCAGGTGAGCCATCGGGAAGAGGGCTCTTTGAGGAGGGTCTTCCGTGCTTGTGATTTGTATATACTTTCAGGAAGGAAACTTCAAAAATATGTGAAGCTAAAACAGGGGGACAGGCTGCATTGAGAAAGCATGATTTATGTGGCTCACGTGGGGCGTGGTTTCCTGCTGGGGACAGAGGAGGACCCTGGGGACCAGGGCTTCCCAGGGGGGATGCGCCAGCTCACGGAAGGGTCCAGATCATCCTGCCACCTCCTCGCCCGAGTTCAGAGGGTTGGCTGAGCGTGCTTGTCGCCTGCCATGTGCAGAACCTTGAGGCCCACCGAGGACTCGTGCCGGGAGGGGTGCAGATGTGACCCCGTCTGCAGCGGGAGCCGCTGGGAGGAGGCGCGTCATAGGAAGCCGGAAGGGGTGCTACAGGGGGCGGGTCTGCAGAGCAGGGAAGGGCGGGAGGGCTGGCAGCACACGGAGGAGTGGCAGGAGGAGGCCACGCGCACAGGCTTGTAGCTCGCGGGCAGGCACACGGCAGGCTTGCGGCTCACGGGCACGTATACACCTGGCTTGCGGCTCACGGGCACGTATACACCTGGCTTGCGGCTCACGGGCACGTATACACCTGGCTTGCGGCTCACGGGCACGTATACACCTGGCTTGCGGCTCACCGGCACGTATACACCTGGCTTGCGGCTCACGGGCACGTATACACCTGGCTTGCGGCTCACGGGCACGTATACACCTGGCTTGCGGCTCACGGGCACGTATACACCTGGCTTGCGGCTCACGGGCATGCCGGTCGCCTGGCAGGGGCTGGACGTGCAGCAGGACGGCTGGCAGGAGCTGGGAACGCGGCAGGCGGCCTGGCAGCCCGAGGGGCAGCTGGTGTGGCACACAGTGGCGTGGGGTTGGGCTAGTGTTGGGTGGTGATGTCTGCAGGCTGCCTCCCCGGGGCCTTTATACCCAGGCCGTGGGCGTCCCAGCGACACAGAAGCACAGCTGTTGACTTCCTCGTGGCTGCCGCCATCGTGCTTCCCCAGCACCTTGTTATCCTGGGATGCGCTCTCCTGTGCTGCCCTCCACGACAAATTAGTTTGGCTTTGAGGCCAGTTCCTCCTTCTGCAAACAGGATGCTCTGGTTTGCCTTCCCATGGGGTTCGTGGTGTTTCTCCAGGCCATCGCTGTGCACAGAGCACCCCAGGATCCACTCAGAGTGCTGTACCCTTTTACTCCTTTTTGTCTCATGCCGTCAGTGAAGACTTTGAGGCCGTCATGTATTTTGAGTTTTTATTTCGCACAGGAAAACATTGAAGCAGGAGTCTGCAAACTGCCGTCTGTGAGACAAGTCTGTCCTGCTGCCTGTGTGTGAATGAAGTTCTCTGGGGCACAGACACGTCCGTGCGTTTAGTGTGTCTAAGGCTGCTTTTCCCCGACAGCGCTGAGTCGTTGTGAGTGAGACCCTGTGGCTGCAAAGCCTGAGATACTTACTCTCTGCCCTTTACAGAAAGTTTGCCAGCTCTGCCTTATCGTAATCGTACAAGAACTGATTTGTTCATGCAACAGATTATGCTGTGGGCTGGCAACAGAGACGTCCGGCCTCATGAGCCTTCCAGGGCAATGAATAAATGGAAAATGAATGCATGGAATCATTCCGGGGGGCGCTGAGGCCTGGAAAGGAAAGCAGGTTCGGCTGATAGAGAGACGTGGGTGCTGGTGGGTGGTCTGGGGGCCTCGGGGGGGAGGCGATGCTGAGCCGGCACTGGGTGCAGTGAGGGGCGGGGGCGGGGCTCCAGGCAGAGGCAGGCAGGGCGGTGTGAGGACCCTGCTGCAGAAACCGGCGTGTTCCAGGAGCAGCATGGGGAACGGGTGCAGGGGGACTGGCTCACATCGTGGAGGGAAGACGAAAGATCCGGTGAATTGAAGACACATCAGTAGAAAGAATCCAATCTGAAGAAGAGGCACAAAGAGTTAAGAAAAATGAAGAGGGCCTATGAGACCATATCAGAAAGGCTAACATGCAAGGAATTTCAACCCAAGAAGGAGAAGAGAATGACATTGAAGACTAAGAATATTTTGAAGAAATACGGGACAGAATCCCCAAATCTGATTTTAAAATATTCCAGTTTACAGATCCAAGAATCTCAGACCACCCCTAAGGTCCCAGCACCGTTAGGTACAATGGAAAGGCCATGGATTCCAGAGTGAGGCCGAGCAGCCTCAATGCCTGCTTCTCCGTTCGCAGTGGTGAGAACGTGCACACATCCTGGGATCCTTCCAGATCTTCCTGATTGAACATCTGTGCAAATGGGGTATCCCCTGCCCCTTGAATGGTGGCAGGATTGATAATTGATCAGTTACGAGAGAGTCCGTGTAAAATGCTTAGCTCAGCCCTGGCACAAAGTTGGAACCCCGCCGTTAAGGTTATGGCCATGACGTGGCCAAAACCCTCAGTGAGGCGCCCGACCCTGAGGGAGAACCTTCTGGGTCACTGAGTTTCCAAATCGAAATGGGGGACACTGGTGCGGTGAGTGTGACTCTGCTTCTGTGGACAAAGGACAGGGTGTGTAAAACTGGGGAGGGCCTTGAAAATCATGAAGTTGGGCTCCCGTCCCCAACTGACGGCCCTTCCCCATCCAACCCAGGCTCCGATTCCAGAAATCACAGGGCCGCTGTGTCACCGTCAGCCTCCAGCTGAGAAGGAGCTTCCTGAACTGAGTCACTGCAACCAGAAACTCCAGGAAGAGACCCGAGGCGGCCGCCACAAGGAAGACACCAGGGTGCCACGTGGCCAGGACGCCACAGCCTGGGTATGAAGGCAGCTCCAGGGAAGGAGCCTCCGGACCAGCCCCGTCCTCTGCCCTGACCCCACCCAGCCCCACGCCACCGTGTGCCACGCCAGCTGCTCTGAGGGCTGCCAGCTGGCCTCCTGTGTGCCCAGCTTCTGCCAGGCTTCTTGCCGTGTGCCTTTGAGCCACAAGCCTGCTGTGTGTGTGCCCGTGAGCTGCAAGCCCATTGTGTGTGTGGCCCCCTCCTGCCAGCCCTCCTGCCCTGCCCTGGGTGACCAAGCATGGGAAGGCGGCTCTCAGCCTAGGGGCGAGCTCCCAGCGCTCAGCCCGAGGAACCCCACTCTGTCCCCCGAACTCACAAGGTCAGTCCTCACCCTGCTCTGGGTGGATTGAGGGCAAGTCACTAACTTCCTGAACTGACCCCGTTTAGGTGAAAAGGTCTTCTGCTCCGCAACTGATACATGGTGCCCCGCGTCCCCCCACCCCGAGTCTAAATGGAAACGAGATGCTCCACTGGCAAGCAGGGCTCCCCCGCCTCCCGATGGGGGGGAAAGAGCCTCGTGGGGACCTTCCATGGTCCCCCAGAGATGCCCACGGCCCGCCCCCAGAACTGTGACGCGTCCCCTCACACGGCAATGCGATTTTGCCGACGGGAGCAAAGTAATCGTGATCAGGGATGGTCCTGAGTCATCCGGGTGGGACTTGGGAGAGGGGCCGGGGAGACTCGGCCACAGAAGGGGAGGCCGCGGGAAGAGGGAAGCCAGACGCTAGGTCACGAGCCGAGGATGCGGTGCCTCCGGCTGAAAGACACGAGGATCAGATTCTGCCCGGAGCCTCCGGCGAGAAGCGGGCAGCCCACATCGTGACCGTGGCCCGTGAGACTCACTCCCGATTTGGCCTCCACAGCTGTGAGGTGACACTTTGTGTTGTCTCAGCCACGTGTCCCTGGCACTTGTTAGGGCAGCCGCAGGACAGTCCAGCTTCTTGACGGCACAGCCTCGGACTTCCACCCTCCCTCCGTGGTCCTGCCAGCTGCACCGTGACCATCAGTGCCGTGGGCAGAGGTTGGGGAACGAAGGGAAGGAGGGGAGCCACTCGGGGCTGCGGAGCCGGCTCCCCTCGCCCTGCTGTGCGGTCTTGGAGCCCATTCTTCCTCGGGGGCCCTTCCTGCTGGGCGGTAGGACCCTCAGCCCCCAGCCGCGGGAGGAAGCCCCTCCAGCTGGTCCTTGCCCTTCTCTGGCGCTCGCTGCAGCTGATGCTGTTTCTGCCCAGGTCTGTCCCACTCCAGGCTCTCTCCCCTGGCCTGAGTCGGCCCTGTCCTCTCTCCCGCGTGTGGGGACTCTCAGGCCACCCTGCCCCGAGCATCCAGCTCAGGTTCTGGGCACCTTGGCACCGGGCAGTGCTGGGCCACCCTGCAGGGCACTCTGTCACACTCCCGGTGACCCCCTGGGAGCCCCTCCTTTGCCTGCAGAGGACATAACTGCCCCAGTCCCTCCTCCTCAGGAGCGGGGGACATGGCACAGCTTTCTCCAGGGATGGCTCTTGACCTCGGCAGGCACGGGCCTGGACCCCTGACACACAGACCCCCTCCTGGCTTCTCCACCCTCTCTAGGGGGCTGGAGTTGGGGAGAGGCTGGGGTAACGTCCAGGGCTGCAAAGTATTTGGATTTTGCTGGTTGTTTTGAGGATCAGTACACAGACATTTCAATTTGTACACAATTCTTAACGTACGTACCAAAAATCTAAAAAATCATGTAGTTGTGATTCTTTTCTGAACAGTTATTCGAGTGACTTTCCAGCTTAAAATTTGGAGGCAATTTTCCTTGACAGGATACCAAGTACCAATATCTTCAAATATTGATATGCTGTTACATCGTAAGTCCCACTATTTCACAATTTAACATCACATACACTACATGCTCAAATTGTCAATCGTTCACAGCACATTAACAAAGTTACTAGAAGAACTGGACTACCACGACCAAAGTTGTTACAGAGTGCACAAAATTCTGCCCAGGAAAGCCAAGATCAAGGGGTGAGTGGTTTGCTTTAGGAAACAATTCTACCAAAAACAACGTGGGAAGAGAAGTAATTTAGAGTGTTCAAGACATTAAATGCGGAACTGACTCCAAATTGCCATGTAGTATGCTTTGTATTATAGGATATAAAAGCTATCCCCCATCTGTGGAATGTTAAGCTGACACCCAAGACAATCAAAACCTCCCATATTCAATATCCCACTATTTTCTCATTGTACCAAAAAATAAACAGCAAGTGATTTCACCTCTTAAAAAAAGACATTTACCTTCCTTCCGTGCCGACAGCGCTCTCTCAAACATGGTGAACACTCCTAAAACCCACCGGACTTTCTGTAAGAGTGGCAAGCACCAGCCTCACAAAGAGACACAGTACAAGGGCAAGGATTCTCTGTATGCCCAGTGACAGCGGCGTTCTGACAGGAAGCAGAGTGGCTATGGTGGGCAGACTAAGCCGATTTTCTGGAAAAAGGCTAAAACTACAAAGAAGATTGTGCTGAGGCTTGAATGCGTTGAGCCCAACTGCAGATCTAAGAGAATGCTGGCTCTTGAGAGATGCAGGCATTCTGAACTGGGAAGAGATAAGAAGAGAAAGGGCCAAGTGATCCAGTTCTCAGCTTCATATTTTGTTTTATTATGAAGACAATACAAATTTGAGACTGTTTACTTCATTTAACTTCAGTTGGTTTTTTTGGAAGGGAAATAAACTAGTGCCATCCATAAAATTTCCTTGGGAAACTAAAAAAAAAAAAAAAAGGCATTTACACTTAAAAAAAGTGGGATGAGGTAGGATTCCCTCCTTTTAAAAAATGTTTCTAGAGCTACTAAAAAACTTGCATTTGCAAAATAGTTGATAAAAATATTCCTCTGGATTGTACAAGAAGGGAAACAGGGACCACTGATAGGACCAGGTGTGTGATATTAATCAGACTTGGCTTCTTTCTCTCCTGCTTCATCAGAGGTCAGGCTGTCCTCGTTTTTAGTTTCTCCGTTTTCTGCAGGTACGTCTTCTTTAGTCTCTTCGTTAGCCACTTCAGCCTGTTTTCCCTTTGCTCCCCTTTCCCCTTTTGTTTGCACTTTTTTTGTCTGAAGATACATTCTTTCCTGCCACCTTTTTTGACTTCGTCTCCACTTTTGCAGGAGCCGGTTTAGCTGACAGCCTCGCCGGTCTCCTTTGGGCTCCTCCTTCACCACGGCCTCAGGGGAGCTGACCTTCCTCTTGGGCATCATGGCTGCAGGGCCAGCGCGAGCCGGGTGCCTGCGGGCTGTGGTGCAGGGGGAGCCTTTGCAAAGCTGGGCCGCCTGGCCGCTGCCAGGGTACTGTCTTAAACAGCACACACGTATGGTCTCCCGGTGTGGAGGCCTGAATTGGAGATCAGGGTGTGGGCAGGGCTGGTCCCTTCCCAGGGCGTCGAGCGAGAATCCATCCCCTCTTCCGGCTCCTGGCGTTTGTTTGCTGGCGTCTCTGGGGCTCCTCGGCTCGTACAGGCATCACCCCGATCTCTGCCTTCATCTTCACAACATCTTCCCTCTGCTCATGCCTCTGTGTCCAGAGTTTCCTTTTTTTTTTTTTTTTCTGATAAAGACACCGTCATATGTCTTTGGATTAGGGTGCAGCCCACTGGCCTCATTTTAACACGATCACATCTGTAAGGACATCATTTCCAACTAAGGTCACATTCAGAGGTATTGGGAGTTAGGACTTCAGCATATCTTTGGTGGGGGGACACAATTCAACCCACCAGAGGGGCAGCTCAAAGCTGCAAGATGGTCTGTGCTCTGCAACAAGAGAGGCCGCGATAATGAGAGGCCCGCGCACCACGATGAAGAGTGGCCCCCACTTGCCACAACTAGAGAAAGCCCTTGCACAGAAACGAAGACCCAACACAGCCATAAATAAATAAATAAATAAATAAATAAATAACTAAAAATTAAAAAAAAAAAAAAAAAAAGCTGCAAGACGAGTCCGGCCCCTCCTTCTTGCACCCGCGTGGCCGTGCCGCCGTTCTCCTTGTCCTGTGGCATCTGACCTCTTGGTTCCTCAGGAACCAGGAGAGTCCAATTTGAGGATCCCGCCTCACTTGACACTTGACGAGTTCACTGTGCACAAAGGCCCCACTCGCGTCCGGAATCACGACGATTATGGGAGGAAGGTGCAGGCCTGCGTGTGGGATGGCCCAGAAAGGGCCGGCTCAGCCCCTGTGGTGTGAACGTGGGCCCCTCGAGTGCAAGGGCACTGGGGCCACCCTGGGGAGGGGGTTGAGGGGATGCCCAGAGAAGGCACCATCCCCAAGACAAGGAAGCTGTTGTCACAGCAGGGTGCCAGCGGCGAGCTCTTTGGGAACCAAGAAATAGTCCAAGGAGTGCCACCAGGGCATTCTTCTTGTTGGAAGGCACATATCTAGAAACTTCCATCACTGTGATGTCACATGATCATGAGGGTGTGAAGTGCAGAAGGAATTCTTAGAGCACCCACTACTCCGGCACTTTCTCACCATCTTTGCTTTCAAACCAAACCTCCCTGCCAGGCCTGTTTATTTTCACCTGTATCCAAGCCAGCCCATTTCATGTCACCTCCTGGCCTTTTCAACACCCTCCCGGACACCCCCAGGGTGTCACCTGCGCTGTCCACCAGGCAGGGGAGCAAGGCTTCGCGGGTTGCTCTTGTTTCATGGGATGCCTTTGAGGGTGGTGACTGTCCGTGTCTTAGTCGCATGGATGATAGATGTGTCACGGTGACAGAGGTGTGCGCCTGAGATCTGGAGGCTCTCAGAGGATTTAGAAATGTCGTTTTGTTACAAACATGTTCTAAAGAAGCTCTCCAAAGTAGAGACCTGGATGTCCCTAACTGATTCTCTCCTTCCGCGTCTGCGCTGTGGCCTGACCGGCGTGGACACCCACAGCGCCAGCAGTCAGCCTGCTTTCTGCTTGGTGTCACTTGGTGCACGTGCGGCCACGTGTGCCTGCTTGTGTTGTCCGTGGTGACACTGCTGTCCTGTCAGGAACCCCAAAGACGCCCTGCTCAAACTTCTGATGGACGATTTGGTGTCCCTGTGGGTTGTAGGTTCTGGTTTCCGCGTGTGTCAACGTGCCTGTACCTCACTTTTCTTGGGTTGGGGTGAAGTGGAACCTTCTCTATGTGTTTTTAACTCTTTGTGTTATGCAGAGTCCATCAAGGCCTTTGTCCATGGTCCATATGGAGATGGTTATATTTTCTTAAAACTTGAATGAGCAGGTAAAGGGTACAGGTCTTGAATAAACTCGGGCAAGAGATTTAAGAGCTGAGGCAGGTTTGCAATCTGGCCATTTCCTGTTTAAAGGTCCTCTTCGCGTTTTGCTCTGTCCCCTCTTCCCTGGATGGAGCTGAGCTGGGGTGGGTGCAGGACCCCCCGGGAGGCACCTTCAGTTCCTGGTCCCTCCTGCCTGGCCTCCACTGTTCTGCTCCTACGGACCTCATCAGCCTGTCCGTGACTGGGGGATAAGTAGGGTGCCGGATGCTGACGTCATCAGTCTGACTGCTGCCCACTTGACTCTAGTGCTGGTGGTCCACTGAGACTGCAGGCTCATCCTCCTACTGTCCTGAGGGTTTGTTCACAAGGTGTCTTTTTTTGTTCTGTGCCTCCTCACTCAGGCCTTGAAATCTTGAGCAGAACGAGTGATGTCTGAACCGACCCTGCACCGCCCTCGGGGCCCACAGGAGCTCGTATGCAGACAGCATGCAGGCAGCCCTCCTCTGGGTGGGCACCTCCCTGCAACGGTGCTCGTCCTGGACTCTCAGATCCCGACCCAGCAGGGTTTCTGCTGCTCCCCACGCACCTTTAACCTGCACAGGCAGCGGGGTGGGCATGGGAGGAGCCCAGGGCCCGCTCAGCGTCCGAGCCTTCTGCCCCCACGCCCGTCCCCCTTGCCGGCTTTGGGGAGGGTGGGCCCTGGGGTAGGGAGGGTGGGCCCTGGGGTAGGAAGGGACACAGAGCGTGCAGATGGCACCCGCTTTCAGATCCTGTGGTCTCTCAGCTGCTTGAACTCGGATTCGAGACTATGTCTTTGAGGAGGACCCCCTCTGGGGCTTCCCTCTGGGCAGCCACTGAGTGTCAACCGACGGGGAGAGGGGAGGTCCCGGCGCCAGCAGAGGGGCTCCAGGGGCTCCCGAGAGACAGCAGCTTGTGGGGGGCAGACGATCCAGCCGGTCAGCAGCAGGACGTGCCCGAGCTGGGGACGCAGCAGGTGGGGCGGGAGCACACGGGGCGGCAGAGCAGGGACACGGAGGAGGCCGGGCGGCAGCAGCTGGGCTGGCAGGAGGAGGTGGTCACAGCAGGCGGGGCGGCAGAGGAGGGACGCGGAGGAGGAGGGTCTGCAGCAGGACGAGGGGCGGGGGGTGGGCTGGCAGCACGAGGGGGCTGAGCAGGGGGTGGCATCACAGTACACGGGCTTGCAGCACACAGGTGTGCAGCAGACAGGTGTGCAACAGACGGGCACACAGCAGGCCTGCTGGCAGGGGGAGCAGGTGCAGCAGGAGGGCTGGCAGCTAGACTGCTGGCAGCACGGGGCCGTGCAGGGGCTGGTGCAGGCTGGTGGGCAGCAGGGGCTGGACACACAGCTCACTGGGGCGCAGACGAGGGTCAGGCGGGGGCCGGGGCACAGCAGCTGGGGGCGCAGCAGGGGTGCTCGCAGCAGCTCTCTGGGCAGTTGTCCACCTGCCAGCAGGAGCCGATGCAGGAACCGGGCAGGCAGAGCCGCTGCCGTAGCTCAGGGTGCTGGAGCAGACGGACGGGGTGGGCGCGGCCATGGTGGGGGCGGCAGGGGGCTGGAGGAGGGTGTGAGTGTGGGTGTGAGGAGTGTGAGTGTGTGTGAGGTGCTGGGGATGTCCGCCTTTATACCCCCCACCCCAGCGTGTGCACGTGGCCCCAGCAGGAGGCTCCCACGCCTGCCCTTCCTTGTTGATGTTTGGAGCTGGTTGCACGAGACCCTCATTAGGGCTGCTGTGTTTTCTACAATCAGCTTTTACTCATTAAACTTGTGAGTATGTTGCAAGAATCTGTTTTCCCATCTGTTCTTTGGCTCCAGAAAACTTGTAGGGAATATACGACGCAAGTTTCTGCTGAGTGACTGCCACGGTTCTTAAGTCACATCCAGGTACCGGCTGGGCGGGAGATAAACTCCCAGCCGCTGGCAACCCCTCCCTCACACCAGCTCTGCCAGTGTGAGAACACGACAGGGAAAGATGCCCAGCACTACTGCAGCCCAAACTATAAAGCGCCTAAGAGGAATGTTAGGAAATTAAGTAGTGAACAAAATAGTAAACATTACCGAAGAACACACGCACCCTGTGTCCACTGGGACCCGAGAGAGTTGTGGGCAAGAAACTGGAGGCTGTAGAATCTCCACTCTCCCTGGATGGATCCATCGCTGATGTAAGTTCAATCAGAACCCAAAAGGAATCTTTTTGGTATACAAAGTGAAGATATTGAACCACCAGAAAATACTTGCAATATAAAATTTAAAAGTCTTTACAAATAAAACAGAAGTAGATTTGATGGGTTATATGGTAATGCTGTGTTAAACTTTTGAGGAACTGCTAGACTATTTTCCATAGCAGCTGTACCATTTTACATTTCTACTGGTAATGTACAAGGATTCCAATTTCTTCACATGCTCTTTGATATTTCTTTTCTGTTTGTTTGTTATTCGTTTGTTTTAAATTATAGCCCCCCTAGTGGACATGAGGTGGCATCTCCTTGTGGTTTTGATTTGCATTTCCCTAATGACCAGTGATACTGGGCTTCCTTTCTCGTGCTTGTTGGTATATCCTCTTTCGAGAATTGTCAGTCAAAGTGCTTTGCCCATTTTAAATTGGATTGTTTGTCTTTCTGTTGTCGAGTTATAGGAGTTTTTAATGTATTCTGGTTACTAGGACCTTATCAGAATTATGATTTGCAGATATTTCCCCTCATTCTATGGGCTGTCTTTTCACTCTCTTGATAGTGTCCTTTGATACATAGACTTTTTATTATTAGTATTTTTAAAATTTCTTTATTTATTGGGTTGGCCAACAAGTTTGTTCAGGTTTTTCTGTAAGATGGTATATAGCAAAACCCGTACGAACTTTTTGGCCAGCCCGATATGTTTTGGCTGTGCCCCGCGGCAGGTGAGATCTTAGTTCCCTGAACAGGGCTCGAACCCACACCCCCTGCATTGGACGCGTGGAGTCCTAACCACTGGACCACCAGGGAAGTCCCATAGACTTTTAAAATTTTTATGAAATCCAATTTATCCAATTTATTTAAATTTTATGAAATCCATCAGTTGAATGCTCGGTTAAGCTGCTCCAGCAAACATAGCACATCTGTCACAGGAGCTGCAACTGGGGCTACGCCCTGGTTGAACTTGCAGTTGTCCACTGTCATTTCCCAGGATCCGACTGGTTTTTGCAGGGTCTCGACTGGCGAATGGAGATATTACGGGAACCGCTCCCACATCCTTTAGTCTTTAAAGCAGCACTAATTTCTGCCACTCCTCCCAGGTTGCAATGCTGATTTTGAATCACTATCCTGACTTGGGGTGGGGGAGGGTAGGGGAAAGCAATTTCAGAGGCTTACCTTTCTTAATATGATAATTCCTTCCAAAGCTTGGAAATGAATGTTGGAGTTGTTTTAAACACCGAGGACATCCATTCCAATTACACCTCCAGGGACACAGGAATGACCGATGGGTTGGTTTGTGGGCCCAGCGGACCCGCTCTGAGCTGGATGTTGCCAGGACTCCACTAAGGACCTCCCTTCCCTCTGTCTCATGTCGACAGCCCATAATGCTGTTTCAGGAGTGAACTCTGCGCTCAACCATCCTTCCCCTTCCCCAGTATTGCTGCATGAGCAAATGCTGGCGGCGGGGAAGAACTGGGATAATTATTACTACATGCACTTGTCTTGATCGAAAGATTCTTCTTTCTGGGGTGGGAGCATTTCCATCAAGGAAATTGGAAAACACTGCAAATCACGACCTTTTTTTGGAAGGCTAGTTTCCCAACATATCACTCACCTACTCTTCAAAATCCTGTTAAAACAAAACAAAATACCCCCCGCCCCCCAAATAACAGAAATCTAAGCTGGTTGACCAGGAAGGGGAGGACAATCACCCCAATAGAAAGTTTGGTCCTTCTCCCAGCTCCCGGATTTGAGCCAGTCCTCGGACAGGCACACCTTGATCACGTCCGGTACAAAGTTACCAGTAGTTTAACAACCAGCTTGCAAAATTCCTGAATATTTAATACTTGCCTCTTGCAACTTGGTACAAGTCAGCTCCAGACGGCTCCAGCACAATTGCTGCCGCTAAGTTGATTGGCTGCCCATCACGTTCCCCGTGGGAATCTGTGTTCTAGGAACCACCTTCAGTAACACCCCGCAAGATGCCTTCACAGAGGTCTGGCTTTCATTCCAGTCCCTTCCACCTGTTTTTTTAATTCCCCCTATGGGTAATGGTTTATTGAGTTTTGATTTATTTTTCCATTTTTTAAAAAATGTAGGGCTTCCCTGGTGGTGCAGTGGTTGAGAATCTGCCTGCCAATGCAGGGGACACGGGTTCGAGCCCTGGTCTGGGAAGATCCCACATGCCGCGGAGCAACTGGGCCCGTGAGCCACAATTACTGAGCCTGCGCGTCTGGAGCCTGTGCTCCGCAACAAGAGAGGCCGCAACAGTGAGAGGCCCACGCACCGCGATGAAGAGTGGCCCCCACTTGCCGCAACTAGAGAAAGCCCTCGCACAGAAACGAAGACCCAACACAGCCAAAATAAATAAATAAATTAAAAAAAAAAAATGTAATCAAAAATCTGTGTTTGTTTATTCTCCTTTCTTACAAAAAGGTAGCATGTTATACACCCTGCTCTGCACTTTGACTTTTCCCTTACTGATACGTCCTGGAGAACACTCTGTAGCAGGGTTTCAAGACCTTCCTTACTCCTCTTTACAGCTGCATAGCACTCCATATATGAAAGGAACACAGTTTATTGATGGACAATTGTTTTTCCTCCTGTATTTTGCTATTCTGAGTAACACCACAATGAATAGATATCATTTACTAATTTTGCCAGTGTATCTTTGGGATACATTTCTAGCATTTTATTATTTATTGTTTATCACTGGATCAACATGAAATTTTGGTAGACCCTGTCAAATTGCCCTCTGTATTGGGTAGTTCCATTTTGCACTCCCACAAGCAGTGTGTGAGAATGCCTATTTTGTACAGTTTTTCCAACTGCATGTGTCATCAAGCTTTTGACTTTTTGTCATTCCGATAGCTAGGAAATAGTATCTTTTGTGGTTTTTAAAATATTACCTTTCTCTTAATATGAGTTTGAGCATCTTTTCCAAGCCCATTTGCATTTCATTTTCTGTGAGGTGCTGTTCATATCTCCAGCCCACTTAAAATATTGACGTGTTGGTCTTTTTCTTCCCTGATTTTTGGCAGCTCTTATATTAGTGATATAGCACATTTTCTGTGGTACAAGTTGTAAATATTTTCTCCGACTTGTTTTTTGTCTTATACTTTCCTTACGGTATTATTTTATCACTCTACCATCTATCTATTTATCTTCTATGTATCCATCTATCTATCATCTATCTATATCTTTCTATTTTAATGTAGAACAAAGGGAAAAAAAGATAGTTGAAAAATTCCACAGCTCACTGACGGTTTTGTTTTTCCCATTTTAATTCAAGTTTCTTTACTGTGCGATCAAATCCTTTGCTCAGCAGTTGACTGTAGCAAAAAAAAAGTGAAAAAAAATTGCTCATTGAATGGATAAGTGCTTTATTCAGAGTCAGAGAGCCTGTTTCTAGCTCTCAGTAGTGTTACCTTAGAGACCTCAGTCGTCTTCACCTGTACAAGGGGAATGATGCCTGTTGGGCTGACCCCACTGGAGCTGTGCCCAGGTGCTCTCCAAACCCATTCCCCACACCTGCGAACCTCCTGGCTTCCTTGTGGGTTTGCTTGGAACAGCCGTCATCCGCAGGTCTCCTTGGAGGATTGCCTGAAGGAGCCACTTTGCCACACATCTTAGTGAGTCTGCAGTGCCTGGGGATCTGCATCCACCCAGGCTCCCAGACCAGGCTGACAGGGGCGCACCCAGCTTCCTTCTCTGAGATGTGTCGTATGCTCAGTGCCCCTGTGAGATCAGGCTGGGACTTGACCTTCTTCTGGTCCCTGATCTGGTTGTCCCAGCCCTTTACCAGGCTCTCCTGGGAGTACTTCCTGAGTACACGACGTGTGCTCCTGGGGAAAACTGCCTCACCTGTGGGGCGTGATGGGGGAGATGTGATAGTGTGTGAAGAGCTCCATGCACAGGTGACTGGTCATCCTCGCCATCACACCTGAGCTGCAGTCAGTCTGACTGGCTTCCCGGCACCTGCTGCCCCTGCCTATGCCCGCCCCACCCTGACCCTCTCCCTATGCCTTTGCTCCGAGGATTTTCCATGATGTCCCTTCCTGGCCTCTCCTTGCAGCTAGAGCTTCACTCTTCAGGGCCCAAATAACGTCACCTTCTTTTTAAATCCTTCCTCGATCTGACTCAGCACCAGCTGGCACTTCTGCCCTCTGAATTCCCATGGTGTGTGTCACCTGTACCAAACCGCATAGTTCGTAATTACTGTCTCAGTTTTTAAATTTATTTCAGGTATATATATGATGGCACACATTAAGTCAAGATAAATAACTATACTTCCTTGACTCAAGGCCACATTTTAACATCTCTGAAATGGGGAGACAGCTTGCAAATGATGGCATATCATAGTTTATTTGGTAGCAGCTATTTTCGCTTAGACGTACATAAAATAATGGAGCATCTTATGTGGAAGACATCTTGAGAAAATATGGCCTGTCTAGGATGTGTGCGTGTGTGTGTTCTTTAGTACTTTGTCCCAAATGGGCCCACTGTGAACATCAAACACCTTGTGATGTGAAATTATCTGAAAGCCTCAAGCTAAATGAAGATGCCTAAATTATTATAGCCTTATAGATCTCTTTTTGAGTTTCAAAAGCAAAAAAAGAGCCTTTTCTTCAAAGCCAAATGCATGCCCTTATTTCAAATAAAAAAGGAATAGCTCAATGGAACAAACATTGAGCACCTACTGTATGCAAGCCCCATGTCTGGAGCCAGAGATACAAAATTAACAGCCTGGCCCTGGCTTCCCTGGGCTCACCTGGATCAGGGTGGGAGAGTCAGTGTAGTTTCTGTTGTTGGAGAGGTGTAAGTCCCAGCCTCTCTCCTCCATCTCCGGCCCCCAAGTGTCCTGAGAGCCGTCAGGTTTTTCTGCAGGAGTAATAGAAACACGAATCCTATTGATGACACATATGAGGGGTGGATGGGCATGACCCCATTGCTGAATTTGGGATGCCAGGGTTGGGGGGGGGGCGAGAAGGACAGAGCAGGGGATCCAGCAAAGGTGTCTGCTGAAGCCCCAGAGCCCTGCCTTACAGAACTGACGCGGCTTGGATTTCTCTGGGCAGCTGGCCCTCTAGGATGCCGGGAGCAGCCCTTCTTGAAGGATGCAGCGGGGGTGGCGGGGGGTGGGAGGGAGCCCTTCACCACGTGACCTGAGACCTGCGTCCTGCTGTGCGGTCAGTTCTCGGAATGCAGCCGGGCGTGTCTGGCCGTGGCTGCAGCTGCGTATTTGCAGAGCAAGGGCCACGGGATCACTCTGATTTCTCAGGACTCTCGCTGAGCAAGTAGGGTCAGAGGCTTCACGCGACCTCCCTCAGGGGCCCCGAGCCTTCTGGATCCCGGGCAGGGCATTCTTTCCTGTGTGCAGGCTGGTACCTGAACTGACCCAGCAGACACGGGAGCGAGACTAATTCACCTGGAATGTAAATATTTGGGTTCAGGATGCTGAGTTCATACCAACACCCGTGATACTTGGTGTGCATTCTTGTCAAACAGGAAGAAAACCAAAACACTTCTCTGATAAAAACAGTTCTGTTTTATGTGGAAACACCTCTAACAATACCTGGTTATCTTACCAGAGTTAGAAAAGGTTTTCCAATGAAATCTCTCTCTGCCCTTTCCGCCTCCATCTACTGGCCATCTTGCCAGCCTCAGCCAGGCGTAGAGAAGGATGGATCAGGAAGGAACCCTAATGTATAGTAAAAACAAAAGAAAAGCAATCAACCAACAAAAGCTGAGGTCCAGAGAAGCAGAGTTTCTGCCTCTGTGTTGCTCGACTCATTAGCAGATCCCATAGGACTCCAAGACCACCCCAGGGCATACAGTCACCGTGTAGGGCTCTGGGGACAGGCAGAATGTGGCCGCATGGCCTCAGTAGTGGACCTTTATCCAGGAAGCCCGTCCGTGGTTGCCTGCTGTGTCTTTATCAGCAACAATACGCCTGTGACTGGCCAGAATGCCCTCCTGACTTCAATCCAGGTCAATTCTGATCACATTACCAAACCTCCCATATAAACTCAGGTACATTCTAAGAGCGTTCACCTGCAAATAACACTCTCCCCACAAATAACCCAGGTTTGATAATACTTTTGTCTCACATTAGAAGAAGTCACGTGGTAGGCCCCGCATTTGTGCGGTGGCCCAACAATGCCATCAGGGACACTGGCTCTTTCTGTCTCTCTGCTCTACCACCCTTAATGTTGCCTTTCATTCCCAGATAATTGCTTCATGATTGCAAGATGGCTGCTGCAGCTCCAGGCATTGTGTCTATGGTTCAAGGAGGAGGAAAGAATGGGAGAAGGAAGGGTGGTCCCTGTTTCAGGGAAGGAAAACTTCCTCAGAAGCCCCAGCAGATTTCTGTCTATGTCTTATTCGCCAGAACTGTCATGTGGCCATCCTTAGCTTCAGGTGAGTCTGAAGAGGCGAGTACCTTTAGCTGGGCATGTTACCTGCCTGGACATAATTGGGGTCCTGTTGGTTAGGATGTGGGGAAATGGATATTGGGTTGGCAGCGAATGGTGCCTGCCCCAGTGGGTAAGTGAGGAAACCGGAATCTCTGCCCGGTGGTGAGGTCTGTGCTTTAAGAAGAAGTAAATTCTGTGTGGGGAGGGGCTGGCATGCACCACTGGACTCTGTTTTCTTTGGGTTTTGCAAAAATTATAGGATCTTACTGCTAAACTCCCGCACTCTTCAGGGAGTGTTCAGAGAATTTTAGCCTTAAAGAACTGACGATGTCAGATGCTGATGTATTTTGGCAAAATGAGATTCTGTCTGGGCCAACTGGAGAATTCCAGGGAACCAAGAGATACAGGAGAGCATGGAGCTCCTTGAGGCCAAAGGAAGAGATGGGGCATCCTCAGCGTGGGAGCTTGCCTGGATGGGGAAGAGGGTCCCAGGGCTGGTCGCGGGCCCCCAGGGTCCCCATCCCACAGTCCCAGGTCCCACACTGCTTATCTGCTCTGTGCTGTTTTCAAGCCAGGCACTCTGGCTTTGACCACGGTCAGGGGGGAAACCACACCTCTCACAGTGACATCATTCTGGATCCAACTTCCCTGACCCACTTTTACCCCTGAAGCGTAAACCTGAATCCCAGGTTGTTGAAAATGTACAACCCCAAATGGCAAATATTGACACAGCCCTGATGACGTGCCAGCACCGTGCCGGGAGCTCACACCGGCCACAGGGGGCTGGGTCACAACTTCCCTGCACCCTGGAGGAAACTGGGGCTCTCACTCATCCTGGCAGCCCCCCGAGGCCCCGGGCCACACCTGCACACATCCCCCAGACAGGACCTGCGGGCAGCCAGGGTCCCACCCAGGACAGTGGTCTACGTCTGCCGGTGTCTGGCAGCTGCCCCGGTGTACTTTTGTGGGTTCTCCTGCTGGACACCCCTTTAATTCCTGCTCCTGTGGGGAGTGCGGCCCCTCAGCCACCGAGCGCACGGCACACGCAGGACACAGTCCACCAGCTTCCACGTTTCAGCCCCGCGGGACCGGGAGATGGGGATTATCTGCTTGGCACGCCTGTAAGGAGATCACCGCTCGGACAGGGACACAGGGTCTTTGTCCCAGGGTGGTTGACCGGAGGGAGGGAGGCTAGGCCCTGAACTCAGGCTCTGGGGGCATCAGGGGACCCAGGATGTCGCTAAGTCAAGCAAACAGAACCCAGAACATGAGAAGCACCCTGGAGAGAAGGACGGCGCCGTTCTTCCGTGTCTGAATCCGATCAGCCTGGGCTCAGCTTTTGGTCCCCTGTGGGGCGGGGTCTCAGACAGGCTGCTGGTGACTTGGCAGTGTCCAGGACCCCACCATCTCCGGCCCAGGTCCGCCTGCGGTGAGCACCCCTGGGCCCGGGCGCCAGTCCCCTCCTGCCTCTGGTACCTCCACCTTCCTGCCCCGCTTCTAAGGTGCCGATCCAGAGCCTCACAGCCCCGCCTCCATCTCCCCGGGCTCTGGCTTCTGGCTCCTCCACCCTTTCTGAGGGCCTGGGTTCAAAACCCAAGCCTGGCCCACTCCCTGGAAATAAGGGACCCCCTCCCCCCAAGATATGAGGCCGTGGCGGGTGCTGGGAAAACACCTCTGCTACAGAGGCACTTGAGGTCACGTGGAAATGCTGCTTTCGGCTGAAGAATCGGTTGTCACAGGGTGGACACTGGGTCCCTGAGTCTCTCACAGGCAGACGGGCGACTCTCTCGGGGTGCGGGCCCTGGGGGCCGGCCGCAGCCCTGCCTTCCTCCCTGGCCTGCTGTCTTCACTCCCTTCTATGGCTCTGACTTTATCTTCGAGTGCTGGGGATGTGTGTAAGCCCCGGAACAAGATGAGTCAGTAACACACAGAGGCAGAGCTGCGTGGCCTGCCGAGGGGAAGCCAGGCACGTGCCCCCAGTGCCAGGCCGAGGAGGTCACGGGAGGGTACCTCACAGCCCTCTCCCTTGCCCAGAAAGTACGCACAGGCCGCTGGCCCTCCAGTAACCTGCCCAGCGCAGCTCTTTGTTTGGGTGGTTTGGTGACAGGTGCTGGTTCTCCAGTGGCGCATCCTCTGGTCACCATCATAAATGCAGAGAGAGAGACAGAGACAGAGAGATGGGAGAGAGACAGGAAAGAGAGAGAGAGACAAGGAGAGACATACAGAGAGAAAGAAAGAGAGAAAGGGAGAGTATTCTTCCTGTGGACCAGGCACTGCTCCAGCCTCGTTGCTCGCCCTCTTTTGGGGCTGCCCGCCCCCCTCCTGCCCATCCTGCCCAGAACCCACTGTAGACTCGGGGGCATTGTTCCCTGACGATTCCAGACGTGGGATTCTAGCTGCCCGAGGACAGCGACTCCGTGGGTGGGACATTGGATCCTCCTTGACTCCTGAGCGGGTGCATAGCTGTGCTGGGCATGGGAAAAGCTCTGCCCTTCCACATCAGAAGGCCTGGGTGGCTCCCCTTAGAGTGACACGGGACGTCTGGCTTTGATCTAAAATACGTGTGCAGAATAACTCGATGACCACTTTCTCAGAAGGGCCTGGGCTAAACCCTGCTCGCAGGCTGTGGAGGAAGCCGTCCCGGTGGTGCCGTTCGGCCCGCAGCTCCCCTGAGTCATCCAAGAGGCAGAGCGCGCTTGCACCACCGGCTCCATCGTTCTGTCCTTCCCAGGTGTGTTGTGTCTGGTTGCACCTGGGTGACTCACTGGGCAAGAAACCATTCAGGAAGGGAGGGAACTGGGTCGTCGTCAACGCAGCAGGGAGACAGGAGAGCTGTTGGGAGCCCACTGCACAGGTAAAGAAACCGAGGCCAGCCGCCTCCCCTGCCTTTTCTCCGACCTGTCCAGGGGCCCCTCCTCTCCATCCTTCTCACGGCTGCTGCCCTCCGCCTGGCCCCGAAGGAAGATGCCCCCAACTGCTCATCCCCTCCCACACCCCTCTCAGGTGGCTGGGCTCCCGGCCTCAATCGATTACCCTCCTCGAAGGCTGGCATCTGTTCCCAAAGCCCAGACAGCTTGCAGGTCTACTGAAGGGGAATCCAGAGACCCCAGCACCTTCGGGGGCAAACCCATGGGGTCCTGAGTTGTTGGAATGGATTTCCCAGGTGGTCAGAGACAGGACAGCACCACCTCTGACACAAGGAAGGAAAGTCGAAAGCCATTGACCTGGCCCCCCCGGAATTCAACACCGAGTTTGTTGGGTTTTGTGAGGGTGAATCGTCCTGACGGGGGAAGTCATGAGCCAGCACTGTATCTGCAATCGTTTCCTCAGGAAAAAGCAGAGCGGGCTGGCTGTCACTGCAGACCCATCCCTGTAACCCCCAATCCTGATTGCTTCCGCTTCTGCTGCAGCTGCCCCTGGAGGGACCGTCTGTGAACAGATGCAATGGACGTGGCGTTGGCCTCTGTCCATCGATTCCGCAAACCACGTGCCAGGCCTCGTTCCTGGACGAGACGGCGGCAGTGAATTTGGGGCACAGAGTCCCTGCCAGCTCCAGCCACCACTCCAGGGGACCTCAGGAGAGCAGACATGTCTCAGCACGTTTTTTAGAAAAAAAGAATTAGTGACTCTTTACAGTAAGGCGTGAACAGATTTTTAAAGTTTTGAGTACTACAGGAACATCAGCTATTAAAACGTATATACTGTAGACATTTTCTCTAAAGGAAAGGAAATTGCAAAGAGTACTTTTATCATTTTCATCAGTAAAGTTAGATGACTTGGGGGGATGGCAGGGTTCTAGGCTGCATGCTCGTCTCCTACAAGGGGAACTAGGGTGGCACACGCACCTGTGCTGCTTAGACGGTTCTGGTCTCATTTTCTCTCCCTCTTTTACAGGCAACCTTGGTTCGCTTTGTGTGAGTTGAATGCAGAGGAGATGCCCCACCACCCTTGTCCTAGGTGGTCACTAGGAAACCCACGAGGGCAGTGGAGTTCTGCCTGGTGATTGGGGGTTTCTGTATCTGCTGAAAAGTCCGAATCTGCTGCCCAGGGCAGCATCTCTCCTGAGGCCCCAGTCTGTTCCCAGGCATCACGGCGGATCCCCCGCATCCAGACTGGGGCTCCACGTCCCCTTTCCTGTCATCGTAGTGAATGAAGCACCACCTGCTCCAGGCAAAACCTCAGTGCTGTCCTCGACTCCTTTGTCCCTCACGCCTGCAACCAATCAACCTTCAAACCCTCATGCTTCTCCCTCCAGACCCCCAAATCCTTCTCCTCTCCTCCATTCCTCCCGCCCCAGCCCTGATCCAAGTCCCCAACTTTTCTTCCCCAGACTATCCTGATGAACTTTTAAAAAAATGTATTGAAGTAAGTTGATTTACAATGTTGGGTTAATTTCTTCTGTACGGCAAAGTGACTCAGGTATACACATATATATATTCTTCTTCACATTCTTTTCCATTAAGATTTGTCACAGAATACTGACTATCGTTTCCACTGCTCTACAGTAGGACCTTGTTGTTTATCCATCCTATATACAATAGGTTGCCCCTGCTAATCCCAAACTTCCATTCCTTCCCTCCCCTCCTCCCTCACCCCCTTGGCAACCCCAAGTCTGTTCTCTATCCGATAAACTATTTGTCTCTTCCCTAAGCTGACCTTGACTCTTCCCATCCAGTTTCTCTGCTGCAGTGACCGAGGTCTCATAAAACACCCTGCAACTGAATCCTTGCGTGGCATCCAGGTGCTTTAGGATAATGTGAAGATTCCAAATTGGAACCTTTCTGTTCCTTTTGCAAAGCTCACCTTCGTAAGATGTGGTATTCAGAAAACACCAGCCGGATGACTGATGAAAAGTAAAAAGAAAAAAGGAAAAAGCTGTTTAATCCTTTATGAATTCTCTGTACGCAGGATGAATTATATAGCACATAGGAAAAACTGCTTCAAATCCCCTCTCCTCTCTCGGTAGCTGGTCAAAGGCTCCTGCCTGACTCCCCTCACCCTCACCCAGCCTCACCCCTGCTCCCAATGCGAGCAGCTCTGGCTTTTCTCTAAGCCTTTCCACACAGCTCACCATGCCATGGATTCCAGAAGCCAAGCAAAGGGCAGGTCGTTAGCCAAAGTCCTTGGGAAAGAGTCTTATTGATTACCTCTTGCATCTTCTCCTGGAGGTCTGCAATCTGCCCTTTGGATTACAAATCAAGGTCCAAGGATTCTGAGGGAAGTCAATTATAGGACAATTGTGTGGATAACTCAGCCAAAGCCAGACCTAATTTAAGAAGAAATTGGGGAACCTTTAGCTCAATGATAAAAAGTCATTAGAATTTGGACTCTATCACTCACCAGCCATTGGCCTTTGGACAGCATATTTACTATCCCTAAGCCTCAACCTCCGCATCCATAAAATGGGATGGTGGTGGGGCCCATCCCACCCCCATCAGTTTATTGTGTAAAGTCGCTGTGATAAACTTAACACAGTACTTAGGATGGTGAGTCATTTGTTCAGGATGCTTGGCCTCTGCATGACCCGTGTTGCTCACCTGGGCAGGAGCAGGTGTAGAGAGAACACCGCAGACAGACATCACCTTGCCCCACAGACCACCTGTGGGCCGGGGGGCGGTGGGTGCTATGAAAGCATGAACTCTGGGGATCTGAGCCCATCAGGAAGTCAGGGAAAGCTTCACCAAGGAATGAGGGCTTTGAGGCCAGAGCTGAGGTTGATTCAGTGGGTGTCAATGAGGCAAAGAGGAGGGAAGAGTGTCCAGGTGGCACGTGCAGGATTCCCTAGGCTGGAGGGAGCACCAAGTGAGTGGGGGGGGGGGGGAGGGGCGGAGCCAGGGAGAGTAGGTTTCAGGCTGGAGGGTGGAGAAGCTTCATTAGGGCTTTTGTCCTTAATCTAAACACTGATGGGTTTTATCAGGAAGGGGATGCGCTCAGACATCAGAGTTTATTCATTTTCTCTTTTCTCCCCATATGTCTCCATGCATTAAATCGAAAAGTCAATCTAAAATCGGTGTTTTCTAGATTCTTCTTGATTGGATTATGGTGACCACTTTTATTACGCTGAGACATGAATAAATAACATCTTATCTAAAGTTCCATTAGGGCAAGTGGGTCCCACACTGAACTTTGTGTCCTTTGAGAGGAGTCCCAACGACAAGCATTGAATTCTGCCATCTCCTTTTAGACACAGCCTTCGGGAGACGTAATTTAAAAAGAAGCAGTGACAATTGTTTGAAAGATGACACGATATCCTACCATAAAAATCTGTTTGCCTATTTTTTTCAGACTGATACACCACAGGTCACAACACCCCCTTGTGAATAATGTTCTCAGGGGATCCACTCTAGGGCAGAATTTTGGGGAAAGGAAAGGGACAATGGGGAAATGAACAGTAGGTGACAGTTTTAGAAGGAAAGCTGCTGTGTGTTAAGGGCGATTTTGCGGCACCAGGAAATGTAGGCAAGTTGGCGGCTTCGAGCTGCTGGGGCTGATAAATCATGAGAGAGGAAGAAGGCTTGGGGAAGGAAAGAGGGGACACCCCAAGGAAGTTCATGCAACACTAAATACCCATCGAAAGCCATTTGAAGAGAAAGCTGTAAAAAAAAAAAAAAAGCAATAAATTTAGCAACAAGGAAACCACCAGGCATTTGGGGAGCTACACTTTGCTCTGGTTTCCAGGGACTAGTGACTCATAAACCACACCAGTCGCCCCTGGAAACTAAGCATTTTGCTACACTCAATGGAAAAATACAAAAAGGTATCAGGGATGGGGCAAGTGCGTTCTAGGCATTTCTGGTGATAGGACAATAATTATTCTAGTGTGGTTCAGCAAGAAACTGAGACCAGGGAGAGGTGAAGGTGACCAGGGTCACCTGCTGGAAAAGCCAGACGCAGAGTTCACACCGAGTTCAGGTCTGACCGCAAACCCCATGCACCTGGCGGGCTGCTCTCGGAAAGCAGGTCATGAGCCCATGCCAGGATGCACCGAAACGTGGATTCGTAAATGTTCGCTGAACAGAAACGCATGATCCTAGAGCTGAAAATATATATCAAGTCTGCAATCAAACAGAATATTAGTATCTACTTCTTTCTGGAAAGTACCTAAAATGAAGCATAATGGAAAAAGAATATTTGGCATTGTCACTTTTTCCTAATCTTTCATTTCAGGAGAGAGAGAGGGAGGGAGGGAGGGAGGGAGAGAGGGAGAGGTGCGTGCTGTAAATATTCCCGTGTGTAAAGCCCCCCACACCCCCATGCACCTCCTTTCCTCTGTTGCCACCCAGTTTTCTTTTGACTTCCTCAGTGGTGCTTCTCTGTTCCCTTCCTTCCTCTTCCCACCTTGGTGGAACCTGCCGTTGCCTACAGGATTCTCCATCTTTGAGGCTCTTCTCTGACCTGGCTCCCCTCCAGGTCTCAGAGGATCTCTTTCCTACCTTCCCGTCAAACTTCCCAAACTGCAGCTTCTCACCGCCCCCTGCTTCCTACGTCTTGCCATCTGGTGTCTGCCTGGAACTTGTTGGAGAGTGAAAAGCTAAGAAGACACCTTCCTTCAAGAGCCACTTCCTCTCCACTGGTTGGAATCCCCACGACCTGCCCAGGGTCCTTGAAACCTGGGGGCTGAATATCTACCAGCTTGGGCTCCCAGGACTCCCTGTTGGGGAAGCAAGGAGGCCTGACCCCGGAGCCGATGGAGGCAAAGGGAGAACGGAGAAGAGAGAATAGACAGGCGGAAGGCAGACCGTGGCTTCTGGTGGCATCATCAGGGCTAAAGCTGTGCTGAGGGGGCCCAAAGAACTGTCTTCTCTACCATCTGTCCTGAGACCCCTGGAAGGTGCTGAGACCCCTGGATGTTCCCCCTGGGCTGTCTCGTCCCTCTCTGATGTGCCTGGGTGGCTCCCCCAGGGGATGGAGCAGACAAGCTTCCTGGTCCCAAGGCTGCCTGAGAGACAGAGCTTAGGCAGAGGGTGGGTGGACGGTCGGTGGTCCAGAGCCAGAACAGGCAAGATGCCAACGGGCAGAGAATCCAGGGGGGAGAAATGAGGGGCACAGAACCAGAAACTTCCCGGGTGCATCTCCTGGGGGCCTGGAGGGGGAACAAGAGACTCAGTGGAAGGAAGGCAAGCGTTTCAAGGGTCAAGTGTGAAGACAGAATTGAGGAGCTGCCGGTCTGGGAGGATGAGGACAGACTGAAACAGGGGTCCCAGGGCCAACTTAGAGCAATTTCCAGAGGTCTGGGTGGGCGCCGGGCTGCAAGACGTGACAGCAGGAGACTGGTGAGACTCTGGGGGCGGTGGATGCTATTCTGAGAAGTCTGCCCGGGAAGGTAGGGAAGGGATGGTGTGAGACAGGGTCTGCCTCAGCTCAGTCGCTATGACAAAACACCAGGGACGGGGAGGCTTATAAACAGCTGACAGTTATCTCTCGCGGGTCTGGACGCTGGGAGTCCAAGATCAAGGTGCCGGCAGAGTCAGCCTCTGGTGTGGTCCGTCTCCCTGGTTCATGGACCGCGTCTTCTCACTCTGTCCTCGTCTGGAGGAAGGTGTCAGCGAGCTCTCTGGGGTCTTTTTTATAAGGACCCTGATCCCATTCATGAGGGTTCCACTCTCATGGTCTAATCACCTCCCAACGGACCTACCTCCTAACGCCATCACCTTGGGGGGCAGGATTTAACACGGGAATCTGGGGGACACAGATCATAGCGGGGTCAGGGTGGACACAGCGGACTCAGTGGGCAGCGTCTCCCACCCGCAGGTGCCGTGGCCCAGTGTTGGTGACCCACAGAGGCAGTATTTCTTTGGACGAACAAGCGCAACCCTTTAGGTGTTTTGGGTCGGGGAGGGGCTCCAGGGAAGACAATTGTTCATAGCTGTCTTGGTCTATTGAGTGACTGTTGTTTTTTTAAAGTTTCCTTTCTTATCAGTAAGACCACAGTCGGCCAACATCCGACGTGGGCTAAAATGCAAAACGCTGGGAGCCAGGAATCCAGTCACCTGTCCAGGGCGATCACAGGCCCTACCGGGCGTTTGCTTGCCAGGAGCCCTGGGCACCCAGGGGACAAGGCTCACTCTGGCCGCCACACCCAGTTCAAGTGCCCCGCTCTTCCGGTTCACATGGTTTGAGAGGCAGTGAGGGGACAATGGGGTGAGGCGGGCGTTGCCCTGGGTCACAGTCTTTTCCCTCCGGAACTACTGTGAGTTTGGCCAGGGTTGACCACAAAAACCCCTATGTGCGTGAGTGTGTGTGAGTGTGTGTGTGTGTGAGTGTGTGTGAGTGTGCGTGTGTGTGAGTGTGCGAGTGTGTGTGAGTGTGCGTGTGTGTGTGTGTGTGTGTGTGTCTGTGTGAAAGAGAGAGCCAGAGAGCGCCATAAGCCTGTTTACCCTTAGATAAGAGAGGTCTTGGCAACCCTGCCCCCAGGGGGAAGGTGGCTTATTCTGCCCCAGGGAGAGAGAGCCATTCTACAAGCAAGGGGGGATTGGGGGTCGCATGCTGTGGCCACAGACCTGGGCTTTGGACAATCTCTCCTACGGTGTGGGCTTGCTGGTCCAGAGCCTGCGTACCGCAGATGCTCTGTGCTGATGGAGAAACACCCAGAACGTGGGAAGCCGGCCCTTCCGGGGCACCCAAACACGGGAGAATTTGGACCATGAAGACTCCTGGAAGAATCTGATGAAGTGAGAAAAAAAGGGAGTGGAGCTGGTTGGAGAGAGGAGATGGGGCAGCTAGTCTACGCACAAGGCCAGGCTCTGCCTCGGTGCTGGGACCTGGGCAGTCCCTTGCCTTTGAAAGTTTCAGTTTCCCCATATGTAAAATGAGGGAATCAAAACCAGTCCAGTAATCTCGGAGACACGCTAATAACCCAGCTCTCACAGCAGCAGGCCGTTAGCTGGGTCCCTGAACAATGCCGACAGCCGTGGGCCCCCTGACCCCGCCCTGGCACTGGATGGCCTTTCATGATGACAACGGTCACCCATGGCAACTGAGTCTCCAGCAATGCAGCATCGATACTTGGAAAGTGCTCCGGGAAAGAAACAGTAAATTCTAGATCCCTACTCTCATAGCCGTGCGGCGGATTTCAGGGCACTGCAGAAGTGACCCCTGCCCCGAGGATGGCCGCACCAGGAGGGACACAGCAGACGCACCTGGTGCTGGAGGCCCCTCAGCGTTCCTGGGAGGCTGCTGTAAAATGCAGACGCCTGGGCCCTGTCCCAAACCCCCTGACTCGGAGCCATGAAGGGTAGGCCCAGGGAATCTGGGTCATGTGCTCAAGGGGTTTCCATGCATATTGAAGTGTGGAAACCCTGAGAAGCCGGGTAGCAAAGTTTGATTTATAAAACGTGAATCCTTCAAAAGTTGGCCAGCTTTTACAAATGAACCTATCTACGAAAGAGGAATAGACTCACAGACAAAGAGAACAGACTTGTGGTTGCCAAGGGGGAGGGGGAGGGGAGAAGGAAGGATTGGGAGTTTGGCAGTAGCAGATGCAAACTAGTATATATAGAATGGATAAACAAGGTCCTACTGTACAGCACAGGGAACTATATTCAATATCCTGGGATAAACCATCATAGAAAAGAATATGAAAAAGAATGTATATATGTGTATAACTGAGTCCTTTTGCTGTACAGCAGAAATTAACACAACATGGTAAATCAACTACACTTCAATAAAAATTAAAACAATAAATAAAGTAAAAACTATTTTTAAAAAGTTGGCCAGCTTTTATTTTATTTTGCTGAAAAAGTCTCACCTAATTCAGCCCAGAAATGCCCTTGGTGTAGACAGCTGTGTTCATGAACATCTTGGTTTTAAGTCCCCAGGTAAACAACACCCTCCTACCAGCTCGCCTTCTGGATTCCCACAGTCTTATCGTCTGGTTCCTTGGGCATTTATGTTTGCAACTCCTGTTCCAAGAGTGGTTATTTGAGACAGATTTCAAGTTTCAGGGCAGGGATGCTGTCTTACCCTTCCTGGGCTCGTTTATGTCAGGGCAAGAGTCTGGATGAAATGGATACTCCGTGTAAACGCTTGTGGAAATGAATTAAAATGAAGTGCCTGGACAAAGGTCACTAGACTTTCGTGGAAGGCCCAGATAATCTGCTTTATCTTCCACAGGCACCTAGTGCCTTTTTGAGAGCTCGCTATCAAATTATTTTATAACCGCAAATACGTGGGATTGGTCAGGCTTCTCCTGGAAGTAACCTCAATGAACAATGAACAATGAGCTGATTTGTCTAAAGTCTCCCAAGAAAAAACACAGTTGATATAAGAGTTCTGAACCACTGTCATCTTCCAATGAGCCCACAGTGGTTCCAGCTGTGAGAAGCAGAAGTAGACTCAGAAAAAACTATGAGTAAGCAATTCTTTAAATGATTCATGAATTCTCTAGAATTCCAAAGTTTAGAAAACGTTCATGTGGTTAATGCACAATCTCTGTCTAAGATAACTGTGAAAATAAGCCAGGTTTGTATCTTCTAAGGGATTCAGCAGTCCCATTACCCATTATTTCTAAGAGGCTTCAGAACAGTTCATTGGACGCAATGCTTCTTTCTGCCTTCTCTTTGCTTCTTTTGGTGTCCTTGGCCCAGAGAATCCGTAATTCGGTGGTTCTCAGACTTGACTGCCCCTGTGGAGATGTGAAAGCTCCTGTCAGAGAGGCCTCACTCCTTATCAGTTAAAACAGAGCCCCAGGGAGTGGACCCCAAGCATTAATAGGTTTAAAACATTCCCCAGGTGTTTCCGATGCGCAGAAAGATTGTGATCCACTGCCTTCACAAAACCGAACTGGACTTTCTCCTCAAAACAAATCTTAATCACTCAACAAATGAATGAGAAAAATTCACTTGGAATAGAACGAACCAAGTGAAATTCAGATTGTCCAATAACTGCTTCACCAGAACCAATGAGATTGTTGCCGGGGATTTTATTTCTCCCCAAACAATAGTTATATTAACTGATGTAATTTATGATTTCTGTTCTCTTGTCAACCTCTCCTGTATTTGCCTGTATTTCAGTCAATCCTGGCTGAACATTGGAATGACCTAGGGAGACCAAAAATAACTGCTGCCTGGTTCTGGGGTGTGGCCTGGGCACTGCAACTTAAGAATTTTCCCCAGATGCTTTAATGGGTATGCAAGGCTGAGAGCCACTGATTTTGTAGTTCTTTCATCAAAAAGTCTGTGTTAAACGCTTCAGTCTTTTTAAGTTTGAAGTCTTTCTTCTGCATTTGGTCTTGATAATCATTTGGTTGTTCATAGAAATTCTAGGTCGAAAGTCATTTTCCTCTGCCTTTTGAAAGTTTCCACTCACCACCTTCTATCCTTAATGTTGAGATGTCAGCTTTTAGTCTAATTATCATTCCTTTGTGTAGCTCACCTACCATTTTTCTCTCTGCTACCCTTTAGATTTTCTCTTTGTCCTTGTTGTTCTGCATTTTTACTGCAATGCATCTGACAGTGGGTTTATTTTTATGTATCCTGCTTGCTTCTCTGTGTTATCTTTCTACTTGAAAACTTGTGTCTTTCTTCAATTTTGGAAAGTTACCTTCTGCTATAAGTTGGATCTTTCCTCCACTTTTTCCTATATTCTCTAGTCCTGGAACACCTATTAGATGCATGTTGTAGGGTCAGGTTTCATTTTCCATATCATTTAAGTCTCTTTTATGTTTTTCATTTCTTTATCTCTCTGCCTGTTAGCATTAATTCCTTGGTACAATCTTCTATTTCACTAATTGTCTCTTTAACTGTGTTTAACTTATCCTGTTTATTAAGTTGTTTATCTCAATATATATTTTCTTAATTTCCAGGATCTCCAATCAGCCAATTTTTAAATCTACTTCTTCTTGATTCACAGTTGCTTGTTTCATGGAATCCTATTTTTTGTTCATTTCAATTGTTATCCTTCCCTCTGTCGCTTTGAAGAACACACACAGCAAGTTAAAGTCCTCTGATGATTGCTCTATTATTTAGATTTCCTCAGGAGCTTTCTTCCATTTGTTGCACTTATTGGAAATGTTTTCAAGGCATTTGTTTTCCCTATGCTTTGAAACGTCATTTTGCAGCTCCTGTTTCTTTGTTTGTTAGCTCTCTTCCTTCTCTCATCCTATTATGGTTGACAGACTCCTGGTTAACTCACCCGCAACTCTACCCCACTCCAAGGTCAGACAAACAACCCTTGTCAAAAGCAGTCCAGCTTTTTGTTCATGGGTGGGAAGTCATGACCCTCCTCTTTGTCTCCTAGAGTGAGCTGGCTCTGGGCTTCTCCCACACACTGGGTGCCTCTGGTGTCCTTTCCCATTTAGGATGTGAAATCCTAGTGTCACTGCCCGTGTCTGGGCCTGGACACCTATAGGCTGGTGGCTTTTTCCTCTTCTCTGAGTTTCCTCATTCAGTTTCAAGCCCATAATATTTTTAAAAAATAACGATGTACATAAAATATTTTCTGCATATATATTAGGATGCTTTAGGGTACAAGAAACAGAAAACCCAACTCAAAGTGACTTTAAAACAAGGAAGGTTCCCATGTCGTGCAGCTGCACATCTGGCAATTCTTGTCCGGTTGTTCTACAATGTGCTGGAAGCTTCCACGTGTCTTTCTAGACTGTCCCAGCCCTCCCTGTGCTGCCTACTCAGCTGGCTGCCTGAATAGATGTCCAGTCAAATGTGGCTACTGGGGAGATCCTAGAGGGAAAGGGGAGTGAGGGGGTACTTATTCTCCCTGCTCTCTCCCTGCAGGGACCCTCAGGCCAGCTGCATCCTCCATGGACCAGCCCAACTCCTCTCAGAAGGGCATCTCCACACAGCAACTCTGTCTCCAGGTTTCAGAAGTCTCCCCTCTTCTTTCAGGACTTGGGGAGTGGAGGGCAGGATGGAACAGCTCCCCCCCATTACTAACTCCAAGGGGGGCACTGCACTTATTTCTTCTGCACTTTTTAAAGCAGTTACTTTATTAAAATCTTTTCAAGGGAATTCCCTGGTTGTCCAATGGTAAGGACTCCATGCTTTCACTGCCGAGGGCCTGGGTTCAATCCCTGCTCAGGGAACTAAGATCCCACAAAGCCGCACTGCGTGGCCAAAAAAAAAAAAATCTCTTCAAATTATTCCTATTTGAATGTGCCATCTACTGGGAATTTGCTTGATAAAGAGTCACCAGAGATCAGTGTATTTTTGTGCCTCCAATCTGCCATCCACAGTATGAGCTTCCTCCTAACGGTGGTTTGTTATTAGATGGCTACGGGCAGTAATTGTTGATATGTGTTAGTATCCAGTGAGAGAGAAAGAGGCCATCCCTTTAGAAAACAAAGACTTTTTTCAAGAAGCCACCAGCCAACTTCCCTTGATATTTCATTGGCCATAATCATGTCCATTCTTGAGCCAATTCCTTTCCACTGGGGAAATGCCATGTGTTGATTGGCTTAGACAGGGGTGTTCTGACCAATTGCTACTGAGGAAGTTGGAATTTCTGTGACTGGCTTAGATTTTCTACCTCTGAGATCCATCCTCCAGTCATAGGGCTGCTGCTATATGTTGGGGCAGGGATGGAATGAGTGACAAGGAGACAACCATCATCTCTGCTAAGTTGGGAGAGGACAGAGACATGGTGAATCTCAGGGTGTGTTTCCATGACAACTCCCTTTGCCATGTTGCCTGGCAGTCTATAGAATTTCGCAGTTCAGAAGATACTTGCTATTTGAAAACAATGGTTCCTAAACCCTTCATAAGTCCCCAAATCCAAGATTACAGCCAAGATGCAAAATGCCCTCAGTCTCCTTACCTGAAACAGAATGACTATCACAGTGGTGTTGCCTTGAAGCTTGAATGAGATCTGGTGTCCCGTGAGGACATCCACGCTGGGTGGGGAGGCGGTGGCCTGGATTAGGCACTGCTCTGGGCCTGGCTCCTCTGAACCTGCAATGTCCACAACTCAGCGTGAACATGGCAACAATCCGAGGACCATCGTCAGAGGCTTGGGGGATTGCTTGATGGGCCAAAGGCTGACTGAGTGCCAAGTGTCAGGTACCACACCCTCTGTCCCTTTCTGTGGAACTTGATCTTGAGACAGTTTTGATTTCAAGATGGATCAGTGAAGGACTTTTCTTCATGAGAAGAGAGATGGGAAGTCACGTGAATCATTTCAGATCATTCCATACAAGGATAAAAGGGGGCTTATATATGGGGCATGTGAAACTTAATAAAGCTTAAGCTTAATTTAAACAATTGAAGCTTACCCACTCTCCCTGGGGAAAACTTGACCTAGAGAATAAAACCGTTGAAAAGAAAACAAAGGATGACAAGTGTGTGTGTGTGTGTGTGTGTGAGAGATCATGTTTGAGCATATGTACACGTGTGATGCCAAGTCCATGCATATGTATATACATGTGGGTGTGACCATGTGATGTCATGAGCATGTACGTGCATGTGCGTGTGGGCATGTGTGTATGTGTGTGAACACATGTGCATGTGTGTATGTACTCACAACTGTACTCTGTACCATGCATGGATCTCCTGGGCTCCTAGAAATCAAAAGTAGAATAGAATTTAAAGATCAACTAACTCACAATCTCTTTTGATCCCAATCTGAACTTAATTAGAGCAAAAGACCCAGAGGTCTACCAACATCTGCCCATTTTCATTCTGCAGTAGAAAAAACTTGTTGGAAATGACAACAAAGATGGAGAAAGATAAATATTCAACTTGCCCTAGAACTGTATAGGAACCCCCTATTTACACCTCAATTAGAAAAGAATGTCAGTTTCTATACGTTACTTGATATTATAACCCATGCTCTATAAAGTTTCAAATAATCCAATAGTGTTAGTACACTGAACTAGAGAGAATTTTACAGACACTTTCTTCTGTGCCAACTCACAGGCAGCACATTGTTACGGCTCCAACCAGCTCCTTGGGCACAAGACCTCAACCCACACCTGCTCATCAGGAAGGGTTTGGGTAACACCTGTGAACTCCAAGGCACAGGGTTTAGTTATGAGAAAATTCTAGACCAAGAATCCTATTGATTCATTTCTCTTTAAATAACCAAACAACCCAAATCAAGTTAAACTGATAATAAAACAAACTAACAAAACAGTCATTTATAAGCAGGCAGCATGATAGCAGCAACTGAAAACCACAGCCAACTCAAAACAACACTAACGATGCCAAGAAAGAAAAATCTTCAGAAATCACAATCACTGCACAGATCCCTAAATAAAGTGTTTTCCCTAAAAAACTCATCCCCCAGTAAAAATTAGGTTGCCTTCTATTTAAGTTTTAATAAAGTTTATCATATTATAAGGCACTCATACTTGTTTTTTAAATTAATGTTTTTATTGTGAAATATAACAGCAGCTTTTTTTTTTTTTTTTTTTTTTTTTTAATACGAAAGCAAGCTTCTTTTCCCTGAAAGCACAATAGCCTGAAATGACCTCGATCAGGGTTTGGTTGGGATGTTTAGAGCAGCCACCTTGTTGAATCACTCACAAAAGATAAAGAAAAAAAGACATTTAACAGGGATTGAATTATTCCAGAAGGGATAACCTCACACTCAGGCACCTAGGGTGTAAAGTAAGCCTTGTAAGGACCACATTAAAAGCAATATGTTATGTAAATTCACCTACAAAGGATGAAACAGAAACAATGTTCTCATGTTTTGTAAAAAGTTACAGCTTGGGATACAGTTTCTAGTGACAGCACCCTGCTTGACAGCACCTAGCTCAAAGAAATGAGACAAAACTGAAAACCATATAATGTACCCTGGAAAACTATTAACTCACAAGTGGCAAAGAAACTGGATGACAAAGGGGCAAGTAAGGAGTTTGAATGATGTGGCTTCATTGAATGGGAGCACGGAAAATCAGCGAGACGGTCGTTTGGAATTGATATAGATAATACCTGATATTTTAATGTATGTAATGAAATTAATACATTTTATATTTTAGGGAAAGATTTGACTGTTTAATCTGGGTCATTAAATCTTTTATGGATTTTCTCACATGAAAATGTCTTTAATGGTCAGGGTCCCCTATCTTCGAGGACATGAGGGAGCTTCCTGAGTTTAGGTTGAAGCAGGAGACACCCAGGGCTATAGCATCAATACCGTTTTTGCGATTTTAGCTAATTAGCAACATGCTAATTTTTTTAAAAAATTTTTTGGCCGCGCAGTTTGCAGGATCTTAGTTCCCCGACCAGGGATTGAACCCACGCCCTCGGCAGTGAAAGAGTGGAGTCCTAACCACTGGATCACCAGGGAAGTCCCGCAACATGCTAATTTTATCCAGGGCCTTTAAGACAGTCATCTTTAAAAATTCATTTCATAGGCTACAAGTAAATAGCCCGTTATTTTACACAAAAACCAAGTCAACACAATTAGACCTCTTTTTCAGGTAAGAACCAAAAAATGGCTATTTCTTTCTGCCCACTTCAGTCCCCAAGGAAGGTAACCAGCGTTTTGAGAATGTGGAGGACAGATGGGCCAACAGGTAGGGAGCAGAGAGAGGGCAGAGCGAGGTACAGGAATCCCCGTAGGACGAGCAAAGGGGCTGCATCTGAAAGGAGAGGGGAGACCCGGGGCTTCGGGGCTGGGGTCCCTTTAATAACAAAAACTCACATCGCCTTTTTCTCAAACACTTTGCTCCTGGTACAGCAGATGCCTTTAAGCAGAGGCATTCTACCTGGGCTCACCTGGGAATCTCCTGGCAGCAGAAAATCCTCCAGAGCCCCAGGTCTTGCCCCCATTGATTCGGACCTGAGTGGCCTGAATGTGGCCTGAGCATCCCTGGTTTTCCTGGAGGCTCACAGGTGAGTGCAAGGGGCGGCCAGAGCTGAGTACCGCCTCCAAAGAGTTAGGGACGCGCTTCCCTTCAGAGATGGGGAAGGAAGGTGGATGCTAGGTCAGTATGTTCAGAAGAGTCGCCAGCAGCCTGCAGGCCAGAGGGCTGACCCCCAGACCGACAGACCCCTCCGGTCTTCCTCCAGCCCCTCTCCTAGACTGAGGGGCCCCCCTTGATGGTGGGGAGCCAACCCCGCCCCCCCCAACAGGTGGCCTTTGAGAGTCACCTTTAAGACCCAACTCCCACCCATTCTTGGGGGTGGTCTTCAAATTTTTACTTCTCTGACTTCTAGAATATTTTTGAAAGACCAGGTGCCTCCTTGCACTTCCTAAGATGCTATCTAAACACTTCTATCATACATCTAATTAGTGAAGTATGGAATCCAGAATATTGTGAATATTGACATTTTATTTTATTTTATTTTATTTTATTTTTTTAATTTTATTTATTTATTTATGGCTGTGTTGGGTCTTCGTTTCTGTGCGAGGGCTTTCTCTAGTTGCAGCAAGCGGGGGCAACTCTTCATTGCGGTGCGCAGGCCTCTCTCTATCGCGGCCTCTCTTGTTGCAGAGCACAGGCTCCAGACGCGCAGGCTCAGCAATTGTGGCTCACGGGCTTAGTTGCTCTGCGGCATGTGGAATCTTCCCAGACCAGGGCTTGAACCCGTGTCCCCTGCATCAGCAGGCAGACTCCCAACCACTGTGCCACCAGGGAAGCCCTGACATTTTAAATACAATTTTTTATCATCTTTAAAAGGTATCCAATAGAATCTAAATAACTTACAGATCTGACCGCCACCACTGGCCACTTAGAAAGTACAGGAACCAGGCCTTCTTTTACAATCAGGAATTTCACGTGGATTTTTTTCCTCCCTGAACTTGCATTTCCACCCTCCCGCCCTCCCGATTTAATCCCAAAATAATCGGTTCAATATTGATAATGCTGAATTTTACCTGAAGGTTTAGACATCCCCTGACCTTCCTGTGTTCCAGTAAATGGCTCACAGCAAGGGCCATCCCCCCTTCTTCATATGACTTAAGAAGGCTCCCAGAGGACCCCTTGTTTACCTGTGACGAGGCTGTGTGCAGACCCTCTGTGTTCGCATTCTTTGCCTCAAAAATGATCAGCTCAAGTGGTCATTCCCACTGATCACGGAACAAAACGCTGGTTACCCAGAGCGAAGCTTCTCTCCTTCCAGCCTCCTGAATTTTGGCCTGTGCCCGAGGCAGCCTCTCCTCCACCAGAACCCCTGTCTTCCATTCATCTCACTTCCCTGGGCCCCGTTCTTTTCTAGTTTTGTTCGCTCTACTCTAGGGAAGAAACCCCCTTTCGCATCATGAGATGCAAGTCTTTGCTCAGAGTGGCTCTCCTTTTGCAAGAGGCCCTTTTCCTCCCTTGCAATAGCCTTTCAGATACTGTCTCTCCTTACTAAGCCTGGATTCAATTTGTTTTTGATTTGACAATATGTATTTATGGCTTTTTGGATTAACCTGTCGGGCTTCCTTGGAAGAAAATGTAATTTTTAAATTACCTGAGGCATAGGGCACTGAGTGTCAAAAAAGCTCTTGAATTGTGAGTTTTTGTCACAATGCTTAATGCATAGCTGATGATGGCAATGTGAGTATATAGTATCAATTTTGATGCGATTGTAACTTCTATGTTTAATAAACCATTTGTTGGAACAATTAATGAGATGGTGTGATTTGAGAATGGAAACACATGCACACACAGCTCCTTCTAAGGAAACGTTACCAACCCACTGTCTTCGTAGCATGATGGTACCACTCCTGGCGTCTGCTCCCAGGCAGATGGTTCGATCTTTCCTTACAGGAAATGCCCCAGAGGCCCATCTACACTACAATGGCAGGTATCCGCAGACAGCACAAGATTCTTTCAAACCCCTCACCTCAAAATCCTCTCCTGTCTGTGTCCACCTACCCTACCATCCGGCCCAATTCTAATCCAACCCCTCTCCTGCCAGCCAGCCAGACTTCCAACTCACGAAAAATCCCGACCTTGTTCCCCCTACGAGACACTCCCTCCCCAGCTCCGCGGAGCTGGGTGCTGCCCAGCCTGGTGAGCAAGGAACTCGGCTTGTCGTGGGAATACAGGCAACGGGCTGCTCCAGTTTTCCCACCTTGCTTATGTTTCCAGGTGAGTGAGAAGTCAGGCACCAGCTGGATTTCTGCTCTTTGGGGTATAAATGTCAGGGCTGAGAAGCTTGCTGATCTCAGTAAGAAGCTGGGAACAAAGGGCTGGTCCAGCCACACTGCCCATCTTTGAAGTCCTTCCGAGCGCTTGCCCAGAATCGCATGATGTAAGCCAGGAAGCCAGGCTCACTAGACCTGACACCCCTCTCCCGGTCTCCCCACCTGCCAGGTGGGCCCAGTGCTGTCCAGCCCTGGGGGGTGTTCGTGGGCTATGTCAGTGGGGCCTCCAACAGTACCTGGCACACGCGAGGGGCCCCCTCCGGGTGTGAAATAATTTTCAGCACGCTTTCAATGATCTCTCCGTGACGACCCACTCAAGGCCCTCATCTGCCCGGGTTTAAAGCCAACCTGGAAGCTGCACCCCTCACTTCCTCCGACTTAGGGGAAGGGCAAGGTCAGGAGGTGGGAGGGGGCTTGTTTTCAGCTGCCTCTCAGCAGAGCAATTTGAGTGTGGAGGCAAGTTTGGAGGGTGAGGATTAGACAGTGATAACCTTGACACCATCCTTGACTTAGCAGCCATCAGGACTCTCTGCTGCCCCTGACTCGGGAGCTCATCTCCTGAGCCTTTTCCTGGACTTCTTCCAGCCCCACGGGGACAGCCTGCTCTGAGCTGCCTTTCTTCTTTGAAAGCAACAAAGGACGTCTGCATTCAAATACAGTTCCTTTCCCCAGAGCCCTCCCCTCCTTTAAATCCTCCCCGACTTCTGAGACGGCCTCTTAGCTGCTTTGTCTTCTCAGCAGTGACCTGGGAGATGCATCTGAAGGGTCCTCTCTCTGCTGGCTACAACTTCTGTTTCCAACACAAGAGTCAGCTGCAACTTAAAAGGGGGTGCGTTGGGGGATGTGTTTCCTGACCTACAGAGCCCTCGGTTCAAATCCCAGCCCAGCCACTTATAAAGCGTGAGGCAACTCAAGCTAATTAACATCTTTGAGCATCTTTCCTTGGTAAAATTGAGATTCCATGAACCTCATAAAGGCAGGACCTAGGCTGAGCAGACACTTAACTAGGTCTCAGATTGGGACCTGGCCGCTGGAAGGGGAAGCCGCTCAGTAAATGTGTCCAGAAGAGTACCATCCCTGCCCACTGCTACCCGGGCCTTCAGGCACCCCAGATATGGAGACAGGTGTCCCCCACCACACCGCCCCACTCTGCCCAGCCCTGGGCCCCTGATGGCCTCCAAGCCAACAACCCTTCAGGCCAGGTGTCAGCAGCGGACCAAGTTCTAACTGCAGCTATTTCTGTAGAGCTGTGAGTGAAAAAATATTGCCTGTCATGTCAGTAAACAAAGGATGTTGCAGCCATCAAGCCATCACACGCAGTCGCCCTGATGGTGAGCCCTGAGGAAAATCAGGATGGAAACAAGATGTCCCCCATCCAGCAGTCAGTTGCTGCCGTCACCCCTGACGGTGCCCCCTGAGGAGACGCAGGATGAGAAAGCACAGGGTACTGGCCCCAGATAGCTGAGGTGCACATCAAAGGAATGATTTCAGTGAGCCCGGACTCTTGTGTCTTCCCATACAAGTAAATTCCTTGACTTGAGAAGTCTGGCTTTCTTTTATTAACAGCAATCTTTTGATGTTCCGACTGTCTGGTCTTTATTGCAAAAATCCCGTACATCCTGGCTTCTCCCTGACCTCTTTGGAGCCGTCCCTCAGAGCCATCTGAGATACTGTGTCCCAGGCTTACGTCCTCAGAATGTCCGCCAAATAAAACATAATGCTCAACTTTCAGGTTGTGCATTTTTTTTCAGTTGACAGAGCCATACCTGTCACTCCAGAATGAACTCGTTCTTCAGGGTGGGGAGTCTTGAGGGTGGGCAGGCAGTTGGCACATCAGCTTTCCTCTGCCTCAGGTCAGGTGGTCCCAACTCTCAAAACCCACTGCCTCCCCAGGCCAGTCCCGGGGCTGACGAGGGAATGGTCCCTCCACCCGCGCTGTTGTCAGGATGCCTCTAGCCTGTATCGGTTCCCCACCAACGTGTGGGACGGTTCCTTCCTTCGAGTTCTGTTCTGTTGCGTTGGTCTGTCTGTGGTTCCCTGAATGGGCCCAAACTGGTGTAACCACTAGTCCTTTAGTGATGGTCTTCTTTTTTAACATGCACAATTGACTACACATTTTCTTTGAAACATAAAGGAAACCAACATTTCTATTTCCTTCCTGCAGGAGACATGGACACCCTAACACCCAACCTCTAATGATCACTATTGTCACCTACTGGTTAACCTATTTTAAACACACAACAAAGGTGTGTGTGTGTGTCTGTGTGTGTGTGTGTGTGCCCACACATACTTCTCTCTGTATTAGTTTTCTTCTCTATTGCGGCTCTAACAAATGACCACAAACTTGGTTGGTTAAATAATACAGATTTATTATCTTAGAGCTCTGGAGGTCAGAAGTCAGACGTGCATCTGAGCTAAAACCAAGGTGTCAGCAGGGGGCTATGCTCCGTTCTGGAGATTCTACGTGGGAATCTGTTTTCTTGCCTTTTCCAGCTTCGTGGCATGTGTGGCCCTGTTCTCTATCTTCAAAGCCAGCTACCCTCTATCTCTCTGATCCTCTTTCAGTAGTCGCAGCTATCTCTTACCTGCACTGGAAAGGTTCGTTCACGATTAGGTTGGGTCCACCTGGATAACTCCCCATCTCAAGGGCCTTATTTTAATCACATCTGCAATGCCCCTTCTGCCACACAATGTTGGAGAGTCCCAGGTTCTGGGGATTAAGGCATGGACATCTTTGGGAGCGCCATCGTTCTGCCTGCTGCACTTTCTGTCAATAGAACATGTAATTTCCTGCTGCTTTGACAATTTCTGTGTTCTTCATTATTTCTTGAATCACCTGCCTTCCCTGAGTTTCGATTTATTTCTCACTCAAGTTCTTATGCTAATGTGTTTTTTTTTTTTTAATGAGAAATGGTGAGTGGGAAACTCCATTAACCTTTCCTTGTCTAAAACTATCTGTATTTTCACTCTCACTCTTGATTATACCATTGCTGAGTACAAGATGCTAGCGTGACAGTGATTCTTGCTCAATGCTTTGAAGATTGTCCTTCCTCTGGGGTCTGTTACTGGTGATCGAGAGTTTGCTGTCTGCTAATTTTTGTCCTTTTATTGATAATCTGCTTGTTCTCTCTGGCAGCCTTCAGGATTTCCCATTATCCTTAAAATTCGGAAGCATCACTGCCATATCCTGCATCAGCCTTTACCTTCCTTCGAGTGCTCAGGGCTTGGAGGCCACTCGGGTGTCACAGCCGGGGTGAGGGTCCCCACCAACAGGCCCTGGTCAGTCAGGGACCTCGGTGCCTGGGTGGGTCATCCCAACTTGCTCTGCATATCGAGTTTTTTAATTGGTAGGTAACTGACTTTTTTAGTAGCTTTTTTGAAATAGAATTCACATACCATACAAGTCATCCATTTAAAATGTACGATTCAATGGTGTATATTGAAGAGTATATATTCAATAGATATTTAGTATATTCACAGAGTTGTGCAGCCGTCATGACAATCAATTTTTGAACATTTTCATCACCTCCGAAAGAAACCCTGTCCCCTGTCGTATATCCCCATCCCATCCCCCACTGTGACCCTGGGCAACTTCTAATAAGTCTGCTGTCTCTGTCTTGCCTGTTCTGGACATTTTGTATAAATGGAATCATACGATATGTGACTTTTGGAACTGGCTTCTTTCACCTGGCATAACGTCAGGTTCACACACATTGTAGCAGGTGTCACTGCTTCATTCTTCCCTTTTGTGGCAGAATAAGATTCTAGGTAAGTCATTTTTAACCCTAAGGAAGGCATGAAAGAGGAGCAGAGGTCAGAGCTGAATTTACCATGAAATGAATCCAGCTTAAGCTTCAGGCTCTTCAAGTGCAAGAGCCCCGACCAAGGCCCTGGGCACTAGAGACAGTGAAAGTCCAGCCTATGTGTATCAAGTGAAGGAATAGCCGGGGCAATCTTAGGGTTTAAAATATTTGTAACAGTTAAGAGAATTTGACCTACTTGAGAATATAACAAACTGGACTTGTGATTCCAATCTAATGTGTTTTTGAGTAATTGATGCAGATTTTGATATCAACTTGAAAGATAGAATCTTACTAAGTTTTTAAAAACATTATTAAATATTGGAAGATGGCTGACAAGTCACTGTATTTATAACCTTAGATTGTTAAAATTACTTGGGTGCTTCAACAAGTTTTGTTTGTGAGATAACTAAAGTATTTGAAACAAAAATATAAATATTTAAAAATAAGAAATGCAGTTCAAAATGTTTAAGGACATTGAATAAACAGTTTTTGAAGCACCCTTCCTCCACTAAGGCTTATCAAAATTCTCCAGTTTTGTAAGCAGAATAAGATAAGGTGAACTTCAAAGCCTAAGGGAAAAAAACAAGTTTTAAAACTTGTCACTATTGATAAATCAAATATTAAATTTTTAAAAAAGGCAGTTGTGGGTAGTTTTTCCCATGCACAAAAGAGGTCCTCCAGGACACCACGAAATCCAAACAGAAACACACAAGTTCCTCCTCCAGTTACAGCTCTGAGCGGACTCACATCTTCTGTAAAATTAATTTGCCAGGAGAGAATTCATGTCCCAAAGATCAATTTCTTGCATGTCTCGCAGCATTGGCATTTATGATGGGGTTTGGGTGTCCAGCCCCTCTGAGGCGAGCTCACCTGTCCCAATGCCATGGATTCCTGTGGCTCCCTCCTCCTGGCCCCCTGCTCTCCATCCAGAGCCAGGTCCAACCCTGGCACTCAAGGGCCCTGTCCTGTCCTCACTGGGGGCCCAGGCCTCCCGGGACCAGTTTCCTGACAGCACCCCAGCGCGGAGGGGTACAGCGTTATTCCAGCCTGTGCTTCAAGCCCTGAGTCCGAGTCTGGCACTTCATCTCTCCGGATGCCCCCCCACCCCCCCGCCATCTCCCAGGCCCCTGGTGGCCTCAGGGGAAGCCTTCTTGTCATTCAGCCTGTGGCCAAAACACCCACTGGCCACTGAGTACTTTGTATTTACCTTGCCTGCCCCCGCAAAAGGGGTTTTTCTGTGTATTCCTTTTTGTTTCCTCTTTACTTATGTCATCCTTTATTGCTATATGTTCTGAGGCAACAAAAAAGTCTCAAGGTACCAGACTCTGGGGGAGGTTCTATTTTCCTCTTTATATATATTTCTGCAACAGTTAAACTATTTGCAAACATTTATCTGCTCCTTTATTATCAGAAAAATATTTCAAAACACAAATTGGGAAGGAGGGATGTTGTGGGCCCTCATCTGACTTGATCCTCGGTGGCACTGGATCCAATGATCATGACTGATCACTCCTTCTGGTGCACACTTTCTCCTGGGTTTCCGTGACCCCACCCGGAGTAGTATATCATAGTACTGCAAACTGTGCAGCTTAAACAACAGAAATTTACTTTCTCATTGTTCTGGGGGCTGGAAGTCAGAGATCAAGGTGTGGGCAGGGCTGGTTTCTCCTGCAGCCTCTCTCCTTGGCTTGTAGAGGGCCGTCTTCTCACTGTGTTCTCACATGGTTGAAGGGGAGCAGAACATGCCACCCCAAAATGTGCCTCTTTAGCCTGTGGATTCTTTTGAGCTGAAGGCAATCAAGACCCAGCTGACTTATATAAAACTTTTACCTCTCCCTTAACTGCCTGAAAGAATTTAGATAGAGGGCCCGGCCCAGAAAGAGGGCTCTTATCAGAGATAATTGTTTATCTGACAGACTTACCTGCATGGAAGGTCAAACATCTAATGACCAAACCTCTGCTCTTCTTAGCGTCCTGTGAGTGACCCTCCTCCCCTTGGGAGCCTAGGCCCCCGTCCCGTTCCTTAGCTCAGGGCGGTGTATCAGCCTCAATTGCGGGAAGGCCTCTGGGTCTCGTATTTTTATGCAGATCCCATACAGACAAAATTAAATGTGTTTTTCTCCTGTTCGTCCGTCTTACATCAATTTAATTATCAGACCAAGAATTTAGAAGGGAAGAAGGGAAAATTTTCCACCACGTGGACTTTCCCACGTGCACGTGCACCCCCGAGGGCTTTCCGAGTCCTCCTCTCCTCTAACTGGAAGGACACCAGTCAGACTGGATTAGGGCCCACCCTGAGGGCCTCATTTTACCTGAGTCATTTCTTTAAAGACCCTATCTCCAAATATAGTCACACTCAGTGGTATGGTGGTGTGAGGGCGGCAATGAGGGGGTAAGGCTTCGACATGGGAATCTGGGGGAGGTCACAGCTCAGCCCAGAGCCCCACCTTGCCCGGTCTTCCTCCCGCCCCTTTCCAGGATCTCTGCTGCCCCCAGGCCTCCACCCAGAGCTCCTTTCTCTGGCTTCCTCCCCTTGGTGACCGCAAACAGCCACAGGCTTTAGACATTGCTGTCTCCACTTCTGTACAAATGATTCCCACATCTCTCCTCCCGCCCCGCCCTCTCACCCCAGCTCCAGCCTCGAGTTCTCAGTTCCCTCTGTGATATCTCCATTTAGGTGTCAAGTGAGCATCGCAGATTTAACTTATCCAGACCTGTACCATCACCTCCCCACAGACTTGCCCCTTCTCAGCTCAGTAGCTGACAACCCCATCCTTCCAACGGGTCAGGCCGAGAACCCTGGAGGCATAAGACTGGTCCTTCCCACTAATCAGGAGAGCAATGCACTTGAGTACCTTTCTTCTAAACTAATCACATGAGGCTGCAGACAAATCAAGGCCCAGAGACTTGCTGCCGGCTGATGGCGGGTCTGGGCTTCGTGTCGGATCCCCGTCACCTGCAGGAACAGAGGCTGGAAGGGCTTGGAGCATCCAGGTGAAGAAGGCCTTCCCAGCAGACCTGTGCTGGCTGGGCGTCTGTCCTCTGGCAAAAGCTGAGCGCTTCACAGCCCTGCGACGAGGCAGGGCTTGGTACCAGAGCTTCACCTTGGAGCACAGAGTGGGGTTTACCTAGACGCTAATGAGGTGAAAGCCTTGGGGCCCTGGGACCGTGGTGTTCACGTGAGCATAGCATTTTTGCAAACATCGCACAAGTGAGATGTTATACCTGCCATCGTGAGGACCTCTGTCTCTGCTCACACTTGCCTCCACGCCAGTTCTCTCGGTGATGCTGCAGCTGCCATGAACATATTTGGATGGCTGCTCAGGGGAAGCTGAGTCGGGGATACATTGCAGTTGAGACGAGTAATTTTTAAGTTGTCTGCCATCGTGTGTAGGTAATTCGCTGTTAACTGGGAGGTGTGGGAATGTCTTCCAGGAATGCTCCTACCGCCCACAGGGCGAGCTGGGGCGCAAGGACGCTGGACAGGCGTCTCCCCATCGTACGAGCACAGTACGTCCTGTGGTGCCCAGCACCCGACCTTTGTGGGAAGTGGAGCAGAGCAAAGGGTCTAGACCTATGGAGACAGAAGCTGCCCTGCTAAGGAAAGGCACGGGGTTCCTCCATCCTCTGCACAGAAATGCTATTTTTAAATTGTTGTCATAAGAAGTAAGCAAAGAGTACGCTCCCCGCCAAAATGTAGTTTCAACGTTATTCTAGAATTAATAAAACCCTTAGGTTATTTTTCTGACTTTGTACTATCGTGGTACTGTTAGCTTGTTAGCATTTGCCATTTATTGTGGTTTCTCATTTTATTTTATTTTTTTTGAAATGAAACATTTTAATCCTATCCATAAACACTTCTGCTCTATTCATGTTTTATTACACTTAAAAAAAATGGATTCATGACATGTAGTATAAAAACGGAGCAGCACAAAAGGAATGAGAAAAGAGTAACTATCTCTCCCCGTCCCTTAGTTACAGAACAGATTCTTACAGGAAATGCAATTACTTTAAAGTATTTCTGTGAGCAGTATTTTGTGATTATCTTCAAATTACAAAAATATCACTATTTATTGACGTTCATGTTTTCCTGTTCCAATCGGCAAGGATTTTGCCTATTCTGACACCTCTGTTACTCCTCCTTCTACTCCTGGATTTGGATTGTTCTCTCACTGATTTTAGTTCCTTTGATGGATATCTCTGCAATGTGGATTCTCATTTTAAATAGATATCTGATCTTGACCTGCTTTGGGATTTATAATTTTGTATTTTACTCCTTCAAGAGGGTCTTTCCAAATCAGATAAGCTCCAGCAGTGGGTCTGGTCCTAGTAGGGCCTCTTGCAAATATGCATCCCCTTCCTCCAGTAGCGCTGGGTTCCCAGGTCTTTGCAAACAGGCGGTTTGTTGACAAGCCAGTGCCACAGAAAACCAGGCTTCCCACCTGCCCGGTTGCCCGTCCCGGTCGGTTTGAATTGAGGTTTTGTTTGGTTCTCTGCAATAGCTTTGCTCTTTCTTCTCTTTTCAAGCCACCTTCAGATCCATCATTTCCTGGACCGTTGACGCAGTAAGGACGGGCACACCCCCAAGTCCCTGCATTACAGAGCTGGACACGGTCGCCGGCCGGCAACCATCCCGCTGGACCCTGGGGGCCTGGAACCTGAACCCAGATTTCCTGGAAACTCCAGTCCTGGCCTGGATGCACGTATGTCCAGTGAGGGAAGTCGTCTGAAATTTCCAGCAACAGCAGAGATGTGCTCGAGGAACCGTTCTCTCCTCCGGGCCCAGAGAAAGAAGCCCACAGGCCCCAGGGCTTAATTGCCTCTGTGGGTGTTTCTGGTCCAACTGGAAAAACCAGGTAGGCTGGGCTCTGGGTGATGGGCCAGTGGAAAGAGGAGAAATGTTTCCTGGTGCACCTGGTGAGAAAGGGGAGAAGCAGAGAAGGTGAACCATTCGGCAAGGAGCACAGCCGCCAGATCTGCTGGGGGAGGGACAGAGCCGGTCCTGGGGGCGGTCTAGGCCCCCCATGCAAGCACCCCGGCTATGGACCAGGCCACACAGGCCCGGCAGAAGAAGGGTCAGGACTCGCTTCAGTCTCCTGCTGAGTCCCCATTTCTACCAGGCCCCCAGCTCCCCATCCCATCTCCCAGCTGTCAACCCAGCTCCCTGATAGGACAGGGAACCACACTTCATCTAACAACCTGGCCAACACTTGCTCTGTGGCCTAGAAGTAAACTTGGAAATGTCAGAACCTGCCTGCCCGCCGTGCTAGACCCCCTGGGGCTGGGTGTACGGCCTCTAGGGCTCAGGCCTGGGCCTGACTTTGCTGCCTCCATCTCCAGGTATGGTGCAGGCCTTGCAGCCACCTTGACCGCAGCCCCCCAGCAACGTGGGTGCTGAGCCTGACGACACAGCTACGTTTAAGGACACGCAGCCCCTTCCCCGCCCCAGCCTCGACCACCTTGCGACTCTGAACAAGATGCTACAACGCTGGGCCTCATCTCTCAAGCAGGGCTAGTGACGCCTAACTCCCTATTCACACTCAGGAGGCACCACTGATGTATATACAGCACATGGTAGACCCTCCAAGCCTAAAAAATAATTAAACCTGTTAGTCTATTCAGGCTTCTATATCATAGATACCAGAGACCAGGTGGCTCAAACAGCAGACATCTCTCACAGTTCTGGAGGCTGGAGCTGAGGACACCAAGATCAAGTTGCATGCATGTTCAGTGTGTGGTCAGGGCCTCCTTCCTGGTCCACAGATGGCCGACTTCTCACTGCATCCTCACACGGCCAAAGGGGCAAGGCAGCTCCCCGGGATCTCTTTCATAAAGACGCTGATTCCGTTCATGAGGGCTCCATCCTTAGGACCTAATCACCCCAAAGGCCCCACCTCCTGATACCATCACATTGGGGGTTAGGATTTGTGGATGAAGAATGTCACCTGCCATACCAGTAAAAAAAGAATGTTGTGACCAACAAGCTATCAGCTACTGCAGCAGTCCTTCGGTTCTGCATCAAACTGTCACCACCTTTATTCCCTAAAGATAGCAAGACCCTTTCCTTGCCTCTCCATTTTCTTGGGTGAACTGGACCCTGGAGAACACAGCGAAAGAATTGTCAGATGCTGTCCACGTACAGTAATAACAGGCTGCACTTGTGCAGAATCCAGCAAACATAGTGCCAAGTCGGCTACAGAGCTTATGTCCTTTAATCTTTCTAATAACCCCATGGAGGCAGGCGATACCGGTCCCATATCACTGATAAGATAACTGAGGCTTAGAGGATTGCAGTAGCTTTTCAAGATTACACATGTTGAGATTTTAACTCATATATTTTTCTTACACCTCCCCTTTTCCCCCTCATTCGGCTAGAGCTGGCTGTGGACATTATTTCCTGGAGATGGAGGTGGCAGATGGACAGAAGTGGGTCTTTTCTGGTTCTTTTAGTCCCAAAGCCTAAATCCTTAGAAGAATTATTTAGAGAGCATCCTTTTAAAAGGCTGTAAAATGAAGGGAGGAGAGACTTTGCTAAGAAGGAGAGGAGAGGGCTGGGGTTTTGTGTTTGGTGTGTATGCCGTGCCCTTTTCTAAGTGGAGATCAATTGTTTCAACTTCCTCTTGTATAGACCGCTGGTCACCTTCTCCACAGGGGATGTGGGTTTCCAGGTAAGACGGTGACACAGTCGGGCAACCTGAGTAGCAAGTGCTGTAGTTTTGCTGGTTTTGCCTTTTCCCCACATGGGGCCTCATCTGGGCACCGCAGGGCCCAAGGAGACAGCTACCAGCAGTTGTTATTCTTTACATTTGTGCCTTTTTTTTTACGGGGCTGCATGGTATCTACTTGTAAATTTTTATATTGAAATGAGTGGATTCATGTGGTTTGAAAATTTGAGAATTTAATGTAGCCGTTGTGATAATGAAACATATCTTGAAAAAAAGATCCAGGACTGGGAATCCCTACAAGGAGGGCTGAAAGGACTGGGCAGGTGTGTTATTTACTAGAATTGATTTATATGCCACCTGTCACAAGAGTCTGATGCAAGATTGCAGAAGAGACTAAGAAGACCAAAGCAATAAGGTGACTAAAGTCAACAAGCAGGATAGAAGGACAAAGAGGAAGCAAAGCATACTGACTACAGAGGTGAACACAGCAAATGTGTTTCCGAGCTTCCTGGAAACCGAGGGCGTGGGGGGCAGCACAGCAGTTCTCCTTGGGAGCAGACAGTCCTTTCCAGAAGGACCAGATCTGACACTGACATCTTTTCACCAGGCACAGACAGGACCGTGTGTGATGTGGGGTCCACGCCCACAGGGAGAGCTGATAGCAATGCCCATTCCTAGGCTGGGTTTTCCTTCTATAAATACTATAGAAGAAAATCCTCCATTCTTGGAAGGACCTTAAGATTGCGCCTCCAAAGGGCATGAAGTGTCTTCTCGTCCCCTTCCACTCTCTCTCGACTCCCCAGTAACCAGATGTATCACCGCTGGAATCGCCCTCAAGGTGGTCCTGGGATCAAGCCAGTGTCCAGTCTGGTCCTTGCTTACATCACAGGCCAGCTTTCCCCTTCTGCTCGGAACCCCTTCTTCTTTCAGCCTCCCAGGCCCTCTCCCCCCTTGGTCCCTACCGACCCCGATCATGGGCTGTGTCCTCTCATCTTCCTTCCCTGGGCTCCCCCTGACCAGCTCCATCCGTGGGGGACACTCCCTTCCAGGGGGCCTGTCCAGACCCCCGGCTCTCAGTAGCATCCTCTGAGGGTGACTCCAACTTTGGGTCTCCTTTCCCTCAAGTCCAACGCAAAGTCAACATCTCCACTTAGAGGCTCAACTGGCAACCGTGTTAGTTTCCTAGGGTCATTGTAACTAAACACCACACACCGGGGGGCTGAAACAACACAGTTTTTTCCTCACAGTTCTGGAGGCCAGAAGCCCAAGATCAAGGTGTCGGCAGGTTTGGTTTCTGCTGAGCCTCTCTCCTTGGCTTGTGGGTGGCTGTGTCCTCACATGTTCTTCCCTGTCTGCACACATCCCTGTTACCTGTGTGTCCAAATTTTCCTTCCTGTAAGGGCGTCAGTCAGATAGGATTAGGGCCCACCCTACATGCCTCATCTTAACTGAATCACCTCTTAAAGACCCTACCTCCAAACGCAGTGTATTCTGAGGTCCCGGGGGTTAGGGCTTCACCATATGAATTGGGGACAGACACAATTCAGCCCATAACAGCATCTCAAACTCAATCTGCCCAAGACCACGTTCTTAATCATCCCCAAATCTGCTTCCCCATCTCAGTAAGTGGCCCCTCCAGTGCCCCAGCTGTTCAGATGAAAGCCCCTGGGGGTCCTCTCTGAGCCCCCTCTTGCCTCTCAGCCCACATGCAGTCGCTAAGGGCGCTCCCGTCAGCTCCATCACCATCCCAGCTGCCAGGACACTCTTGGCCTCACTGAACGCGCCTTCTCCGTGGACCTCCCTTATCCGCGTGGCTTCCCGGTAATTCGCTCTGAACACAGCGGAGAGCAGAGTGCCCCTTCCACAGGTCAGCCGGGCCCTGGCATTTCTCTGCTCCCATCCAACTCAGAATACAGCCCCACATCCTTCGTGAGGTCCCGAGGGCTCCCAGAGCCTGCCCCGTTCCCAGTGCCCCCAGCTCTCCTCTCTTACATGCTTTTTACGGTTCCTGTTTCTTCTCCCACACAGCCTAGGACTGCACCCCTGGGCCTCTGCCTGGAAAACTCTTCCCCTACACAGGGGCACCTGTTTCCCTCCAGCCTCATTTCGGGGCCTCCCGAATGAGAAGGAGCCCCCTCTCTGCCCCCTTGCCCTGGCTGAATTTTTCTTTTTCGCTCTTAGCCCCATCTGACACTCCGTGTTTATTGTTTATGAGTTTCTGCCTTTTCTGGTGTAGCAGAAGCTGCATGAAGACTCGCTCTCCCAGAGCCCCCAGCACAGGCCTGGCTCACAGCAGGGGTTCAGTACACTTGGGGGCCCCCAAGAGCAGAGGCAGGCGTGGGCAGGGGGACCCTCCGCTGGTTCCCCCACGGCCTCTACGTGAGGATGTGAGGAGTAGAGAGGGAGCACCGAGGAAGGCGGAGGTGTTTGGGTTGCTTGTCCGCAGCTTCTGGTCCCAACCTTCCGGGGAGACAGGGACCCAGAACACGTTGCTGGACATCTGGCACTGACCGTGCTCCAGAGCTTCTGGAACCGATCGTACAGTGGTTCCAAGTGTGTTCTGTGCCAAGGCCAGCCAAGCAGATGCCCACGTAAACAAAGGAGAGCAAAGAGCTCTGTCAGGCACCCGCTTCTACAAGGATGAAGTCGTAACCCACGGCAGTGCCCAGTCAGAAATGAGGGCAATGACGGGAGGAGGTACCCTGTGCTGTGGACAAGGAGGCCCCCCTAGATAGTTACACGCATGTTTCAAAAGAATGTCAGTGACCCCAGATTCTTGCATCTTTCATGCATAGAAAAGCACTGACATCATTAATTCGAGATATTTGTTCTTTGTGACCAGCAGTAAGTAATCTTTGACCAGGATGTATGCCTGCTGGCAGGTGTTTCCCAGCCAAAAATCATGCATAAATCAGCTTCTCCCCAACTTCCTGGGAACAGTTTCCTCAGAGCTGCTATAAGGCTGTCTACCAGGCTATAGTCCACAGAAAGTCCCTGAATAAAACTTAAACTCACAACTCATACGTGCTGTGTTTTTTTCTTTAAGTAGACAGGCATGGGGCTCCTGGGGCCACCCCAGTTCCATCTAAAAGGTGTGGGCACACTCACCCAGAACTTTCAAGTCTTAAAGAGAAGCTGAAAAGCTGGATTTATGTGACGTTTCCTGATTTTAAACTGTTGGTTCAAAATGGTTTTAGAATGTTGTGTTTCTGGGAAGACATGTCATACCTGGCTTGGCCACTACAAACAATTAAGAGCTTTGTTCTAGATCAATCTAAAGTGCCTTGGCACATTTTTAAAGTGATTGACACTTTTACGTCTGGCCTCTAGCCATATAGTTAAGTCAAAGAGAAATTAGGACACAAAAACAGTGATTTAACTTTGCAAACCATGGAGAGGAGAATACTGCCGTAGGGTTCATTCCTCCTACTTACAAGATGCTGTGGGGACAGGCAACCTCACCACTAGCTTGTTCAGCACTTTCACGTGAATTAGAATGTCACTCTTTCCACAAGACACTTTCTGACTTCTGCTGCAAACTGTCATGTTAAAGATACGCATCCCTCATGACTACAGATGTGACCGGCACCCCCTGGAGTTGTGCAGTCCACAACCTGCACATCCACACATGACACCCTAGGTATGGATGCCTCTCTCCAGCCCTTTCCAGACCTACACCAGTTTGAGAGTTGTCTGAATTCTCCACTCCTTGGAAAAGATGAAATCTTGGGTTTGCCTAGCTCTTTTCAATTTGCAAAGTCTCTCCTTATTCACTGGTTAATCTAACAGAAGTATTTATGTTATTATGCCTATTTTGTGGATAAAGGCACTAGTTAAGCAATTTGCCTGTGAGATTACAGAAGGAGTTAGAGGCAGAGGGAGCTGGAACCTCAGCGCTCTGACCTCAGGGGTCCCTGGAGGCGTGGAATGTTCCACCCTGTGTGGCTCTGGACATCCCCTTCCTTATCCTTTGGGTAGGTGGTGTTTTCACTCCCATCCCAGCACCCAGAGTTCACTGGGGGGCCATCTCCAATCCCCACCAGGGCACCTCCTGGGGGGGACTGGAGAGGACTGGGAGCCATCCTTTTTGAAGGACATAGTAAAGGAGAAAAGAGATTGTTGTTCTCTTCCATCTTTAATGCACAGTGATTTATTGTTTTACAGCAGACATTTTGTACCCAGGATTGAAAGACTTTTACAGCCGGGAACATGACTGCTGTTTAATTTTCTTTATTAGCTCTATTGAGTAATTTATCACTGTCCATCTACAGAAAATTGGCCCATTACTGTCAGGTGCAGGCTCCCTCGATAGCCCTCACCCTCCGAGACAAAGCCCAGCTCGCTAGTCATGGTGGAAAGGCAGAGTTCGCCTGTGTGGGAGAGGGGGGCAGGTGGGATCTGCTCTGGACTGGAAATTGGGGGCTCATAGGGGGTGGGGGTCTGGGGGTGGGGACAGGTATGATTAGGGTTGGGTGTGGATCATGCTACCAGAGCCGGATTGGTGGGAACAGCCAGGCAAGGAATTTGAGGCAGGGGTTCAAAGAACCTTAGGGCACAAACTGTTGATACTTTCCATTGAAGAATTGGTGGGCCAAAATGGACAAATTCTTAGAAAGGTATAACCTTCCAAGACTGAACCAGGAAGAAATAGACAATATGAACAGACCAATCACAAGCACTGAAATTGAAACTGTGATTAAAAATCTTCCAACATACAAAGTCCAGGACCAGATGGCTTCACAGGTGAATTCTATCAAACATTTAGAAAAGAGCTACCACCCATCTTTCTCAAACTCTTCCAAAAAATTGCAGAGGAAGGAACACTCCCAAACTCATTCTATGAGGCCACCATCACCTTAATTCCACAACCAGAAAAAATACTACAAAAAAAGAAAATTACAGACCAATATCACTGATGAATATAGATGCAAAAATCCTCAACAAAATACTAGCAAACAGAATCCAACAACACAATAAAAGGATCATACACCACGATCAAGTGCGATTTATCCCAGGGATACAAGGATTCTTCAATATATGCAAATCAGTCAATGTGATACACCATATTAACAAATTGAAGGAGAAAAACCATATGATCATCTCAATAGATGCAGAAAAAGCTTTTGACAAAATTCAACACCATTTATGATAAAAACTCTCCAGAAAGTGGGCATAGAAGGAACCTACCTCAACATAATAAAGGCCATATATGACAAACCCTCAGCAAACATCATTCTCAATGGTGAAAAACTGAAAGCATTTCCTCTAAGATCAGGAACAAGACAAGGATGTCCACTCTCACCACTATTATTCAACATAGTTTTGGAAGTCCTAACCATGGCAATCAAAGAGAAAAAAATAAAAGGAATACAAATTGGAAAAGAAGAAGTAAAACTGCCACTGTTTGCAGATGACATGATACTATACATAGAGAATCCTAAAGATGCCACTAGAAAACTACTAGAGCTAATTAGTGCATTTGGTAAAGTTGCAGGATACAAAATTGATGCACAGAAATCTCTTGCATTCCTATACACCAACAACGAAAGATCAGAAAGGAAATTAAGGGAACATTCCCATTCACCATTGCAACAAAAAGAACAAAATACCTAGGAATAAACCTACCTACAGAGGTAAAACACCTGTACTCAGAAAACTATAAGACACTGATGAAAGAAATCAAAGATGACACAAACAGATGGAGAGATATACCATGTTCTTGGATTGGAAGAATGAATATTGTGAAAATGGCTCTACTACCCAAAGCAATCTACAGATTCAATGCAATCCCTATCAAATTACGAGTGGTATTTTTTATAGAACTAGAACAAAAAGTCTTAAAATTTGTATGGGGCACAAAAGACCCCAAATAGCCAAAGCAGTCTTGAGGGAAAGAAACAGAGTTGGAGGAATCAGGCTCCCTGACTTCAGTCTATACTACAAAGCTACAGTAATCAAGACAGTATGGTACTGGCACAAAAACAGAAATATAGATCAATGGAACAGGATAGAAAGCCCACAGATAAACCCATGCACATATGGTCACCTTATCTTTGATAAAGGAGGCAAAATATACAATGGAGAAAAGACAGCCTCTTCAATAAGTGGTGCTGGGAAAACTGGACAGCTACATGTAAAAGAATGAAATTAGAACACTCCCTAACACCATACACAAAAATAAACTCAAAATGGATTAAAGACCTAAATGTAAGGCCAGACACTGTAAAACTCTTAGACGAAAACATAGGCAGAACACTCTATGTCATAAATCACAGCAAGATCCTTTTTGATCCATCTCCTAGAGAAATGGAAATAAAAACAAAAATAAACAAATGGGACCTAATGAAACTTCAAAGCTTTTGCACAGCAAAGGAAACCATAAACAAGACGAAAAGACAACCATCAGAATGCGAGAAAATATTTGCAAACGAAGCAACTGACAAAGGATTAATCTCCAAAATATACAAGCAGCTCATACAGCTCAATATCAAAAAAACAACAAACCCAATCCAAAAATGGGCAGAAGACCTAAATAGACATTTCTCCAAAGAAGACATACAGATGGCCAAGAAGCACATGAAAAGCTGCTCAACATCACTAATTATTAGATAAATGCAAATCAAAACTACAATGAGGTATCACCTCACACCAGTTAGAATAGGCATCATCAGAAAATCTACAAACAACAAATGCTGGAGAGGGTGTGGAGAAAAGGGAACCCTCTTGCTCTATTGGTGGGAATGTAAATTGATACAGCCACTATGGAGAACAGCATGGAGGTTCCTTAAAAAACTAAAATTAGAATTGCCATACGACCCAGCAATCCCACTACTGGGCATATACCCAGAGAAAACCACAATTCAAAAAGACACATGCACCCCAATATTCATTGCAGCACTATTTACAATAGCCAGGTCATGGAAGCAACCTAAATGCCCATCGACATATGAATGGATAAAGAAGATGTGGTACATATATACAATGGAATATTACTCAGCCATAAAAAGGAACAAAATTGGGTCATTTGTAGAGACATGGGTGGATCTAGAGACTGTCATACAGAGTGAAGTAAGTCAGAAAGAGAAAAACAAATATGGTATATTAACGCATGTATATGGAACCTAGAAAAATGGTACAGATGAACTGGTTTGCAGGGCAGAAATAGAGACACAGATGTAGAGAACAGACATATGGACACCAAGACGGGGAAAGCAGGGGTGGGGGGTAGTAGTGGTGGGATGAATTGGGAGATTGGGATTGACATGTATACACTGATGTGTATAAAATTGATGACTAATAAGAACCTGCTGCATAAAAAAATAAAACTAAATTAAAAATTAAAAAATAAATAAAATAAAATAAACAGAAAAAAAAAAAAAACCAACCAGTGGGCCTTTTGGAGTTTTCTGGAATGAATGAGCAAGTCATGTGCCTGGGCCTCCTGGAATAGCAGTCATGCTATGAAGCCAGTGGAAGTAAAATCTTGTTGATGCAGAGACAAGGAGGTCTGGGCGTGGGCATGGGTGCTTTCAGTGTTTGTATTTTAAAGGACAGAGTCACTGAAGCAGCTACAATTTCTAAAAACCAGTGAGAAAAGGAATATCTGTGTATTTGGATCTTTAAAAAAATATACACACACATTACATATACATACTGTGTATTTATACGTGTATGCACATGTATGGGTTTATGCACACATACATATGCATACATATATGTGCATAGATATCGAAATTGTGCTCAGTGGGTCACACATCTCAAATGAACTGAACTAGAGGCGTGTGAGTGCAGATGAACTAGGCGGCGTATTGATCAGTTACAGTTCGTTTCCACACGGAGAGCAGCCTCCTGCCTTGAGAAGCGGAAGGAGGGCCAGGCGGTCCCTGCAAGCTGCGGGCCACCCCGGGGTTGCTCCTGTTCCGCTTGGCAGCACGTGGCCCCCATCCCAACAGAGCAGCCGCCTCTCTCACATTCTGCATAGACTCACGGCTGGACACTGTGTCTCTCAGGGGAGAAAGAGATTGAAGGGTTTTATGAAACTTTGGGCCAGCCATTAACAGGGAGAAAGAACCCAGAAAACAGATGCAGCTCCCGAAGTTGCCTTCCTGACCCAGAGCAGGAGGGGTTTTTAGCGGAGAGAACGTACTAGGGGTGGTACATTCAGCCAGTGCCAAGGTCTGGCTATCGAAGCTTGGGGATCCCGAATGTCTCCTCAAAGTCTGAAGGGGCATTTAGGCATGAGTGCCAAAAAGAGCGTCTGTAGCATCACCAGCCAGGCTGAATCCTTTTCCAAAAGGTTATTTGAATGCATATGAGCCAGAAAAGAGAAATCATGTACAAGCATGAAAAAATCAAGCATGTTTTATAATGAGAAATACTTGTGAAAAACAAAACCTCTGAGTTTTAGATCTTTAAGAACTTACTATGAATGGAATAACATTTCTAAGTTTTCTCTTTTGCAAGGAAAAAAATTATCCGGATCATCGACACCACTCTTTGTCAGCAGGGTGAAGATTCAGGGCTCACATAGGGGTTCAGTGGGGTCCATTTCACCAGAGCAACCTTTCTGCAAATATATTGCATTTGGTAATGAGCACCTTTTAATTTCTCTTGACTGTAATGTGCGTTCTGCGAAGAATAATGAAAACAGTATCGCTCATTTAGAAAACAATTTTAACAAAATGCTAAGAAACGTAGGAGGGGTGGAATATTATTTGCTATGTAAATGAAGCTTATCAGAAGAGCCTCCTGGGTGTCTGACCTCACTGAGCACCCCTCCCCCACAAGCACCTCCCCCCTCCTGCTGTATACCTGTGGGGGAAGGGCAGGGAGAAGAAACCAGGGCAGCAAATCCATCTCATCTCCCCTCTTAAGCCCTTGAAGGATGGCCCTGCACTGAGGTCCAACCAAGCTCTTCTAATGGGTCTGTGAGGTCTCCGAGGTCTGACCCAGCCCAATGTTTTCAAAGCAGCACATTTCCAATGAAATCTTGTCCACGCTCCAAAATGGACCCAAGCAGATGTGGACAAAGGAGAGAGTTCGGACCTGCCGGGATTGTCCCACCTTGGCCCCTATGCGCCCACAGGACTTGGTCCTCTCCAAGCATGTGCAGTGGTTACAGGCCTCCCTGCCGGGGCTGGGGAGAAGCAGCTTCTTTATGCTGTCTCTGTCACCCACTGGAGCCACTCACTGGCCCCCCTCCTCCCCCATCTTGCCAAGACTGCCAGCCTGGCCTTAGTCCTGGTCCTGGTTGGGAACTCCCAGCCCCTGGACAGTCCCCGAGGGACGAGCTGGCCAGCAGAGCTGCTGGCCTCGGTCTTCTGGAAAGCACGAAGCTTGAAAGGAAAGGATCTGTGACCACGACCTCCCCCGAAAAGTGGCCCTTTATGCCTCAGCACCTGGCCGTATATAATCTTTCATTCAACTCTGCGGTTTTCAAAAAGCTCAAGATGTGGGCTTGAAATGTAACTCTGCTGCCTGACCTTTAGGGAAGTTAATTTAACAATAAATTGTTATTGTGAGAGTAGTGGGGCATCTACTAAAACGCTTTAAAGGGCATGGCAGGCACCTGTATATAAGCTCGCATTTGCACTTTACCTGCAGTTCTGCTGCCATTTCTTGTCTGAAAATATTGGCATTCAACGATATGATGAAAATATTAGTCTTGACTTAATAAAAAAAGTCTTTCACTCACTAAGGCATAGAAACACAATCCACTGGCCTCTTGACAGAGGGTTGGTATTGGGGGGTCTGATGATAACAGTCTTTGGTGCTCTGAGGTAGAAATGTGGTTTGACAAGAGACAGAGCTTGAAACTCACCAGGCTGAGGTTGATGGTTCCTCCATCAAGGGGTTAATTCCAGAGTGGATTAGTTAGAAATGGATGAATTCACATACGTAGGAAGTGAATACCCTTAATTTATGGTTCTTAGGCGCATGGGTACCATCTTGAGAGTCAGGAACACGTCGCCATGATGATGTGGGTCCGAGTCAGGGGAGAGGTTTTGCTAGAGGGGTAGCAGGTCATGTTTTAGGGGGAGGTGCTGTGTCCTGAGAACTACTAGTAGTACTACCAGTAGTAACAACGGGGTAAGAGTAATACTTTTTCTAAACCTTTTATGTGCTGCTCGCTCTTCATTTTAACCAAACTCCCTCTCCATGGCTTTTCCACTGAGGCACTGAGAGGTTGAGTGACTTCTGTCCTGTGCCAGGTTCCCCGGGAGGCGGGAAGTTTCTTGAGGAGTGTTACTGGGGTCAGTGTTTTGGGAGTGAAGGAAGCAGAGTTGGACAGGGGATGGGCTGAGCTGTGGTGCCGTCACCACAGAGGCCTCGGCCACCCCTTGGGGAGCAGAGACCTCCTACTCAGCGGTCATTGTGCAGACGCCCTCGTGGGAGAGGGGGGTCTTGGGTCTGGGAGTCTGGTGCGTCAGGGCCGGAGGTGGGCGTTTGGGCGGGACGCAGCGGGAGCCGCACAGGATGTCATGGAAGAGCCGGTGCCCTCAGAAGCACTGCAGTTAGAGGGTTACAGGGCTGTCCCTTCATCGTTGTGAGAGGGGACAGTCACGGGTGAATAAACCTATCAGCTCAAGAGTTCATATTCTTGAGAAGAGAAAGAATATCAAGCGAGAAAAAAAGTCACAGAATCATGGAAAAAGCCAGAGCGTGGCGCATGCCCCTGGCCTGGCCGGCACAGGGGAGGCCTTGGGAGGGAGTGGGGTCCCTTCCCAGCACCCTTCGTTGTCTGCACCAGGCCACCGGCCAGTCAGGGCCAAGGACCAGGCCTGGGTCTAGCTGTGAGGAGCCCGTCTGACCAGAACTGGTTGATGGAAACCAAAACCCAGCAAGCTGGCCACAGACCTGGAACCTGCATTTCCAGAGATGCCCCATGCAGCATGGAAAAGCCATAAAGCCTCCGCCCGGAACTGCAAAAGGAAGTCACTCCAGGGCGGAGCTGGGGGCCACCAGCACCTCTCAGGACGACAGCAGGGCAGGGAGTCCCGGTCCTCCCCACTGGAAGGGGGTAAGGGACGGCCAGGGGGCCACCAGATGCTGCTCTCCTCCTCCCCTTTTCCAAGTGGCATTTTTTATTGCCACTGTCCTGTTTTCTGCCATCATTATGAATCTGGTGTGTGGGGGACAAAGTTGGAACTTAGCCCCCAGAGCCAGGCTCAAGGAGGCCTGCTGACCTGAGTGAGTGCACATCCGCCATTGCCCGGTCCTAGGTCCCTGGGTGCGGAGTGTCTCCCGTGGAGGTGAGAGCAGCTGGGCGGGGAGGGCCAAGTTCACATGCATGGGACCCAGGGCACTGGAGGAGGCCGGCAGAGGGAAGCAGGAGGTAGGGAGGGCTGTTCCTCACTCACTGCCAGCTGCTGTGGGTTCTCCCCACGCCCCTGGCACACCCTGTGCCCTTGCAGTTGTCTCTCCCTGGGTTCTGGGGCAAAGGGGGCCAGTAGGACTTGGGACAGACTGGGAACACTGGCCCCTCCCACATCCTCATGCCAGGAGCCCCGGCCCCTGTCTGATGCAGCCACCCAAGCAATGGCTGAGCCCATAGACCCAGTTCTAGTCTCAGCCCCACCTGTGTGTGGAAGGCAGGTCAGGTCCCACCCCCCGCCCACTGCCCTGAGCCCCAGGGTCCTCAGCTGTAAAATGGGGAAATCAATGTACCTGTCTCACAGTGAGGCAGTGTAAACTCCAGTGTGGTGACTGGCACAGTAAATGTTTAACGAAAGGTAATTGTTATTTTTACAGGGCCAGAGACCCAGGACACGCTGAGCCTTGGAGCAAAGCCTTACAACTGGCTCCAGCCACGAAAAACAACAAACATTGAAAACTTTTTCCTTGTTTGAACAAGTGGGATCTGAATTCACCCAAAGAACTTGCTGAAAGCACGGAGACGGTACCAAGCAACCATGGGAGATGCTTTTCCAGCAGTGGCGTTTGGGTAAGGGACCTCATCCACTTCAGAAGGACGGGCCAAAGGTCCTGAGCTCGCCCAGGGATGGCTTCATGTGTCTTCTGAACAGTCCTCCCCATCATTTTGGCTTGGAATAAATTCTCTGTGTCCTGCATCTCTATATTTCAATAGACTCGATTCTTTTTTGCTCCTTCTGAGTCTGGGTACCCATGGGGCTCTTGGAGCTGGTGAGCACCAAAACCACAGCACAGGACTTCCCTGGTGGTCCAGTGGTTAAGACTCTGCACTTCTACTGCAGGGGAAACGGGTTCAATCCCTGGTCGGGGAACTAAGATCCCACGTGCCGTGCAGCGCAGCCAAAAACAAACAGACAAACAAACACCACAGCACAGAATTATCATCTCCATCTTAAGCAGTGTGGGCCCAGAGATGGTCTTATTACTGACAGATCATGACTAGCTCCATCATTCCCATCAGGGGAATCATGTTCAGTTACACACATTTTAAAACCAATTTGGTTAATGATATCACATCAGTTGTAAAATTATGAAATATTCCATGCATGCAATAGCATATATATAACGCAAAAAGCTATAAAGAAAACATAAAGGGAACCTTTATGTTTACCTACTAGGTAGTCACCATCCAGGTTAAGAAACATGTTATCACTGATACATTATGCATTATGTCCAGTCCCCCCAGTTTGCATCTCCCCCCCACTGAACCCTATCCATTTCCACTGGGGGAAAACCACAATACTGAATTGGGTGTTTATCCATTTCTTTCTCTTTTCCACAGTTTTGTCATGTATGTATATACCTCTAAAAACGTTATTTAATATTGAATGTTTAGAACTTTATATAAATGGAATCCTCTGTATGTTGCCCTCCTGCAACTTGCTTTTTTGCTCCACATGTTGTGAGATTTATCCTTGGTAATGGGTACAGTTGTAGTTTGCCCATTCTAATTGCATCATCTGAATAGATCAATACATACTTATTTCTTTTCCCATTAGAAGGGACTGACAGGAGTTTCCTGACAGTAATTAGGTTGTTTCCAGGCTTTTGCAATAGAAATAGTGCTTCTGTAAACATTCCTGTAGAAGGTTCTGGGCACTTTGCAAGAATTCTTCAGGGCACAAACTTGGGGGTGAAATTGCCAGGTGAAAGATTTAAACAACTTCAACGTTACTGCAGAACTCTGAAGTTTTTCAAAGTGTGTTCATCAATTACATCCTCCTCCTTTATCCTCCCCTCCTCTCCAGCTGACTCAGTTTGGGCCATACATGGTAGCGAGTAATTTTGATTTTTGCCAATCTGGTATGTGTTTGTTTTTGTGGTAAAATATACATTACATGAAATTTACCGTTTTAACCATCTTTAGGTGCACAGTTCAATGGCATTAAGCGCATTCCCAGCGTTGTGCGACCATCACCACCATCCATCTCCAGAATTTTCCACCTTCCTCAACTGAAACTCAGTCCCCATTAAACACTAACTGCCCATTCCCCGCCCCCAGCTCCTGCCACACACCATCTACTTTCTGTTTCTATGCACTTGACTCCTCTAGGGACCTCATATAAGCAGAATCCCACAGTATTTGTGTTTTTGTGTCTGATTTCTTTCACTCAGCATAATGTCCTCAAGCTTCCTCCATGTTGGAGCCCTCACTAAGTTTTAATTTGCGTTCCACATTCTACAATGATATATCTACAAAGATATGTCTGTTCTACAGTGATAACAACCCCCAAAAGGAGTTGGTTAGAGGATTTGACCTTGTGCTTGAGGAAGTTGTCTAACCAGTCTCTGACTGGTTCTTGTGTTCTCATCTGATGTTGAAGCTCACAGACCACAGGGCACTGAGTGATCTCGTATCACTCTGCTCAGGCCACCATAAAAACATATCACAGATTGGGTGGCTTAAACAGCAGACATTTTTTCCTCACAGCTCTGGAGGCTGGAAGTCCAAGATCAGGGTGCCGGCCTGTTTGGTTCCTGGTGAGGACCCTCTTCCTGGTTTGCAGACAGCCACCTTCTTGCTGTGTCTTCACATGGCCTTTCCTCGGTGTGTACAGAGTGAGAGAGAGAAAGAGATCTTCTTTCTATAAGGCCCTCAATCCTATCAGTCACCAATCTACCTATGACCTCATTAAAACTTGATTATCTGAAAGTTCTATCTCCAAATACAGTCACATTGGGTTGGGGCTTCAGTGTATGAATTTGGGGTTCATAATTCTGTCCACAACAGGTGTAAAATGGGGGAGGGCGAGGACAAGCTGTAGCCCACAAGGTTAGACTGTTACCCCTGACCTTGACAGGGGTGTCCTGCAGAAGCTGATGTGGGGCTCATCATCACAGAGGTAAACACATGTGGCCAGGAGTCCCAGAAGTGGGAGGGTCAGGGGAAGGGCCTGGCCACTGCCTCATGCAGGAGGTGAGCCAGCTGACCAGCAACAAGTGTGGGAAACATTTCATTCCTGCTTCATTTCTCCCCAAATCTCCTTTATCAGGTAAGAAAACTTCCTTTTATTTATCTTTGCAAAGGACTTTTGTCATGAATCCATTTTAAATTTTATTGAATGCTCTTTCTATATATATTAAGAGGGTTTTATGATTTTTCTGTTTTAATGTGTTATTGTGTTGAATTACACTAATAGCTTTTCTAACGTGAAATCAGTATTACATTCCTAGGACAAACCCAATTTAGTCATAATCTTTTTTGATACATTGTTGGATTCATTTTCCTAATTTTTAAAAGGATTTTCACTTTTATATTCATGAATTAGATTGGCTTATAATTTTTCTTGAACTTTCTTTGCTGGCTTAGGCACTGATGAGCTGGAGAGTATTTTCTAAATCCCTATTCCTTGGAAAAAATATTTGAAAGACTGGAATATTGTGTTTCTTAACTCTTTCTAAGAATTAACCTGGAAAATCCTCTGGCCAATTATTTGGTGTAGGCATCTGTATATGTCCATTAATAAAGTTTGCTCATTGCATTGTTCAAATCTTCTATATCTTTACTGATTTTTTATTTGTTTGTTTGTTTGGTTGACCTATCATGACTAAGAGAGATGATGGTGGATTTGAAAAGATCTTGCAGTTCTATAAATTTTTCTTTGTACATTTTTTGGAGACTATGTTGTTAGGTATAGGCAAGTTCACAACTGTTATATTTCTCAAGTGATTTGTTTCTTTTACCATTACTAAGTGACTCTCCTTATTCTCAATAAAGCCTTTTATTCAAAAGTCTGTTTTGTCCATTATTAAATTAGCCAAGCCAGTTTTCTTTTACATATGTTCATTCTACATAGGTCTCATAAATTGCATGTTTCTGTCTTTAAAAATTAGACAATCTGATAATCTATATCTTTCAAAAAATCTATTCATATTAACTGGACAGTTGGGAGTATTTACATGTATTATGATTACTGATGTATTTGTATATATTTTTAGGTTTGTATTTTATGCTTTCTATTTGTCTTATTTTTTTCTGGGTTTGATTTTACTCCTCTTCCTCCCCTCATCTTTCTTTGCTTTATTTTGTTAAATTTCACGGAGTGTTTTCTTCCTTATCTCACTTTTTTCTTCTTTGGGTTTGGACTAGGTCAACATACATTCTATTTTTGTTCTTTTACAATTTTCCTTTTAACAAGCATACTCAAAGAAGTCTCAAGTTAAGCTATGTGTTTATTCTCCTCCAGAAGATTACAATTATTACAATGCTGTAATTCTGTTCCTCCCACTTAGAGGAACAGAATTAAAGCATTTTCCAATATTTTAGTTCTACTTTTTGTTGTTGCTGTCACTGCTTTACCTATATAGATTAACCATTATCAGCAGTGCTTTTTTAGGGTGTCAATATTTGTTTAGATTTATTTACATTTTTACCTTATTCTTGCCTCACCATTTCCTTTTGCATGTGAGACTTGCCTTCTGGGATTATTTTTCTTCTTCCTGGACTTCATCCTTTTTCATCCTTTTTCTTTGTTGTGGTCAACACTGTCTTGGTTTGTCTGTAAATGCCTTTTCCCTCTTTCTTGAAGGACATTTTTACAGGATATAACATTTTAGGTTGACAGTCATTTTTTTCTAACACTTTGAATATTTTATTCCACCATATTCTGTCTTCCATCTGGGGGCTAGGTCTTTCACTTCAGGATGTTTTTTAGATCTTTTATTTTAAGAGTTCTGCAGTTTCACTATATTACATTTAACTCTGGATTCCTCTTTTTTCTGCTCAGAATTTGTTGTGCTTCAATAATCTAAGGATTCATGACATATCAATTTTGGAAAAAAATTTAATCATTATTGCTTTTACCTTTGTTCTCTCCATTTTCACATTTTCGAGGTCTAATCAGACATATTTTAGATCTTCTTACTCTGTTCTCCATATCACTTAGCTTCTTTGTCATATGTTTTTAAAAATAATTTTGTCCTTCTATGTGAATTTTGGATAATTTCTTCAGGTCTATATTCCAAGTCACCAATTCCCTCTTCAGCTATTGAAAATTTACATTGTTGTTTGTTTGTTTCTAGAAGTTCTGTTTAGTATTTTACCCCTAATTCTGTTAATTTTAAACAATCCTTGCTTCTCATTCATTTTTAGAGTCTCTGCTTTATTTTTTCACCTAGCAAACATATTTATTTTGTCATTTGTATCTAATAACGCCAATATCTCTGGCCTGATTCCACTTTTTGTTATGCTTGTTGATTTTTTTCATGGTGTCTTATTTTAATTGTTTTTAATTAAATCAAGCTCATTTTAATTGACTGTGTGGGAGTTTCTCCTGGGTTGAGGAGTGTATTAGTCAAGGTTCTCCAGAGGAAAAGCAGCCAGTAAGAGATATATGTTATGTGTGTGTGTGTATATGTGTGTGAGTTTATTATTATAGAAATTAGCTCACCTGATTATGGAAAACAGGTCTCATGACATGCTGTTTGCAAGCTGGAGAACCAGGAAAGCCAGTGGCAGAATTTAGTTTGGGTCCAAAGGTCTAAGAACCGGGAGCATTGATGTTGGAAAGCAGAAGATGGATGTCCCACATTGGACATAGAGAGCAAATTGGCCCTTCCTCTGCTTTTTAGTTTTATTTAAGCCCTCAAAGAAATGGATGAGGTCCACCCTCATTGTTGAGGATAGATCTTTACTCAGTCTATGGATTCAAATGCTAATTTCTTCCAGAAACACCCTCAAACACACCCAGAAATAATATTTTACCAACTACCTGGGCATCCTTTAGCCTAGTCAAGTCAACACATAAAATTATCCATCACGAGTGCATTCCACTAGAGAGGCTATGAGTTTGCTTCTGCCATGTGCCTGGGGCATTGCCAATCTGGGACCACTTTTGAATAAATTCTTGACTTGATGTTTTTCTGACTACAAAGATAGTGGGAATTAGGGTTCAAAACTTAAATTCTCGTAAGAGGACTTGCTGGTAGTTATCAATTCTCAGGAGAGCATTAGTCCCCCTCTGCTGAGAGCTAGGACTAAGATATAGACAAGTTTATTGGTCATCACCCATCAGTGGGGTAGATACAATTATTTTTTAATCATCCTTTTTCTGAGGGTAGGGCTTTTGGATGTTGACGTTGTGGTATCCTAGCAACCTCCCACCTTGCTGAGGCCTGTGACTTTGTTTGTCATTCACCCCACACCCTGCCCACAAAACTCTGCAGGACTAGAGGTGTTTAGGTGATTTCAGGATGCCTGCCACTACCCTGACTTCCCTGCATATCTGCTCCCACTTCACTTTTGTGTCTGAGTATTTTCCAAGTTTTCTTGCAAAATCAGCTGTAATTTTAAGCATAGTAACAATATATATTCTATCGAGCCCTTTTGGTTATTTTGTAGTATGAGCATTATTTCAGGATATCTGGCCTGCACATTGCCATGAACAGAATTCTGCTACTTATTTTTAACCTATAATAATATTGTTTTGTTTTCATTGTATTATGGCTACTCCCCTTGGTCGAGAATTCTGACTTCCACTTGTGTTCATGGAAGATGTGGTAAAGGGTGCTTAGCTTCAGAGCTGGTTGGATTCAGTTGTTCAATCCTGTCATCAAGAATTGGGTTTCTTGTCACCTCTATGCTGTGGGTTTTTTTTTTAATTGAAGTATAGTTAATTTACAAAGTTCTGTTAGTTTCAAGTGTACAGCAAAGTGATTCAGTTATATATATATTCTTTTCCATTATAGGTTATTATATGATATTGAGTATTGTGCTATACAGTAGGTCCTTGCTGTTTATCTATTTTATATATAGTAGTCTATATATGTTAATCCCAAACTCTTAATTTATATCTCCCTCACCCCACTATCCCTTTTAGTAACCATAAGTTTGTTTGCTATGTCTGTAAATCTATTTCTGTTTTGTAAATAAGTTCATTTGTACCATTTTTTTAGATTCCACATATAAATGATATCATATGATATTTGTCTTTCTCTCTCTGACTTACTTCACTTAATATGATAATCTCTAGGTCCATCCATGTTGCTGCAAATGGCATTATTTCATTCTTTTTTATGGCTGAGTAATATTCCATTGTATATATGTACCACATCTTCTTTATCTAGTCATCTGTCAATGGACATTTTGGTTGCTTCCACGTCTTGGCTATTGTAAATAGTGCTGCAACAAACATTGGGGAGCATATATCTTTTCAAATTAGAGTTTTCTCCAGAGATATGCCCAGGAGTGGGATTGCAGGATCATATAGTAACTCTATTTTTAGTTTTTTAAGGAACCGCCATACCTTTCTCCATAGTGGCTGTATCAATTTACATTCCCACCAACAGTGTAGGAGGGTTCCCTTTTTCTCCACCCCCTCTCCAGCATTTGTTATTTGTAGACTTTTTAATGATGGCCATTCTGACTGGTGTGAAGTGTATGCTGTGCTTTTTGGTGGAGGAGCTATCTTCATCCTGGTACTAGCTCCCTGGTGATGGAAAGATGGCTATCAACAGTTCCTGTGACTACTTGCTTCTTCTTCCTCCAAGCACAAGGAAGAGGGTCTCTGGAAGCTCCAGCAGAGGAGTAAAAAAATACCAGCTTCCCCACTCTGATCCCAAACCTCAGAAAACCTCTCTTCCAAGTCTCACTGGCCAAAAGTGGGTTGTGTGTTCTCCCTGAAGCACGAATTCGGGCAGGGATGGGATTCAGCTGCTGAGCCAGACACTGGCCACGTGCTCCCCTCTAGCAGTGGGGTGGAGTTGGCTCCCCAAGCCGGTGATCTGCTCCTGGGAGATGTGTAAACTCCAACAAAAGTTCGGGAAAGTTGCCAAAAGAAGGGAAAATGAATAGTGAGAAAACAACCACAAGAGGGATGAAGGTACAGACGCACATACCGCCTGGTGTGTAGGTGGACTTTGGGGTTTGCTGGAGCAATGGTGCCATTCCCAGAGGGCTCCAATTACGCTGTTTAAAACAGAAATAAGTGAGTCGCCACCAGAAGACCACCTGACCTGACCTATCTGCTGGAGACGGTCCTCAAGGGTCTTCTACTTGGACAACCTGGACACCAGCGATGGGAGAGAGATGGGAAGGGCTGGGGCATATGCAGGATGGTCTCCTGTTGTGGATATAAGGATGGGAGCCAAAGGAGAGGGTGAAAAGAACTTACTAGGAAAGTCCAGTCCCAGGTCACCTGCTCAGGAAGGAGCGCTGAGCCAATGCAGCATGTGACTTGGAATGAATCGGGCTTTCTTCAGCTTCTACCTGATTCTAAAGCAATCCACGTTAATTTGCGTATTGCAAACAGCATTGAAAAGAGCCTCTTAAAAGGAGGCAAGATTTATCTTACCCTCTTTCCTCACCCCCTGTCTCTTGCCTTAGGTGGGCGGGAAGACCTCAAGCCACTCTTGGGGACGTTCTGAGGGAGGAGGAGGGAGTTGGGACCTGAGGGCGGAGAAAAGCCGCCCAAGAGGACTGGGGAGGGTCCTTGGCGAAGAGGGCTGCGTCTTGGGCTCTAGTGTCCGGGCCAGCGGCCCTTGGGAGCAGACTCCTGGGTCCTCTCCGAGGGCACAGAGGCCAAGCGGGTCCCCAGCGCCAGGGTTCGGCGGGGTCATACGAGACTCGGTCAGCACTCCCCAGAATCTCCCTCCTGAATCCAGACTTGAGTGTTCGGGCGCGAAGCGCCGGCGACCGGTTCGGTCCAGGGGAAGTGGGGAGGGAGATGCGCTCCTCCCCAACCCTAAAAGGCCGGCTGGGGACGAAAGCGTCCCCGGGCTCCCTCTGGGTCCCGCCGAGAGCGCGTCCCGGGCTTTCCCAGGAAGAAACTCCTCCTCCTGCCGCCCCCGCCCGGACCAGCCTCGCCCGGGACAGCCGTTCCGGTCCGTCCCTCCCCCTGCCCGAGGTGACCCGGGACCGGCGCTTGGGGGTGTCACCCTGGGCACTCGGACACCGCCTCCCGGATTAAAGCGAGAGCCGGGGAGGATCAGGGACTCCGAGCTGGGCCGAGGAAGACGCGAACTCCGGCAGAGGCGGAGGAGAAGGAGGAGGAGGAGGAAGGCACAGGGGCGGGGAGCGCCGGGCCTGGAGCTCCGCAGGTAAGCGGCGCGCGCGGTGGGTTCCTGGGGGTCCAGGGCGCGAGGGAGGCCCTGGGCGCCGGGGAGCGAGCTAACCGCCCCCCGCGCTGGGTGGGAGTAGCGGGAGGTGAAGTCAGGTGTGAGCAGCTCCTGCCCGGCAGGTGCGTCCTCCCGCCCGCGGGACGCACGGGGCTGAGCCGAGCAAAGCGACCTGCGTGAGGTCAAGAGGGCTGCGCGCGCCTGGGACGCCTTGGCGCGCGGGTCAGAGGCCCCCGGCTGCCCCGTTGGCATCACTCGCCCGGGACAGGTTGCCCTGCGGGTCCTTAGCCAATTGGTAGGAGACAAGAGTGCCGCGGGGTCCCTTGGGGTGGGTCCCCTCGGCTGAAGTCGGTTCCTGCTCCCCTGGCCTCTGGGCCCCGAGCTGGGGACGAGGACTGCGCCTTTTCCCTTTGGGGACGAGGAAGAGGGAGGCTCGTCCCTCCGCTTCTTTGTTTCGGGAAAATCTCTGCAGCCCCGTAGTGTTACCTGAACTCCTGCTTCTTGGCTCCCTCCCGAAGTAGGGAGAAACTGGAAACTCTCTGAGATGCCGGGAGCGATACGGCCGGCGCGGCGGGGACGGGCCCGCAGGGCCCCCGGGCGAGGTGCTAACGGCTCGGTAGCCCCGGGAAGGCACTGCCCACAGCCCGAGCCCCACTGCGGCGACCCGGAGGCGACGATCAGGGCTGGGCCGCCCGGACACCGGGCACCCCTGCCCCGGGAGGAGTGGTCCTGGTCTCTAGGCGCACGCTCCCCGCCAGGGACAGGGCCAGGCACCGGGGCGCTTCGGTCCACGGCAGGACCCCGGACCGGGGCCGGGAGGCTGAGCGCGCCAGCCAGATAGTGGGCGCCCTTACCGCGGCTTCGTGGGCCCTGCGGAAGAATTGCCTTATGGCCCCAAATTGCGTGCTTCCAGGCCCCAGAGGGGCCGGCACTGGCTTGAGCCCGGGCTTTTGCGAAGGGCCCGCCGCGCCGAAGGGCGCAGCGCGGTGATCCCCAATCCCGAATCCGTTTCAATTCCGTTTCGGACGCCCAGCCGGCGGCGGGCCTGTCAGGTGGAATCCCAGTGGATCGTTTGGGAGGGAAAGGATTGCGACCCGAGGTCTGCCTATCGGGCTGGGGTCCCCCAGGGCTCTGCCTCCAGCCTGCGAAGCCCGCCCGGATCGAAGCCCGCGCGGTAGTCCCCGGGCCAAGTACGGTAGGGGGCACACCGGGGCGCCAGTGCGTCCAGGGTCTGCCGGCGGTCACGGCTGCAGAGAGCCAAACAAATGACGGAAAATTACACAGGCTGCTAAGGAGAGTTTCCAGGTGTTTAGGAAACCTGCCGTGAGGGGAGGGTTGTTGACTTAGCCTGGGAGGCCGGAGAAGGCTCTCCGGGAAGTGAGGAGGGAGCCAACAGCCCACCGCAGCCGGAGGAGAATGGGGGCTGGGAGTGTGCGCAGGGCTGACACAACCAAGGGACCTGGGGGCGCAGGCTCTGCTGCTGCTGAGTGAGGTGGAGGGGTTGGGGGGGCCCAGGGGATCACTGAAGGGATGCTTGCCTTCCTCAGCTTTACCAGGGGCGGGGCAGGCCTGTGTCCCCCCGCCCCGGCCAAGCTTGCTGGACCCCCGAGGTCAGGTTGAAAGGCCGGGGAGCACCAGCAAGTACTCAACACAGGAGTCCCGGGAGCTGCGGTAAATATCACCTGGTGAGCAGCGTCGCCAGCAACGTCTTTCTTATTGACGCCTCCAGGGTCAGTCTTCTAGCAAGTTTGTGTAGTTGCCGGGAGCCTACAGAGCCCAGGAGATGGCGTGGAGCTTGGCCCCCCCCCCCCGGCACCCTGGGCTCAGTCGCCTTAATTGTAGGAGAAAGTTGGGCCGCACTGGTGTTATCATAATAACAGCAAATGTGGATGTGGCGTTTTCTTCCAGCCAGGCATCATTCCAAGCTCTTTATGATGTATTTAACTCAGGTGAGAGGAAACTGAGGCAGAGGGGTGAACTAACTTGCTGCAGCCCCATGGCCTGTAGGGAGAACTGGAGATGCAGGCAGGCCACCTGTCTCCAGGAAAGCTGAGCGATGCCTGGAATCCTCGCGGGAGGGCGACTTGCTCGCGAGCCAGGCTGGCGTCCCCATGACCCAGCCCCACCTGGGCTCCGTGCTGCCCGCTTCCGGGGTGACCCGGGCAGGAGAGGCTGGGGCAATGCAGAGGGTTGACCTCCCCGGGCGATGGGGCCAAGGGTGAAAATGTCTTGCAGGCAAGGAAGCCTAGACACACGAAGGACATTATGTCGCTTGTCACCGTCATCATCCTGTAAGCATACTGACCGCGACTCTGGGCCTGGCCTGGGGCACGGGGGTCTATCAGGATGTGCAAGCCAGGGCTCCGGGCTGGTGTCTGTCACTCTTTTCCACCTAAGCCTGGGGCAGGGGTCCTGGGGGCTTTGTAACCATTTGGGGTCATTGCCTTGGTTTCAACTGCTGCATCAGACTCGGAAGGAATAGGAAATCTGTTTTTCTAAGTCCCCTAGAAAGTTCCAGGCTTGCGAACCAGGGCATGCCTGAGCCTTAGGCAGGGAAGTAGAAAGGAAAGGCGACTGGCTCAACATAGTGTCTGCTCAGCCTCGCTTACCTAAGGAGGGGAAGCTGGCCCTGCTTGAGTGGGGGATGGAGAAGGGCACTCAAGTCCCACATACCCATCTGCCCTCTGCTGCTCTCACAGCTCTGGGTCTCCTGGGGTGCTGCTGCTTCCCACAATTGCTGAGCCTTTGCTGCTCTTCCTGGGCACCTGCCAGGGGACCCCTGCCACTGGGCCGGCCCCAGGACAAGCTAAGTGGCCTCTGGGGATAGGGAGCAAGGGTGTCACACACCTGAGTGCTGAGATGTGAATTGGGCCAGGCTTGGTGAGCCCCTTCCTAGCTCGGGGTTGGGAGCCCTATACGTAAGCCATCTTGGGGAACCCTGGCTTGCAAGCCCCCCGGGGCTGTAGGCCTGGGTGTGTGGGAGGGGACTCCGGGTGCCCCCTGTGCCATTGACCATCCAACTGCACATGGAGTAGCAAAGGGCTCGGCTGATCACACAGGCAGTTCCGGGGAACAACCCAGAGACAGAGCTTGAGGTCAGGAGGAAGGGGAGGTGACCTAGGACTTGGTTTGCCCCGGCCACTGGACAGCGGTGGGAGAAGAGGAATCGGGAGCGTGGAAATGTCACGGGCAGCCTTACAGACATCCAGGGAGAACGGCAGACGCCGATATTCTGGTGAGGGTGTGGGCAGTTCCTTGGACTGTAAACAGTGTGGATTTTGAAGAGGGAAGGTGACCCAAGGACATGCTTTTTGCTCCTGTTAGAGGCAAGTCGAGGAGAAGGAGGGAAGGACTTGCTGTGGGTGGAAACTGCAGGCATTTAGTTTGTGTGTACCATCAGGCATCAGTGGGGTGGGGTAGGGTGCAGGAGGGGTGAGGGTGCAGAAGTGTGATATGAAAGCAGGAAATGTTTGAAAGGCACCAGCTGAAGTCTAGGAACTCACGCGAGGGCAGAGTGGACAGAATCGTTGGGAGCTCAACCAGGTGGGCCTGGGAAGAGAGACCGTGCGTGGCCTTCCAGTGGACGTTTGTTAGAGAAATATTTTCTAGTGAGCTCTGATCTGGAAGATGAGACTAAGCCCAGGCTTTGTGATTACTTGTTTGTATGTGACCCCATGTCAGAATCCCTTTAAGGTCCTTGATTCCCGAGGGGCCCTCCTGGCAGGGCTCACACCTGGCCTCATTGGAGACTGGATCTGTACATGGGGCACATGGAGCCTGTGTTTTCTAGGGATGCATTTGGAGTTTATCCTTTGCATTTCCCATCAAAAAGAATAAAAGATCGTCATGTCTGGCCTCACAGCTGAAGCCTAATTTGGTTCTAGAATGTGCTGGAGAAACGACCTTCCAGTGTTGGATCAAACTTTTTCTTTGGTTTGAGGAACTGTTTCTTCCAAGGCAACCCAGTCGATATTGAAACTTTCTCATTGTTGGAAACTTGGTTTCCCTGGATTGAGTTAAATCTGCCTTCCTGATATTTCTGACCATTTTGATCCTGGATTCTTCCTTTGGATTTTCACAGAAAAAATCGAGTCCCCTTTCCACACAGCAGTCCCTTAGCTGCTATCATTATGTTATTCCTGAGGGCGCATCATGTGAAGGGCACGGTGCTAGGACACGTACACACTTAATCCTGGCAAAAACCCCATTGACGTGTTATGCCCATTTCACAGATTGACTCGGGCAAGTTCTTCAAACCTTAGACAGTGGCTTTTGCACTTTGTCGAGGCCTCCTCCCTCCCCGAGGGATTGGGACACCTCTCCGGCCTGCCTGTCGTATTCAGCATGCAGTCAGCTCTGTACACCTGGACCTGTGAGGTCACCCACATCCTCAATTTGGAGGCTGTTTTTGTCCAGGTGCAGGCTTTCCGGCACTCTCTCTTTCTCTTAAATTTCATCCTACTCATTTGGCCTTTGGGATGCAAATATATATATATATACGGGAATGCTTTCTTTGTATGGTACAAAGCTAGATTTGAAAAAAAAAAAAAAAGGACCAGACCCAATTCCTGCCCTAAAAAGTTTGTAATCTCATTTGCACCATGAGGCATTCATAGAAAAAGAAACTTGGATGATGCAGGCAGTACTTCTGAGCTGCTGTCTCTCTCCCTCTCCCTCTTTCTCTCATTCCTGTGTCAATCACAGTGTGTGCCGTTTTTCTGATGGGCTTATACTTGTTTATATTGAACTGTTACTTAAATCCACCACGGTCTGTTACCTTCCCTCTAACAGCGCATTTTGTCCCCAACAGGACACGAAAACATCTTTACATGTAAGGTGATTTTATGCAGTGGTTGAGGCATAAGGGGTTCCATTGGTCAGGGATCATCGGATAGGGAGTGTCTGTTGGTGTCTGGAGTTTGCAGAAAGGATACTGGATCTGAGGTCAAGGAAGGTGGGGCTTCTTCCTCCCATCACACCTCATCACACCACCAGCATCTCGAAGGTACCCGGCGGGGCCCAGTGCAGGAGCCCCTGTGTGAATGGTGTGTTGGGGGAAAGTCAGTGGAGCCTTCATTACAGGGAAAACCCCTGACCCCCAGATGGGGGTCAGTATCTATGAGGCTGACCTCATTTGCGTTGGTTTGGTAGTTTTCAAAATAAACCTCCAGCAAATGCGTTCTGAGGTCCGGAGGAAAGACACGACAGTGTAAGGAGAGGCTCTTCTTGTTTGGAAATAACTTCATTACTTCATGGGAAGCTGGTAGGATTCCACGGCAGCATTCTGTTGAGTGGTGGCCGGGCAGGTGACTCGAGGCATGAGCCAGCCCTCTGAAAGGAGAGCCCGGGGTGGCCCGGGACAGCCGTGCTCTGTTGTGTGACTCAGGTGGGTGAAGTTGGAGCGGGACCTCTCCGGGAACAAAGAGGGGGACCGAGCTTCGGCACACGTGCTCTTTGTCGCTTCAAGGAAAAGTGCTTCATTGAGGCTGGCTTTCTGGAATCGCGGGCAATCATCTGTGTCCTTTAACTGACAGGAAGGAACGTTGGAGAAGCAGTGTTGTCTCTCACCCTCTGGGTTGTCTTTCTCCTTTCAGAAACCAGTTAAAGAGATTTACTATCTTGTGTGGGCGTGGAATTGCCTGTTTCAAAGACGAACCACACGGAACGTGATCTCCTGGTCCTTTTGGACAGCAGTGCGTCTCCCATCAGGTCCAGTTCCCGAGGGAGACATTTCCCCTTTCCTTTGTCTTTGGCCACAGAGAGTTAGAGGGGGCACAACTCTCGTCTTTCCTTCCAAAGTCCATGCAGCCGACCTGGGCACACTTGGTGTTCCGGGTTCTAAGGGTTTGTGGGCCATGGGATCGCTGGGTGAGACCGGCTTGTGCTGCGATTGCCTCTGGGTCCTGGGCTTTTACGGGACAATTCCCGGCCGCGGCTCCCGGTGCCCCTGGAGCTCCTGGCTTCCTGGTCTCCCGCTGTTAGGGATCTTGAATGAATAGGGAGCGTGGATTTCGGGCACTGATTCATCACTCCTTTCAGAGGGCTCTTAAACTGGGAAAGCCGCCAGTGGGATCAAATTTTCATTTCCTGAAACTTCAACCAACCCTATAACTGGCGAGATAGCTCAGAGGCACAGGAGTGACAGTCACCGAGGGCAGAGAAACCAGTGGTTAGAATGTTCGCTGGGGCAGGACTCGCCTGAAACTAATCCGAGGAAGGTGCGAGCTTTTCCTGCTTAGACTAGAGGGTATTGTGCTGCTGTCATGTCTCAGAACCCTCTCTCTTTACAGAGCAGACGTATGAAAGGTTATTAATATGTGATAATCACACCCACTTAAAGGCTTAAACGTCATATATATTCTGAATGGTGATCTCTTCCTCCTGTATATTGCTCAGGTTTATTTCCTCATACTCGGAAAAGTGTTGACTCTTTTTTTAAATCTTAAAAAAATCTGAAAGCTATCAGTACAAACGGGTTCTTTTATTTTATCTTTGCATGAAGAGTAAATAAATGATCTGGTGCATCTTTCTTGTGACTTGTTCAGCGAGGTTTCCTGAGATTAAACAGCCATACTTACGTTTTTATTTATAGCAAGTTAATATTTTTTTAACACCTTTATTGGAGTATAATTGCTTTACAATGGTGTGTTAGTTTCTGCTTTGTAACATAGTGAATCAGCTATACATTTACATATGTCCCCAGGGTTTTCTTTTTTTAATGTAACGAGTCAAAGAATAATTTTGCTCTGGAGTCAGAGAGGCAGTGCCCGGCAGGAACTGGCTCAGTTGCCTTTGGCTCCATTGGATTTTCAGAGCTGGTGGAGGTGGTATCTTGAGCACCCTTTCCAGATGCAAATCTGCAAATCTGCAAATGCTACCAATCAGGCCCATCCTGCCTCTGTGGGCTGTTCAACATTTATCAGCTTTATGATCACTTGTTTTTTTTTTTTTTGGCTGCGTTGGGTCTTCGTTGCTGCGCGCGGGCTTTCTCTAGTTGCGGTGAGCGGGGGCTACTCTTCGTTGCGGTGCGCGGGCTGCTCATTGCGGTGACTTCTCTTGTTGCGGAGCACGGGCTCAGTAGTTGTGGCTCGCGGGCTCTAGAGCGCGGGCTCAGTAGTTGTGGTGTACGGGCTTAGTTGCTCTGTGGCATGTGGGATCTTCCAGACCAGGGCTTGAACCCGTGTCCCCTGCATTGGCAGGCGGATTCTTAACCACTGCGCCCCCAGGGAAGCCCTTTCTGCTCACTTTCATTTAACAAAAGCGTATGTAGCACTTCCTGTGTGCCAGGCACTAAGAGCTTCTTTATCAACTCATTTTACGGCCCTAACAACCCTGTAGTGGGCGCTACTGTTAACCCCTTTTGCAGACAAGGAAACCAAGGCCCAGAAACGTTAACTGAGTTGCCCCAGGTCACAGGTAGTGAGTGACTGAGCTGGGGTTTGGATCCAGAGTCTAGTCATCTTGCTGTCTGCATCTGCTGTGTGCCAGGCACTTTACAGATGAAAAATGATCAGACCTGATCTGGCCAGCTCTGAAACCCAGAGCTTCCTCACTGTGGATGGGGTCCTGTGGAGGCGTGATTGTGAAGGGCTTTTCTTGGAGTATTGTTCGGTCAATTCAGGGCAGCCAGGAGTGGTGGACAAAGGCCATTATTTGCTTATGATGGGAAGAGTGACATCAGATAAGCCTTTACTATAAAACTTTTTACGTTGATGGTCTTTCTAGATACTGCTGTTCACAAACGTCTGCAAACAAGGTGACCCAGGGCTTTCTCTTCATTACCGATATCCTTAGAAACCACCCAAATGGTTAGTTCTGAATTTCTTTCTTTTCTGGATTTGGGATAGTGAGTGGAGGAGCACGTGGGTATGGGTGTGTTTTATGGAATTTCTCAATATATTTGTTTATTAAGATTGGGGCGGTTCCGTGCGGATTATTTGAAAAGTCAGGTGTGGCCCCCACGTGGGTCTAAGCTCTAGACCACGTGCTCCACGGTGGGGTCGGTGGCGGCTCCATCGTCCCAGTGGATGCTCTGCAGAATCTTATCACACCTGCCATGGCCCGGGCACGTGCGGTGTCTGCCTGCGCCCTCGCGTTGAATCCTCACTTGAGCAATCCAGAGTGATGGCTGCGTCCGCTTCTGTCCGAGATTCAGAGAGGTCGGCTGCCCAAGGACACCTCAGGGTGTGACACTGCCAGGAGCTGACCTGGAATTTTGCCTTCCTTCACCCCCACCTGACTCAACGGTCTACAAGTCCCTGTGCATGTTTCTCTTTTCCTGGATTCTCCTTGGGGTGGAGGTGACGTCGGGGAAGTCTGGGCCTCCCGGTGGGAGCTGGGTGAGTGCCGCAGGCCCTGAGCTTAACAAGCAAGTGGGTCCCAGTCTTCTTCAGGGTAAACAGCGGCAGGAGGAGGTGGTGAGGTGAAGGCAAAGGTGAGCGGGCAGAACCGCCGTGCTTCTGGCGAGAGGTGATCCTTTACTCCATTCTCGACTCATCGTCTGCGAACTCACCGGTACGGAAATAGCACAGTCTTGTCGTTGTTTCTTCCAGGTCAGCTTGGACGTTCCAAACACCTCCCTTTACCTGATGCTGCTGATAAAATCAGGATGGCTTTAAACTCAGTAAGTGGTTAATCATTACCTTCCTGGCCTTTCCTCTGTTCCCGGTTCCTTCTGTTATTTCCAGCTATGCGTGTGGGTCAGCGTTTTCAGGGCTGCTTGCAGGACTGCCTTTGCTCCCTGGGTGCTGTGAAGGCATTCTTGGGGTGAGGGGTGAGCAGGGGTTGCGGGGGGGAACCACGTGACAGCTGCACAGCTGGGCATCGCAGAGCTCTTGGAGGGGGTGTGGTTGTGTGATTCTCCCCTGGGCCTCTTCTCTTCCTGTTCAGATTGGGGTGGGGCAAGGGACAGGGGTGAGGGTGTGGGGACAGATAGGGCAGGACAGTGGTGAGAGGGAGTGAGTCCTGGGGAGAAAAGAGCGCTTGGGACACCGCCGGCCAGCAGAGCACAGAGTAGCCTTGCTTCCTGGTAGCCTGGGACAGGCTACGGCTGCCCCTCTCCCTGCGACCCTGCCCCCCCCCCACCACACACACTTTGGAGACAAATGCACTATCTTTATTCCCCATCGCATCTCACTCATCGTCTCATACCTGGGAATAAGTGCATTTAGTAGTTATTCTACTGGTTAATGACAAAAGTTTTCTCTCTCTTCTATCTGGAAAATAGACGTTTGCTTCCCCTGCCCCTTTATTTAGTATTATGTCTTTATTTAGACTAGATCCTTTTTAAATTTTAAATCCACAGCACAGGAATTCACTGGGCCAAACTGCTGTGCCGGCTCCCACCTTTCCTGGGAAGGACGGCATGTTCTTAGATGCTTCAGATGGAGGCCAAATGCCTGCGCCGCTTTTTGGCCTCTGGTTCCCCCATTTAGATGAGAGATTACATTTCGTATTCCCTTTCTGTTACTGCTCTGGTTTCGAGTGTAATCTTTGGACTTTGGAAGGAGCGCATTGGTGAGTTATTAAACTCGCATTTGGCCCATTGCTTTCTAATCACGCTGCCCTGGAGGCCCTGTTTAAAATTCTCAGCATCAGGTCGCCTCTGCTCAGAATACTGGTCCTCTCTGAGCTCTCAGTCAACAAGGAGCAAGGGGAGAAATTACTGAGTGGGGAGGAGTGTTGCACGTGGACACTCAGATAAGAGGGCAAGTGTGGCTCCCGGAGTGGCCCAGCCAGTGGGCGGTTCAGGGGGTCCGGAGCAGGACAAGGCGGCAGGCTGCGGGGGTCCGGAGTGTCCAGTGGGGGGCAGGGCCTGGAGAGGGCAATTTTTAAGTAGGCAGAGGGGGAGGGGAGGGCATTCTAAGAAGATAGAAACCAGCCAAAGGATGGAGCTGAGAGGGAAATGGAGTAGCTGGGCCCCCCTTTCCACGTTTATGTGTGTACACACTGTGTCCCAGAAATTCCACTCACAGGGACGGAGCTGCTGAACTCCACACACTCTCAACATAAACGCACGTGCCCTAGAAAGATGCTCGTGGGAGCAGATCTGCTAGCCGCCCCCCCAATTGTAAATCCTTCAGGTAGATTTCTTAATCTCTGTCACTCACGTTCCTGTCTGCAAAATGGGTATATCCATCACAGCTGTACCATCTTAGGGGGTTATGGTCACGCTTCAAGGAGGGCATGAATACAGATGCCCAAAGCAGGTGAGTTCTCGAATGTCAGCTATTATTATTCTCATTATAATTCTGGCATTGCTAGCCCATAACTTTGTACCCCACTCTCAGGGGATAGGGTATTGGCTCATTCCCAGACTTCTACACATTTTTTTACTCAGTCTCAATGTCAGCCATTTGTTTTTTTTCTTTATTTCAAAAGATGCATAGTAAACAAACAAACCCAAAAACTATTGCCAATTAATTGGAAACGCTGGTGAGTTTTCATTCTATGTGAGTTCAGTGTTTGGCATAATTAAAGATGTCCTAAAAGAATCTGCAGCACTGACCCAGCAATCCCACTACTGGGCATATACCCTGAGAAAACCATAATTCAAAAAGAGTCATGTACCAAAATGTTCATTGCAGCTGTATTTAAAATAGCCAGGACATGGAAGCAACCTAAGTGTCCATCGACAGATGAATGGATAAAGAAGATGTGGCACATATATACAATGGAATATTACTCAGCCATAAAAAGAAATGAAATTGAGTTATGTGTAGTCAGGTGGATGGACCTAGAGTCTGTCATACTCAGTGAAGTAAGTCAGAAAGAGAAAAACAAATACCGTATGCTAACACATATATATGGAATCTAAAAAAAAAAAAAAAGGTTCTGAAGAACCTAGGGCCAGGACAGGAATAAAGACGCAGATGTAGAGAATGGACTTGAGGCCATGGGGAGGGGGAAGGGTAAGCTGGGACGAAGTGAGAGAGTGGCATGGACATATATACACTACCAAATGTAAAATAGCTAGCTAGTGGGAAGCAGCCGCATAGCACAGGGAGATCAGCTCGGTGCTCTGTGACCACCTAGAGGGGTGGGATAGGGAGGGTGGGAGGGAGACACAAAAGGGAGAAGATATGGGGATATATGTATACGTATAGCTGATTCATTCTGTTATACAGCAGAAACTAACACACCACTGTAAAGCAATTATACTCCAATAAAGATGTTAAAAAAAAAAAGAATCTGCAGCGCTGTCCCAATGTCTTGTCTGAGTGTGATGGGGTGTATATTTAACCTTCAGGATAATTAATGTTTTGTATCATTCATCTTCCTTTTTAATTTTTTAAAAAAATTTTTAGTGAGGTATAGTTGCTTTACAATGCTGTGTCATTCATCTTCTTTTTAATCATTCAGGGATCACCACCAGGTGTCGGGCCTTACTATGAGAACCATGGATTCCAACCCGAAAGCCTCTACCCTCCACAGCCGCCCATGGCCCGCCGTGCCTACGCGGGGTACCCGGCTCAGTACTACCCGCCCGCGGTACCCCAGTACACCCCGAGGGTTCAGACGCACACCTCGACACCCGTCATCCTCATGCAGCCCAAACCCCCGTCGGGGACAGCATGCACCTCAAGTAGGACCCTTTTTGCATTTATTTCCTCTAATGGAGCCCGAGTTTTGGGTCTGCCTTCTCTGGTGGCCCGTCTGCCCCACCGGCTCTGGTGCCAGCTCTCCTCTGCCAGGCTGGTCTGGCTCTGCATACCTCTCCCCTCCACCTCTCTGTGTCGAAGCTGTGGGCCTGGGTCTCGCCCCCTGTGGGCCTTTGGGGGCCTCTCGGCTGCTAAGACCTTCATCTCCCACTAATGCTCAGGTACTGGCTTGGCCTGTACCACCCAGGGTGGTCTTTCTAGCTGGGCTTCTCTGAACTGCTTCTTGTCCTCGTGGTTTATCGCTGAATCATCTTGAGTAGATGGTAAACCCCAATGCAGGGAGAAACGATTTCACCTTTCTCTGTGTACCATTCCCTGGGCACTGCAAGTCACCTTCAAGGTGCTCAAAGAGTAGCTTGTGTATTTTGTGTTTGGTGAATGAAGTGGCCGGTGGAATTGTTGTACAGAAGCCTCTTCAACATTTCTCTTGGCTCGAAAGAGTAGCCAGACCTGACTGGGCCACGGAGGAGGGTTGAGGGACTGAAAGTGGTGTGTCCTCTGCCCATCACCTTAATCCCATATCTTTCTTACCCTCTCATTCATCTGCTTTCTTTGCATTGCATTTTACCTCTTCTCCCTCTAGACCCCTTCCTGTCGCACCCCTCCGCAAGCTTTTAATGCAGGCTAGTTGACGTGGTAAGAACTGCCCAGGCAGGAGTAGTACTGCCAGTACTAGTATGAGCACAGAGCTAGTACAGTGGCTGGACCAAGGAACATTTTCACTGATAACGTTTTTATTTTAATTCATGAGACATGCCTACCTATGTACACAACTTGCACAGTTAAAGATTAATGACAGAGTGAATTTCCACGCGCCACCACCATGCCATAAATAATGGCAGTAAGGGATAGTGAATAAGACCCGCACCCTTTGAAGACGCCCCTCTGCAGACCGCTCCAGCTCTTCACAAGTGCCGTCGCCCTTGGATTTCTGCCTCAGTCCTTGCCTCTGCCTCCTTCACACTTCACAGATGGCTCCTCCATCCCTCCTTCTCCCCACCGCTACTCTCTTCCATTCCTGTGTTTTCTGCCCCTGCTCCTTTCCTGTGTGGTTCTCTTTCCCTCCATTAATTTGTCTCGGATCAAGGAAACACTTGTCTCTGCACTAATGTCTTTCTGGTGGTGGTTGGTAGATTGAGACCAGTGGCTGCTAATCGGGGTGATTCTGACCCCCAGGGACATCTGGCAATGTCTGGAGACAGTTCTGGCGGTTATAACTGGGCTGGGGGTGCTCCTGGCATCTCCTGGGTAGATGCCAGCGACACTGCTAAACATGCTCCAGGGCATAGGATGACCACTCCCCCACCAAGAATGACCCAGCCAAGATGTCCATGGTACCCAGCTGAGGACCCCTAGTCTTAGCCTGTCATGGTCTTAGCTCATCCTTCCCTCTCTTCCCCAACACTTGGCAACCACTGATCTAACTGTCTCCACAGTTTTGCCTTTTCCAGAATGTAGAGTTGGAATCATGCAGCATGTAGCCTGTCAGAGCCTTGACAGTATTTTGCAAGTTACTTAAACAGCACAAACTCAAGAGAACCCCAGCAGGAATACAAGGGAAATTTTTATCTTAATGGCTCTATTTGTTTTAGCAAGAGTCATAGGTGTTTCACATTGAACCACAATGCATACACATGTTAATGTTTGGGTTTTGGAGGACTGAAGGTCAACAATCCTGTGATACTAACACTTGACCCTGGACACGATAGGGCTGCATCAACCATTGATAACAATGAAGGTAAATGATTAGTCAGTTATAATGACACTCACAATCTGTACAATTGCAAACCAACACCCAGTCATGTCTGATCGACCAGACAATGATTCCGAAATGCCTGTCCACCAACGGTGAGATCCGGGGCTCCCGCTGCCCACGCTCCTAGTGAGGGCTGGGCAGGTTGCCACCCTCTCAACGAGAGGTTCAGGATACCTAAGTTTAATATCCCTCAACTCACCAGGCACGTTATTTTATCTTGGGTAAGATGACACATAGGGAAGTCTCCTAAAGGATGAAATCGTCCTTGACTAATGGGTCAAATTGGCCATTTGGAATTTCCCCTGAGCTTCCTTGGTGACCCTGCCCTGCCTTCGGTAAGACGCAACCACCGTACCAAGTCCTGATAATGCGGCTGGCGGCACGCGGAGCTCCTCAGACCGGCAGCTGTGACCTCACCCCTGAGCCTGTGGCACTGCAGACTCATGCCTCCTTCCCCCGAGCTGAGTCAGAATCTCTGGGTAACAGGCTCCCCGGTGATTTCTAAGCCGGTTTGAGCACAGACTGTGGAATTTGCAGAACATGGTAACAAAATGAGAGGCGAGGCTTTGAGCCCTGATCAGATGGGTCAGCTCTGGTCTATCAACTCCAGAAGCTGAATGTCTTGGTCTGGTGGACCTCTGGAAGCAAGAATGTGCACAGGTGGGGCGCAAGGCCCCCCCGCACTCCACCTCTGCCGCCTGGGTGTCCTCCTGTATGAACTAAGGAGCTGGAGGTTCTGTGTGAGAGCCTTCGCCCCAACTCTTCCCTCCGCCTCTCCGCCTATCCCAAGGGAGCCCTGGGCCTGGGGCTGCTCTCTGCACAGGAACTGCTGAGGGCGGCGGTGGTGGGTGCCTTCCTCTGAACCTTGGCATGACGTTTGGCTTACACTCTGACCAACAATGGCGTGTTGGTTTGTTTTGACTAGAGAGCGCTGGTGACCTTCTCCAAAGACTTGTATTCTTAGCTGAAATGTGAGCCCAGAGTTCCTGCCCCCAGACCCGGGAGCGACGCCATCGCTGCCCAGTGGAACTTCCTGCAGTGATGGAATGTCCTGCCTCTTCACAGTCCCGTGCAGGAGCCACTGGTCACATGGGATCACTGAGTAGCTGAATTTACAGAACGATTTAATATCATTTAACGATAATTAATTGAAGCGCAAATAGCCACATGTGCCCAGTGACTGTTAAACGAGTCAGTGTCACTCTGTCCCGTCCATCCCTAAACCACCTTGAGGAAGAGGCTTTTTTCCTGCTGCCTTGGGTACCACTGACATGGAGATGATAGTCTGAGGAGCATTATTAGTATTTTGCTTATGCTTATAATCACCGGAACAAGGTATGTTTCCTTTTTTCAGCCATTTTTTTTACATTCAGCATTTATTTGACTACCTTCAGGCCATACTTTTTGAAGAGCTTAATTTTAATGTATGTTGCTTCATATCACGGCTTCCTGCTTCGGTTCTCAAAAAAAGCCTGAAGTTCAGTGCTGTGGAAGAAGTAAGACCTCCCAGGATACGTTCTTAAAGAGAAAAGTCACATTTTTAAATGTATAAGAAATTAGTATTCCTTGATAGGACATACCATATGTATTTGAGAGTCTAACTTCTAAGAAACTTGGCGACTAAGTTGTTTACTCGACTCTTTTCTTCCAGGGACTAAGAAAGTCCTGTGTGTCACCTTCACCCTGGGGGCCCTGCTGGCGGGAGCAGTCCTGGCTGCTGTACTGCTGTGGGAGCTCTGTAAGTGCAGGCCAGGGCCGAGTCGTGGTGTGCCGGCCCTTTAGCGGCCCTCCTCTCTGGGCTGGGGACTCACCTACAGCCCCTCGTGAAGTTCCTCATCTCTTTCCTCCTGTTTGGTTACGTGACGCATGAATAACCTTTCTCGGAAGCGGCCAATCTCGTTTGCATGCTTCCTCCTAATCCGTGGGTTGTCAAGATCCCATGCCCTTTGGGTGTGATATTGATACACGTGGGAGAAGCACGTTGAGTTTACCCCGTGCTTCAGGGTGCTAGGCGGCACCTGGCACTCGTGAGCACAGTGAGTGCAGCGCCTCGGGGCCACACCTGGTCCCTGTGTCTCAGTGTACAGCGGTGGCTGCCACAGGCCCCTCCCGTACCCACAGCCAGGTCTCCTCCATCAGCCCGGGGCAGGGTTTGTGGATCCCAGGACTACTCACCTGTGTGGCAGAGAGGGCGGGTGCTGTCCAGATCCGAGGCTAGGGGTCCTCCCCTGACCAAAGTGACAGACCCGAGGGGTTCAGGATCTCTGCGGCCAGCCCCGCTTCCTGTGACGTACGTTGTCGGTAAGGGCTCAGCCCCTCCTTTTACACTAAAGGAGGAGAAGCTCACTCCCTCTTGTCACCTGGGTGCTGGGAGGTTTTCTCGGTTTCTCAGCCTGACGGACATCTCCCTTCCATTTCTCTGCCAGTGGAGGACCAGTGCTTGGGGATAGAATGCAGCTCCTCGGGGACCTGCGTCAGCCCCTCTCACTGGTGCGACGGCATCCTGCACTGTCCCGGCGGCGAGGACGAGAACCGGTGCGGTGAGTGGCGGGGTCGTGCCGGCCGCCTCGGGAGGGGACCGCTCTGCCCCACCACAGGGGCCACAGCAGGGCAGGCGTGACGGTGTCAGACCCGTGTCCCGAACGTCGAGCGTTCCACAACTGAGTCCCTTCCTGGAGGCCGAGCCTTGCGTCTAAGCCCGGTTTTCAGATGAGGAGACAGGCTCAGAGGGGGCGAGCGCCAGCCCTCCACCAGCATCGCACAGCATGGGGGAAGGGAGACCACAGCCCAGGGCCAGGCCAACGTGCCTGCCCCGGCTGCCACAGGAAGTCACTAAAACAGGCAAACTGTTTAAAACATAAAGCTGGGAGTGGGCTCTGCGTTTTCTAAACAAGCTGCCTTTCAAGTGATCTATGTCTGTTGTCACGGGGTGGGCACCTCTTCTGCTTTTATTATTTTCAATGAATTATTTCATGGGTGGTAAAGTGGCCACGCCAGGGAAAATGATGCTTGAGGACGAGGCTTGTGCTAATACCCACAGAGGGCCATACCCAGAGCCTAAAGCCTGCTGCGTCCTCTGGGAGCTGTTAGCTCTGAATGCAGGTGATGCCAGACAAAGGCCGGGCTCTACCCCCACTCTACCTTCCTTCTGCAGCCATCCTGGGGGAGGATGGATCTCCCGTACATCCCGTTTCCAGGTCAGGGCACCTGTGTGAGATGCAGTGTGGACTTGGCCGTGGCATCCTCAGGGTTGGGCGTTACGCCGGAGGTCAGCCTCTGCTCCACCTGCACGGAGCCGCGTCCACGCTGGTGCCTTGGCCTCTGAGCGCCGAGCTCCTGCAGTTCCTTCCCGGAGAGGGTTTGCACTTGGCAGTGACTCTCTCACTCTGTAAACTGTCGACAGAGTGCCTTGCCTTTATTGTGGTGATAATATATTTGTCACCATTTTCTTAAGTAAAGTAGGGAGTTTTTGAGGTTGAGCAGACGTGGTTTAGCTATCAGGCGGAATGACCTTTGATGCTTTCCTACCTGTGCACGTGCATGTGTTGATAAACTCTAGCAAGACAAACTCATGTTACCTGGAGAGACTTTCTCTCTCTCCTCTTAATACTGAAGTTGTATTTATTTAAATACATTAAGAGTTTATGTACTCAAATAGATCATAATTCAGGAAGTCCCTAAGGGTATGCAGTGAAAAATCTCATCTCCCCCATTTCACTTACACTCTTGCACACTCACACATAACGCACACACACACACACACACTCACACATTCACACATAATATATACTCACACACTGTGAGATAATAGAGAATAGGTATTGGTCTCTGGCCCAGATTCCCGGCACAGGGCTCCTGAAACTCTGGTGATTCCTAAGTGAAAAGACCACCAGGAGCATCTTTGGTTCTAGTATTGGGTCCTTGACCCCAGTTCCTGACACAAGAGCTCTTAAAACCCTTGTCATTTCCTGGATGATAGGAGTGTCTTTTGTTCAAACGAGGTGACTCTGGGTGGGCTCCTGAATGGCTCCTGGATGGGGGCTGGTCACCACAAAGAACGAGCTCCGGTTAGAAGCTTAGAACTGTCAGCCCTGCACCCCACTGTCTTGAGATGGGGAGGGGCTGGACATGGAGTTAATGATCGAGCATGCCTACGTGATGGAGCCTCCATAAAATCCCAAAAGTACAGGGTTGGGGAGCTTCCGGGTTGGTGACCCCATGAAGATCTGGGGAGACCAGCGCACCCAGAGAGGGCACGGAAGCTCCTGCCCTGCCCCACATACCTTGCCCTACGCTTCTCTTCCTCCGGATGTGCATCTGTGTCCTTTATCCTATCCTTTATAATGAACTGGTAAACAGTAAGTAAATGGTTTTCCTGAGTTCTGTGAGCTGCTCTAGCAAATTAACTGAACCTGAGGAGGGGGTCGTGGGAACCTCTGAGTTCTAGCCGGTTGGTCAGAAGCACAGGAGACAACCTGGACTTGGGGTTGGTATCTGAAGTGGGGGGGGGGGTCAGTCTTGTGGGACTGAGCCCTCAACCTGTGGGATCTCACACTATCTCCAGGTAAAGAGTGTCAGAATTAAATTGTAGGACGCCCAGCTGGAGTCGTGGAGAATTGCTCAGTGTGGAGAAAACCCCCTACACATTTGGTGACCAGCCGTGTCAGGAGTGACACGTTCTGTGTGAGCAGTAAAGAAGACACACAGGAAACAAGGATGCGAGGAAGAGGAAAGAACGGGGTAGTTTTTCTAACACACACACACACACACAGACACACACAGACACACACACACACGCCTGTTCATCAGCCAATCATGTTTTTTCCTTAGGGGCAACTAATAAGAGTATCTTGCTTCTCCTTGCACAGAGTTTTTGCACGAAAAAGTAAACACGTGTTTGCATTGTCAATGTGCCCATTTCCCGATGGTTACCGTCCAGCTGACTCCTCAGGACTTGATGACACACCCTGGAAGTCACTGTTCTGTTGGGACGTGAGCTTCCCCTTTCCCTCTGCTGCACTCACAGTGTTCCTTTGCACAGAGTCCTGAGCAGTTTCACGTGTGCAGAACGAGCAGAGTTCCCATTCCCCCCCCTCCACCCCTGCCCTCACTTACAGTCGCCCCTGTTTGTAACATCTTGCACTGGGGTGGTACATGCATTGTAAGTGGTAAGTCGATATTGATACATTATTATTGACTAAAGTCCTTAGTTTACATTAAAGTTTACCCGGTATTGCAGATAAATGTACAATGTATACATCTGGACAGTAGGTTTGGACAAATGTCTAACATGTATCCATCATTACAGTATCACACAAAGTAGTTTCACTGCCCTAAAAATCCTCTGAGCTCTACCTTTTCATCCCCTACTCCCCATCCCCAAGTAACCACTGATCTTCCTACTGTCTCCACGGTTTTGCCTTTCCCCAAGTATCTTAGAATTGGAATCCTACAGGATGGAGCCCTTTCAGATGCTTCTTTCACTGAATGATGTGCGTTTAAGGTTCCTCCACGTCTCTTCGTGGCCTGATAGCTCATTTCTTTTTAGTGTTGAATCGTATTCCATTGTCTAGATGTCCTACAGTTTGCTTATCCACTCACATGGTGTGTGGAATCACTCATCACAGAAGCCGTAGGAAATGATCAGACCGAGGCTGGTCATTCCACAGCAGAATGAGCCCCAGATGCGAGGCCCTAAGCGACCACTAATGTACTTTCAGTCTCTATAGATTTCCTTCTCTAGACGTTTCACAGAAATGGGATCATACAGTGTGTGAGCCTTTGTGTCTGGCCTCTTTCACTCAGCAGAATGTCGTGGGTGTTGTATTGTGTCAGTGTTTCATCCCCTTTCATGAACAAATAATTCTCCATTATGCAGATGGACCATATTTTGTGCATTCATCAGTAGATGGACATTTGGGTTGTTTCCACCTCTTGGCTCTTGTGGATAATGCTTTCACGAACATTTGTGTACAATGTTCGTTTCTGTCTGAATACCTGTTTTCAGCTCTTTAGGGCATATTTTGCGGGGAAAGGCTGGATTCTCGGCACCCCTCATGTGTAGCTGGCGCCTTGGGAAGAGGGAGGCCAGCCCTGCCTCTGGGTCCCAGGGCCTCTGTGTCCCAGGGAAGGTGGGGCTCATGTGGCGGACAGGACGGTGGTTTGAGACTCACCAGAATCTCCCTTCCTGCAGTTCGTCTCTACGGACCCAACTTCATCCTTCAGGTGTACTCAGCTCAGAGGAAGTCCTGGCACCCCGTGTGCCAGGATGACTGGAGTGACAACTACGGGAGAGCAGCGTGCCAGGACATGGGCTACCCGTGAGTTCCGAGCCCCGTGGCCTCCGTGATGATGGTGACAGGCACAGAAACATAAGATCAGTGCTTCCCTCTGTCCCTCCCTGGAAGTGCCAACACAGGGGCACCATGAACCTTTGTCTCCTTTCCAAAGCTGCTCCGGGAAACCGGCAGGGGACTGTGGGCACCACACTGCCCCATCCCTGTCCATGGCACCCCCCAGGCCTGCCTCTGGGGCCTCCATCCGCTCCTGGTTACTCGAGGCTGTCCAGTGCTGTGGTCACCAGGGTCCAGGGTGCTGGCCGAGGGCCTTGGGTGGCTCATTTCCTAAGGAGCCCCCAGGCAGGGTCGAAGCCTTGACTCCACTCACCTCCTGGGTGGAGGCGAGAGGGGAGGGCCGCAGGGAAGGTCGGAGGGAACAGATCTGCATAACCTTCACTGCGTGAGTGCAGAAGTTGCTGGAGGCCTTTGAACAGAAGAGAGCTGATCAACAGATTTATCCATTAGAGAATTCATTCCTCATGCAGCCACCAGAGGAGGTGGGAGAGGGGGATGGGAGTGCCCCCTCCTCGGGATTCCAGCCAGGGACACGCCAGACCATCCTTGTCAACGCGTGGCAGCCGTCTGGCCTCCCAGGGAAAGGCTGTGCAATTTCATTGCCACCGTCTCTTCCTTGGGGGTGTCACTGTGTGACTTCTGTGCAATTCTAGTGTGTTGCCTTTATGCCAGTTTTCAAAATGAATTACCGCTTGATAAGAAAGTTGGCATCTTAGCTAGTGAAATACTTCAAAATGCCAGCCCCCAATAGCAGCGTATGTCACTGTGAATGACGTAGTGAGGCCCCATCGTGGTTCAGGGTCTGTATTTTATCACTGGGAGCATTTTAACATGTGTAATTTTGTTACATTATATGTACTCACACATCCTTATTCTTACTGCTTCTTTATCCTAATCCAGATTAGATTAGAAACACAACTGATGGAGGACTTTTCCCTGACACTTCAGGCTTATCGGATGGAAAGATGGTTATAACGCAGCGTCACTTGACTGGAAGTTGTGTTTTTGTTTTCCCAAATGCTAAGGTGTTCCTCATAACCAGAATGTCATATTCTGATATAGCTATAACATAGGATTAACGAATGCTCACCAAAAAACCCATTATTTTAAATAAGATTTTCTGTCTTTTTCAGGAACAGTTTTTTTTCTAGCCAAGGAATAGTGGATGACAGCGGGGCCACAAGCTTCATGAAGCTCAATGTCAGTGCCAACAATATCGATCTCTATAAAAAACTCTACCACAGGTATTTAATTTGGTGATTTCTTTTTTAAAATTTATTTCATTGAAGTATAGTTGATTTACAATGTTATGTTAATTTCTACTGTATGGCAAACTGATTCAGTTATATATACATTCTTTTTCATATTCTTTTTCCATTATGGTTTATTACAGGATACTGAATATAGTTCCCTGTGCTATACAGTAGGTCCTTATTGCTTATCCATCCTATATATACTAGTTTGCATCTGCTAATCCCAAACTCCCAATCCATCCTTCCCCCACCTCCCTCCCCACTTGGCAATCACAGGTCTATTCTCTACGTCTGTGAGTTTGTTTCTTAGATAAGGTCATTTGTGTCATATTTTAGATTCCACATATAAGTGATATATGGTATTTGTCTTTCTCTTTCTGATTTACTTTGCTTAGTACGATAATCTCTAGGTCCATCCATGTTGCTGTAAATGGCATTATTTCATTCTTTATTATGGCTGAGTAATATTCCCTTGCATACATGTACCACATCTTCTTTATCCATTCCTCTGTCAATGGACATTTAGGTTGTTTCCATGTCTTGACTATTGTAAATAGTGCTGCAATGCACGTTGGGGTGCATGTATGTTATCGAATTGTAGTTTTGTCCAGATATATGTCCAGGGGTGGGATTGCTGGATCATACGGTAACTCTATTTTTAGTTTTTTAAGGAAGCTCCATACTGTTCTCCATAGTGAGTGAACCAATTTACCTTCCCACCAACAGTGTAGGAGGGTTCCCTTATCTCCACACCCTCTCCAGCATTTGTTATTTGTAGACTTTTTGATGATGGCCTTTTTGACTGGTGTGAGGTGGTACCTCATTGTAGTTTTGATTTGCATTCCTCTAATAATTAGTAATGTTGAGCATCTTTTCACGTGCCTGTTGGCCATGGTGATTTCCTCTTTCCTTTCAAAAACTGTGTAATGGGAACGAGCACGAGACATCAGGGAGAATCACTGTACAGAGTTTGATTTCTCTGCTGCAGCTGCGGGTTTGTCTGAGTTTCTCACGGGGAGGAGGTTGGACTTTAAGTAGGACCCGTCCCTCTCAGCAGCTCTGGGTTTATTCTAGGGAAGTGGCTAAGGTCTATTTGCCATCTTGTTTGTGCCCTCTGCCCTCTGCCCTCCATGATACTGGGTAACATGGCACAATTGAAATTCCTCTTTCCTGATTTTTTTCTCTCTCCGGACATTAGACATGTACCTTACTGTGTGTCAGGGTGTGTGTCTAGGAGTCCAAAAGAATGTCTCAGGGTCCCCACTGGGGTGATCAACTCATCCTGGTTTGCCCAGGACTCTGCCGGTTTCACACTGGAAATCCTGCTTCCCAAGAAGCCCCTCAGCCCCAGGCAGCAGGGGTGGTTGGTCCCCCAGCCCAGGCAATCGTGTCAGAGGATGCTGTGCAAGGGGTGGGCCTGGGAGCGAGCGGCTGGTCCAGTGCACCAATGTTTCCTCTACCTGGAGGCCCACTTGCAGCGCTGGGCGGGTCACAGTGCGTCTGGTGGGTGGAAATGAACCTGAGCTGGTCCCATGGCTGATGGCTTAACTGGTTAGGAGGGTGGGGGAGAGGGCTGGGCTTGAGCTACTCATTTTGTGTTGCATATGTTTAAAATGGTTGCAGTCTTCCTAGGATCATTATTACTATCCGAATGTTCCTTAACGTGAAAGATACACAGTGTCCTTCTTGCTTAAGTCTTCCTCAGCTCCCAGGTCCCTATCTCCCATCCCCAGATGGCCAGCCAGGCCGTCACCCCCCCTGCTGACCAGGTGCCAGATGCTGCATTTAGGGGAGGTTGGACGGGTCCCACTTCCCCTCCTCCCCTGGGATGCTGGGAGCAGCTTTGCGTTCCTGGTGGCCCGGGGGGCTGACTCCTGCCTGGGGCGCCTGGTCTGGCTGTCCCCAGGAATGTGAGAGGGTGAGCCCAGGAGAAAGGGTGCACACGGCCAGGTGTGCGCATCAAAACAGCAGGCCGTGGTTTGCCCTCCCGAGAAGCTAAACACAGCTGCCTGGGCTCTTTGTAAATGCCCCCGACTGTCTCTTCATCGTCTTTGGTTACGTGGAATCAGGGCTGAGCAGGGCAGGGAAGGCTGCCACCTCTCGGTAACTCACAAGGTGGCTGCAGGGTTTGGAGGAAAGAAGGGAAGTTCATTGCCTTGCATGCGGTGGGAGAACTTCTTTCCTCTTTGCTTTCAGCAGTTGCTCTTTGATACCTGAGTCCTCGCAGGGTTTGTCTGAGTGGCTGCTTCGTGCCCTGATGCTGATGGCTGCACAGTGTACAGAGGAGGATGCAGAGGAGAAAGACCTCATGATGCTTAGAAAGCATCTTCTCTTAATGGGAACGTGTCTTCTCTTGGCATCCAATGCCCCCCAGCCAGAGACCACCAGGACATGCCTTGTCCTGGAACTGTGGGTGTCTCCATGGAACGGGGTGAGAAGGGACTTATTACAGGATGTGGGCTTGTGTTGAGTCATTTTGGGGAAGGTTCCAGGAAGCAGGGCTTTGCCCTGCATTGGATGCTGTCCGGAAGTGAGGGTGATTCTGTAGTTGGTACCTTAATGGTTTTTTTTTTTTTTTTTAGAAGGTGGGTGGCAGGCATGAAGCCAGGCTATGGCTGGGATTGGCAAAGAAGTGCGGCCACTCGTGTCAGCCAGCATAGGGGCCTGTTGGTCACTGTGTGGTTTGGACCAGGTTCATGGGATTGTGCGGTGGGCGTGCCTGCACCCTGCTCCATCGTGTAACAGTGGTCTGGCCGCATGTTGATGCCCTGGGGACTGTTTACATTCAACAGAACATGGCCAGGTTCGAGCACGTGGATGTCAGGGCTGTTTCTCTTCTCCTCAGCATATTGGGGGAAAATTCAGTGTACAGTGGAACGCATTGGTTGTTTCTTTTTCATATGTAACCTGGAATGTCTGCCCCCCAAATGAGTAACTTTTCTTCTGTTCCCAGGCAAATGACTGACTGTATAGTTTCCTGTGCGGTAAATGTAAAGCAGTTATAGGAACCTGGAAGTTTACGAATGTCTTCCTTACAAAATTAAAGATGATTTTAAATCCCAAGGAAAAATAATAACAACTGATACGATGTGTGCTTATCTTCACAACCACCCTATGAGTTGGTACTATATTAGCCCATTCTGCAGATGGGGAAATTGAGGCACAGAGAGGTTAGGAAGCTTGTCCAAGGTCACACAGCTTGGATATGAACCCTGCACTTTGACTCAGTGTCTGCTCTTTACTACTGTCCCCTATGTATATAGATTTACTTTCCTTATTCAAGTCTTCAGCTGTGGACTCTTCTATGTCTGGGGAGGCAGAGAGGGAGAACAGTGGAAGAAAATATTTATTTCTAAGTATTTTGAGAATCAAGTGTCTCGTTTGTTAGAGTGACCAGAATTTTCCCCTTTTCTTTTGTAGTGATGTCTGTTCTTCAAAAACTGTGGTTTCTTTACGCTGTATAGGTAAGTGATTCTTGGTTTTCCTTTTTGTGTTTCTAAAATAGGAAACATTTGGTACTTATAGAAATGTATCTCCCTGTGTCTCTGGGGGATGTGGAGAGATGAGGTGGGGTAACAGGTCAGGACATGCCCAGCACTCTGCCCAAGGGGCTCCTTTCTTGAATTCTGATGCACTTGAGACGCCTTCAGCCTCAAGTCCAAGAAGCAGCTGTCCCATGAGGACGGGCAAGCTCAAGAAACTGACGGGGCCTCGCTCTAGGGCATCCCCGTGCTGGAGCTGGAGGCCTGTGGGTGTCCCCATCCCTGTGTTTGGATTATTTATAGTTTCCAAACCTCCTACTGGTATGCAGGACAGTGTCCGTGCGCTCCCTCCTCTGGGACAGCCCCATCCTGTTCCCATACGGGTCTCAGGCCTGAAGCTTGGCTTTTCAGTTTGAACAGGTGAAGCTAGCAGACGCCCCTAGGTGGACGCATGCCCCAGTGGTCCCGCTGGTACCTTCCCACCCAGGCTGGCTCAAGTTTCTTTAGGTACGGAGAAAGCATGGTGCCTGCCCTGCCTTCCCGCGCACACTACGCCATCCACCTCCTGGCAGCTTGAGAGCAGCACACATGAGAAAAGCCTGCTTAGCTCTGTTCAGGAATCTTGGGGCCTCTGAGCATTCGAGGGGGTTCCAGGGCCTTTGTTATCCAGGCCCCCCGCCCCCGGGTGTACGGGAGACGCCGATGGAATCGCACAAGTGCCAAGGAGCAGGGGCACAGAGTGCCAGCAGAAGTGGTCCTTCCTGGGGGGAGGGGGGGCTGGAGGGCTGTCCTCTCACCCCACCCCCCAACCCAAAGAGACCAGGACACATTCTCTGAAAGTCGGACCCCCAACAAACAGCAGCAAGAGGAGACAACAATCACCCTCCGGCCAGGCAGGACCCTCGGCCTGGGGGCCGTCTGGGCGCTCAGTGTGACGGGCGTCAGGGGGCCGGGAGGGGGCGGCCCTGCTTCGCTCACTGGCCGGCTGCTCTGTGCTTGTCGCCCTCAGAGTGCGGGGTCTCGGGGAAGACGAGACGCCAGAGCCGGATCGTGGGCGGGTCGAGCGCTGCCCCGGGGGACTGGCCCTGGCAGGTCAGCCTGCACGTGCAGGGTACCCACGTCTGCGGAGGCTCCATCATCACCCCCGAGTGGATCGTGACCGCCGCCCACTGCGTGGAGGAGTAAGTCCCGAGGGGGCGAGTCCCAGGGTTGAGAGGTGGAGGCTCTGGGCCCTGCGGCCTTGAGTGAAGTCTCCGACTCCTTCGAGTTCCGGTTTCCTTGTGGACAAGTGGGGATTCTAAGGGCGCCCAGGTCGTTGCCTCGCTGGGAAGGTCAAATGACTCGTGAAGCGCATGGCCAAGCCCGTCCCTTCAGCGTGTGTCCATTACTTGCGGGGTCTGGCGCAGGGATGCGGTGTGGGGCTGGGGTGACGCTGTGATCAGAACTCCTTCTAGGGGCTTCCCTGGTGGCGCAGTGGTTAAGAATCCGCCTGCCAAGGCAGGGAACACGGGTTCGAGCCCTGGTCTGGGAAGATCCCACATGCCGCAGAGCAATTGAGCCTGTGCTCCCCAACTACTGAGCCTGCGCTCTAGAGCCCGCGAGCCACAACTACTGAGCCTGCGTGCTGCAACTACTGAAGCCCGCGCGCCTAGAGCCCGTGCTCTGCAACAAGAGAAGCCACCGCAATGAGAAGCCCGTTCACCGCAACGAAGAGTAGCCCCCACTCACCGCAACTAGAGAAAGCCCGTGCGCAGCAACGAAGACCCAACACAGCCAAAAATAAAACAAATAAATTTATAAAAAAAAAACAAAAAAGAACTCCTTCTAGCCCACAGTCTTCTCAGCTCTGTCCCACCCTTCCTGAGGCCCCTGCCCTCTTGGGAGGCCTGGTCTCCCCTGGGTGCTCGTCCCCAGAGAGGGTGCACTCAGAGACACTCAGACCTCACGCTGCCATGCCGGAAGGTTCTCTCTGGTCCGTTAAACACCCTGGGCCACAGCACTGCCCATACAGGTGGGGGGAGGGACGAGGGCAGCCATCATTATAGTGTCAGCTTTTGTGGAAGATACTGTTGCCCCTCCTTTTCTCTTAAACATGGAGGGTTTTTTTGGTTTTTTTGTTTGTTTGTTTTTTGGTCACATGGCTTTTTTTTTTTAAATTTTATTTATTTATTTATTTATTTATTTATTTATTTATTTTGGCTATGTTGGGTCTTCGTTTCTGTGCGAGGGCTTTCTCCAGTTCCAGTGAGCGGCGGCCACTCTTCATCGCGGTGCGCGGGCCTCTCACTACTGCGGCCTCTGTTGTTGCGGAGCACAGGCTCCAGACGCGCAGGCTCAGTCGTTGTAGCTCACGGGCCTAGTTGCTCCGCGGCATGTGGGATCTTCCCAGACCAGGGCTCGAACCCATGTCCCCTGCATTGGCAGGCAGATTCTCAACCACTGCGCCACCAGGGAAGTCCCACATGGCTATTTTGAAAAAGCCTCACTCATCAGAGCTATTTTTCTTTAGAGTGAGGCCGGGCCTGGCTTGGCCATTCTCTGGCTGAGTGGCTTCAGACAGTTCCCTCGAGGTGTCTGACTGTAGCATCTGCACCTGTAAGACAGGTGTGCTGCTCCAAGGGCTGTGGTATGGTTGAAGAAAGCAGTGTTTATTGCCCAAGAGCGTTCCCTTCCTTCCATCCAGCGTATTCCATGGGCTGTAGGATTTAGGATTTTCTTAGAAGGGAAACACCCAGATAAAGGTAATGCCTGGACGGCTATTAGACTCAGAGTCTATTCATCAGTACACACTTATTAAGCACCTACTGTGTGCCAGGAAATGCTCTAGCATGTAAAAGTCAGTAAGACCCAGCCACGCAGAAATGGGGTTTCAAACCTCAGGAAGGCACTTAGGCGCAGGAATAAGCGTTCTTGGAATTGCGAGGGTTTGCAGGCTGGCGCAGAAGCGGGGGAGGAATAGGGTTCACTGATGAGGTAAAGGAGGGGGGTGGGAGGCTGTGTGAGGTGGGGAGGCGGAAGGGCCTGAGACCACCTGGCCAGTCTTGTCCTGGGGCTTTTGACAGATCACGCCACCTTGGAGACCTTGGCTCCGGCGGATGACTTTTGAAGACCGTCAAATGAGCGTTTCATGTTTGTGGTTCTGACATGCTGAGTGGTGTTCATCTCTGTCTTCCAGACCTCTTAACAATCCCAGGATTTGGACGGCCTTTGCAGGAATTTTGAGACAATCTTTCATGTTCTATGGAAACGGATACCGAGTAGCGAAAGTGATTTCCCACCCAAATTACGATTCCAAGACCAAGAACAATGACATCGCTCTTATGAAGCTGCAGACGCCTCTGACTTTTAACGGTGCGTAGCTGTGTTCCTACAGCCCAGCGTATGTGAACAGTTTTGACCGCATCTTAAGGAGAGGTTGACTGGAAATAAAATGTGCCGTGATGACCAGAAGGAGGGAATTTGCACTGAGTTGTAGTGTGTGGAGCCAGGGGAGGGGTTGGCTGCTAGAAGAGGGCTCAGCAGAGGCCGAGTCACCCCAAAATGTGCCTTTGGCCACTGAGGGATGCATTCACTGTGGCACTTTTCCTCCTCGGCACGGTGACGACGTAATCAGCACACATGAACGTCTAGAAAAGTTGTTTCATAGTCAGCATCTGGTGGGTCAGACTTCACTCGGTGCTGGTTTGCAATTGCACCTGTTGTGAGTTTAATTATAAATTGCTAATCGTTTACCTTCATCCTCATCAATTTAGTCTGATGCAGCCCTACCACGTCCAGTGTCAACTATTTGCATCACAGGACTCTTGATCTTCAATCTTCCAAAACCCTCACTTCCAGAGGGGGACGTCTTGCCTGTTAGAAGGAGGGTCCTGGCAGGGACAGGAAAGGGGATGCCAGGACACACTGGAATCCAGAAGTCTCCTTGGGCAGGAGGCTGGTGGTCCCAGGCCCAGGGAAGATCCAGGCAGACACTGTCGCCCGAGGCCTTCAGTTAGACCGGAACCGCTCACGTTGTTTTCCCTTCTTGAAACAGACAGAGTGAAACCAGTGTGTCTGCCCAACCCCGGCATGATGCTGGAACCGACACAGTCCTGCTGGATTTCCGGGTGGGGGTCCACCTACGAGAAAGGTGAGGCTCCCAGCAGGGGATCTGCGGGTCTCAGGAGCAGAGCACTGGGTCCTGAAGCGGGAGGTCTAGGTTTTGATCCTGGTTCCACCACTAAATGATTGGCCGACTTTGGGCAGTTCACCCAGTCTTTTTGCCTGTTTCTGCACGCGCTAGATGGGAAAATCCTAGCTGCCCTACCTACCCCATGCCCTTATTAAGACCAAATGGAACAATGCGCGGAAACTGCTTTTTGAAGGGTGAAGACCACCTAAATGTGAGGGGCACACGGCCCCCTATGTTTGTATCCCATGGTCGCTAACAGGCCGCCCGGAAGTCTGCCTGCCTTTGATGGCTGAGTGATAACGGACTCAGTGAGGATGGGCTTGTGTGACTGGCAATGCCAGCTGCAGGCGTCAGAGGCTCTGTCCTCCTGCCCTGACACCACAGACAGGGAAGAGGCACTAGACCCTCCTGACGCAGGCTGGCCCAGCTGCCTTCAGTTATGATTTGCTTTCATCTCAGATAACGTTTTTCAAATGAAGGGATCCTTGCTGTTGAATTCTTATGGAGCATTGGATGGGCTTAGTCATACATTTATATATTGTTTACATCCTTCCAAAAGTGTTTAGGGCACACCTACAAGGGATCCTTTAAAGCACGGTGAATAGCTCAAAGGCGGGGTGGCTTGGGGAGGTAGGGGGAGATGGTGGTGGCGCTGGGTGTCCTGGCATCTGGTCTAAAGAAAGCTCCTGGGTTGAGCCTTCCAACTGTGAGCAAGGTTTCCCAGCATCCAAGACAAGAGGGAAAGTCAGCCACGATTTGTGGAGCACCTACCAAGAGCTGGGAATGCAGCAGTGAACAAAATGAGACAAAAATCTCTGCCCGCAGGAACTTCACATTCTCCTATGGATGTGTGGGGGCAGGATGTGCTCAGACAGGAAATGAATAACTGAACGAGGTGCTTTCAAACAGCGGAGGTTTGCGACAGCGAGCGGTGGTCAGGGAAGGCTTCTCGGAAGAGAGGACACCTGAGCCAAGATCTGCATGACAAGAGTGCCTTAGGGACAGAAGGGCCAGTGTGGCCAGGGCACGATGAGCCAGGGTGAAGGGGCAGGCGGGGGCCAGCTCGCATAGGGCCTTGTAGGCTATAATGAGGGTACTGGAGTGACTTGATCTGACAGCTGCGTAGGGAGTCACGGAAGGGTTAGGGTTGAGGGCAGACGGAACAGCATGATGAGGGGACCAGTGCTGTGTCCTGCGAGACAAGAAGGCGGCTCAGAACAGGGTGGGTGGTGTGGGAGCACGTTTGGGATGGAGCCACCGGATCTGCTGATGGATGGAGTGTCAGCAGGGAGAGGGTGACGGGTCACGGGAAGGCGGCTTCCGGCTGTGACCTGAGCCCCCTGGTGGGTGGTGGGACCATTTCCCGAGTCCGGAGGACGGGGTGGTGTGGCTGTGGGTGGAGGAGCCCTCTAGGAGAGGTACTGCTTCAGCACGGTAAGCCCACAGAGCCCAGAAGACATCCAGGTAGCAACCGGGGGACAGAGAGCGCAAGTCCCAGCCAGCGTCTAGGAAGTTTCCGCCTGCCGGGAGCCGAGGGCGGGTGGTCAGAGTGGAGGATCCTGTGGGGTTGAGGACGGCCGGGTGTTTGAGGTGGAGACACAGGGCCCCTCGGGTGGCCCTGGGAACGGTCCAGGGCCCCTTGGGTGGCCCTGGGAACGGTCCAGAGAAGAGGGAGCAATGGAGGAGGAAAACTGATCCCAGGGAACCAAGTGGCGGGGTGACGGGAGAGCATGACTCTAGGACACAGGTGGGGATCCCCAGCCCCAGAGGCAGGCAGTCTGCCCCAAAACCGAATCTGGAGCCGCTTTAAACACAGGCCCCAGCAGCTGGAAGATACCCCGGTGCCCCAGGAGCCGGTATGGGAGGAGGGGCGTGGGGGGTCTCTCCATGCCCCCGGGAGGGAGTCCAGGCTCCCTGGGAAAGCCAGGCCGTCCTCTGTGGCAGGGAAAACCTCGGATGTGCTGAACGCGGCGATGGTGCAGCTCATCGAGCCCTGGCGGTGCGACAGCAAGCAAGTGTACGGCGATCTCATCACGCCGGCCATGATCTGCGCGGGGTACCTGCAGGGAACCGTCGACTCCTGCCAGGTGATGACCAGCTTGTGTTCGGCCTCTGGGCCTTGCCTAGCTCCCACGGGGCCCGTGAGGAGCGCCTTCTCCCCGACCTGGGGCCCGGGGGGTGGCCGTGGGAAGTGACGGCCATGGACGGTGCGAAAGCCCTGGTACCGCCAACAATGCACGCCGCTGCTTCCTCCGGAAGGCGCTGTGTGGTCCAAGTGTCAGTGCCACAGAAATAAGTATTTTGACTATTTAAAAGTATGGACAGCCATTTATTTGGTAACTATTAACTGATGCAGACTAAAATCCGTCGCTGGTACAGTCTCTTTGGGGGATTATATTACTATCACCTCGTTGGAGGAGACCTGCAGACCCTCCCATTACCCCCACCTCCTTGCCCTCTGTGATGTACGGCTTGTGGTTTCACTTCTGCTCTGCAACCTGCTGTGTCCCCCAGGGTGACAGCGGAGGCCCTCTGGTCACTCTGAAGAGCAGCATCTGGTGGCTGATCGGGGACACGAGCTGGGGGTCTGGCTGTGCTAAGGCTTACCGACCGGGAGTGTACGGAAACGTGACCGTGTTTACAGACTGGATTTATCAACAAATGAGGGTAACTTTCCCGTCCTCCTGAGTGGGTTCTCTGACTCGCTGTGTCAAAGCCTAGGAGGTGTGGTCCCCGTGCCAGGTGGCATCCCCTCCCCCACTGTCCAGGGCCCACCACTGGTGTTTAGATGAAAACGTCTGGGGCTCAGCTTTGCAGGGTCCAGAGCTGACTGTGATGGGCTTCCTTGTGCTCTGCTGACCACGCTTAGTTCTGGCTCAGGTGGTTCTGTTTACCCACCCAGGCGTCACTGAATCAAACTTCTGGTGATGGGCAGAGAGCAGGGAGAGGCAGGTCAGCCAGCCGTGACTCTGCCCTGTCCTTTTCTGGGCTATCGAGTACGCCCTGGGGCAGGGGAGCAGCTGGGGTTCTCTGGTACAAGGAGAGGTGGTGAGGAGGGGAAAGATCCCAGGGGCTCCCGGGGACCCTGCCACCTCAGGCTCCTGGCCTGGCCCGCAATGCATAAGGGAGACCAGCCCTTGGGCTCTGCCTGGATCCTGGGTGAGGACCAGATGTCTGTCCATCGCACGGGCCTCGGGACTGGCAGAACTCCCAGATTTCGGCTCCTTCTAGGGGTAGGCTCCTGGTGGAAGAAAAAGTTCTATTCTGTCCCCTCTCAAGTCTCCAAAGGTACCCAGGTGCAGAACCAGAGGGCATTGCCCAATAAGGTCCAGCCTGCATCTCCCGAGAGTGAAACCGTAGGACCTAACACCTTCAAGTGGCCATGGGGCCCATCCAGTCCCCACCCCACAAAGGGCCGAGTGCTGGAAATAGATGACCCCCTCTGACCCGCGGCGGGCTATGTGGTGGAGGGAAGCTGGGGGGCTGCGGTGGGGCTGGGAGGAGAAGGCAGCCCGGACCCCTTGAGGGAGGTGAGCCAGGCCAAGGGGAGACTGTCCCTCCAGGATGAGAGAGCAAACGGGCAAGGTGTGTTAAGGTACTGCCGGTGGCTCAGCACGGCCAGAGCGGGGAGCGAGAGGGCTGGGTCGCAGCAGAGAAAGTGGGGTAGAAAGCAGGACTAATTAGACACTTGACGTCTTTCAGTGGCTAAGGTCACGCTCGGTTTGCCCAGAGAGGCCTGTGTCCCAGCTGTGCTGAATGATTGGATCCCTACACACCCCGTTCCCCCTTATGCCTCAGGGCCTTTGCACATGCTGTCCTCCACTGTCAGCCTAACCCCTTGACCTTCATGCTGTAGAAAAACAATATCCCTTTGTCTTATTAAGCTTACTCATTGCTGTATAAGGGCCTCACGTTCATTTAGGGGAAAAAATAATTTTCTACCTTTGTTTGTCTCAAGAAAATAACATCGTTTCTTTTTCCTTTTTGAACAGGCAAACAGCTAATCCACACAGCCTGGGTCCTTGACACCATTCCACAAGAAAATGAAGGGGCTGATTTTTAATCGCCGTGCATAATTATTTTTAGAAATGACTCCCAGGTCCTTTTGTTTTTATTAAATAGTGAACCTATCTGCCTTTGGCACGCTCCACAGTTCTCTGCAGGCCACGTGGCCTCCCCCACCCTGGGCCCACACTCCCGGGCCCCTCGTCCGACAGGGGAGGCCCAGCTGGGTGTGGGCACGCAGGGTCAGTGCAGAGCAGAGGGAAGGGGTCTGTCCCACGGGGACCTCCCTTCCAAGCCCCACTCCAGGGGCCCCTCTTGGATGCACATGGGGCTGCTGACTTCTCAGCTGTTGGACGGCTTGAGACGGGAAGGGAGGAAGCCAGGTAGAACCTGCAGGGGCCACCTTCTGGGGCCATAGCCAGTGAGGGCCACTTGGGGTAGCCCCAGGGCCTGTCTCCCCATGAGGGATTTTGCTGATCATTTTTTAGTGCCTTCTTAGCAGCCCTGGAAGGTGGCTGGAAATAAAGGGACCAGCCCTTCATGGGTGATGACTTGATAGCCACTTATCAGGGCACTGAAACCTTTTTTCCTTCTTGGTGGGGGGGTGAGGGTGTAGACGGAGCCCTCAAAGCAGATGTGTTCAGTGCTGAGCACTGCTGGGGCAGGGGGCCCCTGCCTGTTGGGTGGGGGTCTGTCCAGGGAGACCAGCCTTACCCCATGTCTCCATCCTGTCCCTCTCCCCGGAGACTGTGCTACGCCCCACCCCCTACTGTGGTCCCCACCCCGAGTGGGGTGCCTGCTGACCCTCTTAAGTCCTGCTAATCACGTGGAAATTGAGGTGACCCAGGGCAATGAGGGATGCTGATTAAAGATACACTGTTTCCTGTAAAGTTTCTACATGTTACTACCTCAGTGCTCATGGAATCTGAGCCGTGATCCTCTAAGTAGCTCTACACTTGGCTCTCTGAAACTACTGTTGTCTTTGCCTGTGTGAACAGTGGCGGACTTGAGCTGCTTTTACAAAGTGCCTGGCTCCGAATTTAATGCTCTGTAAATGACACGCTAAAGCACAGCATCTGTGCTTGTGACAAAGGAGAGAGAGGAGTGTGTTGGACTCCCTGTGGCCCCTTCCAGCCCCTAAAGTTTCCCTGGAGGGAAGGTCACGTTTCAGTTGCCAAGTGTGAAGCATAAACGCAGGGCCGTGAGGTTCTGCCCCCCCTCAGACACACTGGTGTTTCCAAGAACAAACTGATTCTGTGCTAGGACTTAACCTCGGAACGGAAGGCTGTACGATCCACTCGCAGGATGCTCGGGCAGCAGCAACCGCAGGGACCATCCTCACGTGCCTGCTCCCCGAGGCGGATTTTAAAAAGCATTGTCATGGTGAGAAGGCGTTCCTTCTTTAGTGCTTCTCTTAATTTATGTGACCACTGTTTGTCTTCTGTTTTGTATCTTTTTTAAACTGTAAAATTCAAGTGTGAAAAATTGTACAAATAAATTATGCATTCTTTTTCCAAACGTGTGTTGAGGCTCTGGCGATGTGTGGCCACCGCGAGCCAATCTGCGTTACCTTGTAGGGCCGGGATGTTGGAGCAGCTGCTGCGTGGTGGGGCGGGTCTGAGGCGGGGGGGGGGGGGGGGGGGGGGTGGCTCTGAGGCGTGGGGAGGGGGAGGGGGGAAGGGGGGTGGGTCTGAGGCCCGGGGGGAGGGGGTGGGTGCTGGGCGGATGTGGTCTTCTGGTCGCCCTGCCAGCCCCACCGGCCTGTCCTGTAGGAGGTGACCCCTGGTGAGCTCCTGAATGGGCATCGCCTGTACCTCTCACTTCTCCCAGATTCAGACCCCGAGACCCAACTCTCTTCTAGAACTCTCTGCCCAGTGTCCCAAGAGTTTTCAGAACCTGCCTTCCCAAACATGAGTCTAGCATCTCTTCCCCTAAAGCTGTCTTCCTAAAATCCCCGTGAGCTCATGGTGGCAGAGCTGCTTCCTTAACTAGCAAGCATCTCCGTCCCTGGAGTTGTGACCACAAGTGGGAGAGACAGATTGGGTAAATGTTTTCCTGCCTGGAACAAAAACCCATCGTCATTCGTCAAATTCTCCAAATCCAGCAGGTCCCAAAAGGTAACAGGTGATTGGAGAAAATGGCCATTGTCTTCATCATGTCAATTTGTGTTAAAATTATGGAAAAACTTGTAATTAAAAAAGAAAAGCACATGTTTTTGTTAGATAACGTTCAAAAATAGAGTTGATTCTTGTTACTCGTGGCAATTATGTTGTACGAAGTCATCGCGAACCCTGAATTAGTGAATATTGAATCATGGCTCCTAAGGGACAAATAGGGGCAGGTGCCTGCCAGCCACTGGTCTTCGTCAACCCATCACTACATAACCTTGTTCAGTACGTGTTTGTTTAAAGACACTTTATGGGTATATATTGTTGGTTCGTTAACATTGAACTTATGGCCAACAGCCCTAAAACTCACTCCTGAAGGATGCTTCTCCATAGGGCACGGCCCAGCCTTCCTGCACTTAGCACACTAGACAGCTCTTTCCCACTCTGCTTGGGGCCATTTCAAAAGTGCGAAAATGCTAAAAAAACACTGCACTGAATAGACTGAAAATGATACTTCTTTACAATCTGAGCTGAAACTCATTCAGCAACTCAAATTTTTTGCCCCTCTGCCCCTGTCCACAAGTGCTGCTAGTGTTGATTTTGGGGGGAACCAATACATTTTAGCAAGTAGGTGAATCCACCCATAAGGGATCTGCAAATAATAAAGATTGTATACCTAAAAACGTCCACGTGGGCAAGGCAGTTGACATTCTCTCCAGTCATATTTTTCATTTTGGAGTCCCCTCATGAATGGTTTTACTTTTGGATGAGGCTGATTTCACCTAAAAAGTCCAGCCAGAACGCTGAAAATATTGATATTTTTGTACTTAAACCTTTATAAAAGACATAGGTTAGATTTGCTTAATATAAATTAACCCAAAATAGTAATTAAAGTGGAAACGAGTATTAATGAAAGTGTGGAATCTGTGTTGATCATTTTGTGGCTTCTTGCAGCTGGGGCAGTAGGTGAGTTCGCAGCGTGGAAAATGAATGAACTTTGATTCACTTCTTGCTGAGCTGTTATGGAGGTCGGGGTACAGTCCTACCTTAAACTCAGGTCCCTGGTCTGTTCTCAGCTCCTTCTCTCTGGTTCTCCTGTGGTTTCCCTGACCTGGCTCTGATTTCAGAGACTTTTTCCTTATGACCAAGGCTTCACCCTGGAACCTGACTTTGTAAAGAGCCACACACACACACACCCCTGGTTGAAGTCAAATCCTTTGCTGCTTTGGACACAGAGAAGGTGATGTGGCACAGGCCAGAGCTCTTCTCCCAATGCACCCAGTGTTTTAAGGGCTGCGATTTATGCTACTTCCAAAGTAACACTTAAAACATTCACTGTTGTACCAGCTACCTCATTTTAAATGAATTAACCCCATAAACATGGGTGTTTGAGCCATTGCGTTGCTGTGATTAAAGAACCTGATCTTATAATCCCCTGAAAATCCACTGATCCATTTGAATCCACTGAAGGTGAGTGGATTCAAGGTCAGTGGCCCTTTTGCTGCTTTTATGGCTACCCGGTGGATGATTTGCCCCTGGGACTGGATTCCTTTCCTCCCAAACAAAAACTGACCATGGGGACTTTTCTGGCTGGCTGGCTGCTTCTGTCTTTGCTTTCTGCTCCAGAAGGAGAGAAATAAAGGGAGGTGCTCCATACCATCTTAGAAAATAGGCACCCAGCAAGTCATTTGGACAAGTGCCCAGCATCTCCTATGCCCACTCCACCCCTCACAGCATTTAGTAAGCACCTGCAGACCCTGCATTCTGGAAAACGGAGGCTTCCTACTTCGGTCAGTTCAATGTTATCTGGCCCCTCTCCTTGCTCTGCTCCAGACTCAGCCCCATCCTATGGGATCAACTGAAGCCCAGGCTTGCCTGGAGGGAGGGACCATGAGTGGCCATCATTGCTATTCTAGTATATTCTGCACAGGTTGATGGACCTTCAAGCCGATGCTGTAGAGCAGGCAGCAGACTCTGGAGATGCAGGTTCTGATTCCGGTGGTGCCCCTCATGGGTAGAGATGGGAGATAGGAGATGGAGGATGGCGGGGGCAGTTCAACCCCTTGCCTGAGCCTCTCTGCCCTCTGAGTGAAGGAATCACACAGAGTGAACTCCAGGGCTGTCTCTCCCTGAGTCCTGAACAGGTGAGAGGAGAGACAGTGTACTTCTCCCCTATCGATGGCTGGTCGGAACAGGCCTGAGGGATTCCTGGACACCTGGGTTCTTTCTGGGTAAAAGGAAAGTGATTACGAGCACCTTGTGAGTCCCCAGCAGGCTTGCTCCCTGGGGAAATTCCCGTTCTCTGGAGCACGTACTATCAGCTTTCTTCCTCCACGCAGTCTAGGAATCTCCAGGAAAACCGTAGCAACAGCAAAGAAGAACCCTTGGCAACACACCTCTGATTCTGGTCCCTTGTTGGTGTTGGAGCAGTTACTCGGTCCAGCCACGAGGGGGCGCCAGCCTCCAAGTGTCCAGAGCATCCCCTCTCGTACATGAATTTTCATATTGTCCCAAAGCACTGAGGATCACGGAGTCCTGAGTGTCAGAAGGGCCCTGGGATGGGGGTGCGGGTGCGGTGGGGGCTGGGTGGGAGGGGACAGTGTAGCTAGTCCACCTCCCCCTACAAGCGGTTGTCCCGCTGGGCCTGGGAGTGGACAGCTCGTGAGACAGCCACTCCCTTTCTGGCGGGGTGTCTGTGCGAGTCCCCAGCCCTGCCCAGTCCAAGGAGGACAGTCAGGACCGTGCTGTGCTCCTTCTGGTCAACTCATGGTTAACAGTCTACCTTCTCTGCCCCCCAGACCTGCATTTGCCTGTAAGACCCCACTGGGTGGGCTGTGACCTCTCTGGACTTGGGCTTTTTACCTTTCAGCCTCATGCCAGGTGGCCAGCGATTTAGCAGACTGGACACTTGATCAGCACACGTTATAAACAACGAACGCCGACTGCTTCCCATGCTGTCCCATTTCTTTAACTGTATTCCCCGTTTCCCTTCAGCCTCTCATAAGTAACCGACCACATTCCTCTGTTCAACTGTTCGTCGTGACCTGATCCAGCACGGAGGGAAGCGGTAGTGCCCACCGACCGCTCCACGCGTTCTCGCCTGCTGTCATCGTCAGACTTCTCCCCCCAAATAAAGAAGGTGTCAGAGAAATGTCTGGTCGAAACGAGTTTATTACAAATCAAAGAAATAGGCTTCTATGTGCACTCACACACGTGGCACTAATGCCCCTAAAACGTCGGGTGTGAAAGGCTATTACAGAAACTGGAATGACCCTTTTAGGATGCTGTGTGGGCATCGGTAACTGCTGAAGTGATGGAGAGAGTTCAGGGAACAGGCAGGGCAGGCGTGGACCCCCTATGTAAGTCGCTTGATGCTTGAAGCCAGCGTGCCCATCACAGCTTCTTGCTAGGTCGTCATGCGCTAACAGCAGGGATGATGGCCGCAGTCTGACTACTAACCACTGGAGCAACCGTGAAATGGTCAGCGAATGACGCGAGGCTGGCAGGGAGAGATGCCGGTCGTCCGCTCCCTGGAGACCCCGGGGCGGGACGGCGGGAGGGCGGGCTCAGCCGGGGAACTTGGCGAGCCGGCGCCGAGCCCGGGTCAGCCGCTCCAGCCGTTCCCTCAGGAACTTCCTCCTGTCGCTGGTGTCGCTGCGCTCCTTCAGCAGCCAGTCGTACTCGTCCTTGCTCTGCAGCAGCTGCAGCATGCCCTTCTGCAGCTGCCCGCCGAACGTCTTGAGCATGAAGAACTGGATGATCAAGGGGATGTGCCCGGAGATGCGGGTGCTGACCTCCTGGCAGGAAGGGAGGGGCAGTTCACAGGAGGGTGAGGGGCTGCGGCCGCCCAGAGACCCTGACGTCACCGCGGAGCCCCGGCAGGGACGAGCCCTGGCGGGCGCAAGCTCCCCACCTGGGTTTCAAAGGCACCCTCGTCCTCTGTGCTCCAGGCGGCACCGCGTCGGGGGCCAACCCCGAGCCTGGGCTCCCACCAGCCTCTCCTGACCACTAAGTGCTTACTTCTGATGCAAGAGGGTAAAATGTGCTCTAGAAAGGTAAATGGGCAGACTGAGTACAAAAACTACATTTTAAAATTATTTACAACTCTGCCCCAAAGATTTTATAACCTTTTAGGCTAAAATTATTTAGCAGAAAAGGAGCTGGGCTATCAAAAGCCACGGAGGGAGCTCTCTGAGTTCTAGGCACGTTGAAAGTTCGTTTCAACCTTCCTTTCTCCCTCTCTGTAACTGAGCAGGTCCCTATGGGGTCCTGGGACAATAGCCCCTCCTCACCCTACCCATGTCCTCTGCTTGCCCTTTGTCTATAAAAAAAAAAAAAAGTATCCAAAAAATAAATTTAATCAGAGAAATGAAAAAAGGCAGCAACAAAGGAAAATAGTCAAGCAAAAGAAAATAATAATAGTTTAGCCATTAAACAAAGTCAAGGACCTTTACTTCTTCCTCAAGGGCTACAGACAATGTTCTGTGCCATGTCCTCTGAGCTGCTTTACAGATACTAAAACCCCCGCCAGGTAAAAGAAGTTAATTATATGCTGCCCGCAATCACGTAGACCCCAGATTGGTTGGAACCAGAGGGTTGATGATGTTGACTCCTGGTGATCTCACCACCAGCCAATCAGAGGAATGTCCACGAGCTCATCACGCATCTCACAACCCTCCCTTCAGCACATAACCCTTCCTCTTTTCCCTATAGAATCTCCAAACAAAACCTGGAAAATGGGGAATTGGTTCTTTGGGCCATGAGTCCACCTTCTCCCCAGGATTGCTGGCTTCCTGAATAAAGCTGTCTTTCATTTTACCCAATACTCATCTCTCAGTACTGGATTCTTGAGCAATGAGAAGCAGAACCTGAGTTGGGTAACATCACCACACCCCACCTGTTAGTGCAAAGTTTCTCTTTCCTAAGATAAGTTGATCTCTCAACAAGCTGATATATACTGGTTCTGCGACATCTCTGTGCTTCAGTTTCCTTCTCTATAGTATGAAGCACCTGGCCTCATGGGAGGGCTGAAAAGATTACATGAGCTAAAAATAAAAGTTTAGAAAGATGCCAGGCGTGGAGCAAGCACTCAGGGTATGTGAGTGGAGGGAATCAGTGAGATGGAGCTGGAACACACGCTCTGTGCCCCAGGATGAGAGCAGGTGAGGGATGGGACCGCCAGTGTCACCAATGCAGGGCGGGAGAGGAGGGACAGGCAGATGGAGGTATTCCAGGGGGATGCTGGGGCCAAGAAACCGACGTCTGATGTTGGAGAATGGACACCAGCTGAAAGGAAGGGCTGGTCTGTCTGACCGACAAAACCACACACCCAAGCAGCTTTTGAGAGTCTGGTATGAACACGGCTGCAAAAGTCATTTTCCCGTTGTCCTGGAGATCATCCAAATCATCCCTAGTTTTGGTGAAGTAGGAGATGGGTAATGTTCAGCCTGTGACCCACGTGTAACAGAAGCAGGGATGGTCAGGCAGAGCCACATAGGGGGAGGGGAGCAGCATGGGTCAGACAGGGAAGGAGAGGGAAAGCCTTTCCTGCCGGGGAGCTACCTGGTGAGCACAGTAGCCCAGTGAGCAGGGCTGGTGCAGAGTTCTTCCTGACCAAGTGGGTGTGGGGAGCTGAGGTGGTGGGCCACACAGAGAATCACACAGAAGGGCCACGCTGGCATGAGACCATCTCTTGGTAGCTGAGAGGAAATTTCTGAGCAGTGAAAATCAGCTCCCCTGGACCTCTCCCCTGGGCCCTTTCCCCGGGGATACTGTGCAAATCATTGCCCCAGGGGAATCCAACACACTTCATGATGGGTGTGCCAGGGAGGGTAACAGCTCCAAAGATGTCCCTGTCCTAATCGCGGACTCTGCAAACGCGTTCCTTTACATGGCAAAGGCGAGCTGAAGTTGTTGATGGAACTAAGATTGCTAAGCAGCTGATGTTAAGAGAGGGAGTCATCCCAGAGAGTCTGGCGGGCCCAGTGCAAAAGAGGGAAGCAGGCAGGAGGGTCAGGGGGAGACGTCAGTCTGGCAGAAGGGTGGAGGGATGCAACACGGCTGGCGGCCTTAGAAGATGGAGGAAGAGGACACGAGCCAAGGAATGTGGGCAGCCTCTAGAAGCTGGGCGAGGCAGAGAAAGAGATTCTCCCCTAGAACTTCGAGAAGGCACACAGCCCGCTGACACACTGACTTTAGCCAGTGAGGGTCATACTTAATAGGAAAAGTGGGGTTCTCATTAAAGTCAGAGACAAGGCAAGGCTGTCTGTTGGCTCACTATCGTTTCGAGTTGCATCGAAGGGACCAGATGAGGCGAGAAAAGTTTGAAGTATAAAACTGGAAAGGGAGAGGGTGAAGCCACCACTATTTGCAGAGGGATGAGTGTCCACTAGGGAAACTCAGGAGAATCATCTGTAAAACTACCACAAACAATAAGAGAATCAGTACGGTTAACAAGTATAAGACAATATACAGAAATCGTATCTACTAACAACAAACAGAAGATATAATGGAAGAAAAGGCTCGTTTCCAGGAGGGACAAAGTCAAGAAAAGATGTAGGAATAAAACTCCAGAAGTGCGCACGATCTACACAAAGAGAACTTTAAAACACTTCTAAGGCCCCCAGAAAGGAGATCTTAAGAAGGAAAGACCCCTGATGTTCCTGAATAGGAAATTTAAAGTCACAAAGATGTCAGCTCTTCCAACGCAGACAGAAATTTTCCTGAGGAAGAAGGAATTCGGCCTGTGCCCAGCACTCTTCAGCTCCGACCCAGGGGTCTCCCGTCTGGCTTTCCTGATGGCTTGTCCTACACATCTTGGACTTGACCAGCCAGGCTCCACAATCATATAAGCCAATTCCTTTGCTTATATTTATCAATATAAAACAAGCCTTATCCTTTCCCCAGGTATAACAGTCAGTTTCATGTGTCACCTTGGCCGGGCTGTAGACCCACTTATTCAATTGAACTCTCATCTAGGTATTACTGTGGAGGTATTTTGTAGATGTGGTTGATGGCTCCGATCAGTTGACCTGAAGTAAAGGAGATCATCCCCTAGAATGTGGGTGGGCCTCGCCCAATCAGTTGAAGGCCTTAACGTGTGCATGTGTTTGTGTGTGTGTGTGCACGTGCGTGCACGCGCATTACTCACTCTAAAAGGCTCTGCCAGGCAGGTGAGCAGATGAAGGGGGTTGAGCTTAGCTGCAGGAGAAGCCGAGGGGCACACAGGTGCCCCCACCTTGCCCTTCACTGGCTTCACTCACACATCCTAGGGTCTGCAGGACACGGAGTTCCACCCTCAGTTTGAGCCTTGTTGCTCAGAGTGTACCCCTGTCCAGCAGCGTGGCATCCTCTGGGAGCCCGTCAGGAATGCAGAATCGTGCCCCACCTCAGACCCGCCACGCCCCACCTCTGCATTTCCACAGGATCCTGTACATGCACAAGCATGGTCAGTGTGAGAAGCTCCGCCCAAAGTGATGGAGACATCTGGTAAACCAGGAGACTGCCATTTGCTTTCCTGTCCAGACTTTCACATATCCCAAGGGCTCTGAGTTGGGCATCCTTCCCCAGGATGAATCTGATGGCCCTTCAAGTTATTTGAAATGGAGGGTAGCAACCAAAGTGCATGTCTCTGCGAGCAGCTTGTCTGTGGCCAGAGGCCGCCGCCTTCCAAAGCTGCGGGGAGGGGTTCACTCACACTCCTCACACTGAATATTCACAAGAACCCCGAGAGGAGGTACCACTTTATAGAGAAGAAAGCTAAGGCTCAGAGAGGTTAAGTAACTTGACCAGGGCCACACAGCCAGCCAAAACCAGATTCAAGAGGCTGTAAGTAACAACCCTTCTCATCTCTCTGATCGAGTTGCTTCTACAGAGGCTTACCCAGGGCTGAAAGATGGAGCTGGCAGTCACCTTACAGTGACAAGACAGAAAAGAGGCACTCACAGAAAGGAAACAGATGAGAAGTGCCGTTCTGAGGTGCTCGCAGACTCACCTGGTGGTAGGCGATCAGATGCTGAAAGATCTCTGCTATGGAGGGGTCTGAGAGGCTCTGTGGTTGGAAATGAGAGTTTGGCTTTTTGCTCTTTTCTTCTGCTGCCTCCTTCTCTCTGACCTTCTGTAACGCACGCCGATAAACCTGGTCCTGGCAGTAGACGATCTGCTCCATTTGAAAGTGTAGTCGGATCGATTTCTCAGCTTCCTTTTCTTGTTCTAATCTAATGTCTTCAATTTTGGACTATGGCAAAGGAGAAACACAAAATTTCCTTCTAGAAACAAATCACTGGGTCACAGGAAGAGAGGTCCTCTGCAAAGACCTCCACCAGCAAGTGCCAACTGGAAAAAAGCATGTGGCTTTGGAGCAGCGTCTTGTCCCTATGTCGGCTTATCTGGGCATGGGGAGGCGGGGTTCCCATTCCCAGCCAAGGGTCAGAATTTCCCAGGAAGCCTAAGCCACACATGTGAGCAGACCCTGCATCCCCAGAGCCTGGGAACCCGCATGGGCTCTGTTCTTGGGCCTGATCTCCAGCTTTTTCCTTTTCTCTTTTACACGTTTTTCCATCTGAGGAGGAGGAGTATTTTTCCACCAGAGAGCTCACAGGGATAAGATGGAGGCTAGATTTCAATCAGTCAAATTCCGTATGTTTCACGTTCCTGGAGTTTAGAGAAACTGGCTGCCAGAAAGCCAGGGAGGAGACCCTTCACACAGAAAGTATCTGGACCCCCAGACTTCACTGAGTGCCACTGAGTGTGACGCACGAGGCCAGGTGCAGTCCTAAACCTTTTCCTCTATGTTTCATTACAACCTCCTGCAGAAGGCATTCTTAGTCCCATTCCGTGGATGAGAAGCCGGCGGCCCAGGCACGTTAAGTAGCCCCAAGATCTCTGGCTTGAGAAAGGCAGAGCCAGTCTTCCCATCTGTACTGGGTCTCCATCCCCTCCATATTCATACATGGAAAGCCTAATCCTCAATAGGATGGCATTTGGAGGTGGGGTCTTTAGGAGGTCATCAGGTCATGAGGGTAGAGCCCTCACGAATGAATTGGTGCCCCTCTGAGAAGAGACATCAGGGAGCTGTCTCCCCCCGCCACCCATGGGAGGATACAGTGAGAAGTCAGCCAGCACCTCGAGCTGGGATTTCCAGCCTCCTGGACGGTGAGAAGTAAATGTCTGCCGTGGTATTAGTTATGTAGCCCAAGCAGGACGAGGGGGAGCCCTTGTTCTGAGATTGGACAAGTCTTTTCCATTCGGCTTCCTCAATGAGTTTTGGGATTCAGGGCCATTTTCTTCAGATGTGACAGTGTTCCCCACTCACTACAGCTCTCTTTTGTTCCTGTGACTAAATATTTCCTTTCCGAATTCTCACTCTCTCGCTCCCTCTTACTGCCTTTAACCAGACATCACTGGTCAAATCGCTAGATTCACTATTGATCTTGATTATTTGCTCCTCCAAATACATAATAAAGGTTCAACAGTCTTAATGTAAGAAATCTATTTTCTAGTGTCAGGCTTACATTCTTTTTTTTTTTTTTTAAGTAACATCTGGTGGGTTTTACCTTGGCAGTTCTGTGGAGGTTGAAAAATTCATTAAAGTTTTTTTCTGAAACATCTGTGAAGGCAGCCCGGATTATATCTGGTGAAAGAAAAACAAAGAAGTCCGGTATTGCTAGAAGGATCCACGATCTTCACAGATTGTAAAAACTAAGAGGATAAAACAGCAGGAAACAGTTCCCTCCCTCCCCCCTCCCTCCCCCCCTCTCTTCTCACTGAAGGAGGAACGTGTGCTTTTTTGCTCAAAAACTCCCTGGAGGAACTTGAAAAGCTAAATGTTCCCTGGCATATTTACTTGACGTTTAAATTGTCATCCCAAATATAAATAGTTGCAAAGAATGCAATTTCTGGTAAGTTATAAATATATTAATATTTATAGTAAAACACATCACTCTTTTAAATACATCAATGGAATCGAAATAGCTCTAATTCATTTGAAAGAAAGAGGTGAACAAACTCTTATTTCAATCAGAAAATTTACATTGTTTCTTTTTATTTTATTTTTTTGTGTTTTTTTTAATTTTTATTTATTTATTTATTTATTTATTTATTTATGGCTGTGTTGGGTCTTCGTTTCTGTGCGAGGGCTTTCTCTAGTTGTGTTAAGCGGGGGCCACTCTTCATCACGGTGCGCGGGCCTCTCACTATCGCGGCCTCTCTTGTTGCGGAGCACAGGCTCCAGACACGCAGGCTCAGTAACTGTGGCTCACAGGCCTAGCCGCTCCGCGGCATGTGGGATCTTCCCAGACCAGGGCTCGAACCCATGTCCCCTGCATTGGCAGGCAGATTCTCAACCACTGCGCCACCAGGGAAGCTTCTTTTTATTTTTGAGACCCATATTTCCACTTGACTTCCTCACAGAATGTTATCTTAGTATGACGTACAGCATCTTTATGCTTGGAAATCTTTTGACTCCAAATTGCATGTTTCAGAAGTAGGTATATATATATATATTATATACCTATATATATATATATTTATTACATATATATATAAATGTTATCTGTAACTTGAAGCCTTGAAGTACTAACAATTTTCTTCAGGACCGAATGAATTATGCACAATTGATCAACAAAATACAATTACAGATTTCAGCTTATGGCTATTAAGCTTAAAGGTAAAATTTAATTAGAAATACATGTCTTAGAAACTCTTATAAGGCTGTCCCCCCCCACCACTACTAGGTCGTGGATCCACGAAAGACTATCACTTAGTGCTAAAAGGAGACAGCTGAAGCCTGAGTGAGAAGGGGGTCAGCCAAGGTGGCGATGAAGAGAAGAGATTCAGGGATCTCTCGGAAACCGAGGAGCAAAGCATTTCACGGAGAAGGGAGTGGTCCGTACCGTTTCATGCTGCATTTCTCCTCGACGGTGCGGACATAGTTTCCCATTTGCACGTGACAACAGTGACACCACCCTAGGTTCATACAGCACTTTAGAGGCTCAAGACACTCGCATAATGTAGAGCTGTTTAGTCATCAATCTTACTTCTCAGAGATTTCAAATAAACAGAGTATTTTGAGACTGCGAAGTATTCATAGCAATGGGGTAGAGGAAGGTGAGGTGTGATAGGAAATATGCATTCAGCTCTTGTCCCTGGTTCCTGACACGGAGTTCCTAAATCCCTTAGAATTTCCTGGTTGACACAGGAGCATCTCTTGTTCTAATGAGGTGGCCCTAGTTAGCTTTAGGATGGGGACTGGTCACCAGGAAGACCAAGCCTTTGTTTAGAAGCCTTTCAGCCCAATCTTCCCCCTTCTCCCCAACCTCTGGGGGCTGGGGGAGGGGCTGGAGATGGAGTTAAAATTTGATTATGTCTCCATAGGATAATGGATTATACCTCCATAAAAACCCTTAATGACAGGGTTCGGAGAGTTTCCAGGCTGGGGAACACGTCCACATGCCGAGAGGGTGGTGCCCCACGCCGCCCCGCCTCGGGACAGAAGCCCCTGCACTTCGGACCTGCCCAGACCGCACCCTATGCATCTCTTTCCTTTGCAACCTTTGTACTATCCTTTATAATAAACTGGTAAAGGTAAGCAAATCCTTTATAACAAACCAGTACAGGTAAGTAGCGCGTGTTCCTGAGACCGTGAGCTGTTCTAGCAGAGGATGGAGCCCAAGGAAGGGGTCGTGGGAGCTCTGATGTACAGCTGGTCACTCAGAAGTACAGGAGGCTCGGACATGGAGCTGCCATCTGAAGTGGGTGGTCTTGTGGGCTGACCCCTAAGTTGTGGGGTCTGTGCTAACTCCGAGCAGTTAGTGTCAGAACGGGAATGAACTGTGAGACACCCAGGTGGTGCCTGGAGAAGAAGACTGGTTGGCTTGTTGTGTTGGAAAACACCCCAGCAGGAACTACTAGCTTCGACCCTGTCTGAGAAATAAAATACCTAAAAGCAAAAGCAAGGACTCACCAGTGACTGTGTGCAGCATGTCCACAGCCGGCTCTTCCAGAACTCCGACCTGCTTTTTTATGATGGCCTCAAACGTCTTATAATTCACAAACCCTGGCAACTCTCTGCCACGATACCGATTTTCACACTGTTGGATTTCTTTACATATGGCGTTGTAACCTACAGAAGGAAAGAACAGCTCTGAATTATTTTACAAAAATGGCCTTGCAGGTTTTGTTGAACACAATACCATTCTAAACTTTCTGAAAGTACAGAGGGGCAGGAAAAAAAATCAAATCTGATTTTCAAGTCGAAAAAGATTCAAGGACTGCAGTAAAGAAACAGATCTCGAGATAATTGTCCTTAGTCATCTCAAGATGGCAAGAACAGAGCCAGGGTAGGACGTCAAAAAACAGTAAATGCAGGAACTTAGAGTAAGACAGATTCTTGAAAAGGTACCTGAGTAGGGAATTTTGTAAATCAAATTCGATTTTTTTTAAAAAAATTGTATCACAGAATACTATGATTGCAGACCCTTTAAAAAATAGAAATGACCATAACACCAGCTAGAATCAGTGACACAGCACATATTCCTGGGCTGTAGCAGGAGTAGAAAGTGTTTATAAATCAAAGGGATAATATAGTTAGATTATTAATGTGATATGCTATCACTGTTTACTACATAAAGCACTTAATTTTTTCTTTATATTCTTGGAATTCTTTTTACTCTCAACAAACTGGAGTGTGGAGGAACACCTCCATTGCGGGGTAAAAATGCAGAAGGGCTATGGTTCCTTTTTTTTTTTGAAGAACTAACCAGGGATGGTAGCCTGGTTGCCCTCTTTTGGTCAGGAGATATTTTCTCAGAGGCATTTAAAAAAATCGAGATCTAATTCACTTACCATAAAATTCACCCTATTAAAGTGTACAATTTTTAGTATATTCACAAAGTGGTGCAGACATCACCACTACCTAATTCTCGAACGTTTCCATCACACCACGGAACAGCAGTCATTCCCCATTTCCCTCTCTCCTCAGCCCCTGGAAACCACTGATCAACTTTCTATCCCTATGGATTTGCCTATTCTGAACATTTCATATACATGGAATCAGACATCTGTGGCCTTCTGTGTCTCATTTCTTTCACTTAGCATAATGCCACCAAGGTTCATCCATGTCGTAGCATGGGTCAGGATTTCATGCCTTTCTATGGGTGAATAATATTCCATTGGGCACTGCACTGTGTCTCCCCCAAATTCACTTGTTGAAGTCCTATCCCCTAGTGCCTCAGTTAAGTGACCGCATTTGGAGACAGTGCCTTTAAAGAGGTAGTTAAGTTGACCTGAGATCATGAGGGGAGACTCCAATATGACTGGTGTCCTAATAGGGAGAGAAGATCAAGACACAGACACACACAGAAGGACGACCATGTGAAGATACTGGGAGAAGGCTGCCATCGACACACCAAGAAAAGAGGCCTCAGAAAAAACCAAACTTGCTGACATCTTGACCTTGGACTTCCAGCCTCCAGCATTGAGCGAAAATAAATTTCTGTTGTTTAAGACACTCAGTCTGTGGTACTTTACTGTGACAGCCTTAGCAAATTAATACATATGAATATACCACAACTGGTTTATCCATTCATTAGCTGACGGACATTTACATTGTTTCCACTTTTTGGCTGTTATGGATAATGTTGATAAGAACATTCATATACAAGTTTTCGTGTGAACACCTATTTTCATTCTCCTGGGTATACACCTATGAATGAAACTGCCAGGTCATCCGGTAACGATCTGTTTAACGTTTTGAGGAACTGCTAGAATGTTTCCCAAAGCATCTCACCATTACATTTGCTCCAGCAGTGCATGAGGGTTCTAATTTCTCCACATTTCTTTCAACACTTCCTGTTAACTGTCTTTTTGATGGTAGCCATCCTAGTAAGTGTGAGATGGGCTCTCCCCGTGGATTTAATTTGCATTTCTCTGACGGCTAATGATGCTGAGCATCTTGTCATGTGCTTATTAGCCACACGTTAATCTTCTTTTTTGGAGAAATGTCTATTCCAATCCTTTGTCCATCTTTAAATTGGATTATTTCTCTTCTTTTTGTTGTTGAGTTGTAAGAGTTTTATGTATTGTGGATACTAGCCCCTTATCATATACATCAGGGGTCCCCAACCCCTGGTCTGCGGCCTGTTAGGAACCGGGCCACACAGCAGGAGGTGAAAGGCAGGCGAGTGAGTGAAGCTTCATCTGCCACTCCCCACCGCTCGCATCACCGCCTGAACTACCCGCCCCCTCCTACCCCCCAGCCCCCCGTCCGTGGAAAAATACTGTCTTCCACGAAACCGGTCCCTGGTGCCAAAAAGGCTGGGGACTGCTGATATATATGATTTGCAAATATTTTCTCCCATTCTGTGGGGCATCTTTCCACTTTCTTGATAGTGTTCTCTGATGCACAGAAGTTTTAAATTTTGATGAAGTCCAATTTTTCTTTTTTCCTTACGTTGCTTGTGCTTTAGGTGTCCTAGCTAAAGAAATCACTGCCTAATCCAAGGTCACACAGTTTTAAAACTATGTTTTCTTCTAAGAGTTTTACAGTTTCAGTTCATACACTTTGGTTTTTGATCCACTTTGAGTTTATTTTTGGATAGGGGGTGAGTTAGGGGTCCAAATTAATTCTCTTACATTTGGGTGTCCAGTGATACGTAACTGATAATTTGTTGGGAGGAGTTTAGCATTTTAAAAAATGAGCTGTTTTTCTCGCAGGCTGACTGCCATAAGCACTTATGCCATAAAAACATGGCTGGGCAATGCCGTGAGGGGGTTTCTGGAAGCCAAGGACTGTTGTCTTCCTTGAGAGGGACAGAGCGGGGCCCTCCCTCCACATGAGCACACAGCAGGCGTACAACCCTCTGTGCGTGGACTTAGTTCCTGTAGGCAGCACAGAGACTGTGGACACATGACAAGTTACGGCCCCAGGAATGAGCTTCCTGGACATTTCTCCAACAAGGCTCAGTGTTATTTGCCCAGTCCCACCCTGCATGCCCTCTGCCAAGGAAAAAAGGTGTAGCCTTTGAATTCTGCAAAAACTCGCAAGATTTCTCTTCCCATGTTCATTACTCGAAGCCAAGGAGGACTGTCAATTTGAACAGCCCTGGTCAGTTGAAATAAATTATGGAACCAGCCCCACTCCACCTACTCCCCTGCCACCAAATTGTTGGAATAAAAGCAAAGTTACTTGAAATTTCCCGCAGCTGCTGTAGCTTTATCATTTGTCAATATACGATTTACTTTAAGCTTCTTAAAGGAGTAAAAAAATAAATTTCAGATCACATTTTCTACTTTTTTCGGACTCCTGAGGATTTCACGATGCAAGGCTGGTACCTAGCAAGCCGTTGTATTTTCTTTTCATCGCTGCAACTATAAGATCCATTACGAGACACAGCAGGCTTCAAGGCCTTGGTGGGTTAACCAAGATCAAACTGGGTTACTTCAGGGGCAGCACCATTGGTAACAAAAAGAGCGTGACACACATGACATGTCGACCTGCTCACTGATGAGGGAGTGCTGATTATTCTAAGAGTCATGATTGATATGGGCCAATGAATCTGCATTTTCTCTCCAGGTGTCCTCTGAAATCAGTACTAGATGCTTGCTGGCCAGAGTTCAGGGATATGAAACAGCACGTGTGGCTTTCACGCCACTAACTCCTTACTCTGGGCGTCCTTCATCAACTGCATCACCCAGCCCCCCGGCCCTGGACTCAACTTGACTTGCAGGGTTTACCACGGTGCCTTGGACTCACCTTTTTGGAAATTCTTTTCAACCACAATACTCCATTTGTAGAACTCGGTTCGCATTTTGTTAAACAGCCGAGAGTCATACTCTCCCACGAATTCCTCCCCTTCTATTTTATTAGTGATCTCTTTATTAAAGGCATCAATTTTCTGCCAAGAAGAAAAACACAAGTATCAGCGGAGATATTCCAAATACAAGCAAAGTAGTTTGGCGGTCGCATGCATGCAGAGGGTGGGCGAGCCCTTCTCTGCTGCCTTACGGGCCCGGGTGGGAGGACAGGAGAGAAGAGGCTTTGGCAGCAGACATCCCCAAACTCCCCTCACTGCCCAGGGGTCTCGGGTGAGGGCGCTTGAGGAAGAGGCGATGCTGTGAATAGGATGGTCTGCCACTCCCTGCCCACCATCCCCCAACCCCAGCCCCTTTCTGGTGCTAAGTGGCCAGAATGAGTCCGGATCAGCTTTAGGGGAGTGAAGAGAGATGCGCACAAGGCCCACGCACGATCCCTTTGTGGACGGTGAAGTGTGACTCTCCAACTTGGCGCCCCTGGCAATACTCACATCTATCAGAAAGAACATCTTTCCACTTTCGTCTTCCGGGATATCTAAGCCATACTTCTGTAGCTCCTCTGTTATTCTCTGGTGACTCTCCTTTATTTGATTTTCTAACAGGGGCAGAGATTTCTGAGGAAAATCGAAAACAGTGGAAAGACGTAAATATGAAGAGGGAACGAGTCAAGGTTGGCGATGATGGGAAAGGAAGAGTTAGTCCAATGCTCGTAAGATGCTGATTTTTAATTAGGCCAAGTGGACAGTTTCTTAGCATCCCACTCAACGTGTGGTCCTCTGGCAGGCAGCATCCACACCGCCTGGGAGAATCCAGGGCCACATCCAGACCCCCTGAATCTGAGCCGGCACCTTCACAAGATGCACAGGAGATCCACGTGTGCTGACGTTTGTTAGCCGACATGGTTAAGCTTTGTGTTTGCAGGATTCTATTCAGAGACTGGACAGCTCTGCAAGTACTTACACAGATGTGCGTGATGAGTTCAGTGGTCAGTCTTTCGGCCAGGCACGGGACCGTGGCCTTTCCTTCCTCCAGAAGATCCCTGAAAGAGAAGACAACGTACATGTCCATCTGGGTCTAGCCAGAAAATGCAAGTCGGCTCTCTGCTGCTGGGGAAAGCCAAGGCAAATCCAGTTACATCCCACTGGATGGAATGTCCTGCATCTGGTACCCAACAAATGTTCAGAATTGGATCGCATAGAATTGACTGAATTTCAGTAACGTTGGGTATTTCAAAAATGGTATAGAATGATCCCTGCCAGCTGATATATTGTGTCTCATGACATCTGACTATAGAAATGGTCTTTATAAAAATATACAGTCACCTCTAGATACATTTTCATAACATGCACATACCCTTCTATATACGTAATGCATATCAGTATCGAGCTTCATGAAAATATACTGACACAGGTGTATGGATGAACCCTGAACTGGGGGACCCACCCTTCCCCAAGAGGAGAACTTAAACCATGGGCTGGTTGGAGGAAGGAAGACAAGCCCTTCTCTCACTCTTTCCAAATATGTGTTTGCAGGGTGAGTTATTACATGATTTTCTATATATTAAGGGACTTTTTAGGACGAAGGGCAGCCAGGAAGCATGAGTTCACACACCTCTTTGCAAGAGTACACTCATACCTAAGTTTCAGTTTCCACACCTGTCAATTTTTTTAATTGTGGTAAAATATACACAACATAGAATTCACCATTTCAGTCATTTGTAAGCGCACATTCAGTGGTATTAAGTACAATTACGTTGCTTTGCGTCCATCACCACCATCCACCTCCAGAACTATCCCATCTTCCCCAAATGAAACTCTGTCCGCATTAAACATCTCCCCCTCCCCCTCCCCCAGGCCCTGTCTCTATGAATTTGACTCTTCTAGGGGCCTCGTATAAGTGGAATCATACAGTGTTTGTCTTTTTGTGACTGGCTTATTTCACTGAGCATAATGTCCTCAAGGTTCATCCATGTCACAACATGTGCTAGAATTTCCTTCCTTTCTAAAGCTGAATGCTATTCCACTGTATGGACGGACCACATTTTGTTTATCCCATTCATCTATCAATGGACCCTCAGGTTGCTTCCATGTTTTAGCTATTGTGAATAATGCTGCTCTGAACACAGGTGTACAAGTATCTCTTCTGAATTATATGTCTCTGCAGGCTTCTGGGAGCATCAAATGTGATAATGTTTACGAAGGACATGGGTCTCCACCTACATACACACGTGTGCACACAAGGGATGTCAGTGACTGTGTCACTTTTTTTCTCCACGTCTTATAAGCTCCTTTTTATTGGCATCTCATTGCACAGCACTCTAATGGTTGCCAACACTGTGATCTCTTATTCTAGTTCATTTATATAAATCCCATGATTTTCAACATTTAGATTCCAAATTTTCACAATTAAAAACAAATCTGTAAAAACAAATATTGTATAATATTGCTTACATGTGGAATCTAGAAAAATGGTACAGATGAACTTATTTGCAAAGCAGAAATAGAGACACAGATGTAGAGAACAAACTTATGGATACCAAGGGGGAAGGGGGCATTGGGATGAACTGGGAGATTGGGATTGACACATATACACTACTATGTATAAAATAGATAACTAATGAGGACCTACTGTATAGCACAGGGAACTCTACTCAGTACTCTGTAATGACCTATATGGGAAAAGAATCTAAAAAAGAGTGGATATATGTATATGTATAACTGATTCACTTTGCTGTACACCTTTAACTAACACAACATTGTAAAGCAACTATACTCTAATAAAAATTTAAATAAAAAACAAACCTGTGCTGAACATCCTTTAGCCAACATTAGTGGATACATCTCTGTTTACTTTCCTGGGTGGAATTCCTAGAAATGAAACTCAACCTCGGGGACGCACCTATGCAGACCGGTTCGCATGTGACCTCAGCACACATTCTCAGCAGCACAGGTGAAGGTCCACGCCCCTCCTTTCCCACCAACTCTACATCTTCTCATTATTTCAAATCTAACCAATTTATCAGTCTTTTCCTTTTTAAAAAATTTCATTTTTGGCATTAGGGTTAGAAAGACTTTTGTCCTGGGATTATAAATTCTCTGTCTATATTTTCTTCTGGGATGCTTATGGTGCCTTTCTTGTACTTAATTTTAAACTTCAACTGATATTTATTATATTTTGGTATCCCATGTTAAGTAAGGTCACAATTTAATTTTTTCCCAAATATTAAACAATTATCTCAATGCCACTGATTGATGATCAAACTGACATAGCCCAGGGATCTGAAATGCCACATTTATCATAGACCAAATATATGTATCTGAGTCTTATTTCTGGGTTTTCTACTTTGTTTCTATCCTGTTTCACTTATGTTTATATTCCGGTTCCAGAACCATACTATTTCAGTTATTGCAAAAATCTCTGCCTTATTTTAATGTTTTAAATTTATTCTTTGCAGTACTTTGTGAATTCCTCCTTTTTTCTTCCAGGCAAATTCCACGGTCATTGTCAAGGAACAAACACACACGGATACTCTCAAAATCTGATCTCAGACAGCATCCATTTTCCCCCGTGAGGACGGAGGTCCTTAATTTTGGTTCACACTCGGAAAACACCACCCGCCTACCTGAAATGGGCGTGGTTCTCAAAGAAGTCCTGCTCCTTCTGCAGGGCCTTGGACAGGCTCAGCTGGTGCTGGATGTCCTGCTGGCCCCGGCACTTGACGATCATGTAGCCCTTCTTCAGGTGGAAGACGAGGTTTCTCACCACGTCCACTATCTTGTCTTCGGTGCCTTTGTCCACCAGATCGGGCTTCGTCAAGATTCCTACGACCCAGAGACTTTGCTTAGAGAATGCTCACAGCTTCGCAGAGTGAAAAGTAAGGACAGCTCTCTGCCCCTGGGAAGGCAGGTCCCCTGGCCCCTGGTTTCCTCCCACCCTGCTTGAGGGCAGACAATAGGGCTTGCAGAGCGAAGGTGTGAGGCTCAGCCCCTGTGTTCTCCCCAAGCTCACATCACCCAGATCTCGGCTCTCACACCAAAGAGACAGTAGCGTGTAATGGCCCTTATGTGTTCTTTCTGTCCAGTGGAGGAGTTCACTCTCAAACTTTCCTGTGCATCTGAACCACCTTAAGGTAGGTCTTAAAATGCAGAATCTCAGGTCCCACCACAGAGATTCGGATTCAGGAGGTTCGGTGGGATCGAGGGACTTGCATTTCTAAAAATTTTCCGATTATTTCTGGGGCAGGTGGGGTCTGGCTCACACTTGGAGGAACACTGGGCCAGCCAGGACCAGTTACATCATTTGCGGGGCCCATTACAAAATGGAAACGCAGAGCCCCTTGTTCAAACGTTGAGTATTGCAAGATGGCAGCATCAGAGGATCACTCCAGGTGTGGACCCTTCCAGGTACGGGGCCCCGTGGGACTGTCCAGCGAAGCCAGCCCAGGACTAACCCTGAGGTTTACCGTGTCCACTGGTAGCTGCTGCCCTGGCCCAGAGATTCCCATCCCAGGCACGACAGGCAGCAGGACAAGCAAAGAATGAGCGCCTGCAGCTAAGGATGGTGAGGCAGAAGGTGGAAGGGACTGGGTCCTGACAGCGTCACTGAACAGCGGTCCCGAGGGAAGCAGCCTGTGCCCAGAGTTCTGGTTAGGCGTGAAAATAAATCGCCATTTGTTTCAGCCACTGTACTCAGGTTCTCTGCTGTTTACAGCCAAATGCATTTCTTAAAACATAAAATTTAGGGCTTCCCTGGTGGGGCAGTGGTTGAGAATCTGCCTGCCAACACAGGGGACACGGGTTCGGACCCTGGTCTGGGAAGATCCCACATGCCACGGGGCAACTGGGCCCGTGAGCCACAACTACTGAGCCTGCGCGTCTGGAGCCTGTGCTCCGCAACAAGAGAGGCCGCGATAGTGAGAGGCCCGCGCACCGCGATGAAGAGTGGCCCCCACTCGCCGCAACTAGAGAAAGCCCTCGCACAGAAACGAAGACCCAACACAGCCATAAATTAATTAATTAATTAATTAATTTAAAAAAAAACATAAAATTTACCATTTTAACCATTTTTGGGTGCACAGTTCAGGGGCATAAAGCACTTCCACATTGTTGGGCAACCTTGATCACTAACCATCTCCACAACCTTTTACTCTTCCCAAGCTGAGACTCTGTCACCACTGAACACCCACTCTTCTTTCTCCCTTTCCCCCCGTTTGACTTCCTGTCTCTATGAACTTGACCACTGTAGATCCCTCATATAAGTGGGATCACACAGTATTTGTCCTTTTGCCCTGGCTTACGTCATTAAGCATAATGTCTTCAAGATCCATCCACATTGTAGCAGGTGTCAGAATATCCTTCCTTTTTAAGGTTGAATACTATTCCATTGTATTGATACATCACATTTTGCGTATCCATTCATCTGTCTGGGACACATGGGTTGTTCTACCTCAAATGCATTGTCAACTGACATAACTGCTTTCTGATTTTGCCTCACCTCCTGAACCCACCATGCCTCTTATAAGCAGGTAGACAAGGATTACAAGCCAACACATGGCCAACAAGAGTCAAATGTGGCCCATTTCATCTGGCCTCAATGTGTTCTCAAAAGGGTCTCATCTTGCGTGTGTGCCAGGAAGCACCCACTGGATTCAAGGGATGCTTTTCCACTATCAAGCCACCTACTATTTCTAGATTCTTCCATCTTCTTACCTATGGTCCTGTCTCCTTGGGGGTCCACCTCCTGAGCCATGCGCAGGGCCTCCGTGGTGGCGATGTCCACATTAGCGGGGACCACCACCAAGTTGATGGTCTCCTGCTTAAGGATGTACTTCCTGATGAGAGACTTGATCTGTTAAGAAAATGAGAGGGTATGAGAGATGAGACAGGTCCTGACCTTGTACTTGCTTCAGACCCTCCAAATCCCAGAGGTATTTCTCCAAAGAAGCAACTATGGAGAAACGAGCCCACCACACAAGCCTGGTGGCACTTCCCAAGTCAGAGGAACTAAGTTCTCTGTGGCTGAAACATGGAAAGCTGTGAGGTCTTAACTCTTTAACTATCTCCTAAGACCTCAAATCTGACAGTCACAATGAAAAACAAGATGCCAAAAGAATTGCTTGACTATTCCCTAAATCTTGAATCCATAGGGTGAGATTCACTGATATAGGAATATCATTAGACTTGCTGCTAATGCTCTCTTATGCCTCCCACATAAAACCCCTTCCTAACACGTGCTCATTTAGATATGGCACAAAATGTAACTACGACCAAAAGGAGTCCCCACATAAAACACAAATAAAATGCATTTCCAGCTTTGCCTGTTTGCCTTTTTCCACAGAAGCTTCCACCCAGCTTGGCGGAGTAGATTTCGACCATCACACTCTCCAAATTCCCTACCTCCTAATACCCACTCTTCAAGCTCAGTCCTGGACTCACTGATGCTCTAATGCAGCCCCACCCCCGCAAGGCCCGGGCCAGGATGGAACCTGACTTTTCACCTGATATTCAATGTCGGCTGGCTGATTGCCCACAGCGATCCTGGTGATACCGGGAAGATCTATCAGGGTCAGATCCGGGACATGAGGGGAGCTGACTTCCAGATTAATCAGCTCATGACTGATTCCCGTGCCTTCCCCAGCAATGGCAACCTGGGCTAGAGAAGAGGAAGGAAAAAAACAGAATAGAGCTTAGGATGGACTATCACATTACGGTGAATCCTCTGAAAGCAACTTCCACCCACTGTGATTCATGGATGAGGCATACAGTGAGTCCCCTACATACGAACGAGTTCCATTCTGAGAGTGCATTCATAAGTCCAAGCGTTAAGTTTCTCCTTTCAGACGTCTCACATCGATGATGTAATCTCTGTGGTCTGCATTTACAGAACCCTGCCATAAATTAGCCTAAACCAGGGTTATGCAAGCACACGCACCCCACTCTTGGAGAAAAAGGACCCCATTTCTGAATAGGGTTCAGTGATGCCCCAGTCAGCATACTGGAATGCCTTTTTACCAGGTTAATAGGTGAAGGGGTTCCCTGGTCCCATACCCGGATACCTCTTCCATCAGATCTGTGGGATGGGGAAGCCCTTGAATAAGGGACCAATACTCCATATTTGGAGACAACCTTCAAAATTCACATTATGCTCAGATACGTACTTACATACTAAACAATAAATTACTGAGGTCAGATTCTGTCCAAAGCACTGGTCTTAATGAGAGTAAAAGAAGAGAAAATACAAGAAAGCTGGGGGCCGGATGTAGGGAAGGGAGGGTTCCCGAGGGACCAGGACAGGCCCAGAAAGGGGAGAGTGGGAATGGTGTCAGGCAGACCCCACCCACTTCACCCGGTTGACCAGACAGCCAAATAGGCAATGACAAACAAACATGGGACACTTACCTTCACTGATTGCCTTTTCCACCTGCGAAGCATCTGAAATCTCAGTCTCTTTGTCCCGGAAACTGACTTTGCCTTTCCACTCGTCTTCATTCACAAGTTTTTTCAGTTTCAGCACCAGAGGACATCTTGTAACAATACCTAGGAGGTCATTATCCATCAGTTCTATACTCTGCTCTTAACAGTCCTATATGGTGGTCTTAGACCAGTGGTTCTCAAATTTTTAAATAATCATCTGGGGAGACTGTTAAAACTGTAGACTTTCTGGTCTCACCCTCTGACACTCTGACACATTCTATCTGGGGTGACTCTTGAATGTATGTCTCAGGTGGTGTCTGGCTTGAAAGCCACTTCTTTAGACCCCCTTCTTCACTCCAGTGTTTTCCATCAGCCCAGGTGGCAAACTGCAGTGGGGAGCCCCAAACTTCTGCAAATGTCCTCTGCCATCCCCCAGTGCACACACCCCACTCCTATCAGGAAGGGGGACTGCCCCCACCAGGCCACCTCACCACAGTCTCCTGACTGTAAACTTCTTCCAAATCCCACCCGCCTTCACATCTGACCTGTATTTCAAGATCCAGCTCAGGTCTGCCCTCTTCCCTGGAGCCCTCACTGATCCTTGGCCTGGTAGCTCAAAGAGCACCACTAAGCAGAGCACCAATCTTCACCTCCCAGATGGAGGGTCACCTCTTAGGAAGGGGCTCAGGAAGGACACCCACGTGCACAGTGTTCAGGGCTGAGGACCCACATGCATTTACTCAGACCTTCCACAAGTGTGGGTTATGTACAATCCACACTAAACACGTGATGAGAGGATGTTATGAATTGGGTCTCCTCCCCCCGCCACCATGTCAAACTCATATGTTGAAGCCCTAATGCCCAATGTGACTATACTTGGAGATAGGGTATATCTTTAAAGAGGTAATTAACATTCAATGAGCTCATAAGAGTGGGGCCCTAAACAACACGTCTGGCATCCTTCTAAAAAGAGGAAGAGATCCTAGACGTGGGTGCACATAGAGAAAAGGCCACGTGAGGACACAAGGAGAAGAGGGTCATGTGTAAGCCGAGGACACAGGCCTCAGGAGAAACCAACCCTGCTGACACCTTGATCTTGGGCTTCCAGACTCTAGAACTGTGAGAAGTAAATTTCTATTGTTTAAGCTCCTAGTCTGAGGTCCTCTGTTACTGCAGCCTGAGCTGATTAACATAGAGGGCAAGTGCTCATGCAGCTGTCCAGGGCCTGTGGGAGCTGCCCTCCCGGGGGCCTTCCCAGAGACCTCCCCTTAAACCACTGGTCCCCGGGATGCCTTGTGGCTTGCAGGAGGCTGGCCCGGCAGAGCTTACCGCTGCCTCTGGGAAGGGCGACCCCCGACAGAGCCTCCAGCACGGAGCTCTTGCCCGAGCTCTGGTCCCCAATGACAGCGATGGCGGGCAGGGCCAGGTCCTGCTCCACGCCCAGGGCCCGCAGGGAGTCAATGAGGTCTATGCAGGGCCGCACCTTCTCCTCGTACTGGCTGTACAGGTTGTTCTCGGACCCCTGGAAGAGGTAGAGTGGGAGACCTCTATCATAGCCTGCGGGTCACATGCCATCAAAGATGGACAACTTCAATCGACCTAATATACACAGGTGATCAGAGTTCTCAAAAGAGAGTGGGGGCAAAACAGAAATAAATACTTGAAGAAATAATAGCTAAATTTTTCCCAAGCTTGGTGAAAACTATTAGCCTGAAGATCCAAAAAGCTCAATGAATCCTGAGCAAAGGAAACATAAAGTAAACTACATCAAGGCACATTATAGTCAAATTGCTCAAAACCAGTGATAATGACAAAATGTTTAAAGCAGCCGGAAAATAACATGTTATAAGTACAGAAGAACAAAGATGAGATTTACAGCAGATTTCTCACTAGAAGCTATACAGTAAGTGAGTAGACAGTGGAGCAACCTTTTTAAAGTACTGAGAAAAACCATCAACCTAGAATTCTCTACCCAGCAAAAATATCTTTTAAAATAATGAAAGTGAATAAGGACCTTTTCGGATGTACAAAAGTGAATGAATTCATCACCAGCAGACCTGTACTACAGGAAATGTTTAGGATGTCCTTCAAGCCAAAGGAAAATGATATTGAATGGACCTCTTAATCTATACCAAGGAATTTATACCAGAAATGGTGACCACTATGCTTTTTTATTACCTAATTATCTTTAAAAGACATTTGACTATTTGAACAAAAATAACAATGTATTGTGGGGTTTAAAATATTGATAAAATTAAAAATCATGATAAAAATAGCATGAAGGCTGGGAGGGAAGAAATGGACACATACTATCGTAAGGTTCTTATACATGAAGTAGTATATTAGCACTTGAAGGTAAACTTGATAAGTTAAGGACATATAATATATTCCCTAAAACAGTTTTATTTAATAAAACGGAATCATAAAAAAAACTTGATTAATTCAAAAGAAGGCAGGAAAAGAGGAAAGAGGAGATGAAGAACAAGGCAAATAGAAGACAAATAGCAAAATGATCTTTCCAAGCCCAATTACATTAACAATCACAGAAAATCTAAATAGTCTAAATACTCCTAAAATAGTCAAATGACTTTGAAAAAGAAGAACAGAGTTGGAGGGCTAACATTCCCTGATTTCCATAATTACTATAAAGCTGTAGTAACCAAAACAATGTGATACTGATGCAAAAATGGAGAAAGAGAATGGAACAGAATACATAATCTAGAAATAAACCAATACATTTGTGGACAACTGGTTTTTGACCAAAGTACAAGGGCAATGCAGTGGAAAAAAGGTAGCCTTTTCAACAAATGATACTGGGATAACTAAACATCTACATGCAAAAAAATGACCTTGAATCTATGTTTTACACCATGTACAAAAATTAACTCACAATGGAACACAGACCCAAATGCAAACTCTAAAACTATAGAACTTCTAGAAGAAAACACAGGAGAAAATCTTCGTGACTATGGATTAGGCAAGGATTTCTTAGATATGGCCCCAAAAGTACAATCCATAAAAGAACCAACACATAAACTGGACTTCATCAAAATTTAAAACATCTAATCTTTAAAAAAGACCGTTAAGAGAATGAAAAGACAAGGCACAATGTGTGCAAAGCTTATATCTGACAAAGGACTTGTACCCAGAATATATATAAATAAAGAACGCTCAAACCTCAACAACAAGAAAACCAACAACCCCAGTGGAGAAGAAAATAAGAAAAAAACAATTTACCTTTTACCTTTTTCTAATTCCTATTTTTGTGTATGCTTTATAATATAATTAAATTTTACTGGAATAGTTGTTTTATAGCATCGTGAGAAGGTGTTCATATTTTGGACCACATGAGCCTTTGCGGTCAGGCTGTCCTGTGCATTGCAGGAGGTGTAGCAGCACCCCTGGCCTCTATTCACCAGTCACTTTGAGTTGTGACAACCAAAATGTCTTCAGACATTGCCAGGTGTTCCAAAGGGTAAAACTGCCCCCAGATGAGAACCACTGCCTTACAGAATGCCTGAGCGCAACATTTCATACGTGGGAAATGTTGACAAAATTCAGCAGAGAAGGGGGTACACATACTGACAGGGATGCCCTTGGCCAAACTTTAACGGGGCTCCTTTGAGCCCCCTTCTCCTCTAGGCCTCTCCTTCACCTACTGAGTCCAGACTTAGCAAGGAATCGGGCTAAGCCAGTTCATCCAGAAGCTCCTCAGCTTTGACAGCCAGTCAGTTCCTTCCTCACCTCCCTTGATCCTAACCTAATTCCTCTAGGTAATTCTTCCTCCTGTCCTCCACCCTGCCCGCGGGCTATAAATCCCCACTTGTCCTTGTATCCACATTGAGCGCAATCTCTCTCCCCTATTGCAATAGTCTTGAATAAAATCCTCCTTGCCATTTTTAAACAAGTGTCCTGAGCAATTTTTCCCTATAACAACACTTCAGAAAGGTTTGGAGCACGATTCCCCACAGAAGGACTCGTGGTGCCTGTGCACCCACCTGGCTGTACCTTTACACTCATCAGTGGCCTCAGTCTTAGCCCTCCTTATGGGTTCTTTTTGTTTTCATTTCTTTATACCACGCATTCATGAGAGTTTATAAAACATGAATACTAGTTAGTCAAAATGCATGTACCAACCACCTGGGTTAAGAAAACACATATCCCCTGTACTTAAGACACTCCATCTACCCCTCCCCAGGCACATTCCTCCGAAAACCACTTCACCCCCAGAAGGTCCTTCTGTTCTCAGGTTTGTGATAACAATGTCCTTACCTCTTCATTACAGTTTTACCACCCGTGCATCTTTCCCTAAACAATACATGGCTTATGGTTGCCTGTTGTGGATCTTTACATAAATGGGATCATATAGTATATTTCTTCTGTGACTTGATTCTAGGGTTCACCATTGTTTATTTATTTTTAATTTTGTTTTTTTTTTTTGGCCACGCCATTCGGCTTGCAGGGTCTCAGTTCCACAACCAGGGTTGAACCCAGGCCACGGCAGTGAAAGTGCCAAGCCCTAACCACTGGACCACCAGGGGGACTCCCGCACCATTGTTTTTTAGACTCAGCCATCTTGATACCTGGAACTCTAGCTCATTCCTTTTCACTGCTGTATGGAATTCTACGGCATGAGCATACCACAGTCTATGTATGCGTTCCACTACTCATGGGCACTTGTGTTGTTTCTGGTTTTGCTTAGAAAGAATGCTATATGAACGTGGAAAAATGCTTCTCAAACTTCAGCACAAAGAAGAATCACTTGGAGGGTCTGTTAAAACACAGATGGTAGGCCCTGTCCCTGAAATTTCTAGTTCACTAGGTCTGGGGGAAGGATATGTGAGGGTGATCACTTGCATGTCAAACTTCCCTGGGGATGTTGGTGCTGCTTCTCTGGGGACCACACTCCAAGAACCAAGGTCTACACCCAGAAGTGGAATTGCTGGGTCATAAGACACCCCCTGTCCAACCAGGCCGAAAAGGGCTAAGCTACACCCAAACATATGGGTGTGAGCACTGTGAGTTCCTCCTGCCCTCTACCCTGCCAGTTACAGCCAGGAGAGAGAGCACAGTTATATTAGGGTGGTGGAAAGGTGGGTGGACCTTCTTATTTTTCTATGTCCTTCAATGTAGTTTATAATATTGTTTAAAACATTGTTAAACATTGATTATGGAAATGGAGCCAACTGGAAAGAGGCTGAAGATCTGTTGTTTTAAAACACGTGACAGCAAGAAACAGAGCTCTTCCTAAGTGCCCAGCCTCTACCTCTTCTCAACAGCCACACAAAGTAAATACTATTATTATTCCGACTTTACAGATGGAAAATCGGGCTTCTAAAGGGAAGAATAACCACCCAAGATCATACAGCTGCGACTGTCAGCACTGGAATCAAATTCAGGTTGAATTGATTCCAGAAGCCAAGTTTGGTTCCCACCAAAAATACTGTCTCGATTCTGGGAGAAAAGACACCACATGGCTTCACTGTGAGGTGGTGTCACAGTGACACCTCAGAGGTTTGAACTCGAGACCGAACCATGATGTGTGCCCGTGATAACACAGGGCTCCTCGGGCACAGTGCCTGGGGTCAATTCTTACACTAGCCGATCAGCACCTTGCCTGGTTTTCCAGACCAAAATTGCACCCCAACCGGCAACAGCTAAGGCAAAACACTGTCTGCATTTGGCTGCAAGAAGGGCCCAAACAGAATGAGTAGAGTCTTTGTATCCACTTCCTGCCCTCAGAGAGATGTGGAAGCGGGCATCTCTGGGCAGCAATGGCATCGCTGTATCAGTGGGCAGCCCGCAAGTGGACACAGCTCATGTCCACACGGATAGTGGTTTTCAGGCATCAACTTACTGTTTCCTTTTTCCCCACCACATCATCATTTCCATTTAGTAACAGATGACTGGATGCAGGAGGTGAATCGGATTCTTTGATTTCCAAGTCAGAATGAACCATCTTCTTCCTTTATCAGGTCAGCTTAAAACCAAGTAGATCAGGATTAACACAATTCAGAAGCTAGGTACATTCAATCATGGAACCAAACCCACCATGAGACACACTGGGACACAGTGGGAGCTCAGAAAGAAATGACAGGACAACTCCAAGGAACCAAGTGTCAAATGAGGACAAATGCTCCAAACCAGCTCAGTGGTCTTCAAGGATATGCTTCCGGATCTCCAAAGATTTTTTTAAACTCTGTATTTCCCATCATGATTGTAGGTTGAACATCAAAAATTTTTTTCACCACAAATTTAAATAGTGGCAAAGGATGAAATTTATGATGTATTTTTAAGTTTACATTTAAAAGTAAAATTATTATAAAATTCTTTCCAGTGTAGATGAGGGATTCTAAATATTATGATAATTTAACACCGAACCTATGTTTTATAAAATATGAACTCCAAGTCTTTTACTCTGTTCCTTTTGATCCTTGACTTCAGATTTTTGTTCCATATCCCCCACCTAAGTGGATCTTAAAGTCATTCATTTTATTTTTGAAAGCATTTAATTGGCCACCTTATCATACTTGTCTGCACCCAGAAAATACATACGCATATATTTGAAATTCATTAAAATTTTTTTCTGGGACCATAATTCTCTAAATATTAAAATTTACACATCTAATAATCTTAGATAAAAGTAAATGAAAATATTTCTCCTATGACTTGAAATGAATGTTATAAAAAATATAAGGCACTTACTTACCTCCAATATACCTTCCTTTTACTTGACAATGTAACGTTGACTAGTCGGCAGAAGTTCAGAGCTGTTCTCCGACACCTCCTTGAAATCAGGCAAAACACACAAATTAGACCAAAACCCAGGCGAATAAATAACAGCACTCACCAAGTTTCTTCCCCATTGTTGAGAATGGTGCAAATGAAGGGGGGATGCGCTTTGAAAGAGATTCACAGTTCCCTGAGTCCTTTTTGTAAACTTTAAATATTTAAACTCTAAGGTAGATGGATAAGGCACAGAGCCTTGCTGTCAATGTACGGCCTGAATCAACATTTATTTGTGTGTGTGTGTGTGTGTGTGTGTGTGTGTGTGTGTGATGCTCGTCTTGCTTCTTCTCAAGGGACCCTACCCCAAGGCCTATATGATTTTGGGTCCATACTGGTGCAGTTGAAAGGGCAAGGTTGCTAAAAAAAAAAAGTGTATTGGGGGGAGAGGTGTGCATTGTTCTTTGTATAGTGAGAGAAGAGCGATTTTGAAAGGTGATCAATTTTAAAGAGTACTTATGGAATCTGGCAATCTGGAAATCTATTCCCTAACCACCACCCACTCCCATGCCTTTGGAAAGACTTCGTGTGCCCAGGCGGTCCCGGGCTGGAGCTGGGGCCCCATGTTAGAGACTACAACTTCGGTTGACCTTACTGTACCCAGTCAGGTGGCATCATTAGTCCCCAGGGCTAGCACCCCATGACCGTGGGTTCTTTGTGAACAAATTCCCTTCTTCTGTTTGTTTCATCAAATGACATTCCCTGAAAGCAAAATTCTTGTGACTTTTGTCTGTACATCTTAAATATTTGTATCTATCTTGGATCATCTTTGAAAATCAGTTTGGATCTCAGGAGCAAGGCCATCTCAGTAATAAAAACCAGTGTTTTACTTATTCATTACATTCAGCATCCGGCTGCACTTGTCAAACTGAGCTGAACGTATTCACCCATTCTGGCCACGTGTGAGCCGAAGCCCCAAACTGCTCATGAAACGTCTAACCCATACCCTGTGTTTGCAGACAAGGCTGCAGGGAGCTTCGAGGCGGGCACAGCACGTGGAATCTCGCTCCTTTCCAGCCCCCATCTCCCCAGTCCTGCACACCCACACTGGTCACTAGTGGGGTTACCGCACCAGGCTCTTCTCTCACCCCAAAGGTTGGGGAGGGGAGGGATGGGGAGAAACTGCCCAGGTGTTGTGGGTTCTTTCCATTCTGTCTGTCCACTCAGGTTCCCACTGTCCATGGGGGTGGCTTGCTGGCTGTACCACACCCCCCTCCCCCTTAAGATTTCCCAGAGCGCTAGTTTGCCTATGGCTCCCAGACCCAGATGCCATTCCCCAGTGTCACTGGAGAACCCCTGCAGTGGAGGGCGGGGAGGGGATCAAAGGGTTGCCCAGGGGAGTTCTGTCCTTGTGAGAAAGCTTCCTCAGCCCAGTTTGCAGAGAGGAGCAGGGATGGGAGGGAAGAGTTGGCTCTCCTAAGCCCTAAATAAGGGCCACCTACCGAGCAAATTCAAGAAAATGCCGGGTTCAGGGTCTGCAAACTGCCCAAGTAATTCAGTCCAGTTAATCCTCTCAGGACTTAGATTTGCTTTTTCTCATCAAAGTGTTTTGCCTTCCAAAAACTCACTGACATTTACATTGTTTATGATTGTAATAGGGAAGAACAAATCTGACTCCATATTAGATGTTTCTTTTACTTTTAACCTTTATATTCTATTCCTTTTGCTACAAGTTAATCACTAAAGAGATGTCGCCTATAGCTTAAAGTAAACATCATGGCCCCCAAGCCTGAATGTAAAATGAAAATACCTTTTCAGCTCACAGGAAACACTCTGACCCAGCCCACCTGTATATGGCTGCGGGAAAGAAGAAATCAGCACACCCCCTCCTCCGGTCAGGCTGAAATCAAGAGATATTTGCAACAATTTAAGGCCTTCTTGCTTTACCTCTTCACCTCCCCGCTCTTTGTTCTACAAAAGAAACTAACATCCAGACCCCGGGAAGAGGGTTCTCTAGGACATTGGTCTGTCGTCTTCTCGGACTCCCAGCTTTCCGAATGAAGTCCTTACTCCTTACCCCCAACACCTCATTCCCAATTTATTGGCCTCTTCCAAAGCGAGGAGAAAGAGCGCAGACTCGGTAATTTGGTTAAAAGGGAGAACATCTTGTACTTTAGACCTAATGCTCTCTATCAAATCAAGATGAGCCGAGTATCGGGAGGTGGGCGGAAGAGAAGTGAAGAAGGACCGGGGTGGGGGGGGGGGGGGAGGCGGCGAGGGGGTGGGGGGCGGCGGGGGGAGGGCACGTCCACAGCGGGTAGGGAACTTCCTGGCCAGCAGCTCTCTTCTAAAGTAGAAAGATGACATGAACATTTTAGGAGCCATCTGGGGACTTCACAGCTGAGGGGGAGCTGGGGGGAAGGGTTGACATCCCTTGACCTTACTTCCGACAAAAACTTCATTTAAAATTGGACTGAATAATTCCAAGGATCCCACACGCGCAGCTCTGCGGTCACCCGCGGTGGGGTCGGGGTGAGGAGGGCTGCGGTGCAGGTCTCAGCAGCGCCTGGGTTTTCCGTCAGCCCGCAGGGCTGTCCTACCTCCCTCCATCCTGAAGACTAAGGGTGCCGGCTCCACGCCGTCGCACCCGGCTGCACAAGCTACGGGGAAGGCAGACACTGGGCATCTCTCCATCCGCCGCGTTAAGGGTCCTCCGCGCAGGGCACTTCTGCGCATGCCCCCTCTCTCCGGCCAGCCCTTGCTTCCTATAGGGCGGCTCCGGCACGCAAAACCTCCCAGCGACCCTCCGCTCCAACCTCCCTCTATTCAGAAGGATTGGTGGAGACCCCTGGTGCATGCGCTTCCAAAGAAACCCCCGGGGCAGCTGACTTGTCTGGTTTGCACTCCTTAGCAGGAAATATAAACTGATATATGAAGCTTGGTCAGCCGTTTGGGGTGCGCTCGGAGGTCACGCAGCAGTGGATGTGAAATTTTTGCAGTGCGCCCCTCTTAACCAGCTCCCTCGGAGACCCTCTTTGCCCCCATCCCCTCCACGTGCCCACCTTCTCAGGCAGAAAAGCCGCCAGTTTGGGGCGGTGGAGGACTGTTTTTGATGCATCACCCAGGAGCCTCAGCAGCGTGTCGGTAGGAAAGTAGAATCAGCAGTGCTCTGAGCCCAGCCAACATCGCTATTATTATTACTATCGTCATCATCATATTCATTATCATGTCAATATCACTAATAATCATGATCGTTCTTACTACTACTAGCTTGCGCAATACCCGCACCCCGGAGCGCTCAACTCCCAGCCAGCCGCCCAAATATCCCGACGCCTCTGGCCGGCGGAGGGTGCCCAGACCCAGGAGCGCGACACTTACCTTCCTCGTGCAGTGACTGGCGCCAGGCGCCCGCCGCTCTTCGGCTTTAAGCAGCGCGAGCGCCGCCCCTCGCTCCCCCCCCGCCCCGCCCCCGGCCGCGGGGAAACGAAACCCTCAAGTTCCCAGGGCTGCGGGATTAGAAACGAAACCGAATGCGTGGCTCACCAGCGCCTCCGGCGGCCCCTGCGCCCCGCGCCCCCAGCTGCAACCTCCTCGAGGCCCCCCAGGTGTGTCCCCGCACCAGCAGCATGCCTGGGAGCTTGCGGGAAATGCAGATTCTCGGCGCCCACCCAGACCTGCTGCATCGGAAACTCTCGGGCGCAGGACCCAGCTACCTGAGCTTTATCCGGCCCATCTGATGGTTCTGGCACGGTTTGAGAACCGCTGCTCTGACAGTCCTGAGTCATCCAAAGCTGAACGTAGCTTTGAACTTAGCCGGTCCCTTAACCTCTGGTCTTCTGAACAGATGCTTGATAACTGCGTGTCTTAAAACCCTGCCGTAGGTTCACTGGGAACATTCCAGCACCAAAATGGATTCTTAAGCTTTCTAAGCTCATGGCAGCTCCCCACCCCAATTCCTCCTCCCCCCTCAGACCCACATCATCCTCCTTTGTCAATTCTCCTTATCTTCTTCAAGCCTTCCCTGGAGTTTAGCTCATTTGCTTTCTTCAGGATGGGAGTGGGTGAAAGATGGAGGGGAGGGGTGGCAGGGTCAAGTAGACCAAAAAGTGGCCCCTCCCAGTGAGGGCTCTGTAGGGGGCAGTAACCTTTCCTTTTGGAAGGAGCTGGCACCGCACCTCCCTTCCCCTGTGCTCAGCTAACGAGCCCTGACAACAAGCCTCCTCCCTACAAAGACCCCTATTATTAGGAAGAACATCCCTCACTCCACACGAAGACCCAGGACCTGCTCCCTTTCCAAGTGCTGTGGTCAGGTGTCGACTGAAAGAAAAAAAAAAAACTGCACACCTAAAAATTGAGAATCACGTTTTATTGGGTGGACTTACTGAGGACTTACCCCAGAAGACAGCGTCTCAGATGGCTCTGAGGGACAGCTCCAAAGAGGTCAGGGAGGAAGCAGGATGTATAGGAGTTTCTGTAACAAAAAGCAGGTAGTCGGAACATCAAAAGATTACTGTTAATTAAAGAAAAACCAGACATCTCAAGTTAATGACTTCAGCACTTTTCTATGTATGGGAAGATGCAAGAGTCTGGGCTCATAGAAATCATTCCTTTGATATGCACCTTAACCATCTAGGGCCAGTATCCTCTTTTCCTCCATGCTGAATCCCCTCAGGATGCACAGTCTCCCGTAGCTGCAGTAGCTGATGGCTTGATGGCTGCAACATCGTTCGTCTACTGATATAGCAGGGGACATTCTTCACGCACACAGGGAAAGCTTGGATGGAACCAAATTCAATATGGTGGCACCCAAAAGGAGGGGAGGAGGCCCCACAGAGCAGCTCCCTGGCCTGACAGCTGCCGTGCTCTGTAGGGCCCACTGCTGGGGTCTGGGCAATCCCACCCAGGGTGGTCTGATGGGAGAACACACGCTTCCCCAATAATTATCCAGGAACACTTGCCTGGCTGCTTACCTGTCCAGGCCTCGGTTACTTCCTAGTTATAAAGAAGAGTGAAGACTTAACTCTGAGGAATGATCCTACTTCCTGAAACCACATGAGGCTCTCCCTGTGATTCCTGTTTGGGCATGAATTCAGAAAGAGCCACTAGCAAAAGTGAAAACTGGCTGGGGCCAAAGCCAGCGCCAGGGCCAGGACTAGGGGCAGGTGAGTGAGTGAGGTGCCTGGGGTGCAGGGTTTAAGGAGCTGCTCACTCTCAGTAGGTCAAGTGCATCCTTAATGTTGGTGCCCAGTTGCTTCACACTCCTCCCGCTCTTGCCTCCCAGCCAGGGATTTGGTACCTGCTGCTTCCAATATGCACATTAGATGGCAGTTCCCTCAAGAGCCCAGGGGCGTGTTTGGGGTATAATTGAATAATAACACAGTAATAGCTCATATGCACCAGGCCATAGTATGTGTTGGGTGCCAGCCTGAGAGACTAGCTCACCTTCACCACCACCCTGTGAGGGAAGTAAGATTGACAGGCCCATTTTACATATGAGGAGACTGAGGCCAAGGAAGTAGGTTACTGCTAGGCCCCTCGGCTAGGAAGTGGGGGAGCTAAGATTGCAATCTAGGCTTTTATTCCCAAGCCTGTGCTCTGTAGCACCTTCTCTCCATGCTAAAATCGACAAGATGCAGCTCCTGTTCTCAGGAAGCTCACAGCCTTTCACCTGAATTGCTGATGATTCTTTCCCTACTAAAGAGACATTGATGACTCTATATTCTAACAGATAAGTGTCAAACTCTTAGCCCTTGAGAATTGTCCTCCAGGCTCAGCACCCCACTTCTGCTGGCCTATCTGTCCCCCTGGGCTCCTGGAGACATTTTCCTCCCTTGCTAAGTCCCAGCGGCATGTTCCCTGTCTCTGCAGCTGCCCTAGGGAGCTCCTTCTAAGCCTGGGTCACACCTCTTCCAGCCTCCGCTTCCCCTGGCTTAGCTCAGGCAAAGATGCTTTGCGTCTCAGATGGATGTTCTAAATAGTGGAGCGTGTAGCCACCTCCTCGGTGGGGCTGTCACCTCGACAAAGTTCTCATCAAGCTTGGCACCTCCAGTGCCTACCACCCAGCAACAGTAGGTGCTTAGTAATCATAGGCTGAGTTTAACTGGACTGAGCACAGCCATCTCAGCCCCTGGGGATCCCACCATAGCACGCGCCTGGCCCTACCCTCTTACTAACGTTTCTTAACTCCATTAAAACGTGTCTGGCAAAAACACAGCATCCACAGGAGAGCATATCAGGGGCCAAACAATCACACTGACCCCAGAACTCCTGCTGCCTGTGCAGTCACGGGTGCCCCGGGCTCTGCAGGTCTCTCTGGTCCTTGTCCAGCCCTCTCATCACCTGCTTGGCCTGGCCTTGCAGAAGAGAGGTGAGCTGGTGCTTATGGGAAACCAGGCCCGACAAGCTTCCAGGCATGGCTCCCCACCTGCAAACCGGTGCATTTACTCAGACACCTGTGGGAAGCGAGCGGCGCCCTGTGCCTCAGGGTGTCCCACTGCACGGATGGGAGGGGTGGAGGTATTCCAGCGCGCTCAGCTTGGCGTGGCCCATTGCCTGAATGCGACGCCGCCTCACTATGCAAGAGCTTCCAATGCAGGGCGCTCCTCCTCCACCTGCGCGCTGGGCTTCTTCCCAGAAAGCAGCCTGCCTCCGTCCTTCTCCAGGCCTAGTGCACTTGCTTTCTGGGAGCCCCACGCCCCAACTCCCCTCTTCCCCAGGACCATGGCCTTGTCACACTGTCTTGGCCATTTTGAACGCCCTGTCTGCCACCACGCCGTCAAGGGCGCGGACAAGTTCGTGATGTTTGCTGTCGTACTTGGGGTCCAGCACAGTTCCTGGTACATAGTATTTCAATGTTTCTAGAATGAATGAAAGAATGATGAGTCGGAGGACTGGCTCTGGTCTTGCAGACGTGGTCCTCACGTGACCTCGGAGAGTTACCCTAAGCCGCTCAGTTTCTGATCTGGCGTTTCCCAGTCAATTCAAGCTCGGTTTCGGTTTCTTTGCTCCGAGAAAGGAAAGTCCAGCGGCCGCCACTCTAGAATCCAGGGGCGGGAGAGGCGGGGGCGGAGCCCGGAGGAGGAGGGGGCGGTACCGGGAGGGGGCGGAGCGCGTTGGAGCGGAGGACGCCGCGTGAGGAGGAGGGGGCGGCGCCGGGGCAAGGGGTGGCGCCTAGGGGGAGGGGCGGTGTTAGGGGTCCGCCCCCGGGCCGGCCAAGGCGTCGAGCCCGCACGCCGCTGGGTGCGCTGCGCTGCTGCTGGGACGTTGCATCAGGCCCGGACGCAGGTCTTCCGGAGCCCAGTGGCACGCAGGGCTGCGGGGTAACCGGGAACCGCCGGGGTAATGCTCCCGGGTCTGACGCTGCCCGGGCCGAAGCGCAGAGCTGCGCTCCCCGGCCAAGCGCCCCCTCAGTCCCGCCTGAAGCGCGAGTGTCTGGCGTCACTGCCGCGTTTTGTTTTCTCTTCTGTGCTGGCGACATAGACCCGGCTTCACAAAGGCTGGTTCCGGGGCGAGCAGTGTTGGCTTCACCTTGGAGCTTGTTAGGAACACAGGGTCCGTCCGTCACTCTGCTGGAGCTGAGCTGGTGGCCCTGGGACCAGGGTTAGTGTACATGGGGCCATTCCAAAATCACTTTTTCCTGGATAAGGGTCAGCTGTCTGTCTGGCATTCGTCCGGTGATCAACACTTGGTGAAAGTTTGCTTTAACGATGAAGGAGGCAACAGCACGTGTTCCCTGCCTTCCCAGGACCTCTCCCAGGGGGTAACAGGAAGTGGCCCAGGCTGTTCTGTCCACCAGTTCTTCAAATTCCAACCCAGGCTGCTCATTCCTCCTCTGCCTGCAGCTAAGCTCCGTGTTTTATGGAATAGGAAGCGGAGGGAGCCCAACACAGTATCTCTGTGTTAAAACTGTCATGTCTTGGTTATGGAGCACCTGTGGAGTGACCATGTCAGGCACTGGGCTAGTTTCTCTACACATATGATCTCTAATATTGCAAAAATAAATCAAATAGTAAATGGAGCTCAGAGAGATGGACTTGATCTCGGGTGGCCTCAGCCCGCCACGGCTTGAAGCAGGATTTTGGTTCCCTGTCCAGAGACTGAAGTCAGGCCGTGACAGTGAGACCCCTGAAATCCTAGCCACTAGACCACAAGGGCCAGTGGCCAGTGAAAAGGCCCCTGGACCGTTGGCTTTGTAGAAATAAATTTCCACAAAGAGGCGGAAAGTAGTGAAACAAGAAAAGTGTTTATTAGGAGGAAAAAGAGTACGCGTGAATAGGCACACACTTGCGGGCTCAGAGAGAGAGTTGCGCCCTAGTGCTAGTTTGAATCACTTACATGGGGCATTTCTTCCGGGTTTCCTCTGGCCAATCATCTTGCTTTGCCTGGCTCTGAGACCGTATTTGGTGCATCTCTTAGCCAAGATGGATTCTAGCAAAGAGGCCTATGGGTAGGATGACATCACTACTTTGGGATGCCGTCTCCCTCCCTTTTTGACCCCCGAGGAGCCTTTCTGTGCGTGTGTAGTCAGGAAGCGTTACCGAGTCCAAGCTCGCTCTGCTCGCATGCACGACAGGCCAATAAATTGGGAGACAAGATGCTGAGGCAAGGAATAGGAACTTTATTCGGAAAGCAGGCAGACCCAGAAGATGGTGGATTAGTGTCCCCAGAAAACCATCTTCCCGGGGTCTGGATGCCAGTTTCTTTTATAGAACAGAGAGGGGGAGTAGGTGAGGAAGTGAAGTAAAAAGGCCCTAGGTCTTGCAAAACATCTCCTGGTTTGGCCAGCCTTGGGGAGGGATGTGTTAATTTCTTCTTTTCTGCAGCCATCCACAGGTGGACAGGTCAGGGTGTCTCCCTGTGAGCTGACCAAAGTCACTGTGGTTTAACATTCAGGCAAGGGGCAGGGTTCCCTGAGGCAGGCCCTTATGTATGCCTATAGCTTTAGGCAGAACAAAAGCAGTGGAAAGCAAAGGTCAAAGTAAAAGAAACAGATCCAACCTGGAGTCAGATTTTGTTCTTCTCTGTTGCATTATCACTGCACCATTGATTGGAGAGAATATCCCTCCCCCACCCCACCTCCACCCCAGTGTGGAATCTCAGGGGAAGGGAGGGGAGGGAGTGATATGGAGCAGGGCACTGTGGAGCTCCTGGGCACAAAAGCCTTTCTGTGTCCCCCATTTCTTGATTACAGAAAACAGGTTTCATTCAGCCTCCATGACCTTCCCTGAGTTCCAACTGGGCAGGTTCAAACAGATGCTAATTAGGGAAGGGAGGGGTTGTGAGACAAGGGAGGAACAGTCAAGAGAAACAATAGTGCAGCCTTGGGGCAGGGTCCTGGTTCCCATCAAGAGATACACACAACAGTATCTTCCAGCTGTTTTGCAGATACTGAGACCCCCAGCAGGTGGGAGAAGTTAACTGTGTGCTGCCCACAAGCATGTAGACCCCAGACCTGTTGGAACCAGAAGGTTGGTGATGCTGATTCCCACTTACCTCACCACCAACCAATCAGAAGAATGTCCACCAGCTGATCACGCCCACTTTGAACCATTACTATAAAACTTCTCACTACCCCCTCCAGGTTGGGATACACAGTTTTGAGGGCATTAGCCCGCTGTGGCCCACTTTGCCTGGCAAAGCAATAAACCTGTTCTTTTCTACTTCACCCAAAACTCTGTCTTCAAAAATTAATTCAGTGTTGGGGTAGAGAAGCTGGATTCGGCTTCAGGAGGGATCGTATTCAAGCACAGGCAGATCCCCAGACTTTGATCAAAGCAGGTTTCACCTGTAGGAGCAGATCTGCAGTGCCCAGAGGCAGAGGAGAAAGGAAGGTCCCACAGGTAAGGTATGCTGTGAGACACTTAATATACACACAGTCAATGGTCAGATCATCTATGAAAACAGAAGTCTGAAAACAGAACAGGCTGAAGCAACCTGCCCAGGAAACCAATCCATTGTTAACAGTAGCCAACCAAGGAAGATAGCTTGCCTTAGGCCAATGTGTAGGAAGTCAGATAGCTATCTACCAACAATCCAGGAAGTCAAACAATAACTCCTGTAACAATTAGCCCCAAAGGACCGGGGTTTTTTACCGGGACCAGGTCTGTTTGCAGCAGAGAAAGAGTTTATTCACAAGGCAGTCAAGCGTGGGGAAGGGAGAACAAGTCTCAGACCTGCCTCCCAGAAGACGTGGAGGTTGAGATATTTATGGGATAAGCAGGGTGGTCTTAGAGTTGGGGAAAGGTGATTGGAGGTGGGGGAAAAGGTGAGGTAATCAGTGTCTTGCGCAGGCGCATCTGGGTTACATGTGTCGACTATGAAATTATTCAGAACCTAAAAGTTGAGCGTTATGTTTTATTCGGCAGGAAGTTTTAGAACTTCACGCCTGGGAGGCAGCAACTCAAGTAACCCTGAGAGAACTGCTCCAAGGAGGTGAGTGGGGAGCTAGGATATATAGGAGTTTTGCAACAAAGGACAGGTAGTAGGAACAAAGGATTACTGTTAATAAAAGAAAACTAGATATCTCAAGTTAAGGAATTTAGTGCTTTTATATGTATAGGAAGATGCAAGAGTCTGGACTCACTGAAATCATTCCTTTGATTTGCACCTCAGCTATTTGGGGCCAGTATCCTGTGTTTTATATCCTGAGTTTCCTTAGCGTTCACCTTCGGGAGTGGCTGCAGTCTGATGGCTGCTAGATGGCAGGTATTCTTTCCTTCCTGAGTTCCCTCAGGGCTCACCAGCTCACCATAGGCTGTAGCTGCAATTGCTGATGACTGTGACACCCTTTGTTTCCTGACAGGACAACAAATATTCCATTTATCACTGGCTTCTGCGTATTCACAATGGAGGCGCATAACATGATGGGAGGGTGGAGTTTTCCAGCCCTCTGGCCTCAAAAGGCCATATGTTGGACACCTGCACAAGCCCAGGTTTAGGGTCAGTGGTCCCAACCAGCCTTAGCTGGCTCACGCTGTACAGGACCTGAGCCAAGTTCCAGTAGAACTGGGCTATGTGTAGCTGGGAAGGTGTGCAATCAAAGAGAAAAAGAAAGAAAGGGAGGGAGGGAGGAAGGAAGGAAGAAAACTAAAGGGAGCTTAATTGGTGAAGGCAGTTTACAAGCTGAGGGGTTTTTACAAGCTACCCCCTATCTGTTGTTCTGCAAGGCAGGCTCAAGAATTCCTGTTAGTTAGCAGTTTCTGTCAAATCTAGGGGGGCATGGTTTCAATTTGGTTAATATGAAACTGCTAGGTGGTGTCTGGGGGGCTCCGAGGAGCTCTGGTTCTTTATGTCTCAGCACAGAAAGAATTCAGCCAGAGGCAAAGTGATAGGTAAGAAGTGATGCATTAGAATAGGACACTTGTGAGGCTCACGAGCAGGTGGGTGAGAGCATTCTGCGTCCCCAAGAAGTTAGTGGGCTACAGTTTTATGATCATAGGAAAAGTGGGAGGGGGAAAAGGCCACCTTCTTCCTCATTCTTGAGTAGGTGTCGTGCTTCCATCATCAACTCCTCCTCCATGTCAGGTGGGGTAGTTTTCTTGTCCCTACATGGTCAAGCCAGGACTGTCATGGCACAAGGGAAATGATGAAAAAGGCAGTAACATATGCTAAAAATGGTAAATCATCTCAGGTTTTAGTATAATGTCACTTTTTCCCTATATTTTTGTTTTTAGTGTGTGCAGAGGAGCATGTCCTAGGAATCATTAAGTTACTGAGCTCACTGTGCAGGATGTGGGTCTTATTCCACCATTGTTTTATTGTTTGGGGGCACGTCTCATGCTTCTGTTGCATGGTTTTGTTGCTAAGCAAGCATACTTGGTTTTGTGGTTAAGAAAACCTGCTTTCTTGGGCTTCCCTGGTGGCGCAGTGGTTAAGAATCCACCTGCCAATGCAGGGGACATGGGTTCGAGCCCTGGTCCGGGAAGATCCCACATGCAGTGGAGCAACTAAGCCCGTGTGCCACAACTACTGAGCCTGCGCTCTAGAGCCCACGAGCCACAACTACTGAGCCTGCATGCCACAACTATTAAGCCTGTGTGCCACAACTACTAAGCCTGCATGCCACAACTACTGAAGCCCGTGTGCCTAGAGCCCGTGCTCCGCAACAAGAGAAGCCACTGCAATGAGAAGTCCACGCACCACAAGGAAGAGTAGCCCCTGCTCGCTGCAACTAGAGAAAGCCCACGTGCAGCAACAAAGACCCAACACAGTCAAAAATAAATAAATTTAAAAATAAATAAATAAAGTTAAAAACAAAAAAAGAAAACCTACTTTCTTGATTGATCATTAACTTACAGGGGTCTCCCATACTTTTTTCTTTACTTATAATCCCCTAGTAGGATTAGCTATTTAAGCACCTACTTTGTCCTTTTACTCTGTCCCTATCAAATAGAGTCCCTACTTTTTTTTTTTTTTTTTTTTTTTTTTTGACTGTGTTGGGTCTTCGTTTCTGTGCGAGGGCTTTCTCTAGTTGCGGCAAGCGGGGGCCACTCTTCATCGCGATGCACAGGCCTCTCACTATCGCGGCCTCTCTTGTTGCGGAGCACAGGCTCCAGACGCACAGGCTCAGCATTTGTGGCTCACGGGCCTAGTTGCTCCGCAGCATGTGGGATCTTCCCAGACCAGGGCTCGAACCCGTGTCACCTGCATTGACAGGCAGATTCTCAACCACTGCGCCACCAGGGAAGCCCGAGTCCCTACTTTTTTGTCCTTACTTTTAATTTAGGACTCTAAAGAAAAAAATGTTGCCTGCCATTCCAGTTCTACAAGGATCAAGCCGTTCGTTGGTCCCCGTGGTTGCCCACCCACAGTGCACCTGAGGGGAATTCAGGATGGAGAAAAACAGGAGGCATACTGTGCTTTGGATATACCAGCCCTTAGAGAGTTAAGATACCTATCTAAGGAAAAATTTCAATGACCCCAGATTCTTGCATCTTCCCATACATAGAACAGCACTGAGATCATTAACTTAAGATGTCTGTCCTTTGTGATTAGCAGTAATCCTTTTATGCTTGATGACATGTTTTTCCCAGCAAAAAATGTTCACAAATATCCTGGCTCCTCCTTTACCTCTTTGGAGCAGTTTCTCAGAGCAATCTGAGCCTTCCTTTTTTTCCACTATAAAGCTTTCCCACTCCTCTGCCTGCCCGTTGAGTCTCTGACAAAATGTAAGCCCTGGTGGTGGGCCCTCTTGCTATAGCCAGCTGTGAATAAGTAACTTTGCTAGTTCTTGTGGACTAAGAATGCTGCCTGCCATCAGTAAACAAAGGATGTCACAGTCATCAGCGATTGCAGCCACCCCAACGGTGAGCCCCAAAGGAACTCAGGATGGAAACGAGAAATGCCCCCCATCTAGCAGTCATCCGACTGCAGCCATCCGACAGTGCAGCTTGTGGAAACGCAGGATGAATGAGAAAACACAGGACGCTGGCCCCAGATAGCTGAGGTGCATATCAAGGGAATGATTTCAGTGAGCCTAGCCCCTTGCCTCTTCCCATACAAAGAAAAAAGCTAAATTCCTTAACTTGAGATATCTGGTTTTCTTTAATTAACAATCTTTTGACGTTCCAACTACCTGCCCTTTGTTGTGAAAAGTCCTATATATCCTGGTTTCCCCCTCACCTCCTCGGAACAGTTTTCTCAGCCTTTATCTGAGATGCTGTCTCTCCAGGGTTGAAGTCCTAAGAATGTCCACCAAATAAAACATAACTCTCAACTTTTAGGTTGTGCTTTTTTTTTTTTTCATCAACATTCTCATTTGGGTAGTCTTCCTTTATTTCCACATTTGTTATGAACAAACCCCAGATCCACAGTAGCATTGGAGGAGGAAACAAGTGTGTGTGTGTGTGTGTGTGTGTGTGAGTGTGTGTGAGTGTGTGTGAGTGAGCCTGGGATAAGAAGGAAGAGCAGGGAACATGTCTATTTCTTTACTCCTGTGTTTTGTTCAAGGAGTATTCTCCATCAATGTAGGGATGGGTGTGGCAACGTCCAAATCCTGTTTGCTCCTCCTCCTGCTTAGCTGGACCACATTTCCCAGCCTGCCTTGCAGTTAGGTGTGGCCACAGGCCTGACATCTGCCCATAGAGGGTAGGAATAGTGATGTACACTACTCCCAAGCCTAGCTCCTGGAAACCTTCCTTGCAATCCTCACATATCTCTCTTGCCTCACCTGCTGGCCAGATGTAGAGGGTGTGGTGGAGGATCAAAGGCCACTGAGATGGTGGGGTCACTAGGTGGAAGGAGGCTGGTGCCCTAAGGGACAACGTGGCTCCGAACCCTGCCAAGCCACCTTGGATCACTGTGATGTGAGCAGGAAACACCCTTGGATTGTGTTAAGCTGTGGAGATCTTAAGGTGTTTGTCGAGAAGTTAGCTCCATGCTTTGACCTGTTGGAAAGCCAAGTGTAGTAGCTTTGTTACTGAACTCAGATTTGGCTGCTCACTGCTCAGAAGTCAATATTCAAGAGGCAAATATTGGCAGAAAGGAAAGTTGCTTTAATCAGAAAACCCAGCAATCTGGGGAGAAGGTGGGCTCATGTCCCCAAAACCAACTCTGAAGATTCTGCTCAGCCATGACAGTTTTTAAAGGGAAAAAGGGGAAAGAATCTCAGTGAATCATCAAGGCAGGAAGTCAAGCTCTGCATCATTTTCCATTGCGTGCAGGCTGGCTGACGCCTCATGATCTTTCTTCATATGTCATCTTGCCCAAGTGGTCTGCCTGCTGGAGGTAGAGAGCTAGTCATTCTCTAACTACATAATTCTTCATTCCTACTTCTTTTAATCTAGGGAAAGAATCAACAGGTCAGACAAGGTATTGTGTGCATTTAGCAGGAGAGAACAAACTTCTGTTGTTTTAAGCCATCCAGTTTGTGGTACTTTGTATCGCAGCCCCAGGAAACTCATACACCTGGCTCCAAGCATCTTCCCTGGATGCCTCACACCTGGGTTTTGGGGTCAGTCCTGAGGTGGTAAATGAGAAGCTTTGGTTGAGGCTGTGTATGTGTACACATGAGTGAAATGTATTAAACATTTAGGGGAAGCTTTGACTATACAATTTATGAAACAAATAATAAACATCAGATTTTATTTTTCTCAGAATTGATTGTTCACAACAGCATTTATTATATGAAGGGATTTGATTCTTACCTTCAGCTCTGCTACTATTTGTACATGTGACCCAATTCATAAAATGAGGGGGAAAAGCCAAAAAGAAAAAAAGTATGACACCTAAAGTGAAATCAGTGTTTTGTCTTTTAAATTGTCTTCTCATAATCTTTAGGTTCAATATTACAAATTTCTTTAAAATCAGAGTAACTTTGTGAGACAAGGATTCCCACTTTTGCCACTTTTATTCAACATAGTATTGGAAGTTCTAGCCAGAGCAGTTAGGCAAGATACAGAAATAAAAGGCATCCAAGTCAGAAATGAAGGAGTGAAATAATCTCTGTTCACAGATGATATGACCTTATATGTAGAAAACCATAAATAGTTCACAAAAACTGTTATAACTAGTAATGAATTCAACAAAGTAGCAAGATATAAAATCAACACATAAAAATGAGTTGCATATATGTAAACTAACAATGAACAATCTGAAAAGGAAATTAAGAAAGCAATTTCATTTACAATAGCATCAAAAAGAACAAAATACTTGGTAACTAACTAAGGAATTGAAAGACTTGTACACTGAAAACTATGAAATATTGCTTAAAGAAATTAAAGAAGACACAAATAAATGGAAAGACATCCTATGTTCATGGATTGAAAGACTTAATACTGTTAAGATGCAAATACTACCCAAAGCTATCTATGGATTCAGTGCAATTTCTATCAAAATTCCAATGACATTTTTTTGCAAAGATAGAAAAACTCATCCTAAAATTCATATGGAATTTCAAGAGACCCTGAATAGCCAAAAAAAAAAAAAAAACCATGAGAAAAAGAACAAAGCTGGAGGACTCACATGTCCTGATTTCAAAACTTACAACAAATCTACAATTATCAAAACAGTGTGGTAATGTCATAAAGACAGTCATATAGACCAATGCAATAGAACAGAGCCCAGAAACAAGTCCTTGCATACATGGTCAAATGATTTTTGACAAGAGTGCCAAGATTAATAGGGAAAGAACAGTCGTTTCAAAAAATGGTGCTGGGCAAACTGGATATGCATACGCAAAAGGACTCTTATCTAACACCATATACAAAAATTGTCAAAAAGTATCAAAGAACTAAACATAAGAACTGGCTGGAAGAGCTTTAGAATTGAGGGCTTCTCTACAGACCTAGAGGTAAAGAAAAAAAGAGGTCTTTGTTGGAGGGAAAAATTGCTGGCATTTTTGAACACCTGCTTTGGGACACATAGTTTGTAGAAATGGTTTCACTTAACCTTCCTAAAATTCCTGTGAGGTCATTAGCTTAGTTTGAAGAAGAAAATAAAATTAACCATAATCCTCCAATCTAGAGATGACCACTGGTGTGAATCTCTATGTTTTTAAAAAAAATGTTTTTCCTTATTGAATTTCTCTTTAAGACTTAACACAGCAATGGAGTTCACTGCAATTAGAGAAACTACAAATTAAAAATAATAATCACTCAGCCTCTTTTCTCCCCAGGGGCTGGGAAACACCATCACAGCAAATGAGGGGAAGCAGGTGGCATGACTGAATTTATCAGAAAGTGACCAGCTAAGGGACACCATTCCAAACAACCAAAGTCTGGATTTAAGCCATAGCCTCAGGTAATCTCCATCATTCATTGGTTCAATGAGATATTTATTAAGTGGCTACTATGTGCCAGGCACCATGCCAGATTCTGAAAATACAAAAGAATATGAACTGACCTTACCTTTCTGAGGTCTCATAGTCTAACGCAGAGGGGTGAAAAATTAACAAAGAATGACAGCAGTATTTAAGAATGCTGTAACTGGGGGCTCTGGGGCCCAAGGGCTGGAGAGCCCCCTCTTCACAGAGGACGAGGAAGACCTCCTGGTGGAGGTGACAGCTCTGTGGGTTACGGGACTTCAGATATAAACTCAGGTGCTGAGTGCAGCACAGTGAAGATGGACACAGACAGCAACAGAAAAGTCTGGCCCCAAATGAGAAACCACTTCCTGTACCAACTCCCTTACAATCATGCGCATAGCAAAACCCAGCAGCACTGGTGTTCTTTTGGAATTTACCCCTTTAAATGGGGGAATTCATAGAGAGCTCGCCGTGCCTGAACCAGCCGGTAAATTTTCTCCTGAAGCAATTTCCTCTTGGCTGTCGTGTCACCCTGTTCTTGAAGCAGCCAGGTATAGTGCTGTTTTTCCTGTAGTATCTGCATCATGGCTTTCTGCAAGTAATCACCATTCTCTCGGAGCATAAAATACTGAATTATGAATGGGATCTGGTTGGCGAGACGTTTGCTGGTTTCCTGGAAGAGGGGATAAGAAGGGTCAGCTGGAGGGGTCTGGGCCCAAGGCCTGTGGCTGCAGAGAAAAGTTCTTGGATGCATGCATGGTCTACTTACTGAGTCCTGATGTCCCGTCCACCTCCACGCCAGTGGTCAGTACCAAACCAAGGGAAAGATCGATTTGGGTCGCCCAGTTTTCCCTGCCCAGGTATTCCCTCTGGCACGAAGAACCCACCTGAAGGCTCGCAAACCCATACCACGTTCTGGACATCCCAGCCCTTCTGGGAGCTCCACCCCCACTCCCGCTTCTCCTCCCTGGAGAGACCTCCCAGCTGTGAACCCTGGGTCCCATGTGGGAGCCGATCGGGACCTGTGTCAGCGCTCGCCTCATTCCCTCCTTTCATCAGCATCTCCAGTTTGCCTGACAGCTGGACCCCACACCTGGGTAACTCTACTTTCTATTCGGATCAAGAAAGGGCTTCAGGAGTTGGGCTTCTTTGCAGTTTAAAAGCTACCTCCTTCTCTATGTGCCCTAATACTTTAGTCCACGGATGGAGTGTTAGAAACCATGAAGCCGTCTGGGTCGCAAAATCTAGGGGAAAGCCTTTTTCATTCCCACTTTGTGGAACTCGCAAGTTTGAGGCACTTCAAGAGCTGAGTGCCTTCTGAACTATGAAGGGAAGCTAAACTATAACCAGTCAAGTTAGTGCTTTGTTGTATTCTGATGATAGTAATTTTGTAATTTATGCATAGCACAAAATACAAAGAACTTTGGAGATGGAATTAATTTTGAGTGCATTCTCTGCTACACGGGAAACCTGATTTGGGGGCAAATTAAAAGTGCTTTGGTAAGATTACGATAAAACTATAATGAGATTATATATGAGTAGTTTTTCACAGCCAAAGGGCTTGGTACACAGCAGTGGCCTCTCCCTCTTTGCTCAGCTAAGCAGCTGTCAACACGGTTACCCCGCTCTCTGCTCGGCAGGAACCACAGTGCACTGTCCCTGTACCCCCTACATGCTCACCGAGAAATACGCATTCAGGTGGACCCAAATCTCAACAATGGAGGAAACTGAAGGCGGATCATGTAAAAGGGATGATTTCGACTGAAGATTCTGTGGAGGCTTTTCCACTGGGTTAAAAATCTCTTCTCGCATTTTGCTCAGAACCACGCTGTAAATCTGATCTTGACAATAAATCATTTGCTCCATCCTGAACTGAAGCCGGATCAGATTTTCTGCTGTTTCCGCTTGTTTTGTTTTTATGTCTTCAATCCTGCTCTGATTGAATAAGAAAGAGAAACATATTACTTCTCTTTTTCTCCCCCCCCCCCCACCCCCCGTTGTTTAAACAGCCTAGGAAGTACTATTATGTTGAACACGGAGTTAAAAATAATCCGAGGTCAAAGAAGGCCTGAGACTTTTAAATGGCGATTTTCAGGAGGTCCCCCTTCACCCTCTGCTGCCTTCCTCACCTGTCCTATCTTGTGACTCTGCCCCTTGCCTGTGCCAGGCTCACCTTCTCTACTGCCGATCTGTGTGTGTGTTTGTTTGTTTAGTATACGTGCTGCCAAAGGGATCACACGCCTGTTCTTTTTCTCTGCCCCGACCTTCATCTCCTCCCACATCCCCGTATTTCTGCTTCCTCAGTTATGGTTTATTCTACATTTTCATGCCCATCACTCTTGTTTCTGCAGTTGGCTTGAATCCAAGCATTCAAGAATGTCTCCAGGGCTAATGAGCACAGTGGGATAACAGCTCCATATCCGTGTTTCCCAGAAATCCTGCGACTCCCATGTCACCTACACGGTCAAAGGCATCCCGGGAAAGGGAGAGAGGACATAGTGGAATGGGTTCACTTCTTGGCTTTTGAGTTTCAAACAGACTTTTGTGCATTGAAGGCAGAGACAGTAATTTGAGAGAAGGGAGAAATTGTGAGCTTCACAAGGGCAGGTTTTCCTTCTTTTTTAGGAGTGTATGTGGCCAAAACCACGTACGTGACAAACCACACCACACCCCACCTTGCAGATTTGGGGCCTGAGAGTAGAAGCGGGCTATGCATCACTTCCCAAGAGGAGTTTCACGGGAGGACACAAGACCCTTGGTTCTGATGTGGCTCAGGAGAACAGGGTACAGACCCAGGGGGAGTGCGTCTGGGTGGGTGTCGGGTAGCCGTGCCCAGACCTTATTCATCCCAGGATGGCACAGGGGGCAGAGGCCCTTGGACTTTCCTCGGCCACAGAACAGCCTGTGTTTGCATCAGAGTGCTCTGCGCCCTGGCAGGGCTGGGGAGGCGTTCACGAGGACCAGTCCTGTAGTCAGGAGCATGGGGCACCCAGGGGACCAACCACTAAGGCCCAGGAAGGACACATACATCCTGAAAGCTGCCAGCCTGGAGAAATGGTGATCAAGGACCAGGCACGTCACCCAGCCCAGGACTCAGACACAGCCCCTGGGATAGTTGGAGAGGTGTGATTTGTTTTCCACCAACTGGCCAAAGAGGTGAAAGGAGAAACTCTTTTGTTATAGAAAAAATGACAAATGTTTTTTCTTGTTCTCCTGAGCCCGTGGAATGAGCTTCTGACGCATCCGTCTAGGCCTGGGTGGAAGACGATTTTTATCTAAGCCCAGGTGGGAGCCAAACACCCCTCTCTTCCCTTTCCTGAGGGAAGGGTTCAATAACTAACTTGCTAAGTGAAAACCCACACAGCTGTGGCAATATTTTAAGTCAAACGTATAAAGATTTTGGAGTAAGACTAGTCCTTTGTGCAAGAATAAGATTCAAAAATACCAGCCCATCACTAGGTATGGTCATCGCCATCCAGCCTATGTCCTGCCAGGCTGCAGAAGATCTTGCAGAAAGGGTAACCAGGTCACGTGCTCCGTTTCATTTCTCCCAGGCATTTCTCCGGAGCAGAAGCAAAATGACAGATGCTCCTGGAGTCACCAGCCCAGCAACCGTGCCATTATAACCCTGGCCTTATGTTTCCAAATGATAGTAAATATCCAGCTTCTTTCAAAGGTTAAACCCAGATAAATCAGCCAGTAGTACAGGCTACCAACAAGTAAGCTGTGGGCACTTACCTGGACTGTGTGATTAAGGTTGTAAAATCCACCAAAACTTTTTTGGGCTGTGTCAGTGAAAGTTTGCCATATAATTTCTGATCAAGGAAAGAACAAAGCATCAGTAAAATGCAAGCAGGAATGAAATGGGTTAAAGACACAGGGAGGATACATAATGATACAATGACCCCATTCTAGGGCCGAGCTCCCCAGATCTACAGACCAAGAGAGAAGGTGGGGATGGTACATAATCCCCATAAAGGGAGATGCCAAATGCACCACCACCCTGAGCAGGTCCTATCAATTTCTGGTCCTTTCCTGGGTATGTGTTCTCTACAGGGTTAGCAACAGACTGTTCCTCATACAGCGGCGTCCAGGCTTAGGTATGAGGTAGATGAAGTTCATACACACTCTTGTCCTCCCCCCAGATGGGCAAGCATCTGCAGGCTGTGTTTGGTAATTCCATTCCAATCTCTCCCTCAAGGCATTGAGACTATGGGAGGTACTGGGATGATCATTTGAAAGGCACTTATGAGAGTTCCTCACCAACGGCCTTCTGGAGTAGTGCGAGTGCTGGGTCTACCAGTTGTTCGAGATACTGCTTCATGATGGTCTCAAACGTCTTGTAGCTGACAAATCCGAGAAGTTCCTTGCCTCGATACTGCTTGTCATATTTTGAGACTTCTTCATGAATGATATTCTTAACTGCAACATAAAACAAACCACCAGGGTAAATTCTAATAATTTCATGGACATTTTAAAGATAGGGACTTTTCCTCAAGTCTTGATTACCCAATGAACCGTATGACAATGTTTCTAAACAGAGTTTTTTTTATAATGAAAAAAATATTCATGGTCTGATGATGCCAGTTTGAGAAATACTGACTTTTAAGAACCAAAATTTTATTCTATTCAAACGTGTTTCAGTTGAGAGTCATCAACCCAAGAAAGAAGTTGAATGTTTATAATTGGTAGGAAAAAAATCTGATTAATTAAATGAAAATAGAAACTCAAAAATTCTTATGGCACTTACAGCTCTCCCAAGAATACATCCAGACTACAGCTGGAGGACTCCTACCGTGGAAGGAATAGTGCTGTTTTTATCAAGTGCCAAAACAAAGATGCACACACACATGCGTGCACACACACACACGCACACACACACACGCACACACGCACACACACACCATGGGCACACACCCTATTGGCATTTGGGCTGCAGCAGAATGGAAGTTGGAATTCTGCCTGGGGAAGCAAGGAGTTTCTTGTCAAAGCATTGACCTCTCTGGTCTTGGATTAAGGGTGAAGAGGAGGGAAGAGACGGGGTAAGTGAAATTGCCTCGCCTCAGAGCAAAGGAGCAAGAAGAAAGCTGGAAGTAGGTGGTGGAATCGTCTTCTGTTGAATTGGTGAGGTCAGCGCACCACACTGATGGGTGGGAAGCTGTTATAGATACTAAGGGGTCCCTCGTGTGGGCACAGTCAGCTCTTCGCACACTTTTCATGTGCCGGAAGTAGCTTCTGGTCTTCGTAAACATGATGCTGCTTTTGCGGGAGCCCTGTCCCCAGAATTACCTTTTTGGGTATTGGCTGCAAGTACGAGTATCCAGTTTTTAAACTCCTCTCTGATTTTGTTATATAAACGGGACTCTTTCTCCTTTACAATTTCTTCTCCTTCTATTAACTTTTCAATGTCCTGATTAAACACCTTAATTTTCTGAAAAATGAGATAAAAGCATCATTCTGGGCTGTAATCATATTACAGAGCTGGGATCTGGGACAGCTGAGTGTGGTGTGGGAGCTGGGGCTTCAAGGGGGTCCGATGACCCACCAGCCACTTCATCTCCCAGGTGAGACCCAGGGAGGGCAGGGCAGGGCTCCCACAAGCCACAGGCGGGGAAGCTCACATATAGGGAGGGCCACCTCAAGATGTGCAGGGCCACCAGGAAGGATGCGACCATCTAAGGAGAAGCCAGTTTCTGTGTCTGAGGGTCACATGGGGTCCCCAGTAATCCTCACCTCAATCAGAAAGAACATTTTATCGGCTTCATTGCTGGGGATGTTGTCTCCACACTGGCGCAGCTCCTCTGTCGCCCTCTGGTGACTCTCCTTTAGTTGATTCTCTAACAAAGGGAGCGATTTCTGAACAAAAGAAGAGCAAACAATGAAACGCTGCAGCTTGATGAAATTAGCTGACAAATTTCTTAGGTGTATGGGCAGAGTCTCATTTGAAAACATTGAAGGGGATCCGGAATTTCTATTATTTTGTGAAGCTTGTTGAGATGGACCCCTGTTAAGAGCTCAAGAAGGGCTTTGGATGCAATGTTATGCACTACAGCTTGAACCGTCTAGTGTCAAGAATTTTGCAGTTCTGTCAAGTGACCAGGGCGGGTTGGAATCAGATGCGGGTCAGTTTTTGTTTTTGTTTTTTTGTTTTGTTTGGCTCAGTGCTTTTCATTGAGAGAAAAAGTATCCTTGTGCTGACTTTAAAAAATGCACAACATGAACAATGTGAGTTAAGTTTTATTTGGGGCAAAATGAGGACTATAGCCTGGGAGATAGCATCTCAGATAGCTCTGACAAACTGCTCCAAAGAGTTAGGGGGGAAGGTCAGTATATATGTGATTCTGGTGAAGGGGGAGTCCATGCCATCAAGCACATATTTTTTGCAGAAGGTTCTGCTAGTCTCGTGAAGGTTACTGCTAGTCACAAGGAGCAGACGTCACCATGAAGGATTTTAGTGCCTTTCTAGATATGAGGAGATGCCAGAATTGGGCTCATAAAATCTTCTGAGAATATCTAACTATCTGAAGACCTGTTCTGCCAGTTTTTCCCAGAGCACAGAGGGCATCATTCCTGATCTCCACCCTGAACTCCTTTCAGGGGGTGTCCAAAGACAGCAGCTGCAGCAGCGCATGATTTAATCCTTGTAGAAGTAGATGGCAAGTGCCAATTTGTAGTTGATGCTTGAATATAATGGAAGATTTCTTTAGTAAAATATTATGTTGGTGGTCATTTGAGCATTACAAACTGATAAATGGTGCTTTGGTAGAGGCTATGTCTGTGTGTCGCTGTCAGGCTGGGTACAGTCCTAAGCAGTCAACATTGCTAACAACAATTTAACAAAGAGGAGGAGCAGGAAGGATGCAGAGGGGCACCAAGGAGGGTTATCTTCGGGCCAAGCATCATTCCAAGCCCTTCACATCGCAGTGAAGCCCTGCACTGCGGTACAAAGCATGTGTCTTCATTGCCTCTTTTTCACAAGAGAGGAACCTTAGGCTCAGAGAGCCAAACTGCTTGATATCATTGCTGAGCTGGTAAGCAGTACAGCTCCACTTCACATCCCGCTCACCACCTGTACAGCCCGAGCAGGTAAACACTGCAGGTAAAGACACCTGTGTGAATGACGTTGGTGCAGCCAGCCAGGCAGGAGGAGCTCATTGAGATTTAGAGGCAGTTTGTGGATTAGGGTACCAAGAAGTTGATAAGGTCTCAGCCTCTCTTTCTCTCTCTCTCTCTCTCCAGTTTGTACTTGTATCTCTAGGCAGAAATGTAGTAATTTTTTCCCTGATATGTCAAATTATCATAATTAAGTCTTGATATAAATTTTTAAAGTTAATTTAAAATAGTACAAAACTTAAGTTCAAAATTTAAAATGAAATATTTAAATGTTGAGAGCTATGTTATAAAAAAATGATCAAAATGCAAAGTGTTTTTGCAAAAAAGATGTTTTTCTCAGTTAGACAGGGGATATATGTTTTAGACAGGGATATGTCTTTCAGAATTGTCTGCTGCAAACTGAGGGGATTCCACTAGACTCAGTGCTCCTCAAAGTGTGTTCCCCAGATCATCTGGGAGCTGAGAAAAGCAAATTCACGGGCCCTGCCCCCGCCAGACCCACTGACTCCGAAACTCAGCCAGGGGTCCAGGAAGCTGAATTTAAACAAACTTTCCAGGTAACTTTTGTGCACACACAGTTTGAGAACCACTGGCCCCTTGCAACCAAATATTCTTTGGTATGTGTTTTCTGGTTCAAAAGAATGCATTGTTTTTGCATGGCATGCATGCAATTTAGCATGGACTGGAGTCCAGCCCCTGGGATCATCTCTGCTCTAAGGGTTAATTTTCCATCTTCTCATGTTGTTCTACCTCATGTAAAAGGTTGAAGCAAGCATGACAAATATTCTGTTTCTCATTTGGCTTTCTGTCTACTGTTCTGATTGGGTGATTCCCATTTTTCTATCTTCCAGGTCACTTAGTTATTCTTTGGCACTATTCATTCTGCTATTCATTGCCTTGAGCTCAGCTTTTGTCTTGGCAAATGAATTTTCTAATTTTTCTTGGCTCCTCCTTATAGTTTCGAGTTCCTTTTTACAGTAATCTGCACTTCTGTCGACAGCCTTTCTTAGTTCCTTCAGTATTTTCATTACCTCCATTTTGAACTCAGTGTCTATTAGACTGAACAGGTCTGTTTCATTGTTTGTTCCTTTAGGGGAATTCTCTTGGTCTTTTAAGTGGGAATGGTTCCTCTCCTTCTTCATTTTACTTATGTTTCTCTTACTCTGTGAGTTTAGGAGAAATGATTATCTACTGAGGTCTTGGAGGGCTAATTATATGTGAAAGCGTCCTTGTGTAGTTTGTGCAGGGTTAATATTTTTGGTGCAAGGGCTGTTTTTAGTATGGATGCCTGCTGCCTCTTTCCTCAGTGTGTCCTGGCCATTATCCTCTTCATAGGGGGTGTGCAGATATGGCGGCTGTCACACGCTCCCAGAGCCCGCGACGGTAGGGGTGGTGGCTGCAAATATTCTCCTTCTCAATAAGCACTCAGCCACGGTTCCCCTATCTTCAATGACATCATGAGAACTTTGTGGTTGTCTATCTTTGAGAATCGGTGAAAACTGAACATTTATTTCCCATAAGTTTGAAGCTGGGAAAATGTTTTTTATACTGTGAATTGTTAACAACCTATTTAAAAATTTGCTAACTCAGCATTCACTCCTTTTTACACAGCTAACCTGGTATTAGAGTTTTCCTCCTTCTTTCTTTGCTTCCCCCAAATTGACAGATTCAACTCTTTGTTTCAAAGTTATGCAGTTATTGCTTTCCCATTTCAGGGACTCTCTCATGAGCCTTTGACCAGGAGAGATTTGGTTTTCAGAATGTGCTTATTGTCTGCTGGTTTGGACAGTTCACTGGCGTGTCTTAGTCAACCCATGACTAAGAAAGTGACCTGGACAGGCTGCCATTTTTATAGCTTGCAACTCAACCCATTGACTCACATTGATGTGCAAGATGAGCTCGGTGGTCAGTCTTTCTGCCAGACAGGGCACCGTGGCCTTTCCTTCCTCCAGGAGAACTCTGAAACCAGACAGAGCACACATGAATTTATAAAGGGTCCATATGATCATTTTCCAATACTGGGCTTTGTAAGTGGATAGGTGAGCTCAGCTCCTTGGGGCAACACACGCCGTCAGAAAAGCCAGGCAGCGAATGTGGACAGTTGATAATTATGGAGCAAGCTCATACCTAGGCAAGCACAGTGCTGGGAAGGTTACATTTATTTTCTCTTTTTGTCATCCCAATAAACTCATGAGGTAAGTTATCTTTTCAGGTAAAGCAAAACAAATATAACATCATAGAGGTTAAGTGACTTGCCCAAATTAGTATTTTCTTTCTTATAGCAAATATTTATCCCTGAATAGCAATATCAATCTTGATAAAGAAGAAAACTGGAGGCATCATAGTTCCTGTTTTCAAATATATTACAAAGCTACTGTAATTAAAGCAGTATGATGCTAGCATAAAGACAGACATATGGACCTATGGGACAGAATAGCAAGCCCAGAAATAAATCCATGCCTATACAGTTAACTGATTTTTGGCAATAGTGACAAGAATACACAATGGGAAAAGGATAATCTCTTCAACAAGTGGTATTGGGAAAATTGGATATCCACATGCAAAAGAATGAAATTGGATCCTTATCTTACACCAGACACAAAGTCAACTGAAAATTGATTAAAGGGTTAAATGTAAGACCTGAAACTGTAAAACTCCTAGAAGAAAACATGAGGGAACATCTTCATCATATTGATCTTGGAAATGATTTCATGGATATGACACCAAAAACACTGGCAACGAAAGTAAAAATAGACAAGTAGGATGACATCAGACTAAAAACTTCAGCACAACAAGTAAACAATCAACAGAGGAAAAGGCAACCTACAAAATGAGAGAAAATATTTGCAAACCATCTAACTGGTAAGGGGGTAATCTCCAAACTATATAAGGAACTCTACAATTCAATAGCAAATAAACCCTAATAACCCAATTTAAAAATGGGCTAATGATTCGAATAGAGATTTCTTCAAAGACATACAGATGGCCAACAGGCACATGGAAAGATGCTCAGCTACTCATCCGGGAAATGCAAATCAAAACTGCAATGAGATATTACTTCACATCTTTTAGGATGGTGTTATCAAAAAAACAAAAGACAAGTGTTGGCAAAGATGTGGAGAAATTGGAACCCTTGTATACTGTTGATGGGAATTCAAAATGGTGCAGCCACTATGGAAAGCAGTAAGAAAGTACCTTAAAAAATTAAAAATGGGACTACCATATGATCCAGCAATCTCACTTCTGGGCATTTATTCAAAAGAATTGAAATCAAGATCTCAAAGAGATATTAGCACTCCTATGTTCATTGTAGCACCATTCACAATAGCCAAGATGTGGAAACACCTAAATGTTCATGGAAAGATAAATGGATAAAAAATGTGGTAGATATATGCAATAGAATATAATTCAGCCTTTAAAAAGAAGGAAATTTTGCAATATGTGACAACATGAATGAACCTTGAGAACATTATGCTAAGTGAAATAAGCCAGTCACAGAAAGACAAATACTACATGATTCCATTCATGTGAGCTATCTAAAACTCATGCAATCAGAGAGTGGGAATGGTGGTTGCCAGGTGTTGGGGGGAGGAAGAAATGAGGAGTTGCTAACCAAAGAGCAAAAAGTTTCTGTTATGGAAGATAAATAAGTTCCAGAGCTCTGCTGAAAAATATTGTGCCAATAGTTAACAATACTGCATTGTTCACTTAGACATTTGTTAGGAGGGTGGACCTCATGATAAATGTTTTTTCCACAATAAAATTAAATTTTAAAAAACGTTTACACGGTGCTTACTAAGCACCTACATGATGCTAAGGGCTTTACAAATATTTAATCACTGAACAACCAATTTTTTTTTTTAAATTTTATTTATTTATTTATTTTTGGCTGTGTTGGGTCTTCGTTTCTGTGCGAGGGCTTTCTCTAGTTGCGGCAAGTGGGGACCACTCTTCATCGCGGTGCCCGGGCCTCTCACTATCGCGGCCTCTCTTGTTGCGGAGCACAGGCTCCAGACGCGCAGGCTCAGTAGTTGTGGCTCACGGGCCCAGTCGCTCCGCGGCATGTGGGATCTTCCCAGACCAGGGCTCGAACCCATGTCCCCTGCACTGGCAGGCAGACTCTCAACCACTGCGCCACCAGGGAAGCCCCTGAACAACCAATTTTAAAGAAAGGCTAATGCACCAGAAGGTTAAGTACCTCGCCCAGGGTCGCACACCAGGTGGTCTGGTTGCTAAGCGTTTGCTGTTAACACAAATTCACGAAGGACCCAGTAGGATCATTTTTCCAGTGCTACTGTGAGTGCCTTTCCTGCAAGGGCTGAGTCCCAGCATGTGGGCACACAAGGATTAAATCTCAGATGTTCAACAACAAAGCCCTTCAGCACACTTTTTTATCCAAGACTTAACTTTCCCAGAGACCTTGAACAGTGGTTTTCAAAGTGTGGTCCCTGGGTCAGCAACGTCGACCTCAACTGGGAACTTGTTAGAAACATAAATTCTGGGGCCACACCCCAGACCTCAGAGACTCTGGGACAGGGCACAGCCAGCTGGATTTTAACAAACTCTCTTGCAGATTCCACTGCTCCCTCAGGGTTGAGAACCATGGGTATCTGATTGTTACAGAATCTTCTCTCTGCTTGGTGAGCAGAGTTTTCTCTCCCTGTGACCCCTAACACTACTGAAAATGATCTGTTTCTTCCATTCAGGGCAGGAGCAGAGAGAAACAAGGAACCAGGGTGGTATCTACAGAGTGCTGGCCAGAACATGTGCGTGTGCCATATTATTTAATCCTAATCGCAATCCTGTGAAGCATTAGCAGGATGAGAAAGCAAAAGCTCAGAGAGGCTGAGCCATCTCCCAAGGGCACAGAGCAAGTAGCAAACCTGGTCTGCAAAAATTCACCATTTTCCCACTGTCTCTCCTTAAAGCAGGAGTGACCTCTATATCTTATTACCCTTCTCCCCCCTGAACTTGCTGTTCAGGAACAGCAAGTTCCTAAATAAAGTGAAAGGAAAGAAGTACCCGATTCAACGGGAAAAATCCCAGTGTTTTTCAAGATTTTGTGGGACTCAAAATGAGATAGCAAGTGAGAACATTTTGAGAAACCAAAGTGTGCTCTGCCTTATGAAATACCCTATTACAATTTTTAATCAGTGTCATCATCAGAGTCCAAGAAAAACTGGTTTAAGTAAATTTAACACCAATAAATTTAACACCGAAATAAAGACGAGGGTAGGTTATGCTAATTGTATAATTTTTATATATAATTTGGTAATCATCTAGGCCAATTCTGGTAGGCGGGGCTGCTTTCCATGGAGTCCAAGGTTGTCCTAAAGAATCTTACCTGAAGTACGGATGTGTTTGAAAGAACATCATTTCCTTCTTGGTTGCTTCGGCCAAGCTCAGCTTGTTCGTGACCTCCTGCTGACCCCGGCACTTCACTATCATATAGCCTTTCTTGAGACGGTATGTGAGGTTCTGCATGACTTTCAGGACACCTTTCTCAGTGCCCTTGTCCACTAGATCTGGTTTGGTCAGGATTCCTGTGAGGTGATTAGAGAAGGGCACTGGAGAGGTTGGTTCTCTACTCAAATATATTGAATGCTGCTAGGCTACGGGATCTTTTATTGGCCATGACCAGCAAAGCCTCCTGCAGCCTTGATTGCCCAGCGCCTGACAGCCGATTCATTCATTCATTCATTCCATCGTCACTCCTCTTACTTGTACTTTTCTTCACTCACCCATTCACTCAACTCATTTACTGCCTTGTGTAATTTATGTAACAAATGTCTCTTGGGTGCCTGCTGGGTGCCAGACACTTAGGCAGCATACATCATCGGAACCAACCCACTCCGTCACTATGCTTCCAAAAACACGTCATCCCTTACTGTAAGGAGGGTCTGTGCCCTCTCTCTAATGTCTCCTGTCACAGACTCACTCTGCCCCTTCTGGTTGGGTACCTCCTTTGATATCTTCCCTGCCTTCCTCTCTCATGTTCCTGCCCTCACTCCTTCCTGCTCACATTGGACTAAAAGCTTTGATTTCCAAGTGACTGTGTTCTTGATGGACACTTGGTTTGCTTCCACATTTTGGCTGTTGTGAATAAGGCTGCTGTGTACGTGAGTGTATATTCCATTTCCTTTTTAAACCTAGCACACTGTTCTCTATTTCTGTACTTGACCTAGAATGCATGGAAAGTTTGCATTGATGTTATAATGCTGCTTGGAATATACTAAGGCCAGATCGTGTATACTCTATGGTTATAGTACTTAGCTGAATTTATAACAATAATAGCTAATATTTAGCAAGAACTTTTGGTTATTAGAGTTTGTGGCTAATGAGAAGAACAGAAAACTACTACTGGTGTTACTCAATTTCTATGGAGACACTGATATCCAAATAGATCAGTCTACTGAACAGATGATATTATCTTTTGTGGTCATCAATAAGACATCCCTAATGACTTATAACTGCACGATGACTGGTGACCCAAAACCTGCGTTTTCTCTCTGGTTCAATGTGTTCTAGACACCTGTAGAAGTCAGCAGCTAACAGGGCACAAGTGTAGTCTGGCATATAATAACACATTACACTTGAGCTGTATTCCCCTAGCGTTATTTTGATCCTTACTGGAAAACTAGGCATTTGTTGAGGAAAAAGTGGAAAAGGCAATGATTTACTGAGTATCCATTTAGTCGAGGAAAATGACTTGCAAATTTTCAGGAAGGCAAACTCGACGGGTAGGTGAAGTGATTGGGAGAGAAGTGATATTGAATAATAATATTAAAAATTTTTAAATAGCAGCTATTATTTGCCCAAGGATATGTAGCCAGTAAGTGGTAGAACAAGGATTCAAACCCAGGCAGTCTGTGCTCTTAAACCAAGTCCCCTATAATGCCTTCCAGAGTGACTTTAAAAAAAAAAAAAGAAATTTAAGGGAACCCATCTGCACCAGGAAGCGTTCTGCTTGAATATAAATTCTGCAGACACCTGTGCTCCAATGTAAGCCTGGAAGTATGTTCCCTGAGTATGTTCATACAGGCCCTGGGAAAGTCTTTTCCATGCACCAAGGACTCACAAGAACTTTACCTGTGGAATTGCAGAGCTGATGGGCCACTTTCTCCTTTCTGGACCATTGTGGGAGAGCAAATAAGGCATTTCTCCTCCCCCATCCAGAATGGTTCAAGAATGCAAATAAGGGACAATAGGAAGGAGGGCAAAGAACCTCCAAATGTTGGCCACACATCTAACCCTGACTGTCAGTGAGGGTGGCCCACCTGCTGTGCTCGACTTCACCCCGAGCCCGTGGAGCTTCCCTGGGAACAGCACTTGGATCTAAGGCAGGATGTGGGCGCCTCTAACAGAGCTACATTCCAGGACCTTCTAAATACATAAGGGGTCTCTCCCTGGCTTCCTGTCCTCTAGAAGCTTGGTTCTTTCTTCTTACCTATGGTCCTGTCTCCATCGGGGTCCACCTCCTGAGCCATGCTCAGCGCCTCCGTGGTGGCGATGTCCACGTTGCAGGGGACCACCACTAAGTTGATTGTCTGCTGCCTCTGGATGTACTTTTTGATGAGTGCCTTGATCTGATGCCAAGGAATCACAAAGGAAGAACACGTCTCTGGTCACCCAAGAGCACGGCTAGACATCCCAGAGCATGACCCAGTTGTTACACTTCTGGGCTTTGGCTTAGCCTGTCCCCTTCCTCTGGAATGTCCACCCACTTGCCCTTATTGAGCTCTCTGTTGATGTCCTACTTATCCTCCAAAGCTCATCACTGATATTTCTTCTTTCTCAAAGACTCCCTGATTCCTATGGCTAGATGAGAGCCCTCCTTCATCGACAGACCTTCCCTGTGATGCTCCTGAGATTATGGCAGGAAGAAGCAATGTGCTCTGAGCCCAGGCAAGCATCTTCCTCACACCCTAGGAAGTCCCACCCGTTTGCTGAATGAAGCGGGGTAAGAAGTGTGGAATTAGTCCCTTAACGCAGTAAGGGAAATGACCTAACTACACTGCTCCTAGAGAGACAGAGAATGGTGATTTGGATATAGGAAGAAAGAGTAATTTAACTGCCCAAGACAGTGGAGCTAGCAGAGACCCCATCCAGAAGGGACTGACACAATCCTAGTTGGGCTATGGTTGAGTTCCCAACACTGGAAGTGCCTCCCATAAAAAGGAAGAGCGCAGTTAAGTGACCCCAGTCCTAGGGCAGGAGGGTATCATCTTCTCCCCGTCCTCCACCTTGTCCCTTTACACCCTGGACCCCAACCCCGCTCCTGAGACCATCCTTGTCTCCTTGGCCTCTATGTGAGCTGACCTGGCAAAGCTTGACAAGGCTGCTCTTGGGGTGAACCCAGCCCAAAGATCATGTGTGACTCTGGCATCCCAGTGACGACTGTGTCCTCAGGCAACCTTAGGGGGGAAGGTCTTTGGCAAAGAAGCCCAAGGCTCAGCGGCTGTCGGTTTGTACTGGGTCACTGCTGGTCTGCAGTTCTTATTTCTGTGCATTGTGGTGGCCTTTCTGCCCCTGATCAGAGATAACAGTCTGTGTTCCGATTGACTTAGGTAGCGCTAGTTTAAAAAACTGTTGCTAAAATTGGCAGATCCCATGTAAAAATCCAATTTCCGGCTTCTTTTAAATATCGGGATAGTGGTAACACTGGGCCAGCATTCTCACAGGACAACATTGGGCAGGGCGTCAACGCCTATACACCTCCCGTGCCACTGAGTCAACTTTGCCTGTTTCCATGACCTGCCAGGCCCTTGTCAGAATCTGAGTATGAGGCCCCAACCCTAGATGGTCCTACCCCAGTCTCCTCCCCAACTACTCAGAGTGAGGGCTGGGAAGGTGCGCCAGAGCCCTTGGGGCTGCCAGCAGAGACCTCAGAAGTCTCCCCAACTTAGCGTGGGACCCATTCCCAAGTTCCAGAAAGGCTCACCTGCAGTCCGATATCATGGGGCTGGTTTCCCACAGCCACCCTGGTGATGCCGGGAAGATCAATGAGGGTCAGATCTGGAACCTCAGGGGAGGTGATCTCCAGACTAATGAGCTCGTGGCTAATGCCAACTCCATTCCCAGCTATGACATCCTGGGCTACAGAGACCGAGAGGAGAAAAACCGAGAGTCCAAATGAACAACCCAACCTAGCAGAAGCAGTGAAACCTGTGGGCAGCTACATATTTCACCCATATTTGGGGACAGCCCTGATGTGAGAAATAGGCAGGCAACTTAGGGCACAGCCCTGATTAATTGCCTAATTCTTTAGAGATAGAAGTTGGGGTCGGGGAGATGACAACCAGCCTGTTCCTTTGTAAACCTTTCCTGCCTTAATTATCATTCGGGGTCACTACCTAAGATATGATTTTGTAACTTTGTACTGAAGTGTACCGTACGTACAGGAAAGTACCCATTGTCTTAGGCACGTGGCTTGGTGAGTTTCACAGGCTGGACCCTATATTGGTGCTTATAGCTGAGGGCTCTTCCTTTTCATTACCATGTGTTATTACACCCTGTGCCTTGATCCAGTCTACTGTTGATGGACATTGGGTGGTTTCCAATGGGGGGCGGGGTGGGGGGTGATCGCAAGAGTGCTGCTATGAAAATTCTGGAACCTGACTTTTGGTACACCTTTTGGCTGGGGATATACTCAGGACCGGAGTTTTTGGGCATCATGGGGTGTGCACACCTCCAGCCTTAGTGGATATTGTGCCAGTTTTCCAAAGTGGTTACAGCAACTTACCCTCCCACCAGCAGTGGACCAGAGTTCCAAGACACTATTCTAAAGATGCTCATTGTACATCCTTACACAGAATGTTCACCCAAGCTGGCACCCATGGTGCCCTCCTAGTCCTGCCCACAGAGCTCATGGCTAGAGAGAGTCTGGGCAGATCTCGACAGGGCTGCAGGATGTGCCGGGCACGAGGCATCCCAGGACAGGCATGGCCGGCACAGAGGGTGCAGAGCTTTTATCATTTGAAGCTAGGAAACTTGCCACTTGAGGGTCTCAAGAAGGTTCTGTTTTGAGGGGTGGATGCTAGAATTGGGGCAGTACTTCTCTGTTTTGGGAGGGATCCCTCTGGTGAGCCAGCTGAGACAACAGGATTCTCGGGGTGCTGAGCCCGCAGAGTCATGTGAAAACCCCAGCCTCAGATGCTAAGTTTATTGCTTAGTAAGGAAGAAGCCCATCTCCCTGGAACGGAAGCTGTGGCTGCAGAGTTTCCTGTTATGATCAGTGTTAATTTTCGCCTGCCTGGCTGAGCCCTGCTTGAGAGCAGGAAGGGGGAGAAGCCTGGGGGAGGGGGTGGGCATGCTCAGGGACCTGGGGGGCACGGTTGCGAGGGGGTGACCTCCAGGGTCCCCTCTGAGCAGGTACGGAAGTGGATTCCAGGAGCAACTGAGCCTTTTGATCATTCTGTGGTTACCTAAGCCTAATCTCAAGTGTTGGCTATGCTTCCAGAAATGATGGGGGGGGGGGGGTCAGCGCTGGGGGAAGCTGCATCGGACGGGGACAGGGACGTGGCCACAGGCACCCAGCCACGTTAGGTTAGAGCAGCTCCTTGGGACACACACACCCAGCAGTGACCAGGGTAGCTGGGGCGGGGGGTCCTGTAGGGGACACTTCCCAGAGGAGGGGCAGGTAAACTGAGACCCAAAGAAAGAGTAGGAATTAGGCAGGCAAGGAGGAGGGACAGCATGTGAGGGACGGCATTTGAGGCAGGGGGGCTGGCACATGGAAAAGCCTGGAAAGAAGTGGCGGGTGCTTGCTGTGGAGCTGGAGAGGCCCCGATGACCGACGATGACTGGGTTAGAAGGAGCCCACCTGTAGCCGCCCGCGGGGCCCTACCTTTACGTATTTCCCTCTCCACCTGTGAGGGGTCTTGCAACTGGAGCTCCGTCTTCCGGTAGCTGATTTTCCCGGCCCACCTGAACTCCTGCTTTGTCAGTTTCAGCACCAGCGGACACCTGGTTATGATTCCTGAGAGAGAGTTTCCCAAACATCCTAAGTTTCCCTTAAAAAGAAGCGTTCACAGGTGCCCTTTGCTCTTATTCTCCCCGGTGCCCCAGAGGCCTCGTCTGAAATCTCTAGGGCCTAGTCCAAACCCCAACACTTTCCCCCAGGCCATAGAAAGGCCTGGGGCGTGGTCCAGGTGGAAGCCCGGGGCCAGGACAGGCAGGATGTGAAGCGGCGGGATCTGCCTGACCCTGTCCGGCCCCTCCAAGCCTCTCCCGTTCGGGGGTGGAGGGAGCACACAGCACTGTCCTACGAGGCGGGTATGCCCAGGGCCACCTGCCTGCCTCACAAGACTGCCATGGCCACACTGGCCTCCAGACTCTCTGCTCTGTTGTTTCTCTCCCCAAAATGCTGAACCCAGGGCAGAGAGGAAGAGCCCTGTCCCCACTCTGACTCCATCACGTGTCAGGCACTGGGGCTGGTGGGAAACTCACAGGAGACTCTGGAGAAAAGGACCAGCTGCCCGTGGTCGGGAGGAGGCACCGGCCGAGGCGCTCTCACTGGCGGCTGTGTAGGGCCCAGGCAGCCCTCCGGCATCCCCACTCCCTCCTCTGTGCCCAGGAGGCAGCCCTGGCCCCCCCGGGTTCTGGTTGGGTTTTGCCGATGGGCAGTGCTTGCAGGAGATGGGAATGAGGGAGGGAACCAGGACAGGGGAACTTCTACCCACTACAGGATGCCATCTCTTTCCTTCTTTTTTTCCTTTATAATTATTTTATTCAATCAGAAATGTACAACAGCTTTTAAACTCTACACACACTTAAAAAATGTTTAAAGGAAACAGGGACTTCCCTGGCGGTCCAGTGGTTAAGACTCTGCACTCCCAACGCAGGGAGCGTGGGTTCGATCCCTGGTTGGGGAACTAGATCCTGCGTGCTGCACAGCATGGCCAAACAAAAAAAAATTTTTAAAGGAAACATTGTGTCTTATCACACCATGATCCTGGCTAATAGCTTCTCAAAGTGTTGAGAAAATTCTTCAAAAAGACTTCACATGTTACCTGAAACTCACAAATTAACAAGAGCAAAGAAGAAATGCTTCTACGCTCTTAGAAAGATAACTAGAAAGAAACCGACTGATACAGGCCCAGCGATGGCTACTGACAGGGGAAAGAGGACTCAGAAACTACGGGCAGCAGGAACATCCAGGGCCCTGCCGCCCGGCCCCCTGCCCACACAATGCACTCCAGACGCAGCCGTCCAGGACCTGTGGGAGCTCCCCCTCCCGGGGGCCTTCCCAGCGACCTCCCCTGAGCCCACTGGTCCCCGGGATGCCTTGTGGCTTGCAGGAGGCTGGCCCGGCAGAGCTTACCGCTGCCTCTGGGAAGGGCGACCCCCGACAGAGCCTCCAGCACGGAGCTCTTGCCCGAGCTCTGGTCCCCAATGACAGCGATGGCGGGCAGGGCCAGGTCCTGCTCCACGCCCAGGGCCCGCAGGGAGTCAATGAGGTCTATGCAGGGCCGCACCTTCTCCTCGTACTGGCTGTACAGGTTGTTCTCGGGCCCCTGGAAGAGTCACAACAGACTTCACAGTCTTGGCCTCTGATGGGGCTCCCACCACCTTCGGGAATTTGTGGCCGAATTGATGGATCTACTGATGTTGGGTTAGAAACAGGAGGGATGAGGGGTGGATCTGGATGTGCCTGCAGGGAGGTCCCCGTGCTCTCTTCCTGTGGAGGCTTTGCTTCCGCTGCTGGGGGGAATATCTGGCTGGGGCTGGAGATGGAGGTGCCCGTCTGAGCAGGCCATGTGGCGCCAAGGGGCAGGCGTTCCCAGCCGGAGGGAGGAGAGGATCGGGCCCGCGGCTGCCGAGCTGGGGTAGGGTGGGGGTGGCAGGCTGGCAGTGATGACAGCGTTAGTCATAGCTGGAGGCAAAGCTCCCAGGAAGGAGCCCCCAGACTCACGTCCAGGAAGGCCACTGCTGCCCGCAGAGACTGCGTCTGTCCCTGGTGCTTGTTGGAAGTGCCCAGGAGAGAGGGGGACCCCAGTTGTGCTCCTGGGGCTGGACCAGACTTGCAGGTTTTATTTCCCGCCTTTCCCCGCCCCCGCCAACCCCCGGGGGGTGCTGGGATGCGCCCTTCCTGACCATACCTGCACCCGACTTACCTTGGACATCTGCTGGTCCCTGTTTCCTCCTGGCTGCTGATGGTTCAAATTCAGCACATTGAAGTCCTTGGCGAGGAAAACCGGGTCCGTCCCTCCCCCCTGCCAGTTTGGCGGGTACGTCACCTGTCCAGGTGCTGCGCCCGGTGGCCGTAGTGGCTGCTGCTGGAAGGAATTCATTTCTTCTTTTGGACGGTGTTGGGAGGAACCTGGGCTGCACGTAGGGCTCAGGCACCAGCTGTCGCCCGGGGAGCTGATGGGTGCGGTCACCACTGCTCAGCGCCTCCGATCTTCCTGGCAAGCTCTACAAAGACACAAGTTGGGAACGTGGCCCAAACGTCCCCCAGCAGACCTCCCCAGGGCTGCATTTTTTCCAGCTCTGCCTTGCCCAGCCCCGTACAACCCATCCTCTGCACACAGGGGAGGCCGGTAGCCCAGCACAGGAGGGGCGGATGGCAACATGCAGGCGCAGAGCACAAGAGGGGTCTCCATGGGCCCCCAGGGCCTGGGGACAAGCGAACTCCACGCTTCCACGGGAGAGTGTGTTTTTTTTTTTTTTTTAAAGGAATTCCTTTATTTTTATTATTTATTTATTTATTTATTTATTTATTTATGGCTGTGTTGGGTCTTCGTTTCTGTGCGAGGGCTTTCTCCAGTTGCGGCGAGCGGGGGCCACTCTTCATCGCGGTGCGTGGGCCCCTCGCTATCGTTGCCTCTCTTGTTGCGGAGCACAGGCTTCAGACGCGCAGGCTCAGTAGTTGTGGCTCACGGGCCCAGTTGCTCCGCGGCATGTGGGATCTTCCCAGACCAGGGCTCGAACCCGTGTCCCCTGCATTGGCAGGCAGACTCTCAACCACTGCGCCACCAGGGAAGCCCTCCACGGGAGAGTTTGAATGTCCCGCTGTCACTTCTGATGGGCTCCGTGTCACCTGAGGTTCAGGACTGGGCAGGAGACTGTAAGACGCGGAGAGATGACAGGCAGCCCCTCCTGGGTCCGTTTGAAGCCAATCTCTGCCCTGCCATCACTCTTTCCCACACAGACTAGGTCAGCCTGCTGGGAAGCTTGGGAGAAATGGTTGTTTGGGTCTCTTGCTTTTCCATGGGGCCTATAATCAGGTAGTCAGCACCCTAGAAAGAGCTGGCGGTATTGAGTGCCGGCCTCACCCAGCGCTGCTCTAAGATGCTCATTTCATTTTCACAACAACCCTACGTGTTAGCTCCTAATCTTCATTTTTCCAGGTCAAGAAGCTGAAGCGCAGAGGTCCAGTTACTGGCCTAAGTCAGGGCCCAGAGACCAGCCAGCAACTCTGGGTCATGAACCCTTTCCTGCTATGACCTCCACTGGGAGCAGAGTGGATACAGTGAGTTGAATGGCTCCACCCCCCCTACCAAATGCATGTCCACCTGGACACATGAATGTGACCTTATTTGAAAAAGGCCACTTGCAGATGTAACTGATAAGAATTTGGAGATGAGGGTGGGCCCGAAATCCAAGAAGAGACAGGCAGAGAGGATTTGAGACCCAGAGACCCACGGCCAGAGGGAGACAGAGGCAGACATTGGAGGGATGCTGCCCCAAGCCGAGGAACCCCAAGGGGGGCAGGAACCCCAGAAGCTGGGATAGAGGCCTGGAAGGGATCCTCCCCCACCCTTCCAGGAGGAACTAATTCTGCCGACGCCTCGACCTGGAACTTCCGGCCTCCAGAACCAGGAGAGAATAAATGTCTTGTTTTATGCGTCCCAACTTGGGGAATTTTTTATGCCAGCCCCAGGGCACTAACCAGTGGGGAGGATTGGAGTCTTGAGGTGGCCCCTCCCCCATAGCTGGCCTTTGGGGCGTCCACTTGTATCCCGTGTCCAGCTGCGGTCCTGCAGTCCAGCCCTCCATCCGTCCTCTCTACGCGACAGCGGCCCCTGTGCACACATTGTGGCCCTTTTCCTTCTAAACCCCTGGTCTCATCATGTCACTGCCCTTTCTAAAAACCTCTGTCATGTTTTCTTTCAGAATAGAGTTCTCAAAAAATTTGGTCCTAACCTAGCTTCTCATATTTTATATCATCTCTGAATGCTGGGCCTAACAGTTTGCCTTCCTCAGACGGCACATATGCACATTCACAACTTTGTGTGTGCCACTGACCTGTTTTTAAAAATGAGGGTGATTTGTTCATTCATTCATTCATTCATTCAACAAGTATGCTTTGAGGACTGATATGGGCTGAATTGTGTCCCCAAGTTCCTATGTTGGAGTCCTATTCCCCCAGGACCTGAGTGTGTCTGTACTGGAGATATGGCCTTTAAAGGGGAGATTGAGGTAAAATGAAGCCACTAGGGTGGGTCCTAATCCAATCTGACTGTCTTTATGAAAAGAGGGGATTAGGACCCAGAGGTGCACAGAGGAAAGAGCACGTGAAGACACGGGGAGAAGACGGCCGTCTACACACCCAGGAGAGAGGCCTCAGGAGAAACAAACCCTAATGACCCATTGATCTTGGACTCTTGGCCTCCAGACTGTGAGAAAATAAATTTCTGTTGTCTAAGTCGCCCAGCCTGTGGCACTTTGTTATGGTGTCCTGAGCAAACTAATACAGGGACCTACTATGTGCCAGGTAGTTCCTGCCATAGGGGTACAGTGGTGATCAAGCCAGATAAAGTCCCTGCTTCTAGTATATACATTCTGTCAGGGACACCCCCCAAACAAATAAGCCAACCAACAACGATATAATCCCAGGTGACGATGAAGTGTCTGGAAGAAAGGTAGTGGCTTATAGAGCCAGGGGTCAGGTGTCAGGGGGTAGGGGTTCTGTTTGAGGGTGTGTCCGTGTACAGGAAATGAAGGAGCAGAGGAGCAAACATTTGAGGACCTGGGAGGAGCCTTCCTGGCAGAGGAAACATAAGTGCAAATGTCCTGAGGTCAGTATGAGCTCAGGGAACTGGGAGAAGCACCCCTTTCTCCTGGGGGGCTCAGAAAGCCCAGCCCAGGGGCACCTCCTTTCTTGGGAGGGGGCTGGCCTCTCTGCCTCGTCCTGTCTGGGCTGTGCCCTGGCCTTTCCTGGCATTGTTAGGGCTGGACCTGACACTTGGGTTTGGGCTGGAAGAAGGCAGAGAAGGTCTTCTACCTGCACTCTTCTGAGTGGTCAGCCCCACTGACCCGGAGACTATAAGCGAAGGGGGATCCCCAGGTTTGGCCCTGCTCCCTGGGGAGCCCTGCGAAGGCTGTCAAGTGGAAGGAGCGCCCTTACCTCTGTGTTCAAATCCTAAGCCAGCACTTCTGTTCCCTCTTGTGGATGAAGGGCAGTGAGATCGCTCAGCAGAAACTCATGAGGGAATTGGTTGGAAGGCCAACCTCACAGCCAGCCCGTCAGCCGATCCCGATGTTCGGGGCTGCGTGGGAATGACGCAGGCACTACCCAGCCAGGAACCGCTGGCACCTAGCCCTTGGAGTGCCCCATGGCCTAAGCCAGCTTTAGTGGAAAAGGCTCTCAGACAGCCCCTCCCTCTGGTTGGGGACCAAAAATAAATCTGGGTTTTTTACAGCTGTTTTGCATCTTCCCGTTCTTCTTCATTTCTCTGAGTCCCTGAGGTTTAGCCTTTGATGTGTTCCGTATCTCACAGTCTCCCACGCTACCATACTCCCCAGTGAAATCATTCGTTTTACAAAACACCTAGCCTTCTAGCAAGTATCAAGAGAAAATATGATCTCATGCAAAATATCTCTGCTTTTTTTTTTTTTAATTAATAAAATTGCCCTAAAGGACATATCCAGCGGAGTTCCCTGGTGGTCTAGTGGTTAGGATTCGGTGCTTTCACTGCTGTGTCCCAGGTTCAATCCCTGGTCGGGGAACTGAGATGAGTGGCACGGCCCACCCTCCCCCCCCCCCCCCCCAGAAAAAAGAACATATCCAGGGATTTATTTAATCTCCTTAATATAAGGAAATTATAGTAAAATTATATTAACTTCCTTAATATAAAAACTCAAGAGATTCCTTTGCAGAGGGCCCAGCTGGAGGAGTTTGCTCTCCTGGTGAATCGAGTGCTTCTTTTTGTCAAAGAGGGAAAGAGACCATCTGTCCCACGCAACCTTGGCCTTGGGAGTCAGGAGGCTCAGGACAAATTGTGGGCGGTCCTAGCTGCCTCTGGCTTGGCTTTGCGCCTTGGCTCCTGTCCCCAAGGCCTTAACAAAGATTATTCTAGTGTTATGGTTTGACTGTGGCACTTTTTAAAACAACTTAGAGCAGGGCGTGAAAGAGCTAGTCTCGGCGAGTCTGTATGTCCTCTGCCTTTTCTGGGGGGAGGGGGTGGGAGTTGGAGGATCCAGGGTGGGGGTGTGGAGAGGCTGCAGCTGAAGAGGCAGTGGTTCCACAGAGAGGCTGGGAGGTGCAGCGTGGAGGAGTATTGGTGTCAGGGCATCTGTGTGGCAGGATGGGGCAGCAGGATCATATCAAGTGACGGGCCCCGAGCTCTCTTTAATAATATAAAGATAAGAGGCTAAGGGCATAAGAGCAGCTGTGGGCAGGAGAGAGGTGGCCCGTCCCACACGAGTGTCACTGAGGTCAGCTGCAGAGAGGGGGTTTCCTGCCTTCCCTCTCACGGGGCAGGACCCAAAGCACTCTAGAGGGACCCTGCCTGCCCCTACTCCCCACCTAGATCTGTGCAGGGGCAAAGGGCTGTGTCCACGTATGAGAGCGTGACCAGCAGCCCAGGGGAAGAAGCAGCCCAGGAGTGGACAAAGGGTGGACTGGCAGAGAGGACCACGGCAGGAGGATGGGAGGAGGGAGATGGGAGAAGGGAGATGGGAGGAGGGAGATGGGAGGAGGAGATGGGGGGAGGGAGATGGGAGGAGGGAGATGCGGGGAGGGAGATGGGACTAGGAGATGGGAGGAGGAGATGGGAGGAGGGAGATGGGAGAAGGGAGATGGGAGGAGGGAGATGGGAGGAGGAGATGGGGGGAGGGAGATGGGAGGAGGGAGATGTGGGGAGGGAGATGGGACTAGGAGATGGGAGGAGGAGATGGGAGGAGGGAGATGGGAGGAGGGAGATGGGACTAGGAGATGGGAGGAGGAGATGGGAGGAGGGAGATGGGAGGAGATGGGAGGAGGGAGATGGGAGGAGGAGATGGTCGGAGGGACCACTGAAGGGGAAGGAGAGTATCACTGTGAGTCATCCCTGGCCCCTTTGTGTGTCCTCCATCACCTGCAAGGATGGAGGCTGTGCTGATCTCCGTCCCGGCAGAGGACAGTTTATTACAAAAGGATGTAACTCAGTCCCAGCCAGATGCAAGACGCTCACAGGGCAGAGCTGGGGTTGTGGCTCAACCTGAGGACACGTCAGGAAGCCCAGAGCTGTCGGCCGGCCTGGCCACACACAGCGGCACAGCCGTGCAGCCGAGCCCAGTCTCCCACCTCCCCCCAGACTGGACCATCCCCTCGTTTCTGACCACCTTCCGGCCCACCCAGCCCTGGAATAGCTGGGAGAGCGAATTCACCCCAACATGGACAGCTGGGACCATGGCGATGGCGCCCCCTCTGTTGAAGACACCCCCAAATTGTGATGAGACTACTAACATCACAGATAAGCCCCATGAGGGATGAACAGGTGAAAAAAGGGACTTAGCCGAGGTTGTAAAACTGTGTTCCCAAACTGGGGGCCCAGGCACCCTGGGGAACCTCAGCAAACCGGCAGCTACACTTGGGGTCATCAGAACTTCCCAGGATACACAGGGATGTCTGTTGGCCACCACGTTACCTACTATTACTGAGTTCTTTGGACCTAACTCATGAATCAATAGAACTATTAGGCGTGTCTGTTGGTCGGGGCACCATGAACCAATTACTGAGACAGTCAGGGTGCCCAGGAAGGAGAAAATTTGGCAACATCTGCTATGAGAGCGAAGGGGAGATTCTGAAGCATCATGAGGGTGGGTGTGGGTGGAAACAGGCTGAGGAAGGAGTCGGGGATGGGGACGGGGTGATGGGACAGCTGGCCAGACACATGGCCAGGCGGGCTGGGAAGGGCTGGGCAGGGAGCGAGGCCAGGAAGAGGCTCAGGTGGAGTTCCCAGGGGCTCGGCGACCGCTCTGGTGTCTCCTTTGTGCTCTTCACGTGCACACGTGCTGTCGGATTTCATTTCTGTTTTCCCTATTTTTCTATAAGACGGGAAGTGAGGTTCCGACAAGTTAAGCATCCGAGACACCGCCCCACGGCTAGAAACCCACAGACTCAGGACTCTCATGAATAGTGTGTTACTTCGATAATGAGGAAACAGTAACACCATTCTGATTTTGAAACCTCAAGGCAGAGCATTACCGTTAGTCATGGGTAGAGTTCAGAAACACGATCTTGAAGACCAGCCCCTCCTCCCTGGCCCTCTTCCTTGGGACTGTTTTTGCTTCTCCGGTGTTTCCAGTTTTCTACATGCTTCAGTCAGTCCCAGAGGAGTCGCTGGTCCCAGGAGCCTGGATCCCAGCTCCCTGTGACCATCCCCCGGCCCCTGGGTCTGGCCTCCAGGACCTGCACCGGCCCTGGATCCTGCTGCGATGTTCCACAGCTGGGCAGGCTCACGCCCGCGTCGTGGAGAACCCTGCAATTCATTTAAAACTTCCTCCTTTGACAGATTTGTGCTGAATCCGTATGACCCCTCACGCAGACCTGTGGGGATATTTCATCTCCTTCCCTAGTAAATAGAAATTAATTTCTCCTAAAAGCAGAATACAACAACAAAAATCTGGTTCACTGAGATTTCGTCACAGTTTCCAGGAAAGAGGAAGAAAGATGTCATTACTGTCGGATCCAAGTCTAAACCTTCCCTTGGCTTAGCCCCTGGCTCCGTGTGAGCGGGCGGGAAAGAGCTCAATGTCTGCTTGTCCTGTAAAATCTGCCAGAATGGGTCATGGGTCACGGCTGACCATGTGGCCTGGATTATTTCTTCCTGCTGGCTGCGTGACCTCAGCATCCTGAGATATTCTGTTCAGTGTCTCAGGAGGAACCAACACTGCTGAGGCCTTGACCTCAGGCTTCCAGCCTCCAGACCTGGGAGAGAATACATTTCTGATATTTAAGCCCACCAGTCTGGGGTACTTTGCCATGGCAGCCCTAGGGCACTAACATAACGTTTCTTTGCTGGGTAGACTTGGCATCAGTACCTGTCTCTCTTCAAGTAAAACTCTGAAGGCATAATCATGTACCGTCACATGCTACAAGGGGAATCAGCAAATGCTAGAAATCAGGTGTCCTCGCCCTTCAGAAGAGCCAGCTTTCCAGGACACCACGGAGGGTGGCCACCACTGCCATGGGCAAGAGGGCTCCTGAAGCTCTGAGGCCAGGCTCTGGGGCTTCAATTCTGATGCCGGTTCCAATGCGTGTGTTTTTCTATATCACCAAGCAATTCACTCAATTCTGATACTGTTTACCAGGACATGGCATCAGGTGTCACAGGGCTATCAGAGGGGGCTCAGCCCTACTCAACAGCTCCCGCCCCATCCTGCTGTCAGCTACAAATTGTCACTTGCCACCTGCCTCCACAAGGATGAAGTCACCCTCCACTGCAGTCGCTGACGGTCGGCTATAGCCCTCATTCTGCCCCCAATAAAACTTAACTCACAACTCTCACGTTGTGCGTTTTTTTTTTCCCAGTCGACACTGCCCACTTCAGATGCCAATGGCTAGCAGGTACAGGTTGTCACCTGTGCTTCTGGCTATAGATCAATCGGAGGTTCCAATGACCCCCTCCTTGGAGTTGAATAATCTGCTAGAGCGGCTCACAGAGAAACATTTTACTTACTAGACCGCAGGCTTATTATAGAAGGATTTAACTCAAGAACAGCCAGATGGAAAGACCCAGAGGGCAGGCATGGGAGGCGTGGGGAGCTTCCATGCTCCCTGTGAACACCACGCTCCCAAATCTCCACGTGCTCACCAGAAACTCTCCAAACCCGCTTGGGTTTTAAGGAGGCTTCATTACATAGACCTGATTGATTAAATCATTGGCCGTCAGTGACTGAACTCAACTTCCTGCCCCTCTTCCCTTCCCGGAGGCTGGGGGTGGGACTGAAAATTTCAGCCCTCAGGTCACAGGATCGTTTCCCCAGGCAACCGGCTCCCATCTCATTAACATAACACTACGACCTGAAGTCCCTTCATTAACATAACAGAAGACAATGCTCTCTTCACTCCCAAGGGTTTTAGGAGCCCCGTGTCAGGAACTGACACAGACCAAATAATATATTTCTCTTTTTTCCTGCAGTTGTAGGTATTGTGAAATAGTCACCATGACGAGTTAACATCTGCCCTCATACTTACAGTTTTTTCTTGTGATGAGGACTTTTAAGATCTACGTTCTTAGCAACTTTCAAAAATGCGATACAGCGTCATCAGCTCTGAGATGTAACGTACAGCACGGTGACTATAGTTAATATATTTCTTATTATAAATCACAACATCACAGAGCACAAAGCTCTCTCCCCACCCCGAGATGTGTACCTTCCACGGAAGTTCCCAAAGCCACTTCTTTGTGTCCCCAAGGCCTTTGGCCAGATCTGGGGAGACGGGCCCCCTTGCTCTTTCTAGAACGTGCTCTCTGCCTGCAGGGATGGTTGGAGGCCAGCACCAGCACAGGCAGCTTCAGACGCCTATCTTTCTGTCTCCAGCCTTCTGGCCCAAGCTATGCTTACCAGAAAATCCTTTCAAAAGGAAAGCGTGTCTGCTGCATGAAGACGTGGTGAAGCATCCCTCCCTGCCCCGACCCAGCTCTTACCTGAGCACCTGCAGAGTGGAGACCCGGCGAATCACTATCTCTCTCCCTTCCTCCGTTTCCCTTTTATAGAAACGGCTCCTCCCCTTGCTTCCTCCTTTTCCAGCAGCAAGAGAAATGAAACTAATGGCCCGCCACAGAAAAGAAACTGAAGACTCAATGCGCTTCCTGGTGACTTACGCAGTTGTCCTCAGACTCCGGGTGACAGTCTGCGTCTGAGTTTCCTGGTGGGCTTGTAAACACACGGGGGGCTGCCCTGCCACCCACACCCGGGATCAGATGCCCGAGACTCTGCTTTGCTAACATGTTCTCAGAGAGGTGGGAGCCGGACACCCTTGGAGATCCGGTCACTTAGCACAGCGCTCTCCAGCAGGACTTTCTGAGATTCTCTGTGCTGTCACTCTCTCCCCGTGTTAAGCTCTGAACACGCCAAAAAGGGACGTCCCCAGCTCCCCGCAGTAACCCACTTGTGCAGTGCGTACCCTCTTCCTCGGTTGGTCTCTCTGCTCTCGGAGAGTTCTTGCTGGGAACTCAGCCCTGAGCTAGCCCCACTTTCTGGTCCTAGGTTGGGGTTACTTCACCTGCAATACTACAGGCATGCACCCCAGGGGGCCCCAAAGGTCTCCCGGCGCCGGTGGCGGCGCTGTGACTAAAGGGGGGTGGATGAGTCAGGCATTCCCATCACCAGAGTGTGGGGAACCCCGAGGAGCCCCCGAGATGCGGGGCTGGCGCAGGACGGGGGAAAGCCGGACTCAGTTTCGGCTTCACTCCCGCGATCCTTTCCAAAACAAAAAATAATATTATAAATTAGAAAATAAAGCCTGAGCAGTTCTTTGCTCATTCACTTGTCTTGTAGGCAAATTTCCCTTTAAAGAAGAAATTTAGAGGCTAAGAAAATGGTTTTCAAACCCTGGCATTAGGAAGTTACAGGGAGGGTCTCCGGGGTCTGTGTCCTGCGGGATCTATTGCCCGGATCATCCAGAGGCCCTGGGCAGAGGTGAAGGATGGAGGGAGGAACTGGGCAGCCGACTTCACCGCCAATGTCTTGTGTCACAGGGCGGGTGCGTCTGTGCTCCAGGACGGTTACAAGTGAAGGCACCGCACAGAGCGACACCCACCTCCGTGGAGGCAGCGGGAGGACCCCGCACCCCCGGCCAGAGCAGCAACCGCTCGGCACGCCCCTCATCCTGACGTCATCAAAGTGCTGGGCGGGGTCTCGAGCTGCGGGGAGCTTGATGACGATCCCCGGCCAGAGCCCCTCCTCCCTCTCGGCCCACTGACCCTCTGAGGAAGGGCTGGCCTGGGTGCTCTTACAGCCCCGAGCCATCTGGAGCCAGAATGCACCCACCCTCAGCCAGACCTAGCCTTCTGAGTTTGCTTTCTCAGCCGTACAGAGGGGACCATGCAATGTCTCCCTGATTAATGGATTAAGGAGATGGAGGGACCAAGGAGTCTGTGGACAGACAAGAGTCTTAAGTGTGTGTTTGTGCCAGTGGGGCGAAGTAGCAGAGGCCGCTTGGGGGTGGAAACCCCCTGACTCTTCACTGTCTGGGCCCCAACTTCTCCAATCGGGGTGACGATGGTGACCCACCTCAGGGCAGATGCTAGGAGGACAGGCCTGGGGTGGGCAGCGCGATGGAGGGTCCTAGCTGGTGACACACTTTCCTGTCAGGAACGAGCCGTGTTCCTGATTTTGTGGTGCCAGAAGTCCAAGCATCTAGGAAATAGGGATGCTGAGAGCTCAAGAAGTGCCTGCCTTTTCCAGGGCAGAGGCTAGAGGCCCTCCCCTCTCTGTGGGAGGGGCTGCCCTTCCAGGGCCCCCCCCCCCAACCCACCGCGGGGAGGGGCAGGTCTGCACACCTGGGAGAGCTCACGGGGGCGGGGAGGGCTTAGGGACCTCCCCGGGGTCTGTGTAATGAGGACAGATGTTCAGGGGTGGTTGCCCATCTAAGGCTCGGTTTCCTTGGCAACTTCTGGTTTGTTTTGTTTTCTGGTAATAGACTTTATTTTCTAGAGCAGTTTTAGGTTCCCAGTAAAATTGAGGGGAAGGTACCGAGAGCTCCCCCAGACGCCCTGTCCTCCCCCCATGCACAGCCTACCCCACTGTTGACCACCCCGTACCCGAGGGGCACATTTGTCACAATCCACGACCACACACTGTCACCCGGAGTCCACGGTTTACGTTGGGGTTGCTCTCGGGGTTATACATCCAATGGGTCTGGACAAACGTGTAATGACATGCAGCCACTGTGACAGTCCCCTACAGAGGAGAGTCCTCTGTGGTCCTCCTGATCACCCCTCAGGGGTCTCCGTGCTGCTGCCTTTTCAGCGATGCCCTAATGCTCTCCAGACGCCTCTTCCAGGCCTCCTCCAAGGTGATCCAGAACCTGGAAAGGAGTTCTCTCTGATTGCTTGTCTGTGTCCAAACATCTCCTTTTTGTTAGGACACCAGTCATACTGAATGAGGGTCACCCTGCTTTAACTTATGACACCTACAATGACCCTGTTTCCACATGAGGTCACATTTTGCGGTACTGGTGGTTAGGACTCAACTCATGAATTTGGGGGGAACAGAATCTAGCCCATAATAGGGCCCCAGCCAAGATCCTATCCAGTGGTTTGCAGACCCCTCTGCAAAGAGAGAGGCCCAGGCTCCCTGAGGGGCCGACAGTCACCCCCCACCGCCACGAGGTTGATGTCCCCCCTGGTTGGCAAAGGGGTGCAAGGATGAGGGTTCACATGTGTCCTGGCAGGAGCTTTGGGGGACCTCTGGACTTCTGCTCTCTCTGGCTTCCATGCCTGGGATGGACCCTCCTTCAGCCTGCCTCCGGGCACCCAGAGCTGAGCCTCGGCTGCCCCGCGAGCCGCCTGCTCCACGAGTGAGACCTCAGCGCTGTTGTCAGCCACTGAGATCTGGGTGGCTTGATCCTGCAACGGTGCTGAAATTCAGGGTGCCACGTGCTACCATGTTTTTCAAAGGAGGCCTGCCGATAAAAGTGCTTGAAAATCATTTGTCTATCCCAATCCCTCTATTTATAGATGAGCAACTGGAGGCTCAGAGAAGCACTCTTAAGCTGGTATCAAAGTCTCCTACCATTTCTGGTAGCCAGGCTTGGGAGGGAGGTTAGAATGGGCACTTGGCAATGACTTGAGTCTCTTAACCCCAAGTCCCTGGGTATCTTGGTCCGTAGATCTATGATGTGTCTCCTAGGAAGCCTGGGGTGTACAGTGGCTCTCCCGAGAGCAGACCCTGCTCACCTGTCAGAGATCCTTCTCCCCCACCCTGTTAGACAAGGTCCCACCGGCCACTGGAGTGACACCCCAGCATGGAGGCGGACACGGAATCTCCTCACTATCGCACCGCTGGTGCCCGAGTTAGGCGCACCCAGATTTGTGGAATGAATAAGTTCAGGGACCTGCAGGGGGAGTTCAAGAGCTCACCTGGGGTTGACCCAGGAAGGTGGCTAAGCCCTCTGACTGCTGCTTATCCTGAGAGGTGACCGTCCGAAAGGAGGGTGTGCTCGGTGATCGGGGAATAAAGGTTTTCTCTCTGCAGAGCTGTCTGGACCACAGGGGCCAAACAAAGATCCAATCGTAAAATGGCTCCACAGCTGCACAAGCAGTGGCTGCTCCCCCCCGTCCTGTCCTTTCAAGGTGAAGTCACTGCATCGCCTTGAACAATTCCCATGGATTTCAGCTGTCCGGCTCATTACCTTCACTCTATAAACACTGGCGTAAAAAAGTCTGTGTGACAAGATTTTACACAACTGGCAAATATTTTGGTCGGTTGGTTGACGACAAACCCAAAATACTCATCAAATATTGACAGTTGGATAAGAGTTGTGGTCCATTCGGTATGCATTTGTCTATAAAAAGCACGTTTATTGAGGCCGGGCAACGTTAGCTTGGTCCTTTTGGTATGCAGCCTTCTACCTGGATCTCTGCGGGCCAGCCCGAATACCTGTTCTTCACATTATCTGAGTGGTTGACCTGTGCAAAGGAAAGAAAAGGATTTAATTTATCCATTCATCTAATCAACTAGCTGGTTAGTGTGCCAGCTATGAGCAAAGTCATCAAAAGAGAATCACTTCCTAGGATGGGATGTGTTACAACCTACTCAGGGTACGTGATTGCCTCTCAATGTGACTCAATATTTGAAGCAACTTGATTCAACACGTGGAAGACTTTCTGCAATGGTTTAAGTGTCCTTTAATCCACGTGCCCAACAGAGTAGCCACTAGCTACATTTGGCTACTGAATACTTGAAATGTGGCTAGTGTGACTGATGAACTGAATTTTAAATTCTATTTAACTTGAATCAATTTAAATGTAATCTGCAAATCTGGCGAGTGGCTGCCATATGGGACGGCACAACTCTCAAGTCTGGTTTTCAATTCTCTGGGAGAAGGACTATATATTTTTTTCAGGGTAATCGGAGTGTTCCTTGCTCAGAAGGAACACTTGTTCCTTGTTCAGATTGATTTGACTTTAAGGCTTTCCATCTTCAATTCTTTCACAGATAATGGAGCACCTTAAACTAATGCTTAAAAAGAATAAGAATGTGCATTCTAAATTTGGAATTCTAGTTTTATATCTCTTTTTAATATAACAGCTTTGCTGAGACAGAATTCACATCCTATAAAATTCACCCATTTAAAGTGTACAACTCAATGGTTTTTAGTATATTCACAAAGACATGCAGCCATCATCACACTCAATTTTAGAACATTTTCATCCCGGGAACAAGAAAGCACATACCCATTCGAATCTACTCACCATCTTCCACAGCCTTTAGGCAGCCCCTAATCTACTTTCTGTCTCTGGATTTTGACTATTCTAGAAATTTTATATAAATGGAATCATACAACATGTGTCCTTTTGTGTTTGGTTTTCTTCACTTAGTGTGTTTTCAAGTTTCGTCCATGTCATAGCATATATCAGTACTTCATTTCTGTATGTGCCTTAATAATATTCCAGTGTGTGGATATACCGTATTTTATATATATATTTTAAAATCTATTAATCAGGCATTTGGGTTGTTTCTGCTTTTTTGCTGTTATGAATAATAGCACATTCTTGTACAAGTTTTTGTGTGAACGTATGTTTTCATTCTCTTGGCTATGTATCTATTAGTGGAATTGCTAGGACATATGGTAACTGGTTTTCAGGAAGGGATGTTTAGCAACCACTCACCTTTTCTCTCTGAATTCCTGCAGGAAGTTCAAAGCCTTTTGCTGCAAGAAATACCCAGCTCGACCTGAACCGCATGTTCCTGATCTCTTTACTTCCCAGGGCTTCTATGGCCCTCTTAGCGTCCTCCTTCAGTCTGCGGGGCAAAGGGGGAAGCATGTGAATGTCTCATCTGCAGACTCGGGTATGTGGTGCTAGGACACAGTCTGTCCTAGGACAGGTTTCTAAAGCAGCGCCTGCCCTCCTGGGGTGCAAGGCAGAAGGGAAACGCACACGCTGGCTGAGTGTGTCACATCTCTAGTTACACATAAGGCCACCTCCAGGACTCTTTTAGACTCAGTTTGGGGCACAGAGTTTTAATTCTCGATTCTGAAAAGCCCTGGGTCTTGGGGTTCAGTCTTCCTCATCCCCAGCCAACATAGTTTTTGGTCCTTGCTGCTCTCCTGTCTACTGACCACAAAATAAAGCAGACAGAAGTTGCTGAAAGATGAAAACAAATGTCAAAACTGTCCCTTTCATATTCAGAAAAGTCAGTAGCAAAAAAGAAAAAAAGAAAAAACAAAACCTAAGGAATCCTACCGTTGTAGAAAGGTGCAATTCAGGGCAAAGTAAAGGGAGATGGGCAGAAAGGAAAAGAAAAAATAAGTTCAGATTTTCCTAAATGGGTTAAATCTGAGTCTTTCAAAGCACATGTCAAAGAACTTCCATCTGGGAAGATGCTCTTTTAAGAATAAGATTTGTGGGCTTCCCTGGTGGCATAGTGGTTGAGAATCTGCCTGCTAATGCAGGGGACATGGGTTCGAGCCCTGGTCTGGGAAGATCCCACATGCCGCGGAGCAACTAGGCCCGTGAGCCACAACTACTGAGCCTGTGCGTCTGGAGCCTGTGCTCCGCAACAAGAGAGGCTGCGATAGTGAAAGGCCCGCGCACCGCGATGAAGAGTGGCCCCCGCTTGCCGCAACTAGAGAAAGCCCTCGCACAGAAACGAAGACCCAACACAGCCAAAAATAAATAAATAAATAAATAATAATTTAAAAAAAAAAAAAGAATAAGATCTGAATTCAAACAAATCTGGGAAATGCCATGTTCAGTAGACCCACCTCGGAAATTCACGATGCCAATACGCACTCTGACGTTCTCGGAAGTTAGGCAGTGAAGACGCACACGTTTGCTTAGGAGAGCACACTTGGAGAAGCACTGACCAGGTCATTTTCCCCCTAGTGAAAGCATTGTGTATGTGTGCATGTGTGTGTGCGTGCATGTGTGCGTGTGTGTGTGTGTGTATAAGTCCCACCCTGGGTTTAGCTCTTTGGCCAAGGGTTAGCTTTGCTATTTTATTTATGGTCAGTGGTGGCTTTGTCTTGCTACCTGGAAATATTCCTTAGTTTCTAGGATTTATGTGCTCCACCAGCTTGTCATTTTTCTAGAAATGCAGTCTGTTCATCATGGTTTCCCGTTCCTTTTCCTTGAAGAAGCATCCTGCTCCTTGGAGCTTTGTCCTCTCCTAAATGATGTACTGAGGGACCCTGACAGGCCTGGTGCTCTGCCCTCCCCCCGCTGGCTTCCCTGACTCTCGCCCCTGCTGTGACAAGTCTGTGCGCTCACCTGCTGCTACCATCATCGTGGGTCACCATGAAGAGAAGGGACTTCGAGGGAGCGCTCTGAATAAAATTCGTCATCGGTCCAGAGTTATCTGCCGGGTCAATGCAAATCAGTCTTAGGACCTTCTCTGTCAGCTGACACTCTGGCCCTAGAGGCTGTGCTTCTGCTCTCAGCTTCTGTGCCCTGGGCTCTGAATCCTCTGATTCTAGAACTGTCTCTCGACCATGCAAATGATGCTTTAGCGCTTTCGTAGTAAATGGCCTGTGGGTTCCACGGTGGGGCAATTTGAGGCAAGCAGCATGATCGGATCATAAAGATTCTAGTGATCAGCTTTGAAACCAACCGGCAACGACTTTGGCAACACAGGTGGGCTTTTCTTTGCAATTAATAAGAAAGCACCGGACCTGGGCATGATTCTCTAAGAGCCGAGCGGCTCCAGGACACTGATGAGAAATATGAGACATACAGACCACACCGGGATGGGTAAGTCCTTGCTAAGAGAACCCTCAATTTCTCACAGGGAGAAAATAAAGGCTCAGCTCAAACCCTGTTATTTACCACTGGGGCTTGTATTTGTAGTTATGATTAACGGCATCGTTCCCGAGTGCATCTGGGCACTTCTAATTGCTCCTCTCCGTTATCTTTATAAAGATTTGTTTCAGATAATTCTCAGTGTTAAATAAAAGCAACTGCAGTCAAGATCCAGAGTCCAGAATGGAGGGGCAGTTGGAGGAGGATGGACACCCTGGGCTCCAGGAATGTGTGTACCACGCCCAGCGCCGTGAACACAGCAGTAATTATGATGACGTTCAGGGCTGGATGCTGATCACATTATTCTACATGTTTGGTTTAAAAAAAGAAAGAGATGTTTTCTCTTTCCCATCATCTGATGAAGGGGCAGAAGGAAAAGACCCAGGACAAGTGTGATCAAAGAAAAGACGTTTTCTAGATAATGCCTTCAAACTTTAATACGTGAGCTCAGAGACTACGAGGATTTATGTAAGACAGTTCTAGAAAAAATTTGCTTCCGGCAAATTTTTTGGTAGCTAAAATAAGAATGATTGACGTTTTTGGTTGTGCTTTTTTTTAATCCTAATTTATGTGTATAATTCATTTTAATTTTAAGAGGAAAAGAGTTTCCTTACCTCCTTCGTACATATCAAAATACTGTGTTGCTGTCACTTTCCCAGTCACATCTGGAAATGGGAGAAACAGTTTTTAAAAGAAGGTACGTGGGGACTCAGGGCACATTCTGAAAACAGCGTGTCCCTTGTCTTTCTCTTCCCGGGAAGCATGACCGCCGTGGTCCCACCTGAAGGAAAGGACCGCCTTCCCTGGAGGGGGCCCCACTGATTCGGGTCAGGAAGGCAGGGCTCACACCGGCTGCCCAGGGCACCCCTCCCGCCTGCTTCCGGTTGGATCCACGCCCACGTTCTTTCCCAGTGCACCTGCCTCTTCCCACAAACACCAGGGCAAAGTAAAGGGAGGTGGGCAGAAAGGGCAAGAAGCCCTTTCTGCTGCCCCCTGTAGCTTTTCCTGCAGACCAGGCACATTTTCCTCAGGTTCCTGCAGCCCTCTGTCACTGGGCTATGTGCTCACCTTGCTCATCGGGACAGACACCAAGGGAAACCCTTTCCCTAAACCTGCTACAGTTCTTACTATTGCCATTGGCAACAGTGACAGATGTTTCTTTCTCCAGGCCTAAGAGGAGGCCAGGCTGTGCTTCCCCTGAGGCCCTTTTATCAGACAAAGGTAGGAACTGGTGTCACCTTCTGCTGGGCCACCAGGAATCAGAGCAAACGTGAGGCCCAACTCCAGGGTGTCTGTACCCCCAGGTCTGCTGATCTGGTTTTAGCCCTGACTTCTGCAGGTCCTTCTTTGTTTTTTTAAAATCGGTTTATATTTGATTTCAGTTTTTTGGTAGAAACACAAATCTCTAAAGTGAGGCACTGTAAAAAATAGTTAAATATATACTCTTAAAATGCGTTAAAATATAAACCTAGACTAGATCGTGTGCAAAAATCATAAAGAAACCCAAGGTACCACTGAATATCCAATCACAGAGCTTTTAGAGGAGTTTTAAAGAAAACATTTAATAACTTACAGTTGACAATGGCAATATTTATTCCCCTTGCAACATTCCCAGTCTTTTCTCCTATGAGCCTGAAATGTAGATAAGCATCGGTCAAAGAACTCCTTTCTCACCAAGAAGTGAGTAGCCCTCCCTGCCCTGTAAGATCCTCTCTTGGCAAAATCACCGTCCATCCTTTGTCACTTACCATTTCCTTGTAGATACGCACTGGCCTTGACCCAGCTCCCTTGGAAGTCACCCCTACACTCGCTCCACACACATCCATCCCCACACATCTCTACAGCCTGAGTCCCTCAGGGAACCTGGAAACTGCATTTAGTCTTATAATTTATACAAATGGCCAGGGAGAGAAACACCAGTGTTTGTTTAGCACAGGCTCTTTGCAAACATTCTCTCACTGAATCCTCAAGCTCCTCATGGGTGGGCATTCATTCTCCCACTTTATAAATATGGAGTACAACAACCAGTAGAATGGAATAGGAGCCAGAAAGTCTGGAGACAAACACACACACACACACACACACACACACACACACACACACACACAACCTAGTTACTTTCATAGTCTGATGAAGCTTACTAGACCATGAACAAGGAGATGAGAAGTGGGATGAGAAAGGAGATGGCAAAGTGAAGAGATACTGAAGATGTATACTTGCTGGGCTTCGACAATTGATGAGATGAGAGGAACACAAGAGAAGCGTTGACAAACATGAAGGA